>NW_024043372.1:21321121-22756954 GCF_014851395.1 Micropterus salmoides
GTGGAATCATTGTGTTTGCTCTTACGGGAGCAATACGTAAATACAGCTCTCTAAGGTAGGTATAGGCTTACAAAAGACTTTCATTTTGCACATTGTTCTGATAGACTGACATCCTATTTGTATGATCTAAGAATATTATTTCTCTCTTTTGGACAGGAAGCTGAGAGAGAGACGACGCTGCTGGCATTAAAAGTAGTTTACAGCCAGGAGTTTACAACCACAGAGGTTGAATTTACAGGCAGTGATATCTATGCTGGTAAATCTACAAGGTCAAGGAGCAGAGATGTGTTTGATGAAATAAACTTAAGACTCAGAGACGCTTAACCAGAAAGTCATGCTCATAGTCACCTGTGAGACAATATTATGATCAGATCTTTAGTTGGCCATTTTCAGCTTAAAAGATATTTATTAGCTATCTTGAGGATGTACAGTAAAGCATAAATGTATGAAATGGAGCAGAATGTGCTGTTGTTATTTTGATGTATGTTGTCATTAATCATGGTTTTGTATCCTTTACTTAGACACTTTTATAAATAAATACATTTAAAAAATAAAAGCACAGATTTCTGTGTGTGCATACTGCATGAACTACACACATCAACACAAGTATACTTCTAAGGGAAAACAAGGGAACAAACTTCTGTAAACACTGAAAGTCAAATGCAGAGGGCTTTATTACATGAAAGTAAGGTACATACAAAATTTCAAGTAACAAAGAAAGTGTTTGTTCTTGGGTTCACAAGTCAGATGTAACGCTACCTTCATAGTCACAGCCAGCCATATTCTCCATTCTCCAGCACTTGAAGGGCCTTCAGCCCTCCACCTTATGTAAATAAAAAGATGTTGCCACTGACTCACATGATGATTATCGTCACACTGCTGGTATGGTCCAGTTGTACAACTAGCACAAATGAACACTTAGGTGTGTAGGTTGATGGTAACATTAAAATCAATAACAAATCAAATACAGTGCTGAAGGGGAATGATACAACTTTTGAAATCACAACAGTTGAAATTGTCTGAAGATGTGATTTGTGGTTTTGAGTGACTGCTCTTTATGACCTACCTACATTTGTTTGATTATTTTCTCCACTACTTTCTACAAACAACAACTCTGTTAGCTTCTTTCTGACACTGCTGTCATGAGAAATTTTAAAACTATGCCCCACCCAGTTTATTAAGAACTACAACAGAACAATATAAAAACATATCCAGTTGAATGAAGTTAATCAAAGAGCATTTAAAAAACGCATGAGAGCATCACACCGTACTCATGTTGAACATTTAATAATGTATTGTTTTGCATGGTGAGTATCCACCAATGAAAGTCAGTTATGGTACATTTTGATTGCTGAACTGAGAGTTTCGTTAAGAGGATATGTGTTTTTAAATTGGTGTATCCCTGTCCTTGTGTGTGATGTGATGGATGCATGAAAGAAAGGTAAACGTGGAACTCTACTTCAAAGTGTACGGCACAAAATCACGTTACTACAGTACACACTTAGGGGACATTCACAGTGAAGGAATTTAAAGAGCTGGGTGTCATGTGAATCAAAAACATATTTGACTGTTTATCTTCGTCTTCAGGGGTGTGATCAAATAGGTGGGTGAGGCAGGGAGAAAGTTACTTGGCATTGGTAGAGCTGCTGAGCATCTTGCGGATGGCCTGGGCAATGGTGTCACGGTCGATGCCGTAGATCTTGAACAGCTCATGTGGTTTGCCACTGCGGGGAATGTGGGACACAGCCAGACGCTGCAGATTGAAGCCAGACTCGTTGACCATTCCTGAGGACACTGCCTCCCCAAGGCCACCTGTGGAACAACAATTCACCAATTGAGAGAGATGAAGAGGGACGACAAATCTTCCTTGAAGGTTGGGGGGGAGGTTCGGAGCTTCATTGACAGCAAAAAATGAGGCTGTGTTTAAAGCATAATGTCATCACATGCAGTATACATGTGTAGTAAATAGAGAAAACACTACAAACAAGTTCAATCTAAACATGTCGCCTTGACCAGTATACCACTATCTGGTCCAGATGTAAAATGAATGAGATACCCAACATCAAACTGATTACAGTTGCAAAATATCCTTTGTCTAGTCAAGTCCATGCCATCACCCATCCCCTTTCTCTTAACAGGCACAGGGTATGGCTGTCTGTGATATCTAGGTCACAGAGAGCCCCATGGGCACATGCTCAGTTAAGGAAACCTGACAGCACTCTGCCTCTCTGGCCCTCACACTTACAGAATGCGCCACAATACCAATACCACGCCTGCAATGAGGGCACACAGCAGTCCGCCTCTCCTAAGCCAATGAGCAAATGCCACCACATTGCGTCTCTGTCACTGAACCAATGGAAACATGCCACCACAACACACCCGAGGATGTGGACCAATGACAGAGACCCAGCTGCATTACGCTGAGAAGCTTGTTGCTGCTAGGTTGATGGTGGTCATACAATATGCAGAAGCTGAACAGTATGAGCTACTTTTATGTAAAACATACCTTCATAGTAGTGGTCTTCCACAGTGAGGATTCGTCCCCTGGTGGCGCGTGTGTGGTCGATGATGGTTTTGATATCCAGTGGTTTGATTGTGAAGGGGTCAATGACCCTGACAGAGATCCTCTCTGGAAATTCAGTTAATCCAGTTGAGGAATACAATTCATAATGTGATATCAATAATGACATCCCTCTACCTGAGTCATGCAATTCAGATAGTGGTTCCAAGGCCGGGATGTCCTTGTGTATCCTTATTTTAATAAATTACTAGGGATTAATATCATAACCTACAGTGACAAAGTAAAAATCACAAATGTATCTACCACAGGCCCACCTCAGAAAAGCATTGTCTATATATGCAAAATCTTTTTTTTATTAATAAAGGTCATGATGCATGCAAGGGGAAGTCTAAAAAGATCCCATCTAGGCATAGATGTTTTTCTATACATAGTAATGCTCAGAACTAAAGCTGGTAGTATTGAAGGATCCAGACTTTACAAAAGGTTTTATCTCAGCAAATTAAGCAACAAATATAATATTCTGTAGTCATGAGAAACAATGGATCATCATCGAATATGGTCATACAGTGTTTGATTTAAAAATATTGTATTTTGATCTTTTGGATATGTTGAACACAATGCCACATATATTTTATGATGATAAGATCAAAAGCAGTATTTAATGTACTGTACCTTTCTTCAAATGTTCAGCTGCAGCCAGGGCCTCGTGCAAAGTTACTCCAGCTGCCACCACAGTCACCTGGTCATCTTTGCTCTGGTACACCACCTGGCAAAGGGAAAGGTATTATCTTCTGTTGCAGATTAAAGTATTGACAGTGCTTTGTCTTAATTTTGTACTTTCTTTATAGCTATGCAAGCACAAAGTCTCTGTCTCACTTTAGCCTGTCCAACATGGAAGTCCTCGTTGCTGTTATAGATGATGGCACAGTCTTGGCGGCTGGTTCGGATGTAGCAAACACCCTTTATGAGGGAAAACATGACAATCACTACTGAGGTATTTTAACAGCACACAGTCTGTTTTGCCAATAACTAAATGTTTCACAGATACTGTAGGAAAGCATTTAGGTTTTGTGTACCTTTGTGGTTGCAGCCAGCTCCACCGCCTTCTCTGTAGACACACCGTCACTGGGATAGAAAATGGTTGCTGTGGGAAGGGCTCTAAACATAGCCACATCCTCTAGACCCATTAGAGTGGGGCCTTCCTCTCCTGTAATATGAACATTTATAGTATAATGTCATACATCCAACATTCAGAAAATCCTCAAAAGTTATTGACAAGTCAGGTGACCTGATGCATGCAGATCTACAGACATAAAGCCAGACTTTGCATGCAGTGTACCTGCACTAACAGAGGGACACCTGGTTCCCTGTTGACAGCTTCCAGGGCAGACAGGAAGGGAGAAAAGGGGGAGGATTGAGTACTAGCTGTAAGGTCAAAGGGTTAAATAGTAAGGAAAAAAGGATTAGAGGGAAAGAGATAAAGGATTGCCACAAATGCACACTCACAGACACATACACAGATTGTTCTTTTATACATTTTTCGCCATACAGTGAATATAGTCTGAGAAAATGGGTGACGTGAAATGTCTGGCTTCGGTGTGAAGGAATAAAGGTGACACACAGGTGAATGTGTGGGTGGGTAAGGTGTGTGGGAGTGGTTGAGGTATGCATGGCTCATGAGCAGCAGTTTACTAACCGGTGGACAGGCCGCAGTGGGAGCCACACACGTTGATGTTGCTTTCTGAGATGGCTGCCACGCGGAGCTGGTCGTAGGCGCGGGTGAAAAAGGATGCAAGAGTGCTAGCAAACACCACATTCCTCTCACGGGCAGCACATCCCATGGCAACACTGACCTGGGAAAGAAATGTAGTGTTTCTTAGTCCCTATACAGGAGCACAGGAGATATAACCTAGATAGACACAGGTCACAAGCGCTTGAGCCAGAAAGATCACCCAGTGGCACAAGCCATATTTGAAAACCTCTTTGAACCAAAGACCCCATTAAGTAGAGAGTTAGTGAGAAGAGTTTTCTCCAAAGCTCTGGAGCTTATTTTCCCATATGGGTGGAATCAGTGGCATACCTCCTCTTACAAATAATTTCCTTTGTCCTGTCTCCAAAACTCTCCCCAATCCTTCAACTTATTTCTTTGCTTTGTTAAGAATAACCACTAAGCATTCTTGAAATTGCAAGTCTGGTGATAGATACATTTTTATAGAAAACCAACTACCTCTTTAAAGGCTGCCATTTAACTAGCAACTGCTTGCAAATACTATCTGTATTTAACAAATTAAGTGTTTGATTTTATAGTGTCAGTCTCCTTATTTAAAATGAGTGCTCAGCCACAGAGATGCCATTCAACTTTTGACTTTTCTCATGCGTTCAGCGAGATGGTCCCACCCTCTGCGTTGATTAATATTTTACTTCTGAATACACTTGTCATGACTGCTTATCATCATACAGATGCCTGACCTACATTAGAGTTGGCTGCTGGAGACATAGAAACAGTGGAAGGAATAAATGTCTGATCCAAATTATTAATCTGAGATCGAACAAAGGCATGGGAGGGGCGCTGCCTAACTACTGGTGTCAGCAGCAGTCGCCTTGACCATAAGGAGGCAAATGGGTAGTGTCTTTGCCCATCCTTACATTATGGATGGACAAGTCATGTATAATTAAATGACACAGGCTAAGACTCACAGCTGTGAGATGTAAGGTTGTATTCATATCCAATCAGAGCTGAGAAAGAGCAATTTACTCAAAATCGCCACATTAGAGAGAGGGAGGTTTTGTTTGTGTTTGTTTGTGAGCTTCAGTACATATAGCCTTGAGCATTGGACCGCAAATACCATAACAGAATATAGATGGCTTTGTTAATAAATACATAATAAAATATCTTTCTCAAATTTTATAAAGCAGGCTTCATTGTGCAGATCAATGAGGGATAATACCATGTTCTGCTGAGCGATGTAGCACTCCACAAAGCGGTTGGGATGCTCATTCTTGAAGATCTCTGAGTAGGTGAGGTTGTTGGTGTCCCCATCAAGGGCCACAACACGTTCATTGTAGCGGCCTAACTTGGCCAATGCCATCCCATATGCCTTTCGTGTGGCAATCTATGAAGAAAGAGAAACCAAACAAATCAGTCATTAAGACAATTTACAAAGGTTGTTGGTTCATCTCTACACAGCATTCAATCATTTGCCTGTCTGGTTTCTGTAGGCACTGTGGGAACACACAAGAGAATGGAGGGTGAGTGTATGAAAGAAGTCTGTTTTGTGTACAGGTGACAAACCTTTTCTCCAGTCTTGTAGCTGGGGGCGCTCGGCATCCTGATGTTCCTCAGGCTGACAGGTGGGGAGTCCTCTACGGGAGCAGGAGGGTACAGGTGCTTGCTGCTGTTCATGATCCGGCTCTGCAGGTCCTTCATAACCATCTCGGCCATGTCTTTGGGCAGAGGTTTTGCATGCCATCCCAGCTTGTCCTCTGCAGCTGAAACCACATTAAGATGGCCAATGTGATATTGGTAGATTTAAACACTTTTTGGTGGATGGGTTACACACGTTATGCCTTTGCATATAATATACACTAGAGTGAGAGCAATGCATTTGCAGAAGAGTGGACGTGACAGACAATTACCTGGAATGCCTTTGCCCTTGACGGTTTTAGCAATGATGGCGGTGGGCTGATGGCGTGGCTGGCTCAGAGCCTTGCAAAGCTCTTCCACGCTGTGTCCGTCCACAATGATGGCATGCCAACTACACACAAACACACACACACAAACACACATCAAAGCCACACATTAAAACACACTTACTACAGTATACTTCATATAGGTAGATGGTATGGACACACACCAGGACTAAATTTTCAGTTTTGTGCACTATTACCCAAAAGCTTCACAGCGTTTCTGATATTTCTCTACGTGATGCTGCAGGGGTGCAGGGTCACTTTGGCCCAGACGGTTGATGTCCATGATGGCTACCAGGTTGTCAAGCTGGTAGTAGGAGGCGAACGACATGGCCTCCCAGACAGCACCCTCCGACATCTCACCATCCCCCAGCAGGCAGTACACACGATAACTGAGGAGAAGGACAGAGTTAGACCGCACGATTAGTGTGTCTCTATGTGTGTGTGGTTTATGTTCAGATGAGGTGGGGGGTGTTGTGCTTTCAAAAAGCAGGCAAATCTCTGATACTTTTCCAGTCAGACTGATTCTCTGTCTTTTATCTGACAGTTGGGTCGGTAACCAGCTGTGTCTTGATAAAAGCTTCCTTAGGCCCCTGAAGGCGTGGCTGCTGAGTTTCACACCTGCCTCTGAAACAAGTCAACCATGAGGACCTCACAGAGTCATTTAAATGGGACAAAATTATTATAAAGGAAATGGAATTAGTTTGCGATGATAAACTAGAACAATGGGCTAAAAACAAATTTATGGTTGAAAGCACAATGCCCGAATTTGATTCAGAGATTAAATCTGCTTGGATGGTAAAAATAACGGAGATGTGACTGCTGGGCCTGTGATTATTAGAGCAGAAGAATTGTGAGAGCAGCGCATGTAGCTGCAGCACACACCCAAAGAAACTGGAAAATCCCAATCACTGAGCACTCAAAAGAAGTATGCAGACATAAAATTTTAATTAAGAAAACCCCCAAATGCTTTGTACATCAACACATCATAATATTGTGAATATTGGTATTGTATGTCAAATAAAGTTGAGTAAGAGTAAGGATTTTAAATGGATGCAAGAAACCTAAATTGTATACACACAACAAAACCTAAATGCAAACACAGCTACTAAAATTAGACCAAAAGTAGAGTCTTTTTTTCACTTGCATGTGTGTCCACATGTATGTAAAAATTACCTGGCCTTGTCAAAGTATTTGCCAGTGTAAGCCATTCCACAGGCCACACCAAGACCCTGCCCCAAGGAGCCAGTGGCTAAATCCACAAATTGCTGCTTCTGAAATGCACGCACACACACACACACACACACACAGTAAAGAGTTACTAAAAACATTTAGTATACTGTCTGCAATCCATTAGATGATTCCCAACGTATGGGGCAGTTTGTGACAGCTTACAGGGGTTGAGTGGCCCTCCAAGGTAGAGTCGACATGGCACAAACTGAGCAGCTCACTCTCCTTCAGGAAGCCCGCTTCAACCCACATGGAGTACAGTGCTGGAGCAGCGTGACCCTGTGAATCACAAATCAGTGTTATCTTTCAGAAAGAAGTGATTCAAGGAAAAGGTCAAATTATGGATTCCTGTCCAGATCAAAAGGACTGACTGAGTCTCACCTTGGACAGGATGAAGCGGTCATTGTTGAAGTTCCGCGGGTCATCATAGCGGTACTTCATGGTGTGGAAGTAAAGCACTGACATGATTTCTGCCACACTGCAGCATGATGTAGGGTGTCTGGAGAACAGAGGAGATGGTGTTCTTACCCATATGTCACACAGATACACAGATTCAATTCTCTCAAATTCATTATTAGATTCTAAGCTCTATTGTTAAACTCAGGCTACTTTGAATACTGCTATGCATAGAAATACAGGTGGATAATGCTACTGTCTGAAAATGCTGTACTGTTATTGCGAGTGTAGATGCAGCCCAGGTAATCATGTAGTGAAGTCATCCAGAAAAGTTAAATTACAGTAAAATACACATACACCCTTATGAGTAGAATGAAAAGCTGAACATGTGGGTGGTTTCTTATAGATTTTTAGATGTCACAGTGCAGACCTAAACATGAACGCATATGAGGGTTCAACCTATGGAATCAGAGACCAAACACAGTCCAATAAGTAACGGTTAATAAACCAAATAACTGTTTCAAATGTGAAAAAAAACAGAACAGAACATGTCACAGAGCCTCATGGTTACATGTTGGGCCAGAACCTATATTGGAAATGCATTCAGATACTCTGTATGAATACCATTTATGGTGTTAATAGAGCCAATCACAGAGCCAATCACAGAGTTGCATGGGCAACATGCTGTTTGTTGCATGCAAATGCCATCAACAGATTAGACAGACAACTGGTTGTAAATGCAACCACATCATTAAAATGAGAATTTTTTTTGCTTTTATAAACAATCATTGCATAAAGCCAGGATATTAAACCACCCACACACTTTACACTTAATTACCAAGAGCTCCATCCAGTGCTATGGACCCTGAAGGATCCATTCTTTTGGTGTACTGATAGTACTGGTTGGTCATTGGCCTTTCTCACATATGAAGGTATTGGAGTGCTTCACTCAATAATTTATAAATATGACACATTAGGGACAGACATTAGTCATTTTCAATACAATTTAGAATATTTTAGGTTAAGTAACATTTTGTAAAATATTCTTCACTGTTTCCCTTTGTTCTCATCCGTGCCTATTGGACACTGCAGAACTGAGCTCCACTATGATAACCTTCTTGATTCTTCAAATATAGAGTGAGACTACAGGGGGAGGGGGGGTCATTATTGATCTCTAAAGAGACATTTCATTAAAAAATTTCATATAAAAAATAAAAAGTTGTAATAGCACATGTTGGACAATGCAACAGCAATCTGCAGCATACAATGCACACAGCATTGCACATGGTGGACTATTGTGTCCAGTACTGCATATTACCTTTCCAAAGTCAGAAATCCATTACAATATTTATCCTGCAAACAAAGTAAGTATACAATTTGAAAAAAACCTAAATGCACCAAAGACCATGTAGATTTGTAGCAATTTTCCAGAATATGAAAATCCAATCATCTCAAAAGATTAAATAATTCATGTTTAATAACTTCTGGGATTAAACTGTTGTACAGTTGTGTATTACACTACACTACTAATTTCTGCAGCACGGTGCACATTATATATACCATAAATGTTATATAAAGCAGAATAAAACACATTGTGTAATGTAAAGATTTTCATTATTCATCTAATTGAATAATAAGGAATGTAGAGCTGAACTTATATATATATAACAACTATAAATGTTGAAATGATCCTGTCAGTAGAACCAAGGGATGAGAACAAAGGCAGGACATGCTGTTCCTTTGGCCCTTCACTTGCATCCATGTCTCAGTGTGCGTATCTGTCCATGTAGTTAGTTCAAGATACTGTTGGTGTTCATCTATGCTTGCTGCAAAAAATAAATATTAAGTTTGCATTATGTGGTGCACACAGTTTGCATGTCTGCATTGTGCGTAGCCTTCACAGTCATGTCAGTGGAGGCGACTCACCCGCTGCCCGCTG
The DNA here is from genome assembly GCF_014851395.1 of Micropterus salmoides. Classification (NCBI taxonomy): domain Eukaryota; kingdom Metazoa; phylum Chordata; class Actinopteri; order Centrarchiformes; family Centrarchidae; genus Micropterus; species Micropterus salmoides. The sequence goes on from NW_024043372.1 coordinate 21,330,895, forward strand.
CAGTTGTTGCCTTGATGGAGTTGATTCGGAGGCGGTTGGCAATGTTCCTCAGCGCCTGCACTGTCTGCTGGTCTGGTTTGTGGTAATCCTCCATGAAGGCAAAATGTCAAGTTCCTCAGCACCAGAAAAGTGGACCAAGTACGATCCTCGGTTGAGTTTGTGTGGTTTGAATGTGCGTGTGTGTGTATGAGGGAGAGAGTGACTGTTGCCAAAGAGCAGCACCTGTGTGTTTGTGTGTGTGTGCGTGTGTGTGTGAGTGTGAGTGATGGAGCCAGAGAGAGAAAGAGAGAGAGAATGGATGAGAAACTGGATTTATCCTATCAGGCATGCAGACACATAGATGCACAAGGACACACAGACACACAGACACACGCACACAGAAACACAGAAACACACAGATAGGAGGAGGAAAGGAGGGGGAACCCATGACGTGGGATGGGTGTTACTGCTAAAATCCAGTGGCAATCATTTCATTGGCTACTGTTTGACTGGGATGGTGGAGGTGTGTCACAGCTATAGATGTGCCTTAGTGTGTGTGCCTGCAAGGAGGGGCTGGATGACTGGGAGGAGAGGGGGGGGGGGCGGGAGGGCATTTGAAGCATCCCACCCTGATTCACTTCACTGTCTGATCTCATAATTCAGACCATGGTGGTAGTTTGTTCTTTGTTATTTACTCACACCAAACACCCCATTCTTAATGCCAAAGCCCATTTGAAAAGCCCCTAGTTTGTTTATGTTAGAAATGTAAGAGACTGGTATTGAGACCAGCTCACCCTGTTCAGCAGAGCGTAATGCATTTTTAGAAGACCAGATACTGATGAACTTCTACACATAATTCAGCATACAGTAATAACTGCAATCAACTTTTAGTCTGCCCTTGACCATCCTGATGAAAGTTGTCGTCAAAATACAAAGAATGCAAGAGACAGAGAGAACGATAAAGACTCTCATCTTCATCTTAAATGTTTTTTTATTCTTCTGTAAGTATAGTCATTGTAGTATATTATGCAGTATGTTTTATAGTGTACGGCCTATATAATGTTTATAGTCTTTTATCTTTTTTTTTCTCACATTCTGAATGAATACATTTCCATTGCTAACCTTATACAAGCTACTTTTACAATACTGTCCTTAATTATGTTCATGCCATTTAAGTGTCATAGTGTCCTTTAATCCTTTAAGTTGGAGATTTACTTCTGAAACTTTGCATCTTCTCGGTCCGGATCTTGTCTTCACCCTCTGTTTTCTTTCTGTCATCTGTCTTACATCATGATGCTCAGTGAGCTTGGTGACTCTTTAGACTAGGGACACTTCACCAGAAACCCTCTGCAGTAGACCTCATCGGCAAGATATGCAGACACACCTGAACCTCACAACTGAGAGCTTATTTTGAATTACCTGGAGGGTAAAACAGCTGTAGTACTGCACTAAAGCATAACTCTATCTATCTCTGAGAGCTACTGCCATGAAAATCAAATAAAATATCTGAAATATGTTGTACCTATTTACAAGACTTGAAATTGAGTTTGTAATTATACAGATAATTAAAGCACAGTAGCAGCATGCTACACCAAATATACAATACACATTTTATTTTTTTTAGAGGATATGAATTATGTTGTGTAAAACTAAACATGAATAATATTGAAATGGTATTGAATGCCAAATCCAAAATCTAATTTTAAGTTGAAAATTCAATTTAAATAATTGAAAATTTTCAACTGTTTGCTGACACTTTGGTGTTTGATTTGCTGCCATTTGCACAAGCATGCTGCATGCACATGAAACATCTGGGATTATAAGTGTCTGTCTGCCATCTACAGGATAATCTTTGATGGTACATTTGACCTTTTTCTATGAGTAGAATTGGTCAAATATGTGCCAAATGAAAACTTGTCACATTGTTCTGTCTGGGAATTTTTTCTAAATTGTTGTTTTTTTATTAAAGACATAAAACATAAAATGCCCATAGATAGCTGGATTATTTAGAGAAAGATTACATAAAAAGCAACATTTCATTGTATAATATCACAAAACAAGCGGAGCCATGTGGAGAGATGTTTCAGCTTTCATTTTGAACATATGCTGCTGTCAAAGCACGTGTGCCATTAATGTAGTCTACCATGATGACCAGCGGATGAAACTGCTCACAGATTAGAGTTGTTTCAGTCTGCTGATGTGGTACAGTCCAGAATCTTCCACTGGATGGAGGACAGGGGTAGTATCCATCATTGAACAATGTCATTCTTGTTGGGGTAATACAAGCACATTTTAATGAATACATTACACACTGTCACAATATCTTATAGGATTTTGGGCCTATCTATTTTACTGGCACTATAATAGATCAATCATTATCATACTGTCTGTTGCTTGACATGGAAGGTCAACAAAAACACTGACACAGTAGATCAGTGAAGCATTATGTGGAAAGGTCAGCAAGACATTATCCTGCATGTGTCGCAGGAACATTTGATATGTCCCATTACTCCATTTTGAATGGCCTTTCGTTACAGACCAGTTGTATTCCTAACATTAAACACCAGAGGACACTGTCTCCCCATAAATGTAAGATGATGGCCTCTATAAAAGATGTTTTTTTAGAGTTGCATCCACTTTATTAGCCAATAACTGAAGTCAATAGAACCATAACATGTTCAGCAAAGGACTTTTTAGGTCAAATGTATTTTAAACCATCACCACATGGACTAGTAGTAAATGTGGATAGTTATAAACTTTGTGTGTGATAGGATGACAACAAATTAAAGTGTCAGCTAAAGATATATGGTCTCTGGAGTGTCATTGCTGCAAATCCTTGTCCTCTCCTGTCCCTCATTCATTCCCTCCTGCGCTTCAGCTCTTCAGCCATGTGATCATCTCTTTGGTTTCCTGCCCTTTGCTGTAGCTGGGAGGTCACATCCCAGCACCTCCGCGCTCACAGCCATGGTGATGCCATCTCTCAAGCCCACCCCACTGCTCTCCTAGTTCCACCAACATTGTCCTTCTCCTGGTTTCCAGCAACTCCTCTGGGCTCCTGGGTCCTGTCAGAAATGCTTTTCTTCACAAAGGCCCACAGGTGCCAGCCAATGGTAGCCTGGGAAGAAGTTGCCATGTGATGGTGTGCAGCCAATGTTAGAAGCTCACAACTGCACACTTCCTGGAGGGAAAGTACATTCAGAGAGCATGAATGTTTCTATTTTTAATCTCTCTGGCAGAAAAAGAGGAGCAAAGCAGCCACTTTTGAAACAATGCCTTAATATAACACAGAGCATGTGTGTGGCTCTTCCAACAAAATGCAGAGCTCAGGTAAACAAAAAATGTACTCAGCATTGCCCATCCTGAATGATTAATGGGATTTTAGAAGCAGAACAAATGCTGATCCAAAATACACATATACACTTACAGGCCTACACATGTGCACGTATGTGTGTATACTCAGGCATGCTGACGTGTGCACGTGTGCGCACATACACAAACAAATGAATATTCTCACACTCTTATGCATAGAATCTTACACACACATCCATGAATCTTGGTACATTGCTTTAATGCCAGTTGCTCCTTCAGGCTTGAGCCTCTTCCACTCTGCTCTTATCACTCCATTTCCTTAAATCACTCTGCAGTCACCATGATGACATAGCGGTTGCCCTTCTATCTGAGAGCTGTCTATCACCCAAAGGCCCCACCCCCTGACAGTGCATCAGACAAGAGCATAGGACTTATAATTGAATCATTGACAGGGCATTCAGTTATTGGAGTGGGTGATCATCCTGGAAGTAGGGGTCTGGGTTGGGGTTGAGGGCATACATGGGGAAAAAAGAAGTGAAGTCAAGACGTGGCCATGGCAAAGAGGTTGAATCAGTGAATCAGTAATTATAGCAAAGTAGGTAAAGGAAGTATTTGAAGATGAGAGATACAAAGATTCAGATGGAGAGCTTTCGATAAGCAGAGAGAGATTAGACGAAGAAAAAGAGAGAGACAGCAAAGAGAGAGGAAGATTCAGAGAGAAATGTGTGTGCAGGGGTTAAGGCTGAGCGTGTGTTGTAGGCTCAGCAGTGAAGTTGACGATGCACTGGGAGAACAGCTGCGCTGCAGGGCTTTCAGGCCCCATCACTACTGCTCTCCTTCAAGCAGCTCCACCAACACACTCCCTCTCACACACAAACACACACACACACACACAAAGATACACACAGCTCTCATGAACATGCAAAAGCACTGATTGTTGCATCAGTGCTTTTGCATCAGTGCCTTCTAACCAGGTTTTACATGCCTGGCCAGGCCAGGAAATCAGACATCAAGTCGCACGTGCTAATATTGAAACTCGTTTCAGATGTCCCAAACCTTCATTACCACTGTATGATTGAAAAAACAAAACAATTTCAGATATACAGCAAGTGAAGGAGAACAATAATAGAAAGAAAATCGCAGTTTTGCAGCTTATGAGCACAAGTGAAGAGATTTATTGCAATCTGATTTAAAAAGAGCTGCAGAGAGAGAGGGGGCGGGGGGATAAAGGACATAGAGTAAAACCTCAGTGCATTTACAAAGAGAGAGAAAAACACAACAGCTGTTTGCTATAAACTGCATGTGTAAACTAAACTCATTTTTATTGAGTCAACACATCATAATCCCTTTAGAGGTTGGCCAAACACAACATTTACACAGGACCGTCAGCACAGCTCATAGCCAAAGACCTGCTCTGTGTAGAATCATATTTGTCTGATTTGATTACAAACTGTACAAGATAAAGCATCTTCTTAGGGACCTTTTGAAAAATAACAGAAAACTTGGGTTTTGATCACAACGTTCCTTTATCAGGTACTGTGAAATCAGAAAAGTTCAGACAAATGATTCAGCTTCAAAGTGAATCACCATATTTGAATAATGTCAAGTTTGTTTGGGAGTTTGGTGGCGCAGAGAGTGGAGAAGCAGATCAAATCAGAGGTGGGGGCAGACTGAAGTACTGTGCCAAATGGCTTCCTTGATCCCTGGGGGCCACTGCACCCTCTGTCTGTGTTTTTACTCCATTTTCAGTTAAAATGAACTGCATCTCGTTTTCCTACTGGGGACTACAGAATGGGTTTTTGTGTGTTTGAAGGGGAAGAGAGACACACACAATCTCACAGAAAACACAAACACACACAGACACATGCACATTAGCTATTCCAGGTGAATGAACGCTGAAACATATAACTGTTATTTCCACCATCCTCCCCACCATATGGCGTTCTTTGTAGGAAATGATCAGTACAGAAGAAACCAGGTCAAATAGAAAAGGAGAGTGAGAAAAAAGGAAAAAATGTTTTTTAGAGGGTGAGGCTATAGGAAAAGAAACATTTGTGATACTGTATGTTTCCTAATGAAATGCAAAGTTCTGCAAGTAGTACGTTAGGGTAGAAGTAAAAGGCTGTCAGCCCATTAGAAACCATCAAATAGCTAGACATTTTGGGTATGCTTATTTGCTTTCTTGTTGAGAGTTATGAGGAGGTTTGTAGCTAAATATGAAGGAGACTATTTGCTTAGCTAAGTATAACTTGTAAATATATATATATAGGGAAGAACGGGTATTGTTGTAACATGGGGAGAGTTGTAACAACACCAATTTCACCAATTAGAGATAAGATAGGAGTTGTGTCATCATTTCAGTATTTACCTACTTCCTCCCCCATCAGGCAAGGTGGTTGTCAAGGCTGGAAACGGGCACATTCAGAATATATAGAGAAAAAACAGATTTTGAGGTCAGAAAGTAAATTTATATTTTGTTTAGTGTCTATACTATTGCAGGTAAAATTGTTTGATTAATATTAGATTGAAATGTAGTTTCTTAGCCAACATGGGATGCATTTTTTCCTTTCTAATTTCAAACCACTATGCTTATACAGCAGATATAGCTTTTAATATTTTACAGAGCACCCCTTGCAGTCTTGACCCACCAAGCCTGCGCTGCAGGGTTACTAGTATTCATTTGTCAGCTCTGTGACCAGTACTTCCCATTCACATATTGTGTACATGTTGGCGTGTGTATCGGCACTCAGGCTTTTCCATACTCTGTCTCCGCCGGTGGAGAGGGCAGAGAAGCGTACCGGCAGCTTGTGAGAAATGCCGGTGCGCAAGAAAAAGTCCCAATACGCCAAAGAGTAAAATATAGAAGTGCTGGTACCGGTGATTACCGGTCCACTTCAAACACTGACTGTGACTCTGATTTGTCAGACTCTGATTTGTCAGAGTCACAGTCAGAGTGACTGATTTGTTAGACCTAAGGATGTACAGAGATGTTCTTTAATTAAGTACATTGTAGTAGTATTTATTAAGTATACTGTTAAGTAAGTTTGTTCTATAGGCTAGATAATTTTACAAGCACATACATGTGCGTGAGTCATCAAACTAAGTCTGTTATAGTGAGAGAGAAATTGTTCTTTTATATCACTACCTGTTTTTGAAGCATATCATAGTGTGGCATCATCAATTTTGCATCTTTTGTCTTATTGTCTTACTGTCTTTTGTCTTACCCCAGCATGTGTTACAACCTACCCCTGGGTAACTCACGATTGAATTGGTGCCATTTGTAGTGAACAAATGTGGGTCCTTTGCATAAAAGTCAGAGAACTCTAGCTAAAAAATTCAGAGAGTTAAATTTGCTGAAGCAAAAAGTGTTACAACCATACCATACATACCATTTGACACACGCAGCCCCACAATTACCAACAACAACACACACACACACACAACCTCAACCATAGGTAAATAATTCAAGACGATTCTAGAAGAAACCATTATCCCGGGCAGACAGGTAAGCTGATACGGTGCCTCCTCGCCCGGATGTTCTCCACCTCTAATCAAACGCTGATGCAGTTCACCTACTGACCAGCCCGACAGGGAAGAAGATGAGTATTTTCTTGCTCTTTGTTGTCAGCTGGGACATGTAGGTGAAACAGAGGCCTCGGCTCAGCTGTTCTACTCTGGCAGGTAAGATTTTCACAACACTGACTAGCTCAGTAGTGCTGAACTGTGGTCACTGCTATTTGAACAAATTGCAACTAAAACAGTTTATTGTATCATTTTATTGAAACCAAAAATTGAAGTACTTTTATATTACAATGCATTAACAAAGCCTGTCTTGCTGAATGTTTGCCGTTTCTTCAGTACTGGTGTTACTGAAGAGGCTTGATACCAACTAACAAGTGACTGAAATTAGAATCAGGAAGGGTTTTTAAAGGGTCTTCTGTGGGTCAAAGCTATCATTTGGTCATTAGTATTTCATAAGGGTGGGATTAGCTGTGTGCGTGACAGATGTACAAGTGCCGTGTGATACTTCTGCATTTACCAGACTGCCTGTTTACTTACAAAAAGCATTTTTATGTTAGGACAATGTTAACAGTACTGGCTGAAGAGGGCATGTCTTTTATAAAACTAACACCACAAAACGAATGACATCATTTAGGATCAGAAATAAATGAGTTGGACTGATAATTTATAGTTATGGATCTTACCAGTAATAACAGTAACGTAATTTTGCAATATCTGGGGAAGCATTCTTTAAAATGTAGCTAATAGATATATTTTAATCTCTGTAGCAAAATCCGAACAAAATAAATGCTTTCTGAATGTAAATGCATCTCAAATTCACCCTGTACAAAGATAAAATATATAAGTAAAGGGACAGTGCTGTCCAGAATCTTCTTGCTTACAAAGAACAGCTGTAACGGGAGAGAGGTAGGTGTGTTACAACTAGATCAGACAGGGTGGTGTTGACTTACTTTCTCATCATGAACACATGCTCTGGAGGCAAACGGGAAATGTAGTTTAAAGGGGAACAATTTAAAGGAGGGGAACATTGTCAGAGGAAAGGAAACATTTTCACTGACTGTCAGGTGAGACATGAATATCATTATAAAAAAATTGTCTTGAAGAGGCTATAATTGACAACTAACTCATAGATCTGCAGCTCTCATTGGCTTTAAGGAGCTTTAAAGCATCTGTCAGGCAACTTTACTGTTTTACCTACTTAGCACCAAATGGCAGACACAGTTAGCATTTAACTGGTGAACATAGTGGAGCATTTAACAACCAAAGAGCCACATATTTCCCTCAGGAGTTGGTAGAGACCAAATTAAGAGCTAAAAGAGAGTAAATATTGGACAGGTGGAAAGAAACATGACTCCAAATGAATGATAATGTTCTGTAACATAGCTGGATGTGTAAGCAACTGTTTGCTAACAAGATTACCATATCAACTTAAAAGGTGATGATATGTCAATATACCGCTGCCCTGAATTGGACAAAAAAATCAGTTATTGCATTTTTAACTATGATAGTGGACATCTGACAACAGTTCAGATTATTCCCGTGTACAGGACCTGCTAGCATACAGCATTTTTGTGTCAAATCTGGTTTTACTGTATTTCTATAGTATCAAGTATTGTGGAGGGCCTACTAAATGTCTGTATTTTCTCCGCCAGGTGTAAGTAATGTTACTGTGTGTGCCTGTGTGTATTTGTCTGTAGCCTACCTTGCATACTACTGGACACATCAGCCTAATACCTTATCTGTACACACTTACGACCATATTCTCAAGGACCTCTTGTGGTTGTGGTAATTCACAATTTTTGAAAAAACTATTTTGGTGACTGATCTAAAGCTTAGAGTTATTTGTGTTACGACAAGGCATTAGCGGCAATCGGCTAGGCTACAAACAAGGCTTAGCTATTCTGTTGCAGGCCACATTTTGTCCTTTGTCATCTTCGTCGCCATATTGACTATAAGGGAGCCGGGAGGGAAAATTGAGTGAGATTTAATTCTTCTCTGTTTGTGTAGGGAGAGGGAGGTAGGGACGGGTTATATTTTGTGTGGTGTAACCATGTAATGTTCTAAATAAATAACAATGTTGACATTCAGAAGTTTTGACTTATCCCCTTGTTTCCTTATTAAGTTTACAGTTAGGCAAACCCAGCACGCACGGTTACAATACCATTACACTATTCTATGCAAAAACTGAGACTATACCAAAAACACTTTATTAAAAAAGCTTTGTAAACATCTAGCTATAGACTATAAGAAAACATACACTGTACAAAACCCTTTCTCCACTTCATCCCACTTCTCTCATGCAAACAGGCTGGACTCACAGCCTGCATTGCACCTGTTGTTCCAAATGCCCCCAGACCAACCACACCTGGGAGATCAGCACTCTACTGATAGACCTACTGAATCGTTGCTAACTGATTGACTCATTTATAAATATTTTATAGAGCAGTTAACACTTTTGGTTTGCCAGGATATGGAAATCCCTTTCACGCTTTTTCTAAAAAAGGTGCTACATAGACTTACTTAACTTAGCCTATAACTCAATAATTCAGGCCTACAACTTATGAGCCATTTAAAGGTGCCTTATTAAAAAGTGGTAGGCTACACAGTAGGCTATATATTTGTTAAGATACGTTGCTATACCTGTGTTTGATTATCTCCATCTTTACCACCACAACTGTAACCATACCATTGAAAATTAAAGGCTCACACTGATTTGAGTCCACTCAGTAGTTACCGTGACCTTCACGTGATTAATGAAAGCTGCATGTGACACCTTGTTTGAAAGGTGTCGCCTTATATTGAAGGACCACCAGTCGGTAACAGTGGTTACACGAAATAGCACCTGGCTATTTGCTGTGAGCAGGTTCTCGTGCAGCAGCAGGAGAGTCGGGGCCAGAAGGAGGGGAGCCTGCTCTCTGGTGTGCACTCGTTTCACTGTTTACTGGCGCCGTGACGATAAGCAGGCAGCGGACGAGGATGCTCTGTTGTCTGGTGCGCACTCTCCCTGTCTCCAGATCTCCACGATCACCATGGAAGAGCTTAATTAATGCACAGGCTTCATGTGTGCCTCCCGCTGCCGGAGCTGATGATTTTTAAACCGCCTTTTCAGTCCGGACCTGCGTTTTTCGCCCTCCGAAGCACCGGACCCGTGTCACCGAGCGGAGAGGACCGCGGCTGAATTGTAAAGTCTTCAGAAAAGGTAGCCTGCTGCACGGTGCTGTTTCTGCTCCACAAACTGAAGTTAGCCTCTTAGCATAGCTGCGTTTCCCCTGCATGCAGGCAATGATGATGCTTTTTCTTTATTGTCAGAGGACAGCAGTTATTAATGGCCACTTTACTCGCGACGCTGTCATGTTTTGCGGATTCAGAGGAGAAATAACAGCCTACATTTTAATACATTTTAATAGTGCACGGTCTGTGCTGATACCTTTTCTACAAACCGATGAGGGCTCTGGTCATGTGGACTGTCCTCTATATTAGCCCCCGAGTATAAGAGATTGAGGTTTGTTGTAAAAACGTTGCCAGCTGTTTCTGCTGAGCAGCGAGGACCATCTGACGGCTGTGCGCTGCTCAATTTTCACCAGCGCCCGGAGTCGGGCTGTCATTTCACATCATTTTTGGGGGGGGATTTCACCATATCCCACCTTGGTGGTGTCCAAGGAGAAATGTGAGGACGCCTGATGATGGCTGTTTTGTCTCGAATCGCTCGTGGAAATGTCAGTGTTCATTCTCATCACGGGTACACGGTCGACGCTGTCGATGCAGCAGTGAAATTAATATTCCAAAATAAGCGCATTTCATACGCATTGTTCACATGTTGAGCTTGCACTAGCCTCGGCTATATGGAGGCAGCATTGTAGCACAAAGGAGATGCAGAGCTGGCAGCCCGAATTCACCACAAGATGTTCAGCCTTGTGTCACAGTTACACTCATACGAGATTTTTATGTGCAATATATGAAGATTCATTCTTCCCATCACTGCAGTGTGACCTTTTCTGTTTCTTCATCTGCGGGGCCTGCTCGCAGTTCAAGGACTTATACAACTGATGTGACCAGAGTGATGCCTGAGAGTGGCAGCCCTGAATTTGGAGCTTAAATTGTGCGTGTGTGTCTGTGTGTGTGTCTGTGTGTGTGTGTGTGTGTGTGTGTGTGTGTGTTTTGGCTGGAGCGGGATGTCATCTGCCTTTATTTTTCTCATAATATATCACGTTCAGGAACTTTTGGATTGTTTGGGCTGTTGATGGCAACATCAAGCCAACCTGCCACCATTCTTGTAGGATAGGACCTCAACTTCAGTTGGATATATCATTATTTTCACAGTTTGAGGAACGGTATACACCAGGAAAGATTTCACATGTTATGACATGGAATTATCTAATTTGCATGTTTGAGGAGAAACATTAATCGCTTCTTTAGACTTCAAGAGACAAGTGCAGTTCAGTAAGCTGTAAAACTGCAAACATTAGTCCATTAATTGATTAGCTGATTGAAAGAAAATTAATTGTCAACTATTTTGATAATTGATTTATCATTTTTCAAGTGTCTTCAAAGAAGGATTTGCTGTCATTTATGACAATAAGTTAAGAGTCTTTGGGTTTTGGACTGTTGGTCATACAAAAGAAGTAATTTGAAGACATCACTTTGGGCTCCGGGAAATGAGATGTGATGAGCAATTTTCAAAATTTTGACATTTTATAGACTATATGATTAATTGTGAAAATAATCAGCAGCAGATTGATCAATAATAAAATGAATTGTTAGTTTCAGCAAAGAGCTGTCCAAGATTTATTGACTTAATTCTGTCATCTTCAACACTTTGTATGTGTGTGTAATTTAATGTCCATGTCTAGAATATTTACTTACAAACAATGTATTGCACATTATTTAAAAGCAATAAAAGAAGAACTGTTTTAGGTTTTGTAAAAGGAGAATGGAAACATCTCAGTTCCTCAATAAGCCTCAAGCATCTAGAGGCATAAAAACTAAAAGCAGCTTCACCAGACATTAAATTGACTCAAGCATAATTAAGAATATCAGAATAAGATAGAGAGCTCTGAGTAGCTTTTAAGCAAATGATGATGGGACAAAGCCATTCAGAGCTTTATTGTCAGGCAGAAAAGAAGTCTTCCAGTACTTTGTAGTGATTTGAGGACAGATGTAACGTGCTCTGCGCACACTTAAAAGCAATATCAATATCTTTTATTGTTCTAAAAGGTGTAAAATGTACTAATGCCATCTCTTCTCACCCTTTTTTCATTCTCAGAGGCAAATTATGCCAGCAGCACCAGAGTCGCTCCCACTGGTGACGTGCCAGCTCATTGGTCAGACTACTCTGCCCTTCTCTAGCCTCCCTGTCTACCCTGGCAGATCCATGCTGCTGGATGCTCCTCACAGAGCCACGCCAGCACCATGAGCGCCAACGGGCCCGCCCCAGACCCAGCCCCCACTGCCCCAGAGGCCCCTCCCGCCTCAACACCTGCCCCTGCTGCAGCCCCAGCCCCAGCCCCTGCGGCACCACCCGCTACTTCTGCCCTGCCTGCCCCAGCGTCCACTACCATCCCGGCAGGTGCGTTGGCACAGAAGAAGCGGCAGCAGTATGCCAAAAGCAAGAAACAGGGCAGTAACGCCAACAGCAGGCCACCAAGGGCTCTGTTCTGCCTCAACCTCAACAACCCCATACGCAGGGCCTGCATCAGCCTGGTGGAGTGGAAGTATCCTTTACAGTGGCTTAATGTGGTGGTGGGTGCATGTTTGACTGTTGAGATTTGACCAAAGATTATTACTCATTCATAGAGCTGAAATGTTTAATTGATTAATCGAGTAGAACAGAATCAGCTACTATTTTGAGAGCCACTGAGTCTCTTTTGTTTCCTACTAGTGCAAATTAAATATCTTTTGGCTTTTTGGATTGTTGGTCAGACAAAACAAGACATTTGAAGACGTCGCCATGGGCACTGGGAAACTGTGTTTTTCACTATTTTCTGATCTGTAGGCCAAATGATTAATAGAGAAAATAATTAATAATTAATAAGATTAATAAAGTAAAATAAAATAAATAAATAATTAGAATAATAACTCTCTAACTCCACTCTGCACTGCCCTCAACTCATCAACACCCGATGCCCAGAGAAGCAAATTTAAGAGCTTGAAAGGAAAGCCGGAAGTGGATAAGGAAGACCAATCTGTTGGAAAAAAAAAACAATAAGGGCATGGGGCTGTAAACCAAGCGCAAAACCCCAAATACTGTGCACTAGTGCACAGCTTGGCCAATGGCAACGCTTGTGCATTACAAGGTCTCCCATTACCCTGTGTAAGCAGTGTTACTTGCGGAGCAATTTTTCACCAAATCACACTCCAGCAACAATTTATGAAATGGAATTGGGAACACCTGCAGACCCATAACACGGACAGAGACCAAATCACCAGTATCACTCTCATGGGAACGGCAAATCTGAGGCCAAAACAAATGAATCCAAGGAACCAGTATCCCTCATAATCTTAACTGGCACCCTTACAGAACTCTGTATCAATGACAGAATGCCATTTGACACAAATGGTTGGTATTCTGGAATCTTAGCCTGGCTACCCGCCTTCACATCTACCTGGCCACAGGACAAAGCAGAACCTGGCACAGTTTGAATGGACGCAGCCAGCGCAGCAAATATCACATACACATCTCCATGATGCTTGCCCTTAGGTCTTATAGCCGGACATTCAGCTTTCCATTGCCGCCTTTCCTTACAATAGTTACACACTTAAGCATCAGACTGTCCTCCTGACAGCTGTTCTGACCTAGCCGGCCAGTCATCCAACCACTTTCTCAAATGCACCTTGACACAAGCATCACAGGCACGGGACTCAAAAGCTACTTTGTGTGTCAAAACAAATTAATCTGCCAGTGCAGCGGCCCCGGCAGGAGTTTTAACTTTACACTCATTAACGTAGGTGGCAACATTGCTTGGCAGAGACATTTCAAACTGTTCCAAAACCATTCAATTGCACAAATCAGATGTTTTAATTTCAAGAGCCGTACACCACAGATTCAAATTTGTTTCCAACTCCCTTGCAATCTCCATGTGCTGAACCTTTGCCTGTAAGCTTCTGGTACCAACTCGTGTGCTTTCAAAACAGCAACTTTAACCGAAGAATAACTTCGTCTTTCACTCACTGCAAGGGAACAGTATCCTTCCTGAGCCCGTTAACTCACATTGCAGCAACACGCAGCAACAAGTACTGAATTCCTTCTGTCAGCTACACGCTCAAACAGCGAACAGAAAGTGTCAGGATCGCTCTCAAAAACCTTCGGAACCAAACGCAAATTGCCAGCCACATCAAACTGCGTTGACAACTCTGAGGACACAGGAGCAACACCCCAAACTGAGCCAACTGTGACCCTACCATCACGAATCAGACTTGGTTTGTACTGTTCTAAATACAGCATTTGAAGTTCTGTCTCGTGCATTATTTTCTCAACAATCCACTTCGTCCTTTCCACTTGCTGCTGAAGGTACTGTGCTGTAACTGTAACAAAAGCAGTTCCTTTTGCTGCTGAAAAGTTAGACCAAGAATTAAGCCAGCAACACCAGGTGCAGACCTGAAAGGATGCACCATGACATTAAGATCTCCATCCTCAAACAAGTTAGCCTTCAAAATTGATTTCTTGTTCTCCTTCATTCACTTCAGGACACATGGTTCTGATGCACCAGAGACAAGTTCCACTGATTGCACACTTCATTCACAAATTACAAACTCCCATCTCCACCTGCTAAGGCCGTGAGGAGGGAAAAAAACCCAGAAAGTTTTGGATGAGCCCCTATTTTTCACAGCCTAGCTCTTGGACTGCAACAATAACAGGAGACACACGGGTGAACTAAATAACAAGTCATTAATTTGTATTTTATTATATTATATTTACAGCAATATATGCAAAACCAACAAAACCCATGGGAGGAATCTGTAAAGTCTGTAGTGTAGGGAGTGGATGAGTGAAAATGTGCTGCATGGATGCTGTAAAAACAAAGAAAAAGAAATCAAAAGCAATGTGATGTGAGGAGATCTGCCTGTGGACTGGCTGCTGCTCTGCAGCTATGCCCTGTATCGAGCAAAGCAACATCAGTGTGGACCAAGCAGGAGAGCTGTCACATTATATAGATAAGCACACAGTAGTTTATATACTTTTTGAATCTTTCTCCTGGGCCCAACTTAAAAAATTATGTTAAACTGAGGTACAAAAAACATGTTTCTTGCACAAAAGATGAAGTGAACTTTTCGTTACTAAATCCCACAATACTAGCCCGGTATATAGATAAAGGGACAGCACAGCAGTGTGACAGTCTGGTGGGTTTGTTGATTAAGCAGATGCCTTCATCACAAAAGCCATCAGATGTTATAAAGGAGATTGCCTAAAGTGAATCGCAAAGATACATTTCATAATCCACCCTTGTGTGTTTGTTGAAAAAAAAGCCAATGGGGATTTATTGTACTACTGGTACACTTTGGGAAATGCATCTGTGGCTGTATCAAGAGTCTCAAATTATTCTGCATGGACGGCATGCAATAGTGCAGTACTGACAGTTACGGTTATAATACCGTGTCAGTGATCATAAGAGTGTGAAGAAAGTGTCAAGACAACTATATTTAAGATGTTTGTTTCTCTGTTAAAACGTTTTACAGATCCTGTATGGCTTTGTTCTGCCATTTAAAACCCAAGGCAGTGACCTCTGATACATTAACTAGTTTCCATGTCTAGTGTTCTGTGAATAGTTTAGTTACAAATAGTGTAGGCGATTTTTTATTGTTTCTTCTTGCTATGTTACATAATTTTCTGTCATGTCTTCCTTAACTTCTTTTCTCAGGCCATTTGATATCTTTATATTAATTGCTATTTTTGCCAACTGTATGGCCTTAGCTGTCTATGTCCCCTTCCCTGAAGATGATTCCAACTCCACAAACCACGACCTGGTGAGTAGTCAGCATATGTCATTATAATCCATTTATTCATTTGGTGCCAGTTGGTACTGCTGCTTACACTCAGTAGTTGCAGTCAAAGAGAGACGGATATTGCTCTGCATAGTAATTAAATGTTCTTTTTGAATTCACATTGTCAAAATCTCTTATTGCCTGGCTTGAATTAAGCGTTGTTATCTCTTAAGGAATGAATAAATTCTTTATTAAGAATATGAAAAAAAAAAAATTTTGTGCTTTGTTTGGGACAAGGAGAAAAAGAATGGAAGTTTTCTTCTAGTGTATGTTGTTGTCATCTTGTTTGTTTAGCTTTCACCTACTTTATTTATTAAATAGTTGCATTAAAAATGTATTATTCCTTCATAATCCTCTTTCGGTTGACATATTGTAATGTATTGCCCTCTTGAGATAAATATATAGTCTGAGATTTTGCAGTAATAGTAAGACGTTGCTTTCAGTATATTACTTTATCATGCAGATATGAAGTATGTTCTGTGCCTACACAGAGAAACACTTTGACAACTACCCTCATTGGTGCTTTATCATGTCATAGTTCCCGTGTAAAGAGGTTTTATTCAGCTTGCTATTTTTAGAATTTATCGTCATTGCACCACTCTGTGCACCTTGTGCATTTATGTCTGTGTGATGAATTATGGGTGATGTAGTGTTGTAAGCATTGTTCCACAGCTGAGGATGAGCACACTCTCCAAAAGCCAGACGTACATGCAGAATGTGGTCCTAACATGAGCAGAGTTAAGCTGTAATGTTCAATGATTCATGGGCAGTGTATACAGCGTGTCTGTAGACATTTGCATGATCTTGAAAGCTTCGTCTGATAGCAGGAACATGCTAGGGAAAGGTTATCAGCATGCCGTAAAAAAACGGCGGGAGTGTTCCTCTGTCAGTTTCGCTGCTGAACCCGCTGCGCAAGATAAGCTACAGCTTTCCTTAAAAGTGTGTCTGGTCTACTTTTAAGACGCAAGGTGTACTGCTTCTCAGTTTGACCTCCTGGAGGGTGACCTCGGGGTATTTGTTTACACAGCAGTGGTGCATCAGAGGAAAGTGGGCCATCGGGGACATTACAGCGTCTAATACAGTGTTACTGTACATACCATACAGTGTGTTGTCAGGGTTAGGTTGGGAGTGAAGTTTGAAAGGGTTGGATTGTCCTAATATTGAGAACTGGAAGAAAATGTGCACACTTGCATACAAAATATGGAACAAGAATTGCATTTTTCTTCCTAATGTGAATATAAAAACAGCAACAATATAGGTTAAAGACGAGTCATATAGATTTGATTGTGCAAACACCTTTTGTATTTGCTGGACTTGTTTTTACACACACCCCAGCTCTCTCTTTGTCTTTGCTTTGCACCAATCTTACCTGACCAATACACACTAACACTATTAAGCGAATCAGGTATCTGCCAGACAAGACCCATCCACGGTAGGCTAAATATACTTTTCTTTTCGTTCGCTTTCTTTGTGGAGCTAATTCTGCTAATGCCAAATCATCACTGTTTCATTTCAGCATGTGCTTCTCAATAAATGCATTTTAATATGAAGGCTTTAATGTGTTGTTGCTTTAATGTTTAAACCAGAGGTGCTGCGATACTGACAGTTGCATATAACTTCCAAAAATGTATTTGCTAGTGTATTGTATTTTAATTTAATTATGTTTACAGAGGTGTTTACTGATTTAAAATTAGTAAACA
The DNA here is from genome assembly GCF_014851395.1 of Micropterus salmoides. NCBI lineage: Eukaryota > Metazoa > Chordata > Actinopteri > Centrarchiformes > Centrarchidae > Micropterus > Micropterus salmoides. The sequence goes on from NW_024043372.1 coordinate 21,348,384, forward strand.
AAGAGATCATATCGGATTGGTTTTGTTATCGGTCATGTCCTTCAGTTTTTGTATCAGAATCAATATCAGGGAAGTCAATGTTGCATTGTTGCATCTCAAGTACAATGTTTATTTGCTCTACCTGCTCTACACAGCCATTATGGAGCCCAGCTGTAGTGTAAATAAATTTGGAGCGTTGTCAGAATTTATGTTCAGATGTACAGAGCTTCACATTCTCCTGTGTTTAGATCACATCCAAAGGTCTGGGAACGTTTCAGTAGTGACTCTAGTAATGACCAAATGGCATCGAACTAAATAACTAAGCTTGCTAGGAAAGAAGCTACACTCTACATTACATGTCAGTCTGTATAATGCAAACCAAAGCTATGTGTGTAAACATGTGATGGATAGTTTAACACTTTTAAAGCCTCCATTGTGTCGGTTGTCTTAACCTGTTGTGTGTGTAATATTTGTCAATCCATTCCAATAAAGCTCTCCTGACAGATAGGATTTATGGATGCAGCCGTTAATGAATGAACCAGAATGCTACATTTTGAGCAGTGCCTATAAAATGGTAAAGAACTGAGCAGCAACATTGATGCGGCTTACATGCTTCACGAACAAGATCATTAAGGAGACACACTGATGATGAGATATAAAATAGTGGCTTCCTTTCAGTATAGTCAGGACAAAGCTTAATTTTTCACAAAATTCATAACAGCCCCCATTTGCCTATATGGATGCACTATTTATGTTTTTGCTGATCCTTGTCCAGTGCTATAGACAGTGTCACACTGCTTGCACAGGACTTTGGTTTAATTCTGCAGTGTCTTTCCCTTTTCAGCAAAGGTTGAACAATAGAATACTTTGTAGTGCAGGTGTGCCAGCTTGGCCTTGTTGTTCTACAGAATGTACACTGTAGTCACAGGAGAAGTGCTAGAGAGAAAAATGCTGAGCTTGTTATGCTATAGCAGCCAGCAGGTAAAGCTGTAGTGAAGATTGCCATTTCACACCGCTCTGCAGCCTCACAGGTGGACTGAGGGCTGATATGAAACCTGAGGTGTGGTGCTGAAAGGACTGATGTGTAAAGCAAGGATCAAATTATATCACTGGACTGCAAGCAGGCTTTTACATATTCAAAAGTGGTGTCACTTTCAACACAAAAAGACACTAAAACCCTGTAATATGGACAAGCTGACTTCTAGGCTTATGGATGACAGTTTCAGTGTTCCACTTTAATTTGTTGCACCACAATTTCATAATGAACCAAAAATGTTTACAGTTCTCATGATAACATAAATACGGAGGTGGGGTCAGCTGAGAAAATAAAGAGCCATGTCTAAATCTGTACTCTCTTCTACACAGCTTCTACAAACACGCACACGCATGCAGCATATGAGTAAGAATTACCCGGGATTCCACAGGCCTCGACTGCGTTGCGGTTTTGTTCCGTCGTCTTTGCAGCATCAAATCACACTGGAAGCATTGCAGAAGCGTTTTATGAGCAGAGCGTTTTGCCTGCGCGGTGCTGTTGACTTGTTTTTCATTTGTTCTTTATGTGCTTCTACTCGCGGGAATAGCATTTTCTATGTGGATTAGTACGAGTGGAATTGTTAAAGAGTCAAGCTAAGGCTTTTTCATTGCAAACCTAAACATGTTTATGGAAGCGCAGTGCATTCGCCAAAGAAATAAAAATGTAGACACCCTATCTTGTTCCGGTTTTGCTTGTCTGATTTTGCTGTCCTGTTCCGATTTTGTTGATTTGGTAATTTGTCCTTGATTTTTGTGCTTCCTACTATGGTTAAGTAGGCTACTTAGTTAAATAGTCTTTCAGGAGTCTGAACAAAGTGTTATATTTTGAAAATTGACAGGATTTACTATGTAATTTCTCTGTCTGACTTCCTGCCTGGTTCATCTGCTATGTGCTGCTCTATGACTCTAGGCGTTTCTCCACGGAGATGAGCGGGTAGCCGCTTCTGGGACGCTTCAGAAACACACGTCTGGTAGTGCATTAATCTATTCTAATCCTGTTCTGAATTTATTCTTTTTTGAAAATGATAGTAAAAACAACAACAAAGTAATTGTGTTGTAATGACAAAGAGCCAATTACAGTATTGATAAAGAACCGGGCCAATAAGAGTAAGGATTGATAAAGAGTATGGATTGATAAAGATATCATTCTAATAATTCACAACCCTACAACCATGATCCATGGCTTCAAACTGACTTTGGGGCAGATAAGCTAATTGCATTTCCAATGTTATTTTGTGATTATTATTTTTCCGAGGTCTGAGGTTCAGCCACCACAGTCACCACTGAGTTCACTTGCATTATCAGTTAATATGTATAAGCACGTTGCATTCACCAAAGCAAGAAATGTTTTAACACCTTATATTGTAATTATGAGAAAAGATGTCATCATTACAAGAAAAGATCTCATAATTACGAGAAGTAAATGTAACTAGAAAGGTGCCACTGATTGGCCACTGGTTTGCTCAGTAGAACCACTGCACAAGCCGCAGAAAGATGAGTTATCAGGTTGATACTTCCAATGCAGAGACTATAAGTTAACAGACCTTTCATTGCTTGAAGACTTTATAGAAGGGTTATAGATAACAGTTTTACTACAATGTTGACAGACTAATATTCATCTAGTAATTATGAGATCCTGATGTCCTAAGTATGACATCTTTTCTAGTACTTATGAGATACTGATCTCATATGTACAGTCTTTTCTCGAAATTATTCTACATTGTTTCTCATAATTACGAGATAAGGTGTCTACATTTTTCTTTCTTTGGTAAATGAAGTCCGCTTCTGTAAACATGTTTTGTGATTGCAATGAAAAAGCCACAGCTTCCACAGGAAAAACTGGTAAATTTGAACTGTTTATTGGTTGTAAAGAAGAACAATTGTCCATTTACAAAGTTACCAAATTAATGAATCAAATTCCAGTGAGAATTGTTAATGAGAGAAAGTGAGAGAGGTCAAAAAAAGGTTTTGGTTGCACGCTCTGCTTGCCCCCAGATAACTCCCCGAACTCCCTTCATGTGTGTGAATCAAAAGGCATATAAAGGTCTGCAGTTTTTAGAAAGCGACAGTCATAGTCACTTATTCCCAGATATTACAAATGTAATATAAAATGAGATTTTACACATTTTAAAATTGCATTTCTGTAAATTTCAACTGTAAATAGTAATACACCAACCTTTACATACTGTAAATAACCTTTTCAATCGCTTCTAAATCAATAAACCATGTAAATTACTGTTGTACATATGAACTTAAATGATTGGTAATTTGTCAAACATGAATAAATTGCAACAATTCCTACAACATAAACTCTGTTTGTTTGCGTGTACCACATTCTGCACACATTGCCGAGGTGCTGCAGAGCTGCTGTGAGTTAGAACAGGCCTGAATAGCATGAGTCTGCCCATCTTGTTAGTAAGGCTTGGTTAAATGCAGCAGCTCATTATAAATAGAAAGAAATTTCCTCCTCAGGCAGAACACAGGGCAAAAGATTGGGGTCTTGCCACCACCAGGAGGCACAAGTGAGTAACAGGATGTAGCGAGCACACACACGTGCACGCATGCACGCGCACGCATGCACACACATGGACAAGACAAACCCTGTCAGGAACTCAGTCATTTCTTCATTCCCCTCTCCTTTACTGCTCTTCCTTTGTTAATTCCTTTCCTTGCAATAGTAGGAAGTGCACACACAACCCATCCTGCACGTGACTGTTTCTCCTCCGCACCCACCTTGTCTAGGGGACAGACAAATAGTGCGCAACCCTCTTGCCTTTGCTTTAAGGTCATTTCTGACTTATCTATCTGAGACTCAACACCCCAGGCAGCTCCTGCTGAAGGTAGCTGAGCAAAACAATGACCTTTTCCTGGTGATTCATACGTCTCATCCCTCGTAAGGCAACACGCAGCAAATTGCGTCTGGTATCATGTAGCGTTTGCCTGTAATAATGTAATTGCATAACTCTGGAGCCACAAAGCTATTTATTTTACTGGGGACAAAAGGACACAAACATGTAGCGCTAACCAATAAAGAGGTCATTTGGATGCCAGCAGAGAACTCACAGTTTGAGTCACATTTGGATGCTGTTGCAGCTGAAGATGTCCGTATTTTTAAAACATGAATCATTTTGCTGAAGATTTTTTAAGTGAATTTATTGTAGCTAATGCTGTTCATGCAGCAAGACAGATGGACAAACACACATCTGACACATGTTTGTGGCTGGTTTTATTGAGTACCGTATTCAATATTTGGATTTTGGTTAATTATGAAAAAATTATTTCCTTTGATGTTGACATTCAATATCACAAGATCAGGAGAAATAAGTGCTTTACAGAGGAAGAGGAGAGCAGGGTGGGAGATGGTTATTGTGAACAACTGTCCGCCTTTTTCAAGATGAAGGCTTGTTAACTGTAATGACAATTACACGCTTGCCATCTCGTAAATTTTCTTTTCTACTATGAGACACATCTTTAAGCCACATATTTTATTGAGATGACAGGCTTTGTACATTTATGTTACATTCACTTTTATTCTTGCAAATCTCACAAAATGCTACTACTTTTAACAGTGAATATAAATAGATTAAAGAAACCAAACATGGCTGCTGTGTTGACTAGTAAGAACACTTTCTTTTGAAAAAAATCAAAAACGACAAAGTTTGACCAGGTACAAAATGCTTGTCTTGAAATACATTACCATCATAGCACACCATGAGACTTATTCCTGTGTTGCACGAAACATTTAAAGTTGATTTATGGCACACTCTTTTGTATTTCAACTTATACTAGCCATAGTTCGTCAGCACCATCTGTAGACTTGCAGGCAGCTGAAATTCCTGTCACAGGTTCAAATACACAGCAGATTAACTAATCACACAGACCCATCATCAGTTATCCCCTAAAGCTTACATCGACAGTCAATTAACACACGCACAATTTAACACTGACTTAAGTAAACTCTGAGGCCTGTTACCCAACAAGACACAATCCATACTATGTCAAAGAGTCGTTAATAAAGGTTACATTTGTATGCAACTCTGTTATAGGCGTTAAATGCACATACTGTGTGTGAAAAAATGAGCAACCCACAAAGAAGAAGTAATTTCTGATGTAAATACATACCAACAACCATCACAGTGCCAGATTTGTGACTCGCAGCCAATGCCTGTTGACAGATCACAGTCACCAAGTGCTTCATTGTGACAACCAGCCACTGAGAGGCATCCACCACTTTGCAGTGGTTCTTGTCAAAGACTATCAGATGTTTTGTTTTGTTTTTTGCTGACATCTAATAATCTCCATCTTGCTTTTTTAACATTTTTTTAGGATTCAAGATATTGTTGTCTTCATTTTTATTTAAAATTTCAGATCAAGATTAGGAATGTCTGTATCAGATTTTTCACTGGAATAATTCTACACTCCACACACTCATTGATATGTTTGCTTTTGTTGGGCCCTGTCTACACAAATGCGGGTATTTTCAGGTCACTGAACCCGAACATTTTTGAAACCCCCTGCCAGGGTGAGGATTTTAAGAAACGGCGGTTGCATTGTTGGACAGTAAAACCGGGAGTTTTGCCTTGCGACGTAATCTGGGCCCCGTTTCAGAAAGCGGGATTAGTGAAAATTCTGAGTATGTTAAGCCTGAGATGAGGGAAACTCTGGGTTTTCCGTTTCCGAGAGCGAGATCAGATAATCCCTAGATCAGTAAACCTCCTCGGTTAGGTTCACGGTGTGTCAGACAGCTGCCTCAGGCTCCTCATTCATTCTGTTGATATCTGTCCCCTTTAGTTTTCAGTCGAAATTCTCGAACAGACAGCAGACCTCTGCCTGAGGATCTCAAGGTACATGCTGGTGCGTATGGGACTAAAAGGTCAGAAATATAACAAGGCGAGAGGCCATGGAGAGCTTTAAAAGTGATCAATAAAATTTTAAAGTCAATTCTAAAACATACTGGGAGCCAGTGTAATGAAGCTAAAATAGGAGTAATGTGGTCATATTTCTTTGTTCTGGTTAAAAGCCTGGCAGCTGAGTTCTGGACAGTCTGGAGTCGATCAGTAGATTTTTGGGTTAAACAAGTGAAAAGGCTGTTGCAATAATCCAGGCGTGATGAGATGAAGGCGTGTAAAATGGTCTCGGTGTCCTTAAAAGTTAACATAGATGGAATTTTTGCTATATTTCTAAGTTGATAAAAACATGATTGAACAAGCTTTGTGGTGTGCTGCTCGAAATTTAAATTACTATCAAACCAGACACCAAGGTTCTTTGCCACAGGCTTAATGTGATTTACTAGGGAACCAGCAGATGGCAGTATTTGATTTGCCATCTGCTGGGACCCAATGACCAGGATTTCTGTTTTGTCTGAGTTCAGCTGGAGGAAATTATTTGACATACATTTTTTAACTTCACAAAGGCAGTCGGTAAGTGAACTCAGCATTCCAGGGTCTGTGGATCTGACGGGCAAGTATATTTGTGTGTCGTCAGCATAAATATGAAAAGAAATACCATGTTTATGGATAATATGTCCAAGGGGAAGCAGATACAAGGAAAACAAAATGGATCCCCTGAGGCACACCATATTTAACTGGACAGAACGAAGAGACATAGTTGTTTACAGACACGCAAAACTTCTTATTTGACAGGTAGGATGAAAACCATTCTAGGGCAGTACCAGAGATCCCCACCCAGTGCCTCAGTCTGTCTAGCATGATGTTGTGATCAATGGTGTCAAAAGCAGCGCTAAGGTCCAGGAGTACCAGGACTGAGCACATACCTTCATAAGCAGACATTAAAAGGTCATTGGTGACTTTAAGCAGGGCAGTCTCAGTGCTGTGGTACTTCCTAAAACCAGACTGAAACTTTTCAAATAGTTTTTTATTTTCCAGTACAGTGAGCAGCTGTTTGGACACAATTCTTTCTAGAATCTTTGCAATAAAAGGCAGTTTTGAAATTGGTCTAAAATTATGTGGGAGGGACGGATCTAAACCAGGTTTCTTTAAAAGTGGGTTCACGCAAGTCGTTTTAAAATAATCAGGGACACAACCAGTAGATAGGGAGCTGTTGAAAACAGAGATCAAATGGGGCCCAACAGAATCCATTACTTTCAGTAAAAACTTTGTAGGTATTACATCAAGTGGGCTGGAGGACACTCTCATTTATGATACTGTTTTTAAAAGCTCAGACAAGTCGATGGGATAAAACTGGTTAAAACTCTCTTGTTGCTGGTGAGGAAACTCTGAGTAAGAGGCCGCGGGGGTAATAGAGGCTCTGATTGACACCACCTTATTGGTAAAATAAGATAAAAACAATTCACAGTCATCATCACTTCCAGCTGAGGCACAAGGAGGGGTTGGGTTTACCAGCTGATCCACAGTCTTAAACAGAAACCTGGGATTGTGTTTATGTGTAGTAATGAGTTCAGAAAAATAGTGTGTTCTCGCATCCTTAACCATGTTATTGTAGTTAATTAATAAATCCTTCAGACTGAGGTAATGGACTTGGAGACTGGATTTTTTCCATCTGCGCTCTGCTTTCCTGCATTCTCTTTTTAGGCTGCGAATGCTGTCATTTATCCAGGGTTGCTTACTAGCTTTAGACGTAGGCCTAACCTTTAGAGGAGCAGCAATATTTAGTGACGACAAGCAGATATGATTGAAGTGATCGACCAGATTGTTGGTGTTGAAATCAGACAGGTGTTGGCTTTGGCTCTGAAAGAATGTGCAAAACTTTGAAACACTTTGTTCATTAAAGATGCGAGAACACACGGAGCTTGGTGAGGCGGCATGAGTAACAGGCGAATCGCAGCTAAAAACAGGAGGAAATGCTGAGACCCAGGGTAAAAACCAAGTGCAGTGTATGGTTTTGGGGGGCGATAAATTATAACAAATATGATAGGTTGCAGCCTATCATAGAGACAGTTGTTTGTGGCAGTGAGGCAGAGATCTGTTCAGTGACTGGTGGTGTGTCCAGGTGTGCTGCATGAATGATTAGTCATTCACGTAAGTCCTGAGGGGAGGACCGCACCACAGGCTGTATGTGAGCAGCTAACATTTCTGAGCCCGGTTTGTTTGGGTGAAGTCCGTCTGTCTTAAAAAGAGACATTCTTTGCCAGAAAATATTAAAGTTATCGACATAACACACACGATGAGCCCTGCAGGCGGACTGGAGCCAGTCGTGGAGGCCAAGGAGTCTACTGAAGCGGCCAGCACCGCGACCAACTGTGGGAATGGGACCAGAGATAAAAACGGACTTTCCACACTGCTTTAAAAAGTAAAAAAGACGGTTAAAATCTCATTTTGTCAGCTCAGACTGCTGAAGAGCCGTGTCATTTGTTCCCACATGGACTCTCACTCTATTGTAGTCGCATTGATTGCTACATTCGTAGTTATCATGTGTTTTGACAGCATTAATAAAATACGAAATGAGCAAGATTTTATTAATGTAAAATAGACGTCTAGAACTTTAACCTATAGACACATTTTCCACTGCAAAAACTAATTAGGCTAATAGGCTAACCTGCTGGGTGTGACTGTGACTTTACAATCACAGGTTCACGAGTAAACTGTGTCTTATATTTGATCTATACCTATTTTCATAATCAGGTAGCCGATTGCCACCGGCATTTTATCCCGTCGGGTACCGCTTAATAAATATAGCCTTCCTATTTAAAATCGAATGTAATGGGCTGTAGCACTTTATCATTCATTAAGGAAATTCCAGTCTGCTAAATGATCAATGAGGGTCCGCGTTGGCACGCATTCTTATTTCTAGCTCCACCCGATTAAAATGGAGGCTCTGCCTTTATTTACCCGCCATGGTGAATCGTTTTATCGGAGCTCCATTGATGATGGCTTTTTTTCATCTCCACGCACGCGCTTCAATCAAACATACTCAGAGTTGATTAGAGTAAATTGAAGTAAACCACCTCCCGAGCAGGTTAGGTTCACAGCGTAAGTTGCCGGGGTTACAGACCTAGAGTTTATCTGATCTCGCTCTCTGAAACCGAAAACCCAGAGTTTCCCTCATCTCGGGCTCAACTTACTCAGAGTTTTCATTAAACCCGCTTTCTGAAACAGGGCCCCGATCGCATATGTTAGGGTTAGTTAAACCATTGAACTCGCTTCGTGGTAGATTCCCCAGGTGGTTTGGCATGCTCTTGACAGCGCGTGATAGCGTTTGTTTACGTTTTCATGTGGACGTTTTTTTTTTTTAAACGAAGGAGGAAAAACTCCGGTTATAAGAACACCTGTGTCGTGTGGACTAGGCCTTATTCTCTGCATTAAGTACGTATCTACTTTATAGTCACTCACAAACATACCAAGATCACAATAGTAAAACACATATTATATACTGCTATACATAGCCTACTTCTTCTTCTTCTACTGTACCTTATGCAGTGCTCTTCAGGCTCTGTGCCAGTTAAACGGTGCCTATTGTTCGTTCATAGAATGGCAAACAGATAAACATAAAAACACAGAGCTTGATGTATAATTTTTGCCAACATGCACCACAATCCTTCAGGTAATCAACCTAAATTTACAATCACATCATGTGTTTTTAACAGCCTTAGTCCCGCTACTGAAAAATACTATAGTATTTTTAATTCTTTCATCCACACACAAACTGCATTTTAGGTCACTGAAGACGAACCTTTTTGAGACTCCTGCTAAGGTGAAGATTTGCAGAAACTCTTTGTAGTGTTGGCGTGTAGATGGGGAAACTGAGTTTTGCTAACATTATATTTGAGTGTGATATTGAGGAATAACTCCACTTTCCTACCAGAAATATTTTTTTCAGCCTTCTGATTGGCCAACATGGCTTTATGGTTAGGGTTATATTGCTGCCTGTTGGTTTGGCATGCTCCTAACAGCACTTCAATTGTGTTTCTCATGTGGACACAGAATTTTTTTTTAAACTAAGGAGGAAAACTCTGTTTATAAAAATACGCATATATGTGTGGACTAGGCCTTAAGTTCCTAATGTAGCTGTTTGGATGTAGTAATCATATTCTATTGTTCAAGTTGTGGGAGCTGATGACCCGTATTCCCATATGAGGAGTGCTGCTAAGGTTCATGTGCCAGTGTTTAGGCTGCATGTGTAGTGTAAATGAGTATGTGTGTGTGACAGAGTGACAGATGAAGGAGTTGGCTGTGTGTGTATGTGTGTGTGTGTGTGTATGTGGTTGTGTGTGTAATGGCTGGCACAAGCAGCCACGTCTGGACTGTGGACTCCCATAGAGATGATGGTAGAAGTATGTGTTTAGTCACTTAATGTAACTGCTCATTTGTGGCTCACACTTGCACTGTCCCTGCTTGTTATCTTGAATGTGTATTTCTGCATGTGTGCAAGTGTGAGAGTGTGGTATGTATTTGTTTGTGTGTGTGTGTGTGTGTGTGTGAGAGAGAGAGAGAGAGAGAGAGGGAGAGGGAGAGAGAGAGGGAGAGAGAGAGAGGGGGAGAGGCAGAGAAAAAGAGAGTAAAGGGAGAGTCTGGGATGTGGTAGCTTTGTGTGGATACTGTGTAAAAAAGCAGCCATTAAGTAGAATTGCAGAGCATGTGCACAGTGCAGCGTCAAACAGGCCTTCTTAAAGGGGAACAACACACGATTTATGAATTAATGCATTTGTTTCTCAGACTTTAAATAACGTATTGTTATACGTAACAATACGTAAACAAAGCAACTAACGAATACTATGTGTGACAACAAAATGTTCAATGAATCTTGTTGTTTTTGTAGTTTCTTTATACTTTATTGTTTTGTCCTGCTAACTCTCTCTTTTGAGTGATGCAAATGTTATGTAATAGTATTTTCCATGTAACATAACTGTACTTCTGACATATGTGGACTTTGCATCAAACCCACACTAGATTCAAGAGCCCATGATTATCTCTCTATGACAGGAAAATTACAGTTGCAAACTCCAATCTGTGGCTAAGTCAGTTAAAAGATTAATAATATTATTATATAGAATGTTGTATTAGCAAATTATGTAAATGTAATGTAATGTATTAGCATTATGTAAAAACTAAGTAACAGTAACGCTAGAGTCAATAATAAATAATAATATTATTATTATACTAAAGCAGTAAATACATAGGTTGGTAAATTGTTTAAATAAATAATGAATGTAAAAATAGATACGGTACTAAAACTGAAATGTATTAATCTACATTTTAGTGTGTCTATAGTACCTGTTACATTAAATCACTCTGCTGATTAAAATAATTTTGTTCAGTCCAGTTTCAAAGTTTTGCAGTCACTGACTGTATTGTTTGTTCACTTCTTTTTCCTAAACTAAGGTTGCATCACCGTTGAAAAGCACTTTAGTACGTACATCAGAAACTGTCACATACATTAGTAGCACAGCAGCTTATTATTTACGACAGTTATGATTTTTTTTTTCTGTAGCTTTCGCAGTCTTTAATATGCTTTTAATGAGCAACTGAACATACTGTGTGTCATGACTGAGAAGACAACATCGCTCTCACTCACCAATGAGATGATCTGATAAAAGCTACTGATTTGTTCACTGACAATGGTTATTTAATACAGTCAATTCACATCGAAGCTTTGTTGTTAAAGATTTGTTTGTACATACTCAACACCTCAGTGAGTCAGCACTCACAGAAAGCTGGGTTCCCATTGTTGTTTTACTCCCTCATCTTTTGTTTCCTTTAGTTTGAAGTGTAACAGATCAGTTGGGTCATGGCATGATGTTAAAACATATGTTGGTTGTATCATATTTACAGCGCTGCACTAATGCAGTAGAGTGGAGTAACATAATTCATCTTTCACATACTGCTGATGGACGAAATGTGTACATTTTATCATATCACTTGCTACCATTAAATTTAAACTTTAATTGTTTCATTAACATATTTATTCATATCTGTACTTGGCTTACTTTTCCAGTGTGTGTGTATGTGTGTGTGAGAGAGTGCTTGTGTGCAAATGCCTGGGCTTGTGTAGGTGAGGGAGACTGAACTCGACAGAGTGAGAGAGTTGAATTTAACATGCGAGGCATGATAACTGAGGATGACACCAAATCAAAATGAAAAGAGTTTTTGTAGACTGAACAATAAAGACCGGTCATAAACCCAGACAGAGAGGTGGAGATACCTGTACATTTTAAGTTTTTGTCTCACATCAGCACGCATGCTATATTTACTGCATGGAGTTAGTAATCCAATACTTTCTTTGTGAAAATATTTAACTTAAGTGTAGCCTTTCCCACTGCCTGCTTGAGCCAAAACCTACAACCGAGAAATTCAATAAAGCTGAAGAGCCGAGCTGATTGGTTGATTTGCGGGGTGGCTCTGAAGAGCCAAAGTTTGGCTTTTGGGATCTTACTTTAATTTCCTGAGTTCAGCCATTGTTTTGGTTTCCATGACAGCTACTGTTTATCATACGCGCTTCCTTCCATGGATCTGGAAGCACTGACATTTGTGTTCTTACAGATTTATTGTACAGTTATGTAGCACTAACATTCACAGGTATACTGTGATGAATCACATAGAGCCAAACAAGAGGGTTAAGAGGGTGTGTGTGTGTGTGTGTCAGGGCCAGCCCTGTACATCTGTGGGCCCTAAGGATAATGTTGGTGGACCTGCCTACCAGCTACCGTATCCAATTATAACCCTTATGCATTTTATGTGGACCTCTAGCCACATGATGGGCCACAGTTCTTTTACTGCTAATTTAATACACTCACACTTACACTGAAACTCTCAAAGTAAAACTGACTGACTGCACTTGCTTTACTGCTACTTTGTTTTTGTCTGAATGCTTAGTTTGCTACTGGCAAATGGAATTAACTGTGTTTGTCCCTATAGACTTTATACAAAGAGGTGGCTCCAAATCTGCAGCATTAAAACACCTACTACTTGATGTAGCTGAAAGATCAAATACTCCACAAAAGATTTTAGTTTGATTTTGTATTTCTTTTTTACAGTATTATCTATACATCAAGATAATAATTCAGCAATATATATATAGAAAAAATCAAAGACCCCTGCAAACCAAGTCAGTCCTTACTCGGTCAGACAGATTTGAAGGCCACTAAGCAGGATCAAATGGTGGAGATGGAGCAGAGTTCCCCGAAAAAACACAAAGATCCTCTCTTGTCGCCCTATCATTGTAACTAGCATTACATTGACAACAACAAGTACCAATTCATTGTAACTTAGGGTTGCCATGTTGGACGATCAGTCAATTCAGCAAACGATGCATGAGTTTGGGGGTCCCTGGCAGGCCCTTAGTTGGCTTATAGGAAGGTCCAGCTCTAGTGTGTGTCTACATTTGTATGAGAGATAGGAGTGTGTGGGCTTGACTGACATGAAAATACTTTGTTCCACGTCAGGTGTTGCAGCATTCACGTTACAGATTTGAATTCACCATTTTCCTCTTTCTCTGAAGTAACACTCATTTGCATAATACTGGCACAAGTAAACAACATCAAGAGAAGCTTTAATGGTTTTGCTAATGAGCTCAGTTGACACATCACGACACATCTAAACTTTGTTAACATTCCCATTCCAACCGCAGCTGATTGAATCCTTTTGGATGTCAGACACATGGCAACTCTGCACAGGTCATGCTTTAACGTAGACGGCTTATTTAAAACACCGTGATACTAGTGATAGTGAACTCTGACAGCTGCAACATTTCACAAACTGAGAAAGCATCTTGATTCAATGACTACATTGCCGTTCCCTCCTGTGCTGATGGTGTAAGTTTAGGGCAAAACTAAGTAATACATCACCAAGCTTATGCAACAAATATTCAGTGTGATGTTTGTTTGTGAAGACATTCACTTGGTAGTGTGGGTAAACTTAAGATGACCTGCGCTTGAAGTGTTTTCCTTGGCAGAGTGACATTCACATCCTCACACAACTCCTGCCCGCCCCCACAGTGCTTCACACACACACACACGCATACACACACACACACACACACACACACACACACACACACATTTAAACCTGTGGGTACACATGCACTACACACAAAGCCACATTTTTATACTGTACATACAAAAATGTGGGCTCGGCTATACAGAGCGATAAAGAACAGGGGATAAGAGCAGATGTCCACTACATTGTGTTACATTTTGTAACGCAATTGCTGGATTTCAACAAGACATTTTGTCACTGCTGTTATTGTTTTATTGATTGGATTTAATCAGTTGTTCAGTATTAAACACACATTCAACTATTTCCTGATGAGAAATAGCAGGTAATTATAAATCAGCTCTGACAAAATGTGAAATGATTGTACCTAGGATCAGCTAGTAAAGTAGCAGGCCTTATTAAAAAGACACACACGAACACAAACCCCATCCGTGACACACACTTGAACAGGCTTCCCAATATAGACTGCACACTCAAGCACACTTATTTACTGTGCAAACCTGCAGGAGTAGGCGGTGAAGAAGCACTAAATGCTGACCGCCTTCACCCCCCTTGGCTTGGCTGGATGGCACTGACTGATCTGTACAGACAGGGGAAGGAAAGAGAGTTAGCGAGAGATGGAGAGAGCAAGGGGGAGGGAGATGTAGCCGGGTGAGTGATGTGGGAAGTCCTACAAAATATATTGTGTGCAGAAACAGATCCAAAAATTGTAGCGTCTCCTGAAACTCAGGAGTTATCTGCTCCTAAACTCCAGCACAAGAAATTTGAAGATTTTTTGACATTTTTAGACATTTAATACACCTAATTAATGGAATAATATAATAATAGAAAATATTAGTCAATAATGGAAAATAATAGCTAACATACTGTATATAGTGTTTATTTTGTGGTTTCTGGCAGATGTTCTGGAACAGCTTTTCCTCAAAACTAGAGAATGACATATGGATTGTATATCAAAGCCTAATCCTATAACATTACATTATGACGTTAAAATTGGCTTGATATTATAGTTGCATAAACTAGCAACCTTGAACCATACAATGAGCATTCTCTCTTTTCCATTTGTTATGCTGGTAATGGACTATAGAGATATTTTATGGTCACTGGCCTCCTCCCAATGTCCTCATGCCTTCATTACTTAACATAAAGCATTGAGATTTATTACAGACCCTCAGTCAGGGTGACTGCCCTGCCTATTTGACTGGTACATTTAATTTATTGGTGCATATCTATGAGATCTTTGTTAGTTTGCATCCTGTTTGTGCTAATAGTATTTTCTTGACACTATTGTTTGTGGTCTCAAGATTTGTTCAATCTGTCTCTAAGGAACAAGCAGAGTAAGGTACTACTCCAATACATTAATATCTGGATCCTCTTAATGTAATTTACAGCACAGTATTTTACAGTTGAATGGTTCAGCGTCTCAAGGAAAAATATAAAATCAGATTTAGTAAGGTCTTTTTGTAGGTTTAATTTATCCTTTAATATTTATATTCTTCTGTAAAAGAACATTTGACAGTGACATTTTGGAGATTTGTGTTTTTTGCTCAGAGTTAAGTTACAGAAGATACAGTAAATACCACTATCATATCTGTATGCTAAATATGAAGCTAATGCCAGCAGCCAATTAGTGTTGTTTAGAACAAAGACTGGAAACGGGGAAACTGGTTCCAGTGTCTGGAACCTGGATCTTTCCAAAGTTATAAAAAAATCCAATGGCCAGCACTTTAAAGCTAATTATTCACATGTTTGGTCATTTGTGCAAGAATGTAAAAATGTAAACCATATTTAAAAAAACAGCACTAACTAATCCTAAAACCCACAACTTGTTGTTTTTGTTGTTACCTTTGGACAGATCCAGGCTAGGTGTTTCCCCCTCTATTCTGTACATGCTACATCTATTGCATGTTTGTCTGTCCTGTAAGAGGGATCCCTCATTGTTGCTCTTCCTGAGTTGTTTTGGGCAGTCCTTATCAGAATTTTGGGTCTAAGGAGAGATGGTGCTGGTATGCTGTAGTTTGTAAAGCCCCTTAATTGTTTGTGATATGTGAAATTGGGCTATATAAATAAAATAGACCTGACTTGACTTGATTAGGGGTGGATGGGATATGGCTGGGTTGGAAGCAATAATGAATATTCAAGCACAGTATTTCATGTTGATATAATAAATATTGAATTGAAAATAGCTTAGGGATGTAGTTAGTTTTGACACTCCTGGTCTCACTCCAGGAGGCTGCAGTTTAAAACAGTCTTTATTTAGATAATAAATGATAATATATGAACCATGGTGCTGTAATTGCAAGACAAACTGTTTTATTGTATTTTTATGACTCCATTTCTACTCTTTATTAGTATGAACAAAATTCAGTTAGTGATTTTCTGCGTGTAGTCTGGATGAAGATGCACAGAGCCTCGTGAGTGTTGCACACAGGCCTATCTGAATTCTTGATAGGTTTACGTTGCCG
This sequence comes from Micropterus salmoides, assembly GCF_014851395.1. Lineage (NCBI taxonomy): Eukaryota > Metazoa > Chordata > Actinopteri > Centrarchiformes > Centrarchidae > Micropterus > Micropterus salmoides. The sequence continues at coordinate 21,364,768 of NW_024043372.1, forward strand.
CTGTCCGTATGGCTCGATCAGATGGAGAACTATGTTGGGGAATGCATGGTTCAGCGGGTTAGCATCCTTTGTCATATGGTGATCTGAGATCTGTTAGTGTGTGACATGAACTGAGTTGTGCCTGTAGACAAGAACACTCACCCTGCGGTAGAGGAGGGAGCTTGTACAGCTGTAGGGGTTGAGGAGGAAAAGGTATCATGCTCTGCATGAGTTTAATATCTGATGTCAGCGTGCATTTTAGGACATAAACGTGTGTGTGTCTGTGTGTGTGTGTGTGATGTATCATGTTGTGTTGTATACCTGGAAGAGCAGGAAGTGAAGTGAACATATTAACTGCTGATGATATGCATATACTGTATGAGAAAAAGAAACATTACATACAGTAAGTCTCTTTACAGCACAGATAAACTAAGATGAGTCAGAGATATTTATGGTCATCCCCAAAGGCCTGTTTCCTCACTCTCTTTATCTCTCTCCCTCTTTCTCTTTCTGCTCACAGTTTAACATGCTGATCATTGAATAAATTACTGCTTAATTGAGAGGGAATGGTTATCATTTGCTATTATATTTAACATGCTTTTATGAACCAGGAAGTGGCAATTTGCATAGATTTACTTTGCCTTGGAAAGCTAAAATTGTTCTGACAATACATTATTTGCTGGTTTCAGTATCTTTACAATTATTACTCAATTGCGGCTATAGACCACACAGGAGAAAACATCTTTTTTTAAATCTGATTTTACATAGAAAATATGTCGACGTCTTGGTACTTCTTTTATAGATCTTTGCATATATAGGCATATAAGGCATATAAAATGATAATAATAAACAAATAATTTGTTCTTTTTAACCACCTAACTGCAGCCTTATTTACACCAACAGATTACTGCAGCAGCAGTTTACTGTCGGCCCTTTTGGTTTGTTATGCCTCTAAAATTGTTCGCTTGTCTCTCTGCCACTTCCATCCTCTTATGAATCGTTCTGTTCTCTCTGCTCCCTACGGCCCGAGCTTGCTCCGTCATAGTGGCAGCAGCCTTAAGCTTAACTCAACCTTTTACTTCAGTAACAAAGAGGCCCATGTCCCTTATTGTGGGCTAAGTGCTTCTCACAAGCTGCAGTAAACTGTTGGGAACGAGCCCCGCAGCCCACAGTGCTCTTGCATTTATGGTGCCCACAGAGCAGGGGATTAAGTACTCCCTCAGGCAGAAAAGGTTATTATGTATATAACAATATACATGTGTATGTGTATTCTGTATTGTGTATGATAAGAACCCAATGGGCATCGTATGTGAAAAGCTAAATGATGGACAGATGTTATGAATACCAGCCCTTGTGCAGCGTTTACGTGGACCTGCCTCATGCATTAAGGATGAAGACGGCCTCTCTGTGGTTTCGTGTCTCCAGGGAGGTCCCAGGACTGTCCTAAACAGCTGAATCACCCTGTTGGTGGTTGTTCACCACCAGCATCCCACATACCTCACTGCACTAACATGCACAAACCACCTTTATCTAGCTATGTGTGCCTCCCAATCGACCTCAGCCTGATGGCTTGATGTTCCTGTGTTCTCTCTGTGTCTTTGAAACAGCTGGAGAAGGGCACAATGCTGAGTTACATCACTGGTTCTACATATCCTCTGAAATATTTTACTTAAAGTGTGTTTGTCCCTTTTTTAACCTCTCTCGGACACATTCATGCATCGGTCAGCGAGTTTTCTGACTGATTGTTCAGCCTTGTAAATGGGTGTTTTCATCCATTTGGTGCCGTTTTCTCCTTATTTTATGTCATTGCCTTTTTCTCTTCCACAAAGGCACAATACTGAGTTGCAAGAGATAACTGACTAACAACACCTATGCAAAGCTAAGCAATTTTTTACCTTAATATGTTATATAATATTATGTTCAATTAATATTCCAAGCTAATGAAAAAAGGTTTTGTTTTGTTATTTTTGAATTACAAGTCCAGATTTCTGACTAGCTTTTTCCTGTCATGTAGACTCAGAGGGTACATGCATGTCATTGGTCAGCTGTCTGTCCACTGGATTCTTTGTGGTGTATTCAATGGCAAAACACTGAATATATCTTGTAAGTTATTGGACTGAGAGGTTGGTTTGGTGTGTCAGGGCCTTACAGTAACACTTAAATCATAACGCCAAACAGTCTTACTAAATAAAAATGTTCTTAAAACTCCTAACGTTCTTGTGCAACCAGGGCCAGGTTTATGATACAAAAAGTTGCTTTGTCTTTACTTTATTGAGCACATTCCTGAATTGAAATGTTCACATAAGATTTCTTTCTTCTCCGTCTGTTTCTGAGACATTTAAAATGTGTTCTCTTTTTTTCTGTGTGTCTGCAGGAAACAGTTGAGTATGCCTTCCTCATCATTTTCACAATTGAGACCTTTCTGAAGATTATCGCTTATGGTCTGGTGATGCACCAGAATGCGTATGTGCGAAACGGTTGGAACATGCTGGATTTCGTCATTGTCGTCATAGGGTAAGTCCTCGAGCTCAGTTATTTCAATTGATTTATTTTACAGTCGCGAGGTTTTGGTATTTGGGGTTTGGATTTGCACTTTGATCTCAGTTTGACAGTTGCAGTTTACAGTGTTTCTGAGAGAGTCAGTGTTAAAGTTAAAGTTGCTTAAGCCTCTGCTCCAAGTGCTAATAGAGACCCTCATACACCCACAGTATATGACCCAGAAAAGACAGAGAGAATAAATCAGAGCTTTACCACCACTGGAGTGAGTCACCATCTCTCCATACTTCATCTCTTCTCCAACACTCCCTCCCATTTTCTCTTTCCTCTCCTCTCACTGTCTGTCTTTCGCTCACACTCTCCCATCCTACTCCGGGTTTGTCTCTGTAGCACTTTCCTATACTTCCTTCCCTTCCATTTTGATCTCTCAAATGGTTGTACACCTTGCTTTACACTTTCCCACCTCACTCTGCCCTCATTCCTATCTCCTGCATACTCTCCTCTAGTTATCTTCATCCTTATCACAGCTTATCTTTTTTCTCCTCCATCTTCCTTCCTCTTTCTCTCCTCTAGCACACACAGTCCAGTGGATAGCTGGGTCAGATCTCAGCCAGTATGCGGCATGCAGGGTTGATCTGCCATGCAGTCAAATGCAAAGACCCCTGCTCACACTATGAAGAGTGACTGTTGCTGCTAAATCACTGAAATGACACTAAAATAAGACTTGCCAACCTCCGATGTCAAAATATCACTGTGTCAACGTGGCTCTGAAAGGGCTATATAAATTCATGTCAAAGGTCAAAGTTCAGGCCACTTCACAACCGGCTTCAATACGTTTGTGTGATTTGTATTTATAGATTACAGCAGGTCATGTCATGGTTTAATAGAGGTTAGAAAAATTTGTAGCTGCTTGAAGCTTCAGCTGTGCTTGGTGGAGGGTTTTACATGTATTTTTTTCATTCAACCATGCTTCATAGGAAGGAAAGTGTTGAAAAATATCAAAGGCTTCTGAGATATAATGTTACAGTGAAAAGCATATTTTATCTGACTAGTGCAGTGCTTGTTCAAAACGTGCCTGATTGGAATAGGCTGATTGCTTGGCCTCTCTTTTCAAGAACCGCTCATCCAAACCACTTCACACTCACACTTCCGTGGGTCCTGAGCAGTACACCTGCCATGACATACTTGTGTCCCCTAGCAATCCTAGAGTATGCATGTGATTTGTATGTAAATGCTCACAATATTTTATAGCCTCATCTGTTGTTGAATATACATATATATATATATGATTGATTGCTATATAGCAATCAATAAATCAAATTCTCTGAAGGAAAAAAAAACATCCAGTATCTGTGGCTGTTGCAGGACTATAATAAGTGAGGCTAATTCATTCATTCTAGCAGGAAGTTGAAGGACATACAGACAGACAGCAAACACAGACAACTTCAGAACAAAACAGGAAAAAAGGCAAGACACAGATACATGTAGTAAACAGACAAAGCACACATAGACAAACTGTAACTTGACACAGACAGGCGCCGAACACACTACGATAAAAATACAGAAACAGATGAGGACACGGACAAGACAGACCAACAAGCGGACCAGGATGAAAGAAACAGAAAAACCCAACTGAAAACAACAAACCAGTAACCCAATCTAAGAACCCAGACACAGAGCCAAAACACAGAACAAGGACTACACACCAAGACATGAGGATAGGGGACTAGCAGGGACACATAAAATCACCACATGTGATTTGTAGTAAATGGGCTAAAACATTTTAAACCTCTTTGAATGAGGAGGAGACAGTTATCCAGTTTGACCAGTAAAGAAACCTGAACACTTTTATGAAAGCGGTTCTCCTCAAGTAAATTCAGTACAAATGTGTCGATATGTGAAGGATGGTTTTCTTCTGAAGATGACTGGATGAGTAATGAAACCCCAGTGGCAGGCGGTCAGTCTTACAGCTGTGACTCAGTAGAACATAAGTCTGAGCAGGCTGCGCTTATAGGCCCTCAGAACTCCTTCCAGCCCCTATCGGCAGCTTCATTCACTTTAGTCCACAGCTTTGATGTGATGTGTCGAGATGATTTCCCCTCATGGCTAGGTGAGGAATGTCTAACTGACTGTAATGAAGTGTCCTCTCTCATGGTGAGAGATTCATTCACTGCCGATTTCACTGTGTTACTGCAGTAGGAAATAGGTCTTCTGCTACATTTATCTGCAATATACGTACGTGCAGTTAGAACAAATTTAATTTATTTTACTTTTGTCAGGTCTTAAATACATACTATGATTATATGGAACCTACTAGTTCAGGTTTTATACGATCTATTAACAATAATGGTGCATTGTATTTAATATACTGTATGTGTAGGACTCTTATTAATCCCACTGTATCCTGGTGATGTCAGTATGGTTTGTGGGTGGCTGTAAAGTAAACTGATGCAGCATTTTACATTATAGTTTCACAGCTAAATGATACTTCAACAACGGAAAAATAAAAGGCTCTCTGCCAGGAAAGAGCTTTCAGGGTGACATGTCTAAGAATGGTTTAGGCTGTGGTAGGCTATTCCTAGTTCATTTAAAAAAAAATTTGTATCGGGACTTTGTTGTTAGGTTTGTTGTTTGTTGAGAACCAAGAGCAGACAAAGACACACAAAAGCAAGAAACAGAGGTTGTCGGCAGAGAGTACGTTATCACATGACACATTTTTCTAACATTAACTTAGCCATCCTTATTAGCTAGACTCCTCAACATTTTTGAAGGTGGATCTCCAACATTGACAGCGTTATGTTGGACAGATTTGTGCAGCGGTGTTCATGATTCTAAGCATTCAATTCACACACGGTCCATTGTCAATGTGTTTGCATGGGAGAGACAGAGAGACAGAGAAAGACCCAGCAAGAGGAGGTGCTGAGCGAAAATAGGCCAATGCCCTGCGCACAGCTCTGTGATCAAATACGATTTTACCCATTTTAAATAGCTGAAAATCAATATGTGGCGGTCAGCGTTGATAATGTTGCGGCCCGCCACAAATAAATCAATGCGTGGGAAATACTGGTATTGTAATCATGTCCCTGAATAACATTAGCCTATTGATGTGTGAGATTGATTGATCTGAGGATAAATGACATATTTTTACTAAAGTCCATTTCTGAATAGAATGACTTAATGTTTGAATTAATTATTCACTATCATGACTTGATATTAACATATACTTAGCTTGTAGGTTCAACACCATTCACTCATTATTACCTGGTGCTTGTTTTTCAAACTAAGAAAACTATCAACATTAACCACAGAGTAACCACAACTTTTCAGCTGTCAGGAAGAGTGCTGGAAGAGTCCACAAAATTATGATGGATGATACAATGCAATCTGCTGTGTGTTCTGTTTAGTGCTTGGCCTCTGAAATTGTGTCCTAGTAAGACAGTGAAATTAATTAATGACAGTATTTGATGATTGATAGACAGCATTGCAGTCGGACACAATCGGTGTAAATGTTATGATGCTGAACCTAATTTATGTAAAAATACATGCAACAAATTATTATTTTCATGAAGGATTTATCTGCTGATGTCCAGAGCCAAAGGTGGAAATTGCACATTCAGATTACTATCGTATATGACAAATAAAAGCATCTAATCCTCACATTTGGAGTCTGAAACTTCCTTGAAGATGTACTATAACAATTAATCAGTTACCAAAATAGTAATTTCCTGTCTTTCACCTAATCAATCAATCGTCTAATTATTTAAGCTCTTCTGATATTAGATAAGGAACCTCTGGAGCATATAATATGTGGTAGTTCAGACGCAAACCCGTTATTGTGTGCTGTACAGCATGTTTTCCCTGGCGGACTAATAGTGTGAGGTTCTTTCTTTGCTTTCTGACAGACTCTTCAGTGTTGTCTTGGAGCTTTTGACCAAAGAGGAGAAGTCGGAAGGCGAAGGAGATACTAACCATCCGTCAATGCACGGACATGGGGGAAAACCAGGTGGATTTGACGTTAAAGCCCTTCGAGCCTTCCGTGTATTGCGACCCCTGCGGCTGGTCTCAGGAGTACCCAGTAAGTAGTGAGAACTGCAGAGCTTCATATACCAACACACAGTCGACCCATGTTAACTTAGTGTAACCCAATACATACGAGTTGCCAAACATTTTCTGTATATGTTGTATAATGGTCGAGTCCTTATAAGTCCCAGTGGATTGTAGGTTACACGTGATGAGTCCAGATGGTCTGTGTACCATGCCTAAGGACTGTTCAAAAACATCTATTCATCATCTACATCAACGCCCTAGAGTCATGGGCTCTGGCTGTAAAATAAACATCTCAGAGCAGACACTTCTGACATATTTATGAACTATATGGGGTTGTAGATGTACTGAATTATAGATGGAATTTGTATCAAATTTGTAGAAAAAAAATCCATTTCCTAAAAACACACAGTAGTCTACAGTATAATCGTCACATACTGTACTGTTATGTTCACTTCTGTATGTTGATAAACAACATTTTAATGCTTTTATATCCTCAGCCCTCAGCCATAATGTGAACCATCATGACTTACATACATGCAACAGTTTGTAAAATACAGTTATTACTGTTACTCTTTTAAATGAGTAAATGTCCAATTACCTGCATTCTTAACTTAACCGTTTAAAAGTCAAGATCAAGATAATGCAGGATGCAAACACCATCCATCTGGAAACACAAGAGTTAATATTTTTGCAATAGTAGGGATGTAGACTGGTAGCAACTGATGTTTGTTGCTGTATGTTCTTACTTTTCATTCATTCACACACCTGTGTACAGAAAAGCGTCATATAATGTGTTTATTTCTTCCTTGTCCAGGTTTACAGGTGGTGTTGAACTCCATCATTAAAGCCATGGTCCCTCTCCTTCACATTGCCCTCCTGGTTTTGTTTGTCATTATCATCTATGCTATTATTGGCCTGGAGCTTTTCATCGGTAAAATGCACGCAACCTGCTTTATTCCTGGTACAGGTAGGCCATCTTGATTGTCTTTCTTTACATATAATATTAAACCATATTTGTAGTCTATACATCTTGTATTTTGCATGCTGTAACAAGCAGCTACTATTAAGCTATTTTATGTATACTGACCTTAAAGATACTATTAATGTCATTGTATTTTAACCAATAGCAACATGAATTTCAACTTAATTCTAAGGTCCCAGAGAACAGCAGCTTACTCCTTGCAGATGAGAAGTGAGGTGGTCACATTACGCTACATGAAAAAAACCTCCACCTCTCTTGAAACTATTTGTCCTCCAGGTCAACCTTTGTTTAAAGTTTAGATAGTGTACGGTGCCTTTTTTCCTGTGTTGATTGTTTCTGCTGACAAGTAATTTAAGAATATCTTGCTGAATGGGACATAACAGGTCATTTTTATCTTTGTAGTCTTGCTCAAATGTTAAATAATTATGGGCCATACATTTGTAGGCCATATATAACAATAAATTGTAAAGATGGGTTGGAGTTGTCTGGTCCACGTTCTATAGTTTGGGAACCCTGTTTGAAATCATTCATTATTTCTAATGCAGTCATTTTTAGCAATTACTTAACACATTCTGATGATTACAAACACTGTTTTTCCCTCTCACTCTCTGTAGATGTGATAGCAGAAGAGGAATCAGCTCCATGTGCAATCTCAGGGCATGGGCGCCAATGCCCCGTCAATGTCAGCGAGTGCAGGGAAGGCTGGCAAGGTCCCAACGGTGGCATCACCAACTTTGACAACTTCCTGTTTGCCATGCTAACTGTGTTTCAGTGTATCACCATGGAGGGCTGGACGGACGTGCTGTATTGGGTGAGTTTCTCGCTCTGCCCTCCCAGTATCCTGTGATTGTCTCACGCCTTCATCTGAAATGTCTGCTCAGATCAGACACACAACAGTAATGTGAGTGACATTCTGATGATGAAGCTGCTGATAATTTCCCGAGGCAGCTCTTATCACTCTGATGATTGATTGACTAAATGATTAAATGCACTCAACAACTCACAATGACAATATGATGCTATCCTGGCACTTTAGTATTCCTGCAAGCTCGCTATTTTTCTTCATCTGAAGAAGAGGCAACCTTTGTTCTGTTCTTCTTTTCTGGCAGTTTTTAACTTTAACACTCTCTTTCACCCTTTCCTTTCTCTCTTCCCACTCCTCTCCTTCCTCTGTGGTGCTTGTTCCTCCAGATGAACGATGCTATGGGCTTAGAGCTTCCATGGGTGTACTTTGTCAGTCTTGTGATCTTCGGCTCCTTTTTCGTGCTTAACCTGGTTTTGGGTGTGTTGAGCGGGTAAGCACCTTCCTCTCTTTGCAGACAGAGACCCTCTGCTTGATTTCAGGTCTGAGGTTCTCTGTTCTACTATGTGTTACTCTCTGTTAACCGGCTACTTTTGGCTCCTGTAGGTCAATGACGCCATCGGATGGGAAACACCTTGGATTTATTTTGTTAGCCTGATCATACTGGGCTCCTTTTTCGTGTTAAACCTTGTATTAGGTGTGCTAAGTGGGTAAGAGGCAACTTTTGCAGTGGTTTTGGTCTGCAGTGTACAAGGCATGTATGCAGTGGTTTGTTGTGCACCCTGGCAGTGCTTGATATGTTTGGGAAATAGTGTTAGCCTATAAATGAATATATTCTATGCTGCAGATTCTGGATGTAAGCCACTCAAATGCACAGATCCTGACAGCCTTCGTACAAAAAATTTATATATTAAACCCGTGGTTGGTTATTCAGCGTTAGGACCTAAAGATAAATGTACATTCATTCTAGGCATTCTTCTATGTCCTCTGTTGGCGTCAAACTATCACGTCCTTCCCACGGCAACTGCAAAGTGAGCGTTTCCTCCCCATCCTGAACACCACCCAACCTCCTGAGAGAGAAATTAATCGTATTCCTCGCCCTTCACTCCCTCTGCGCTCCTAAGCTCTCTCAAACCCCAGTTTGCTTTCCCAGCTCTGTGGAGTGGGGGTGGGGTATTACAGTAGAATTAACTCTGGATGGTTGACCAGCCAGCAAAGCCTGATTTAAAAAAAAAAAAAAGCCAACAAGTTTAATATAATCATCAACTCGGACAAACTTGCAGCCTTGTCGGCTGCTTTAGATTGGTATAAATTATTATCTCCATCCATTCAGATCTCTATCAGTCTTTTTCTAAATGCAGTTACAAATGCTGCTTTACCCTCTCACCGTCAGGCACCTTTGTTTTGACCTTTTTAATTATCATAGCTAAAATACATATTTTTCTCAGTAATGACAATATCCAACCATACACTGAATACATGTTCCTCCTGTCTTTTCAATCCCTACATATAGTAGTTTCCACAGTCAATGTTTTACATAATTTATGAATTTAGATGCCATGCAAATGTTGAGTGTCTCTTGAAACCATCTGTCTACCTAAATTGCCTTTTCTGTATGATTAAGATGCTCGCCTGAAGGATAAGCTACTGTACTGTCGGGCTCTAAATATAGTGCTGTTGTCTTTCAAAGGTATACATCTCCCTCCAGTGGCTAGGGTTCACAAAAACACACAAGGCATTGAGAAGTGATTGAAATATTTAAATATGTTGAATACAATATGGACAAAGACAATATATAGGAAATACATAAATCTTCATTTGGTGCAGTGGAAATGCCCTATTTTTGATGATTAAGTATTATTTCCATTTGATTTGATTTGCTGTGAAAGACAATTTCTCTTTTTGTGTGTGTGTGTGTTTTTGGTCATTTATGCACTCCGGTGTATTTGTATGTGTTTGCGTGTTTTTGTGTATCTGTGGTTCTGCAAACCCAGAGAGTTCTCCAAGGAGAGAGAAAAGGCCAAAGCCCGTGGAGACTTCCAGAAGCTGCGTGAGAAGCAGCAGCTAGAGGAAGATCTCAAGGGTTACTTGGACTGGATCACTCAGGCTGAAGACATCGACCCCGACAACGAGGATGAGGCCGATGAGGAGAGCAAACGCAACCGTAAGCACCGTCTCCTGCTCCCTCTGTCATGCAGCTAAGAGTGATGCTGCGCTGGCATCACAAGCACCATTCAGTACAGCAAATCTGTTCCTGCCATTAAGTAAAATGTCCATTAGTATTTATTATTGTTGGCTTGAGAGGGCTGTGATTTCTGCCAGAGTTTGTACAGAAATCTATAATGTGTCATAGGGGGAGTTTTGTAAAAAAAAAAAATCCTTTAAAAGAAGTGGATTAGGTAATAGATCATTTCTCTCTAGAGAAGGAACATTTATCCCATAACACCGTTTGAAACAGAATGGTTGCTTTTTCTTGCATTCCTGTGTCCATTTTGGTGTAAAGTGCTTTATTTATCTTACTGCCCCAGATAACTGGTCAATCACGTTGAGACATATGTGGCACAGATACAGACAGTGTTAATTATGGACAAAGAGCCATCAATCTAAAACACCACATTCAAGTTCTCTTCTTTCAGCACTACAATTTTCCAACAACTTTTTGCAATCATGCAGGAAGAAACCCACCAGAGGAGAGCACTTCAGCTTTCTCCACCATCAGTAGCATCAATAGTTCATATAGTCCAGTTCATGCAAATCTTCTGTGGGTCTAATAAAGCTTTTCAAAAATCATTTTGGGAATTGTAGGAAATCACTAACTGAAGCAGAAATAGATCACGCAGATTGATCAAACGTGGTGGCAAGTAAAAGGTCTGTTACTCTACAGTAATTGCAAAATATCTCTTGGGATGTCTTGAACATTGCAGATTGACACAGTTTAATAATGTTTGATGATGGAAATTTTCCTTAAAGGACCAGTGTTTAAGATTTCTGAGGATCTGTTAGATGAATATGGCAGAAATGTAATATAACATATGTAAGTATGTTTTCAGTAGTGTAAAATCATTTGAAAATAAGAATCATTTTGTTTTTGTTACCTTAGAATGAGTCCTTTATATCTACAGAGGGAGCGGGTCCTCTTCCATGGAGTCTGCCATGTTGCACCAGTGCCGTGTTTCTACAGTAGCCCAGAATGGACAAACCAAACACTGGCTCAAGAGAGGGCCTTTTGCTTTTGTCGCGCATTTTGTGGCCAACACATGTTCTCCTACACGCTTGGAAGGGGAGGGTTGGGTGAGGGGTATTCAGTGGGTTGCAATCTGCAGCCTCACCGCTAGATGCCACTAAATCCTGCACACTGGTCCTTTCATAATGCAAAATTATCGGCGGTATATCTTTGCCATACACAGATGCAGACACAAACACATAGATACATACCTGCATGTAAAGATGTACTGAGAAAGAGATCTTTCCCTAGAGGTGTTTCATGTAAACACATAAAGGGTGTTTGAAGCATAGATGTACAGAGCCTTTTTATCTTCACGCTCAATGTATGTTACTGATGGAAGTGGAGCACCCTGCGAGTGAAAAAGGAAAAAAAAATATATTACTTGAGCAGTAGAAAAACTCTTAATCCAAATCCTCTTTATATAAGCAGCACACATGGAACTGCCGCTGATTCATCTTATAGTTTGAGCAGAGGATCTCTATTTTTTTGCACTTTGTATGCTCATTACGATCCCCCCCCCCCCATTTTTTGATGTACTCTGTCCATTTCCTGATGACTCTCCCACCTGTCTTTCCCTCCTTATGCTTCATGTATAAAGTTAGACGTTTTCTCTGCATTTTACTGAGGCAACATAACGTTGCAGCTAACATTTACCATAAAGTGACAGGCACCTAGTTAAAGCTGTGGAGCCTCTGTGTTACGAGGAGGCAGGTCCATACTGCTTTCTTCAACATCCATCCTGGCTTTTGGTGTCTGTCGACGATACAAGAGGCCCTACTAACATGTTAACATGCAAATGCTTTAATTTGCACTGTAACATGTTAGTGCAGGGCCTCATCACCTGCAGGCGCTTCCAGTGACTGACAGCTCTCCATGTTGTTCCTCTGCCCTCCTCAGAGGCCCTCTGGCGCCTGCTGCTCTTGTCATTGTTATTGTGTGATATTGATATTTTGAATACTGTTGTTGTCCTGTGGTGCTTGTCTGCTCTGACCCATTTTGATAGCAGCCCATTCTCGCCCCCCATGTCCCTCTGCTGTGCCATTGTGTCTGAATGCATGGACTTGCATGCATTACACATGAAGGGGTGACTCTGGCTGACCTTATTGAGAAGAAGAAAGGAAGGTTTGGGTGGTTCAGCCAGTCGTCCGACACTCATGGTAAATCCTGTGGTTTCCCTCCAGTGTTCTCTAGCTCTTGTGTGTGTGTGCGTGCGTGTGTGTGTGTGTGCGTGTGTGCGTGTGCGTGTGTGTGTGTGTTTGTGTGTGTGTGTGTGTGCGTGTGTGCGCGTGTGAGTTGATGCTCAAATGAATCTGATACTAAATAAATCAGACCATACTATCTGCTGCTTCCTTCTTCTCTCACAAATTAAAATGGTAAGAGTTGAATTAACAACAAAGTTATGAACAGGCAGAAAAGCATTCAACACAACATACTACTAATAAAATACATCTACTTTACATCCATCTGTCAGTAAAGAATCATAGTTATTTACAAATTATTTACTATTAATAAATGATCTATGCATATATTATGGGTGAATAGTTTGGTACTATTAAGAAAATTAAACAAGTAAGCAGCAGTGGCTTTATCATTGTGTGTTGTGTGTGTGGGTGTGTGGCCTAATGCAATACCTCATCACTTTGTGTTTTACTATTGTGCTAAACCCGTCGTGTCCGAGCATCACAGCCTTTTTCACTTTTCCTGCCTGTCTTGTTTTTTTCAAAGGTCTACTGGTTCTAAATTTTTACAAAAAGCAGATCATTAACACAGTCAATTAGTCTGATAGGGAGTAGAAATACAGCTGCCTTTAATAGCAGGCAGGCCCCGTTTCCTTCCCAAGTCCCATTTCAAAAGCAGGGGCTCAGTATGAATAGAGGAAACAGGGCTAAACCCAGATCACTACTCCAGCAGTCAGCACTATTTTCAGAGCTGAGAGCTGTCCGACCACTCAGGAATCAAAGCCAACATGTCTACATAAGCTAAGAAGCAGAACACACCACATTCCCTCATATGAGTTAAAGCACCGAGACGTTTCACACAGTTAATCATCGTCTGTCTGCACCGACAGCCTTTCCAAAGCGCTGGCTGTACTTTGAGTGTAGCATTTCAGAGACAGCTCTAAGAGCTCTGTCCTTCTCGGTCTGCTCCCTTCTTCCCCTCTGATCCTTATTGTCTGCATCAGTCAGCCCTTGTAGAGCAGCTGTCCACTCGCCTGTCCCATGTCAGCTCCCTTTCAGCACTTGGTAAATGATACTAATGATGGCAGTGATGCACACCACAGCACACTTAGCCCCTGCCTCCCGATGAGGTCCAAAGTTTTTTAGCTTTTATCAGAAATGCCTGATGTGATGCAGGCGGTCTCCATCTTATTTCTTGTCACACTTCTTCCCCCTGGGATGCAATGCACTGTGTCTATCTGAACAATCTTGTGCATGTGATTATTTTTTTGTAAACGTCTGCTCCATTTGCTGCTGCAGCGAGCGTTCCAGCCAGCGAAACAGAATCTGTGAACACCGAGAATCAAAACGGGGAGGATGAAAAGACGCCATGCTGCGGACCTCTGTGGTGAGAACGTACTGCATTTGGCACAACAAACCTTTTCAGAAACATGACAGTATAACAGTGTAATTACTTTAAATAACAGTACATCAGATCATTGATAAAACAGTCTCTCACGTCACACGCTCTCAGCAACAAACAGCCGTCCCCACATTTTACCCTCTAAGTGCTACTTTCTTTAAAAATGGTCAGGTGGTTAAATGCAAACAACTCACTTACTTTATAAACTTTAGAATGTCTTCCTGCCCTGTAATGCTAGTGACTTTTACAGTTTGGCACATTCTTATTATCCAACAATGCTCCTAACACGTCTCTGCCACAACCTGCTTTTGTTAACATGGTCTAATTCTTCTTTCTTTCAGTCAAAAAATTTCAAAGTCAAAGTTCAGGTCAGTATATTTGTAGGTCTGTGTCTCTGCATGACGCATATCGCTGTTACTGTGAGGCCTATGCCTGCATTAAATTATACGGATGTTTTATTTGTGCTTGGCTTTCATTTTACTGTATTTAAATGAGACTTTGCCGCAGATGATAAATCAACAGCTTTTATAAAGTCAGCATGTACCATAAGGTATTTTTAGAGAATAGTCTTACGCAGTATTTTTCAGCTAATTTACTATACAGTGTGACTTGCAAAAAATATATATTGATGCAGTTCTCCCGTGGCCCCTCCCCCCCCACTCCTCTGCATTCTTTTTACAAATTTTAAAGTATAATAGTGATTTCCTTAATAATGTATTCTATTGTTTAGATGCTATAATCTATGTGACCAGATCCTGTTCTGTTTTAAGTCAATTTATAAGCAAAGTGAGTCCCACTGCTCTTTACACTTATGTTGCTTTCTCTCCCTGCAGTCGGCGCTGGCGCCGCTGGAACAGGTTCTGCCGCAGGAAGTGCAGGTTGGCTGTCAAATCGGTGCCTTTCTATTGGCTGGTCATCATCCTGGTGTTCCTCAACACTCTCACCATATCATCAGAGCATTACAACCAGCCTATGTGGCTGACACAAGTGCAGGGTACGAAAACCACTACAGTACACATCTGAGTCTTATCAAAAGAAATTTGTTATCACTTTGCCTCATTGGCCTATTTTGTTGGTTCTTTAGTTAGTTAGTAGGAAATATCAAACAAATTTCAATAAAAATAGGTAGACATTTAAATCACAATTTTAAAGTATTTCTTAATATTGCATAATGATAATGATAATTTTCTCTAAAATTAATTCATTTATTTGAATTAAATGTATTGTGTCTCTAGTTAACATTTAATATATTTTTTATTTAGTTTTATTTATATTTTATCTCAAAATGCTAAATCTCTGCACTCTCTATTATGTGTCACCCTAAACAGGTTATCTTTCTCTCCATTTATTTGTGTTTTTTTAACAGTCAGTCTTTTTCTCTGGGTTTCAGATGTGGCCAACAAGGTGCTGCTAGCCCTGTTCACATGTGAAATGTTGGTGAAGATGTACAGTCTCGGGCTACAGGCCTATTTTGTTTCACTGTTCAACCGCTTTGACTGCTTTGTGGTGTGCGGAGGAATCACTGAAACCATTCTGGTCGAGCTGGAAATCATGTCTCCCCTCGGTATCTCTGTGTTCCGCTGTGTCCGCCTGCTGAGGATCTTCAAGGTCACACGGTAAGACTGTTACCATGCTGTGTGTGTGTGTGTGTTTGTGTGTGTCTAGTATATGTGGGGTGTTCAATGAATCACCTTTCTCTCCATCTCTCTACTGCCCCTCAATTCTTTATAGTCACTGGCAGTCTCTAAGTAATCTGGTGGCATCTCTGCTCAACTCCATGAAGTCCATTGCTTCCCTGCTGCTGCTGCTCTTCCTCTTCATCATTATCTTCTCCCTGCTGGGCATGCAAGTGTTTGGTGGAAAGTTCAACTTTGACGAGACCCAGACCAAGAGGAGTACCTTTGACAACTTTCCCCAAGCCCTTCTCACAGTGTTTCAGGTACTGTACACCACGGTCACAATATAAGCATTTGTTTATTGGTGTATTTAGTGCATATTATGCACCATATACACCAATAACCAAGCTGATGGCAATTAGCAATAAAGAGTGCGAATGCTAAATGCTAAATCAAATTATATATTATGTTCTTTTTCAGATCCTGACCGGAGAAGACTGGAACGCTGTTATGTATGACGGGATCATGGCGTATGGAGGCCCTTCCTCTTCTGGGATGATCGTGTGCTTTTACTTCATCATCCTTTTCATCTGCGGAAACTGTATCCTCTGCCACTGATGCAAACACACCTGGAACTGATGAAGCAGCAAATATTCGAGTTAATCTACATTCATCTCATACACATACATATACATATGTGTGCTTTTACAGAGATAGTTGTCCTTTACTGAACACTTTACTCAGATATACTCCTAAATGTCTTCTTGGCTATCGCTGTGGACAACTTGGCCGATGCAGAGTCTCTCAACACGGATGAAGGAGACAAGAAAGGGTGACAGCTTGAGCTCCTATGATGTCTCTCTGTGATAAATATTATTCTAAATGTTAAATGATCAGCCGTATGCTCAAACTGTACTTTATTATTCATTACAGGGACAAAAAGGAGGATGATAAAGATGACAAGGTATCCTTAATTTCTTCCAGACACTGAATCATACAGTAGCTTATCTTTACAGTTTGAGGAGTTATATGCTCCTTTTCAACCTTTCCACTTCTCTGTAAGGATGAAGAGGAGGACAATGATGACACTGCAGCAGAGGAGGAGGATCCAGAAGTTCCGTCGGGGCCTCGGCCGGTCATCTCTGAGCTAGTAAAGAAGGAGAAGATCACTCCTATCCCAGAAGGAAGCGCCTTCTTCATCTTCAGCAGCACAAACCCGTATGAAACACTTAACACATCATGCTCACACAGACCTCACACATATGGACACATCCACGAAGGTTGTGCCTCAGATCACAAAGATGTTCTCTCGCTATGTTGTATTTCCTTTGTCCTCCAGGTTTCGCGTGTTTTGCCACAGACTCATCAATCATCACATATTCACCAACCTCATCCTGGTGTTCATCATGCTCAGCTCTGTCTCACTCGCTGCTGAGGATCCTATCCGAAACTTTTCAGCTCGCAATATTGTAAGTCCACAAACCACAGAAATGTATTTATGACCTTTAAGAGTGACGTTATTATTATGTTACTATATAATGTTAGTTTGGTTAGTTTGACATGCAGTTGTTTCTATAATTCTTTGGCGCTTTAAATACTGGCCATACCGGTGGTTTTGCATGTTTTTGCCCATTAATTATAATTTGCATACTTTACATGACCACTGAACATTTTCCACAGCAAACACTGCCCGAATTTATGTTTCAGTAAAACTTAAATCAGTTAATATTATTTGATATGCAAGACAAAAGGAACTTCATGATATCCATTTTTTTTTACATATCATTGTCTAAGGAGGAATTAAGGCGTTTTTCAGTACACGTTAAAATAAGAGAAGCAACTAACAATTATTTCATCAGAAAAATAATATCATTTTACCAGCATGAAAAGGACATTTATCTTTGGTGTCTGTGAGTCTGAATCTGCCCATAAATCATAGATTTTGTCATTTCATAGATTTTGTCATTTCTCTGCTGAGAGCTAGAGCTGTACTTTCTGTCCACTCTTTTATACTAAAGAGAGGGAGAAACAGATAGAAAACAATTATTGAGAAATAAAGTTTATTTTCCTTGTATGACATCTCTGTCATCTATCCTGTCCATGAAAACACATTTCAAAAAGATTACTTGGCGTGACCGTATCTGCCAGAACAAAGACTGTTCCTGACCTGCTAATATGGGCTGTCCAAATTAAATGGCGACATCTGGTGACCCTGCTCATGCTGGTCGGTTCCAGCATTTGTGATTTAAGGGTTAGGTACTCAACAGCAACCTTTTAAATCCAAGTACAAAGTTCACATTATCTTTTATCATCTTTTCCATGACATTGTTTGTCACTTGGAATTGTTTTTCCAGCAACATAGCTTATGAATGCAGTGTTTTAAGCAGCTCACCCACACATCACAGATGTCAGTGTCCATAAATGCAGATTAAAGGAGAGTTTTTAAAAAATATTGCCGGGATTAATTTGTTGAGGACACAGTTTGTACAAAAAAAGGAGGCAATGATTATTTCACAGCTAGTGTCTGGTTTCTGCACATTTTTTTTTTTTTTGTACTGTACTGATATGAAATGAACCTCCCCTGCTGCTATTTAGAAGTTTTGAACTTATTAGAAAGGATATGCAATTTATATTTTATGAGCTGAAACAGGCAAAAACACTGGAACAATCCTGTAAATCAAACAATTTAATTTTCAGTGCATTATAATAACTTTAACTGCACTATGATCACTAAGCTATGGTTTAGTTGATTTATGAGATATAATGCATAATAAATGATGGCGTCGTAAAATCAACTCACGCTTTATGGACTAGTCAGTGGATACTTTTTGCAAGTAATTAAATTTTACTGTGTGTTTACTCTAACAAACTCTTTCCAGAAAACGCTTCAAATGTTTGTTTTTTTTCATTCATCTCGTTTACATATGATGTATGAAGCTGCACAATGAACTGTCTTTGTTAAACATGTACGTTGCTTTTTGCAGATACTTGGTTACTTTGACTATGCTTTCACGGCTATCTTTACTGTTGAGATCGTTTTGAAGGTAAATGCCCTGTGTCCCCTGTCCGTGCTGTGACTAACCTCACCCCAATAACACTCCAAACGTCTCGTTGCCTTCCAGGTCCTAGGCTATGCAGATTATGTCTTCACTAGTATGTTTACATTTGAGATCATATTGAAGGTAACCCCTTAAATGACAACGAGAGCCTTGCTGCATTCTCTCCTTGTGTGTCACCTGCCACTCAGTACAACCTGGCTTGTTTGTTTCCTTTCTCTTATTTACTTTTTCTTCATGGCACCTCTTTTAAAAAAAAGCAAAAACTAAATATTGGAGTTGTTACTTTGCACACACCAACACAAACACAAGATTTGTTTAAAGTGCACTAATCAAAGAATCCATGTTGGGGGAAGGAAACATCACATCAGCATTACATTATACTCACATGGGTGTCACGTCATTCGGGCAGTCATCGCTGAAATGATTTTGATGATGCAGATATGTAAAACATGGTGCAACCCCTTTGTGCAATGCAACACATTTTACTGGGCTGTTCAGACATTGTTAAGGCATTGGCTGAAGTTGAGTTTGAGGTCATCTTCAGGGAGGTGTTCGAAGACGTAAAGTCAACTCCAGTCAAAGCTGACACCATGCCTCTCGTACTGACTGCTCTTCAGATTACCCATAAAAGAGGGGGCAAAACCAACCATGTTCCTGCCGAGCATGGTTCAGTCTGCTTTCCCTGACTGAGTGCATAGAAATGTGGAGTTGTGACTGCAGCCATTTCGGGCAAAACCCGCCAAAGTCCATCACTGTTTTACTTTACAAATTCTCCAGTGCTCCTAGTTAGCACTCTCCTCTCTCCGTCCCTCTGCAAGGCTCCACATTTACATGCACTCAGAAAATTAATCCTTTACTTTTATTATTTGAAGAAGAGTTATTTTGGCTGGTTTTTCTTCTCTGCCTGCTGAATTCTGCTGAAGTTTTAATTGGGAGCTGCTTCCCTTATTCTGAACTATTAAAGAACATAATGGAATGTGCTTTAAGACGACGGTCCACATGAATGTGACATTAAGGCCATTTCGACTTTCCAATCACTATAACTAGAGCTCTTGCAGGTAGTAAATATCCCTGACATCATGGCAACAAAATGCATGTTTTCTTGCCTCATCCCATAGTAGATTGTGAAATGAATGACTTACTACTACATTCATGTAGTTAAGGGCCGTGGGGGTGGCGATGGTAGCTTTAGCCTCCTGTTTCACTTCTCTGAGCTCGCCACCCCGAATCAGAGTGATCCAAAAGAGTGTGGAGACGTGTGCGCGTGTGCAAGGTTGAGAGTGCTGTATATCAGCATATGTTTGTTCTATTTAAAAAGTTTGTGCTGTACATATCTCTGAGTCTTCTGAAGCGTGGAGCGTAAGTGTCTTTGTGTGTGTCTAGTGTGTGCTGAGTGAAATATATGTTTTTTTTTCTCTGTAATTTTCTCCTCTAACTTCCTCTGTCCTCTCCTCAGATGACGACATACGGAGCCTTTCTCCATAAAGGAGCATTTTGCAGGAATTACTTCAACCTCCTGGACCTGTTGGTTGTCGGAGTTTCCCTTGTATCCTTTGGCATCCAGTGAGTACAAGCAAACAGAAACAACAACAAATTATAGGCAAACTAGCCCTAAAACATTGCGTTTTGTTTGCATGCCTTTGATGTTTGTATGCATATAATGAATGGATGCAAAGGTCACTAAGGAGACTCCAAATCCCAGAACTGGCTGTTTCATGAGCACTCTTTTTTTCTATTTATTAGTAGCACAAAAGACCGATAAAAATATATAAAAATACAATGTAAGGATTATACAGGAGGGGTAAGAAACCCCCAAGGGCTTATAGTAAAACCTCCCCTCTGGATTTTCAGTTTATATTATAGAAAATTATTATAGAAAAGATAATGAGAAAAATGGTAAATGGTTAAATAAAACATATTTAAACACACATACTTAAATTTTCACCATGACATAAGTATTTTTTTCATGTTTGACTGAAATACTGACATTAATGGACAATTTTTGATAAAGAGGGGAATAATATTTCAAAATAATTGTCCTCTGTATTTTATGGAATATTGTCCAAGTGTTGTATGATAATAAGGGAGATGAATATTCTTTGCTTGTCTAGTTGGATATGAATGGAAATCAAAGTTAGTAAAAAAAACTGTTTGTATAATACTTTTGATAGGCTATGATTTTGAAAACATGCATTTATACATAAAATATATGTTTGATATATTATAATAAAAATAATATTAATGTGCTGGGAGCTGATGGTTCATACTGATTTGACAGTTTTTTGATTAAAATACAGTTTTTTGGATTAAAATAATTTTTTGAAGAGAAGATGGTTAATTATTGGCCCAAACAATGTTACAGTATATGTATGGATACATTAAACTATAAAAATTAAAAGACAGGTCTATTTACCAATGAACAAACTTTTCTAATTTTTTTTGCACACATAGTCAATGTGGTTTTTCCAAGAAAGTTTTTCATCTACTAATACACCTAAAAATTCTGCTGACGTAACTTCATCTATTTCAATATCACTCTGCTGAGTGCTTTAGGGTAAGTTGTTTAGTACTTAAAAGTTTACTGTCTTAGCTCCCTCTCCCTTCTTCATTTGTTAATGCTTTCCAGGGCCAGAAAGTACTAATGGACTTTTTTTGGCAACAATAACTATGGCAGAGAAACAAAATTTAGTTCCTGGTTGCTAAGATTCTGAAATGGTTCCTGGACTGGACTGGAAAAGGTCCAGCGGTAATAATGAGCTGTTTGTCGATCCTTTTCTGGAATATCTTGTTTGTAAACTACATCCATTTTGTTTTTGTTTTTCAGGTCCTCGGCCATCTCAGTGGTGAAGATTCTTAGGGTGCTTCGTGTTCTTCGACCCCTGAGGGCCATCAACCGAGCGAAAGGCCTAAAGGTGAGAGCTCATCACAAAGTCATCCTGGTGCTCATCCACAGTAATAACCACAATCTCTCAATTCAGTACAGATGCTACAATGTGTAAACATCTCTGTCTTACAGCACGTGGTGCAGTGTGTGTTTGTGGCCATCAGAACCATCGGTAACATCATGATTGTCACCACTCTGCTCCAGTTCATGTTTGCCTGCATAGGGGTGCAGCTATTTAAGGTCAGCTGCACTGAGGTTGAAAAAAAAGCAGTTTTACACATGAAGCCAGAGATATTGCATTTAAAGTTTTAAAATAAGTATCAATTGGAGGGCAAATATTTTGTTTCGTTCCACAGGGAAAATTCTATCGCTGCACGGATGAAGCCAAGTCCAGCCCAGAAGAGTGCAAGTTAGTTTTTCTTGTCTTGTTCCTTCACAGCTATTTACTTTTGACTATTATCCTGGTTTCAGTCTAAACCTCCATGCAACATGTAATTTTCTCACAGGGGCACCTACATCCTGTATAAGGATGGAGATGTGAACCAGCCAACCATCCACAAACGACTGTGGCACAACAGCGACTTCAACTTTGACAACGTCCTCATGGCTATGATGGCTCTGTTCACTGTGTCCACTTTTGAAGGCTGGCCTGCGTAAGACTTTAATTTTAATTCACATGTCAAAGCTTTCAAAATGATACCACGAGCAGTCAGATCTCCATATTATCAACACCATTTAAAAAAAGTTAAAATAAAAGTTTTATCTGTGAGACACATTTCGTACTCACTCATAGATGATATCTTCAGTTAGCTGGATCACATACTGTCTCTGTTTTCTTCTCTACTCAGGTTACTTTACAAGGCAATCGACTCCAACAGGGAGAACCTCGGCCCCATTTACAACTACCGTGTGGAGATTTCCATTTTCTTCATCATCTACATCATCATCATTGCTTTCTTTATGATGAACATCTTTGTAGGTTTTGTGATCGTCACATTTCAGGAACAAGGAGAGAAAGAGTACAAAAACTGTGAACTGGACAAGAACCAGGTCAGAGTTCAAAAAATGTGGGTGTGTGGAAGCAGCGGTTTGTGTGTGTATGTATAAAATAGTTTAAGGAGAACTGAAGTATATAATATGCCATGTTGAGCACTGAAATGCTTAAATACTTTTTATTTATAGAGTTAGAAGATTTTAACTTCAGAAAAGTTAATAAGGCTACAGTGGGTGCCTTGACTTTGTGGTAATGTGTGAAGAAAAGGCTGGGGCACAATAAGTGCTAATCATTGCAGTTCACACACAAATATCCCATCTGGTCTTTTTCTGTGAAAATCCTAGAACTAACCGTTACATTGTTAATATAAGTAGTCTAGGTTGGATTCAAATGAGAGTATCAAGTGTGTTCTTAACTGAGCATTAAAACCTTTTGTATGTTTCTGTGCAGCGTCAGTGTGTGGAGTACGCTCTCAAGGCTCGTCCACTGAGGAGGTACATCCCTAAGAACCCGTACCAGTACAAGTTCTGGTATGTGGTGAACTCAACTGGGTTTGAGTACATCATGTTTGTGCTCATCATGCTCAACACACTCTGTCTGGCTGTACAGGTAAGAAATCACTGGAGCCAACCAGCTCTGTTTCTGTTGAATGCGATCACATGTGACAGCAACAGTTATTCTTAAGTAGCACTGTAATTTGACACAAAGGTGAACATCAAATATATTTACAGGTAATAGGCATTGATCAGTGCAATGATCTACCAAAAATATTGTCATTAGTATTGATGAATTGTTTTATTTTGTTACCAGTAACTTAACTGTCAACTTTCTACTTGCATCACTGCCGTAATTACTTTAAGCAGTGTCGTTTTTATCAAGTTACTATGTGTGCAATTTAAAAGGTTTTGACATTGGCACCCTCTAGTGGTATTATCAAAAAAGGACATCAATGCAAGCAATCCCAAGGACGAGGATATAAATGGACTGAAGTCAAAATATACACCATCAATGTTCCGCCAGTTTAAAAAAAGAAAATTATTACATGTCATTTATTTATTTTTTCTTGCTGACTAGAACAGACTTTGTTACGGCTTAAGTTAATTAAGTGCATAAAATAATATAACCGCTCCCTTTTCTTCCGTTTTCTTTAACCACCCCTCTTTATGTCTTTTCTGCAGCACTATGGCCAGTCGGCACTCTTTAACTATGTAATGGACATTCTTAATATGGTCTTCACCGCTGTCTTCACTGTGGAAATGTTTCTCAAACTCATCGCTTTCAAACCTAGGGTGAGTCATATTACAAATGTCTTCACAGACACCCATATCTACTATCAAACAGAGACGGA
The DNA here is from genome assembly GCF_014851395.1 of Micropterus salmoides. Lineage (NCBI taxonomy): Eukaryota > Metazoa > Chordata > Actinopteri > Centrarchiformes > Centrarchidae > Micropterus > Micropterus salmoides. Next base: position 21,388,781 of record NW_024043372.1, read on the forward strand.
GATACTTACCCAAATAAACAGCAAGGCACACACAGATGTCCTACTTTAACATACATTAATTGATACAGTTTTATTTATCAAAGGAATTCTTTGATACTGAGAAGTACACTTATTTGCTATAAGATCAATAGCACCTTTCCTTAGTCTGTCAAATATGAAGCTATGGCCAACCTAGCTTAGCAGTAAAACTGAGAACAAGGAAAAACCTTTCTGGCCTGACCAAAAGGTAAAAAGTCACATGTCAGCTTCTCTGATGCTGGTGAGTAGACATTACTGCTCCAGGCCAAGAGATAGTCCAACACATAACCTCTGTGGAACCACATCGTTTTGCGGATTAACTTCGGACAGAGCCAGACAAGCTGTCTCATCCTGTTTCCAGTCTTTATGCTAAGCTAAACTAACATTCTCCTGGCTATATCTGAGTGATAATTCCATCCTCTCATCTAACTTTCGGAAAGAGATGTTTCAACTTCTTAAAATGTTTAAGAATGGAGCAGCATATGTGAAGGTGTGCAAACTGATGAGCCAGTTGTTTTTTCCCCCTCAATTGCCAACAGCTCTGTGTCGCGAAGAAGGACAGGATGCTAGTAAGCGTGTGGGGTGCAGTGCTGACTTTCCTTTTTTTTTCTTCTCTATAATAGCATTCACTGTTTGTCAAGTTCTTGGCAGCAGTCTTTTTGCAAGTAATATTAGTATTAACATCAATTTGGTGCAGATTGAGTGCTCTGCAGCTCAACCACAATTTGTATAAATCAGTGCATTACAATCATGGGCCCTCCAGCTGAAGTAGCCAGCAGGGGTCTGTGTGTTTTAAATGATCAGAATAAGTGTACTGTATATGAATTTCAGTGTACAAGTAAAGACTTTTTTTTTGTTTGTGCGGATCTCACATCCAACTTGCCCATCACTTGCTCCACCTCACTCAGGGCTATTTTGGGGATGCCTGGAATGTGTTCGACGCACTGGTTGTGATTGGCAGCATAGTTGATATTGTTCTCAGTGAGATTGATGTAAGTAATCTCAGCTACAACAAGACCCGCTGCTCTCTGACCTCGCTCTCATGTTCAGGCCACCTCGGCTCACACTGCAGGTTTCTATGGCAGGACTCAAGATTTCTGGCTTTATATCTGATCACTGTTAATACTTTATCTCCTTTTTTTTTCTCTCTTGTTCTCCCCCTGATCCTGCCATTTCATTACGACCTTTCGCCCGTTCCCTCTTTACTTTCCACTCTTCCCTGATTATCTGTCTGATTCCGTTTCCCTCTCCTTCTCTTCACTGTCTCTTCCCTTTCATTCCCATCTTTGCCCTTACATGTAACGCCATGCATTAACAGCACTATTTCGCTGATGCTTGGAACACATTTGATGCCTTAATTGTTGTTGGTAGCGTCGTTGATATCGCTATCACTGAAGTCAATGTAAGTACTCCTTTTTTCTGCCTCCCAAGTTGAACTGAAGCCTTACAGGAAAGCCACATGGTGATTTCCTGAATTATTTGTTGAAATTTGATAGTGCAGTTGGTCCCAAATTTTTTCTCATGAGGACCCTAAATATGAAGCAAATGTCTGCTTGACCCTCTGGATAGGAGTTCAGCACAGATCAATCAAGGAGGATCAATTCTTCTATTATTGTTGTTCATTTTAAGGATTTTAACACTGTTAATAGGTAAAAGTAAGTAGTATAAACAGGTTTTAAATAAAAATGTCTCAGAAATGTTTTCCCTTATGTTTTTAATCATCTGACGACCCCTCACACTTAATTTGGGAATGTCTGGTGTATTCAGTTGTGGCCTCTACTTTAAAGATTGTATCTGCTGAACTAAAAGCTTCCATCACTATTATGATACTTACCCTGCTAAAACTTTGCAATGTTATTTGTGGAAAGGCATTCATAGATGTGAAAGTGCCATTGGCTTATTCTGTAAAGCTTCAGTTTGACCTTCATTTATGTCCTGTTTTTATTAGTGCTGCAGCCACATTATACTGAGTTAATTGAATAGTCTATCTTGTTGGACTTTTGCCTCTGCTAAATGTTTTGTGGTCAGTGTGTTGCAGTACTGTTTTGGCAGGGATCATGACAAAATGTCTGATAAACATGCTGATTGTTAACCCCTTGGACATGGCAGTGAAAATACGTGCCAAAAACAGGAATCTCTCATGTTTTCTTTGTGAACTGACCCCTGTATTTGGTTCAGAGCAGGATGATTTGTGATGTGGTTGTCTAATTCTTATTCTTGTTCGTTTTGTTTCCATAGAAACTTGTAGAGGCAAGTATGGCAATGAACAATAATGTTTTCTGTGTGTAAAACTGTTGTATAACAACTTTATCTTTGGGGACCCCTTAACAGTGGATAAAAAAGCAAATTGGTCGTCTATTGTTTTATTGACTCAGGAAAAAGTAGATTTTTGCAGTTTTGTAGCACAGTAACCCAGATTCAGTTTTAATTAAAAGCCCATTTCAGTATTGATCAATCAGTCAGTCGCTTTTAAAATCCATGTGAAGGCTTAATAAAATTACTTCTTCTCTGCTTTAACCAGCTACAATAATCCTCCTCTCTTTGTGGTTTAAAAAAACACCTAAAACAAAGACTACATGTCTGTGAACGATTTGTCGTGCTTTGAGTTTAACTGTTACAAAAATGGTAAAGATTGTCAGATTTGTAGTCCAGGATACAAACAAACACCAGGAATGCTGTGAGACCAAATTTTAAGTCGAGGAATAGTTATGGTGATGATGGTGCGTGTTAGGGGTGAAGTGTGCCAAAGACTCACTGCTACACCTGCTCCACCTGCTCCACCGTCTCCCTCCTGAGTGCTCTCGTGTCTGAGCTGCAGTGCTGTTTTTCTGGAGTTATATTTCATGTTTTCTGAGTTTGTTATTCCAAAATGTGTGTCTGCATGAGTGTCTAAACAAGCACTAACTTTGTTTAAAACATGTGTTGTGTTGGGGTGTGTAGGTTATTATTGTTATGCATGCGTGTTTTACATGTGTACATTTTGTACTTTAAGGTGTGCTGTGTGTTTGTGTGTTGGGAATTTTGGGGACATGATGTTGATTTCACAAGAGCTTTCATATTGGTTCTTGTGATGTGCCTTTCATTCACCATTAACATTTATTTGTGGTTTGCGTTGCATGAGGATGTTGCTGTTTGTGTCACACAGCAAACTGACCAGATATTAAACTTTTTCCATTGGATCATTTGTAATAGTTGTGGGTTTGCATTTTCAGTTATTGATGATTTTTACTACTTGCTTGCCTTACCAGTCATAAGGTTTGTGATTGTTTAGTTTTTGACCTGACTACTGTGACCTCTCAAAATGCATGCTGGGAAGCGTCAGCCATTCACCTCATGCACCTCATGCACCTCATGCACCTCATTCGCTAACATCCTTCCCATGTCCCGCCTCTCACAGATGACGCTTGGCCACCCGCTCCACTCCCCACCGGTCAGTTTTTTTTCCATAGAGCTTTGTGAAGTTTGCCCTTTCTCTCTTGCCACACCCTTCGACCTTTACCTCCAGACAGAATGGCGCTGGAGCTCAGAGCTTGGAAATTGCCACCCTACACAACATTAAGGAAAAGAACTCTGAGAGCCAATAAATTTGTAAAAAGCTGGAAATCGTGATGAGATTTTTAACAAATGTCGATCCTTTGCTTTCCTTGAAGTTGTGTAGGCCACTGCAGCTTCGCAGATTGTTAAGATTATGCATCAGTATTAGCTAAAACAGATAAGTAGATATAGAAGCTTTTCCAGTATCTAAAACTTAAATTAGTCTTCAGTTATAGTCCTCAAATGAAAGTAAAAATCTAAGCGTCCTTTCAGTTATCAGGTAAGAATTCACCAGTGGATCAGAAGATCCTTATTTTTGTACGTTTACACTGTTGGTGGTTTAATGCAGCTGAGTTTGAGGTTCTTTGATGATCTTGTGTTTGTGTATCTGTGAGTGATTGTCTCTGTGTTTTGTTCTGTCTTCCTGTAGTGAGCTCTTAAAGCTCAGAATGGAGCTCATGTGTAGCGCAGGTGTGTAGACTCCAGTCAGGTGCATGAACACTCCAACAGTAAATCTCTACTCTCTGCCTCTTCACACCTCTCTGCCTCTCCTTTTCTTACTATTACAGTATGACTCAATCTGTCTGGCTTTTTATCTTCTATCCCAGTATTGGTCTCCGTCTCTGGTTTCCTCCTCCTCCCTGTCTTTCTTTCTCTCTCCTTTTCTTCACCTCTTTCTGCACCGGACTGTGAGAGCGCCCTGCTATGGCAGTTTTGTTGCAGGGAACTACTGACATGCATGAGTTGCTGCATTGCTATGAGTTCACCAATGGCTCCTCATCATTCAAATGTCTTGCGTGTGCGTGCAGTGCTTTCCCAGCAACGCAGCAATGCTAAACGCATGTTCCATCAACGCTGTGGCCAGGATTACCTAAAGAACCTCCTCAAGCTAATTCTACCTTTTTTTTCATCATGCTCATTTTGCACCTCATACTGACAGTTTCTCAAGTATTGTGCTGAGGGATTTGAATGAAGTATCCGTCTGAAGTGTATCTTTGTTTTCAGTGCTGAGTTAATTTCGTTACACAGGTTCAGTCAAACCACCACCACTATGATTGATGTTTCTATTTTATTTTGCACTGGGACTTTCTCTGTGTAAAAATGCTCGCTGAATACTGCTGATATTCTATTACTTGCTGTTAATGGCATGAATTGCAAACAATAACTGTGTATCTGGGTGCGGATTTGTGTGAGCAACTGTGTATTTCAACTTAATTTTATCAGGCTCAAACTTTTTTTTGGGGTGGGGGGGGTGTCAGCAAGCAAGAAAAAACATTGTTTTCAAAATATTTGATTTACATAAAATCATCACAACCCAGAGGAGAATGAGATCCCAGCTGTCGTTCATGTTCCACTCCTATGATGGGTGCCATTAATGATGCACACAATGTATGATTTTTGTCATATTTTGTCATATTTTGATGTGAACTTGCCACCTGAATCCGAAGTCTAATTGTTGGAATTGGCAGGAAAAACTAAAAATTAGCTATGAGGCTCTGTAAGAGTAGCAGCTTTTATCATGACATGAATTCATAACATTTGTCATGTCAGTCTGTTAACGTCTCATTAACATTGTCTAAAGCTCGGCAAAGATATCTCAATCCATAAAATCCATGTAATCCCATCAGTAATGACCTTCACACCGGGGGAGTGATAAAGTTGTGTGCCAGTCTTACATGTTACTAAGTGATGGAGTAATTTCATGTTGTTTGTCAGTATGACATGCGATTGTCAAGTTCTACATGGAGAATGTTAAGCCTTAAAACTGTTGTATGGCAGTCTTTTAAAGTGTTAAGATAATGTTTTGTGTCTGTCATTATATTAAGTGTACATAGACAGTGATACATGAATGTCTGTCTTTGTCATAGTGAAACAATAAGACAGTTTTGTCCCGTCAATGAGAAGAGTAGTGACTTTGTTCTGTCTACGTGTTGACTGGCGTTGTGTGATGAAAGACTTTTCAAATGTAATGTATACGTGTTTGGCCCAAATGTGTGTGAGACCTGCGGGCTCTGTGCAAGTCATTAATACAGGTCTTTGATTTTAAAGCCAACGGAGACTCCTCAGGTGGATGATCAGGGGGTAAGATGCTCCGTACCCCCCTTCCCCCTCTTCAGGGCCATGCCATGTTTAGATCTGCATTTCTTTGTTTGGTATTTTTCTGTTGTCTATAACATCTCCAATGATCTATTGCTTATTTTTAGTTTCCATTCTCTTTTTTTTCTTTTGGGAATTTTTCTCACATTTGTTTTTGTTTGTTCATTTGTATAAATCCTCAAAACATTTGCCTTTCATTTTCCTAAATGTTTGGAGTAATTGGAGTTATTTCTAAGGAGAGTGTGTCACTCAAACGTGACGCTGTGTGTCCTGTTGGGTGGGAGTGGTTTTGGGCCGCTCCTCACGTTTGTACTGTTGACACTGCTACATGGTCTCTGCCACCATTCTTGCGTGTGGTAGTGACCCATGGGTGACCCCTGGGATCAGGTCACCTAGCTGTGACCTGTGAACCTCCTGGCTGACCCGTTCGGGTTGGCCCCACTGTGACTCCGCATGCAGTGACTCTGGACTGAGGGTGCCATGCTTGTGCAGATGTGTCCTGTCAAGTATGGCAAGGTTTTCTCCAGCATGCTTGCCTCCTTGCTTCCTCCCCTATAGGTCTTTACAGTGACAGGGCTCCTGACAGTGCTATGGACGCAGAATAACAGAAACATATCAGCTGCAGCTACACTGCTTAATAATGTTGTGACCAGAAATGGTCTAAAATCTACAGCCTTGCTGTATAGAATAACTGCAGTTTGAACATCGAATAGATGTTGCCACCACACCAAAAAAATAATCCATCAAATTCAAAACAAGGTTTGATCCAAACATGCAGTTTTCCATGACGCACAGATGTAGTGTTGCTTTGTAGCCCATATGTATCTGGCACAGGGGTCTCAGTTCAGACCTCCTCATCCCATAAAGCACAGCCAGGTACTCTGTGTTCACTACATACACTTTTGCTCTCCTGTCCTCTGACTCTGGTCTGTTTCTCCACAGAACACAGAGGACAGCGCTCGCATCTCCATCACCTTCTTTCGTCTCTTTCGAGTCATGCGGTTGGTCAAGCTCCTCAGCAGAGGGGAGGGCATTCGCACCCTTCTTTGGACTTTCATCAAGTCCTTCCAGGTGAGGCACAGTACAATTATCTGATCAGTGACTAAGTATTAAAGTCCGGCGTATTAATCTTTTTCTCCTTTCTTTCCTCTCTTTTGCCTGAAGGCTCTGCCATATGTTGCTCTTCTTATAGCCATGTTGTTCTTCATCTACGCTGTCATTGGCATGCAGGTCGGTGAAGAAATGTGATGCAAGTATATTCCCTCTGTCTTACCCGAGTTGGTAAGGGTGCAGTCAAATTAATGCGGGCAATATATCTTCTTCAGGTGTTTGGAAAGGTTGCCATGGTGGACGGCACACACATCAACAGAAACAACAACTTCCAGACCTTCCCTCAGGCTGTGCTCCTTCTCTTCAGGTGTGTAGGATTTTGGGGGCCAGGGTTCATCGGGAAACTGATTCATTGTATTTTTAATATTTTTCTTTTTAGTTTGTGTATATATTTCTGGGTTGCCTGTTGAGTGATCCATTTGTATCCGTCCTGACTGTCTGTTCCCCAGATGTGCCACTGGAGAGGCATGGCAGGAGATCATGTTGGCCTGTATGCCAGGGAAACTGTGTGACCCAGAGTCCGACTACAACCCTGGAGAGGAGATGACGTGTGGCAGTGGATTTGCAATAGTTTACTTCATCACCTTCTACATGCTCTGCGCCTTTTTGGTACACACAAAAATGAAATTGTTTGGCTTATAACTAGTTATTTACGTTACAGTTCTTTGCCTTCTGTACTAGCATCACTAGAGCACCACAGGTTAAGATTTAAAATCATTCCTACATTATGATTTTTGTATGTTTGCTTATGTACAACCGAGGCCCATACAACTCTACAGATATTCTATAAACAATAATTTGAGGACTAAACAAAGTGGTTATATGATATTGGCCATAACACTTCTCAATAATAAACTGTGCAATCTTTCCCATCTAGATTATCAATTTGTTTGTTGCCGTCATCATGGACAACTTTGACTATCTAACACGTGATTGGTCCATTCTTGGACCACACCACCTTGATGAATTCAAGAGAATTTGGTCTGAGTACGACCCAGAGGCAAAGTATGTGTTTTACCTATAGTATCCAAAAGTGTGTTTCTGTGGAGTGAATCTCTATTAGCAAGTAATATGACAGTTAAGGTCTTGAGTCTGTTTTGTTTCTCACACAGGGGCAGAATTAAACACCTGGATGTTGTGACACTCCTTCGTCGTATCCAGCCTCCTCTCGGCTTTGGCAAATTGTGCCCTCACAGAGTTGCTTGCAAGGTCTCTTCCCCTCCCTTCTTTTATTATCTTATTTCCAAAATGTACACAGAAATACTGATAATTCAGCTCATCTGTTCTAAAACGTTAAAGGCCTCTGTCTGCTCTCTTCTTTCAGAGGCTGGTAGCAATGAACATGCCTCTGAACAGCGACGGCACAGTCATGTTTAACGCCACTTTGTTTGCACTGGTGCGCACCGCTCTGAAGATCAAAACAGAAGGTACCAGCCAAATAGAAGTCACATGATCTTGCGCTGCTTCTAGAAAACACACATACAATACTCTGCTGATGCATTCACTACCTGTAATTATGAGCTTGCATGGATTTAAAATGGCTGAGTACTGGAGTGCTGGTGTCTCAGGGGTGTTTGTTTCCTTGTGGTGCAGGTAATCTGGAGCAGGCCAATGAAGAACTGCGAGCTGTCATCAAGAAAATCTGGAAGAGAACCAGCATGAAGCTGCTGGATCAAGTGGTACCCCCTGCTGGTGGTTAGTGAAATTGGCAGTGTCAGTCAATTAAATCACACACACTCCTAGTCCTTCTGTTACAGTTTGACACAAACCAAACTACAGCAGCTTGCACCGAACCTCACACACACACACACACACACCATATGCTGGCCACTTGCTGTTTGCATAAAATTACAGAAAGCTCCAAACTGCTTTTTCATATCTTTGTCCTTAAATAAAATCTCACTCACGCACATACATTCTCACACACAAGTAAAGCTGTATTGTGCTGTTTCTGCTCTGTTCATGTTTCTTCTCCATGTGTGTTTGATCCACACTCCTCCCTCCTGCCCTGGATGCTGATGGAGGCCACTGACTGTCTGCTGGGCTTTGGGCTTGCATGGCCTTGTAGACCACTGTGCAAGTGCATGCTCTGTCTTTCTCACTAATCCATGGCCTTTCTCTATTTCTCCGCCTGTCTCCATTGTTCTAAACTCTGTCCTTTTCTCACTGCTTGAGCTCCCACAGCTTATTCTTCTCACACTGTTATATCTCTGTATCCAAAACTCTGAGGCTCTTCAGAATATTCTGAAGCAGTTCTGTTTTAGGGTGGTGGCATGGAACTAGTGTTGCCTCTCTCTCTCCGATCTCTATCCCCAGCGTGCTTGTTCAAAGTGATTCAGACCCCTGCTTCAGAATGATTCTCACATACTCTTCAAAGTCGAAAAAATATATATATATCATACATACATCTAAGAACATGCCCTGAAAGTACAAGCACACACATAATTTAACATAAAAGCATATATGAGCACAAACAGGTGAATTTTACACAAACATACTAGATGATTCATATAGTATACATTTATGACGCATACTGTAGATCTGCTTGCTTGCATGTGCTGAAGAAGTAAATTAAATATAAACACAAAAAATAATTTGGCTCACACACCCTCCTGCCTCCCAATAAAATATGAAAAAAGTTTCTCAAAGGTAAATTAATGTCAGTTTATATTTAAATAAAATAAAAAACGCTAATTTTTACGTCTCTATTTGCAGCCTGTATGTAAATGCTAATTACACACTACAAGTGGCAGCATTATTTAATCGTACTGTAAGTTTATTTGTAGTCTACTGGATCATAATTCTGCTCACAGCGTCCACTTCATCAGTAGCCCAACTTTAAGGAAAAAGGACAGAGAAGTTACAGTAGTTATTACTCACAGCTTTCATGGATCACATTTAAAATCAAACACACATATAATGTAGAAGATCTCACTTTTATCATCGATAGCTCTTCGGATGTAAAAGTTCACAAACACAGACAAAGATTTTGCCGCAAATATTTGATTTTATGTTCTTTTTGAAACAGCGAAGGATCTCAGGTGGTGCAGATTGAGGTACAGTATATACACCATCAAGATGGATGTATATAATTTGGATATAAATTATTTTGGTTGATTGGGATTAAAGAGTGCCTCACTTGTCTGCAGTTCTAAGGTGATGGACCCACAGTTTTAAGGAGAATGGACGAGGGAGGAGAAGAGTCTCTCCTTCTCTCTCCCAGTGTACTGTGTGTAGTGAGCTGCTGACACAGGAAGCATTTGTGTGGTCTGTTCACTCAGATGATGAGGTAACCGTGGGGAAGTTCTATGCCACTTTCCTGATACAGGACTACTTTAGGAAATTCAAGAAACGTAAAGAGGAAGGCCTGGTGGGTGCTCACCCCTCCCAGAACAACACAGCTATTGCTTTACAGGTGAGTCTCCCAGTGTTTGTGTGTTATTTACGAGAGAGAGGAGAGAGATTGTTTGAAATATGAGCATTGTAATTGTGTTGAGTAAGTGTGTAAAATGTGTCTTTGTGCATTTCATTCAAATATCATTACGTGTGCTAATGTTATGGTTTATGATCCAGCAGGACGTTCATGATCTTGGTGTACAGTATGAATCTGTTACTGTGATTTATATGTGCCCAGTGTGTGAATTTCTTGTTCGCATATCTGCGTCTTTAAATATCATAGATGTTGATGTTAAGCGTATGTCATTGTCTCCAGCTATCATTCCATGTGTTTTCTGTGCATCACAGTTCACTCATCGACCCATGAAAATCACATGCAAAGCATGTTGCCATTTCTGTTACCTTATAATGTCGGATATATGGCTATAATGTATCCCCATATATCATTGGCAGTAAACATGACCAGCTTTAGTTAATTTATAATGACATTTTTTCTGTATGTTGTGCTAATGTTGTTAAGTACACCCACAAAGGGAAGGGTTAGGGTTAAAGTAATTATTTACTGCACTCACTGCAGCATGTGTTAGACAAAGCGCAGCTGGGTGGTCAGACGTTTCAGCTAAGTAATACTCACAGCAGGTGGCATTCAGGAGAGCACATTTGTCTGTCTGTGTCATCTCTCACAGTCTGTCAGTACTGTAAATGTTAGGTGTTGCATATTCCAGTGCAGGCATGTGTATGCCCAGTATGTGTGGTGGTTGTGGCTGGATGATGTCAGATTTCGTACTGTGAGTTGAAAGATGAAGGTCAAGCGTTTAGTCCTCTCATTGTCATGGTTACAGGCTGGCCTTCGCACCCTGCATGATATTGGGCCCGAAATTCGCCGAGCGATATCATGTGATCTGCAAGATGACGAGCTAGTAGACTTTATTCCAGAGGAAGACGAGGAAATTTATAGGGTAAACTGATTTAATTTTACATGACAGGAGGAATGTTTGTAGCGAAATATAAATATTGTGCTTGTAAAGTGTTTTTCATGGTATTGCACATTAAAAAGCTTTTTATATAAGGAAATGTGCTTAGAGAAATATTAATCAACAAAATATGAAGTAGATGTACTGTCTACTCTAATTTATATTGCTACAATATGTAGAATTTGTTTATTTGGTTTATTTTGGCTTTCTTTGTTTTTCCTCCATTTCAATTCCAAGAAATTGCAAACAGTGCATTCATTTTGCTCACGTCATGTGTCATGAACCCAGCTTCTGAACTTCTTTTTGCTCATACAATTTCTGGAAAGAAAATCAGCCCCCAGACTTAACATCAATAGCACATTTGTTCTGCTGCTTTGTAAGAAGCCCTGGTGGTTTTACTTTGAGCGTTCCTTCACAGCGTAACGGTGGGCTCTTCGGTAACCATCTCATGAACGGCGGTCATCGGCGATCCAACGGCCATCAGACCAACGCCACACAGCGACCACTACAGGTGCAACCTCCACCTCACTACGCCCACATGGAGCAGCCGGTGGGACGCCTATCTCGAGCAAACGCAATGTCGCACCCCAACCACCACCATCACCACCACCACCATCACAACCGACACCACAACTCCTACGGCAAGTCTCCCAAATCCACCAACATCAACCTCAACAATGCCAACATGTCCAGTCTGCCCAATGGAGGACACCATCGTTACTATGAGCATGCACCTCCCAATGGCTACCCAGGTCTTCGCAGCTCCTACTATGACTACGACAAGCCTCGGACACCCCAGGGTCAAAGGTATCCACACACTGATCATCGGCCTTTTGAAATGGTTTAAACAATAGATGTAGAGTGAGACACGTGAGTTGAAATATACCCTTTGTCTCTGGGCACATTTTGCTTGGAGTTGTGTTCTTGTTGCTAAACTCGCCAAATGTAGAAATTACATGTGAACTAAGCTTATAAAGTCACATCACATCATGATATTTTCAACACTCCCACAAGACAATGATGACAGAAAATCCCTTCTATTTTTGAAATGCAATCCATACCATGGTTATCTAAGTTAAAATCAGAACTTTTTGAAGATGTTCAAGTTTCATATAAAACCATTCAGTTTGACCTATTAGTCAAATTTTTCAGACATTTTGGGAAATACTCTTTATTACAGTCAAGGGATGGTTAGCTTAGCTTAATATAAAGACTGTAAATGGGAAAACAGAGGTTAGCTGTTTTCCCATTTCCAGTCTTTACACTAAGCTAAGCTAACTGGCTGCAGGAGGTAGCTTCATATTTGCTGTAATCATTTGATCAGTCATCTCATCTAAAAAAACTATTTAAGATGCTGTGACAGATTTTGGTCCAAGTTTGTTTGCTCGTATGGAATTTTTTTCAAAATACATATATGAAGGCATTAATATTTTGAATTAATGCCCTGCCCTAGTTGGTTGTGTCTTTCCTATTTAGCTTTCTCATGATTTTTGTGAAGAGATAGACTGTTAAGACATAAAATACCTAATACACAAAATAGCTCATAGAATATCACACAATAATAACATCTGACAGCAGGTATAAACATTTCAAAGTATATAGATATGGATTATGGATTTCCCCTTAAGTGCTGAAGGCTGAAACTTTAATGCATAGATAAAAAACAATTGAAGAAATTTCTGAATGTATTTTTTGTTTCGCTGTTCTCCTTTCACGCAGCTATCTTAAGTTGTTGACAGCACATAACTGAGGGAATTTAAAAGCCATTGGTATTAATTTATATACCTTGAGTGCTTGCTGCATCAAGAAGACCTGTGGACTTTATCTGTTGCATAAGTATTTTCACGCCCACTGGCAAGACCCAGCTTCTTATCAAACCTTCCCTTTTCACAAACCTTTATTGTAAACCCTTCACTTCATAATGGATCACAAGCCCACTCTCATGCCGACGGTTAATTTCATAAGTGAACAATATATACACATATCTCCTGATTTTCCATGTTCTGTTTAGTCAGCCGCTCCAGTATTGGGCCTGTTTTTCTTTAGTACCCAATAAGTTTGGAGGACAATTTCATTACTGCCACTCTGCAAAAGAGAAATGATTTTTAGTTTGGTTCTTATCTTAAGAATAGAAAATGGAATTGTCAACCAACACTGGAGTTGATGTCCGCCATCATGCTCTCTCCTCCTCATACATATATATGAGAATGCTGTATATGATTCATATACTGTATGATATATATGTCACGCTTTCTCCACCCTTTTCTCTGTGTTCTCTCCTCCCTTTCTCCTTCCTAACCAAAATTCTTTATCTCAACCATCCCTCTGCTTTCTTGGACAGAAGGCGCTACTATGAGACCTATGTTAGGTATGTTGATTTTCTAGGTTTGGCTCCAGCAATTTGTCTCAACAGCAAAAGAAGGACTTTATTGTTTATTATGGTTTTGGATCAGTGAATGGTTGCATTCTTGCTAAGTCAGTGTTATGTGCTATATGCTGGCCAATCATATGTCTGGTTATCATCTGCCACTGTTGATGCAGTTGGGTCAGTGCTTTGAATTAAAAGGAGAAATAATGTAATTGTTGGCCAGCATATCGCTGAGAGCAGCCCTGCTTTATGCATGTGTCAAAGTGACGTGCTTGCTTTGAAGAAGATGCCAGATGCTCGAAAACAAGGACGTGTACAAGAATTTGTTTTAAAAACTGCATTGCTAGTCACCACTAGTCCCCCCCCCAATAAAGAGTCCGTCACTGAATTCACTCCACAATTCCTAACCAAAAGAGAAATGTGTTTTTAAACTATCTTATACAGGACAAAGCGATGTGATGAAGTGGATGAGATGTTTAGATGACAAAGTGATCCTCTTCAGCCTGAAACTCCCTTTTCTCTTGATTTGACTGTGGTTAATACATATCAGGGTGGTCAGTTGCATTGCTGCCCCCTGGAGGCTTGTGTCTGCATGGCAGTGCATGGCCTTATTCTAGTAACCACCCCCCCCCCCCCCCAAGAACATCAGCAGTGTGCACATTCTGACCCCTGTGCCCTGACCTCTCATCAGGTCCCACGGAGTTGATGGACGCCACCCCACCATCCGCAGGGAGGAGGAGTTTGATGAAGACCGCCTCTCTGGGGAGTATTACAGTGGAGAAGAGTTTTATGAAGATGACAGTATGCTTTCAGGGGACAGGTATTACTCTTTCCGACTGCCTTTTCAGCTTATGCGGCAATCTTATGCGTAGTTGTACCCTGCTCAGAAAAGACAGCATGTATAAACACGTATAAAGTACCAGAAATGTAATAAAAATGAAAGAGTTTGGGGATAGTGTGTGCCAAACCGCTGCTTTCCAACATGCTTTTTATTCTATATGTTGACAGGTACCAGAACAGTGACACAGAATATGAGACTCCCAAAGGTTACCATCACCCTGACAGTTACTATGATGATGACGAGCAGCCTCTCTACCGCGACTCACGGAGGTCACCAAAGAGACGGCTGCTTCCTGCCACGCCTCAAGGTACCTTACCCTCTTGTATCCCACAGCATCCGTTACACATTGACCGTACGTACAATTTTCCAGGTAATACATTGTATCGAATAAACTAAATATATATATCAAATAAACTAAAACACAAAAATATCTTGCTGAAGACATTATATGAGAAGTCACGACAGATTACAAAACATTTAACACTCACTGTATGATTTACCCACTCACCCAGTTTTATATTCCTTGAGTGTTTGCAAAGTTGCATGCTGTCAATGTTTCCTGCATGAGTTCACTCACTGGTCCCCTCCTGATTCGCTCAGGTAACAGGAGGTCATCCTTCAACTTTGAGTGTCTACGCAGACAAAGTAGCCAGGACGAGCTTCCACATCAGCGTACTGCTCTACCACTGCACCTTATGCAGCACCAGGTAACACGGGCACATGTCTCACATGCACTGTTTACTCACTTTTAAACACTGCATTACATTATGGACATTAAAAATGATTGTACTACTTCCCTCATTCTCTAAATTAAACATAACAGATTTTCCTTTAAAATATGTATATTTGATGAAGCAAGGTAGATTGTGCTCACATCCTCCTGCAGTAGAAATGGTAGCTGTAGTTAGTAGTAGAATACTAGTACAACTTGACAGTACTACAACTGCCTGTGTTTGTATCATGTGTCTCTCCTGGCCCATCAGGTTATGGCTGTAGCAGGTCTGGACTCCAGCAGAGCCCACCGCCTCTCCCCGACTCGCTCCACCCGCTCCTGGGCCACTCCCCCTGCTACCCCGGCCAGTAAAGACCAGTCACCATACTACACCCCTCTCATCCGTGTGGACCACCCACACAGGGAGAGTGCTGCTAGCAGCCAAGTGTCAGTGCGGAAGAGCTCCTGGTACACAGACGACCCAGACTTCTCCCATAGGATGTACTCGCCTGTCCACCTGCAGGTGCCACCTGAGTACCATAACAAGTACCACCAGAAGAGAGGCAGCGCCACCAGCCTTGTGGAAGCGGTGAGTTTAAGGCTTGCTCTAGATGTAGGGAGAAAGGAGGTGTGCCTGGCCAAATACTTACTCACAGGCACAGTTATCCTGACAGGCAGAGTTATCCTGCAAAACAAAATAGGACAAGCAAGATAAGTAAAACAAGATTGCAAAAAAAATCCACAGTAACATTTTTTTCCCTCTCATTCTGTCGAGCAGGTTTTGATATCAGAAGGGCTTGGGAGATTTGCCAAGGACCCCAAGTTCGTCGCTGCCACAAAGCACGAGATAGCAGATGCATGTGAGATGACAATAGATGAGATGGAGAGTGCAGCTAGTCATCTGCTCAATGGAGGGATGGCGCCGAGCGTCAATGGGGTCAATGTGTTCCCCATTCTGACTCCAAGGGACTATGAACTGCAGGACAATGCAGCCAGCTACAGTGACGAGGAGCCAGAGACAGAACCGAGAGCTCCTTATGAGGAGGATCTGGCAGATGAGATGATCTGCATCACAACTTTATAGCAGTGGCTGGAGAAAATCTGCAATTTAGAACCATGTCAGACTAAATTGGTGAAAATTTAAAAAAAAGAAATGCATCTGTTGGCTTTGACCAAAAGAAGTGCCTTTTACATTGAAGAGAAAAGGCATATAGAAGAGAGACACATTAGTCCCGTTCATTTTATTGTTCTCCACCTGCCAGCAAAGGAAGTCACAGCATAGTGCCAGATACCATCCCTGCTGAGCACAGAGGGACTAACTGCAACCTCCTGTCAAAGGCTTTGTCCTGGAGGTGACATACAGGTTCAACCTGCAGCCAGTCAGAGAGGAGGACATTGATACCTGTGAAAGATGGACCAGTTGGCAAAGGTGTGAGACACTCTCTAGGGCAGGTCTCTAAGGTTGATGACAATCAGATGTACGATGTCATTACCTCGGTCACTTTATTAAGGTTTGGCATATCATGCAAGTTTTCAATGCAAGCATAGAAAGGCATATCTCCTCCCGTAGTCGTTACTTTAACTTGATCCCTTTGTTGTTAGAACAGACCATTTCATGATCGTTACAGCTGAGTCAGAAAGTGAAGAGCACCAGTAGAGTTACCAGATTATGCAGGAACTATTGTCCTACTCATAGCATCATTCAACTTGAGATATGTACTTTTGAAGCGACAAACGCATTTTGTTATAAATGCACTAGCAGGCAGGTTATTTTAAAATTTTAGAATATCCTGATTAATATTTCATAGTTGATATGCTGTAAAATGTATTATATAACAAAAGAAACTTTGTAAAGAGATACTCTATATTTTGTAATTATGTATCATTTAAAAGATCAGCAATACGGACCCTTGTGACTCCTGTTATGATATCAAAAGCAGACTTGCATTATTTTATTAGGTAAAATATTCTGATATTTATTTGCCTTTTATTTTTTTTGCTAATAGGCACCCTTTATTTTGCCTACGAAAACAGCATTTTTAAGAGGTTCTGCTTGTGTAACAACACTACTGCACAAGATATGCAAATGGCTTTGATTTCCTAGCGTAGGAGTACGTGTGTTACTTCATCAAACCAACAACGGTTGCATAAGGTTAAGCCCCCTTTAAAGGAGCATTTTTAGAAGATAAGCCTCCAGGATCCAGTGCTGAAAATTTATACAGATGTGATGAACACATTTGTTTGCATATTTTGTGCAGGGCATGCACAAGAATTTAAGATGCATAGTGCATTAACAATGCTGCTTTTTTAGTTGGTTTAAGAGTCAAACCTAGGTTTCGTCAGCCCCTACTGAAATGCCTTTTTTGCTGCTGAAAGAAAGAAAAACGATATATGGTAACAATAACAGGGATAAATTAATATTTCTCATAGCTTGTGCTGGGATTTTCCATGACATGCTCTTTGTTGATCATGGTGTAATTCCATTAAACCTTTGTACTGAATCTTGGCAATCACATCTTAGCCTTCATGCAGTGTGTGAGTCCTCGGAGCCTGTGGTGGCAGGAGACACATGCACACATCCAAAGGTCAGAAACAGTCCAGCGTGTGTTGTAGAAGGACAGAGGGTGTCCTGGTGTCAGGATGCTGGAGAGAGGCTAAGCAATACTAACCCCCCGCCCCTTTCTCTCTCAGCCTGCCCGGTTCCTGCATACAGTATACCTCGTTAGGCAACAGTGACAACATATCATTGTCTCAACTTACCTGTCTGTCACAGTGTCACAGAGTCTTTGAAAGAGATTAGGTAGGATTGAACCTACCTAATAGGAGGGAAACCTTACCCTGGATGCATTGAAGGAGCAACAGAAACCCACAAGTTGGAATATAAGACAACAAAATATCTTTTTCTTTTTTATCAGTTATCATTTATTGATCTATTACAATAGGGATACTGGACTAAATAAACCCAAGTGGGCTCTTTCAGGCATTACCATGGAGAGTTTGAATTAGCACCAAGGATATTTAGGGGTTAATGTGATCTGTTGTTCATGAGTGTTTGATTTGTAGGCGAGTGCGTACTGTACTCTAATTCAACCGAATACTGTCATGAAAATGTAGGTTTTCCATTTTGTGTGCACATTGAAAGGGCTCTTTGAATTGTTTGTGAGTAAAAAAAATGTGTTCTAGTCCTTTTGTTGATGACACGTCATATAAAAGGACCAATGCACATAACAGGCACATTGTACTATTCGTAGCAATTACAGTACTGATGAACTGAAGATATGCATTATTTTGTAAACACTTTTCAAAGTTGTGTTAAACTAAAGATGAAAAGAACTTACTTTTACCTCATGTCAGGGATTCCTGAAAAAAGAAAATAATGATTTGGTTCAGTCTATACCAATGGTATTTAAATATTAGCACATAGCTGTTTGTCTTTGCACAAGTAACTGTATAGTGCTTTTGTTTCTCCTTTTTCTAAACAAATTTGTGTATTAAGGTGAGACAATTTTGTACTTTTTGTGACTGTGTGTATGGTTTAGTGGAATCTATATTTGTCATTTACACCTCACCTTACAATGCTGGGAATGAAAGCGTATTAAAAAATATTTTCAAGGTGCACTGTTTCTCTGTTCTCTGTAGGGAAAAAATTAAATGGTGAAGTACCACTTTACAGAGAAACACATTCATTTGAACGTTTCTATTAGTTTTCTTCATATTGTTATGATTATAATTCCTATTACAACTATTAATGTTCTGAAAGCTGTATTAAAATAGAAGATAATGTAAAATATGTACAAAAGTATGGAAAGACCCATGGTAATGTTCTCTACTTGAAAGTCTTGATATTTGCTCCTTAATGTTTTTATTCGGTAAACATCATTTCTCTTAGTAGCAAATGCTTTACTATAACCTTCTAGGTTTTGTATCAATACATTTTTTTGTATTTTTCATTTTATTTTGGCCTTGACTTTATTTGAATCGATACTGATATTTTATTTTCTATTGATCATCATGGAATAAACTTATGCTGAATTGTTGTTCTCATTTATTTGGATTCTGCACTTTTTAGAGAACAGACAGGAACTGGACACTGTTTCTACCACAAATATTCAAACACTATAGTCATAGTTACACTGATATCTGTATAGCCGGTGATAAAAAGGATGTGTAAACTCAATAATAGACATTTCAAACTAATATATTTTTAATGGATGGTTGCAGGTATGTGTAAATTTCAGGCAGGAGACACTTTGTTGGTTGAACTCTCCACAGTCGTCGTTGTCTCTGATCCCTCTTCGTCCACTGAGATCTCTTTACAACACAACAGGAAGGGCACTGTGTATTTACGAAACTGTAGAAAAAATGAGCCAGAAAAGTTCAGCCCAGACAAGGTACACTGTCTTTTTTGTTAATGTATTAACAAACATTCAGACATCATTCAGAAGCTAGAATGTGCGTACAAACATAAATACAGATTATATAAATTATATATGTAATATAGTTGTAACACAGATCTAATAATATGAAATATGTCTTTATAGGATAAGTTGTAATTGTTGACAAATACTGTACAGTAATTAGCACAAATGTTCTCACTTAACTACATTATAGTGTTAAGAGTGTTATACACCGTTTAATAAATGTAATAAATGTTTATTAAGTACTTATGAATGCTAAATAGGGGTTTAAAGTGTAAAGTGTTCAGAGGACTTAAACATTTTATAAGTCTGTCATATACATACACTCTTTTTGTTTTTCGTTTGTAAAAACACTGTGAATAAGAAATTCTACCAAAAAAGCATTTTATAGTAGGGGAAAGCTTAAAATGTATCTACAAGAAAATACAAGCATTTATTATTACATTAAAATGCCTGTCTTTATCCCCAATTACAACAGAAACGCACATTCCTGTCCTGAATATCTGCCCTAAGACAAGCTACACTGTTAATTAATACCACTAGATGGTGCTGATGTCCCAAAACAACAAAAGTATTTCAGCTCTCATTCACAACAAGCTGTTTCCTACAATGTGACACATCACATCTGGCTCAGTTAAATCACTACCTGTATGTTTTGTCACAGTACCTGTTTGTTGAGGTAGATGTAGATGAGAGGATTGTACACAGTGCTGCTCTTGGCCAGGTAAACTGGCACTGTGCCTACCAGCGGGTGAATCTCCACATCAGGGTTGTAGACCACAAGCATGGCCAGGCCGGCATAAGGCAACCAACTGATCAGAAATGTCAGGACCATCAGGACCACCATGGACGCCACCTTCATCTCTCCTTTAGCTACTGCACCACCTTCCACACAGGCCATCTTTGATACCTGTAACACAGTAATGTAAATAGTTAGCACTCTATTGGCCTACATGACCATACACAACACCAACATGTGAATGTGAAGTACCTGCACCTATTTTTTTCCGCTTCATGCACTGCAGGGTACCACTGTTGCACATCATGACCCTTAATCTCTCATCATGTCTCCTGCATGCACAATGCGTCATGGGAAAAATGGGAATCTACTTAGCAGATAACTACAGAAGAACCTGCTTGGTTCTGGCCTCCTCCAAAGGGTTAAAAGACAGATAAAAGATAAAATCGGGTCATGAGATGATTAATAGTAAAATAAAGGTAAAAATACACAAATTTGCAATCTTTTTAATTTCTTGGCTTTTTTAATAATCATAATAACTCATAGACAACTAAATTCTGACAAGAGGCCCCAACACCACTGTGTTCACTGTGTTTTATAAACTTCACAAATATTTTTGATGTAAAATCTTATTGTGAAAAGTAACTAATAACTATAGCTGTCAGATAAATGTAGTGGAGAAAAAGTACAATAGTTCATTGTGAAGTGTGATATATATGGTAATAGAAGTTTGAAAGTACCTCAAACTTATATGAACTGTACTTAAAGTTAATGGAACACAGTAGTTACTTTCCACCACTGCCTGTGATGAAGCCAAACGTTTAAAAGCTCACCTGGTGTAATGTCCATCACCACGATAAGGGCAAAGGGCGCGGCAAAGCACACAGCAAAGTAAGCCAGGATGTAGGACACGTTATGAGGTTCTCGGTTGTGCCAGTCTGGCGCACAGGACGTCCCGACACCCTCCAACTCATACCTGCCCCACCCAAACAGGGGAGGTAAGTTCCATGTGAGGGACCACAGCCAGGATAAGGCAACACCTCCAAACGCATGCTTATTTTGGAAGGTTATCTGGCCCAACGGCTTACATACAACAAACATCCTCTCCACTGCGATCAGAGCGACCGTGCACAGAGACGTGATGCCTGCGGACAAGTGAGGGAATGCAAAGTCAGGACGATTCACATGGGAGAAGCAGTGATTGCTAATTGAAAAATGTGAATTAATTTGTTTTGTGATTACATGAAAATGATGTAAACACTGATGAAATTCTATCAAATGTTTGTCATTACAAAACAACAGGATAAAACAACAAATGTCACATAATAAAAGGGCTTTCTTGTTGTAACAGAATTCTCTTATAGCGCGAGTGTGAACTATTTAACCTACGCTATACTCTTCTTTTCACTCACCACACAAGGACACTGCAAAGCCCTCCATCACACAGCCTGTTCTTCCCAAGGAGAAGTACCCCTGGGCGTTGTTTATCACAGACAGCACCCCTCCGGTCATGGCAGTGCCCAGGTCAGCCACAGCCATGTTCATCAGAGCGTAGTTGAGCGGCTGCCTCAGCTGCTTGTGCATGAGGGACACAATGATCACTGTAGCGTTGAGTATGATGGCTGGACCAGTGAAAATGGCCATAATGATGGAGAGAATGATGAAGCCAGTGCGTGACAGAGGGGGCTCCCCATTGGGGCCCAGGTAGGAGGAAGCATTTGGGGAAAAAACAGATGGTTGCATGGATGCAGAGCTTTAAAAAGTGGTCAGGTAGTTCTTCGTTGTCCTGGAGCTTCTAGATGTTCCAATATCTCACAACTCAACTGCGACAGCTGAGATTAGATTCCCCCGAGTCTAAGAATAAGTCCTCCAGACAGAGGCTTAACAAATAGTAATTCCTCCAAATGATGACGCTTGATCCCTCCAACCTTTTACTTGATTGTTAAGGCACTTACACAATATGACTCCAGTCCACAAAGCAAGTGCAAAAATACAATAAACTCTATGACTACTTACTGTATCAGTGTGCGTGAAAGATTTAATTTATCGTACAACTTAATAACATCTTTGTCAACTTTTATCTGATCTTGGATTTCATGGAAGTCATCCTGATGTACCACAAAACTCCATATCTTATTTTAATTAATAATGATTTGGTTTGGTAGCCAAGCAGTGTTTAAAATTGGTGGAAATCATATAGCAAACCCAGTACACAGCGTTTATACCTGATTATAAATCATTCAGTCCTCACCAACATTGCAGCACTGGAGTGATTTAATGAGTCGCTTGGTAAACCTCAATGTTAAGTGCAATGTTACATGTAAAAGCAAAACCTCGGGTGCATCTCTTCAAAATAGAAAAGAACATTATATAAACTTGTTTCCTATTTTGTCCATCCCCTGTTGTGTTGTAATTTAAACAGCAGACATTATCTGCACTGTATGAATTAACATTAGATTTAACTTCTAATGTGTATGGACAGACTTCCCTTACTATTTATGTCTTACAGATGACTTCTGCTTAAGTCAAGTACATGTTCCTGCAGTAAGATCCCATTTAACCCCACTGGTATTCCCCAAATGGTGAAGTAACTGGTTAAGCTTTTATGTACTCAATGCAATGTACTGTCTGGACTCAGGATCATTGTGATGTGCTATAAATAAGTCTCTACTAAACATGTTACCAAACACTGAGCCAGATGAAAAGTTACACACAGGATACCAACAATAAGCAGAAATGTAAGGGTAAGGGAAAAGTGCATAGAAATATGTTTGAAGCTTGGGGTCAAGTCTGGATGGTGAGAACTAACTAACTACAGTGTTTTGCTGCAGCATGCTTTATTCAAACACACTGTAGGTTTTGAGTCTTGAAAGCAGTGATGTGAATGTATCAGGGCATTCAATTTTACTTGACTGTAGGTCTGTACATGTGTAAGAGCAATGAACAATACTCTATATGGTACACTGAGGTGTAATCTTTCTACAGTCACAGCTCAATGGATAAGAATAAGTTGACTGTTGTAGGTGGTCTGAGGTGAATTATCCCCCGCTGCTGAGGGCATGAGGGGAAGTTAAGCCCTGGACTTAACATGACAACAGGTGTCCGATGTTTAACCTTCTAAGAGGTTTATGTCCAATTAAGTCAAGACAGAGATTACAACTGTTTGGAGTGAGAGAACAGCAATCCGGTTCTGATAGTGGAACAATGGCTTTAATTCTGATTCATTTGAAATGACAAATGATTGGGAGGTCAATTTATCTCAATATTTCCCCACTGTCATTGTTTTCAGAAGCCTGAACATTTACTAAGAAACTACATGTTGTTCATGAGAGTCTAAATAATATAACCCAAGGTCTACTAACTTTTCCACGAGCTTGCTGTTAGAGGTTTAAAGGTGCTGTAGAAAGCTCATTTTCAGGTTCATAGGTTTATATGTTACTGGTTACTTTAGCAGCTAACTACAGCTAACAGCAGCTGCTAATTAGTTAGCTACTGAGTTAGCTGTGCAGCTAGCCGTCCTATTGCCGATTCTGCCCGGACTTCAAGCTTGGTGCTCCGGTGTTGTGTTGGTGTTTACACCTCTAACATTAGTACAGAAGCTTTAGACCGCTGGTTCAGAGCTGGAACGTGGGCTGGTCTGTGTAACATGGAGCGCTTTTTGAATTAGCCCGTTTTTCGGGTTTTTTTTAGTTGCACGAGATTTAAATATGAAAGAAGAAACAATGGAGACTGAGGCTCACGGTATGTCAATTAAATGTATTTAACTCTTTGAATTCAATACAGTTTTCCATTCTGTGGCACATTTAAATATTTTTCCTGGGCTCAAGGTTGAAACACAGAGTTACACTCCTGCTATGGATTAAATAACAGCTACTGAGCGTGCATGTCAACATATCCATCTACATGACAACTAAGAAAACTCCACTCCCTAATGAAATCTGTGCAGTATGGTTCAAAGACCTGGAAAAAAGCTTGTAAGTTGGCCTAACTTGAGGTTGTTTTTCTTCAACTTTAAATGTGTTTGAACATACAGACCAAATTCAGCACCATGGAGAGCAGCTGAAGGCCTTGATCATGTGCTAATTTCTGCAGCTAATTTCGCCTCCACTCAAAAATGTGTTTTACTTATTTTAACTTCACTTAAATGTCTGTCCTTCAGTGTGCAGAATTGTGTATGTACAGAGTTTGACACTGGAAGGCTTCAAATTCATCTGCTGGGGGGGGGGGGTTTCACTGAGCTTACTTTAAATATGAGGATGTGCAGGCACCAGCATGATTGTGTGGCATCACAACTAGCTTGGAGGCCAGTCATGGTCCAGGATGGAAATTACACAGTGTGATGGGGAAACCTGAAAGCTCCAGTGCACACATGCTGAGAATGGACTGTTTAGAGAAGTAGGAGACATCTTGTCTTGTCATCTAAAAGTTTAAAATAAAAAATAGTTGCATTTTGTTTTCTATGAGAGAGAATGGTATTTTTAATTTAGTGGTTTCTTTATTAGTACTTGTCTAGATGGGAATCCTTAAAGTTGTTTTCACTTTGGAAGCTGCTGAAACCCATTCAAATGCACTAAAAGTACAAATTTAGTACCAGAGTACAATGGTTTGACTGCTGCATGACCAGTGATTTGCTGCACTGTTTGTGCTTGTGTGAAATATTTATTTTAGTGCATTTGAAAGGGTTCCAGCAGCTTCCAAAGTGAGGACAATTTTAACGATTCCCCTCCAGACATGTTTTAAGACCTATAAAGAAACATCTAAAGTGTCTTAAATGTTGTTGTTTTTTTCCACAAAAGAAATCGAAAGTTTCTCCCTCCTTGAAAAAAAATCAATGCAATTTTTCATTTGAAACAGATAGGACAAGATGTCTCCTACTTCACTTAAAAGTCCATTCTCTGCTGTGTGCACTGGAGCTTTCAGGTTTCCATCCTGGACCATGAATGGCCTCCAACGTAGTTGTGATGACACACAATCAGGCTGGTACCTAAATGTAGCAATCAAACCATTGCACTCTAGGCACTAAATTTAAACTTCCTCATGGAGAATACTGGGCCTACTAATGTGTTTATTTGACCTACTGCGCTGGGTGGGTGGAGGTGGTGACATTATTCAAGAGATTACATCAAATGGAGAATGTTGTTTGTTCATCCTCGTGCTGTGCATAAAGGCGTAGTGGTGCAATGACCCTGAAGCAAGCAAAACACACCCCTTGCTGAAGGACACTTCAGCAGGACTTGAGAAACTGTCGTGCCTTCAACTAGGAGAATAAAACTAGACGCCGTTTTTCAGCATAGTGACAGAGAACTGCTTTTATTCGCCGTCGATAGTTAATTAAAGCATTCGGGGAGGCGTTGTTGAGGGAGAGGAGACCGGATGATATTGTCCGTCAACCCAACATGCAGGCACCTTATCGGCACGTCCCAGACAGTAAGGGCTCCTCACAACTTTGATGTACGATGCAATTACTAAACTAATAAAAGCCTCAAGTCGAAACACGGTTCCTGTGGTGGTGGTGGTGGTGGAGGGTGGAGAGGTGGTGCATCAACCCCCCTGCTGCCTTGACAACATTATCGCTTCCTAATCAGCAGTATAGAGTAGGCTGCCGGTCTTATTTTATAGCAAGCAGTGATAAATATGGCGCCCTGACCAGATCTGTGTGTCTTATAACTTGTTCCAGAGTTCACTACACTTTAATTCCTGAAATAATCTCTGGGGTCCACGTGGAAAAGTTGCTGGTGAGTGGCATGACGTCATTGGTCGAAGTGATATATGATTGGACTCCGGTCAACCACAGGAAAAGCCACAAAGTTAACAGGACATTTTGCTCCAATATTTGCTAATTGACACGTATCTCTCTTACTGGTTCTTTTGTAGTATCTGAACTCTGTGTGGCCATCCAGTGCACATATTTTCCCAAATCCAAAGGATTCCCACCATACACCGTTTTATTTATTTATTATAGTGCTGCTGGCAGTGCGGAAGCCTTCATCTGCAGTCTCATTATCGCCCACAGAGCCATTTTATGTCAGGAATCTCCCCTTATTCTGCGCTTTTAACAATCATATTCTAAAGAAAACATTAGATCAAGCACCTCATGATCACATTTCAGTTATATCCTACTACAAACACACGCTTTCACGGGTTTTGTGTGTGCAGATTGGATACTATACAGCGCAGTACAGTAATGCAGCGTCAGCCTTAAACGCAACAACTTTAGTCGACAGGAGAGAAGTGAGTCGCAGAGAGAAGCCAAAGTTCATTATTTGAGCATTTGAGCATTTTGCAGATGAATTTCGTTTTCTCTGGTAGCTCTGTGACCGATACACCTGTGCACGCTTTTCTCTGTTAACCACTGACCACAGGAACCCCTTCTTCTTCTCCAGGAACCATAGTCTTCCCACTTCACCTCCTCAACATTTTCAGGCTTCGTTGCAAACAAGCAGACGACACGTCGTTTCCATGGATAAAGCTCCGTGATTCTTGCAGCAGCACAGAGCCGGCTGAGGTGGGGTTTCTTTTTCAGAGAGTGGCAGCGGATGGAGGCTCACACCACACACGCACAACAGACACACAGACACACAGACACACACAGACACACACACACACACACACACACACACACACACCACGCTCTCTCTCTCTCTCTCTCTCTCTCTCTCTCTCTCTCTCTCTCTCTCTACACTTGAATACAGTAAAGTACGTGCTGGCAGTACCGCGGCTGGAGACGGTGCACCGGGGTCCAGCAGTCCAGCACGGTGCTGGGACGGGATTTTACTGTACAGATATTTTTTTTATAAACAGAGCTGAATATGCTGGGGAACTGGAGGATCCCGTTTTTGCACATGTGCAGCACCAGCCTCCTTCTGCTCTGGATCCTCGTCGGCTTGAATGTGGAGGAGGTGGCGGGGTCCCAGCAAGGGATCCCTCTGTCAGTGTGAGTGAGAAGCAGCTCTGCAACTTTCACACGGAATTGACTAATAGCCTGTGTTGATCTCTTACAGACTGGAAATATAGAGGCGTTTTTAAAATTACTTTTTCTTTAGATTTAAATTCATTTTAAGATTATTAAACAGGTTCCAGTTTCGGGGAGATTAAATGCATCTCTGTAGCTGCATTCTTGTAAGTCTTGGCTACTGTGTGGAGTTTAGTTTAACCACAAATCTCTCTTTGTGTTCTCCCACACATGCCATATTACAGGTTTAACTCACCACTTATTTGTAGAGCGATACTGTTGAGATATGATTTCAGCAAATAAGCAGCATTGTTAAGAAAAATCACAGAAGGTGGGGAAATTCTAAATAGAGCATGTTGATTAAACTTCAACAGCGAAGAGATTAAGACTACACCTGCCTATGTAGGTAGACTACAATTTGTCTTATTTTGTTGATTATTGCATTATAGATAACCAATACATTGCCAACTATAATTAGACTATATGTGTTATTAATAAGTCAGAAATAGTAAGCATAACCTTAAGGCTCCACTGTATGGTTTTGCCAATAGCAAGACATTTTATATCTCATGGAATATTTTAAAAGGCACCTTTTGTCTCAAGCTTTGTTTTTCATGTATATTTCA
Source organism: Micropterus salmoides (assembly GCF_014851395.1). Classification (NCBI taxonomy): domain Eukaryota; kingdom Metazoa; phylum Chordata; class Actinopteri; order Centrarchiformes; family Centrarchidae; genus Micropterus; species Micropterus salmoides. The sequence goes on from NW_024043372.1 coordinate 21,416,566, forward strand.
CATTGATAAAGAACAGGTCGTTTTTGATTAGTTTTACAAACTGTAATCTAACAATTCCCAACTGTCTGCATTTAACAACAATAACGGGAAAAAAATGTATAGGTCAGATTGTATCTACAGCAGATTGGGAGACTTGTTAAAATTAGAAAACCTTCTACTTGAGGAACCTTTTCTGCAGGATTTGTAGTTATACCTACAACAATTTAAACACAAGACCTTGGAAAATCAAGAATACACGTCTAAGATGTGAAAGCAGATTCAAACAGCTAAACTCACCGTGGTTAACACTCCTGAGTGTAAACATGAGTTACATATTTCAAAACTCTGTGCACAAACTCATGTTCAAGTTCAGGTGTCACAAAGACTCACTTTTGAATGATATGTAACTCAACATTTTTCCTGCAAATTCTTTTAATGGTTTGCTTTTTTAAAAGCCACAATATTACATACCCCCCCCCCCCCCCCCCAAAAAAAAAAATGGAATTATTTACATTTGGACTCTTTCTGAAAATTGTGCATAAATACCTCTGAGCAAAAGTTGGTTCTGCAAGTGAGGACAGTTTGACTAACATGCATAACTTCAATGTCTTTTTTTTTATAAAACATACTTTACAATAAGTAGTAGTAGTAGTACAAGTAGTACAATAAGTAATCCCTAAAACAGGACACACTCTTAAAGCAGCATCTATGTTTTGTGTAGGACGGTCACATTCAGCATTTTACATTTCAGGTGCAGTGTTTTGCTGCCACTCTTAGCCAGAGTCATTTGCAGTTTAATAGAAGAAGCTTCAATAAGTACAGTATAGATCATCAAAAGTACAATCAATCATCTTTCAAGACAGTGAAGGTCAGGGACGCTGGGCCTTGATGATAATCTTTTTTTTTGACTGATCATGTCAGAAATAAAGCTGAAATTAAAAAAAGGACAGCTGAGGAGAGTTTAAAGGTGTTTAAAAGCAGCTGGGGTGACCATAGGACAGAGAGCACTCAGTGGGGAGAAGGTGACATGAGATAACAGATTTAAACCTACAAACATGACTGTTGCTCAAAACTTCTCATATAATTTAAAGTTATAAATGGTTTCATATGTGTTTTTTGTAATACCATATTTAAACGTAATAGCTTAAATGTGCTTTTGATTTATTTATTCAATTGTCTACCTCAATGTGTATTTATTTTTATATTTTTATGTTAATTTTCCTATAATTTTTAGAGAGTGCGGGATAACCTGTCATTTGTCTATTTTTGTGTTCTAGCGTAAAGCTCTGGGCCTCAGCATTTGGTGGAGAAATTAAATCCATTTCTGCAAAATATTCTGGATCCCAACTACTGCAAAAGGTATACTTATTATTTCCCTTGTGCGAACACAAAAGCATTTTCCCTTTGTCTGATGGTCATGTAGTTACACACACTGTACGCAGTAATGCATTATTCCCTCTGTAATGGCTGCAGAGACATTTTGGTGTCTCAGCTGAATGCTGATGCGTTATTTTAGAGAAGGCTCAGGTGTGTTTAGCAGAAAAAGCTTCATGTTTGTGTGTGTGTGTGTGTGTGTGTGTCCATGTGTGTGTGTGTTTGTATTCGACACGGGCCATTAACCACAGCTCTGATTCTCCTCTCATCTCATCTCTCCGGTTAACTCTCTGGAGTCAAGAGTTTCAACCTCTGCATATGAATGTGACAAGGAGACAAATTGAATTAGAGTGCGGTTGTGTTTGATAGTGGGTGATGGGGGGTTGATATGATGAACAAGTGAAATCAACAGAGAATGAGCAATGACTCTGTACAATAAATTTAACTTTCAAACCACTTGACATCGACGGTGGGCTCTGCATTCACAGGCCTCGAGTCAGTTGAGTCAGGTGGATGAATGGTGAACTGTCCGTCAGCATGCTTATGATATGTTTTTAAGTGTCATGTTAAATTTATATATAGATGCTTGAGATATTAGTGGTTATATACACTTTACATTCATGTCTTATGGCATTTTAAAAGACATTAAATCCCAATGATGAAATTAAATTAAACCCCTGTCCCTTAGTTAGTTAAGCAGGAGGACAGCTTTCACTTTACAAAACAAGAGAGAAGAAAAAAAACCCACAAGAGATGCATTAGATGATAAAAACATGGACACAGACTGCACAAGCCAGAAAAATATCGAGTTTTCATATGAAGTTATTATCACATCAAAGAAGTGTTGCATGTGGAAAAGTAATTTCCACTCTCTGGGATGGTTTTACATATGTACAAGCTATATGATAGTTAGTAGTTAAAAGTAAATGTTCTGGAAATCATTGAGGTGCCTGAAAATTCATTCACACTTCCGTTAAATTCAGCCATATTAAATATGTTTTGAAACTGTGGGATCTGCACTAGAATTGAAAATGGAGCTATGTGGGTCTGATAAAAGCTTTGCCATAACATGAGTTTGTAACAATGGACCCATGAGAAGGTCTGTGGATTGAAGATTAAATCCCTGATGAGGGATCTGTCATCTCTGACATAAGCACTTCAGGTTATATCCAAACTGAAAAAAAAGGCTTTTTAAGAAGTTTACAAACTCAAATGTCTCAGGTCTTCTTTCTGTCTACTCAGCACTAAAAACCTTTTTTTTTTACTTGTCAGGTTGAACATAATGTTGTTTGTTTGGTCTTAAATTTTGAGTAAATTCAGTGAAAAGACCACTGCTGGTTTTAAATCATGGGGTTGTAGATCGCAGTTCTTTGGTTTGTTGTGAGGCTGTTGTTTGCGGTGCATGTTAAATTGAACTGCACTGTACTGAGAGGGGTTTCAATCACATTTACGTATGGAAGTACACAAATGTTGGAGACACCTTTTAATGATGCATTTCTCATTTAAACTAAAGCCTCAATTTACCAAAGAATTGAATCAACGCCTCTCTGACCATTGAGTTTATTTGTCAGGTTTTTTTTATCACAGGACTGCATGACAGTGGATGGTGGTTTCTTTTTTTCTGGTCACTCACTGAACGTAGCATCCATTTTACTCATGTACAGTATGACCTTTTCAACTGGGACGCTGAGATCCCTCTGTCTGTAACAACTCTTTACTTTCTCCTGTAGCTTAAGTTTACCACATGAACTTGGTACATACAAACCACATACTTGTTAACCCTCTGCATTTGACCCATCCTCACTATTTTAGGAGCTGTGGGCTATCACAGCGCCGCGTCCTGGAACCAACTCCAGTTCTGAGGCCAGTGCCTCGTCCAAGGGCAATAGCAGGATTAATCCTAAAAACACCGCTGCATGTCTTGGAGCATGGGAGGAAAGCGGAACAACCAGAGGAAGTCCACGCAAACATGGGGAGAGCGTTCAAACTGCATATAGAAAGCGGCTCCTGGGTCCAAACCTTGGACCTCCTTGCTCTGAGGTGACAGTTCCTTAATATAAGATAAGATTTAAGTGCAAACATATGGTGGAAGCTGAAGCGCTATCCTTCCATTTGTTACCAAATATGCATTTCATCTCTGTGCAAAAACATTTTACAATATGCCCTGCAGATTTGTTCCTTTTTTTGTGTGTATGTAAGCACTTTGCTTGTGTTCCTGTTCATGGAGGCATGTCTGGAGAGAGCTGTGCTGAGCCAGTCAGCATAAAGCAGTGAGCTATGAGGTAGATGACGGGTCGTTAGGGGCTGGTCATTAAGGCTGATCATTAGATGCATTTATGGTGAATTACCAGATTTTTACTACGATTTCTACAAAGAGGGAAAACACCGGGGCTCTTCAGGCTCCCAGCAGGCAGTCAGGCAGTCAGGCCTCTCTCCTGCATAGGTCATTACTCTAATCAATAATCATGATCAGTGCTTTTGATGGATGGGGCTTCACCTCCTCTTGATGACTGGAGGAGTGTGAGGGAGGAGGAGAGGGGACTGGGGACATGGGGTGTTGAGGCGGGGAGGACAGGCGTGAAATGAACTGTTCTGCTCCACTGCGAGCCCACACTCTTCCTTTCAGTAGGTAATTTGTCGCCTCATGTACTGGTGTGTGTGTGTGTGTGTGTGTGTGTGTGTGTGTGTGATTTTGTGTGCGTGTTCTCCATACAATGTTTGAATGTGTACTACAAGCCCAGCGTGCCTCATGTTTATTTTTAGATAAGGTTATTGGAAGTGTGTGTGATGTGGCTGACTGGACAGCGTGAGAGGATCAGGTTTTTGTTTTTATTTGACGTGTACATGTGTGTGTCAGGCAGGGGTGGGATTATGCAATGCTATATTCCTCCGAGCTGTGGCGTGCTTTGTTCTGTATCACTGGAGGTCCTGTGCATCCAGCAGAATCAGCATTATGTGAGGTGTAGTTCATTACCCACAATCGCCCAAGCTTGACACGTTATTATCTTTCTCCTGTGCTTTGACTCCATTTCAATTACCCTCTTACCATGCATAGCCTTCAGATCCACACTGCTTACCCCACACACACCCCTCCCCCAACATGGCCATCTCCAGCCAATCAGAGAGAAAGAATCAGCATGTGCAGCCAATGACTGAGATCGGATAAAGACGATCAATCATTCTGCGTTGCAGTGAGGGTTTTATCATCGGTTCATCTGAGACTGGCTGCATGCAGCTTGTCAGCCAACATGTGACGGCTTATAAGCCTTGTTTAACAATTCCCCCTCTCTGAAAGAGGATGCAGTGAAACAATAGCACTCAAAAATGCCACAGAACACACACACCTACACACAGTGAGAGAGAAAAAGATCACCATTATCCTAAGGTTTTTTTCTTTTCTAAGTAAGTGGACATTTAAGACACTCCTAATGGGTTAATCAAACATGTGAGCTCAATAAGTTTGTTGTCTGTTTTCCTGCAGCTGCTATAAGGGTTACAGTTGCTCTGTCTGTCAATGCCACTCTTTTGTTTCTGGTTGTTTTCAGAAATATAAAGAATTTGAAAAGTCAGTCAGAGTGGAAGAAATTGATGGCGTGAAACTGGTCAAAAACCTGGCTGTGAAGATGGAGGAAGTGTTCAGGAAAAAAGCAGAGGCCACCAGGGTAAGTAAAATATTAAATATTTTTGGAAAAAAGCATTTTATTCTGTATTTATTTATTCATTTTTATTTATTCTGTTTCAGTGGAAAAGAGGGACTGTAAGTTATTTAATTATCAGTGGGGGCAACTACTTCATCAAAATGCAGTAGTAGTTCATAACACTCAATTTGTGTTTTGATTTTTAATGGTGCACACACCTGAGAAAACAGCCCCCTCTTTGGGTGTCAAACATGCCTGGTTATCAGGCACCATGTGACTGGTTTAGTTATGACAGACAGTCTGACACCTGATCATCTAATTCATCTTTATTTTATCATTTGGAATCTGGGGTGAGGTGAAAAAGATTGCAGGGCTACAGCCCCTCATCACCCACTGAGGTTGTGGCTGACTTTGCATTTTGTTGAGTTAGCCATCATTTTTGCAATCGCCCTGAACTTTAATGTGTGATTTGGTGGCTATGTGATAATGACGTTTTTGTTAAAATATTAAGGTTGTAACATATTAGTTTTGATAATAGTGGAAGAGGGTGTTGCAATGTTTCTAAAGAAAATATCAGTAAATATGGGGAAGGTCTTGGTTAACTCCCTACCCCAGCAGGAATAATTTTTGTACAGTCCCTAAATTAAGCAGATTAGACACTTGGAAAAGCAAACTATTGTGCAATGTTTAAAGATCAAATTTGTACTTAATGTTGATGTAAAAGGCCCATCAGGAACATGGTGTTGCATATAATTTATTACAGTCCAGGCCTGAGCTGTTGTCACCTCACAGCAGCAGCCTGTCTGTGACCTCAGTGCAGAGGAGCTTGTAACCATTTTAATGCTGCACCTTGCAGGGACTGCTGGGAAATGATAACGTTTATCTCCCCCACGCCTGATCCCATGTGTGCGACAATTCAGGACAATTTAGCTTATAAATTACACTGCTAAGAAAGCCTTTAATTTCATAAAGCTGATTTCATTCCCTGAGATGAAAATTATGAGTGAACAAAACACGGCACAAATTTGTGGGGAAATCGTTTTTATTTTTAGCCTACACCAGCATAGGTGTGATAAATCCTAATCTGATGACGTCATCACGTTTCTCTAAATTGAAAAGCGAGTTTAAAAAAGGTAGTGACCTCAATAAAGCCCCGAAGGCCAGGTGTTCAGCACAAACCTTCCAAACCTGCCACAAGTATCCCCCGCCTAAATCAGTAACCATTATATTTATTTCATTTAGTTTTTTTCTTTTTTGACAACTGCTGACGACGTGAGAACTCACCAAGAGGTCAAGTGAATTTGACCACCACCGCTCAGCAGTCGGCGCAAAAAGCCTCAGTTGTGTTTATATAGCCTAGCAGTTATTTTGACACATGTGACAGATGCTAATTACCTGCTTGGCTCCAAAGGCGAGAGTGATTGTGAAGTTCACGTGGCATTTCCCCGGAAACACAGAGCCAAGCACTTTCCCCCCAGAATCGAAATATTACTAGAGTTATTACAAAAGCTGTCGCTGCTTTGGTACACGGCATGAAATCCTGCTCCAACCAGCGTCCATCAATCATCTCACAGCGGCACTCCACAGTTGTGCCCTACATTTTATGCATATTTTTGCCCTTAAAAATAAGGATTGCCAAGGAGGGAAACTGTTCTAGCAAAATATCCTGTTAGTTAACTTAAAGCAAAAGCTGGTCATGCTGTTGATTACATCCACAGATTAATCTAAAGTCTGGCCATACGATCATGTTCCTCTTCAATGAAAAGACATTTATTGAGACTTGAAAATAAGTGTGGAAGAGCGATGCGCAAACAAGTTTGAGAAATGAAAAGAGAAGCAATCACTTAATGAACTTTATGAAAGAATAGTGTATATTGCTTGATGCAAATGTGCATGTAGCCTATATTATAAATACATTTGGTTCGTTTATAGTTTTCCACATATTACGTTGTGATAAATCGCTTTTAAAAACCAACATTTTGTCCTCCTTGCAGCGGCTCGTGGAGGCAGCAGAAGAAGCGCACCATCAGCATGAGGATAATCCCGACCTGCAGGTGAGGTTTGTCCCCAAGCAAAAGAAAAGAAAAGAGCAATGTAATTATTAAAAATGTGGTGTGTCATTGTGTTGGAGCGGAATGAATCATTTTAGTTGGGCTGGGGAGGAGCGGCTGCAAGGTGAGAGAAGGATAATAGGCCCTGAAAGTCTTTAATTGCATTGGCATCGTCCTTCACACTGATGTCCTGTCAGCGGTTTGATACGTAATTTTTCTTTGATAAGCAATGCCGCACACGTTGAAGGCTGCGGCGCCACACTGTCATAACTCACACGAACTGTTTTTAACTGTAATCATATCTCGCAAGCAGGCCTGTACCGCCGCAGCGCCTTCAAGTTCAGTACAGTAACCGAATAGCTGTATTTCAGTATCAGAGAAAGGGTGATCATGATCTTTCGCCGAGGTCCTGATTTTTATTCATTAAAGGCTGTGCTGCAGTTTGTGATGCTTGGTGAAAATTTTGATTAACATTTATCAGAAGACACTGTTTTGGAATCTGTGTGGATATAAGCAAAAGCAGAGAGAAAAAAATGGGAGACATACATTGGACTGTGTTTCTTCTACTTTTAATCATATTTCACAGGACATGCTCGTGTGCTCTGACTCTGTTCAGGACATTACTTAGCGGCTCTCATTGCGGACTTCCAGTGCGCACTGAGCTTCCTCAGTCTCTGCAGAGGGGATGCAGTATTTCTCTCTCTCTCTCCCTCTCTCTCTCTCTCTCTCTGTCCAGTGGACAAAGATAAATGAAACTCTTTTGCGCGGCGCATTGTTTCACTTTCATGGCTCGAGATTGGAAACCCACTCGAGCAACAAAGCACTGAAACAACGGCAGCACTTTACAGTTAATAGAAGCATTTACATCATATGAATACATTTCAGACACCTTGTTCGGTGCCCGTTTCTCTGCTGCTCACACAGCCATAACAAGATATGTAGATTTTACCTTTAAACCCTTTAAACAAAAAAATACGATGGCTATTTTTAAATAATAATAAAGGAGTTTTTATCTTTTATTTTCCCCATAATCCTTGAAAATGCCGTAGATTTTAATACGTCCACAATATCTATATTATGACTTTGTCCCCCTAAAGCAGTTAGAAAATCACAATTTACTGAAGGATTTGTGGATGTTTGGGAATTGTTTTTATTACACATTTTTTAAATATATTTGAGCTGTTAATACTTACTCTCAAACCAGCAATCTTTAAATTGAGCAATATGTAGTTTCCTTAAGTATAAAATTAAAAAAGCTCACCTGTAATAATAAAATTCTTTCTAATAGGCTATTCACAAACATGGTTTGATGAACTATTTTAATAATATTTTGAATAAAATCTTTAATTTTATAATAGTTGCATTGGCTTTCTTTTTATATTTTGCTACAAAATATATGTCTGTATATTGCATTTTAATAGTGTCATCATAACCATTTATGTGGTTTTATAAATTATATGATAAAATAAATATATTCTCACAATAAAAATCTTATATAGGGTATAGTGTTGAAACATTCAAGCTGTTTTAACATTTTTATTCAGGCAATTGACATACAGCACAGGCCCATCACAGAGACATCTTAAAGGCCATAAAAAATAATAAGGAAATTTCAATATACAAACGGCGATAATGATGTGATGTCATGATATCGCTCCTTGTGGCATCATTTAGCCAATCTCGACTCCCCTGACACCGCACATTTTTCACGCACCATTTCCCTGACCACAATGAGATAAGCCTTCTGCTCTTATCTCAGCTGCTTTGTGTCAGGACAGTCGGGTGTTTTGCATTGACCCGAGTGTAGTCTGCGGTTCAAGGGTGTGCAGATCAGGTCTGATGTAGCAACAGAAACTTAGCTATTAATGCAGACACTTTATTTGTTGTAATTTTTCTTTGGTTTAGTGTTTAGTGCTTTAAATCTTAACATTTATGTGGGCTTATAATGCCTCTAAAATATTTTGAAAATCAGCAAGGCTTAAAATAAAATAAATAAATAACAAATAACGTTAATAATGTTAAACTTTCATTTAGCTTTAAACTTCAAGTTAAAGGCCTACATTTCTGCTTTTGTGATTGCACTGGAAACATTTGACACATAAGTAAAAGTAAACTTTATGGTGTAATTTAGGAATCCTTGTTTACGGTGCATTTCATTTCTCCTGTATGAGAAAGAAAAAATTAATGGGAGAGAGAATTTTTAATTACCTGCTGCTATTATGGTGGTTTCTAAACATCTTAAGATGACCCCAAACTCTGTTACAGAAGGATGCTACGGAGTAGTAGTCTAAAGGATTTTCTCATAGTACAGTGTATTTGTATATTATTCATGTGCTGAATGTATTTGTTTGTCACGTCTTACTGTAAACAGCTCTCCTAAACTCCCCTTGAACAATGTGACCCATAACATTAGGGAAGTAGCAGCTTCAGAACAAATTAGTCTTAGGTTTTAACAGCTGCAGTAAGAGTTGACAGTGTACAGAGTGTACAGAATAAAACTTACTGTGACCCACCATGTCCAGATCTTTGAGTCTGTTTATACAGTAATGCCCAGCTGCCTGTAATGAAGGGCGGATCTCTGCAGTAGGGCCCACAGCTAACCGCAGTGGTGCAAGAGTCGGCGGGGCGTCTCAGAGAGCTGCAGTGTCCCATGGCCTGCTCTACAGTAATAACCCTGGTGGTTAACGTGCCTCTCTACAGCACTATCAGTTCTGCTGAGGGTGCACGTTTCTCTCCCCTGCTGCTCCCCCTCAGCAGCCCTCCTCCCCCCGCCCCGCCGCAGCTCGTCAGAGAGCTGTTCAGGCGTGGTATGAGCTGTCAGGGGCTGCTTGATGGTGATGCCCGCGCGGCCTCCCCCGAGTGTGATGCTGGAGAGTCCATCACCCATCTCTCCCTCCCGTCTCTCTTTTTCCCTCTCAGTGCAGACAATAAGGACCAGAGGCCACAGAGAGGCCGCTCAGACAGGATGAGGTAGTCTTTCTTCTGCAGCAGCAGGCAGTGAAGGACAGGACAGACAAACTGTTGGGTTTCACTTTAGGGAGGCAAGACTTTTCACTGGCAGTCATGAAGTCCTCGTTGCTCATCGAGGTCCTTCTTAGAACTCAGTGATGCGCGACAATTACAACTGATGCAGTTTATTCACATTTTGAATAAACTCACACTAACTGAACAGAATTACACAGATTTATAAATATTAGAAAGATCTGCGTACACTCATACTTGTTATTATGTATAATTAAAAGACAGCTTATGTCTATCTTAGGTGGTAGAGCAGACTGAATGATCCCCTCCTTCATCTGTCTACGTGTTGAAGTGTCCCTGAGCAAGACACTGAACCCCAAATTGGTCCCAAATAGTGTGTGCATGTGGGGGGAAAATAATTAAGCCTCTTCCAAATCATTGTAATGTAAAATATGTAATGTAATATTTGTATATTGTGAGAAGCCATGATATCTTAACGTTTACTAGTTACACCCTATTTTATCATCTTATTTTGTTGCTTTTATTGTGATGCTTTATTTGACATTATCCTGTCTTTTTTACTCCTCTTTCATTTGATTTTAGGGTTTCTGATCATTATAATGTTTGGAGGACAGATGTAAAAGAAGCACACATTATTGTGCATTTGAAAATTATCTGTTGTGAGAAGGCAAACCTGTATGAGGAAGATTTGTCTAACCCCTTGGGTTCACATTTTACTTTCCTTTATGCACATTCAAACATTTTTGAATGCTGTAATTGTTCTTCCTGATCCCTAAGATGATGCCAATGTAAGAAATGGGGGGCAACATCACTTCTGGGTTCCATATTTGTATTATATAATATCCATCCACAGCAGCACCGTCAGAGGAAACACAAAAAGACAATTTTATACTAAAACGACTGTATCTTTGGAAGACACTCACTTGATTTGACTAATTCAGACTTTTCAGACTTAGCTTCGGCTGAACTTTTGAAAGAGGACTGTGGATTTTCATTTACATTGAAATCAATTAAGATGGCCAGTTTTTACAGGAGGAATGATAGCTGCAAGGAAAAACTGTTTAAATATACATCTGGGCATGTGAGTAGTGTTTTAAGACTTTAAGACAGAATTCAAAGATATCCTTTAAGTATTAATATCAACGTTGTTGTAGTCGTGTTTTTGAGCTAAAAGAATACTGCAAATTCAGTTAAACATTTGTGTTACTCACTCTTTTGTTACTCTTTTCTTCAGTATGAGTACTTCAACGCCGTGCTGATCAATGAAGTGGACGAGATGGGCAATAATGTGGAGCTGGGAGGAGAGTTCCTCCTGGAGCCCAACGACCATTTCAATAACCTGTCAGTCAACCTGAGCCTCAGTGTGGTGCAGGTGCCCACCAACATGTACAACAAAGGTGAAGGCTCAGCCTGCGGCCTGCAAACAATCATACTGCAGGGTTATGGGATTGTTATTTGTCAACTGTCAGCTGATGAAAGGGGAGGAGAAGAGGAGGGAGAAATGTGAGCAGTGAAAGTGAAAAATGGTAACTGAAGCTGCATCAGTGTCTCACGATGGGAGAAGGGGAGTTGGGAGGTCAGTAACAGTCCAGACATGAAGAGAAGGCAACTGCAGGCCTCTGAAAGAGACCGGAAAGAGTGCAGTGAGGGTGGATGGGAAAGATGTTTGTCATACGCTAGCTGTTCAGTCGCTGTCACCTCTCCCTGTGTAGCACCAGGGTTGCTTTTGTTTGGCTATAATGGACTCCCCATAACTCTCTGTTCACAGCACAAAGGGAGGCTCGTCCAGCAGGAGGAGAGAAGGGGAAGATTTAGTCACAGTGATTGTATCTCCTTCAGGGGGGTCAATAGGGGACAAGGGTCAACCCTGCACTCAGTAATTGTGACCAGGATGATTACCAGTTTCATCTTTTAATTTACTTGTCTTTATCTCTCTTCCATCTCTGTGTCTTTGCCCACATCCTACTCCTCCTCATCCTCAGATCCGGACATAGTGAACGGAGTTTACTGGTCCGAGGCTCTCAATAAAGTCTTTGTTGATAATTTTGAAAGAGACCCAACACTAATCTGGCAGTACTTTGGGAGCGCCAAGGGTTTCTTCAGGCAGTACCCTGGTGAGTGCTGTTACTCTGTCAGTCTGTCTGTCTGCATGTTTCAGTCTTTGTCCAGGAAATGAATGTAAGTCAATGTAATGTTCTCTGAAGTGATAAAAAAAACAACTCTGTGTGCGTGTGGGAAAAGAAAGGCTTGTCTCAAGGGAGCCATCAGCTGTCTGTGCAGGGGGAAAAAACAGATCAGAACAAATGATTTAGAATTACTAAAAGGGTAATTTGGCTAATGTTGTAATTTTACAGACCATCAGAGAGGATGCATATATACAGACTGTAATTAATCAGAATTTGGCAGAGTGGGTCTTACTGAGGAACAGCGCATTGCTGCTGGATCCAACCGAAGTCGTCAGACCGTTACAGTGATATGAAACAGGCGGTGGGCTCACTGCAGTGCTGGAGCGAAGATACAACTGATGATATTGTAATACAGATATGGACTGTAGTGTATTAGAAAGAATTCATAAAAAAGAGATTTCACTAGTGTTTTACAACACTCTTTTACTAATGTATTCAGCATGTAAATTCTATATGAACATCCCACTTCACTGAACTCATCCTGGCTTCTTGTTCTTTCTCTTCATACAGAGTGAAAACGTTAATAAATATAGGCAGAGCCCTCAATATATGGTTCAAACTGTAGGCAGTGTTGGAAAGTAACGTTTACCTAAACCTGCAATGCGGAACTTTTGTCTCCCCCTCTGGCAGTGAGAGTAATTACACAAACACTGTCGATGCACGCTCATGATGTATACCTACAGGTGAGCTTGCCACAGGCTTGTGATCAGAATAGAGTAAATCTAATAGCTACATAGCCTACTCCAACAGTAACGCGACATCTGTGTTACAGATAGCTACACCAATTGTTATCCATCGCTTCTCTGTAATCCTTCCTCCGAACGCAGAGTTTCTTTTTTATCTGGAGCATCTTATCTTGGACGTTTCTTAGGTTTTTCCTAGTTGCTGTAGTCTACTGCGTCACTGTAGAGAGAGAAAGTTGCTTCGTCTCTGTTAAGTTTTAATTCAAGAGACTTTATTGGCATGACTGCATACAACAATGTTGCCAAATCATATTAACACAAACTATAAAATCATACTAAACAAAATGAACAATAAACAATTCTTCATAACAAATGTTCACTCGCTCTACATGGCCCTGGGTTGTTCCTCCCTTCAGCTCTGGCAAACCAATCATTGCTGGTTGACATAAAATGCATCACTACCGATGCGCCATCGTGGGAATGTCGCCATAGACACCAGATTTAAAAACTCTGGTATACTGTGAACACAGAGAGATTTATCTGGCTGTGATAGGCTTAATCAGCATTGTGTGAACTCATTTGGCGGGGGCTTGAATGTAACATGTACAAGTCCCACACTTCTACTTTAAGTACAGGAGCCAACAGTTTGAGGTACTCGTACTTTACTTGAGTATTTCCATTTAATACTGCTTTACACTTTACACTGCCATTAAATTTAGTGAATCATTGCACAATCTCCTCCACTTCATTTATTTCAGATTTTTATTTTATTATAGTTACGTTTGAGATTAAGTTTTTACACACAAAACAGTTTATACAATACGATGCATTTTAACAGATTAAATCAACCAATTGCACATAAAGCAGTTAAAATGAGCTCCACCTTGAGTAGTTCCCCTAAAACCTTTAATATTCATGACTAAATAAGCAGCAATTAAAGTTTGGAATAAGTTATTATTTATTAAAGGTTGAACAATTTGCTTAATCAGGACTGTGCGGGTGTAGTTTGATCAGAGTTGATAGACAGTGCTGGCAACATGAGCAAACAGCCCACACACTGTCATCAGATTCTGACTCCATTGGTGCTAAATCCTGATTGCTGCTTCAAAGTACATGACACCACTGTGACTAAAGGGTTCAAACATCCAAAATAAAGTTATTGGACACTAAACCTTTCATTATTAATGATTTTTGTCATCCTCCCTGTGAATGTCTAAACAGTTTATGGTGATTTCAAATACCTACAGTAAGCTTCTGACATGCAGCCATATGCACATACTGCACATTATTTTAAAATATTTGTTGTATGTAATCTTCATGTTGTCTGTATTTTTGTTCACCTGCCCAGGGACAGGGGATGAAAATGAGCTTTTAGCTGTAACTCTGTATAATGTATCAGATTTCAAGTACTGACATTTATGTTTGGTACGTGGTCACTTTCAAATAAACTTAAAAAAAAATGTTAAAAAAACATCAACACAAACAGTACAGTATACACTGCACAACAGCATGGTGCAGTACTTAGACTGATGAGTTCCACTTGCTCCTCAAAGTGACAGACCTGTGTTAGGGTTTTATTTCAGATGTGTCAGTGTGCTCGTGTTTGTCCACTGCGAAGTGCTGCTCTCATGCTTTGTCTTAACTGACTTCTTGCTGTAGGAGTGAAGTGGCATCCAGATGAACATGGTGTCATTGGCTTTGACTGTAGAAACAGGAAGTGGTAAGCCTCTACATACCAGATAAAATGTACTGCTCTTGTCGCGTGCATCATATTATTTGTAAAGAAAGTATTTCTTTTCTTATTCTTCCCTCATTACTGCAACACACAAGGTATCAAAATGTGTAATTTATCTCCATATCTCAGGTACATTCAGGCAGCAACATCTCCTAAGGATGTTGTTATCTTAGTCGACGTTAGTGGAAGCATGAAAGGACTGAGGCTGACCATTGCCAGACAGACTGTCTCCTCCATATTAGACACACTTGGAGATGACGACTTCTTCAATATCATTGCAGTAAGTTTCAGTTAAACTAAACCGTCACCTTTTCCTTAGTTTGTGCCTGTGCATGTTTGCATCTTTGTCTGTGCATCTCTCTGTCCTATTTCTCTATACTATTAGTCTTTTGCTGTCTATTATCTTCACAAAATAGATTTATTAAAAAGTATTCCACGTCCATGTTCTTTGCATTTCCTCAGTATAATCAGGAGATCCACTATGTGGAGCCTTGTTTGAATGGTACGCTGGTCCGAGCCGACAGAACCAATAAAGACGTGAGTCACAATCAAACTGACGTGTGATGAATGTATATAAATCTTATATCTGCTCGAATTTGTGTGATTAATGTTTAAAACTTTTCTTTCCCACTTTTGTCGTTATCTGTTAGCATTTCCGTGAACATCTGGACAAGCTGTTTGCAAAAGGGATCGGACTGCTGGGTGAAGCTCTGGCTGAAGCGTTCACAATCCTGAATGATGTAAGTTCCAGTACAGTAAAGCTCTTTAAATGAGCCTGTTCTGCATCTGTGACTGTCAGTTTAATAGGGATGCTGTATTGTGCAAAACCAAATCTTCCCATCTACAGTATATTTCCCTGAAATAATGTATCACAAATTATATCAGTTAAATCCTTCTGTTAACTGATTATGTGACAATGCTTTTGAGTATTTGTGAGTTTTCACAAAAAGATTAATTTATTGATTAATTTGATATAATAATGATTGAATGTGTGCATCTGCCCAGCCATAACAAAAGCACTTTGTTTTGATTTAATTGACAAACTCCACCAGCACCTTAGCAAACTTTTACAAGCCTTGTTCAATGACAGAGAGTATTCAAGTACAACACTCACGCATGTTCCTCAGCTAATCATAAAAAGTAGCACACTCCAGTCAAATATATTTGAGCGTTTGGGAGGTGTGTCGCCTGTCAAAATGCTCCAGTGCTATCCCTGTTCCACCCTTCAAACACAGACACATCTATTCTGAAGCGTGATTAATGGCTCTAATTAATGTCAATGATTAATAACGTGGCTGATTGGAACACAAAGCAGATAAGGCCAGGAGCCACACCGCACTCCTTTTATCTCCCTGTTTTCAGGCGAGCTTTGGCTGCTCCACTGAAGCTGAGGGACTGCAGCTTTTACCTCTGCATTTGTCAGATTAATTAAAGCCCTGCAATGAATATGGTAATCAGGTAGCCAGTAGCCTACTATTGAAATTCATTGTTACACCGCTGGCTAGTAAATACGGCCTATCATGGACCAAATCAAAAGGAAAAACCTGAAGAGCATTGTACCATTTTTACACCCAGTCTTGGCCAGCTGAATGAGACAAACAAGCACAGCCTCCCCCTCAGGCCAAAGATCCGAAAGAATCACAAAACAACAAGTATATAGTAAAATCTTTTACCATCTTGATTTATGTAAACCATCCCCTTTTAGAACAAGATTATTGATTTACCTCTCAAATAACGAGGGCTAGGGAGTGATTAGATTTTATCAACATAAATTAGTTAATCCCTGTTATTGAGTATGTCTTTTATCATTAACATTCAGAATTACCTTCAGAATGACACTTTTTTTTACTTACAATGCTGAAAAAATGATATAATATATATTGGAACAAAGGCTTCGCTTGAAGGACAGATGCTCATCAGCAGTGTGCATGAACATCTTCAATAATGACTTTTGACACTCGCTCATTTGCTGAAAATCTTCCTCTGACTCAGAGAATGTGACAAAAGGGAAGTCCATTTACAAGATATATTAAAACAACATAATTTATTAAAGTAGACATAACTAAAATTAACAACAGGAATAATGAAAGGAACCAGATGCAGGATGGACGCCAGCTGATGGAAGAGAGAAAAGAGGTGAGACACATGTGCCACTTTTTAGAGCCAATCTTAAGCTTGACGAGGACAGCTTATGGACAGTGTGGGGGGATGTCAAATACCAGCCTGACTTTTTCATAGCCCTTTTTCACTGAAGACATTTTTACATGTAAAAGCACAGGTATAAATAATCAAATGAATGATGGCTGAATTCCATTTATCTGCTTCAGGTTCGGGGTCCTCATACTGTCCATGTTGGCTCACTTTCACATGTCTTACTGGGAAGCTTGAAAACAACAGAGCCTCTGTTAATGTTATTAATAACGTTTGTGCTTTTCCTCCAGTGAAAAGTCAAAATATCTTCTGTGAAAAAGTCTATTATGAGCAAACCTATTCATATTTTATAAACTTTAAATTATGTGGATGATCATCTTACTTTAGAGCTGATTTCCTATTGATTCTACAGGTAATTGAACATAAAAATCATAGTTTACAATTAAAGATTTTCTAACATCAGACAAATTTTTAGAGTTGATGTGATATCATTTGAATTGCCTTGAGAAAATGTGCTGCACAATGTGGTTGTCTCTAATCTTTTATATCGGGATTAAGTTTTTCATCCTTTTCCTGTTGTTTACCTTTCCGATTGGTCAGACAGCAGTGTATCAGGCAGAAATTGACAATGGGGATGTTGTGTTATATATTTATTCCATCACATAGAAGTGCCCCACTGGCATTAACTTATGAGACACCAAAAAAAATACTACGGCTGTGGTGAAACAGTTGTCAGACATGTACATAACTTCTTACATTACATTGCAAACGAATGTGGTGATATGGCTTATAAAACATGTCCGTGTGTGTGTGTGTGTGTGTGTGTGTGTGTGTGTGAATTCTGAAGGCCTCCTGATGCTCGGATGGTTGATTTGAGAGCAGTGTAGCTCAGCAGGTTTTATCCTGTGGCTGTGTCACTACATGCTCCTCTTTCTATCCACATTCACTGTTACAGGTCAATAAACTGCTTAAATACTGCAATGCATCTTCTGCCATCAGAATAAAGTGTACCACGCTCTTCAGGTTTATTTACTAGACATTATCTGTATTATATTGACTGATGGCTGCACAGCTGCCATATCAGACATCATCATCATATACAGAAGAAACTCTGTTTGCTGAATGTTTAGCTAACAACACAGATGTGATATGTTTTTTTTAAATGTCTCTCTCCATATTATTTATCTCTTTCTGCAGTTTAATCAAACTGGACGTGGCAGTGTGTGCAGCCAGGCCATAATGCTTGTGACCGATGGGGCAACTGAAATGTATGATGATGTTTTTGAGAAGTACAATTGGCCTGAAAGAAAGGTGAGTCTCTCTTTATCATCTGTTCCACACAGCGCCTAATTTTCAATGGTATACATTTCCTTTTTCTGAATTTTGTGCTTGCTCTGCACTTTTCTTCCAGCAAGGGTAGATCTACATTTTAATACTTTATGTCAGTGGAGCTCCTGTGTTGACGTTTTGAGGAATTGGTTTCTTACTTCATTACCACTCATAACTCTGTAATATAAAAATCCACGTCAATACAATGTTTTTTAACGTGTTGATGCATTACAGAGGAATTCCCCCTCCCCACAGGGAATAAAACATGGGAAATAAACTGCTTTCAAGGGCAGAGTATATACAAGCAGCTCAGTCCACAAGGCTCTCTCCAAATGTCTTCCTGGACTCGACTCTTTTGTTAAAAATCTTTTGTTAGCCTCCCTTTGTAACCTAAATGCAATTGAAATTAAATGGACTGCTGTGCCTCTCAGAAAGCAATAAAAACAACAGCTCAGGGGCTTTTGTTCAATCCTATCAAGCATGTGTGTGTTGGCCGTGTTTGGCAGAGTACAACCCCCACCCCCCACAGCACCCCCATGCACCCTCAGGGCCGCTATATGGCAGCCATTCAGTGTTTTCTATATGCTTTATGCTTAGCAAAGCATCTGGAGCCAATGAGCCGTGCAGGTTTGGCAAAGTGTCACACAGCGTTCTTTAAAAGGACACTGGAACATGCCCTCATGCACAACCCCAGACAAAAGAGAATAAACTGAATTTAACTGCAGAGAGTGCAAGCTGGGAAAAATGATACACAAATACACAACTTACTGTTGTGGACTGGAAAAAAAAGGTAAAGAATGAAAAGAGAAAGCTGGAAAAGCAGCTTAATGTTCAGTGTTTCCTAATGAGGATTTTAAAAGTGCAGCGACTTCTTGCACCAAAGCCAGATAGAATCAGGACAGGAAGACAAAGTACTGAGGAGACACATCACTTTGCATGTTTTTTAATCCTTCCATCTTTGAAATTGTCGACATCTACGTGTCCTCTGCACAGGTGCGAATATTCCCTTACCTGATTGGACGAGAGTCTGCATTTGCTGATAACCTCAAATGGATGGCTTGTGCCAACAAAGGTTTGGTTTGATAAACACTTCTCTAGACAGCTTTGTGTGTTGAATATGGTCTGATGTGGTGTTTCTGTGGAGTCAAATAATGGGTTGAGGATGTGTGGGTATCTGTGTGGTTTGGCCGTGTATGTTACGTGTGTGCATGCATGTGTGCACGCTCACTGCCAAGAGGCAATGAAGTGGCACTTGGGGGGGGTCAGAGGTCAATCCGCCCTAATCCCTCTTCCTGTCAGAGTGTCTCCCCCTTGGCTGCCCGCTGCTGATGGCTCCCACGTGTCAGCGCTCCAGATGAGTGCCCTCTGGTAGGGAAAGTCGCAGCCAGGAAAACAGATCACAGAGGGATTGTTGGGAGACGAGACCCAAACATCCTTCCCTGTATGCCCCCACTGTGAAATAACCTTACATGTCCAGTATGAGTCATTGTCAGCAACAGCAGGAGCTGACACCAAGTCAAATGGCTTCTGTGTCGCTCTGGTTGTGTACAGTCCAGTAATATCAGAGATATTAGCAGGCGTGGAATGAAACTTAGGTACTATTTTTGCAATACTTGTACTTTACTTGAATATTTCTATTTTATGCTACTTTACATGTCTACTGCACTATTATGTATATACAGTTTTAGTGTCTAGTTACTTTGTCTACTCTTGTTATTTTTTGATTCATCCAAGGGGAGACACCAAAACCAGAAATCAGATCCTGCACACAGGGGCTTTAAAATTGTTGAAAATAAATATTGCTTAAAATATTGCTTCCGTGTTGATGCATAATTAATAATAACAATCAAATAATATCAATGCCACTCTGAAAGAGGTTTTTCTACATAATTGCTGCTCAACTATATTTTGCCGATTCCAGTATTTTTAGACTCAGTATGTTTTAATTTGACCACTTTTAGGTTTTTTAAATAAAGAATTCTGAATTTCTGTATTTTATATGTAAGTTTTACATAGAACATAGAACATAGAATTTAATAGTTAACTGTGAACTAAATAAAAAAGACCTTCTTGGGGTTTGGCCAAATTGTTTGAAAGGGGTGCATTGGGGAAACTTGGACACATGATTTTATAAAATAAAATCATATATATTATATAAAAAATATATTTTCATGTGTAGTTTTAAATGGTCAAAATACACATTGTCCTACACATTGTGAAAGAAGGGAATGATGTGCCTCATTTTAGGATGTTTGTGTTATGTTTGTCTGCAGGATATTTCAGTCAGATCTCCACCTTAGCAGACGTTCAGGAGAACGTGATGAGGTATCTTCACGTCATGAGCCGCCCGAAGGTCATTGACCACGAGCACGACACAGTGTGGACCGAAGCTTACGTGGACAGTGCTGTAAGTATGTTGCAGTGATTTACTGCTTAGTTTGAAGCAGTGTCGGGACTTCCTGTAATTGTCCTAATTGACATTGCACATTTGTATATGAGTGAGACTGCATGCTTGTATGTACAGACGCCAGACATTGCATGATATTGCAAGGTGTTCATGTTATTTTGTCCATCCCTGTACTGTACGGTAAGTGTGCATGTGTGTGTCTGCTTTCTCGTCATTATTCTTCATACTGCTGGAATGATTTCTCATTATGGGCTTCATTAATGTGCATGGATCTTCCCCCCCGACGTACATCTGTGTCCACAAAGTCAATACACAATGTGTGGGCTTTAACTCACTGGATGATTCAATCTTTATGCATCTCTTCTTTCATTCCAGCTCTCCCAGGCTCATAAGGTAAATATCTACAAGTGATCTTTATGTGCTCTCAGGTGGAATCGTATTTATATAAAACATAATTTTTTTGTTGCCTTATTATAAAAGAATCGACCAGATGCTGTACGAAGTAGTTATGAGCTAGCATCAGAGGGGATCACAGGGGAAGTCTGAGTTACATTGTATAAAGTACAAGTGACTTCAGAGGTTAAATAGCCGCTTATTGTACCTACTTTTCACATTATGCATGAATATTTCGTGGGAAGGCTAAAGTGCAGAGAAACTCTTGCCTCTGAGGAGCAGAAGCAGTAGAGGAGTATTTATTGTACTTCTTTCCAGTATGGAGACAATGAGCATGCACACACACACACACACACACACACACACTTACAGAAGGGTTGGGAGATTGTCCTCTGGAGTGTGTGCTCTTGTATCTCAGCCTCAGACACACCATTCATCATTCTGTGGATCATTGCATTTTATCTCCTAAAGCCCATAATAAAACTGACATTGGAGGGGAGACCAAGAAAGAGAGAGAGAGAGAGAGATGGAGGTGGAGGTGGAGGTGGTTAGGCGTCCATGGGTTTACCTGTGTGTGCGTGAGTATGTGTGTGTGTGGAGGGGGGGGGGTCCAGTTTCCACTTCCATTGTGCGTTGTGATGAATTTAAGGATCCACCATCCTTCATTTTGTCAAGCTAGATAGTACACACTGCAGTTCATGCAGCTCATTTGCTTCATATGCATGCACATACACAAATGATCATCAACCACACACACTCACACCCACACAACTTGGATGTAGGCACACTCAGCTGTGTCGCCTCACGAGGTGAGGGAATAGCAGACCTACTTTATCAGCACTCTTGTGCTTAATTATGTCAACCTTCATCCTTCTGACTGACCTCGTCTCCTCCTCTGAGCCCCACTTGAGACTCACGTGGATCAGTTTTTTGACAGCAGAAAGGCTGTGACCACGATCCTTTATGATTCTGCGGGAATTCTTTTGGATGCTGCTTTTAAACATTTTGCGCAAGTAATTAATGTTGTGTCTGTGTCAAATAGTATTCTGTTTCTTGATCTATTGTTCCCTACTTTAATTTGTTGCCACCTATGCCTTAGACGTTGTCAAGTCCTGAAGTTGTTATTCCTCACTCAATAACTCACGTGCCTCTTTTTTCTATCTGGGAATTTTAATTGAATTTCATGTCAGTTACACTTACACCTTGCTGGTAGTTAGGGACTGTACAGGGTGAAAAAACTAAAAAATTTTTGTGTACAGTCTGCATACACTACAGTACTGTTTACATCCACACATGATTTAGTTGAATCGTTTAGATGTTGAGTTTAAGATGAATAAGTTTATTATTTTATAATATATAATATAATATTTATTAATTTATTTTAACATTATTAATATAATTTTTGCTGTAGTGGTCAAACAGTTTAAAATAAAGTTAAATACAGTATGCATATATTATATATATATATATACACATTATGTATATATATAATGTGTATATATATATATATATATACATTCTGTTCAGAATATATGGGATGTACTGATTAAGAAATGCTGAGTAAGTACTGTAGGTGTATAAATGGTGTGCAGATATAGCCCAAACAATGTAGTTTTTCTGTCTTTCTTTTTCTGTGCAGTTTTTGCTATTGACTGATGCCCATAAACCTGATCAGAGAACATGCCTCTGTGTGATTATTCAGTTAAATACGGTAAATTCAACTGAAATTCCTTTTTTTTTTCAGTTGAAAGAAAAAGCAGGCCCAAGTCTGATGACTACCGTCGCCATGCCTGTCTTCAGCACAAAGAATGAAACGGTGAGAGAGTGAGTCAGTGGGTGACTGAGTGATAGTGGTGGAAACTAACAAGAATATTTACTACTGTACTGTAGTAATTTTTTTCTACTTTCTGCTTCTCTCCACTACAAAGTGCTTTCTACTCGTCTACTTTTGTTACTTTTCAGTTGAAGATTTTACATTAAAAACATAAAATAAGCTTAAGAAATTCAATACATTGTGAAAGATTAAATGAATAATTTTTGGCTTGTGACCCCTTACAACAAAAATCTGTCTTAATTGGAGCTCCTTGTCATGGTTCAGATGCAATTCAATCAAAGAGTGATTTTCCACCTCCCACATGGTTTCAGTTAAATAACAGTTTGAAGGGAAAAGAATTATAGAAATTTGTGTAGCAGAACTTTGTTTTTTCTTGTTTCCTTCCACATTAATTCTGACGACCCCTCAGATTTATATGACCCTTTGTAATGGCATGACCCCAAGGTTGGTTGGAAACCTCTGCACAAACCTTTGTACATCTATATATTTCTACAATATAATAATAATAATAATAATATATAATAGTGTATATAATAATGTATCACAAACAGTACATTTTACATTTGATACTTTAAGTACATTTGCTTGTATTATTTTTGTATTTTTACTTTGCATTGGTACTTTTACTTAAGTAAAGGGTCTGAGTACTTCTTCCACCACTGCTGAGTGACTGAATATTCATGTAGTTTTCATCTAAAGTTCTGCATGTGTGTTTTGAATCTTTTCATGCAGAAGAACCAGGGTATTCTGTTGGGGGTCGTAGGAACAGACATCCCTCTGCAGGAGCTGATGAAGCTCATCCCGAAGCATATGGTACATTCAGCTGTTCTTGCACTTTTGCTTTGAATAAATGAATTTATTAATGTGCATTTTTTGTAATAATTTCTTCCTCACATATCTCTCTTTGTGTCTCTAGTTAGGAATCCATGGATACGCATTTGCTATCACAAACAATGGCTACATCCTGACACACCCGGACCTCAGACCTTTGGTAATTACATACACCAGAACAATCTCACAGCATTCCCTGACTTTACCCTGTTTTTTCCGTTTTGTTTTGTCCATGCAATTGTATGCTTAACCGAAATGATGAATTGAAAGCCTCCATTAACGAGGTCACGCAGAGACAAATGTGTTATCTGGTTAGGAGGCTAAATGGGCTCGTATAGTCTGTAATCCCCACCTTTTCCTTTGATGTATGCATGCAGGGATAAAGGCCACTCATAGGGCTGGCTGGCCTGAGATTTCCCAGAGGTAACTTAACACTCGCTGGCAGAGACCACAGCCTCTCCCCCAGGGACCGCTGGTTCCTCAGGAGCTATGGCTGTGCTAGTGGATCTGTGTGTGCCAGTGTTAGTGCTATTCCTCTCTGTGCAACTGTGTGTGTGTTGGTCTGTGTTGGTTTTTTTGTGAGTGTCTCTTTGTGGCTAAAACTGTGCTGTGGTTGTAGTTATTGACTTTCTTGTTTCTTGTGGACCAGACGACATACAGTAGCAGAGTTTGACATGTACACACTTTAATGCATTGATGTTGACTTGTTTGAGCGTAGATTTCCTATCAATCATATTAACTATTTTTAATTTACCTGACAGTGTTAATTTCACAGACGATTTGTTAAATAATTACGCAGCAAAACCTCCAGAGCAAGGCTTGATAAATAGGAACATACAGAAAGTTTTCATTTGAACACAAAAGACAGATTACAGTGAAAGATTTGCTCCATAGATTTATTTCTTTATTATCAAGCTCATAAATTTCAGGCCAGATTACTGTAGCAGACATGTTTAAGCCGTTCAAAATGAAAGTCATTGCACAAAAGGGATCATTGAATTGTGTATATTGTGTTCCTCTGTGCAGTATCAGGATGGTCAGAAGAGGAGGAAGCCCAACTATAGCAGCGTGGATCTATCTGAGGTGGAGTGGGAAGACAAAGATGATATTGTAGGTGTTAAACCCCTTAAAACCAATATTGTAGAAAAAAAAGTCTTCTTCAGTGCAAATATATTGTAAGTAATTTGAAACACTAGATGTACTTTTACTCTACATACAACATTGTGTGACTGCAACTGACATAATGCTTTGATTTCACGTTGTTACCAGATTGAGGAAAGTGTCTATTATTTCACATTAGCCCTAAGAATTATAAAGGTATGACTCTGTTTCCCAGTAAAATGGCAGCCACATACAGGCTGCTTGATCAGTGACCTAACCTCGACTTCTCCGCTGTATGTGCGTCTTTGGGTGCTTTATCTTTCAGCTACGCAATGCTATGGTGAACAGGAGGACAGGGACTTTCTCTATGGAGGCGAAGAAGACAGTGGATAGAGGGGTGAGGCTGCAGATTAAGATGTTTAGTGTCTCCCTATCAGATGAGGGTTGTTCTCTCTCTCTATGTTGTCTCTAGAATAAAGGAGTAAATCTTATCTGCACGTCTGTTTCTTCTCTTTCAGAGGCGTGTCCTGAAGATGCACAATGACTATTTTTATACTGACATCAAAGGAACACCATTTAGGTGGAGGAAAAGTTTTATATCAGTCCTAAAGCCACATTATGTCACTTTATATCTTGGTTACAGTTAAATGTTAACCGACTGGTTGATTCTCTCCTGTTTCTGCCTCCAGTGTCGGAGTGGCTCTCTCCAGAGGTCATGGAAAGTACTTCTTCAGAGGAAATGTATCAGTTGAAGCCGGTATGTCGCTCCATCGCTGTCATTTACTCTGTTAGCAAAAGGCTGAATGCAGTGAGATGCATGTCACTCTGACCAGCTTGTTTGGGAGGGCTTATTGTATCAGTCTACCCAGAATGGCACTGCTGAAGCGTTACTGACTTGTGTTTTTCAGGGCTCCGTGATCTGGAACAGCCAGATGTCGCACTGGCAGATGAATGGTAACGCTGGGGTTATGGAAGTGGGCATTCATGCGCTATGTAGGTTATCCCTCTGTGTTCATCAGGGATGTTGAGGCCTGTGATGTAACAGTGTAGCTCTGTTTGGACCGCAGGACTTACTGCAACACAGAGGAGCAGCACGAGCACCGTCACCTGACCCAGATTCAAGCCATCAAGCTCTTCATGACAGGCCGCAGACCACACCTCAAGTGTAAGAGACATCTGAGTCAGAGCTGAAGAAATTAAGCTACTAGGAGCTTGTTTTGTCCGGGATGAAATTTTAATCATACATAAGGGTAAAAAGGTCTGTATTTGTCAATCAGGTCTTTAAACTGGTCTGCAACATTGTACAGGTGACAGAGAGCTGATTCAGGAGGTGTTGTTTGATGCTGTGGTCACTGCTCCACTGGAGGCCTACTGGACCGGACTGGCACTCAACAAGTCAGAGTAAGAATATTTTGGTAAAACTTTACATTCTCGTTATAAGTCTACGGTGTTTATAAGTCATTAATGAAGGGTGTCTTATTAGGGTTTTCTAACAAGCCATCAGCAAATGTTTGTCAGTCATCTGCAATTTTAAATGTTAGCAGATCGTTAATATGAAGTTCTTATAAAATCCAAACATCCATAATAATCTAATACAATCCAACCCAAAAAATATTCCTATTAATGTGTAACTGATCTTTGGAGAATTATTAGCCTCTAACAAAGCCATTCAGTACAACCTTTTTAGAAGGTTTGGCTTTTTAGTGCATTTTTTTAATAGAACCACTAAAACCAAATCTTTTTACCATTAATGATTGGTTCACAAGTATGTCTTTAAACAAAACTCACAAGCCCATATGAATGTTGTTCCTCCTGTATGTACAGGATCATCATCATCATTGTAAAAACCCTTGTTCTGTACAAAAATGCATTTCACAGTTCAGCTGAAGCTAATATGTGGCTTCACCAGTCTAAGTTACCCAAATCAAGTGTGTATCTTCCAAAGTTACGGTCTCTTTATGCTCACTCAGACACTGTTTCCTTGCTGTGCAGTGGTGCAGGGAGGGCAACGCAGAGAGGGAACTATGTACTTAAAAGACTGTAAGGTGAGAGCCCAAAGGATACTAAAAGACAGTACCAACCCCAGTCACAGCCTGTTCACCCTGCTGCCATATGGCAAGAGATACAGAAGTATTAACTGTCGTACCACCAGACTTAGAACAGTTTCTTCCCTCAGGCAGTGAGACTCTGAAATTTATCCTCAGCACTGCACCATGTAAAATTGTTTTATTTCTATGAGTTATCATTCATTCACCCATCTATTATAAATAATCTTTGTTATTATTATTATTATTATTAATGATTGTTTTTAGTGAGTAGCATAAAGGGAACTATAACTTAATCAACCTTGTGTTATAAAATAATAAATAAATCCACCTTCTTCTTTGTGACTGTTGTAAATACACACTTTTTGCACAAAATGAAGACTGTGGATCTTGTCGCCCATGACTTACAATAGTATCAGGTTAGGAAGGGTTTTTTTTACTGCCAGTATGGACAGGAGGAACAGGAGGAACAATAATGGCAAACAAACACATGGACATGTGAGTGCTGTTTTAAGACAATCTTGAAAAATGTGATTCCATCCTTTAACACTCTGAGTCCTATTATAATGTCCTGATGTGCATGTTGTTGTATAAGATCTGTCTTAAAATGCATATTCAGTATATATGTGTCATATGAGGTCTTGTCAACTAATGATTTTTTTCATTTTTGTCTATTGATCATTATTTTGTTATGAACCATGAATAATTTTGCCTTTAAACATCAAACATCATGAGAAGCTCCCAGGGTCCAGAGTGATGGCTTAAAACTTATTTTGTCTACAAACCATCAAACAACCTCAAATGAATCATCAATAAATCAAAAAGAAAGTGAGTTTTAGAAGGTGTAACATATATGTAAAATATTTACAGTATACCTCCAAATTGACAGCTACATCAGCTGCACCAAGAACTCTCCTCTATACACCATTTACTTTAATAAGTAGCAGACCTGAGTTTAAATACATATATAAATATCCTACATATTACATTTTAAAGAAGAATCTAAATTGCATTTGGCATTGCATAATTGTGCTCAGTCAGGAATTTTCAGGAAAAGTACTCAAACAGTATGGGCAGATGTGTTTATGTGGCACTGCTCTGCATTATACCAACAGGAACTCAGACAAAGGAGTGGAGATTGCCTTCCTGGGTACACGAACCGGCCTGTCGAGAACCAACCAGTTTGTCCCCTCCGATCAGCTCTCCAATCAGTGAGTGCTGCTGCTCAACATTTCTCTAATCACTGATGAATCTCTTCCTTTGCTTCTCGCCTCAGTTTCATTTTGTGTGCTTCCTCAGAGATTTTCTAACAGCAGAGGACAAGGAGGGTGTGTTTACTGCTGATCACTTCCCTCTGTGGTACAAGAGAGCGGCGGAGCAGGTCCCTGGCACGTTTGTCTACTCCATCCCCTTCAGCACAGGTATGCAGAACAAAACTGGGGATTGGAGATAGTAGCTCAAGTCTGCAGTACAAAATAAAAGTTCCCTGAGCCCGCATAAAACAATACCAGACAGACAAGTCTATCTGCCTATTGCTGCTAAATTATCTCATCAAGTCCCTCTTACTCATGTTGTTGCCTTAGTCATTCAGCATTTTAACATCTAAATCTGTCTTTTTAAATGTCCCTTTTTCTGTAATGGATTGTGGTTTTTACTGGTTTCCACTGACGAGCAGCACAGCTCACCTCCCTCGCTGCTTTTCTGCAGTTAATGTGACTCATGTTCTGTGTGCTAGCCAGAGGATGGAGAATTCAGCTTCACTGTCTAGGACATTTACCATTTACCACCTTTCCTGTGTTAATGATGACTGCATCCACTCATAACCTGAAATGTCCTATCGCAGCGTCCATTTCAGGATTACTGGAGTCATCTGGCTGTAGAGAAAGCTCTGACTGGACACCATTACTGTAAAGTAATGGACTGGTACTGCGGTTTCTTTTGAGCCTGCCAACTGGGGCTGCTGAGTAAAGGGCACCATCTAGTGAGCAGATAATGTAATCTGAACAAATGACTTGTAGTTTATTCTCTTCCTCTCTAGCTTTAGAAAATAAGAGTGTGGTTTTGGCGAGCACAGCAATTCAGCTCCTCGATGACAGAAAGTCTCCAATCGTTGCTGGTAACAACCTCTTAACCATCTTTCATAACATTGTTATCTTCATGTTAATACTTATTTTGGGAAACTGTGCTGTGTCTTACGTGCTTGGTCTTGTGCTCAGCTGTAGGGATCCAGATGAAGCTCGAGTTCTTTCAGAGGAAGTTCTGGACTGCCTGCAGACAGGTTACTACTCAATAAATACTGAGACATACAGTAAAATGAGCTCTCTGATTAGGAGCAAAACTAAGCTACTTATGTTTTGTGCTCAGTGTACAGCTCTGGATGGAAAATGCAGCATTAGCTGTGATAACGAGGTAAGAACAGTCACATGACTCTGGCTTCTTTTTTTTTTAATGTTCACGTTGTTTTGTTAACATAATCTTTTATTCACCTTTCTGACAGGACATTAACTGTTATCTCATTGACAACAATGGTTTCATTCTTGTCACAGAGGAGCAATCTCAGGTACTGTGTGCATGGTTGCATATACCTGTTTAGATAAATGTACAAACGTTTGAATGGATGGAAACACCTAAACACATGTCCCCCTTCCTTTACCATAACTGCTTAATTTCTCCTTACATGTTTTCCCAAAACATGTGTGCTTAGAGCAACACTGGACAGTTCTTCCAAAAAGGAAAGTTCTTGACAAACAGAGGAAGGCAGACATTTTGCACTTTAGAACATCCCACAGAGATTCAATTAGATATTAAATATATTAATGAATAATTAATATATTAATTAATACTGTAAGTGGTCACGCACTTTTCACATCATATCAGCCTGTAAAATATTAGTTGTATGACTTTTCAGACAAACATTGAATGGCAAAGTCCCTCGTTTAATTTTTGGGAAAGTTTTAAGTTTCCTGGAGTGTCTTTTCATGTCACTAGGCTGTGGCATGCATCTGCTGTTTCTGTGCTGATTTGTCAGTGAAATTTTTAAGCTTGAAAAATCTTTAATTAAAATTTACTTAGTACTTAGTACTGTGTGTGCTAAGCTATGTGCCTGGGTGCTTTGACACAACTTCTCTCTCAGACAGGGCTCTTCTTTGGAGAGGTGGAAGGTGCTGTTATGAACAAACTTCTCCAGATGGGTTCCTTCAAAAGGTCAGAGACACAATATAACATTTCTCTGAAAACATTTAAAAGTATTTTGTTACGCGTGTCATATTTTATGTCATTACAACCTCTGCTGCTCTGCTTGCATCGCAGGATCACACTGTATGACTATCAGGCCCTTTGCAAAGAGTATGCTGGGAGCAGCGACAGTGCGCGCACTTTGGCAGACGTAAGTGTGCAAGACAGAACATCAGCTGGTAGATACACAGACAGAAACATTAGAGACAATCATTTTATCATATGTGGTACACTGCAGCACATCTATATTTATATGACCAAAGTTAAAATCACCAGCATAGATCTAGATAGCTCTCTCTGGGTTTGTGGTGAACCCTGTTTGCACACTTGTGAAACCTGAGTACAGAGCAGTCTCACAGTGAACGCTGA
This sequence comes from Micropterus salmoides, assembly GCF_014851395.1. NCBI lineage: Eukaryota > Metazoa > Chordata > Actinopteri > Centrarchiformes > Centrarchidae > Micropterus > Micropterus salmoides. The sequence continues at coordinate 21,446,888 of NW_024043372.1, forward strand.
CATTAAACAACCTTTAACATTATTTCATTTTTGCACACAGATTCTGACACCTTATGCTTTTCTCTCTCTTTCAGCCCTTCTCTGTCATTAAGTGGCTCCTGACTGAGCTTGTAATGTAAGAATAACACAAAAATCATATATACTCTAATTATTATAAAATTTATGATACAATGTACACAATGTGATACCTCTTTATAATAAAGGTATATTAATAATATTAGATGAACATTTAAATACTTCTCTACTTCTTTCATCAGTTTAATAACTCAGCCATAAACACATTTACATATTGGTCTACATCCTATTAACTATGTACTAATATTAGTTCATAACTAAACATGTCACCAGTACCAAGATACATTGGTTAATAGTTATTAATACTTATTATTTTTAGTAAATGTGTTTAAAATCCATGTCTTCATTAACTATTTATATCATTTTATAGACATTAGCTACTCTTAGGACTAGCTTACTTGTATGTGTGTATTCTTGTGGTAATGCTTAATAAATTCACATTTCTGTCATTGGAACATTTGTTTTAATGTGATGTTCTTTTGTTTTTTTCTCAAGTTTTTTGCTAGAATTTAACCTTTACAGCTGGTGGAATATCGATCTATCTGTTAAAGGTAACTGTAGGCGTAACAATGATTATTGTGTGTGTGTGTGTGTGCGTGTGTGTGTGTGTGTATGTGGGTGAGAGAGAGAGAGAGAGAGAGAGAGAGAGAGAGAGAGAGAGAAAGGTAAATGTGTGAGAAAGTATGAGAAGGAGAAGTCGAAACCTTCCCTATGATGTTTTGTCAACTTCTGCAGTTCAGTTAAACTTGCTTTGTGTCACGTACAGCTCAGAGATCTCGGGGGAAAACAATGATGGTGCCATGTGATACCGAATACCCTGCGTTTGTCTCTGAACGCACCATCAAAGAAACAACAGGCAACATTGACTGTGATGGCTGTATGAGGTACTGCTTTAGGCCAACTTAAAATAGTTACACAGTGAATCATTAAATAATCACCCCCTTTGCTAACAATAACTATCCTTGTTAAACAGTAGGTGTTCAGTCTGCTACTGTTCATATTCCAACATTTTAATTCTAGTTTCTGTCTCTGCTTGTGCTACAGGTCTTTTGTCATACAGCAGATTCCCAGCAGCAACCTCTTCATGGTTGTTGTGGAAAATAAGTGTGACTGCAGCAGTGCGCCTCCAGTAACCATGGATCCAATCGAGATCATGTATATCCTTTCTAGATGAAACACAGATGTTTGACATGTGGAAACTTTTTCTGAAAGCATTTTCATTTCAGCTCATGATTAGTTAGATCATAAGAATATTTATGAGTTACTGAGTTTGAGAATTATTTTATTTCCTCTTAATATGTGTGTTTGATCCACTTAAATGTTTCGTTTCGCATCAGGCTAAATGACCTGTGTGTATGTTGGTGAAGCTCTGCAGTTCTGTTCATTCATTTACGCCCTTGACGCCTCTGAACACAACGAGTCACTAAAATGTGACAGACTGAAGTTTCAGAAGGACAGAAAGAAGCCTGAATCATGTCATCCTTTCCACCCTGAGGTATGAGAGTGTGTGTTTGTCTGTGTGTGTGTGTGTGTGTGTGTGTGTGTGTGTATGTGTGTGTGTGTCTTCATGTACATTTATAGAGTGAAGATGATTCTTGATCAAAAGAACAAAGAGTCTGGTTTACATGAGTATTTCCTGGCCAGGCGCAGTGACTTCCTGGTGTCTCCACTTTGACAACCAGATGGTGACAGCAAGTCAGTGATCCAGGCCAAGAAATAGTCCAGCACATAATCACTCATAATAACGCAAGTTGATGTTTTTTCATGTTGGGTTTTATATAAATTAAACACACAAGAAGTGCTAACAGGCTGATATTTATACCTTTGGACAGAGACAGGCTAGATGTTCACTCCATATTTACCGTACAAACCCTGGGCAAGAAAGCGAGTAAGGCTGTTTCCCGAATGCTAAGTAATTTCTTTAATTATATTATACTGTACAGTCACTGTCTTGAGAGTTAGACTAGTAACTAAATCAAGGTCTGTTTTTGTTTACGTCAGACTTGCTAATTATTAGGGTCAAATCTCAGCTTCATCCTAATCACTTGTAATGAAACAAAGTTTTTCAGGAACATATAAATTTCACAAGGAACTCTATAAATTCTGCAGATCAGTCTATGAGACATAATATCAATCATGGAGCAAGTTGTCTACTTTAGTGGCATCTAGTGGTGAGGGTTGTGAATTGCAACCATCTGTCCAGTCTACCCCTGCCCCCTAACCTTTCAAAGAGCGTAGGACAGCTATGGTGGCTGACACAGTACAGTCTCTTCTGAGACAGCAAAGAGTGGCCAGTCAAGAAATGAGGTTTCTTTAGGTATATTTATTAAGAAATTATATTTACTTAATTATTCAGTAAAACCATATTTTAGTGTGACTTGGCCACTGACAGATAACATGGAAAATGTAAGCCAAGAATGTGAAAAAGTTTCTGCACCACAGTCCATTATAAACCACATAATAGATAAAGTTTATGCATTAACAAGGGAAACAAACTAATTCTCTCTGTGATTATATATCCTCGCCAATACTGCCCGTCAACAATAATTTCTAGCCCGCTGCCAGATTATGGTGCTTTGATAGTGACAAAAAATCTAAATATGATGCGATGATGAAATAGATCTCAGTCATGACAGCAACAATTACTCACATGATTACTTGCTCTTTAGTTGTTTAGCCTACAAAATAAACCATGAGAAGCTTGTTCACTGATATGCTGTATTTGGAGTTGAACTGAGCTTTTACTTTGAAAAATTCTGAACGACATTAAAAGTCTGTAGCCTGCTTGGCACACCTCTGAATGAGTCGTCAGGAAACGTAATTCCCCTAAATGTCCTCTGCCTGGAGATACTGGGGTATATGAAAAAGTGACCGTAGGTTGATGGATGTGAATCAAACACCGAAACAAAAACAGTGCAGCACATGCCGTGATTTGAGGAACATTTGCTGCAGAATCCATTGCTGAAGAGAGAAAAAAAAATTGTTCCGAGTTGGGATGAAACCATAGACTGTATATAAGAAATGGACATAGTCATCGTGATGTCACCCGTTGGTTTGTGGACTGCGGTTTTGAAGCCTCTGCTTTGGCTGATAGAGCGCCGCCATGTTGAGTATTTGTAACCAGCGGCACCGGACGTGACCGTATTTGGACAAGACAGTTGAGCTAACGGCCATGTGCGGTGCTAGCTAGCTTGCTTAGCTAGGTGCATCTGTAATTCATGTTAACTGTCATTTTAACAGAGCTGATAACTTTGTTTAGTGAACAACAATCCTAACAAATGTACTCACCAGAGAAAATGTTTACTGAGGTAATTATTGAGGTGAAAAGTAGGGTAATTTCACCATTATTTCTAATGGAGACGGACTTCTTTTGCAACCAGAAGAGTCACCCCCTGCTGGCTGTACGATAAAATGCAGGTTCAAGGGACTTCGCGTTCACTTCAAATCGCTGACCGGAAGCTTCCCACTTGAATGAAACACTCAACCCTTGGGTTGCAAGTCTTGCACCTTAAGCCCTGGATATACTTGCATTTTAACAATGTGTAGGCCTAGACAGGTGTCAGCGACTCAAACAGCTTTGTGTGTACCTGGAGGATTAAACCTGAATCCACTAGGGGGCGGACCAGGACCGGATCTTCCCTCACTGACACTGGATTATCTTCCTTGACAACCTCCAAATTTGCACATCATAAACAAACCAAACATGGTGGAGTTTTATTGTAAACATCCCGCCATAAATTTCCTTTTTTGAAGTCTGCTGCTGACCATCTTCTTCTTTTGCGTTTAATTGTGGGTGGCAAACCAACTGCATACTGCCACCACCTGGGCGGGTGTGTGGAACAGCTGCTGACCTGCCTGACGTATTCAAGGTAGTGATGAGTGTCTGCACTGCCTGAATTCTACCAGAAGTAGAACAAGAAAAATGTAGTGACGAAACGCGCTCTGTAACGCTGTTTGTCCGTTTTCAGCAACTGTAGAAACATGACGATGCCACGTGGCGACATCCATGGAAGGGAGACCCGTGGTTATGTAGATATAAATGGCGTAAAGTGAATTCTCACCCACTCAGAGAAAAAAAAATGGTAATAATAATATTGCGCTCAATCAGTTAAAATAAAATAAACTGGTTTAGATAATTTGGCTAAACTGTTAGTCTGATCGTCTGTCCGCTCACGTTACTTGCCCCTTTGAACTTTGTTGTAGCGATGCTGCTGAGTTCCCCGATCTCTGTGTTCACCTTTGTGAGTACTATGTCATCATGATCAATCGAAATTATTTTAACTACGAAAAATAAGACAAAACTTGTTCAACAACAACAGTTAATATCTGTCAGCATCCACTGCAGTCTTTCCCAGATAAAACAAGTGTATCTGCCCTGTTACAGTAATATTTAACATATCTTTAATTTAATGACTGTCTTCTGCAGGAAAATGCCATGGAATGTGGTTCGGCAACACGCCTGTCCAGTCCTCTAACAGCAGCTCTGCTCCCTATGATAGCAGCAACCATCAGCAGGTGACCATTAGCAGCAGGACATCAGTAAGGACTAAATCAACAAGAAGATGCATACGAACACACAGAGAACATTGCCAATCAGAAGTGAATTTGCTCATACCTCTGCAAAAGGCAGCGCTCTACTAAGAATAAATCTTTATCTGTAGCACTGAGACTCACATCCATTATTGCAGAAAACACAGATGATGTGATGCAGCAAAAGAAAGTGAGAATAATGGGAGTGCTTGGTGACTTTGAGTATTGCAGATCACGCCACTGACTGTTTGCCATATTGTCATGAATGTGTGCTGAAATTAAATAAGAGAGAGAAATATAGTATGTCAACAGTAAAAACAAATGCCTAGAAGTACAGGTGTTTCTTGTCCAAGTATAAAATGTAAAACAAAGGATGATAGTAGGACATCAGATATATATTGAGTTTGTTTTGTGTATTGTGAGGGGGAAAATTAAGGCTAATGTAAAAGCCTGCAGAATGTAAAATGCACTTTTGTCATGTGAAAAGAACGTAGAACGGTCTCTATTTTTGGCAGTAAATTGTTTAAAAAAAAACTTAACTGTGCCATCATCATACATTTATTTTGTAGCATAATTCTCTTTAATGTCAGTAATAATATGGATCATGTAAAATACATGAGAGACAATGGACAATTTGAACTTGTTTTATTCTGCCAGTTTCTCCTTGTTTTAAAGCAGAAGACATTTCAGACAAAAGATGCATGAAGAAGAAGAAGATCACAGATTGTTATATTGATATATCCAGCCATAATTTGTCAAAGTGACCACATACCCTTCACCACATGTTTGAGAAAGCTGATGAATAAATACAAAGAAATATTTTCCTTCCTTCATTTACCCCTTGTCTCATTTCCTTGTATGTGTGTGTGTGTGTGTGTGTGTCTGACTTTACACATCAGATAACAACAGCACACAGTTACAACATACAATGACAGACAGCAGTGCACTCTGAGGTCAGTTCAGCGAGGCCTTTTATTTAAGGTGGTTATGGCTGAGGGGATCAGGCTTTTCCCAAAGTGAGCCCTCCTGCATCTCAGAGCAGCAGGGTAAGATGGTGATTGAGTGAGTGTGTCATGTCCTGTGCTATTGAGGTTGCCATGTGTGCAATGGCCTTAATGTTTAGTTCTGCTGGGTTGTGTGTGTGGAGACGGGGAGAGCAATTTTCCTGGTGGCAGTGTTGGTTATGCACATGTGAGCGTGTATTACTTATGTCATGGGAACATAAATCAATTTACACAGTTACATTGTGGGGACTTCATTTTGATGACAAAATGTAAGTCATTATTTTGTGTGTGTGGCAATGTGGTTGTGATGCCAATTTGTGTAGAACTATTAACTGAAAAAACAAAAGACATATTCATGTATTTTATACAGAATATAAAGACAAACACAAAGCAATTCTTTGCATGGTATTATTATATGTTTTATATATTGTATTACCATCATGGAACAGATGACAATGCCATCGCAGCACACTGCAGAAGACCTCTGGGGCATGCTGAATGCCTTTGCTGAAGCATTCAGAGCCCTGGGTGTAGCCATTTAGACCAAAAAGACCCAGGTCCTACATCAACCTACACCCAATCAGTCATCAACCCAGCCCATAGTTCAAAACGTGAACCACATTCCTCTTGAATATTTTGACCACTTCCCCTACCTTGGCAGCCTCCTCTCCTCCAAAGCTGACAATAGACTCTGAGGTAAACCATTGCCTGAGCTGTGCTAGTGGAGCATATGCCAGACTCAGACCAAACACAACTCTTGGTCTACAAAGCCGTGGTCCTCCCCACCCTGCTGTATGGAGCGGAGTCATTGACGACCTACAGCAGCACCTTTGAGCCCTGGAACAACATCACTAAAGATCCTTGTGAAATATTCTGAGGATCATCTAGGAGGACAGACGCATATCATCAGTGTTTACTAGCAAGGACCACACCACAACAACATGTCATTTAAAGGCTTAATGAAGATTCTGAATGTATATACACTCACCTAAAGGATTATTAGGAACACCTGTTCAGTTTCTCATTAATGCAATTATCTAATCAACCAATCACATGGCAGTTGCTTCAATGCATTTAGGGGTGTGGTCCTGGTCAAGACAATCTCCTGAACTCCAAACTGAATGTTAGAATGGGAAAGAAAGGTGATTTAAGCAATTTTTAGCGTGGCATGCTTGTTGGTGCCAGACAGGCCGGTCTGAGTATTTCACAATCTGCTCAGTTACTGGGATTTTCACGCACAACCATTTCTAGGGTTTACAAAGAACGGTGTGAAAAGGGAAAAACATCCAGTATGCGGCAGTCCTGTGGGCGAAAAGGCCTTGTTGATGCTAGAGGTCAGAGGAGAATGGGCCAACTGATTCGAGCTGATAGAAGAGCAACTTTGACTGAAATAACCACTCGTTACAACCGAGGTATGCAGCAAAGCATTTGTGAAGCCACAACACGCACAACCTTGAGGCGGATGGGCTACAACAGCAGAAGACCCGGTACCACTCATCTCCACTACAAATAGGAAAAAGAGGCTACAATTTGCAAGAGCTCACCAAAATTGGACAGTTGAAGACTGGAAATATGTTGCCTGGTCTGATGAGTCTCGATTTCTGTTGAGACATTCAGATGGTAGAGTCAGATTTTGGCGTAAACAGAATGAGAACATGGATCCATCATGCCTTGTTACCACTGTGCAGGCTGGTGGTGGTGGTGTTATGGTGTGAGGGATGTTTTCTTGGCACACTTTAGGCCCCTTAGTGCCAATTGGGCATCGCTTAAATGCCACGGCCTACCTGAGCGTTGTTTCTGACCATGTCCATCCCTTTATGGCCACCATGTACCCATCCTCTGATGGCTACTTCTAGCAGGATAATGCACCATGTCACAAAGCTTGAATCATTTCAAACTGGTTTCTTGAACATGACAATGAGTTCACTGTACTAAAATGGCCCCCACAGTCACCAGATCTCAACCCAATAGAGCATCTTTGGGATGTGGTGGAACGGGAGCTTCGTGCCCTGGATGTGCATCCCACAAATCTCCATCAACTGCAAGATGCTATCCTATCAATATGGGCCAACATTTCTAAAGAATGCTTTCAGCACCTTGTTGAATCAATGCTACGTAGAATTAAGGCAGTTCTGAAGGCGAAAGGGGGTCAAACACAGTATTAGTATGGTGTTCCTAATATTCCTTTAGGTGAGTGTATGTTACAGTAAAGATGAATGTATGGTAAGGGAAAGAGTGAAGGTGCAAGAAGGATGTCGTTTTATAGCCTTGTCTGAGAGAATGTACGAAATACCGTTTCAACCAGCACTCGATGCCTCGCTGCCCTGTTAGACACCTTCTGAGATAGCTTTTTTACCCGTTTTGAACACAGCCTCAGTAAAGGAGTTCCATCACAGAAGTGGTTTCACCTGAGCTAGTTACGGGTTCCGCAGACAGTATGAGACATGAGAGAGGTGCAACGGACTCCGGCGCACATGCACATGGCCAATTATGCACATTACGTGAACTTTTAGGCTATAAGCTAGCTCTACCAATGGCAAAGACACCACCCAATCGGGAACACAACCATGTCTCACAATCTTGTGACTCAGATAAGGAGTTTGAGACAGAGGGTCCAACACTTCAACCACCCGAAACACTAGTATGTTGTACCACCATCAACACCCCGGGAAGTAGCCATATACCAGCAGCTACAAATCCCTCCGTGACGGTCTCACCTGTTGTTACAGAGAGGGAACAAGAGTCCACAAATCCCCCTATATATAGCTTGGATCCTGCATGCTTGGATAAAATTGATGAGCATATAAGCACTTAAAATAGGCCTGAAATTTATCAGAACAAAGACACAGATGTCTCTGCCTCAGAGAGACAACACAACCAAAAGGTACTTTTCCAAAACCCTGTTTAAAAGGAAATTGGCAAATGGTGAAACTGTGCCAAGCGAATAGTTGCTTTATTCCCCTTCAAAAGGCACTATGTTTTGTTTCGCATGTGCATTACTGGGGGACTGTGATCTTAAGTTGCCGCATGCTTGGCAGAACATGAAGGATCAGAGAGTCACAGATAGGCCATGGTCGCTTATGTTATATGCTGTGCTGAAGCTGGGTTTATAAATTTAGAACAAAACAAAATATTTGACAGTGAATGTGAATATTGGACTGAGATTTTAAAGAGGGTTGAGGTGGTAAAGTTCTTAGTAGAGCAAATACTACCTTTCGGTGGCCGCAGTGATGTTTTTGGCCAACCAGATAATGGGAACTTTATGGGTGTGCTGGAAGCTATCAGTGAGTTTGGTCCATTTTTGAAAATGCATATAGAAAAGAATAGCAATGCTGGCTGGGGAACACCATCATACCTCTCATCAACAACATGTTTAGAATTGATTGAATGATGATCACATTCATTTTGTGATATGTGTCATCTGATTGCTGCATTACAGAGTGTTTTCTGAAGTTTCTGAGTCAGAGTCACTTTACCAGTCTGTTCGTGGTGTTTTACAAAACATGGTCATTGATCAATAACTGCAGAGGCCAGTGCTAAGATATTGCAGCCAACATGTCTGGAATTTACAGTGGCCTGCAAAAACGCATTAAACAAATTAACCCATTGGTTGAGTGTTACCGTGTGCTGCAAACACACTCAACTGATACTTCTACACTACTCCATTTTAGTTTACAAACAGAATTAAAACGAATATGATCTACGTCCACACCAGCATTTTAGATGGGTTTTGGAGTTAATCTCCGTCTACATTAAAATGACGTTTAGGTACACTGGGCATGTGCAGGCCAGCGTAAACAGGAAGCAGATGGTCTATTCCTAGTTACAGAAGATTTGAATACAGACTAAATAAATGAATACAGACAAAGAAGTTTTTTTTTTTTTGCATGCACCAATAACGAGCTGGGACTGTTACTGAATGTAACACGGGAGTGTGGCGGCAGAAAACAGAGGGAGTCGTTGCAAAGTAAACGGCAACATGCACAGTACAAGTGTAGGCAGATAAGTGTTATTTGCACGGTACACAATATTTTAATAAAAATACCATGTCAAAAACCCGGTCAGTGGCATTGTGTTTCTGCTTTGCATGACTTATAACCCAATCAGAGAGATGAACGTGAGCTGCGTCATCGTTTCAAAAGTTCTCTGTTTTGCCCTGTTCATCCATCCATCCATCGTCAATCGCTTATCCTGCGTACAGGGTCGCGGGGGAGCTGGAGCCAATCCCAGCTGACATCGGGAGCAAGGCAGGGTACACCCTGGACAGGTCGCCAGTCCATCGCAGGGCCACACATAGACGAACAACCACTCACGCTCAAACTCACACCTAAGGACAATTTAGGGTCACCAATCAGCCTAGTCCGCATGTCTTTGGATGGTGGGAGGAAGCCGGAGCACCCGGAGAGAACCCACAGGGAGAACATGCAAACTCCACACAGAAAGGCCGGGGTTTGAACCCACGACCTTCTTGCTGTGAGGTGACAGTGGAGTTTTGAAATGCAAAACAGGGTCAGCAGCGTTTCCAAACTTCTATGTTTTAGGTCTTCGTTTTTGCCGCAAAATTTCTCCGTTTTAATTCGAAAACCCAGTAGTGTGGATAAGTGAGCCACGCCCTGAATACACAGCTGGCCAATCACAGCACAGTATAGGACTCGCTCTAACTGAGGTCCGACACTTTCATGGATGCACTCCATTGAGTCTAATGCAAAAAGTCGTTTTCTAGCTTTTTTTTGGCCGTATTTTTCTAAGATATGGTCAAACACTGTTCCTGGGGAACTTGTAATAGTTACAGTCGCTACCCAGAGAGGTTGATCTGAGAAGTACGGTTTATATTCTCTATCCAAAACCTAAAAAAAACAGAGAAATGTCAGCTGTGATTGTTCCTAATGTAATGTTAGTTAGAGAACGCTAGTTAACTTCCTACTGAATGTAATGCAATAAAGCCCTACTGTTCTGCTTTTTAATGATTGTAATAATGAATAGAGGCCTACCCAGCTGTACAGGAACAGTGTTGATCCCTAAAGAGGTGGTATTATGCTCATTTTCAGGTTCAAAATCTGATCAAATTATTTAGGGGTTGTACCAGAACAGGTTTACATGGTTTAATTTTCAAAAAACACCTTTTTTTTTTCATACTGCACATTGCTGCAGCTCCTCTTTTCACCCTGTGTTGAGGCTTCGTTTTAGCTATGGAGTGATACATCTTGTCTCTTAACTGATCTTTGTTAAGGACTACTAGCCAATCAGAAGCAGAGAAGGGCGGGTCAATGAGAAGCATATATGATTTTCAGCTGTACATGTTGCTGATCAGCTTGGCTGGAGCAAGAGTTTCAGAGTGGTGAGTTATTAATCTGTAACAAAAATATCTTTCATCCATAAAGTCTTGAAATTTTAATTGACCTCTGTCTCTACATCACAGTAACAACTTTATGTACATTGAATGCCTGTATGTCTCACAAGGGGGAATTGAACCCAGGTCTCCAACGTGAAAGACAAGTATCTTATCTATGCGCGCCACCACCACTCCAGTGTTTTAGCTTCTATCTTTAATTTTTTTCACATCAGTTTGACAGCCTGAATACAAATGTATAATGCAACTGCAAAACTACTGTATCTGCTTCTTTCTGAGATTGCTTTTTCCAAAAGATTTGACAATATTTCTCCGGGGAGTGCAGTAATAGACAGTGGCAGCACCGACAGTCGGACTTAGCACCAGTAACTAAGGGGGGTGGGGCTTAGCGAAGGGTCAGTTTAGTGGGTCTAAACAGTGCTAACTGCTCCCTTGAGACAGAGGAATTTCCCTTTAAATCCACATCCCACAGCCAGACAATTAAAGCAGGTTTAGAGCCTAATGACAACCACAGAAGAGAGACTTTGAAAAGTCTTTCAGGTACTAGTTGGTCAGGACACGCGCTAGCAACAAACTCAATTCAAAAGTCACTGCAAAAGTTAGGTGATGACTCAAACCAAAAACTTAATGCTAGGGATGAAGGCAGGACGCGAAAATGGAAAAACTAGAGAGTGCCTTACTGTGTAAATGTGGAACAAAATCCTGCAATGTTTTCACAAGACAAGTATGGCTCTACAGGCAGTTACAGGCAATTTATGTAATGCTGTTTATTTGATCAGCTCATTGGGGGATTATGTGGCCAGCCTACGTGAAGATTTTGACAACTTTGAGATTGAATTAAAAAACATGTCTCCAACTTTGTCCCAAGTAACACCACAAAGCGGACACACAGAGGCACAGAAAAAACAAAAAACAGGCAGATGAATCTGCTGAACTGGAGTGTGAGCAATCAGGCCGAGACAAGTTCAAAGCATCTGTTTTTATCCCTGTCATACATCAACTTGTTGCAGAACAAAGGTAATACTCCTACAAAGGTATTCAGCAGACATTTTTATTTTTGAACAACATTCCATCTATCTCCGTACAAGAACTTCATACACAAGAGGCTAATCTCCAGAAGAAATATGCAGGTGATCTGGTGGACGATTTTGTGACGAAATTGGACAAATCAGAGAATTTTTTAAAGAAATGAAGACACCTCAGCAAGGTCACTTCTGCAACTTATAAGAGGACAGAAACTACAATCAGTGTTTCCAAACTTAGATATAGCACTTGTGCTTTTATGTGCTGCTACTCTTTATGCTATTTGTATGGCTTTATTTTATTGGAACATTACACAGCAATTCGATTTGTGTCTGTCAGGATGTTGTGATCTTGCCTCAATAAAACAGGCACTGATGCAGATGTTTCAGGCCTAGCTGTTGGTTTAGAAAGGTAATATCTGTTACCTGCTTGCAGTAGCATTTTGAATAGCCTTTTTTTTCTATAGCACTGCTGTTTATAGCAGGCCTTTTACACATGGCACTAAATCACTTTTTTCTGATTTGGAGTAACGATTACTGTATGAATGCACGTATTATGATTACTTTAATTTTATTATATTTCCATGTGTGTATATCTCTGTGGGTATATGCTCATGTATAGCCTAGAATACATAAAATATTCAGCCCCCCTAAAATAGGCCTAACAGCATCCATGCTAAATCTAATTATTGTTTTTCTTTTTATTATTTTGGAGGGCTTAAGACACCGCATGATTCGATGATTAGTCACCTATAGGCATTCCTTAACAATTCGTATCCAACTACATAAATCCTTAGTCAGGGACACACCTAGACCCTACATAGAGGACAGTCACACACCGATGATGATAATCTTGATGATATGAAAAATAAACAGTGTATCTGCAGTAGAAGTAAGTTGTAAATGCATGTAGATTATTATTTATAGTGCATAGTCACAGAAGTCTATATCCAGTTACAAAAAATAAGATCAACATTAAACAGAAATCACATGACAAAGCAATTACAGTAACTAGTCAAGTTTAAAGCAATTTACATTTCCAACAGTTCTTTAGGCTGTCTGCTTTCTCTTTCACTTTACAGTATAAAACAGTACGTGTTTCAGTGTGGCTGTGTGGTGCTGTACACTATACCCTTCAGGGATAAAACAACTGGCTCCTCAGAGATGGTGCAGTACAAATGGTATGTGTCAGACTGGGAAAAGAAAAAAACAAGTGTAACATATATTAATATATTTGACAACTGTGTTAAATGTATGGTCCCTCATTCACTCACATTCTCATTTTGAGGCTCTTGCTTTTTCACTTCCTCAGAACCTGCTAGAAAAAGACACACAGTAAGATGATTGTTTCTTAAGAGTTTTTTTTGCACACTCTGTATATCAAATAATATGTTTCTCTGAATAAAAATAAGTCTTCAGTCCAGCTGACAGTATTCAATAATTTGATGGCCAAGATATGATTGTCATAATTGTGTGTATCTTGGACAGTATTACACTTTCAAGCTAATCTGTAAGCCAAAACAAAATAATAAGTCTATACCATCTCTTCTTAAACAATATTTTGCTCAACAGTGTCAGAGTCAAGCAAAGAAGATTATTTTTGTCTCAGCGCAGTGGTGCTTTACCACACATGTGGTTTACTTTCAGTTTGAGATGCAGGTCCACATTTGCTTTATGCAGGCTGTTGGTTTTAACGTGTGATGCTGCTGCTCCTTTCACCAACCTCATCTGTACGCAGTATATTTTAGGTATTTTAACTGAAATGTAATGATGTTGGATTCTTTAAAAGCCCCCTCTTAGAGCACAACCCTTTTAATCTAAATCTTATCTAAGATCCTAAATCTAACTAGCCAATATAAACATTTCCTATAAATGGCCAATTCCTTGACTAGTGTCTGTGATAACAGCAGCTTTTTTGGTAGTTATTAAACCCTCTACAGTAAATCTTAAGATGCAATTGTTGTGAAAATGCAAGAGCTCTAGAGCTTATGTACCGTACATTTAATAATTAGATGAAAAAATGATTGAAATATTTTTTTCATGAAATTCTACACTTTTGACTTTATCAGAGAAACATGTCAACATAGTTCTCACCAACTCTTCTTTTGTTCCAGAGAACTGCAGAAACCAACAAGATGATGCCCACAATTACTCCACAACCAGCTGCAACTACTACAAACTTCCATATCCACTTTTCTGCTTTGAAACAACATATACATAAACATGTGTCAGTACTGCTACTCACAACATCAACAAGCAGGAAGACATGTACTGTCCATAACTACAGTATTTTAACCATCAGTAGTGAAGAGTCTGTTTCTTCAAGGCACAAAAACACATTAACCTTAATGTTGTCTTGTTTTGTACTAGGAGTACAGATATTAAGCAGCACAGCGATGTCATATGCTGATAACAATTTGATTTTACTTGAACAATGCAGGCTAACATCTGCACACTAGGAAGGCTAACTTCACATACGCATAAGCGACTGCACATCATCTCACACTTTCAGAGTAACCAATCAACCATTGCTTCAGTCTGCACTTGGACTGAAATTCAGAGTAATCACTTTTTACAAACGTGAATATATTGTATAATCAACATTTTCTGATGAGTCAGAGTAAATCACTGAGCATACACAGAATAATCATGTCACCTGATGTTGGTTTTTCTGGTGTTAGAGAAGTAGAAGTGGAACCACCAGTATTACTTGGCGTACCAACAGTCCAACCTGGTGAATCAACAGAAGTATATTTCAAACTACTGAATACACTGATACATGTATAATTTGTAATTAACTAACGTCACACTTGATATAATGTTTCTGTTATTTTGTTACCTGGTGTTAGTTCTACAGGTGTTACCAGAGAGGAAGCACGAGGCCTGCTAATAGTCAGAGCTGGTGAGTAAAAATATATATTTATTTTCGTAGACATGAGTGAAGTGAACTCAACTGAAAAAAATATAAAGTTGGGTGGAATGTTTTCTGGAAACTGCAAATGGCTTTTAAGATCCAAACCAGAATATGAGTACAGGACGACTCTGTGGACCATCTTAATGCAGCTTGGATTCGCTGACTGGCATCACCTGTTTCAATCATGCTTCTGGATCTGTCACCAGCGGTGTGGCTATAATTGCAGCCGTTATAACCCGAAACTTCTCACTGAGGTTCTGCTGATACTCTCATGCCAATGACATTTGCTACTGCAGATCATTTAACCAACCTCCTCTCTATGTGCTATATTGTAGGTATTTTAGGTTGATTTTACTGAAATGTAATGGTGTTGGAATCTTCAAGAGCTCCTTCTAAAAGAACAAACTTTTTGCTAAATCTAAATATTTAAACATTTGTTATAAATGGCCTATTCCTTGACTAGTGTCTCTGCTGATAGTAGCTTTGTTGGTAGTTTTAAGTAACTCTTAAGATGCAATGATTGTGAAAATGCAACTTCAAGACCTTAGATACTGTATATTTAATCATTTGAAACAACATTTTCAAAAATGATGGAAAGATTTTTGTCATGAAATTCTACACTTTAAGTGTAATAATTTAAATTTAAACATTATGTGTGTAAACATCCATATGAAAAAGCAGATTCTGACTTTATTAGACAAACAAGTCAATATAGTTCTCACCAGCTCTTCTTTTGTTCCACAGAATTGCAGAAACCAGCAAGACACCCACAGTTAATCCACAACAAGCTGCAACTACTATAAACTATAAAATCCTTATCCACATTTTCCATATACCTCCAGATTCCAGATTCAATGGAGTCATCCTAGAGTCTGTTTCTTGAAGACACAAAAATATAATAACATTTATGTTGACTTCATTTGTAAGCAACTACATTCATGTACATAAGCAACTGAATATCCATCTTACACTGTCAGAGTAACCAATTAGCAACCATCACTTAAATCTGCGGTTAATTACTTTTGTAATTCATTCATTTTCTGATGAGTCAGTGTGAATCACTGAAAAACAGAATAATTCCGTCACCTAATGTTGGTTTCTCTGGTGTTAGAGAAGTAGAAGTGGAACCACCAGTGTTACTTGGCGTACCAACAGTCCAACCTGGTGAATCAACAGAAGTATATTTCAAAATACTGAATACACTGAAACATGTATGTGTTTCGATGTCTATGAAGATTCTCAGTCATCCAGGTCATAGTTATCCAACGAAGGTTGAAATCAAGGGCAACTGGACTTGGTTGAAGATACTGGAAGACGTTTCGTCCCTCATCCAAAGGACTTCTTCAGTTCTGACTGACTGGCAGGGAAACTCAGCTATTTAACCTCAGTGGGGTCGTTGGCCCGGGTCATCGATACCGCTGGTTCGTTAGTGTTCCTTGTTGCTGTGACGACAGTCGTTACAGTCGTTAAGACTACCGGTGGCCAAGACTGAACGACCATCGTTGGTATCTTCACCTGAGGCCAATGGGTTACGTTTGTTGAGTTTCCTGGGAAGTGATGAAAAGACAGCATTGTAAGTGGGGGATAAGTGGTGGAGTAGACCCCCTCCCCTGTTCAATGACGGCTTCTCGACCCTGGTGTAGATGGCTTCCTTGACACCTCTTTCAAACCATCCATCTTCTCTGTCTAAAATGTGCACCTCGTGGTCCTCAAACGAGTGTCCTCTGTCCTTCAGATGTAAGTAGACTGCTGAGTCTTGACCTGAGGAGTTGGCCCTTCTGTGTTGAGCCATGCGTTTGTGTAGTGGTTGTTTAGTCTCCCCAATATACAGGTCTGTGCATTCCTCACTGCATTGGACCGCATACACTAGATTGCTTTTCTTGTGTCTGGGTGTGCGGTCTTTGGGGTGTACCAGCATCTGTATTAGTGTGTTCTTGGGTTTAAAAAACACAGGGATGTTATGTTTGTTGAAAATCCTCCTGAGTTTCTCTGATACTCCAGACACATATGGAATCATAATGTTGTTGCGTTTGACCTTCTTTTCCTCCTCCCCTGTAGTTTTGTTCTTCATGGATCTTGTGGCTGTTTTCACAAACACTGCACCACAGAGCGGAAAACATACCAACAAGCGCCCAAGCCAGAGAGAAGGAACAGAACCACCTGAAGGGGGCACTTACAGCCTGTGGATACCCTAAATGGACCTTTGTGAAAACAGGCTTAAACCAAGTCCAGTTGCCCTTGATTTCAACCTTCGTTGGATATGTATGTGTTTCTTGAAGACACAAAAACATAATAACATTTATGTTGACTTCATCTGCAAGCAACTACATTCATGTACATAAGCAACTGAATACCCATCGCACACTGTCAGAGTAACCAATTAGCAACCATCACTTAAGTCTGCAATGACAATAGGTAGGTAGGTATGACAATACCTTAATGTATAAAAGGTCCTACCTGTGGTCACAAAAAATGTTGACTTTGTCTGTCTCGTGGTTGACTCTCTTTCTACAATATCTACAACAGTCAGAGCTGGTGAGTACAAAGACAAAGACCCCATAAACTTTTAAAAAATAAATACAATAAATTATAAATATGTAGAAAACAAATATAAATAGGTAAACATTTAGGTCGAAAACTGCATGGGACAGCCTGCTTATCTGTGCATTTGTATTTTTTATATGTTGTATAAGTAGCCCATACAGTGAGTACACTAATAAACTATATTTTTATTCAGATGTCACCATTGTAGTGTGTGTGTTCAGGTCTCTGACTCACCAATCAAGCTGTATCCATCACTACGAGGAGACAAAGAGTTGGGTTCACTTCCCAAACTGTAATCACAGCTGGCATCACTTTGTTGAAGTAAACGAAGACGACTCAGCAAATCATCAATTGTGACAGTAAACTGGCAGAACCACTGATTGGTTTTTGGGTCTCTTTTCCTCCCGATGGTGGTTGTTATGACTGGATGACTTGCTTCTCCAAAGTACAGGTTACATCTCGTATCGTGATTAGCAGATCCAGGCAGAGAGCAAGCAAAGAGAACATGGTCACCAGGAAAATGCTGAAGAGTCAACTGTGGTGTTTGACCTGCAAATATGTTGAATGTTGGAAATTCGTTAAATATAATGCTCTATCCTGCTATCAAGTAGACTGTAAGCTGGGCAGTAAGTATGGGGTAGTGATTTCAAACAGTGCTGACAATGTCCAACACCACACACATCTTGTTTAACAAATAAAATACAAAAACAAAAAGCATATCTGTATCTCCTTCACCTACGGGTAGCATTTTAATTGGAGGTTGTTAAAATCTTTCTTCCTTTATTTACAAATTAAAATCTTAAACACACCACTTTTCTTGTGCTGATACTGTATCATAACATGTTACTATCAGATAGGAGAAACAGTCACTCACTGTGTATGGTGATGGAGGATGTGTCACTGTGTAGAGATGGAGAATCTAACTCTCCAAGCTTTACAGTGTAAAAACACAACACTTTAACCTCAGCAGGTGAACTCTGATTTGCCATCTTCAGCAGCTCAGTTCCTGTCAGTATCTTCAGACAAGAGGAGTCACTGACAGTTCCTCCACTTAACGTGTAGAAAAAACACTGAGACTCAGAAACAGACGATGGAGTCTGACAGTTCATTGTGACTGACTCTGTCTCTGTGATTATCGGTGGATTCACAGTCAGTTTAGGCAGAAGAGATGCTGAGAATATAAGCACATGTTGGACTACAGATTGAATTAATTTCAAATAATTCTACATACATTTATAACAGTAGAGGATGAGGCTGTATGTTTTAGATGTATTACAAATGATTCAATCTGATGCTCATTGAAAACCGTCTAACGCTTCCTCGGAAGACTTGATCCCATGTTGTGAGCTGTTTGTGCTGACATGGCCATATAACCAGCAATGAGGTCACCGAGGTCTGGACATCTGTAATTAGCCTATATGTAGGCTACAGCATATTAAAAAAAAAACTCCAATAAAAACAGTTGACAACAAGCTCAAATTAATGAAGGCTTTAGGACCATGAGGGCGCAGCTGATTACTTTGTTGTAACCCTCATTTCAAGCTGAAAAACTGTTTCCCCATCACTGACCAGACTAGGGGAAACACAGGAAGCACGTGGAAATGCTGTGTGCGCAATAACTGAGAGCACCACTGTTTTCGGGCAGAGTTATGGGCGATAAATAGCGAATTTAATAGGGTGAAGAAACTCCCCATGAAGAGAGACGCTGTGCGCATTTATGCACGAGGCACAGCAGCCTAACTTAATATTAAAATCTCCCGACAAGCTGACAGGATTATCAGGATCTAATGTTAATAATAATATGTTGTGTTTTCCACACATCCAAAAGGTCTCACACACACTCCAGGTTCATACAGTGAAACTGTCTGGAGTATCAGCAGCCATCCTCCTGATCAATTCTGAGATCCATTAGAGCATCTAAACATTTCACAGGCTAAAAGTTCAATTCTGTTTCCTCTGTAGAGTTTCCTCTATCTGTCCTGTCAATTTCTTAACTTCATTTTTTAATTTTTTTTTTGCTGCTTAAATGTCCCAGGATATAGCTGTGGAAACGTTTAAATGACTGACAGCAGCCTAGCTCCTACAATCATTACAAAATGAGTGCAAACAGCTGCTGATGTCATATTAGTAGGCTGTAATATCAACCAATGCATCCTCTGAATTCACTAACCTGCTGTATTTTTACTGTTGTCAAATAGTAACAATAGTGCCCATTAATTAGTCCGCACATGTAATTCCAACAGTAGGCTATGTGATGACAGTTATAGGCTACATTTCAGATATATTTAGCCCAAAGGGTATCATCTCCACTGGGGAGGATGGAGACATCCACCACTTTTTGAAATGGCTGATTCTGTCCCCATCACTTTCAAAAGCATTTGTAAAAAATGTTTTGAAAATTACCTTGCAACAAGAAATGTTAAAAGACAAATGAAAATGCCTTTAGAAAGTTTTAGCCTATTTGCACAATAAGAAAACATGCAATGCAATTAAAATATAAGAAACAAATGTGCATTGTCCAAGAAAGTAACTTAAGCAGCAAAAAAGCTACTGATTACTGCATTATATTCCATTATATTTTTATATTTTGAATTGTCACGAGCCACCTGAATTTTGTGTTGCCATATAAATAAAGACAAATGCCATAAAATGGTGCAGAAAATGTTTGCCAAAAAAAAGTAACCTAAGCTAGAAAAACAAATACTACTGCTTATAAAATGCATGCACCGCTCAGGAAATTTAACAACTTCTTGACTTCTTGGCCGAATTTTCCGTTCTCTGAAACAAAACAAAGGCGAGGGAAGACTAAATCATGCCTGCATGTGTGCTGACTCAGCAGAGATGATATTAAATAAAAAATGTTGATCTACAGGAGAATACATATCTGAAAGCAATTACAAAATGCCTGAGAGCCTTACTGCATAATATTACATTATATTTATATTTTGTATTGTCACCTGCCGCCTGAATTTACATGAATAAAAACATTTCCACCAGAAAATGCAGACATTGGTGCAGAAAATTTCACCAGAATGCAGGAAATGAAGTGTTAATTGCTAAAACATTTCTAGTGGGAGGACCGTGTTATTTTGGTATAAATTTCCATAAATAGGCTCTATTTAAAAAATTGAAAATCTGGACCTCACTAACCCTGTGTGTTGATACTATAGCAAGATTTTAAAATAATACTCCATAGTAGCAGTGTTTACTCACTTCGAATGATGATGGAGGACACGTCACTGTCAGGAGATGAAGACACGTAAAGGTAAAAACATGTCACTTTAACCTCAGCAGGTGAACTTTGATTTGTAATCTTCAGCAGTTCGGTTCCTGTCAGTTTCTGCAGACAAGAGAACCTTTTGGCAGGTCCTCCTCTTACAGTGCGGAAATAACACTCAGACATAGAAACAGATGATGGAGTCTGACAGTTCAGTGTGACTGAGTCTGTCTCTGTGATCACTGATGGATTCACTGTCAGTGTTGGTGGAAGAACAGCTGGAAATTTGGAGGTAAATAAAATGTTATATTGAATAATTGCATTAGAGTCTATCTATGATTCCAATTGAGAAAATGTGATATAATGTAGCGGAAGTAATGAACAATGTACTGTACAAACAGGTACTCTGTAGAAATAGTCAAATTAATTACAGACTATAATAAATTTTCCATACAGAGATAACAGCACGGCTGGACAGATAACAGAGACTGACCTTGTACATGAATCCTGTGAAAGGAATCTGTAGGAAATACGTGTTAAAAAGTATGTATATATATCTATATATAATAATTCTTTAACAACTTTAAACAAAATATAGAAAGATTTAAACACTCAACGTGTAATTCTGTCAATCAGAGGTGAGAGTAAAGATTGAGAAATTTGACTTTATTTGTTACAATGGTCAAATTATTTTGACTCTACATTGAAGTTCCAAAATAAGTTTACAAATAAACAGCACAAATCAGCAACTCTGGCAATAAGAGGACATATAACATAAAATTACCAGTCAATAAAAAGTAGTTAATATAATCGTGTGTTGTGGTTTAACATGCTGATACATAAAGGCTGATGTTACATATTAATGTCATGTTTGCAAGTGTGAACCTGCACACCTGTTTATAACAGTCTACATAAATAATTAGAAAATCTATAAGAGGTTTAACTTACACATGAAGATGACAAAAAACATGCGTCCAGCCATGATGATGTACTGAAGAGTGAAGAGTACTTAGACTGTTCAGAATCAAAGAAGATGCTTGTGTGTCTCACTACATCGACTGAAGTGTCATTTTGCACTTTAGGCTTGTTCAGGAAAACCACAGCTAGAGACAGACAGCAGAAACACACATTTGACATCCTTTTAAAGTACATGTATTTTATTTATATCAAATCAACCACATTGGAGGTGGACCTCTGAAGAAAGATGATGAAGTGTGTGTGTGTGTGTGTGTGTGTGTGTGTGTGTGTGTGTGTGTGGGAAATAAAAACTTCATTAAAACCGTTATTTGTTAAAACTGCTCACATTTGCACACACATTTGATGGCCTGTTCAAATAAAAAAGTTATTTTGTGTGTTTCTCCTAAACATTCAAGCATTTTAATATATACAAACACAAATTATTCCCTCAAGTTGGTAAAAATGTCACATTGGCTGAAATAATATTTTTAAATGATGTTAAAATTATTCTTTCCTTGCAAACAATTGATTTTGTCTCTTTGACAGTTTACCCTTTTCATTGTATTCTTATGGGTTAAATCTTGTGTTGTAGTTGGGTTTTACTGTTTTCTGTGTATGCAAGTATGGATTTGTGTAGCACATGTAAGGTAAATGTATAAAGCACTTTAATACAAACATGTTTTGTGTTTAAAGCATGTTCAATTTTTGAAATGAATGGGACTTTTTCAAATTTGTGTATACTGTTTTTACCACAAATGATACATGTTATCTTTTGACTGATCAGTAAAGTTCAATTAAACCATTACACCATTCTGATGTGTTCTCCGGGATAAGCAGCATGTGACAGTATAGTTCATAACTCATTTTGAGATCAAATAATTCATTTGAAAAGCTGATTTAATTTTGATGTTATTACACTACTACACAATTACATTTTCAGGACATGTCATTTCATTTATAATAGCTAATGTTTATAATAGAGTGTATACTAAGTTTGTCACTGTTTAAGAATAAATGACAGTTTTTTAAATTACTGAAGAAAACAATTTTTTTACAGATATCCTGTTTTTTGAGCTGCATTGGTATAGTTTACTTCATATTTTTCATTATCTGCAGCATTTATTACACATTTATTTTCCTAGTCAACAGAGTGGATCATGTGAGACCTGGTGCCCAGAGAGCTGCAGAGACCTGTGAAGCATCCTAAAGTGCTGGACATCTGAATCTGATGGACTGACGTGGAAAGGACTTCTCCCCTTTTGTTTACTTTTATTTTTAAATATTGGCTATATGTGTTTTATGTGCATTTTAACTCATTTTGTCTTTACTACTGAATGAAAATGTTACATTTCACATTATGTCTGTCAATTCCACAGACATGCTGGTCATACAACAGATGAAACATCAAATATTAAAACTGAACTTTTGCTAAATGAGAGAAGTTTAGTATAAGTTAAAAAGTGAAAATACTCCCAAAACATGTTTCATGTTTCACATGAAATGTGTTCATGCAGTGTATTTCTGTGTGCTGGAGTATTTTCACTTTCAACCTTATACTTAAAGATAAATAAGGAGCCATACACCCAGTACCAGAGCCTGCTGTTGTTGAAGACTGCCTTCTTTGCTGCTCTGATATAAGTCTAGTTTAAACACATAAATCCAAACTAACCTGTGGTTAAGAGATGAAACAAAGAATGACCTGCCCAAAGTAGTTATGAATCTAAATAGGTGGTGTCATTAACCGTTGTAGTGGATCAGCCAGTGTTGTTTTAATTATTTTATGCGATTATGAGATTCCAAAAATCTTTCTCTCCCTGAGGAAAGGGGGGCGTTGTTGCCAAGTGAAAGGTTTGCTTTCCCTAAGTGCTGTTTTGGGCTGAAATCCTGTAAATGTGTTTAACTGGTAACGTTAACCATTCTAATATTACAACGACTAAGTAAATGTTTCCTTTCCTTTTATCGAATGCTTGAAACCAAGAACGGTATAACCGTTTGACATCTAAGGTTCCATTGTGTTCCATTGTCCATTGTTCCATTGTGGAGAAGTATTTGATTAAAATACGTGCATATAGTCTTTAGGACTATATTAAAAGTTAATACACTGAAGCCTCCTCCTGGTGACACGCTCTTTGTCGCTCGCTCTCTTCTCTTGTATAACCAAACTACGTAACACAAACTTAAGCATGATTTATACTCCTGCGTAGGGTCTACGTGCATAGCTACGCCGTACGCTACGCACGTAGCCATGCATTTATACTTGTGCGTCCTTGTTGAAAAACAGACACACGCACACTGAAAACTGTCACACACACACTGAAAATGTGCGCATATACACTGAAATACAGGGATATCTGAGTGTGTGCGTGTAAAATTATTTTTGTGCACCCGGAAGCTTTTGTAGTGTAACAGGAAGCCTTAGATTCCTGTCCTAACTTTCAAAATAAAAGCATAGCTAACATGATGAAACATGGATTTCAGTGCGAGTGGTATTCTTTGTTCAGAGAGATTGTTTATCTAAGCAATTATATGAACAGTTAATCATTTATTATATTTATATATTTAGTTCAGCATCCGGGGCGGCACGGTGGTGCGGTGGTTAGCACTGTCGCCTCTATAAAGGCATGCGCCCGATGTTAGCTGGGATTGGCTCCAGCCCCCCACGACCCTGTACGCAGGATAAGCGGTTGACGATGGATGGATAGTTCAGCATCTCTAAACCTACAGGGAGGGATATTTATTGTATGTCACATTTAATTTTTGCTCCTCACCTTCAGATATTTTATAAACTTCATCTCTGTCTTCTTATTCACATGAAACCTACAACACTTTACTTTATGATCTACAACATGCAATGATTTGCTGAGCTTATTATACACATTCTACATGTATTTTGACCATGGATATTTAGCTAGCTGCATCAGTGACTTCCTGTTACAATGAAACAGGCACTGAAATGTGCGTACATTGTCAGTGCGTGTGTGACAGTTTTCAGTGCGTCTGTTTTTCAATGTTTTCACCCTAAATGGCCTCTCATAGAAAACATTGAAAAACAGACGCACACGCGCTGAAAACTGTCACACACGCACTGACAATGTGAGCACATACACTGAAAACACGGAAATACTGGCACAGTCACATTTACAATGTGCACATACACACTGAAAATGATCATACATGCATTGTTGAAGTACGCCGACTTCTCTGGGTCCGTTGATGAGAAGAGATCAGAGGAGACAGTGCCTTAAGTTTCGAGACCTTTATTACAAACCAAAAGCAATTGCAGATATATATCTGGAGACTCCTCACACCAACACAGAGTCTACTCTGAAGCAGTAAGCAGAGGAGTCTGTCTCTTCCTATGCAGCCTGACAATTTATAGAGGTAACTGTACCCAGAGTGGTGTGTCTGTGTGTCCGTGTGATTAGTGATATGGATGTGTGTGCTTGTGATTGGGTGTGGATGATTGAATCACAATGTATGGTATGTGTTTGTGTCAACACAACTTCCTCTTATCTAAGCCTCACAAACTAAGTATTGCAACACAAGTTACATAAGATATACAGAGAGCATCATGCACCCTTCTCACAGCACCAACAACACACCAAGCACACGCACTGAAACCAGGCACAGACACACTGAAAATGTACACACACACACACACACACACACACACAAAAAAAAAATTCACACCACACAAACGTCACACAGAGTAGGATACAGGCTACTTGTCTGTGTGTGCCTGTGAAGTCATTTCAGTGCCTGTTTCATTGTAAAAGGAAGTCACTTCTCACTACCTTCTCTTCTCTTCCCCGTCATGCCCCCCCCTTAAAACCCATCAAATAATACACTGCTCAAAAAAATAAAGGGAACACTAAAATAACACATCCTATATCTGAATGAATGAAATAATCTCATTAAATACTCCTTTCTTTACATAGTTGAATGTGCTGACAACAAAATCACACAGAAATGATCAAAAGAAATCAAATTTATCAACCCATGGAGGTCTGGATTTGGAGTCACACTCAAAATCAAAGTGGAAAACCACACTACAGGCCGATCCAAGTTTGACGTAATGTCCTTAAAACAAGTCAAAATGAGGCTCAGTAGTGTGTGTGGCATCCACGTGCCTGTATGACCTCCCTACAATGCCTGGGCATGCTCCTGATGAGGTGGCGGATGGTCTCCTGAGGGATCTCCTCCCAGACCTGGACTAAAGCATCCGCCAACTCCTGGACAGTCTGTGGTGCAATGTCTGGTCGATGGAGCGAGATATGATGTCCCAGATGTGCTCAATTGGATTCAGGTCTGGGGAACGGGCGGGCCAGTCCATAGCATCAATGCCTTCTTCTTGCAGGAACTGCTGACACACTCCAGCCACATGAGGTCTAGCATTGTCTCGCATTAGGAGGAACCCAGGGCCAACCGCACCAGCATATGGTCTCAGGGGTCTGAGGATCTCATCTCGGTACCTAACGGCAGTCAGGCTATCTCTGGCGAGCACATGGAGGGCTGTGCGGCCCCCCCAAAGAAATGCCACCCCACACCATCAATGGCCCACCGCCAAACCGGTCATGCTGGAGGATGTTGCAGGCAGCAGAACGTTCTCCATGGCGTCTCCAGACTCTGTCACATCTGTCACATGTGCTCAGTGTGAACCTGCTTTCATATGAGGAGAGCACAGGGTGCCAGTGGCAAATTTTGGTCTTCTTGGTGTTCTCTGGCAAATGCCAAACGTCCTGCACGGTGTTGGTCTGTAAGCACAACCCAGACATGTGGATGTCGGACCCTCATATCACCCTCATGGAGTCTGTTTCTGACCGTTTGAGCAGACACATGCACATTTGTGGCCTGCTGGAGGTCATTTTGCAGGGCTCTGGCAGTGCTCCTCCTGCTCCTCCTGCTCCTCCTTGCACAAAGGCGGAGGTAGCGGTCCTGCTGCTGGGTTGTTGCCCTCCTACGGCCTCCTCCAAGTCTCCTGATGTACTGGCCTGTCTCCTGGTAGCGCCTCCATGCTCTGGACACTACGCTGACAGACACAGCAAACCTTCTTGCCACAGCTCGCATTGATGTGCCATCCTGTATGAACTGCACTACCTGAGCCACTTGTGTGGGTTGTAGCCTCCATCTCATGCTACAACTAGAGTGAAAGCACCACCAGCATTCAAAAGTGACCAAAACATCAGCCAGGAAGCATAGGAACTGAGAAGTGGTCTGTGGTCACCACCTGCAGAACCACTCCTTTATTGGGGGTGTCTTGCTAATTGCCTATAATTTCCACCTGTTGTCTATTCTATTTGCACAACAGCATGTCAAATTGATTGTCAATCAGTGTTGCTTCCTAATAAGTGGACAGTTTGATTTCAAAGGAGTGTGATTGACTTGGAGTTACATTGTGTTGTTTAAGTGTTCCCTTTTTTTTGAGCAGTGTATAATGATATATAGTTAAAATAATTGTGCAAATAGTAAAACATTACAACGCAAACAGGGCAATTAAAGTGCTTTTTAAGTTTAAAAACATTTTGAGTCACCCCTCTCTTGCCTCACAGTGGTTTGGTCCATTGCCTGCTTTCCCTCTCACAGGAGGCCGGTGGCAGAAAACCAGTTCTGATCCGTCAGTAGTTGTGGAGCTCCAGTAATGTCAAGCAGGCTGGCAGGCAGGGCTGTTTTATGCACTTTAAACATTGGATGAACTAATTATTGTCTTAAAAGGGGCTATATGTAGTTTTTCTACTAAAATGTATCCTTTTTTTATTGCCCGTGTGTGAACGGGTTGTAATCTGACATTAAAATGATCCACTTTCCGGGTTTGGCTATTAACTCTGAAGGCAAGTATTCCTATTTGAAGGCTCCGGGTCGGATTTTCCGCGAAATCCAGTGACTGACACCTGCATGCGCGCTCCCGAGGCTCTCGCTGTGTCTACTGACTTCACCCACTTGACCACTGCAACTTACGACATGGAGTCTGCTAACACTAAGAAACGACCTGCTCCCAGCACAACACAGACTCCACATAAGGATAAAAAAAACAAAAAAAAGTTTTATCTGCTGAAGCTCGTCAGGCCTAATGCAGACCTCTGCTTTGTTTTGGGTATAAAAACAGACCCAGAGTTGGCTTTCATCCTATTGGACAGGTAAGCTAACATTACTACAAAGCATGTAAAACATATTTTGATTTTGTGCTTCAGTTGGCTCAAGTTAGATAGCGTTAGCTCGCCGACTAACGCCGAGTAGTTGCTAATGTTGTCCGGTGCAAAGTTATATCGCTTTCACATTACTTTACCAACTAATGCAACCCATGTTACTTTTCTCTGTACCACTGTTATGTCAAAGTGTCAAAGCCTGCAAGAAATGGTGTAATGGTAAAAAGCAAATGTGGAGCGATTTGTTTACTATCCCATAGTGATGCAGCCACGAGCAGCCAGCTAACGCTACAGTAGCTCGGACCCGCCGCTGTTTGCTTCATAACGTTCAATTTAGATTTATTGCCCTTTACTGATACTCAGGTACACAGCTTCTCCACCTCTCAGTCGCTGTAACTATCATGATCCACATAATATACAACCCAGTGGAAGAGCCATCCATCCACTAACACTACAGTAAATTTACTTACTGCGATCTAACTGCTATAAAGTATGACACAATCTCGAGATAGATAGATAGAAATAAATAAATAAATTGCTGAGCCTCTGGTGACAGATTCACAGATAGTTACTGAGCATGGATTAGTTCAAGATCAAGCTGATAAAAATATTACTGTAACATTGCAGTGGGAGTTTACCTGAGTTTCCAGCATGTTGTGTGAAGCTGGCTCCCTACCTGTCTATAGCAGCTCTCACTTTGCTTTTTTTCGGGAGTACTGTGCCAATATGCCGGTGTCTCGCTGCGCTGAATGAAAGGTATGGCGCAGGTATCGATCCGCCTCTGAGATGGTAACGTTGAAGTAACAGAGCCTGAACATGTCTGAGTGAAAAGCCACAGCCTGCATGCTGGTGTTCCTGCATTTATTGCAGGATTTCTGTATGAAAGTTGTGTTTCGGATTCTGCTGGCTCATGAGTTCAAGCGAGCACGCGTACAAACACACGCCTGGTTGCAATCTCAGATGATGCTGAGTCATTAATAAATTAATCATGACAAAACGTTATGATAATCGATTACTTTTCTATGAGCCCACTCTGTTATAACATTAGGCCAACGTCACCTTGCTTATTTGGTAGCTTGTTTAACAGCTTATTGTACAGGAATTCAACTTCTACAGCTAGAGATGCACAGATTGATCAGCTGGGGACTGAAATAGGCCCTTTTCCCACCCCCGCTTACTCGGTTCTGAGCGGTGACCGGGCCGAGCAGTGTCAAATATCCAATTTTCTGCCGGTCACATTGAACGTTTTTACTTTTGACACAAAAATATTTATTGCGAATTATCCAGCATACAGTCAGCAAAGCATAATAAATATTCAAAATAGAACACTTATATTCACAGCACATAGCTCTCTCAAAATAATAAAAGCAGTTTTCCCAATTGTCTTTTTGGTCTAATGCAACATGATGGCTAAAACATGTGACCTGTTCCATAGAAATAAAATTTTTTTTTTACCTTCATTAGAATGATAATTGAAGTATACTGTACAGTATACTGTTCATTTAAAATCATTTGTTGATAGTAGTCATGTCCTAACAAAACAGTGAACATGGTCATTTATAATGTTTACTTATTCATATTCTTAGATATTCAACAGTTATGGATCCCTTTTACCTGAGAGACTGGCGCCACCGAGAGACCCATCTGTTACTCTTGCTGCATCAAGTAGCAGCTTAGATGAAGATCTAGATTTGGATGTAGCAACCCATTTATTTTGTCATTATTTATGTTTTTATTACAGCATGTTAAAATTGTTTATTTTCATATAAACTGTTTTGTATTTATAATAATATTTTATCAATAATTCCTTTATTTTCATCATGTTGTATTATCTTAAGTTGTCTACGTTGTAATCCTTTTTCTTAATAAAATCTTTGTATTTAATTTGTTAGGACGGATTACCATTTGAGAACCTGTTATGTTTGAGTAAAAAAAAATTCAATATTGTTCTAATTGACAACAAGCCTCCTCCACACGCGGCTCATCTGCTGCTGTGAAAACAGAATCGCGGGTGAAAAACCATACAGGAGTTCTTTTAAATAAAACTGCTGACAAAGTCAGAGCAGCAGACAGAGAGAGAGAGAGAGAGAGAGAGAGAGAGAGAGAGAGAGAGAGAGAGAGAGAGAGAGAGAGAGAGAGAGAGAGAGAGAGAGAGAGAGAGAGAGAGAGAGAGAGAGAGAGAGAGAGAGAGAGAGAGAGAGAGAGCACGCACGCACGCACGCACGCACGCACGCACGCACGCACGCGAACAGGTGTCGGTCTGTGCTTGTGTGTCTGACGGGGAAAGAAAGGTGAGCAGATAGTTTGTGATTAAACACAAAAGTGAATTGTAGAATTAAAATGGTGTGCATTTTAATTTCAGCTCCTTTCGTTGAAAATGTTATGTTTCATCATGACCAGAAAAAGCTAAGATTTCCTATACTGGTGCTGATGGGGATCCTAATAAAAATAGATTTTTCCAATAGTTATAGTCCAATAGATTTTATAGAGAAATAAAATCAAAATCGGCAGGTCAGACCTTTTAAAAAATCAGTAATTGGAATTGGCCAGAAAACATGTAATCTGTGCATCTCTTACAGCAATAATCCTGTGTGTGAATATTAGGCTGATACCATAGATCCACCGTTGTGTTGGGTTTTGCACATTAGGCTATGATAAGTGGCAGATCAGTTGGCCTGCTGCCATTAAATATCTAAAATACACACACGCACGCACGCACACACGTGTGTGCGTTTGTAAGATTCCAGAAGAAACCTAAATTACTATGTTGCCTAGTGGAGCAAGTTATTTAGGATAATATGACCACTGGTAAACCTATGAACTTAAGTCATATTTAAACAACTATTGCTTTGTGTTGTTGGCCAGAAAAATACTAGTGAGACTTCTCTCTGTGTACACGTATCCTAAACAAGTACAATTTTCGCTGTATTATTTGTGTCCCCTTCAGAAATTGAGAAATATCATGTTTATTGTCCCCCCCCCCAATTTACGCCCATGCGTCTGTATGAGTCAGTCTGAGTCAGTTTGACAGCCTGAATACAACCTTCAAATGTGTAAAAAGCAACTGCAAAACTGTCTGCTTCTTTCTGACATCAATTTGACAACATTTCTGCAGAGAGTGCAGTAATAGACAGCGGCACCGCCATGATAAAAGTCGGACATCTCCGACAGACAGCAACAGTAACTAAGGGGGGCGTGGCCTTTTTGTATTAAAGGTTTTCTGAAATATTATATTTAAATATGTAAATGAGGTAGTATCTAATAAAATATGCGCTAATTTGCAGCTATTTCAAGAACTAAAATCTAAATACTGGATTAAGTCAGGTTCAAAATTATTGTTTTATTTTGTTGACACATATACTGAAATGTTTTTACAGAGGGGATTTTGGATCTTTTTGTTATTTAATAAATCAGAAAATACTGTATAAAACAGGCATTTTCAACCTGTTTGGGGGAATAAAATGTTCTATAATTTAGGCTATGTATGAACAAACCCCTGTGTCAACCTTCAGAATATAGTCAGGAATACGACTGGAAAGCTTGGTGTGTGTAAGTGTTACAGAAGTGGAGATTTTAGGCTTAGAGTATAAGGAAAAACTGCCTGTAAAGATAATTCTACATATTTTCATTAAAAATCAATATTTACAGACCCAATATCGAATCAATTCCAAACAACAACACAATATAACACATCAAAACTGATAAATGAGTAACAGCATGTCTGAACAGACACAGTTCAGCATTCGTTTGGAGTCACTAGGTCACATAAGCCAGAAAAATATTTAAAAAATATATAATATAAAAAATAGAATATGCACACAAATCCAATGTAAAAAGATGTGTTACTTTTTCAATAGTTTCCATGTCATGTGACCCAGGAACTCCAGCCCAATGCCCAGTTGTAGTACTACATTGGGCAAATGAGACACACCCCTTAATATTTGAGTGCTTTTTCTCTTTTCTATATTCTATTAATATTTTATTAAAAAAATAATTTTCTTTTTCCAATAAATTCCATGTTATGTGACCTAGGCTCAAAAACCAATGGCAAATTGTAGTACTACATGGGGGAAATGACACTGCACTGTTTTTATATTTAAAAAAAGAAAAAAACTTTCCCTAAAAATTTAAATATAAAATATGCATTCAAATCTAATATGAAGGGGTGTGTCTCATTTTTTCAATTCGCCATTGGTTTGGAGTCTCTGAATCACATGACATGAAAGCTATTGAAATAAAATTTTCCATAACACCATTATAACACTAGTAATTTATTGATGCGCCCTAAGCCATCCCTTGTGCCCTCGGAGGTGAGCTAAATGCCCTTATACTGCCAACACTTCTGAGTAAGAAGAGCCACTGGATCCTGAGTGAATGTCTGTCGAATATCCAACCTAAACCTAACTTCACCTCAGTGAAATTTAGATAGAGTAGAGTCCAGTGGGCCAGCAGAAGTAGCCCGGAAACCAGTGTTTGCAGGCTGGAAGTACAGTAACAGCTCGGACAGGATGAGGCCAAGGTGCTGTGAGGAAATGGGAAGACAAAATGGTTTGGAGGTAGTATAGTAGTATAGTACACATTTGTTGATTGTTTTCTGTGGGTTACAAATACTAAAGTCCAAGAAAATCTGACACATTTAGTTAAATATACTAGTTTAGTCTGACACATTGATCATTTATCGGACCACAGTTTGAGCAAGTTAGAATGTATGGCTCTCAATAAGTAGTCTATGTGCTGTGTATTGATAAAATCATGGCGCTGTCTATGGTGCTGAAGTAGCAGACGGATTCATAATTGCGCCTTTTTCTCTGAGTTCTCTCTCTCAGCTCTCATTTCTTTGTTGTAGCGATGCTGGTATGTTCCCAGATATCTGTAGTCACTTTTGGGATTACTGTGTTATTATCCATAGAAAAAAAAACAACAGTTCACATATATCACTGCTGTCTTGTGGGGGGGGGGGGGTTTCACATTTTGGAAACTCATCTTCCACGTGGGGATTAAAGATCCTATAACGTAAATAATTATTACATTTTAGGATGAAGTAAGGTAATGTTAGGTTTAGGCAAGTATCTGTTATGGTTAAGTCTTCGGGGAATTAATGTAAGTCAATTTAATGTTCCCAAAAGCGATGTGGTGGGGACTTAAGTTTGTTTAATGTAACAATTAATGAGACTAAGAGACTAACTAAAGAAATTAAATATTCATATAGGGTTTATACTAAATATATTACATAATGAACTAAACAAACTAATTCAAAGCATGGTATTATTGTATATGTTTTATTTATTTAATTATATTAAACAAACACTGTATGTGCAGTAGCAGTGAGTTGTAAATGCTTGTTCATTTATAGTGCATAGTAATAAAAGTCATCATAATCAACATTAAACAGAAACACATGAAAAAACAAAAAATTAAAACAAGAGTACAGTAAACTTTTGCTTTAATTATATATGAAACTAACAACTAAACACATTTTCACTGTTAATTTAAAGAAAACCTAAATTAAAAGGCAGGTTAGACCCCATGCTGTTTTTTGTATGTCATAAACTGCACCTTAAAAATAGGATCTGGCTCTAAAATCTGGGAGACGTAAACGTTTGGTTTGATCTTTTAGTTTGCTGATATGAAAAAAATTACATTTCAGTAATATTACATTGGTCTAGAAAATATTAATTAATTTAAGCACAAGTTTAGCATTTTCAACAGTTTTTAGGTTGTCTCCTTCTCTTTACTGTTTGCATTTCAGTGTGACTGCACGGTGCTGTACACCATACCATTCAGGGCTGAGGCAGCTGGCTCCTCGGAGATGGTGCAGTACAAATGGTATGTGTCAGGCTGGGTAAAGAAAGAAAACAACTGTAGCATGATGTCTGTGAAGATTCTCAGTCATCCAGGTTTTTGTTATTCAAGGAAGATAAAAGTCAAGGGCAACTGTACTTGGTTTAAGATACCGAAAGGGTAGGTTCCCAGAACTGAAGAAGCCACTTCAATGAGAGGCAAAATGTCTTTAGGTATCTAAAATCCAGTTGCCCTTGATTTTAACCTTCTTTGGACAACTGTAGCATTTATTAATATATACAACAAATATATTTTATATTGTAAGACTCACATCCTTATTTTGAAGCTGTCGCTTTTTCACTTCCTCAGAACCTAGAGAGAAAGACACATACAGTAAGATGATTGTCTTGTCTTAAATAAAGCATTTTATTGTGTGCTGAATTCCCTCAGAAGCTCCATTACAGACTACCAACATCTCTCAGTGGAGGTCAGTAAGCTCACTTGGTCAGTAGGGGGAGCTGCTGCCTGTGCAATTGTGCTATTGCTATGTGCTATTTATGGACATTCTGTGTGGGTTCATCAAGATTGTTACATTCCTACAAACATATTTGTACCCTCAATCCAACTGCTTGATAAAGTTTGCAAATCTACTTCCTTGCCTCAGCGTCAGCTCTTTAGATTCGCAACAAGTGTTTACACCATAGACCATAGATGGTTTAACATTCTTTATTCCAAAATACTGCACAGTCTGTGTATCAAATAATAAGTTTGTCTGATTAAAAGTAAGTCTTCAGTCCAGCTGAAAGTATTTAAGAATTTGATGGTCACAATATGATTGTCATGATTTTGTGTATCTTGAACAGCATTACACTTTTCAAGTCCATCTTTCAGCCATAACAAAAATAAGCATTCTATACCATCTTTTCTCAAACAATGTTTTGTTAACATGTGAAAAACAGTGTCAGACTCAAGAAAAGGATGTTATAGTTGTCTCAGTGCAGTGATGGTCTCACACGCATGATTTACTTTCAGTTTGAGATGCAGGTCCATGTTTGCTGTATGCAGGCTGTTGACTTCCACAATAGTTAGTTTATTAGCTGTGAGGGAAGTGGACTTGTCAAATATTTCCTAGAAACTGCAAATGGCTTTTAAGATCCAAACTAGAATGTATGTATTTTGTGTGTATCATTGAAGCTGTTAGAACCTGACTGATATTCTGCTGATACTCTCACAATTGCTATAAATGACATCTGAATGAAGTGGAAGCTTTTTTTAGTGTTTATATCATAGTAGTTGTTTAACCCTCTAAAACTGAGAAAATCTCAAGATGCATTGATTGTGAAAATATAACTTTAGATTATCAGACAAATTTGTCACTTTATTAGGCAATTGGATCAACATTCTCACCAGCTTTTCTTTTGTTCCAGAGAATTGCAGAAACCAGCAAGATGATGCCCACAGATACTCCACATCCGGCCGTAACTACTACTAACTTCAACATTTCTGCTTTGAAACCAGAAGCCATAGACAAGTGTCACTTTCGCTTCTCACAACATCCACAAACAGCAAGAAGACACATACGTGCATAACTACAATATGTCAACCACCAATACCATTTCACACCTAATATATAAAACAGAAAGCAAAGTATTGCTTTTTTTCAGATATAAAGTTAGGTTGTGAATTCTGAATTTAGGCGGGGATGAATTACACATATTGTACGCACCTGAAGCTGTGTTGGGAGTGTTTCCAGGGAAAGAGCTGTCTTTATTGCTAGTAGTACTAACACTCGGTCCTAGTAAATGCACAGCCACAACCATTTTTAAAACTTCCACAGTAATGCGTGTTAACATTTTAATGCAGTAATAAAAATCTTTAGTCTACCTGTTATGTTATTGACTGTTTCTGGATTCATAGGAGTCGTACCAGAATCTGTTTCTTGAAAGCA
Source organism: Micropterus salmoides (assembly GCF_014851395.1). Lineage (NCBI taxonomy): Eukaryota > Metazoa > Chordata > Actinopteri > Centrarchiformes > Centrarchidae > Micropterus > Micropterus salmoides. The sequence goes on from NW_024043372.1 coordinate 21,482,373, forward strand.
CAAAAACATATCAACATTAAAACTATATGTTGTCTTCCTTTGTACATGTGCTAGTCTGCAATGATTAATTACTTTTTACAAACATAGTCACTGTTTTACATTTACAAGTAGAGGTGGAACCATCAGTATTGCTTGGTGTACTAACAGTCCAACCTGGTGAGTCATCAAAGTACATTTCAAACTATTGAATGCACTGAAACATGTATAATGTGTAATTAACTATGTCACACTTGATATACTGTATTTGTTATTTATTGATTTGTTACTTAAGTATGCACTTTGACTGGCAGTGAGGCTAATCGCCTTTTAAAGCATAATCAGTGTTTCACAAGTGAATATTACATAGTGTTTATTTTATATAAACACCTTCTGGCAATGCGAATCGTTGAAAAACTGAACAAGTCACCTGATGCTGGTTTCACTGATGTTTGTAAAGTAGAAATAAAACTACCAGTGCTACTTGGCCTTCCAACAGTCAGACCTGGTGAATGAAGAAAAGTACCTTTCAAAAAAAGTCATAATACTCAATAACATATATCATTTGTGAATAATTAAAGTCACATATAAAATCTTTTAAAACTAAAATAACAAATAGTGATTTGTGATCAAGATCTGGATTTCTATTCAACATCTCCTGTGACTCTTTTTTTCACAATATCTACAATAAAAGAAGATGAATTTGACATCTGAGTATTTGTGCAATTACTTGAACAGTTATATTAACAAAACTGGAAACCAGAACATTTTATTACAATTGTATTAGATTAGCCATTGTATTAGACAATGTGTTTGCACATGTATTTTAGGTGATGACTGGTGTGTTGATTTAATTTTTTAAATAAATCTTAAAAGCTTTTATGATTGACCATGTCCCTTGTGAGTGTGACCATGCTTGACCAGTAAACATAACTTTGATTCTGATATAAAGTCATTTAAAAATAGACACAAACACGCAGTCATTTCAGCTGTTCATGTCTTCTCTGACTCACCAATCAAGCTGTATCCATCACTACGAGGAGACAAAGAGTTGGGTTCACTTCCCAAACTGTAACTATAACTACTCTAACCTCTAACATGCATTTATTGTGCTCGTAGATTTCTGCATTGATGCTTCTATATTGTTCCTAAAATATAAGTCATTTTGGATAAAAGTGTCTACCAAATGAGTAAATTATATAAAGTTACTGAGTAAAGTAGGTTGTAAACATAACTTAACCCTTACCACTGAATTCAAGTGGCAATGAATTATACATATTGTACTCACCTGAAGCTTTATTCGGAGTGCTTACAGGAAAAGGGCTATCTTTAGTGCTAGGTGTGCAAACACTGGAACCTAGGCAAAGCACAGCCACAAAGCAAGCACAGACAACATAATCACCACGAAAATGCTTAACACTCATTTGTGGTTTTTGACCTGCAAAAATGTTGAATGTTGAAAATTCATTAATAATGTTCTATCCTGCTGGAATATTACAACACACCACTGTAGTCAATACTGTATCAAGACACGATACTATCAGTCGATGGGAGAAACAGTCACTCACTGTGTATGGTGATGGAGGATGTGTCACTGTGTGGAGATGGAGAATCTAACTCTCCAAGCTTTACAGTGTAAAAACACAACACTTTAACCTCAGCAGGTGAACTCTGATTTGCCATCTTCAGCAGCTCAGTTCCTGTCAGTGTCTTCAGACAAGAGGAGTCACTGACAGTTCCTCCACTTAAAGTGTAGAAAAAACACTGAGACTCAGAAACAGAGGATGGAGTCTGACAGTTCATTGTGACTGACTCTGTCTCTGTGATTATCGGTGGATTCACTGTCAGTTTGGGCGGAAGAGACGCTGAAATCGTAAGCATATTGGATTACAGTAAATTACTGAAATTTGCAATTTTTTGTGTTGATACTGTAGCAAGTTATTAAAATAATACTCCATAGTTCACTCACTTCTGACGATGATGGAGGACACGTCACTGTCAGGAGATGAAGAGACGTAAAGGTAAAAACATGTCACTTTAACCTCAGCAGGTGAACTTTGATTTGTTATCTTCAGCAGTTCGGTTCCTGTCAGTTTCTGCAGACAAGAGAACCTTTTGGCAGGTCCTCCTCTTACAGTGCGGAAATAACACTCAGACATAGAAACAGATGATGGAGTCTGACAGTTCAGTGTGACTGAGCCTGTCTCTGTGATCACTGATGGATTCACTGTCAGTGTTGGTGGAAGAACAGCTGGAAATTTAGAGGTAAACATATGTTATATCAAATACTTAATAACTGCATTAAGATACAATTCTTAAGGAGCAATTGTGATTTAATGTACAGTACAGAAAATAGAGTAGAAGTACTACACACAGCCAAAGTAAGTGTACAAATAGTCAAATTAATTGCAAACTAAACTTGTCCATACTGTGATAACAGTACACCTGGATATGAAAACTAATATTAAACTCAGGGACTGACCTTGTGCTCTCATCTCAGAAAAGGAATCTGTTGGAGAAAAACATGTGTTAACAAGGAAAACAGATGTAGTAAACAGTAAATTGTTAATGTTGATGTTGTATTTCAGTTCCCTAATATTAAAGTGAATTAAAAATCCTGATACCAAAATATAATGAGCTGACATCACTTATTAATCTGGTGCTTGCAAATAAAATGCACCTGTATTAGTGTGTAACTACATTTACAACAAAAGAAAATGACATGAGGGTGGTTATGGCACAATGAATGAGACACATGCCTTTGGTATGAGAGACCTGGGTTCAATTCCCACTGTGACCCTTGCATCTTTTGTCCCTGAGCAAGACACTTAACCCCTAGTTGCTCTAAAGGCGTGCTACCTCTGACATGTATAGCAATTGTTAAGTCGCTTTGGATAAAAGCATCTGCTAAATGAATAAATGTAAGGAAACAGATGTAGTCCTATTAGTGTTGGATTTCTCTCAACCTAATGTTAAAGTGAAATAAAACATCCTGATGCCAAAACATCAGGATGTGTTGGTGTGTTGATTTAATTTTTTTAAATAAATCTTAAAAGCTTTTATGATTGGCCATGTCCCTTGTGAGTGTGACCATGCTTGACCAGTAAACATAACTTTGATTCTGATATAAAGTCATTTAAAAATAGACACAAACACGCAGTCATTTCAGCTGTTCATGTCTTCTCTGACTCACCAATCAAGCTGTATCCATCACTACGAGGAGACAAAGAGTTGGGTTCACTTCCCAAACTGTAACTATAACTACTCTAACCTCTAACATGCATTTATTGTGCTCGTAGATTTCTGCATTGATGCTTCTATATTGTTCCTAAAATATAAGTCATTTTGGATAAAAGTGTCTACCAAATGAGTAAATTATATAAAGTTACTGAGTAAAGTAGGTTGTAAACATAACTTAACCCTTACCACTGAATTCAAGTGGCAATGAATTATACATATTGTACTCACCTGAAGCTTTATTCGGAGTGCTTACAGGAAAAGGGCTATCTTTAGTGCTAGGTGTGCAAACACTGGAACCTAGGCAAAGCACAGCCACAAAGCAAGCACAGACAACATAGTCACCACGAAAATGCTTAACACTCATTTGTGGTTTTTGACCTGCAAAAATGTTGAATGTTGAAAATTCATTAATAATGTTCTATCCTGCTGGAATATTACAACACACCACTGTAGTCAATACTGTATCAAGACACGATACTATCAGTCGATGGGAGAAACAGTCACTCACTGTGTATGGTGATGGAGGATGTGTCACTGTGTGGAGATGGAGAATCTAACTCTCCAAGCTTTACAGTGTAAAAACACAACACTTTAACCTCAGCAGGTGAACTCTGTTTTGCCATCTTCAGCAGCTCAGTTCCTGTCAGTGTCTTCAGACAAGAGGAGTCACTGACAGTTCCTCCACTTAAAGTGTAGAAAAAACACTGAGACTCAGAAACAGAGGATGGAGTCTGACAGTTCATTGTGACTGACTCTGTCTCTGTGATTATCGGTGGATTCACTGTCAGTTTGGGCGGAAGAGACGCTGAAATCGTAAGCATATTGGATTACAGTAAATTACTGAAATTTGCAATTTTTGTGTTGATACTGTAGCAAGTTATTAAAATAATACTCCATAGTTCACTCACTTCTGACGATGATGGAGGACACGTCACTGTCAGGAGATGAAGAGACGTAAAGGTAAAAACATGTCACTTTAACCTCAGCAGGTGAACTTTGATTTGTTATCTTCAGCAGTTCGGTTCCTGTCAGTGTCTGCAGACAAGAGAACCTTTTGGCAGGTCCTCCTCTTACAGTGCGGAAATAACACTCAGACATAGAAACAGATGATGGAGTCTGACAGTTCAGTGTGACTGAGTCTGTCTCTGTGATCACTGATGGATTCACTGTCAGTGTTGGTGGAAGAACAGCTGGAAATTTAGAGGTAAACATATGTTATATCAAATACTTAATAACTGCATTAAGATACAATTCTTAAGGAGCAATTGTGATTTAATGTACAGTACAGAAAATAGAGTAGAAGTACTACACACGGCCAAAGTAAGTGTACAAATAGTCAAATTAATTGCAAACTAAACTTGTCCATACTGTGATAACAGTACACCTGGATATGAAAACTAATATTAAACTCAGGGACTGACCTTGTGCTCTCATCTCAGAAAAGGAATCTGTTGGAGAAAAACATGTGTTAACAAGGAAAACAGATGTAGTAAACAGTAAATTGTTAATGTTGATGTTGTATTTCAGTTCCCTAATATTAAAGTGAATTAAAAATCCTGATGCCAAAATATAATGAGCTGACATCACTTATTAATCTGGTGCTTGCAAATAAAATGCACCTGTATTAGTGTGTAACTACATTTACAACAAAAGAAAATGACATGAGGGTGGTTATGGCACAATGAATGAGACACATGCCTTTGGTATGAGAGACCTGGGTTCAATTCCCACTGTGACCCTTGCATCTTTTGTCCCTGAGCAAGACACTTAACCCCTAGTTGCTCTAGAGGCGTGCTACCTCTGACATGTATAGCAATTGTTAAGTCGTTTTGGATAAAAGCATCTGCTAAATGAATAAATGTAAGGAAACAGATGTAGTTCTATTAGTGTTGGATTTCTCTCAACCTAATGTTAAAGTGAAATAAAACATCCTGATGCCAAAACATAATGAGCTGACATCATTTATTAACCTGGTGTTTGCAAATAAAATGCACCTGGTGTTTGCAAATAAAATGCACCTGTTTTGGTGTTTAACTACATTTACAACAAAAGAAAATGACAAGAAGTTTAACTTACACATGAGGACGATTAACAGCAGGTCTCCAGTCATGATGGAGCTGAATAATGTTAATGTTCAATAAGCTTTTAAAGACCACACTTGTGTCTGACTATGTGAACTTTGACAAACAGAGGAGTCATTTTGCAGAACTTGACCTCAAAAAAAACACAGCTAGCATGTGAGCTGAATCACATGAACAGACAGGCCACATAGAAACTAGAATGGTAGTGTACTGTATGTATAACCACTTTCTTGGTGAGAGTTAACACATAACATATAACTAACACACTAACTCTGTCTTAAGGCTCAGTCTCTCAACTGTAAACTAAGCTAATTGCCACCTGCGAGCTACATTGTTAACACACAGAATCAGAATCAGCTTTATTTGCCAGGTATGTGTACACATACGAGGAATTTGACTCAGGATTGTACATTGATCATGTGCTTACTCATACAATAATACAATTATGAAATAAGTGTAGTGAACAACGGTGTGGATTTGTGCATTTTATATTGAATAAATTTGGAGCTACTCTAAATTCCTTTCTCCTCCCCAGAGAAGAAGGGGAGGGGTCAAAGTTGCTTTCTCTAAGTGCTATCCCGACCATAAAACTGGCACCTTTTGATTCCGAAGCTGATAACGCGGGGCCTGACTGTTAAACTGACAAAGGGACACAAACCAGCCATTGGCATCTCCCTGAACAGCCTATCAAAACTGGCCCCCCCACACACGTCTCCGTGGCAACTGACCTTATTCTTTGTTTTATTACCACATCAAAAAGGAAAACCCCTGTCTCACCCAAGTGTGACATGGTCCAGACTCTGAACTTTCAATGTAAAAGGACTGCAGTCTCCAAAGACTCAAAGCATTTAATTAAGTTTAATTAAATCTTTAGTTACCTGGTTACGTTTGCCTCTATTTGAGTAGTTATGTTAACTGTTGTTGCTATTAGTGCTGAAAAGAAGTTACTTGTGTTTTTATTTTCAGCAAGACACTCCTTCATCTAATGTAATCCAAGCTTTCCTCATGTAACCTGAGCTCCCCCAAGTGGACGAAATAAGTATTACATGCCCTCGTCGGAAATGCCTTTAAATGTATAAATATCCTGACCAATAATGTGACAATTGTTTCCTGTTACCAAATGCTTAGAACAGTACAACCGTTCAACCATTGAGGTTCGATTGTGGAAAATATTTGATTATAATACGTGCAAATAGATTTCATTTCATTTCATTTTTCATTTATTTATTTAAGGACAGTGCACATTAATCAACATTTCTGTAAATGTGCCAGTGTTAGCCAGCAGGCTAATTTTCAACTGTAGTCCATTGGCAAGATGTTATACTAGGCACATAATGGCTTAAAAAAAACACATTAAATCACACAGCAATTGATATACAACAATAAAACATAATGCCATAGCACTGGCTCCATTAAAACATAACATCATAAAACATATAACATATAACCATACTCACCAAAATTTGCAAACGTGTCAGAACCGGTGAAGAATTTCGTATTCTACAAGTTTCGCACATGGGCGTTGCAAAATGACTCGCTAGCGCCACCTAGAAAATTGGAAAAAATTAGCCCCTCGTTCACGTTCAACCTACATGTACGAAATTTTCTGGGGACATGTATCATATCAAGACGCACAAAAAAGCCTCAAGAACCCATAGCCTAAAGTCAACAGGAAGTCGGCCATTTTGAATTTTACGGCCATTTTTGGATGATTTACACACTTCGTACTTTAACGAACTCCTCCTAGGGATTTAGTCGGATCGACGTCAAATTTCTGCTGTGCCTTCTAAAGGCATTGACGATGAAAAGTTGTGCTATTTGCGCGTTTTCGTCAATGGGCGTGTCCGTGGCGTCGATGATTCGCTATGAAACAGGAAGTTGTTGTAACTTCAGTGTACATGCTCACATCTCGACCAAACTGTACATCTAGGATGATAGTCCCGCCCTGAACACATGTACATGCCGACATTCACCCACAGTCATAGCGCCACCTGCTGGCAATAGAAAGTGACCTTTAACGAAGCAGCCCCCGCCGCATGTTTCACCTACGTGCACGAATTTTCTGTGGTACGTGTATCTTGTCCAGACGCACAAAAAAGTCTCTTGGAGCCATAGCCTAAACCCAACAGGAAGTCGGCCATTTTGAATTTTACGTCAAATTTTGGATGATTTACACACTTCGTACTTTAACGAACTCCTCCTAGGGATTAAGTCCGACTGACCTCAAATTTCTGCTGTGCCTTCTAAAGGCATTGAAGATGAAAAGTTGTGCTATTTGCAAGTTTTCGTCAATGGGCGTGTCCGTGGCGTGGCGTCAAAGATCAACTCTTCGCCATGACACGGAAGTTGTCGTAGCTTCAGTGTACATGCTCACATCTGGACCAAACTGTACATGTAGGATGAGAGTCCCGCCCTGAACACATGTACATGCTGATATTCACCCACAGTCATAGCGCCACCTGCTGGCAACAGGAAGTGACTTTTAACGAAGCAGCCCCCGCCGCACGTTTCACCTACGTGCACGAATTTTCTGTGGTACGTGTATCTTGTCCAGACGCACAAAAAAGTCTCTTGGAGCCATAGCCTAAACCCAACAGGAAGTCGGCCATTTTGAATTTTACGTCAAATTTTGGATGATTTACACACTTCGTACTTTAACGAACTCCTCCTAGGGATTAAGTCCGACCGACCTCAAATTTCTGCTGTGCCTTCTAAAGGCATTGAAGATGAAAAGTTGTGCTATTTGCAAGTTTTCGTCAATGGGCGTGTCCGTGGCGTGGCGTCAAAGATCAGCTCTTCACCATGACACGGAAGTTGTCGTAACTTCAGTGTACATGCTCACATCTGCACCAAACTGTACATGTAGGATGAAAGTCCCGCCCTGAACACATGTACATGCTGACATTCACCCACAGTCATAGCGCCACCTGCTGGCAAAAGGAAGTGACTTTTAACGAAGCAGCCCCCGCCGCACGTTTCACCTACGTGCACGAATTTTCTGTGGTACGTGTATCTTGTCCAGACGCACAAAAAAGCCTTTCGGAGCGATGCCCTAAAATCAACAGGAAGTCGGCCATTTTGAATTTTACGTCAAATTTTGGATGATTTACACACTTCGTACTTTAACGAACTCCTCCTAGGGATTTAGTCCGACCGACTTCAAATTTGTGCTGTGCCTTCTAAAGGCATTGAAGATGAAAAGTTGTGCTATTTGCGAGTTTTCGTCAATGGGTGTGTCCGTGGCGTGGCGTCAAAGATCAAGTCTTCGCCATGACACAGGAAGTTGTTGTAACTTCAGTGTACATGCTAACATCTGAACCAAACTTTACGTGCTTGATAACTCTCCCACCCCGCTATGGAGGACCGATCCTGACACAGTCAGAAATAAATACAGAAATAAATAAATGCTCAATAAATAAATAAGCTTCCAATTAAATACACAAAAAATAAAGTAAATTAAAGCTGCAAGCAGCGTTGGGCGGGCCCTCGCACTTGTAAGCGCGTCCGCGCGTGAGCCGGCCGAGTTGCACATTCTGGAGCTCTGCCGGCGCGGCTGTGAATTTCCTACACGGTTCCGACGCCGCATGAAGGTGCTATATGTCACTTCCTGTGTCCCCTATGTGGAGCTACATAGCACTTGCCGCTATGAATATAAATCGGTATTGGCGTGTAGATGTCTGCGGGGTGGGACAGTTATCAAGCACGTACAGTTTGTTTCAGATGTGACCATGTACACTGAACAATAATGTACCCAAACAATAAAATAAATTCCTTTCATATTTCCCTGCCTTGTTGTTTATGTGTACATACAGAGGAAGAATGTGAGAACAGCACACATTTCATCGTTACTGTGTGTTAGAGCATGGGAGAACAGTGGATACTTTTAATACAGCCCACACCCCTAATACTGTGTAACTATAACAAGTAGAAAACAGAAGAAAAAGATGTTCTTTCTTTACAACTGTCTGCATAGCTTATTCATATTGTATAATGAATGAAAATAAATAGGCCTACTAGGCTCCTCTCTACTTTGACATTTAAGATTAGCTGGTTTGATCTACCTTCATACACATGTGACATTACTGTACAACTTGAGAAAGGTGAGTTGTTTTCTGCTCCAGCCTGCCTAAAAGAAAAGCGTTTTTGGGATTAAATGGACTTTATTAGCTGCTGCAGTGCAGGATGAACTCAGAATAGACCCATTTCTCACCTTATTATTCTAATAATAATAATAATTCTAGCATGTAACAGGTTTTATACTTCCTGTGAGTATAATCCAATCAGTCTTATTTTCATACTGTATATCCGTTGTGTAATTTGATAAATTGTGTTGTATGTGGTGCTCGCATCGGGTACTACTGAGACTTCATTGCCCTCTTCAGAGAAGACTCTGACTGCAACATGCGTCTTTGTAAAGAGAGAAACAGACAGAAAAAGTCTCTAACTCTGCCTGTCAGCTCGCTCTGCTCCGTTAAAACTGAATTTACCATACAGAATTGAATACGAGTGCACTCCAGATTTAGCTGCAGCCAGCTGACCGTGTGCTTCTCCCTATACCGCAGTTCTGTGTCCATGCATGCAGCAAACTGAAAGCACTGTCTGTCGGAGCGTCTACGTGAAAAGAGAAGGAAGACATTGCTGGTAGTATTGTCTTCAGAGTTGTTAAACACCTCAGCGCACTGAAGGAAGCCATCTGACTGTGTGAGGGGCAAGATCGTTGATGTCTGCAGGTAGAGTAGGAGCTCTCCTGTCTGACTGGTCCACCAATAGCAGAGAAGATGACCCCTTGAGACACAGCCCCTCCTCATTTGCATAATGAGGCAGAAATGCATACAAAAATTTAAAAAAGACAGGCAGAAATAAATACCATGGGTGAAAATAAATAAGGTAAATAAATACAAAGGAAGAATAAAACAGACAAAATATTAAAACACACACATAAATAAATACATTAAAAAAATTAGTAATAAATAAAGTTGAATAAACAAATAAGGTAATTATAACAAAGGTGAATAAGTAAAGACACTAATTAAAATATAAACATTTATGTCTCCTTGTATAATTTAATTACTACCTACATTTATTTATTTGCTTTATTTTTTGTGTATTTAATTGGATGCTTATTTATTTATTGAGCATTTATTTATTTCTGTATTTATTTCTGCTGTGTCAGGATCGGTCCTCCATAACGGGGTGGGAGAGTTATCAAGCACGTAAAGTTTGGTTAAGATGTGAGCATGTACACTGAAGTTACAACAACTTCCTGTGTCATGGCGAAGACTTGATCTCTGACGCCACGCCACGGACACACCCATTGACGAAAACTCGCAAATAGCACAACTTTTCATCTTCAATGCTTTTAGAAGGCACAGCAGAAATTTGAAGTCGGTCGGACTAAATCCCTAGGAGGAGTTCGTTAAAGTACGAAGTGTGTAAATCATCCAAAATTTGACGTAAAATTCAAAATGGCCGACTTCCTGTTGATTTTAGGGCATCGCTCCAAGAGGCTTTTTTGTGCGTCTGGACAAGATACACGTACCACAGAAAATTCGTGCACGTAGGTGAAACGTGCGGCGGGGGCTGCTTCGTTAAAAGTCACTTCCTGTTGCCAGCAGGTGGCGCTATGACTGTGGGTGAATATCAGCATGTACATGTGTTCAGGGCGGGACTCTCATCCTACATGTACAGTTTGGTGCAGATGTGAGCATGTACACTGAAGTTACGACAACTTCCGTGTCATGGCGAAGAGTTGATCTTTGACGCCACGCCACGGACACGCCCATTGACGAAAACTTGCAAATAGCACAACTTTTCATCTTCAATGCCTTTAGAAGGCACAGCAGAAATTTGAGGTCGGTCGGACTAAATCCCTAGGAGGAGTTCGTTAAAGTACGAAGTGTGTAAATCATCCAAAATTTGACGTAAAATTCAAAATGGCCGACTTCCTGTTGGGTTTAGGCTATGGCTCCAAGAGACTTTTTTGTGCGTCTGGACAAGATACACGTACCACAGAAAATTCGTGCACGTAGGTGAAACATGCGGCGGGGGCTGCTTCGTTAAAGGTCACTTTCTATTGCCAGCAGGTGGCGCTATGACTGTGGGTGAATGTCGGCATGTACATGTGTTCAGGGCGGGACTCTCATCCTAGATGTACAGTTTGGTCCAGATGTGAGCATGTACACTGAAGTTACAACAACTTCCTGTTTCATTGCGAATCATCGACGCCACGGACACGCCCATTGACGAAAACGCGCAAATAGCACAACTTTTCATCGTCAATGCCTTTAGAAGGCGCAGCAGAAATTTGACGTCGATCCGACTAAATCCCTAGGAGGAGTTCGTTAAAGTACGAAGTGTGTAAATCATCCAAAAATGGCCGTAAAATTCAAAATGGCCGACTTCCTGTTGACTTTAGGCTATGGGTTCTTGAGGCTTTTTTGTGCGTCTTGATATGATACATGTCCCCAGAAAATTTCGTACATGTAGGTTGAACGTGAACGAGGGGCTAATTTTTTCCAATTTTCTAGGTGGCGCTAGCGAGTCATTTTGCAACGCCCATGTGCGAAACTTGTAGAATACGAAATTTTTCACCGGTTCTGACATGTTTGCAAATTTTGGTGAGTTTTCGAGAATGTTTAGGCCATGTCATTTGGGCCTACTTTGCAGAAAAAAGAAAAAAAAAAAAAAAAAAAAAATCCGAGCAAATTCAATAGGGACCTCACACGGTCGTGCTCGGGCCCTAATAAATAAATGTTGGTATTAATTAAATTATACAAGGAGACATAAATGTATATATTTTAATTAGTGCCTTTACTTATTCACCTTTGTTATAATTACCTTATTTATTTATTCTCCCTTATAATCTTCAACTTTATTTATTACTAATTTTTTTAATATATTTATTTATGTGTGTGTTTTAATATTTTTGTCTGTTTTATTCTTCCTTTGTATTTTTCTACCTTATTTATTTTCACCCATGGTATTTATTTCTGCCTGTCCTTTTTAAATTTCTGTATGCATTTCTGACTCATTATGCAAATGAGGAGGGGCTGTGTCTCAAGGGGTCATCTTCTCTGCTATTGGTGGACCAGTCAGACAGGAGAGCTCTAGGCCTACTCTGCCTGCAGACATCAACGATCTTGCCCCTCACACAGTCAGATGGCTTCCTTCAGTGCGCTGAGGTGTTTAACAACTCTGAAGACACTACCAGCCATGTCTTCCTTCTCTTTTCACGTAGACGCTCCGACAGACAGTGCTTTCAGTTTGCTGCATGCATGGACACAGAACTGCGGTACAGCACACAGTAACGATGAAATGTGTGCTGTTATCACATTCTTCCTCTGTATGTACACATAAACAACAAGGCAGGGAAATATAAAAGGAATTTATTTTATTGTTTGGGTACATTATTGTTCAGTGTACATGCTCACATCTGAACCAAACTTTGCGTGCTTGATAACTCTCTGACCCCCAGACATCTACACGTCAATACCGATTTATATTCATAGCGGCAAGTGCTATGTAGCTCCACATAGGGGACACAGGAAGTGACATATAGCACCTTCATGCGGCGACATAACCGCGTAGGAAATTCACAGCCGCACCGGCAGAGCTCCAGAATGTGCAACTCGGCCGGCTCACACGCGGACGCGCTTACAAGTGCGAGGGCCCGCCCAACGCTGCTTGCAGCTTTAATTATTATTATTATTTCTTTTAGACATTAAGTTTAGAAAGGCAGTCCCATGGGAAACCTGAGACACCCCCTGGGGAACCACGCCCCAGACAACAAAAGAGCAACACGCGACCTCGCTTCGCTCTCTTCTCTTCGCTGTTGGCTCTTCCACCCTGCTCGGCCCTCTGGACGCTTCGGCACGCACAGCGTGCCTCGCCAGGCAACAAACAGGCCCTTTTGTTCGCCTGAAGCTACACACCTGAAGTGCCGCGACATTGATCTGCCTTCAGTTTGTTTTATTTTCTTTGTTTCTTTTGTTTTGTTAAAGTTATCGGTCCGTTAAGTTACACTGGACTAATTCAGGAACGACCAAGTTCCATTTTAAGCCTTTTTCGTCGAGCCAACTTCACCGAGGTCAGACCAAGCCACGTGGTCTCGCCAGCTACAACGAAGGAAACCTGAAAACAGCCGAATTGCCAGACAGAGGAGGCGTTTTCAATCAGACACGGAGAACCCTGGAGAATCCCTAGCAAAAAAGCCAGGATCGGCAGCTAAAGTGGGACCAGCAACAGGCCAAAAGCAGACTGTCGACAAGCAGTAAGACTTAACCCACGTTCTGTGATCAGATGTCCATTTTAACTCCTAAAATCATAGCATTAGTTTACTTTCAGTAGCTCTTCTATGCCGTATGAGTCAAATGCTTCCCGCAACCGAACCTCCAGGCTCATTGTTCAGCAAATGTTTGTTCCCTGTATCCAACCATCTTTTTATCACCTTTAGTTAGAGAATAAATTCACTGTAATATAACCAAGAGCTGTGTGTGTTGCCTATTTATAGTTCCTGCCAAGAGAATTGACCCTTTAGATATGAGACTGATTGACTGATTTAAGATAATTGAGCGATTATTAACTAACTGATCACTAGTAATAATTGTATAATTATTCAAAACTACCTAGAGGTCCGGAGACTCTAGGATTATAACAACTCCGGTGGTGCCCTAAAACGAGGAATTAAATAAAATAATTTTATGAATCTTAAAAATTCAATTCTTGGAAATTTATTAAAATGCATAACTAATAAATTTAGGTCTGCTACATAAGATAAAATAAAATAAAATCAGGCACCAACTACAGTATAGTTGGTGCCTGATAGTATACACAATATATACACACTATAAACAGAAACAAAAACAATATAAACAGATTGAGACAATAGTGCAATGAGCAGAGTGCACAGGATGCAAGAGTAAATTATTATTACCATTATTGTAATTATTATGTACATGTCAGAGGTTGATGTGATATACAGGTACACATACATGCATACATGCCACACCTCAACTCTCCAGGGACATATGTGTAGTGAACAACAGTGTGGATTTGTGCATTTTATATTAAATAATTTGGAGACTCAACTCCCCTTTTCTCTCCCAGAGAGAAGGAGGGGGTTTGATTATCAACCCTCTACAGACAGCTGAAGAGACCCCAAAAGAGGGGGGGTTGAAAGGTCGCTTTCCCTAAGTGCTATTCCGGGGCAGTTGATTGTAAAACTGGCCACCTTTGGCAACAGCCGAGATAAGCGTCTTGGTGCCTGAACTGTTAAAATGACAAAGAAACTAACCAGAGATTACAAACAGCCTATCAGAACTCTTCTTAAAGAAAGGGGCAGGAAACCCTAAACTGCCCTACACATGTAACCATGGCATTGCTCTGTGTTTAATTACCTCTTATCAAAGGGATACTCCCTCTCACACCCAGGTGTGACAAAAGCTAGGACACCAAGGACAGCCCTGAACTTTATGTAAACAAAGACTACAGTCTCCAAATACTCAAAGCACACTAGAAACCAATCATTAATGAAAGATACAGCATTACATATTCTTGTATTCATTTTTTAAGAAATATAATTGTGTGTCAAATTAAGCATGCATAACTTTTAAAAAATACGGTGAGACTGATGTTGAAATGTAATGGTGAACTTCTTATCCAGTAGTATAAAAATATAGAAAGTCAACAATACAGTAATAAGTGACAGCTGGAGAACAATGTTAAAAACAACACATGTAAACAGCATAACAGCAGAAGTTTACCATAAGGAAAAGAGGGGGCAAACCAGCCCAGAGGGGGATATATAAGGCTGTCTGCAGACCACAGGGTTGACTCCATCCTCCGACTTGGAGGGATGTTGTACGGGTTTATCTGTCCTGTTTTGGATTAAACTCTTTGCACCGACTCTTGACCGTCTCCAGAGAAGTTTTTGACTGCAAACTTAGTATTTTTTTACAAAATTTATAAAGCTGGTCAAGGTGGGGACCAGGCTTAACTGGCCTAGCCTGGTCGTACATCTGACCCAACAGCTCCTTGTCTCCCTTTCAATTTAATCATTAAAGTGGCAGGTGACAACAATCTCTGTCCTGGTGACAGGAGCGTTGGGGCTTTATTTGTGATTTGGTACAACTCTCTTCGGTCACTTTAACATCGCTTCAAATTGTAATTGAAGAATCTTTTGATTTTGCCCTGTGGGTTCCCAACCACAATTAACCGTAATTAAAGCCACAATTACAACACAGACACCTTCACCTAACCAGGTCAGAGATTGTTGTCACCTGCCCCTTCAGTGATACAAGGAAAATGTTGTCGTTTTGCAAACTTGACAGAAATAGGGACATGCTTTTGTGTTCACAAAAATGTGTGTGACAATAATATAAATAGAAACTAGAACTGCAAGCAGTTGTAAGCGGGGTCCAAGCCTCCCCCCTCACTCCACGGAGGCCGCGCAAGTCGACCCGGGCGCCCCACCGTAGTTTGGGGGACCTGTGGAGAATAAATGACCAGAGTTATAAATGAAAGGGACTTGCGGTTACGGAGATATAAAATGAATATATGTCTATGGGAGTGTCATTTGATATAAGCTTAGTAGCTGCACCTAGAGGCTGATTGGCATCAAATTTCACACAGTGTCGGGAGGGCATGGTAGATAAGGTCCCCGAGTTTGGTGTATATCGGCCATTGCAAACCTAAGATATCATATCACATCCAGTTTTTTGCATTTCAGCGTATAGCATATAAGCGTATAATTCTGACGTTTTTTGGCGGATCAAAATTCCCTCTACAAACTTTTATCGGCTCGGCCCAGAGATCGTCCTTGCCAAGTTTTAATTTAATTTATTTAAGTGCCGATCGGACTTGCGGTTTCAGAGGAGATAATTAATATATGTTTTCCAGTTTTTGCGATTTAGCTAAATGAAAACGTCATCACACAGAGGCGTGTCCTATGCCATACAAATCGGCAGCATCCCGCAAACACAGAGACATAAGAGCTTTTTCTCAATCTGCGTTCTTTTCTGTGCTTGTGGACTTGTGAAACGTCATCAGTCAAAGTACTGTTACAATTCAAAAGTCCACATCTAGCCAAGTACAGTCAAATACCCGGATGTGTTCTTGCTCCACTCGTTTTACTGAGCCTGCATCAGTGGTGATTTGTGTGGACTTCGGATAGACAGATATCCCAGAATGCATTTCGCCGACCAAAAAGCGGAAAGGTCGGAGGAGAAAACTCACAGCTGTAACTTATAATACTGCAGTTCTTGTGTCACATATAGTAGTTTTTTATGCGGGAATATAGTTGTTTAAACTCCAAATATGTGGTTGATTTCTCAAGACAGAGCTGATTTAAAAAATTGCTACGACGTTTACGGAAATGTGAGGTACCTCCCGCTAACGGGTCCGGCCGTCATCAAGTCTGCTGCTGTTCCAATTGCTGAATGACTGACTGCGTGCTCCCGTTCCTGGGAGTTTGTACTCCCGATCCGAACTTGCCAAGTCCGAGCTGTAAAGTACAGAAGTCCGAACTTGGCGAACTCGGTATTGAGAAACAGCCAAGGTTTATGAATGTGCGATGTAGTGGCACGTAATTATGAGGCAAAATGTCCTTTGGTTCAAAATCCCATTGAAATGAATGGTATTTTCCGAAGGTATTTGATCTCCAATTATAGCGCCACCTATAAGCCAAATTGCACCAAATTTTTCAGGTGTCATCAGGGGCCCATGGGGAACAATTGACCCAAATTTGGTATCAATCGGACTTGTGGTTATAGAGATATAAAATGCATGAAAGTCAATGGGATTTTTTTTCATGTCTTTAATCTGCAATAACAGGGTCATCTACAGGCATATTTGGGTCAACTTTGGTGCCTGTAGTGAGGAGACCATGCTTAACAATTCAGCACAGGTTTCATGTCAATGTGACTTGTGGTTATACAGGAACAAATTTTTCGGATTAAACAGCGCCACCTAGGGGCTAGTTGCACCAAATTTTGCACAGGCCCTCAGGGGGACGTGCCACATTACTGCTCCAAACTTGGACCTCACTTCCTGTTTTTATCATTTTTCACAATTATTTGTTAGCCTATAATTGCGAAAATTTTAGTCGGATCAAAATTTACTCTACAAACTTTCATCAGCTTGGTCCAGGGATTATCCGTACCACGTTTGGTGCCGTATGGACTTGCAGCTTTGGAGGAGCGAATTAAAATAGTTTTAAAATTTTCCGCGATTTTGCGTGAAAAAAAGTTTGGGCAGAAATGGGCGTGGCCTATACCACAAGATTCAGCTGGATCCCCCGAACGCGTGGATATAAGGTTTTTGATATGCACCTTTGTGGGCGGGAGTTCCAAGCCCAAGCGCAATTATCTTGATTATAGCGCCCCCTAGAGGTAGAAGTATGCAGAAATTTGCGCCTGAGGTATTATGCACGGAAGAATAATGATGAAAACGGTTCCCAGCTCTGCTAGTACTGGGGGTTCCCAGCCCCACTTGGGCTTGGATCCCTAATAAGGAAATATATAATATAATAATAATATATAAATAGGAAATATCTCTTCATCCACTCATACAGTATAAATTCAGTCTTAGACCCATCCCAGTCATGGCTCTAGTCCATCAGCAGAGGGTGTATTTGTACCACAAATGACAATGTTTAGCAGAATTGCAGCAAGAGAGGCCTCTTGGAAGGCAAGTAAGCATGGGGGTGACAAAGTTCAAAATACCAACTTTACAAGAAATACTGCAGTCAGTTTGACCTGTGAAGTAGTTCACTACTGTAGACTGCCTATTTTTTATTTCAGTACTGCAGAAACATACAAGGTTTCTGTGCTTTACTTGCAGAGAAATGACAATGACAAAGTTATACGCCAAAAAATACAAGTTTAGAAATGACACGTTTAAAAAGTCTCTATACAGTATAAAAAATGTTTTTCAATGTGCCTGCAGGGTGCTGTACACCATGTACTTCAGGGATGATGCAGGTAGCTCCTCAGAGATGGTGGAGTACACATGGTATATGTCTAACTAGAAAAGAAAGAAATCAACTATAAGAGGTCTTAAATGTATCACATCTATAAACATTAGTAGCAAATATATTCAATACTGTGCCACATGTCTCACTTACATCCTCAGTTTGAGGCTCTTTCCTGCTCAGTATTTCAGAACTTGCGAATAAGGGAGAACCACAAACCAAGATAGTTACAGTGAAGTTTGGCAAGAGACACAAAGGCAAGATGTTTCAAGCATTTGAATTTGTGCTCCCCTTAATCTAGATATCTGTAATAAGTCTTCTTCAGTAATTAAATATTATGGAAACAAAAGCAACTTTTGGGGACAACAACTAATACTGCAAATAAATGTATTATCAGTTATATATAAATGTCGACATTCTGAAAAGAGTTGGATGACCAACCAAGCACAGTAACACCATGGTCAGCAAACCAGTTTCCAGTTGTTTTTGCTCTTTGGCAGACGGCAAGTCCTGCTGGAAAAGGAAATCAGTATCTCCATAAAGTGCTCTAAAATCTTCTGTTGCATTGACTCTGGACTTTATAAAACACAGTGGACCAACACCAGCAGATGGCATGATGGCATTGCACCCCAAATCATTACTGAGTGTGGAAACTTCACACTGGACTTCAAGCAACTTGGATTCTGTGCCTCTCCACTCGTCCTCCAGTGGATCCAGCACTCTGTGAACAGCCAGCCGCCCTTACTCTGCAGCAGTAAGGGCGGAGAACACTGTCCGTTTTCCTTTTTTCTTCTTTGACATGCGTTCAAGATCACTGCAGCTGACTTTCACCGACTTGATTGTCAAACGTGAGCTGTCGGCAACTTCAGGGGCAGGATATAGAAACGGCGCCATGAAGCCGGACACATTCTACCTGCGTGAGCTTAATGTGAACTTAGAACAGTGACTGATCAGGCAGAAGCTGGGGCGAAAATGTATAAAACGTCTATAAAACGACTGATTAACATTACTATCATGTACACAACTGCACAAATCAGTCCAACACCGCAATTTCGGAGACCCACCTTCAAATAAGTTATTAGCAAACATGAGCCTAGCTATTAAGGATAGCTACTATATGGTAACATTAAGCCCTGCATATACTTGCTTTTAACTACACATTCGCATACGCAAGATGGCTGCCACACATATCCCGTGTTCCTTTGGAGCATAGGTTGTGAACGTCCCTAGGAATTAACGCTACGCTATGCATCCGCAAGATGCAGTTCCACACATGAACGAGATCTGACCGGCAGGTCAGCATCTGTTCCAGACACCAGCCCAGGTAGTGACAGTATGCAGTTGGTTTGCCACCCGTAATTAAACGCAAAAGAAGAAGATGGTCAACAGCAGACTTAAAGATTTATGGCAGGATGTTAACAATAAAACTCCTGGAGCTAGTCCGCAATTACCAAGATCACTATGATGCCTCATTAAAATCACAACCTGCTCGAGTGCCGCCATGTTTGGTTTGTTTACGATGTGCAAATGTGGAGGTTGTCAAGGAAGATAATCCTGTGTCGGCGAGGGATGACCTGGTCCTGGTCCGCCCCCTAGTGGATTCAGATTTATACCTCCAGGTACACGCAAAGTACGCAGGCAAGTGTGTGAACAATGCCCTTTGTGTTGCAGCTGCTAGTCAATGTCGACTGCACCTGCGCAGTGAGCAGTGCTATAAGTGGGCCGGTACTTACTGTAACTATTATTAAAAGTGCATTTATATTATGAGAAATAACAGACAGGACGTTTTCTCTCCAATTAGTGCTAGCTTTGTAGTGGAGTGTTCAGGGCCAGTCAAACCAATGAAGCAGCTGGCTTTTAAATCAAGCTGCATGTGTAAAATGTAGCAGCTGCGAATCAGAGGAGAGATGACTTCCGGAGGTCAAAAATGTCATATTTAAGTTTATGTTCTGCTTGCTCAACGGTTGTTTGATAGATTGCTATTAAAACACATTCAGAGAGGATTTAAGGTTGCACAGTTTCTAGGAATCCACAATGAGAGACTGGATCATAGTAATGCTCCTGAGGCTGTGATTTTAGGCAATGGAAGATATCATATCAAATCAGTGAACTCTTTTAAGTCCCTATTTAAAACATATATTTATAGGAGTCTTTCCCAATTTTATTTGATTTTATTCAATTTAGATATTTACTTTTAACGTGTATTTTAGTATTTTAATTGTTTTCTTGCTTTTATCGGGTTTTTGTTTTTATGTGTTTTATTGTCTTTGCACTTGTTAAAGCACTTTGTAACTTGTTACCATAAAAATCTAGATATACGATTATCTTCACCTACTAAACACTCACAGAGGACGCTGCATTGCTCTGATGACCTCTTGAAGGACAGTAAGTTCAACAATGTATTTTGGAGCCTTATGGTGTGATTAAAATTATTTTATATAATCAATTCTAAAACAAACTGTATATGTATAATGCTGCCAAAATCAAAGGAATGTCAGTGCAGCATTTGGTTTGTTAGAAGCTTGGCAGCAGAGTTTTTTCGAAATTAGATTGAAGAGGAGCGTAGAATTTACATTAATAAAATACTATTACACAAACTACTACTTACAAATCCTTCCCCTTGTCCTTCTACTCAGACACTCAGTGATGGGAAGGTGGTGATGATGCTTTTCGCTGCAGCCAGCTTTTCTGCACTAAGAGGGTAACTGGAAAATAGGACAAAAACATTGCCACTTCCTCACTCAGTGACACAGGTATAGTCTTGTGGTTTTTGTTTCAGTGCACAATATTTTTAAAGTTAGATATTCATGCTAAAGTGTGGTATGATGCAATAATAAATTATTTTTAGAGAACTTTTCAAAACAATGTTACAAAGTATTTTCACAAGAGCAGAGACAATTACACACATCAAACAAATAATCAGATATAAGGTAAAAGTAGCAATAAACTTAAATAATTACAAAATTAAAATACAGTTAAAAGAAAAATAGATACTTCACACCTCTCCACCAAATCTCTTATGTAAGTCTTCCCAAGAAGCTTCCTCGATGGCACTGACAGGATACCTGTAGTCTCATACTCCTTAAGAATCTGTGGGGCTTTCTTCTGAAGTTTTGACTGTAGGGCTGACTGTGTTCTTCGTTGTTAGTGGTAGGCTGTGTAGAGGCAACAAGAGATGCATCTTATTGCAGTCATATTCAAGGTCTTGACAAAAGGTTTTGACAGAACTTAGAGGCAAGTGTTTACCCAAGGAGCCTAATTCCTGTCTTTAATACATACTGGTCATTCATCCACAACTTACTCAGCTGCCTGATATGACCAGAAAAGCACATCTGAATGTAGTTTGAAATTTCTAAAATAATATCTTTTTATGCTTAATTCACTACCTCTACAATGTGATTCATTTAAATATGTTTTTAACAATCATTTTCTAACAAGAATAGCTGACTCTTCATCTGCATACAGTATAAGGTATTAATGTATAAAACTACATAGGTGCAGAACTTGCACCACTGCGTAGATTTGTAAGGGTGGTCGTTAGGTGACAGGAGTCAGGGGAGAGTGAGAGTGTAGCCGCTTTCATACGGAGATCAGCGTGGAAAGAATCCGCATTTATGTCTAATTCATACTGAACAAAGGTTTGCAGCTTTATCCCGTGTTAAAATGCCTTTATCCCGCAATCATGTGTGCTTTCACATAGCGGTCCGGCTTTACAGGAACCAGCGGCATGCCGCAGCATGTCGCCTGTGGCTTTTCACAAACAGATCGTTCCGTCTTTCTGTCTCGTGTCTGTCTGTCACCAACTTTCCCTGCTCAGAGGCAGATAAAATCTGCTCCATACCTTTCTTAAACTGCAGCAAGCCGGCAGATTGGTGCAATATCCCTAAAATAAGGTAGCGTGAAAGCTGCTACTGTTAGGAGCTAATTACAAAAGGTACCAGGACTCTGTCAGAACCAGGAGGCCAGAAGAGGGTGATTGTAGAAAGTGAGCAGTCTGACGAGGAGGTTTAACTTGAATGATAAAGCATGACAAGAGTGAGCAGTGATAAGATTTAAGATGAATGATTAATAAGCATCTTGTAAGTTTATAAAACAATTTACTGTTGTCAAACTATACTGTTGCCTACATATACCAATAATATAATTTAGCTTCAAATTTCACTCTGACTCTTCTTTAAGTTTGTGTTTGACATAATACCTTATTATCGCAGTTAAAAGGACAGAAATGAATGTATATGTGGCACAAAAGGCAATTTATTATTTTGGCAGGTAAAAATATGTTTGGCAGGTGTATTTCATCTACCAGCCACCTTGGCAGGTGAGTCAAAAAGTTAATTTCCACCCCTGTTTCCAACGCGGACAAGCGTTCAACTTATCTTACTTAGGCCTATATGTAACCTTATCCTTGCGAAATAAAGTAACTCAACTGTTAGGTGCACCACTCGATATAGGTTTTCCAGTAACCACAGAGCCACTGCAGGAACTTTGTGTTATCTAACGTTAGCTAACAGTTCACATTAATGGCGGTGTTGAGTCGCTTTCGAACGACTGACTTCAAACCTAACGTTATTATGTTAACATTAACGTTACCAGGTTTCATGCAGACTTTATCGAAACGAGCTGCTAACTTATTAACTGTCATACACCCAAACTGAATTTTAGATGGTGTCATTTTGATAATAAATACGGCAAAATTAAACATCAAAACCACAATGGACGCTTGGTGTAACTTAAGTAACATTACTTAATGTAAAGGTTATCATGGATTTTTTTTTAAATGGAACGGAAAATCCAGCAACATTAACAAGACTTTGAATAAACACTTAATTAAATATGATTAGACTGACATTATATATTCATAAAATAGTTAACAGTTACCAAGAAAAAACATTCTAACTTAACAAGAATGGTTGCATTAGCATTGGCTCTCTAGCTAATATTAGCTAGGTAGCTAAACTTAGCATTACCTCGAGGCCTAACCAACTGTATGATCCTTACTTCAAAATCCTCATATATTCCATATTTCATAATGTTGACATATTTTTTATTACATAAAGAACTACATTAAGATCAACTAGAAATGGATACCTACCGAAGAGTCTGACAGCATACCAGTCGATGCAGCCTCCATCCCCTTTGTCTTTGTCTCTGTGGCTGAAGGAAGTTTTTTTTTTTTCTTTGTGGCTTGAAGAATATGTCATGTTGCTGGGCAGATTCATTTGTGGATTTGTCATTATCTGTATTTTAATTGTTGTGTATTTTCATTTATTTCATTTTCTGCTGTTACTTTTTGATTTTATTGGCATAGTTGTGGGTTATCAGCGCCAATAGTTTATACAGTCTATGCTAATGCCATACTCAACATTGAGAAATATCAGATTAATTACATTAGGATTATAGACTGTAAATAAAAAGTTATAAAATAAAAGTATAAATCTTGAAATACAGAATTAGATTTGGTGATTTGGTGAAGATTATGATGAGGGTATGAAAAAGACCAAAAACTGGACATGTCGTTTAGCTTTTACAGTTGATATGATATAGGCCTACAATTCTATTGAGTAATATAAAAACAGGACCAACACATTTTTGGTCAGGCTGTTGTTGGATTCTGAAAATAACACATAAGTTGTGTTAAACTGTCCAACACACGCAGTGTGTTTAGATATTTTTACCCATCTTTTGTTGATATTCACACAAAATGTGTAAAATTGTAACAAAACATGTTTTGTGTAATTTTTTTAACAAAACCTTTCTGTACATATAGCCCCTTTAACATGCTAATATCATGTTTGTTAGCGTGAACCTGCATTGGTTTTTAATAACCACCATTAATAATGAAAAAATCTATAGAAGGTTTCACTTACACATGAGGATCACAAACAACAGCCGTCCAGCCATGATGAAGCTGAGTGCTGAGACTGTCTAGAATCACAAAAGATACTTGTGTGTCTACATCGACTGAATTGTCATTTTGCTGTTGCCGTTCACTGTTTTTCTCAGGAAAACCACAGCTAGCATCAGAGGCTAGATCACAACAGACAAGCCACAGAAACAAACACACTCTTGACATCCTTTTATAAGTACATGTGTTTTATTTAGAACCACTTAACCACATTGGAGGCGAACATCTGAAGAAAGATGACAAAGTGTGTGTGAATAACTAGCTTAACTAATAACTACATTAAAACATTTGTACACGCATTTACAGTGGTGCGCAGTAATGAACTGCATTAACATGCACTTAAAAAATCATAGGTATTTGTACTTTACATAAGTATTTTTTTTGCAATTTTCTACTTCTACTCCACTACATCTTAGAGGGAAAATATTCTAGGCCTACTTTTTACATCACTACATTTACGTGACAGATTCAGTTACTAGTTACTTTACAAAATAAAATGTTTAAACACAAAACCAATAAAGTTATAAAATGTTATGGGTTGACACCAACAAAACAAGCATTGTGAAGGTGTTAATTTGGGCTCTGGGCAGTTGTGACAACATTTCTCACTAATCTAATTTCATAATGTTTCAATCAATTAATGGAGAAAATAATCTGCAGATTAATCCATAATGGAAAATAATCATTAATTGCAGTCTGATACAAAATAGTTCCACCTCAACCAACTACAACAGTAAAATTCTGCTTTTACATTAATGAGTAGTAATAATCTAATGATAAATAATAGTATAACATGATTTCTGCTTTGAGTGCTTTCACTTTTAATACTTTAAGAACATTTTCCTGATTATACTTGCATACTTTTTGTTGGGTAACATTTTCAATGCAGTCTTTTACTTGCAATATACATAATAATAATAGTATATTTTACAGTGGTGTATTAGTACTTTTACTTAAGTAAAGGATATGAATACTTCATCCACCACTACACACAGCATGTTGATGGTCTGCTCTAAGTAAACATGCAGTTTTATCCCATGTTTGTCCTGAACATTTGACCATATACAACTTATTCCCTCTAGTCGGTAAAAATCTCACAATTAAAATGATCAAGTCATCTTAAAATCATTATTGTCTTGCAAACTCATTTTTAGACAGTTTCCCCTTTTCACTGTATTCTTATGTTTTAAATCTTGTTCTGTAATTGGGTTTTACTGTTTTCTGTTTATGTGATTTGTACGAATTTGTGTACATGTAAGGTAAATGTGTAAAGCACTTTGATATAAATATGTGTTTGGGTTAAAAACTCTTTTAAATAAACATGTCTACTGTTTTTATTATTTAAAGCAACACCACAAATGATTAATGTTATCTTCTGACTTCAGAATTACACCATTCTGAAGTGTTCACTGAGATAATGATGTAAACAATGTAAACATCAGTTAAGCTGTACATAAGAAAGCAAAGTGAAAACGATTCAAGAAAACCACACTTGGACTTGGGTGCTATATCTCTCAGGGCTGATGTAGCTGGTTTTTATGAGCTGCTGCTGTTGTCAATCTGTGAAAAGAAAGAAACTCACATGACTTAACTGCCCTCAGTATAGTTTATAAGCATTATGCATTTATCAAGATGTAAAAGTTGCACATGTTTAGTTTCTTTCACGTCACAATAACTTTATTCACATCAGAGAATAAACACATTTTCATGATTGTACCTGTGTTGGCCGGTTAATGCCTGTTCAGATTCCACTTTCAAGCATTTTAGCAGAACTTGCACCACCAAGTGGCCAATCAACCTGTCTAAGAACCTTATACTGCATTCAGGAAGAGGAAAGCAGCTCACCAGTATTACATTTATAGGTGACCAGTTAATTGGAGACAAAAGCTGTGACCCCAATTGGGGGAAAAGCTGATTTTGGAGGCAAAGGTTAAGGTTTTGGTAATTTTCCAGGAAATGAATGTAAGCAAGTAAACGTATGTGTGTGGTTGTGATGCTTGTGTAGTATCTGACATGAAACAATGAGACTGAAAATAACAATATATACATATGACAAACATACAGTATGTGTGCAGTAACAGTAATAAATGCTTGCACATTTAGTACATAACCACAGAAGTCTCAAAATATATCCGGTTACAGAAAACATGATTAACATTGACTAGAAAACACATTAGAAAACAAACATTTGAGCATATATCTACCTACATATGAAACTATAAAAACTAAACACATTTTCAATCTTGATCAAAAAAGGCTACATCAAAATGCAGGTTGGACCCCATGCTCTGCTTTGTACGTTCTTGAACTGCACCTTACCTCACCCACCTGCTGGGATTCTTGTATGCTTCTTCAAACATGAGGGAGAAATGACTGCCCTCTACTGTAGGTAATAAGTGTTTCATACAACCTCACTTCAAAATACCTGTACTATTGCCCTGCTGGTTGTTGCAAGCAGTAAGCTATTACAGACATTCTGTGTGCATTCATCAATATTATTACACTCCTACAAACATATTTATACCTTCACTCCAGCTGCTAGATAAAGTTTGCAAATCTACTTCCCTGTCTCTGTGTCAGCTCCTTTATCAGAGTCCCACTATGGATCAAGTTCCAGAGCCACAACAAGTTTTTACACCCAGTTTAAGATTCATTTTTCCAATATATTGCACAGTCTATATATCAAATAATAATATAAGAAGAATAATTTTTGTCTCAGTGACAATCCCCACACAGTGATTTACTTTCAGTTTGTTTCAGTTTTCAATAGTTATTTTATAAGCTGAACTCAACTTAAAAAATATTAAGCAAATGGCTTTAAGATCCAAACCACAATGGGAGTCCAGGACGACTGTGTATCTCATCTTAATGAAGCTTGCATTCGCTGGCAACTGCTTCATTCATGCTTCATCATAAGTAGATCCCTCACCAGCTGTGTGGTTATCAGTGCAGCTGGTATAACCTGACATTCCTTACTGATATTCTGCTAATACTCTCACATTTGCTATAAATGATCAATTGACAAGTTTCTTTGAATGAATTAGCTTCTTTTTTTTGGTCTTTATTTCTTTAGTTCAAATTGAGTAAATCTCAAGATACGCTGATTGCGAAAATGCAATTAATAACAATAAAAATAACATTTAATTATCAGACGAATTGGACACTTAAGTATTACACAGTATTAAACCATATGTTTGACTTTATTAGACAAACAAATCAAAATAGTTCTCACTTGCTCTTCGTTTGTTCCAGAGACTTGTAGAAACCAGCAAGATGACACCCACAGATACTCCACCAACAACCAGAAACTTCCACATTTCTTCTTTGAAACGACAGAAGTCATAAACAAGTGTCAGTTTCGCTTCTCACAACATCAAAAAACAACAAGAAGACATGTACATGCATACAGTAACCACCAATACCCGTGCACACCAAATATATAAAGTGGAAAGTATTGTTTTGTTACTGATATAAAGTTATGGAGTAAAGTAGGTTGTGAAATCTGAATTCAAGCAGTGATGAATCACACATATGATACTCACCTAAAGCTGTGTTCGTGAGCACAAAAACATTAACATTAAAAGTATATGTTGTCTTCCTTTGTACCAGGGGTACACATATTAAGCAGCACATTGATGTCATGTGCTACCTAACAACTTTATTTTACTTGAACAATGTGGGCTACAATCTGCACAGTAGGAAGGCTAATTCCAAAAACTGATTAGCAACTTCACATCCATCACACAATTTCAGAGTAACAAATCAGCAACCATCACTTAAGTCTGCAATGGCATTCAGGTTTATCACTTTAAACATATTCATTGTTGTAATGTTAATTTTCGGATGAGTCTGAGAATCACTGAAAAACTGACCTGATGCTGGTTTCATCGGTGTTCGGGAAGTAGAAGTGGAATAACCAGTTGGCGTACCAACTGTCCAACCTGGTGAATCAACAAAAGAACATTTCAACATATATGAAACACGTATAATTAGTGATTAACTAATGTCACAAGGGGCGTCCCTTTAAAAGTCATTTGCCAAAAGGGACGATGACAAACACAAGTGTTTTTTCCAGAACTCTCAGAAAAACCACAGCTAAAATCAGAGCTGAATCATATAAACAGAAAGACCACAGAAACTTCTTCTTTCTTGTTTTCCTCTGACCAGACTTGATGCACGTCAGTAGCAGCTGGTGACCCAAAATGGAGGACAGGAACCCACAGAGTCATGTTACTTTATTTATGGCTTCTTTCTTATGTTGAACAAGAAATTAAGCAGTAAAGCAAATATTTCTTAAAAATATCATCATTTTATTCAACCATGTTGTTCCCAGATTATTCATACAGGCCTAAATCAAAAGATTAGAGTACTCAACAAGGGTGTAAACAGCTGGCAATTATCTTTGACAAAGTAGTTTACATACACCAGCTCTAGGATACAAAAGAAATATTAAATCATCACACACCCGTAATAAATATCACAGACTGGATAAAACATGGACGTAGTTTCCGTGACATCATCTATAGATTTCTGAAGAGAGATTGTGAAGCTAAGATAAAAAATATTTGTCTTTATAACTAATTTGCCTGTTCATGACAACTGTATAGTCAGATATTGCCCATTGTGCTATGACCCCATGATAATTACTTATTTTTTTCTGCTAAAAACCCACTGCTCAGGTAAATTGAGGTAAGTTTACGTTTTTGCATTTATCTCAAAAATGGCTTGACCTAGAGTCACAATTCTATCATCATTTGAATCTCTCGAGTCCTGTTTTCGACATCTCATCAGAAACCGTTGGGCCAATCATCCCAAAAGTTATTCAGGATCATCTAAACACTTAACTGATCTTAAGGTGTAAAATAAATTATTCAAATCATTAATTTTTTTTTCAAATAGAAACAAATGTAATCATGTGAAATACTTCTTGACTGAAGGTCATAAGCGACATCAAATGTTTCTGAAACTAAATGTAAACCATATGCCTCAACAGATCATATAGTGACACCACTATTAATTTTTTAAAGAAAATCAAATTTGTCTTGTCAATTAAATGAAAAAACAACCATCAAAATTCTCATCAATCTTGCTTTCGGCTTTAGTTTTTAGTGTTTTTGAAGTAAGTTTTTGATAGAATTTAAACCAAACAGCTGAAATTGTACACAGCAGCGCATCTATATACATAGATATTTTGAAGCAGCTCACACCTGAGGCCTGTACTACGAAGGGTTTTAACCTACTTAGATTTAACTTAGGGTTATCAAGCAAAGTCCGGGTTAACAATCTCTGACTGCCTACACTGGTGTTAAACGATACTACGATAGTGAATAAGATGATGGTGATAGATGAGTCGGAGTTAACTCAATTGGAGTTGGTGTGTGTTCGCATAAAATGGGCATGTTCTTCTTGAGTTTTCTCACAATGGCGCATGCTTCATATTTTCCCCAGAAGAATCCACATTGATAGTTTCAGGATATGAGGAGTTTAAAGATACGTTAACGGTCAGGGAGGCTTGTTGGCAGCGCAATGAGTACATTTGTAATTATCTTCACAGTGTTCTTGTTGTAAGCTATTATGTATTTTTTGGGCTCTTCTTTTATATGTAATAGGATTAAGATGGTAAGGTACAACTGCATATTAAGTCTGTTGTAATTTTATTTTAAAGAGCCAGGGGAGAGGGGTAATAATCAAACAATTTTTCAAGATTAAAGGGGCTATATGTAGTTTTTTAATGAAATTAATCATCATATTGCCTGTGTAAAGGGGTTTTAACCTCACATAAAAACAATCCATTTGCCAGGTTTTTCTGTTACCTCTGACGGCCAGTATGCCTAATCCTGTGAAGACTCTACGTCGGATTTTCCGGGAAATCCCTTGGCTGTGACTGAATGCCACTCCCAGTCCTCTTGTCTTGTCTACTGACTCTGCACAGCTCTGCACTCACAAGCCAGGACACTGCAGCTAACGACAACATGGAGTTCCCTAACACACAAAGGTCAAACGAGAATCAGACCTCCTTTGGGTGAAAACACTGTCAACATAGGAAAGACTTGAGTCACGGAGAGACTTTTTATTATGCTTGTGAGGACTTCATTCACGGATCTTTAAGCCTTATGCTCAACCATAAGACCTAAACAAGAACAAAAGTCTTTAAGGACATTATCATAGGTATCTAGATCATAGTCATGCAAGGCAGGGGCAGCTAGCTAACAATTCTTTAGCACGGATTGCAAACAGGCCCCATGAGCTGTTAATAGGCCATTTCTTTCTCATTTTTGATCACAATTCAGTCATCTGCCTCCTCTGATTTTTCCAAGCCTGCTGTTTTAAAAAAATGCTCAGTGCAATTCTGACTTATTTTCCTACTAACCTCCAGTTTTCCAGTATTTCCACTTCTTATTATCACACAGACAATTAAGTCACACAGCTTTTGCTTTCCATTTTAATCTTCTGAAGGTGGGCTCAAACACAAATTATGTTTTATTATTTAATTATTGCATCATTAAAATATATAATTTTGCTGGTTAATTAATAAATTGCTGAGATATGGGAACACACTGATATTGCTAAAAAGAAGTCCAACTAAGCAAGTAGTCAGAGAGTCATACTGGTTCTAAATAAACTCCTAGATTAGCTAAATTTATTTGGATGAATGGTAAAGTTATCACCCAAACTGTCAGTTTACAAATCATCTGTAACCGTATGTGGACGCAGTTCTGCTGGGCAGTGAGCACTGGATATGAGGGGGGATGTTATAACCCTACTTAGCAAAAATGAGCAAAATTAATCCCCCTTGTTAACTTTCCATCCCTTCCGTCCCGCAGTAGCAGAGAATACAGGGGCAAACGGGCTGTTTCTTTGAATATGCTAGTGTAGTCTGACTCATTGATCCTTTATCAGACCAAAGTTTGAGCAAGTTAGAATCTATGGCCCCGACCATGGCTCTGAAATATCAGTAGCCCAACTGTGAAGTGTATTGATAAAACCATGGCGGTGTCCGTGGTGCTAAAGTAGCAGACGGCTTTGTAATAGTGGACTTTTCCTGAGTCCTGCCCTTCTGTCAGTTATATTTTGGATCTCTAATATTCTCTAAACTATATACTATAAATACTCACAATTCTATACTATATTGTAGCATATAATATATGCTATATAGCCTACTGTATACTCTAGAGTAGGTTACCTTCATGATCATTGTGGAAACTCATCTTCCATATGGAGATTAAAGTCCCCAGTATGTAAATAATCAAAAAATTGGGGGTGAAGTAAGGTCAGGGTGAATTATAATGCCTGACATGGAACAATTAATGAGCCTGACCAAAAAACAATAATGCATATTCATGGGTTTATACTAAATATAATAATACAAAGTAATTCAAAGCGTGGTATTGTTGTATATGTTTAACATGTTTATTATATAAAACATACACAGTATGTGGAGTGCAGTACATTGTAAAAGCTTGTACATTTATTTACAGTGCATAGTCACAGAAGTCTCATCATTATTACAAAATATATGCAATTACAAAAAAACTATGATCAACATTAAATAGAAAACAAAATAACAAAAAATGAAAACGAGAGTAATGTGGACTTTTGCTTTAGTTATGTATATAACTATAAAAACTAAACTAATTTCCAATGTTAATTTAAAGAAAGCTGAAATATAAGGCGGATT
Organism: Micropterus salmoides; assembly: GCF_014851395.1. Classification (NCBI taxonomy): domain Eukaryota; kingdom Metazoa; phylum Chordata; class Actinopteri; order Centrarchiformes; family Centrarchidae; genus Micropterus; species Micropterus salmoides. The sequence goes on from NW_024043372.1 coordinate 21,514,220, forward strand.
GGTTGCTGTGCTTTGTTTGTCATAAACCACACTTTGAAAACAGGATCTGGCTGTAAAATCTGGAAGACTGGTAAACATTTAGTTTAATCTTAGTTAGTTAGTTAGTTTGTTCATCTGAAAATGTAATCTTACAGTAATCTTACATTAGTCTAGTCAAGTTTAAACACAAGGTTTGCATTTCTCTTTACAGTATAAAACAGTTTGCATGTAAGCGTGGCTGCATGATGTTGTACACCATACCCTTCAGGGCTGAAGCTGTTGGCTCCATGAGAGGGTGCAGTACGTATGGAATGTGTCAGACTGTGAAAAGAAAGAAACCTGCATGATGTCTTTGAAGATTCTCAGCCATCCAGGTCATAGTTATCCAAGGACGGTTAAAGTCAAGGGCACCTGGACATGGTTGAAGATACTCAAATATCTTCAACCAAATCCAGTTGTCCTTGATTTTAACATTCCTTTGACAACTGTAGCATTTGTATATATTTATATATCACAAATATATTTAATGTGTGTCAAACCTACATTCTCATTTTGAGGCTGTCGCCTTTTCCCTTCTACAGAACCTGCTAGAGAGGAAGAAACAAACAGTTATGTAACTGCTGCCTGTGCAATGGTCCTTATTAATAGCTGTTTGCTCCGGAGGATGTTGCCAGCGGTAAGCTATTACGAACATTCTGTGTGTGTTCATCAAGATTACACATCTCAAAAATATTTGTACCATCACTCCAACTGCTAGATAAAGTTTGAAAACCTACTTCACTGCCTCTGTGTCAACTCCTTTATCAGAGTCCCACTGTGGATGATGTTCAGAGTCACAACACGTGTTTACACCAAGTTGAAGCTTCATTATTCCAATATACTGTCTGTATATCAAATAATAAGTTTCACTGAGTAAAATAAGTTTTCAGTCCAGCTGATTCGATTCAAGAATTTGATCATCACAGAATGATTGTCATTTGTCCATCATGAACAGCATGACACTTTCAAGTTCATCTCTAAGCTTAAATTAAAAGAACAAGTCTATACCATCCCTTCTCAAACAATATTTTGCTCACATGTGAAAAACTGTGTCAGACTCCAGCAAAGGAGGTTATTTTTATCTGAGTGTAGTGATGGACTTGGACGCAAATACTTTCAGTTTGAGATACAGGTCCATGTTTGTTCTATTCAGTATCTGTGAGCAATGTAAACTCAACTGAAAAATATGAAGTTGCGTCAAATAATTCCTAGAAACTGCAAATGGCTTTTAGGATGCAAACCAGAATGTGTTTACAGAACAAATGTGTGGCCCATCTTAATGGAGTTTGCATTGGCTGGCTGGCATCTGTTTCATTCATGTATCACCACCAGCGGTGTGGCTATTATTGCAGTTGTAATAACCTGACACTTCCCAAAGACATTTTGATGGTACTCTCATGTTTGCTTTAAATGGCCAACTGGTTCGTGTCTCTGAGTGAATTAGTAACTTTTATTTGTGGTGTTTTATTATTTTAACCCTCAAACTAAGAAAATCTCAAGATGCACTGATTATGATAAAATACATGCATACATTTAATTATCAGACAAATTCTTAAAGGGGATTTAGAGACTTCAGTATTAAACTTATGTGTGACTTTATTAGACAAACAAATCAACAAAGTTCTCACCAGCTTTTCGTTTGCTCCAGAGAATTGCAGAAACCAGCAAGATGACACACACAGATACTCCGCATTCAGCCGCAATTACTACAAACTTCCATATATCTGCTTTGCAACAACAGAAGGCATAAACAAGTGTTAGTTTCATCTCGTCTTTAAGATGAGTCTTGAATGTGGGATAAGTGGGGCAGTCCCTTACTACAGCCGGTAAGTTGTTCCAGATCTCATTACCCTTAAGTGACAATACAGTTTGTCCAAATGTTGTGCGTCTATAAGCTACCACACAGTCTCCTCTAGAGGTCCTCTTTACAGGTCTGCCACTACTGGTGGATTACAGTTTAATAAGCAGACCTGCCCGGTATCAGGTAGGACGATCGATTTTCACAGAAAATGCAAAAGAGAAATCCATGGAAGATCTTAGTATTTTGTCACCCTATGCATGCCACACACCTCAGTGAAGCTAGGAGGCTCATCTAGAAGCTCAAACCAACCATTTTATTTACACCAAACACAAATCAAACACCAAGCATCTAAATGAGCTTATATCACAACATAAATCGCTATGTAATCACTGTACATGGCTGCAGTTCCATCCAGATATCTCTCATCTCACCCTACACCGCAGTCCAACCACTCTAAAGAAAGCTCAGCTCCAGCTCTGATCAGCTGTGTAACTCATATCACTCAAATCACTAAACTTACAGAGTCATTAGCTGGATAATAATAACAAATGCATCAATATACATATACAGTTACAACTGCTGTTTTCAGTCCAACACAGCTGTTTTCTGTGTGTGTAAAGATCACCGCGGGCCGCCATCTTGGTATTGCACAGTATCTGCTCTTAGGTTTCGTTTCTCTGATCAAAATGATGGAGAGAAGAAGTGGCCAACTCGCAGGAGCTACACAGACATCCAATATATCAAATGATTCGTCTCTTCAATACAAAGAAAGGAATGTTGATCAATATTCACTGTTTTTATCAATATTTCAATATTTTGGAAGCTTTATGGTTTTTGGAACGTGGTTGTATGGACAGAAATAGTGTTTTGAAGAAAACTCCCTATACCAGGGAAACTATTAACTGAAACTAATAACTGTTTATGTATATTAGTTTCTTTTCATCAAATTTACAGTTATAGTTGTATTCCAGGTGTATTAGAAGATATTCAGTTGCATTATATTGGTTGATGGTTTTGATGGTAATGTTGCTATTAAAATTTTATACCAGGCAAGGATGAAAATATCATATTTTCCTTTACTGCATCTCCATTTACTCTTTGATAGAAAAATAAACAGGTTAATTTTGTTGATTCATATCCTTAGTGTCTGTCTTTTCAAATGAGACCAGAATTATGCATCTAGCCCAAATGGTTGAGGAGTTATTCCTGATGTTATTTTAGGAGTTTTTCCAGAAAATATGTATTCACTTATTAATTTAAAATTTTCAAAACTTAGGAGGTTATATTTCTGAAGGATGTGGCAGTGATGAAAAGATTTTGTGATTCTGTTGGTTTAATTGTTGTTGCATTTGTAAGTGACTACTTTGTAAAACAGTAGGCTATTCAATATAGAGAAAAGATTATTGAATCAAGAAACATTTACAACTCTACCTGTCCGTCCCGTCAGACGACCCCATCATCTCAGTGCAGATCACAGGCTGTCTCTCAGAAATGTCCCCATGGATGAAGGCTTCCCACCTTCAGCTAAACCTCTCTAAGACTGAACTCTTGGTCATCCCAGCCAAGTAATCTACTCATCATAACATCAAACTAAAAATTGGCCCCACAACCATCACTCTAACCAGGGGTGGTGAGAAACTTGGGTGTCATGATTGATGACCAGCTGTCCTTTTCAGACCATGTTGCTGCTGTCTCTCAGACGTGTCGCTTTGCTCTATACAACAAAAGAAAAATCAGGCCCTACCTTTCTCGGTACGCCACCTAGGTTCTGGTACAGGTCATGGTTATCTCTAGCCTCAGCTATTGCAGTGCCCTCCTAGATGGTATTCCAGCATGTGTGGTGAAACCTCTAAGAATGGTTCAGAACGCAGCAGCCCAAAAGAACTCATTCCACTCCATTACTCAGGGACCTCACTGGCTCCCCATGGCCTCCCGAATTAAATTCAAGTCACAAATGCTTGCATCCAGAGTGACTACTAGGTCCACATCAATCTACCTAAACATATACAAGCTTGCGCTCCTTCTCGGCCACTGCGCTCCTCTAATGAACGTCGGCTGGCTCTATGATGCCTACACACAAAGCAATCTCAGTCCTCTCAGGGTGTTCTCATTTGTGACACCACGATGGTGGAACGAGCTACCACATATCATCAGAGCAGGGGTATCCCTCTCTAACATCGAGAAGCTCTGGAAAACACATCTTTTGAGAACAATTCCTCTTATAACTACTCTAACCTCTAACATGCATTTATTGTGCTCGTAGATTTCTGCATTGATGCTTCTATATTGTTCCTAAAATGTAAGTCGTTTTGGATAAAAGTGTCTACCAAATGAGTAAATTATATAAAGTTACTGAGTAAAGTAGGTTGTAAACATAACTTAACCCTTACCACTGAATTCAAGTGGCAATGAATTATACATATTGTACTCACCTGAAGCTTTATTCGGAGTGCTTACAGGAAAAGGGCTATCTTTAGTGCTAGGTGTGCGAACACTGGAACCTAGGCAAAGCACAGCCACAAAGCAAGCACAGACAACATAGTCACCACGAAAATGCTTAACACTCATTTGTGGTTTTTGACCTGCAAAAATGTTGAATGTTGAAAATTCATTAATAATGTTCTATCCTGCTGGAATATTACAACACACCACTGTAGTCAATACTGTATCAAGACACGATACTATCAGTCGATGGGAGAAACAGTCACTCACTGTGTATGGTGATGGAGGATGTGTCACTGTGTGGAGATGGAGAATCTAACTCTCCCGGCTTTACAGTGTAAAAACACAACACTTTAACCTCAGCAGGTGAACTCTGATTTGACGTCTTCAGCAGCTCAGTTCCTGTCAGTGTCTTCAGACAAGAGGAGTCACTGACAGTTCCTCCACTTAAAGTGTAGAAAAAACACTGAGACTCAGAAACAGATGATGGAGTCTGACAATTCATTGTGAGTGACTCTGTCTATGTGATCACCAGTGGATTCACTGTCAGTTTAGGTGGAAGAGAAGCTGAAAATGTAAGCACGTGTTGGATTACAGTAAATTACTGAAATTTGCAATTGTTTGTGTTGATACTGTAGCAAGTTATTAAAATAATACTACATAGCAGCAATGTTCACTCACTTCTGACAATGATGGAGGACACGTCACTGTCAGGAGATGAAGAGACGTAAAGGTAAAAACATGTCACTTTAACCTCAGCAGGTGAACTTTGATTTGTTATCTTCAGCAGTTCGGTTCCTGTCAGTGTCTGCAGACAAGAGAACCTTTTGGCAGGTCCTTCTCTTATAGTGCAGAAATAACACTCAGACATAGAAACAGATGACTGAGTCTGTCTCTGTGATCACTGATGGATTCACTGTCAGTCTTGGTGGAAGAAGAGCTGAAAATTTGGTAAACATATGTTACTTCAAATACTTAATCACTGCATTAAGATAATACAATTCTTAAGGAGCAATTGTGAATGTACTCCACAGCCAAAGGATGTGTACAAATAGTCAAATTAATTGCAAATTAAACTATCTATACTGTGATAACAGTACACCTGGCTATGAAAACTAATATTAAACTCAGGGACTGACCTTGTGCTTTCATCTCAGAAAAGGAATCTGTTGGAGAAAAATATGTGTTAACAAGGGAAACAGATGTAGTAAACAGTAAATTCTTAATGTTAATGTTGTATTTCTCTTCCCTAATGTTAAAGTGAAATAAAACATCCTGATGCTAAAACATAATGAGTTGACATCACTTAATTAATTAATCTGGTGCTTGCAAATAAAATGCACCTGTAACTACATTTACAACAAAATAAAATGACGAGAAGTTTAACTTACACATGAGGACGATTAACAGCAGGTCTCCAGTCATGATGGAGCTGAATAATGTTGATGTTCAATAAGCTTTTAAAGACCAAACTTGTGTCTGACTATGTGAATTTTGACAAACAGAAGTGTCATTTTGCAGAACTGGATCTCGGAAAAACCACAGCTAGCATCAGAGCTGAATCTCACGAACAGAAAGGCCGCATAGAAACTAGAATGTCCCACTACATGTGGTACAGTTCTGTATGCATAACCGCTTTCTTGGTGAGAGTTAACACATAACTAACACACTAACTCTGGCTTAAGGCTCAGTCTCAATTCTAAACTAAGCTACTTGCCACCTGCGAGCCTCATTGTTAACACACAGACAAGTAGCAATCACATCACAGTAGTGGATATTTACAACCCCCCCCAAAAAAGCTGGGATATTTTCCAGAACACAAAATACTGGGATTTGTAAATTCAAATGAACCTTTATTTAAAAAGTACAAATATTTTCAATAGTTTTACTGACCAGCTAATTTTATATTGTAAATATAAAAGTTAGAATTGCATGCCTGCAACACACTTGGGACAGAGGCATGTTTACCATGATGTTAAATCCTCTTTCCTTTTAATAACACTTTCTAATTATTTGGGAAGTGAAGATATTGTTTGTGCCAATTTTGAAATTGGAATTTTTGTCTATTCTTGTTTTATACAAAACTTCAGCTTCTCACCAGTCTGTCGTTGCTGTTGTCTGATTCTCCTCCTCATGATAAGCCATACATTTTCAATAAGAGACAGATCTGGACTGGCAGCAGGCAAATCAAGCAAAGGCACTCTGTGTTTATGAAGCCAAGCTGTTGGAGCCTGTGCTAAATGAGGCCTATTGTCCTGCTGAAGTAAGCATGGGTGTCCGGGAAGAGACATCGCCTTGATGGCAACATAAAGTATGTCTCTATTAAAATCCCAGTAAAGGCCTCTGCATCTATGGTACTTTCAACCAGTGACATGCAACTCACTGGTTGCCTTGGGCACTGATGCACCCTCATAACATCACAACACAGATGCTGGCTTTTGCACCTTTCGCTGATAACAATCTGGATGGTCTTTGGCATTGAGAGCTTATCATCTGTTTTTGCCTAAAACAAGCACAAATGTGGACTCATCTGACCACAGCACACGGTTCCATGTCTTTCAATGCATCTGAGATGACCACCAGTTCAGAGATTGTTGTCACCTGCCACTTCACTGATAAAAGGAAAATGTTGTCCTTAAGCAAACTGACAGAAATAGGGATATGCTTTTGTGTTCACAAAAATGTGTAAACAATAATGGGCTATTTTGCCCCACTTTAAAGCCCCAACTCTCAGAATTAAGCTAGAAAATTCAGCCTCTTAGACCCGTCACCGTCATGGCTCTAGTCCACCAGCAGAGTGCAGTGCAGTGGAGTAGTTCACTGCCTATTTTTATTTCAATACTGCAGAAACACAGACAGTTACTGTGCTTTGCTTACAGAGAAATGACAAATAACCAAGGCATTTAACATAAAATACAATTTTAGAAATTCTCTATACAGTATAACAAAATGTTTTTCAATGTGCCTGCAGGGTGCTGTACACCATGACATTCAGGGCTGATGCAGGTGGCTCCTCAGAGATGGTGGCATACACATGGTATATGTCAGACTAGAAAAGAAAGACATTAACGGTAAGAGCTCTTTAAATGTGTCACATCTATAAACATATATAGCAAACATATTCAGTACTGTGCCACATGTTTCACTTACATCCTCATTTTGAGACTGTTGCCTGCTCAATTTCTCAGAACCTGCGAATAAGAGAGAACCACAAACCAAGATGGCTGCGAAATTTAGACATCTGTAATATGTTTTCAGTAATTAAATATTGTAGAAACAAAAGCCTCTTTTGGGGACAAACGGTAGTGGGGTTTTTTGTGAAATGAAAGGAGAACCAACAATTTTAATGAATGTTTTACGTATTCAGTGATACAATTATAAAAGCTTCTGAAATGAACTACAGTATATTAGTCATACTACAGAACACACTGTTAAAATGTTTCCAACAACTAAAACCTGTTCTCCATCCCGTACAAGAGCCGTACGCTACATTCAGGTGTGAAGTGAAAAGCAGCTCACCAGGAGAACAGTCAGCACCAGGTACTGAAGTGATCACACTGTAGACTTCATCATTACCTCCAGGTAACTTAGGATAACAGGAAATACAGTAGAGTAAGTGAGAGGAATTCATAATCATCAAATGTTTGATTATTTAAGGTAATGTGAATGTTACATCTGACATAAATGTTTTAATTACCAATCCTCCATGGTCAAGATTTCTCAAGCACACAAAGTCATCTGCTAGAGAAGGCAAAACATACCTCAATACACTAATAAAAAAATGTAAATATAAATGGTGTTTATTGTATGTATGAATAACACAATTATGTTGCCATTAAGTTGGTACATTACCTGTGTCACTGGCTTGTGTCCTATATAGAAATTTTAAAAAGTGTGTCCTCATTACACAAGAAAGCAGAATGCACAGTAGGACAACAAACAATACACATATTTATTTCCCCACACACCTGTGTGACTTACATGGTCACCTCTTCAAGGCTCAGGGTTTAATGGGAAAATTTTACACTTTGAGTGTCACGGCCTACCCTTGACACTTTGAAACAAACAGCCAGTACCAGTTTGTTTCAGTCACTCACATGGTAACATACTTTTGGCCAAACATCCTAGTAGTTCTAATGAAATCTTTGTTCAATTCAATTCAATTCAATTTTATTTATATAGCGCCAAATCACAACAAGTTATCTCACAGCGCTTTTCATAAAAGAGCAGGTCTAGACCATACTCTATGATGCTATTTACAGAAGCCCAGCAGTTCCCACCAAGAGCAAGCACTAGGTGACAGAGGCAAGGAAAAACTTCCTTTTTAGAGGCTGAAACCTCGAGCAGAACCATGGAAACCTTGTTGATTGTGGATACCCTTGTGCTAACAACCTTTTCTCTCTGTGCCCAGTTCTTTGGAGTCGGCATCACCTTCGCTCCCTGCCACCACCACCAGTCCTGGACTTCACGCTGCCTCGCCTACCTCTACTCCTTCAACCATACTACTACCACATCCCCTTTTTGCAAGATCTTCTGTAGCTACAAGTGAGCAATCATTATAATCCCCTAGCTAAAACCTTTGAGTCGGTGTTTGCTCTTGAGTCCAGACCTAGCACACATAACACTGAGGTCGGAAGTCAGAAACTTCAACTATGAAATCTCCAACTTCCAAGCAGTCTGGAACACAGCGCGTACCTGTCTGCTGTCCCAGTAGCTCTGCCCTGTGGCTGAATAAGGGGTCCAGCTGCTCTGGGCAGCTACTTGAAGTGAATAAGCTAAATTTCTGTATGAAAGAGTTGTGGTGGAAAATACTTAGTCACTCAGCTTTTGCTAGGTTTTAAAAAAAAAAATCTTACCTCTTGTAAGAACATCTTTCTGAAAAACAAAAAACAGAAGTAGTTCAGACACTGAAGTTGTGCTAAAGATTTAAAGTTAAGGGTTATTAAAGGACAATCCCAATGTCCCCCCCTAAGCCCTGAACCCTCACAGACTTTACTGACGTCACTTGGAAAGTGATTGAGTGCAAGGGGCCTTCGCGCACTTAACTGTTTGACAGTGGGACAGCCCTAAGTCCTCACAGACTTCCCGGGAACGCGCCTCAAAGTCTGTGAGTCTGTGAGGGGGGACACTGGGATTGGACCTAACACTCTCAGCTCTACCTCCCACAAAGAACACGAAGCAAAAATGCATTCAAGGTTTACAGGACACCAGTGTTGGAGTAACTAGTTACATGTAATTTAGTTATGTAATTTAATTACAAAATAAATATGAATATTAAAGCTGCAAGCAGCGTTGGGCGGGCCCTCGCACTTGTAAGCGCGTCCGCGCGTGAGCCGGCCGAGTTGCACATTCTGGAGCTCTGCCGGTGCGGCTGTGAATTTCCTACGCGGTTCCGACGCCGCATGAATGTGCTATATGTCACTTCCTGTGTCCCCTATGTGGAGCTACATAGCACTTGCCGCTATGAATATAAATCGGTATTGACGTGTAGATGTCTGCGGGGTGGGAGAGTTATCAAGCACGTAAAGTTTGTTTCAGATGTGAGCATGTACACTGAACAATAATGTACCCAAACAATAAAATAAATTCCTTTTATATTTCCCTGCCTTGTTGTTTATGTGTACATACAGAGGAAGAATGTGAGAACAGCACACATTTCATCGTTACTGTGTGTTAGAGCATGGGAGAACAGTGGATACTTTTAATACAGCCCACACCCCTAATACTGTGTAACTATAACAAGTAGAGAACAGAAGAAAAAGATGTTCTTTCTTTACAACTGTCTGCATAGCTTATTCATATTGTGTAATGAATGAAAATAAATAGGCCTACTAGGCTCCTCTCTACTTTGACATTTAAGATTAGCTTGTTTGATCCACCTTCATACACATGTGACATTACTGTACAACTTGAGAAAGGTGAGTTGTTTTCTGCTCCAGCCTGCCTAAAAGAAAAGCGTTTTTGGGATTAAATGGACTTTATTAGCTGCTGCAGTGCAGGATGAACTCAGAACAGACCCATTTCTCACCTTATTATTCTAAACCATGCAACGAAGAAGAAGAAATGCATAATAAATCCTGGGACAAAATCTGTCCACAAATACTGTACAGCATGTAGTCTAATGAACAAGACTTGTGTTATATCTGACTTGGGCAGTGAAATGTTTAATTTTTTTAATTCATGTGGTCATAGTTGTCCACAACTCAAATCAGAATATAAGAAGAAATGTTTTATACCACCTCAAGAAGGCTTCCTATCAGAAAGTTAGGAAGGTATTTCAAATGTACAACTGCAGTACTTAATTCTAAGTAAAGTAATTTCCCTGACATTACTGTGTTACGCATGTAACAGGTTTTATACTTCCTGTGAGTATAATCCAATCAATCTTATTTTCATACTGTATATCCGTTGTGTAATTTGATAAATTGTGTTGTATGTGGTGCTCGCATCGGGTACTACTGAGACTTCATTGCCCTCTTCAGAGAAGACTCTGATTGCAACATGCGTCTTTGTAAAGAGAGAAACAGACAGAAAAAGTCTCTAACTCTGCCTGTCAGCTCGCTCTGCTCCGTTAAAACTGAATTTACCATACAGAATTGAATACGAGTGCACTCCAGATTTAGCTGCAGCCAGCTGACCGTGTGCTTCTCCCTATACCGCAGTTCTGTGTCCATGCATGCAGCAAACTGAAAGCACTGTCTGTCGGTGCTTCTACGTGAAAAGAGAAGGAAGACATTGCTGGTAGTGTCTTCAGAGTTGTTAAACACCTCAGCGCACTGAAGGAAGCCATCTGACTGTGTGAGGGGCAAGATCGTTGATGTCTGCAGGCAGAGTAGGAGCTCTCCTGTCTGACTGGTCCACCAATAGCAGAGAAGATGACCCCTTGAGACACAGCCCCTCCTCATTTGCATAATGAGGCAGAAATGCATACAAAAATTTAAAAAAGACAGGCAGAAATAAATACCATGGGTGAAAATAAATAAGGTAAATAAATACAAAGGAAGAATAAAACAGACAAAAATATTAAAACACACACATAAATAAATACATTAAAAAAATTTGTAATAAATAAAGTTGAATAAACAAATAAGGTAATTATAACAAAGGTGAATAAGTAAAGGCACTAATTAAAATATATACATTTATGTCTCCTTGTATAATTTAATTACTACCTACATTTATTTATTTACTTTATTTTTTTGTGTATTTAATTGGATGCTTATTTATTTATTGAGCATTTATTTATTTCTGTATTTATTTCTGACTGTGTCAGGATCGGTCCTCCATAGCGGGTGGGAGAGTTATCAAGCACGTAAAGTTTGGTTCAGATGTGAGCATGTACACTGAAGTTACAACAACTTCCTGTGTCATGGCGAAGACTTGATCTCTGACGCCACGCCACGGACACACCCATTGACGAAAACTCGCAAATAGCACAACTTTTCATCTTCAATGCCTTTAGAAGGCACAGCACAAATTTGAAGTCGGTCGGACTAAATCCCTAGGAGGAGTTCGTTAAAGTACGAAGTGTGTAAATCATCCAAAATTTGACGTAAAATTCAAAATGGCCTACTTCCTGTTGATTTTAGGGCATCGCTCCAAGAGGCTTTTTTGTGCGTCTGGACAAGATACACGTACCACAGAAAATTCGTGCACGTAGGTAAAACGTGCGGCGGGGGCTGCTTCGTTAAAAGTCACTTCCTGTTGCCAGCAGGTGGCGCTATGACTGTCTGTGAATGTCAGCATGTACATGTGTTCAGGGCGGGACTCTCATTCTACATGTACAGTTTGGTCCAGATGTGAGCATGTACACTGAAGTTACGACAACTTCCGTGTCATGGCGAAGAGCTGATCTTTGACGCCACGCCACGGACACGCCCATTGACGAAAACTTGCAAATAGCACAACTTTTCATCTTCAATGCCTTTAGAAGGCACAGCACAAATTTGAGGTCGGTCTGACTAAATCCCTAGGAGGAGTTCGTTAAAGTACGAAGTGTGTAAATCATCCAAAATTTGACGTAAAATTCAAAATGGCCGACTTCCTGTTGATTTTAGGGCATCGCTCCAAGAGGCTTTTTTGTGCTTCTGGACAAGATACACGTACCACAGAAAATTCGTGCACGTAGGTAAAACGTGCGGCGGGGGCTGCTTCGTTAAAGGTCACTTTCTGTTGCCAGCAGGTGGCGCTATGACTGTGGCTGAATGTCGGCATGTACATGTGTTCAGGGCGGGACTCTCATCCTACATGTACAGTTTGGTCCAGATGTGAGCATGTACACTGAAGTTACAACAACTTCCTGTTTCATTGCGAATCATCGACGCCACGGACACGCCCATTGACGAAAACTCGCAAATAGCACAACTTTTCATCGTCAATGCCTTTAGAAGGCACAGCAGAAATTTGACGTCGATCCGACTAAATCCCTAGGAGGAGTTCGTTAAAGTACGTAAAGTAAGTGTGTAAATCATCCAAAAATGGCCATAAAATTCAAAATGGCCGACTTCCTGTTGACTTTAGGCTATGGGTTCTTGAGGCTTTTTTGTGCGTCTTGATACGATACATGTCCCCAGAAAATTTCGTACATGTAGGTTGAACGTGAACGAGGGGCTAATCATTTCCAATTTTCTAGGTGGCGCTAGCGAGTCATTTTGCCACGCCCATGTGCGAAACTTGTAGAATACGAAATTTTTCACTGGTTCTGACATGTTTGCAAATTTTGGTGAGTTTTCGAGTATGTTTAGGCCATGTCATTTGGGCCTACTTTGCTGAAAAAAAAAATATATATATATATATATATATATATATATATATATAATCCGAGCAAATTCAATAGGGACCTCGCACGGTCGTGCTCGGGCCCTAATAATCTGTTACAGCTGCTGGGGAAAGTAAATTACAGTTGTGAAAATGTTCATCATTAAATTTTGAGTTACATCTGAATATTTTCTGTAAAAAGCTAGGCTATATGTGGAATAATATTCAATTTGTTGCTTTTCATGTGCACAGATATTTAGGAAAGTTTGATGATTTTCTGATGCTTTTGATTGGTTCTGCAGCACCACCAATCTGCCAATTAAATTGCCTTTCAAGCTGTCTTTGGAAAACGGTTAACATTCATCAGATATTTAGAAAAGTAATCCAAAAGTAATTACATGTGTCATTACTTTGTTAAAGTAACTGAAATAGTTACATCACTATTACATTTTAAATAGGGTAACTTGTAATCAGTAACGTGTTACATTTCCAAAGTAACCTTCCCAACACTGCCTGACACATACTGTAAATCAAATTCTTACCAGTTCTTCTTTTGGTACAGAGAAGTGCCAGTCCCATTAAGATCACACCCACAGTTACTCCAAAACCAGCCGCAACTGCTATCAACTTCCATAAAAATGTTTCTGTTTATGAGGCCAAAAAACAAGTGTTAGTTTCAATACTAACAAAACAGTCTCTACTGAAGATCTTAAGGGCATGCACAACACATATAAAAACTTTTTAATTTGTAACTAATGCAAATTTAACTGGTAAATAAAGTTGTGAACATGATGAATCATTTAATTCAGGTTAAGCATCATTATTATGCAAAACAGCTGGCTTTAAAACTGCAGATCTGGGCCCTATACATAAGCAGTCTCTGTTGACCCCCTTCCAGTCTTTATTCATCCTTGGAATTACTTTTAGTTGACACAATGTGAGCTTACCTTGTCTCATGTCCTCAATAACATTATCAGGAGATGATGAGGGACCTGCTGTTGCTCCACTCTCTGTGGCTATTTCTGAAACTGAGGGCCATGTGTTTCATGATGTTAAGCTTTGCTAGGTAATATTGATAGATGGGATGCTGATGAATTTGTTATACAATGCAAATATGTTCCAAGCTAGATTCCTAGCTGACTACCGCTGATATTGACTTAAAACATTCTAAAACTGTGTCAGTTGTGCTCACCTATTTTATGAAGAAAGAAATTGTCAAAAGCTGTTTTCCTTCAGTTTGTTTTCATTCCCTTTCTTTTAGTTTCTTTTTTGGTACCTTAATTTTGCTTGCATGGGAAAGACATGTCTTACAGTCCCTATTAGTGCTCCAGCATCAGCTCTAGCTTTTTGTGGCATTCCCCCCATTGGGTCCCTGGTAATTCGGTGCCAATTTTCTCCCCTGGCAACCTCAGGGTTGAAAAAAAATTAAGCCAAAGAAAGTGTCAAAAACTACAGTTCATCGACTGGCTGCTTGCATGAGGATGGCTCCAAAAGTAAGTCAGTCCCCAGAGACCGCTACATTAATGTCCAACTTTACAGCAGAAATAAACATGTTTGTAACCTGGTACAAAAAACAAAGATTTTGGTTGACCGGATGAGCTCCAGCAGCTGCGGCATATGCAGACTCAGTGGAGGTAACCTGGAAAGCCGGAGCGCTACATGAAAGCACACATGGTTGCAGGATTACGCCGCAATATTTTGTTCAGTATGAATGAGCGAATGCGGTATATTGGTGGACATTCTTTACGCGTTTATTGCGGAATCTCTGTGTTTAAGCGGCTATATACAGTGAGGAAAATAAGTATTTGAACACCCTGCTATTTTGCAAGTTCTCCCACTTAGAAATCATGGAGGGGTCTGAAATTGTCATCGTAGGTGCATGTCCACTGTGAGAGACATAAACTAAAAAAAAATCCAGAAATCACAATGTATGATTTTTTAACTAATTATTTGTATATCTCTAATTTTCCCTTTCATGACAGCTGTTTAAGGCTTAAAGTTACACATAATTAAGGATCTGGCCACTTTTGAGTGAGTGCCCAGACAAAATGGCATTCACCTCCCTACTCTACATCGGATTAGTTTAGCCTGGTATTGTTACCCAAACCCTAACCAGTCTCGCCTGAACCAGCCAATCCAACAACTAGGGTGACAAGATGTCTTGAAAAATTTGGGACAGTGCACAATTTTTAGCAGTTGTCCAGACTCCTGTCCTGTTTGTCCTGAAATTAGACTAAATCTAAGTTTTTATTAGTTATAGCTTAATAAAGCATTAAATACTGATCATTGTGAAACTTTTTTGGGTGTTGCAAAAAGATGGGCGCTGTTCAGCTTTCTATTGCTGCTAAGTAACATGTGTGCTCTTTTTGCCCTTTTTGTTTTCAAGTGTAGATGACGAAAGTGGAAATCACAAGGACAGGGGAAGTGTAGGTGCAGGCAACCACAGTGGAGAGAACTGATACGTGTGCTGCGAAGACAGATGTGGCAATGCACTGATGAAATGAATTAAATAAAATGAATGTATGTAAAGATCATGACTTACACACTGTTTCATACAACACAGTCATTGTGTTTTTTCCTAATGACAGACGGTTGAGTTCATTAACAAAAATAATACATTTTAGCATGAGTTTTGACTTTCACGTGTTTTCTTCAGTTTTACTGTTCGTTGACACTGAATGTAATGACCTGGAGGTCACACCCATCTCCAACTCCCCTGTCCCAAATTTCACCAATTCACATCTGGTCACCCTACTACCAACGAAGGCACAAGTACTAGCCAATGAGATGCAGAGTAGGGTGGGTCATGACTTAACCATCCTAAACCCATCCAAAAAAATGTGGCTGCTGGAAGATGAATTTGCAAATCCTGATGAAGGGATGACCCACCCTACTCTGCCTCTGATTACCTTAGTCTAACAATGTAATTTTCTCACTGAAAGAACAGGACGTTTTTGCTGTTCAACAAATTAGCTTGAAATTGTTAAACAGCAATCTTTTCTTCTAAATGCAGTCTATTTGTTCTCAGTATAGGTAGCAACTCAATCCTTTACTAATGAATACATATATTTTATTTATAACAATCAGCGTCCATCTGGTTCTTTGATTTCTCTGACTGCTAATTCAATGGGAGTCTACCCATTGATCCTTGGAAAAAGAGATTTGGTGTTATTGTAATAATGAGTAATGGCTTACTTCATTATATTCAAGGAACCAAAGGGGCTGCATAATGTCAGCACATTTTGTAAAAATTATATGTTTTACAAGTGTTTTCTCACCTGATGATGGGTTTTGTGAGGTAAAGCTAGGCTTATAAAGTGTCTGACCTATAAATAAATATTGAGAAACATTAAAAACATTCACAGCAATGGTTTGATGTACTGAATAATATCACCTGTAATATTGAGTTTCTACAGCAAAGGTCACACAAAATGCACTACTGAGATTAGTAGTTGTCAGCCACTGTTTGTTGAAGTCACTGAAAATTGAAATGAATACTGCAACAACTTTCTAGATTTTTTCTATGTTGCATCTCTCACCGTCATTCTCCTATATCAGTATCTAATAAAGACATAAAGTGCTCTTAACAAACTATGGAACGTCAGTGTGAATCACTGAGAAACTGAGTAGTTG
Source organism: Micropterus salmoides (assembly GCF_014851395.1). Lineage (NCBI taxonomy): Eukaryota > Metazoa > Chordata > Actinopteri > Centrarchiformes > Centrarchidae > Micropterus > Micropterus salmoides. Next base: position 21,530,871 of record NW_024043372.1, read on the forward strand.
TATCACCTGGTGTGGGTTTCACTGGTGTCAGGGACGTAGAGATAAAGCTACCAGTGATGCTTGGTCTAACAGTCAGACCTGGTAAATGAAGAAAAATATTCAGATACAGCTTAATCCACACATCATTTGTCAATAATTTAAGTCTGCTACCTGATGTTTGTTTTGAAGGAGTTGTAGGAGTGGAAGCATGATACTTGCTAACAGTCAGACCTGTGAATAAAACACTTTTACAACTTTAAAAATAACAAACATAGTAAGCGATTTGTAGAAATGTTCTGGAATTCGATTTATTTATATATATAAAATATGGTACCTGTATATAATGTCGTACCTGTGGTCATGGTAAACGTCGACATAGTCTGCGTTGTGTGTGACGCAGTTTCCAAATTAACTAAAAAGAAAGCACCTGAGCATTTATTTTCACAAAACAGTGATCAATAATGTAAACATGTGAATCATGTATCATTGCGCAGAATAAAAATATTCTGACATTAAAAAATATTTATATTTAACTGTATGGCACGTCCTACCTGTAGTCATAGTAAATGTTGGCTTAGTCTGCGTCATGTGTGACTCTATTTCCACAATATCTACAGTAAAAGAAGATGGATTTGGACCTGTTAGTATTATGTGTGGACGTCTGTGTGGGACAGCGTATTTGTGTTATCACCTGAGTAAGCAGCAATAGAATAGAAAATCCTTTGTTTCTTTTCTTTCAACTTAACACATCCATAGTTTTGTTACCTGATGCTGGTTTTACAGGAGTTACAACAGTGGAAGCACCAGGCAAATCTGATGAAGAAATTCACACAATATTTTATATTAGTGAAATGTGATGATGTTCTAGATTTCTATTTAGATGTACAGCATGTCCTACCTGTGGCTGTAGATTTTGTGGGGGGCATGAATGATTCACTTTCCACAATATCTACAGGAAAAGGAAAGGGATTTATGCCTGTCAATTTTATGGTTGTACAAATAAATTTGTATTTGTGCATGCACCAATCAGCCATAACATTATGACCACTGACAGGTAAAATGAATAACAGCGATTATCTCATTACCATGGCACCTGTCAGTGGGTGGGATATATTAGGAAGCAAGTGAACATTGTGTCCTCAAAGTTGATGCAGTAGAAGGAGGAAAAATGAACAAGCGTGAGAATTTGAGCGACTTTGACATGGGCCAAAATGTAATGGCTAGACGACTGGGTCAGAGCATCTCCAAAACTGCCGCTCTTGTGAGGTGTTCCCGATTTGCAGTAGTCAGTACTTATCAAAGTGGTCCAAAGAAGGAAAAGCTGTGAACCAGCGACAGGGTCATGGGTGGGCAAGGATTATTGATGCATGTGGGGAGAAAAGCTGCCTGTGTGGTCCAATCCAACAGACAAGTAGGTCAAACTGCTGAAAAGGTTAATGCAGGTTCTGATAGAAAGGCATCAGAAAACACAGTGCATCACAGTTTGTTGCGTACGGGGCTGCGTAGCTGTCAACCAGTCAGGGTGACCATGCTGACCCCTGTTCACTGTCGACAATGGGCATGTGAGCATCAGAACTGGATCACAGAGCAAAGGAAGAAGGTGGCCTGGTCAGATGAATCATGTTTTCTATTACATCACGTGGATGGCCGGGTGCATGTGATTTGCTTACCTGGGGAGCACATAATGTTACAGCTGATTGATGTATTTAATCAAGCATTCAGGCATTATCAAAAGTCATGGCTTAAATTCAGAATTACACACAAATAGCTCTCAGCTGTCAAATATTTCCAGAAGAGAACATTATGGTCCATATTAAACTGCTGTCTCCCTCAGCAAGGACATAACAAGCATTAATAATTATTGTGGATCCTATTGCTTTTCTACAGTGTATCTTCCTGACTTTGGTGATCCGACTTTTCATATAGCACCACCATGAGGCTGACCTTTCTGGTTTGGAGTCTGTTTTGACTTCTGTTGGATTGGTTACCTTGAAACTTGGTTCACATTCTTGTTTGCATGTTAGCATGCACTTTCCTTCTTATGGTGAATTCTAATAACTTTTGTGATCATTTAAATATTTCCTCTAGCACCATCATCAAATCAAATTTTTTAATTTTGTTCCTACAAAACTGATCAGCTGTACTTTGTGCTTATTAAGTTGTAATTAGCCAATGTTATCAGAGCGAAACAAGGATCATGCAATTTTTGGCAATATGGGGGTCCGATAGAACTACCAGTTTTCTCCCAATAAGTTAATCTACAGCATATTACAATATACATTTCAACGTTTAATGCTGTAAATAAACATGTACAAAAAATAACACTTTCAATAAATGTTTTTAAAAGTGCGTGAATAAATAATTGTAACCCTAACTCTGGGTTCGTCAGTGTGCATGTGTAGGCATAACGTGTGTGTTAGGGTGCCACTCAAAATAAAGTTTCTAATTTTCATCTTCCCACCCCCCGAATGTGTTAATAATGTGACAAAAACTAAGTTGACAAAATTTGAATGTTTTCTAATAATTTTTACTGGTAGCTCAACACTGAAAATGTTTTACAATATTCAACATTTTCCAATATTATCATGTAATATTAACTTTAATATACACAAGTTAGAATAATGTAAAACTCCTCAAAAAGAAGAAACATAGCTGCTAACAGTTACTTCATAAGTTAATAATAAACACTTAAGTATTCATAAGTGTCCAGAGAATGACTGTATTGCAGCTTAAAAAACAGCTACATGTGTTCTGTTGTAGGCTAGCTTTCCAGCTCACAGAGTAGCTGCAGATTTCTATGCAGTGGACGAAACACATGCACATGTAAACCAGACAGACTTTCAGATAGACCTTAATTATGGAAGTGTTGAAGTGGCATAAGTGGGCGGCTTTGACTCAGGGTAGAACGGTCGTCCCCTTAAAGGAAGGTTGGGAACCCAAAATTTCTCCTGGTGGCTGAGCCATCAGTGTGTGAATGAGTTAATTTCTGTTTCTGATAAACAGTTGGGTCTCTGCTCATAGGTGGGTGAATGTGATGTAGTGTAAAGCACTTTGAGTAGTCGAAAAGACTAGAAAGGTGCTATACAAATACAGGCCATTTACCACATGTGACAGTTTATTCGGAATTGGGGGCGAAACCGGAAAATGTTCAGACTGTCGATCACTGAGCCCGGTGGAAAGCTCTGAGAGCCTAAATGTGTACGTCCACACTGCGCTCCAACAAATAGAAGCGACAGCTGCAGAAGAAGCTCTTGTTAAGTGACCTCTCTTTAAGTCTCCTTCTTTACTGTACCAGAAAATAACTGGTACAAGGTTTACCCCTTCCGCGCGCCTGCGCGGAACTGAGAGTTTTAGTCTACACACATCCACAGCGTCGGCCTCTTCTACGTCCGCACCTTGTATATATACAACAGTGAGACCCAGCTTGCATTTTTCTTCAGCACTGAGCTGTCTAAAGAGCAGAAGATTTGTCTAAAAAGACTTTTCAACCGGAAAACAAGAAGAACTATATTTTCCAGCAAGCCGGCCACACGGGCTACATCGTGCTGGGTGATCTCTGTCCCCGCTGCGAGGCGTGCCTCGGACCGTAGGACGCCGGCCAAGCACTCACTCTCAGTTCGCACTGCCCGTTCTGCGCCCTTCTCCCCCCAAAGAGTGGCGGCGCCGGGCAGTTAGCTTTGCCATTCAGGACGAGGAGGTGTGGCGGTCCACTCGTTCTCTGGACGAAGCCCTGCTGTTGACGGAAGAGCGAGGGTTGGATTGCTCCACTCTTCCCAATATCGGGTCTCCGCACGGCTCCTCGCTTTCCCTGTTCCGACCTCCGATGACGCCGACCTCGGCGCTACTAGGGGTAGCCCCCTTGGTTCACAGAAGCCAGGCTGTGTCAAATGAGCCCTTGAAGCGGTCATTACACTTCATGCAGACAGGATAGCACTACACACCACCCTGCCTGTAGTGTTATCCTATCGCCGCTCCACACATTACACACAATTAGGCAAATGGCTAACAAGCAGTCTGGGCTTGCTGCAAAGCTGCACATCCTCTCTCCTACAGTCTCTACGAAGTCAGCGGCTGCCGACACACTGCGTGGACTGGCTGCAGCTGGCCATGCGGCCTTCATGCAGCGTGGCTCCGATGTCGCAGGCAGACCATTTCCTCTGTTGCCTGTCCCTGCCCTCCCCCCCTTGTTGGGGGAGAGGCATGGTTACGGGCTCACGGGTGTGGCTACCCCACCTTGTGCCCCGGTGACTATGTCTGCCTCTGCCTTCCTCCCCCCACCGGGTATGCGGTACGGAAGGGGACCCACAAGGGCGAATATTCTACCTCGTGTGGTCCCTCCCCCAACACACGGGGGGACACCCAACAGACCCCTCTGACTGTGTGTGAAGGTCTCTCACGATGCGGCCCACTCCACCAGGGCCCCCCCACCAGGCCTCCACTCAGTCCTCTCACTCCTCTAAGTGGTTGGCTTTCCAACGCTGGTGTCTGGACCAGGGGACGGACCCGGTCGCCTGTCCGCGACAGTAGTTCCTCCAGTTGCTCATGGACAGGGGGCTGGCGTTCAGTACGGTTAAAACCTACAGGGCTGCCATTTCGTCCTGTCGCGAGGGCTCCAGGGAAAGGACTGTGCTCTCCCACCCCCTGGTGGAGTGTTTCCTTAGGGGGGTAATCACACACACGCCGACACCAATGCTGCGGTCAGCGGGCGACTGGGTTGCTCATTATGGCTCTGGGGAGGTGAGTTGTGCTTGGTGGTAACGTATGGGCCAGTGAGGCGTTGACTCATCCTGCTTCGCACTAACCCTATAGCGATAGCCTTAGAGGTTGAAGCCTATACGAAATAGAACGGAGGTTATGTACTGTAACCCGGATTCTATGAGGATAGGCGCAGCCCTCTAAGTTGAAGGCCTCACTGGACCTTGGTTCTCAGTGCTGAAGAAAAGGCATTTGGGAGCCGAAAGCTGGGTCTCACTGTTGTATATATACAAGGGGCAGACGTAGGAGAGGCCCACACTTTTGGTGGGCGTAGACTAAAATTCTCAGTGCCGCGCAGGTGCGCGGAAGGGGTAAACCCAATAGCGATAGCCTTAGAGGGCAAAGCCAACACGAAATAGAACCGCAGCTCTGCAGGTTCTCAAGATTAAAGTGGAGCTACCGCGTGTAACCCCCCCCCCCGGAATCGGCGCGCACAAAAACAGGCATGATTCGATTATCAGTCGACTACAGGCAGGACTTGACGATTCTGATTCGACTATGTAAATCCTTAGTCGGGGACAGCCCTAGTTAGTATGCCATCACATAAACATTATACCTCCTAAGCATCCGCTGTCTTGTTTAATTTTAACTGCTGCTTTAACCCTCAATCTGAAACCCATGAAAATTAACCAAAATTGAAATGAGAGCTGAACATACACATTCAGAGGGAATTCAATTGTATACAATCATTAATTCAAAGGAAGTATTGTGTTACACACAGTGAACTCATTATAGCATGTGTTTTCATGTCTTTGTAGACTTACCATTCAGTCTGTATCCATCACTACGAGGAGACAAGGAGTTGGGTTCACCTCCTAAACTGTAATCACAGGTGGAATAGCTTTGTTGAACTGAATGTAGATATCTTCGCAAATCATCAATTGTGACAGTAAACGGACAGAACTTCTGATTGGTTTTTGAGTTGCTTTTCCCCCAGATGGTTGTTGTTACAACTGGACGACTTTCTTCTCCAAAGTACAGGTTACATCTCGTATCATTATCAGCAGATCCAGGCAGAGAGCAAGCGAAGATTACAAGTTCACCAGGATGATGACTCAGACTCAACACTGGTTTTTGGCCTACAAAAGATGAATGAAAAGTCACTAAATACAATGTGCTATTCTGCTATCAAGTATGTTGTAGCAGTGTAACAACAATTTCAAACAATAGTGTTCACATTCAGACGTCCTACTGTCACTCCTCAAGCATCATGTTTTACAATTATCAAGTAAAAATTTTGTGTCATATAAGGTGAGTGTAAATTACACTGTAAGAAACATTAACACTTGTAAATTACCTTTATTAATCTCAGCATCTTTGAAATAGTGGTTGTTTTATATACTTATTCATATCATACCTCATACCATCTTCTGAAGTTAGGTCATTATTTGGCCCGCTATTTTTAAATTTTAATGTCAGGGCTTTTATTTTGAAGGCGTCTTGCCGGTTAAGAGAAAACGGTACGGTAGATAGTAAAGTGTGTCCGCGGGTAGAAGTTTGTCTGCTTAAGGAGAAGAAATGTGAACGGCAATCAATCTTTTTGTTTGTAGAGTTTTATGTTATTGTGTTTAAGCTAGCAAGATATGCTATTGTGTGCTATTTTACCTCAATAAAGGCAATTCTATCGGCCTTACAGGGCAATTATCCCGATAGAGTTTGCTTGGTATTACAGTGTAAAGAAGTGTTTTACAGTAACTGTAACATACGGTTAAATAAGGTTAAAGCTGCATATGTGACTTAAAATACTGTTATTAAATATTTCATTATTAAGTTTATTATGATTACTTATAGCACTCTTATCAGAGGTTGTCACTAAGCTAACAGGTTAAAAGGGGGATATTTCATGATTGGAATATAAAAGGAGAGTAACGCTTTTATTTTTATTTTTTCTTTCGTAGCTTTTACGGTGTGTTCAAGATGTATTCAGGTTTTTGGAGCTACAGTATCGTCCTCTTTTCCCCTGAATAAAGGCATTGTGAACCATCAGTAAAAGCGTAGACCATCATTCAGCCGGGGATGCTACAACACTCATCAATAAAGAGGAATCTGACAACGAAAAATCTTCAAACTGACAAAACTGTAAAAATACTAAATTCGAAGGTAAGTTTAATTATCATTTTTCTTATTTATTCAGTCCCTTCAAAAAAACTGAAATATGACTTCACATCACAGAGTTGTGTTGCACTAAAACAATATGTTCGTCAATAATATATCAAAGAATGGGAGAAACATTCACTCACTGTGTGTGGCGATGGAGGATGTCTCTGTGATCACAGGTGAATTCACTACCAGTTTAGGTGGAAGAAGAGCTGAACATGTAGGGGTAAACATGTGTTCAATCCAAAACTGAATAATTGCATTAATATGATAATATCACCAGCCATAAAAAAGTAATTAATAGTGTGGTGTGGTTTAATATGCTGATACATAATGTCTGATATAACCTATATTATTTTTGTTATATTAATGTCCTGTTTGCAAGTGTGAACCTGCATTGGTTTATAATAATCCACATTAATAATGAACAAATCTATAAAAGGTTTAACTTACACATGAGGATGACGAACAACAGGCGTCCGGCCATGAGGAAGCTGAGTACTGAAACTGTTGTTCAGAATCACAGAAAATACTCTTGTGTCTCACTACATCTACTTAAGTGTCATTTTGCAGAACTTGCTCTCAGGAAAACCACAGCTAGCATCAGAGCTGAATCACACTGACAGACTACAGAAACACAACCACTTGACATCCACATATTTTTAGATCAAATTAAACACAGTGTTGGTTGACTGGTTCAGAAAATAAAATGAGTTCATCGCTTTTTCACAAAACTTCTCACACCTGAATGTTCATGGTCAGCTCTGAGTGAACATGCAGCTATTGCCATTTTGTCCTGACCATTCACCTCTGAAATCTAAAGTTTATTTCAAATTACCAGCATTATGGGCTACTACTGTGTTGTTGTTTTTTGCTCTTTTGGAATTTAAAGGGGCTTTATGTAGTTTTTCTACTAAAATTAATCCTTTTTTTATTGCCTGTGTGTGAAGGGGTTGTAATCTGACATTAAAAAATTATTCACTTGCCGGGTTTGGCTATTAACTCTGAAGGCAAGTATTCCTATTTGAAGGCTCCGGGTCGGATTTTCCGCGAAATCCAGTGACTGACACCTGCATGCGCGCTCCCGAGGCTCTCGCTGTGTCTAGTGACTTTGCACTGAGCAGCGACGACACTGCAACTTATGACATGGAGTCTGCTAACACTAAGAAACGACCTGCTCCCAGCACAACACAGACTCCAACACAAACTCCACATAAGGATAAAAAAACAAAAAAAAGTTTTATCTGCTGAAGCTCGTCAGGCCTAATGTGAATCGGATCGACTTCGGACGAAAACACGGATCAACATAGGCAGGGCTTTTGAATCATGGAGAAACCTCCTCTTTGTTTTGGGTATAAAAACAGACCCAGAGTTGGCTTTCATCCTATTGGACAGGTAAGCTAACATTACTACAAAGCATGTAAAACATATTTAGATTTTGTGCTTCAGTTGGCTCAAATTAGATAGCGTTAGCTCGCCGACTAACGCCGAGTAGTTGCTAATGTTGTCCGGTGCAAAGTTATATCGCTTTCACATTACTTTACCAACTAATGCAACCCATGTTACTTTTCTCTGTACCACTGTTATGTCAAAGTGTCAAAGCCTGCAGGAAATGATGTAATGGTAAAAAGCAAATGTGGAGCGATTCATTTTAATGTCAGATTACAACCCCTTCACACACAGGCAATAAAAAAATGTTATTAGTTCAAAATTTCAGGTAAAATAAAGTCATAACAGCATTCTGAAAAAATCGTTTTTAGTGGTAAAAATAAATTAAATAAATGAGAACGATTAAAGAAACACAATTTATTTTTATTTTTTTGTCAAAGCTTTTCGAGTGCTTTCTGTCGGATGCAGCTAGTTCTTGTCACGACCCTGTCCTGGTGGGGTGTTTAACTGTGTAGTGATTGGAAATTTACTGTTTTCCTTGTCGTTACTGTTGTTACTGATGTCCCCTCTCTCTGATCTGCTATGCACAGAAATCGCCAGGCGAGGACAAATGGAAGAGGTCCCGTTGATCAATATGGATGTGTCCGATGGGCACCTCAAGAACTCCCCTCAGGGGAGACTGATGAAACCCTACAAGAGATGAAGACTCAGATGCAGCAGCTATATGCCCAGGTAGGAATAGTGGAAATTATATTTAGGCATCCTTAGACACAAACCTACATTTTATTTTTGAGTATTGATGCATCCAAATTTTGACTCCCCCCACCCCTAGGAAGGAATGTCAGGCATGGAGAGAGGAGCGCTTCAGAGATGGCTTCAGAGAACCTACATTCTCCAGCGTTGTGATCTCAATGCTGACCCTCCACACAGCGTCTCAAAAACTAAGGATGACTGGCCCTTTCTCTTCTCCTTGAAGGGCCTGTTCTCGCATTTCAGTGAACTGACCGGAATTCCAATCCAGGAGAAGCTGCCAGCTGCCATAGACAACAGGAGTCAGAACATCATAGAGTACTTCCAACAGCAGAAGACACCAGGAGTGGGGAAGGTTCTGGAAGCCTACGATGAAGAGAGTGGCAACAAAGCTATCTGCACCATTATGTGCCTGCTTGCTCACTTCAAGGAGGGGGATGGTATCTTCCTTACGGCTGATGTGAGTATAACTTGCAGTGCATATCCATAAATTAACCATTCCCTCACTCTCTCCCTCCCATCTCTGTCCTGCTATTTTGTAATTGTTAATTACCAGAAATCAGTCACCAGCCCCATCCTTTGCTATGGACACTTTGCACAAGTTATTCTAATATTATATAGACTCTGAACAGCCTGAGTATCAGACCAAAGCTAGCGCTTCAGTCTGACACCCGTCTCATTCAAAGCGTTTACAAAGTTGGAGGGCTTTAGATACCTTTTCAAAAGAAAACTTCCCATTTCCAAAACGTTGCCCCTTCTAAAAAAGCTCTCCATGCAGAATACTGGTCTGGTTTCAGAGCAGTTATTCCAGTAAACCGTCTGTTTTTTACTAAAACTGCCTCAATCTATATTCTCCGTTCTCCGAGGCAGTCAGCGCACAGGTAGATATTGCTTGAAAATGGGCCCTGGGCTGATTGGTTCATCACGTTTAGTCCCGTCCACCCCCAGCGGTCATTGGGCTAACATTCTTCCGGTCTGGCTGTACTTGTTGCTCTGAATGGGGAATGCAGACCCGAGACGGAGCCTACTTAGCGAAGTGGGCTGAGTCCGTGGTCTGATCCAGGCTATACTCTGATGGGTTAGCCATTGCTTCCTGCCATATAGTTCATAAAATAATTTTAATTTACTGTTTTATTGACATGGCATCCATATTTAAAATAAATATTTGCCATGTGCAGTAGTTTCTAGATTTGGCACCATAAATTGAAGCTGATTTCCCCCTTGGTGTTGAGTAGAACATTACAGCTCTTGGGGCAAGTTTTCTTTGTCGTTGTTTACTCAACGTACCCATGGTTAACTTATGGTTTTTATTCTCCAGCCCTCTGCTACGGCTGCTGATATTGAGAGAGCTGTCACTCTGCCAAGCACACCTCGATTAGTTGTACCAGGTATAATCTTCCCTTATTTTGTAGAAGTAAATTCTTTAATGAATTCATGTGGTTGTTGAGGGAGGACTGTTGCGCCTAAAAAATGTCTTTCTTTGAGTTGTTGATGGAGGGTGCGGGGGTCAAAGGAGATAATAATGTTCAAGTGGAGGTGTGCGAGTCTTTCTCCACTTGAACATTAATGAATTCATGTAGGTGGCAATAGTGTGTTGTGCAGCTTTTAGTTATCATATTGTTAATGGGTTTCAGGAGAGATACTGCGCGGTGCAGATATGTGGGTTATGTCCATGGAAGGAGCATGTGTGATGGGGCCCCACAGCAACCTCCTGCATGGATTGGCAGCAGTCTTCGCTGCCTACTATGTCTTCAACTTGCAATATCCGGCAGAAGCCGCAAGCACACTTGAATTCATTCAGAGGTGAATTTAAACATGGCATTGTCATAAAAACGAGAAACTTAAATTAAGAAACACGTATTAAAATTAAGAAACTCGTATACAAAATGTGAGCGTACGAGTTTCTTAATTTGTGATTTGTAGAATAGGATTTGTGAACCTGCAATGAAGTGAATGAATAATCCCTTAATGTTTCATGTCATGGTTATGACCATGTCATATCTGTCTTAAATGTTACCTGATAAGTGTGTTTTTCCCCCCTGTTTTCAGAGCCTTTTGCAGCATAAATCCCCAGACGGGCAGCAAGGCAGAGAAAAGGCGAGGGCTGAATGCACCAGTTTGCACACTTTTGAGGAAACTGCTGGATTTTGAATTGGTGGGCAGGGGAAATTAGAGGACATTAGTGGGCAGGGGACATTGGGGACATTAGTATGTTTGACAACTCATGTTCAACCAGTTTGGTACACTAATAGTTTGTGCATTGTGCACTCTGTTTTTTAAGAGAAAATAAAAATATATATTAAAAAAAACTAAGTTTTTTGTTTTTCTTTGCAGAAGTCTGAAAGAGAACATTTATCCAATTTACAACATTTAATTGTAATATTTACAATATTCTATTCTTACAGAAAATCCCTAAAATTACAGGAAATTCCTGGCTACTGAGTTGCCGTAAATATAAAATTTTGCTGTAATATTTACAGTATTATATCCTGTGAAATTACAGGAAGTACAGTACCTTGTCGTAGTTATTTTACAATAACAGTCCTGTATACTGTTTACAGTAAATTTACGGCAACTATTAGCCAGGAATTTCCTGTAAAATTACAAGAAATTTCTAACAGTGTAGGAGCATGTCCGTGGTTTCGGGAGTGCTGCTGCTTCGCCATTCGCTATCCTGATCTAGCGGTCTCTAGTGCGTAAATATCCACCACAACTAGCCACATGAAGACTAGGGGGAGCTTAGTTTGTCTTACTGATTTTTAGATAGCGGGGAAACTCCCAACCATGTTGGGGATCAATCCTCTGGTCTGCATTGTATGCATAGTGACACCTGCTCTGTGTCCCTGCTTCGTCTCAGACACTCCCTCTTGTCCTGCTCCCAGTGTGTGTGGAACTTATCCAGAGACTGTTATGTCCTGCATCTTGTCGGCTTTTGGCCTGCCTCTACCAGTTTACCTTATTTAAATAATTACACTTTTATGTGAGAATTAATACATTACAGTGACACATGAAAGTGATGCAGCTTATTCAGTTCAATTCAATTTTATTTATATAGCGCCAAATCACAACAACAGTTATCTCACAGCGCTTTTCATAAAAGAGCAGGTCTAGACCATACTCTATGATGTTATTTACAGAAGCCCAATAATTCCCTCTACCTAAATACACTGTTTATCTTCTTTTGTTAACACATCATAGCTTTTATTTATTTTATTTATTTGTTGGTGTTATTTGTCCTATAACTCAGTATACCTGTTTATCAATGTGTCAACAGGCTAAAGAGTATGAGCATCATCATGGTGAACGTATTTACAGTGATGGGTAATTTAATATTAAATATTTGGCATACCGACTGTGAATTATTCACTGTATACATGAGTTGCAGTTGTCTATTTAATGACATTTACTACTGAAAAATGAGTGTATTTTCACAATGATAGTAGATTCTGTTTAATCCACCTGACAGCTTTCAGTTGCAAATATTTATATTATTCTCCTGAGACTGGGGTCTAAATTTAAACAGCTTCATGTATTATCATTACTGCTTAGGGCCTTGGCTTCTGGAATTGGGAACCACTGGACCTTTGGATCTACTAATGATTTGAAACTTCCCTCCTAGCAGTTCCATGTTTCTTTAAAATCCACCATGTAGAATTTGAAAATATTAAATTTTGGTGCTCCCCAGTGGTGGTATCAAAAAATCACTGTGCAGACAGCAATTGCCCTACAGATCCAACTCAAGGAACTTCCAAATGAAGACAGCAACATGTAGACAGCATCCATTTTTAATGTGATTGTCTCAACAAAAATGTGTGCCTTTAGAATCATTTGTAGGATGGCTTTAATTTGATGCTTACAAGTGTAAACGTAGCCTATTAGTACTATAAAAGAAGATAAGAGCACATCCCATGTTAACAAAGGGTTGGACCACTATTGGGCAAATCGCCTGTGTCCACAATACAGGTCCATCTCAGAAAATTAGAATATTGTGGAGAATATTGTCATTTTTTCCATACATCAAAAAGAGAAACTTCAATATATTCTAGATTAATTACACACAATGTGAAATATTTCAGGCCTTGTTCTGTTTTAATCTTGATGATTACGGCTTACAGCTCATGAAAATCAAAAATTCATATTTCAAAATATTAGAATGAAGAAGTTATAATACAGAAATCTAGACCTTCTGAAAAGTTGAAAAGTTATGAAAAGGGTTCATTTACACACTCAGTACTTGGTCAGGGCTCATTTTGCACGAACTACTGCATCAATGCTGCATGGCATGGAGGCAATCAGCCTGTGGCACAGCTGAGGTCTTACAGAAGCCCAGTTTGCTTTGATACAGGCCTTCAGCTCATCTGTATTGTTAGTCTGGTGTCTCTCACTGTCCTCTTGACAATACCACATAGATTCTCTTTGGGGTTCAGGTCAGGTGAGTTGGCTGACCAACCAAGTACAGTAACACCATGATCAGCAAACCAGTTGCTCGTCGTTTTGGCCATGTGGGCAGGCGCCAAGTCCTGCTGGAAAAGGAAATCAGCACCTCCATAAAGCTTGTCAGCAGATGGATGCATGAAGTGCTCTAAAATCTCCTTGTAGACGCCTGCTATGACTCTGGACTTGATAAAACAGTGGACAAATCCACTCGTCCTCCAGAAAATTTACTTTCATCTGAAAAAAAGCACTTTGGACCACTGAGCAACAGTCCAGTTCTTTTTCTCCATAGCCCAGGTAAGACACCTCTGACGTTGTCTCTGGTCACACTTGTAGCTTATTTCCTGGACGTGTCTGTGTGTGGCGGTTTTTGATGCACTGACTCTAGCCTCAGTCTACTTCTTTCGAAGCTCCCCCATTTCTTCCATGAGTTATAAGCTGTAATCGTTGCTCTAAATTGAGGGGAGCTGGGAAGTTTGAATGTAACTCTAGATTAGGACAGAGTGTGGTCCAATCTTGATATAATCTGGAACACTAATTAATTCACTTTAAAACCATTCACAGAGCATACACTACACCCTATAATAGATTTCAGATGAGATTACAGACGCTATGAATGTCATATATGCAACAGTACCTCACCTCAAACAGTTTCTACACGTTTTGGAACTGTCCTGTTATAGCTAAGTTTTGCAACCATGTAAACTCTGCTTTATCAGATATATTTGAAATCTCTTACTGTATGTTCATAATCCTGATTTTTAGCTCATTAATGATAACTGATGTTACTGTGAAGCAATTTCAGTATTAAATAGTATTTGCAGGGTTTACCTCTGAAAAGAAAACAATTCTTGAGCACTGTTTTTCCACTGATGTGTGTATGAAATCGTTCTGGGTGCACAGCCTTATCAACATTGTCAGTCTGGAACATAATACTGCATGACTTAAGGCTCAACCAGCATCTAATATAATTTTTTGGAAGAGAGTCAGTAGCTGAATAACTTTATTATAAACCTGCCCAATTATTTTACTGTAAGATGATTTTAATGTTCTTGTAATATGTCTTTTCATTCTACTGCTGTAATGGATGACCTTGGATATGTCTGTATTATCACCCCTCCCATTCACATCAATAAAAATGTTGATCACAAAAAAAAAAATTTGGTTTAAGAGGTTTAACTCACACACAAGGATGACAAACTGCAGGTGTTCACCCTTGAAGTGTTGCAGAATACAGCAAATGAGCCATAAGATGTGAGATGTACGAGTCCAAATACCATGTCAGGAAGAGTTACAAGACCACCAAATGTGTAGTTGCAGTGGGAAAGACACACTTGAAGAGTAAAAACAAGCAGGTCAAATTTATCCAATAGGTTTTTCAAAGGACAATAGCCAGTAATAAGTCATGGGCTATATATTTGCTGCTTTCTTGTGAAGAGGAAAAACTGTAGGGAAATAGTATTATTGCTGATTTGGAAATATTGTTTCTTTATAATACATCTTATGTGAATAAAAGTTTGGCTGTATTATGAAACTGACAGTTATGATTGAGAAAAAAGGCATGAAAATTATTTATCAAAATAAATACAATTCACAGTAATCCCAGATAGACTGCTAGTGTTACGTTCAGAAACATTTCACTGACAAAACGAATGAATGCAAGGTCAAGTAGGCTATTAATCAAATGGAGGCCTCCTACTATCACTGAATAGCCTGTTTTGAAGACGTCAGTCTATGCAAGGCTGCACGGGTGTGTCTACATTAAGTTCAGCGGTTTATAAGGCTGACCACAGAACACTGAAACCCCTGTGAAGGCTTCACATTATATAGATATATATATAGATATATATATATATATATATAGAGAGAGAGAGAGACCCCATCTGCAAAGCTGCATTTGATCTCTAAGAATAGAAAACCATCTGACTCCGAGCGTTTTGCGCACATCATGCCTGATTATTTTAGTGGTTTTTATTTGTTTGTTTTGTACAGTTTTTCAGACGGTGGATAAAGCTTTGCGCCACGATGCCTTTAATTAACAGACCCTAATGAATTGCACCTGATGCAATTTGATTCACCTGGTCTCATTTTACTGGAAGCATCTGCATAAAGACAGAGACGCTGGACTTGCAGACAAAGACTACCGTAATTTTAGACTTCACATAGCAGCTTTAGCGTCTTGTTTATTTCTATTGGTTTATCAGCGATGCCGCCTAAAAAGACAGCAGCGGACTCTGCAGAACCTCCTGTGTCGTCCTCCAGTGATGCCGCGGTGGAAGACAAAAAATCAGGTCTGAGTGCAAACGATGTCAATGTGACTGAGGCCATTTTTAGAACTATCAAACTTTCCCAAGCGGTTGAATGTTAAACCCATCACCTTGTTTCCGCATGTATAAACGGAGTCACTTTTGTGCGCACTTATTTATTTTTATTTTTTCTGTAGATGCTGCGGCTCTGCGCAAACTTGCAACTCACCCCTCCACAGCGATTATGGTGAAAGAAGCACTTAAAGAGTTGGACTCGCGCAAAGGGGTTTCATCCCAAGCCATACAAAACTACATTAAACAGAAATACCCCTCGGTGGATTTGGTGAGGTTGAAGCACTTGGTCCGCAGAGCCTTGAAAAAGGGAATCGAGACTGGCACATTGGTGCGGCCAGCAAACTCCAGTGTCACTACAGGCGCAATGGGAAAATTCAGGGTAAGTTAAGACTATAGCTTTATCAAAGCGGGTCTAATAACTACGTTCATCGGGTTTTTTGTCCTGTCTTAAGCTTGCACCAAAAGTCAAAGATGCAAAAACTGAGAACACCGATCCCAATGTTCAAAAGGTTCCCAAAGCAGCAAAGGATGGCGCCAAGAAGCCCCAAAAAACAGGTAGGCCTATACATTTTCCAGCTCACCAGTAGGCTAATATTTGTATCTTTAATGGATTGTACTTTCTTAAAGGTGGAACAAAGAAGAAAGATGCTGCCAAAGATCAGGCCAAGTCAGACGAGGTGAGAGAGGGGGTGTGTGTGTGTGTGTGTGAGCCTCTAAGGGAAAACAATGCAGGTGTGGCCTGATAGCAGACAGAACTGCAAATGAAAATCTCCATGTTCTATATATTTGTCCGGGGAAGATGGCCTACAGGTCTGCCATGCAGCTAATGTGAGATACATACACACACGGTTTTAGACCGTAGGCCTATGTTGTGTCTTGTACTTTTTTTGGGGGGGGGGCAAAATGTATTGGCATTTTGATTCCTGAGAATAGCTTTTGGGTTTGTTTGAAACTCATGACTTTAAAAGTGACTGATTAAATGAAACTTATTTTGGGCAGGTGGGCATGCTCCTTTACAGCAGTACCGTTCTAATAATTTAGAACTAACAAGCTGGAAAATATGTTGAACTCTGCCTCTCCCCCCCCCCCCCCCCATTTTTAGGACCCGAAGCCTCCCAAAAAGTCAAAGAAAGACAAAGGGGCTACTACTTCAACAAAGGTTGCTCCAGCAAAGAAGCCAAAAGCTAAAAAAGCAGCAGAGAAAGGGGAAGACGAGGGAGCCTCTGATTCAGCCAAAACTAAAGCGGCAAAAACCACTAAGGCAGCAAAGGCTGAAAAGCCTGAGAAGGCACATAAGGCGCCCAAGAGTAAAGCTGCTAAAGCAAATGGTGATGCCCCTGCTTCTAAAGCAACTAAACGAGGGAAGAAGGATGCAGAGTAACTTTAATTCTTGAACTAATTTTATACTGTTTGTTTTGCAATAAAATCTTAATTTTTGGAGCTCCTGTTCTTTTTAAACTGTGCATTTGGAGCTTGTCTTTTGCTTGTAAGGATATAGGCCTACAGTATTGGGATTTCAATTGAATAGAACTGGTGCTTGACCAATAGCTTTCACTACTGCAGCACAGGCCTGATAAGTGGGCCTATGACAACTTTTCAGTCACTAACATGAGGCAAACGGGACCATTTTAGAAAGTTCAAAAGGTATGACAACATTAAACTTCCATTATTCACTGAGAGGAATGGTTACACACATGGGTCCTCACATGCTTTAAGGAGAAGATGTTACTAAAGATGAAAATGCTGTTTGAGTCCAGACAACTTTATTTCTTTTCAGGGTGATGAGTGCAGACAGAGTAATGCAGATACTCTAAAAGGGCATCCCAGTGCCTCCAGAGGAAGCAGCATAAGAGCACAAAAAGCAGCATAGTAAGCATGTGGCTGTATGTTTTCATCAAGGGGACAACACAGATGGACACAAACACCAAGAGGACAGCCATGATAGCTAGCAGCACACTGATGAGTTTTCCAAGCAGAGTCTGTGCTGTGAATTTCTCCAAACCTTCAAGCTGCACCTCCTGCTGTTGCTGCTGCTCTATCTTGAACAGATGTGTCTGATATGCCTCTAGCACCTCCTACAGGTCAAAGACAAAACTGTCAGTGAAGGTGCTTAAATGAGTAATCAGGAATTACACACATACAGCACCTCATTTTATTTTCCATGGCAGAAATAATCCTGCTACAGGGTAAACCCAAGCTTCTGTGTCCTTGTTACTCCTACTCTGTGTAGTGTTTCTACACTGGGATACTACCTGGTGGTAATGATTAAACACTACTAGATTGACCCAGGATACCATTTTCAAGACACATGCCTCAACAACTGGTAATAAAGCACAACCCAAGAGAAATGCCCTTATGACAGTGGATATTGTGCTTCAGTGGTGCATTTTCCAAACCACATTTTCAATCACACAACCAAAATCCAGCTGGCACACATCAAGCATGGAGCTTTAAGGGGAACCTGAGGTTGTGTGGTTACGGCAGGAAAAGCACAAGTGTAATAAATATCAATTAACAATTATTCATTCCAGTAAGCCTGTAATCACACTGGATTGCCTCATCTGTATGGAACGCAGCGATTAGTTATTAGTAACCCCTGTGCCTTTCTTGTTATGTCAAAATGTCTGCTGTGAGAAAGACTTATACTAGTGAAGCTTACATGAATGTCCGTTGCTCTATCAAAAGACTGATAAGCAATCTTCTCATCCATGCTGGCCAGTTCCTCTTTCAAGTTCAAAATTTCATTCTGGTGCAGTTCTGTCAAGTCATTGAGTTGTTCTTCTAAACGTTCACACCTGCAAAGTATAACGATACAACAGTATATCACAAACAGGACTGGTTCCTTTCACCCTGACAGAGTACTAAAGTTAGCATGCTACCTGTATCGTTCCTCTTCTAGGGCCTCCACAACTACTGTGTACTCTTGGTGGTAGGATTTCAAGTTTTCAAAGCGTTCTTCAAGTCGGCCTTGGTTTTCCTGAAGCTCTTGGATCTCATGGAGTATAGCATCAAAGCCTGATCGCTGCATATGGTCAATTGTATTGCTCTTAGAGCCAGGGGGCTGTCCAGAGGCTCCTGCTGAGCCTGAAGTAGCGCTAATAGAATAGTTATCACTGCCATATTTCAGGCTAGACTGCAGCTGCCCTGTTCCAAGCGTCCTCGTCCCCCCAGGGCCAGAACCCTCACCTCTGTGGGTTCCATCCAAGTCAATTAGGGCTGCAATGTTGTCAGTGCTGCCAAACCTTTGCAGATGAGGGACTAGATTTTGCTCAGCTTGGACACCTGCGGCACGATAAGTGGCTAGAGAGAACCCAGAGAGACCACCAGTCACTTGTAATGTGCAGGACTTCTTAGTGGGATACTACTCCACTGAATCATTTTGCTATTGTAATATGAAAATTAAAACTCTGGCTTTTGTTATGCTCAAATTATATATACAAAAAACATTTATTCAAGTGAGAATCTCAATGAGACCTCTCTCGTGTAAGTATTTTATGAGGATAGGTTCTCTCTCATCTCAATCTATCTCACACACACTCTGCTCTCAGCATCACCACACTTCTATTCACCTCCACTGAACTGGGTTGGCAACTCAAGACCTGCATTTCAGAGGGAAATATTTTACTTACTTAATTTATCTGACAGCTTTAGTTCACTCATTTATAAAATATCATATTTTGTTACAAATGTAACTTCCCAACAGTTGATACAAGTACAGCTGAAAGGATTAGATGACTGACAGAAAATTTATTCACAATAATTTTTCATGTCAAATAAGTCATGGTTAAAGCTTCATATGTGCATATTTGCCTTTTAATAATTTTAATGTATTTGTAATAATGTTGAGGTTTGGACTGTTCACTATGGGCTCTGTGTAGCCTAATTGTGACGGAATTTCACACTATTTTCAGAAAACTTACAAAAGCATTCACTTGATTAATGGAGAAAATAATCAGCAGATTAATCCTGAAAAATATTACTTGTAGCCTTCCTATACAAAATAATTCAAATAGCTCCACCAACTAATGTTAGCTACAATCCGGCTTTACATTAATGCATGGCAAATTATAATCTTATAATGTAGGACTATAATAGTATAACAGTCACAAGGCATTGTGTATAACGTTAACATACTTTAAGTGCATTTCCCTGATTATACTTAGGCTACATAGTTTTTCAATGCAGGTCTTTTACAGTGTGGTTAGCCAAATTTTAGTTAAGTAAAGGATTTGAATACTTACCTCGTCCACCACTGTCTTGAAGGAGGTTAATTTAGGCTAAGTGTTTATTTGGGTAACTTGACTTAGACTTCGTTATATAGATATAGGCTAACGTTACTTACCTGAAGTTGTATATTTCAGTGAATTCCAATCTGCCGGGCGTCGATCATATCTATCGTGAGGACAGATTTAATTTACTTGGGTTCGATTGTTTTAATTAATAATGTTAGCTAGCATTAATAAATAAAAACATTTAGCGTTACCTGTTTAATCATTTAACAATCGTGTTCTCAACATGCTCGACATTCAGTTTGTAAGCGTTGGTGCAAAATAAATCATAAACAGCAAGAAGACGGTTTCTCGGTTTGCAGTTGACAGTTAGCTAACGTTCCACCGACCGTTAACAGATTTCCATGTTGCTTAGCAACGGTAAAATATTCACACAGAGTTAGCAACACTATGAAATAGGCTACACATTAACACATCTGAAATTATATAAAGTTCAGGAGCCTCTGATATATCTAATTTGTACTTGTTATGTTAAGAGTCGTTTTCATAAGTTGCTAGTTAAAGTTGATGTTGTTATTCACTGAAACTGTCCTAGAATGTAAAATCTATAAACTGGAGGGAGTCAGACTTAGCATGGCTTAACATTTGAACTTACTATATACAGTCTATGGTTTTGAAGCAGAGAAGGGCTTTGTAGCACAACTTCACCTACCTCCAAGGTGCATGGAGAAGAGAATAGTCTTTAAAATGCTCTATATGTGCTGTAGTCAACCCACACAGGTGATTTTAATTATTGTACCCGATTAGACCTTTCCTCAGGACTGTGTGGGCTGTGGCTACATGTTTACATTTCCCTGACTCTCCTTTTAGCTTTGTTGCACCTGTAAGCAAATAGTTATTTACACATACTGCTTATTTTTCTGCATTTGTTACCCACAACTGACTGGGCCTAATGAAAGGGTCAAACGCACCAACAGACCTTGTTCACCAGTCACCATTTGACACCTTCAAGTGGACCAGTAAACTGTTCCAGTGTGCATACACAATAGCATAGATCAGGGCTTTTTCAAAGTCTGAGACTGCGGGCCTCCCCTCAGACAAAGCGTACTTTAGTAACATCTTTTACTTGTCAAGTTTCCCTCAATTCCTGGATGCCTATGGGATCATGATTATATTATTTGATCCCATAGACACTCAACATTTGAGCCAAAATTGCCTAATACATTTGACATAATGTCTGACTACACCAAATAGTTTTAAAAAAGGTCTGTCCTAAGGCATTTATTAGTTTCTGATTCTGATGGTGGTCAAACAGTTCCCAAAGGCTATTTTATGTGATAGACCTTGTCAAATTAAATGCAGCCATCACTACTTCACTGTTATTAAATACACTTGTGCCTTACCTGCCAACACATATCAGAATTTCTGCTGTGAGAAAGGTGCAATGGATAAGACTATGCCTTTGGTGTGAGAGACCCAGGTTCAATCCCCCACTGTGACCTATCCACCAATGTGTCCTTGAGCAAGACACTTAACCCCTAGTTGCTCCAGAGGTGTGCGACCTCCGACATGTATAGCAGTTGTAAGTTGCTTTGGATAAAAGCGTCAGGTAAATGATCAGCTCTTTTGGGGTGGTGATGGCGCAATGGATAAGACGCCTGCCTTTAGCGTCAGCTAAATGAATAAATGTAATTAAGGTCCCCTAACCAAAACACGCTTCCAGATGTTGGAGTCATAGGAGTATTAATATGTCATATTTTCGGTACATCATTTTTTCACCTTTGCAATAAATAAGACAGCAGAAAATAAATGGCTTATCTGAAGGATAATCTATTAACAACTATTGTCAGAAACTTTCACAATTTTAACAACTTTGTTACTCTCATGGCCTAGAAGCCCAAGTCAGTGCTTATGTCAATGCTTCCTCAATTTCTGGGGGGGATTACTGGTCTTACAACAAGCTGAGGCTTCACACTGGTGACAGTGTTCATAAAACATGGAAGAACACGATTACTACTCTCTTAAATACAGTATATTCCCCAACAAGAAGCTTTTTGTAATGTAATGTACAATTTAACGACTTAATCACATTGACGACAAACACAAGTTAGACTTCCACCTTTTAAAACAGCAAATTTATTTGTCTTTAAAAAATAAAAAATCAACTAAGAACTATTACTATTTCATTGTCACTAACAGAAACAGTACGGAAGCACTGAGTCTTTGAGCACTTTTCTCTGCTCTTCAAGTATGTTAATTCAGTTCATAGATTATTCTTCTGCAGTGGATAAGCCACCAGGGAAAGCAGGATCCAGTAGGCCCAGAGGGCAGGGTCGCAACTCCAGCTGACAGTTCTTGACAGTAAAGACCTGGTTGTGGCAGAACCAGTGTTATTGACTTCACACATCCAAAAGAAAAAAGTCCAGAACCCACTACTATTTGATCCAGTGACAAGTCTGATTCCAGAGCAATGCAGCTGATGTGCAAGCACCCCATTATCCATTTATTTAAGTGTAGTGAGCAGAAAGAGGAAGAGTTGGTCACACAAGCTGAGATTTTGAAAAGAGTGAGTAAAGGGGAAAGAACGAGCAGACTGCCAAGACCCGCAGAGAGATAACTTAGAAAAAGAGAGTGGACAACTTAAGCAGCAGAACGGTGTTGGCTCATTACAGTTAAAAGAAAATTTTTAAAAAGCCATCAATCAGATGTATTAAAAATATCAGTGACTTCAAAACAATACCACTTGAATCAGAAATAAAACTCTAATAAGACTTACAATTTCTTCTGTGGGAAAGTTTTCCACATGTAAACAAATTCACTCCGAAGAGAGAAATCAAGTGTGCAGTTCTCTCAGCCCATCCTTCAACTATGCCCCTTTCACCCTTTCTTACAGTGTGTGCTTGTGCCACAATTGCACCAAAGATAGCAAGTAAATACCAAACATCCGGCCTTTTCTCCACATTCTTCTCCTTTTTTTCTTCTCAAAACACATTTCAGAAAGTGATAAAGTGACAAAACATCTGATGCAATCCTCCTGAGTGTTTTGAGAGACTCCTGAAGAGGAAGAAAAGGAAGGACGATTGAGATTCAGCTCCCTGTATGCCCTGTATGCCCTGTACGTCCTCCCTCTACACGTCAGCCCCAAACCCTCTGTCCCTTAATCATTTAAATAAGCCTTTCCAAGCCGGTCATCTGGGGTGCAGAAGAAAGTGATGCAGATACTCTGAAATAGCATCCCAGTGCCTCCAGAGGAAGGCGAGGAGGATGAAGAGGAGCAGAGTAGTAAGCGTACGGCTGCGTGTTTTCATCATGGGGACAACACAGTTAGCCACCGTGGACACAAACACCAAAAGGACTGCCATTACAGCTAGCAGCACATTGATTAGTTTTCCGAGTAGAGTTCGTGCCGTGGCGTTCTCCAGACCCTCAAGTTGCACCACCTGCTGTTGCTGCTGCTGCAGCTCCATCTTAGAGATACGTGTCTGACAGGCCTCCAGCGCCTCCTACAGGTCAAAGGACAAAACTTTCAGGGAAAGGGCTCTGATGGCAAAGCAGAAACATTGTTTATTTTTGCTTAAGCTTACCTGAATGTCCCTCGCTCTTTCGTAAGATTGGTAAGCAATCTTCTCCTCCATACTGGCTAGTTCCTGTTTCAAGTTCAAAATTTCATTCTGGTGCAGTTCTGTCAAGTCATTGAGTTGTTCTTCTAAACGCTCACACCTGCAAAACAACAACAACAATAACGCATCACAAACAGGACATTTTTTTCTCTTTCACTTATACAGACCTACTATACACACTGTACAGCAGGGGTCGGCAAATAAAAATATTTTTTTTCCAAGTCATTTGATGGCGGGCTGGAACACAATTTATCATTTATAATCCATTATTTACTGTGTGCCTATTTAGCTCAGTCAGTAGTGCACAGGACTCCTGTTTGGAGGGTTGTGTTCAATCCCCACTTGCTGCTAGTATTATTTTTCTCCCTTTTCAACAAATTAATTATGAAGGGATCGTTTTACATGTTCTCAATTAACCATCTGCAGGATTGTGTGCCTCCCGGCGACTGGTCCACATCAATCTATGGACTCTTATTTTCATTTACCCAGTATCTCCAGGCAGAGGAAATTATGTGAGTAACTTTTGCTGACATGACAGATCTCTTTCAGCACCAGCCGTTATAATGGTTTTTTTTGTCATGGGCCAGATATTATTGCTGACAGGTAGGCCGCCTATTGCTGACTACTGCTGTACAAGATATGAGGTAATACCTGTATCGTTCCTCCTGCAGGGCCTCCATGATCATCGTGTAGTCACGCTGATAGTGGGCTTTCAAGTTTTCAAAGGACTCCTCCAGTCGACCTTGGTTTTCCCGGAGCTCTTGGATCTCATGGAGTATAGCATCAAAGCCTGAGGCCTGGGCATGGTCAAGGGTATTGCCCTTAGAGCTAGGAGGCCCTCCTGGGGCTCCAGTCGTGCTGTTGGCTCCCGCAGAGCCTGAAGTAGCGCTAGAACAGTCATCATCACTGCCATACTTTGGGCTGGACTGCAACTGTCCTGTCCCAAGGGTCCTCGTTCCCCCAGGACCAACACCTTCATCACCCTGGGTTTCATCCAAGGAGTCTTTAAGGGCTGCAATGTTATCAGCACTGCCAAACTTGTTGCGGATGAGAGAGGCAATTTCTCTTGGCTTAGACACGACTGCCCCAGCTGCAGAGTGAGTGGCCTGAGAGAAGCTGGAGAGACCACCTGTCACCTGTAATGAGAGAGTTGAGATAGTTTTCATAATGCAGTGGCAACTAAGGTAAAAAAAAAAAAATCACATTCCAGGAAAGATCCACCACTATATAAATGAACCTACAGTGGTAGCCATTTCTTATTTAAGTGTTAAATAATTGCATTTCTGCCTCTTAGCGCTTGGTGTGGTATGATCTGAGCACTAGGCCTCAAATGTGATTTGTGTTGAAAGTGCAGGATCTGTTGAGGTGCTGGGTGAACTAAAACTTGCTGATCTGAAATAGTGCTCTGTAAACCATAATTTCAACAGCTTAAATGGCTGCTATATGGAAAATTTACACAGCATTTGCCAACACCCACCCTAACTAAAGGCTAACAAAGGCTAGCTCAACTAACAAACAATCGAGGATGGGCACACAACAAGGGAGTAGAAAACTCAAAGCCATGATAGCTTATATATATTTACATTTTCAGAATTTAAAATTAAAGCAATTTTCTGGAAATTAAATAATTTTTCTGCATTTGTGTAGTTTAAGGAACAAAAATAAATCCACGTTGATCTTTTCATTAGTTCTTTAACCTGTCTATATGGCCATCCATGACTTCTGCCAGTTCCACTGTACAGTGGTGTTAACGCAGTACAACCAGGCTTTTGTCACCACCTCCACAACCTCTTTTTCCAGAATCAACATTACTCAATAGACGCAACGAACTACACTGTAATTTTGTAATGCTTTCATAATTCAATTGCAATTCAATTACTTGCATGGACATAACTATCTGCATGGCTACATACCATTACATGTAAGCGAAAACCTTCCTTTAATCTTGTTGAACTGACCCTTTATTAGAAGAAGTGAGAAACTACACTTCTACTTTTAAGTGCGACAGCCATCTAGCTAGACCTTTCTCACAGGAAACATTTCGGCTCTTTTTCTTACATGTGCAGGGTAAACCATGTGTCATACTGGAATGCAGCCATTATTTTTTCATTGGTTACACCTGTGTTTGGTCATAATTTCGGTCACATCAACAGTCTATTCTCTACTAAGTTGTCAGCTCTCTTAACCCTTTTACATTTTCTCAAACAAATTTAGATTAAATATTTTATCATTTATTGGCAAATAATGTAACATTTCATGTTTTTTTAATGAATAAAACCCTTTAAATAATGCTGAGAGAGTGGGTTTTGGCAAAAAACTAAAAATTAAAAAACTACTGAAGGCACCAGGAAAGCACACACCTTGGCTCCAACATCTTTCAGCCCCTGGTGCATGTCTCGGAAAACATCTTTAGGCTGTCGAGGGATGCCGTTGTGCTCCACCTCTCGGAGCTTCCGGTGGTAATGCTCCAGCTTCCTCTGCAGTTGCTGGATAGTCTGAGCTGACTTTTGGTTCTTCTTCTCAAACACCTGTTTGATACGTGCACTCTGCTGTTTGTCTGCATTATTAGCGAGTTTCAGGTATTCAGCCACATTGTCGTCACGTGCAGTTTGTTCAATTTTGATTTGTTCTGTGAGTTTGAGGATCTTCTGTTGTAGTTGGGCAATGGCCTGCTTAGTTCGCTGGGGATCTGGGGTACTGTCAACTACATCATATCCATCTGCACCGCAGGAGAGGGCATTGGGTGACACAGCAGGGCCCGAGCCATCATAACGATCCAGCTGTTCAAAAAAAAAAAGTGAACAGAAGAAAAGGGTAAAATAATGTGAAGAAATGCTTTTGATCATTTGAAGTTTATCAAGACAAAACATTAAAATCAGTGCTTGTCATGGTATAATCATGCATTATTGTGCAAGCACTGGGAGATGTAATACTAATACTTGTTTCTTTGTAGTGTACTTCCAGCATCTAACTAATAAAAATAATCTATTTAAAATACTGTGCTGTATTGGCTAGAAAATATTGTTTTTTTTTCTAGAAAGGAACATTTAAAAAACCTGCATTCATCTTTCCTTTTGACTGTAATGTCACAGATGCCTCAAGGAGTCATTGGTGGAAAGATACAGGGCTCCAACTAACGATTAATTTCCTCTTTGTTAATCTGTCAATCATTTTCACGATTAATGGATTAGTTGTTTGGTCCATAAACTGTCAGAAAATGGTGAAATATGTCCATCAGTGTCTCCCAGCCCAAAAAATGGTGTTGCTTAGTTCCTACACAGTGGGTGACGTTACTCATTTGTCTTGTTTTGTCCACAACCCAAATATATTTTGGGTATATGTTTACTCTCATAGAGGAGTAAAGAAACCAAACAATATTCACATTTGAGAAGCTGAAATCAGACAAGTTTTACTTCTTTTCTTAAAAAATTACTGAAAACAATTCTTGGATTATGTAAATAGTTGGTGATTAGTTTAATAGATGACAACTAATCGACTTATCGTTGGAGGTCTAGTGACTGTGACTGGGGAACAAAAGCTCAAAATACGGCCAAGTTTGCTGAGGATTGAGAAGGAGTTTAATGTTTTAGTTTAAAATAAACAAAACAAACAGACAATCCATGTTCCACATGGGATAAATCAAACTCAGCTGTGCACTGTTGATTACAAATGAAAAGGTCATAAGGTGTTATAAGATGAACAGAACAGGGGTAAGAAATGTTTCCAACTTGCTCATGACATCTGTTGATAAACTTAATTCCAGCTTCCACTGAGTTGCCAAAAGCTGCAGAAGAGTGTGGCATGGACCCTCGTTTTACGACATCTACCCTCTCCTGATTTGTCATTCCAGAGATTCTCCAGTCTTACGGCTGACATCTAGCCCCCTACTTTAAAGGCCCTACAGTGCATAAAGCAATATTATTGACTGCTCTAATGACCGTGTCAATGTTTTATAAACTCTTTTACTTTTTTAAAAATAAGTAACTGTGTAATAAAGCCCTGTTTCAAGTAAAAAAAAAATCCCTTTTTCCTTTTACTCCATTATGTTATAGGCATGGAAACCCCTTCCCCCTTTTCCAGTTCCACTAGTAATAAAACTGAAGATGTTGTTTATAACAATGTTTCAACATTTACTGTCAAAAAACCAACAATTATCCCAGAAGTTTGAGTTTGTTTAGCCCTGCAAGCCTTCTCTGATCTGAAGTACTCTCAGAGACAGCAAAGGCTAAATTTAGAAAGGCTTAAAGCACACAGTGACCAACCACTCAAAGACAATCTCTGACCTTCCACCACTGACAACTCATCTCCCCATTCACCGGTTCATCCAGGCACATCTAAACCATTAACAGCCTTTTAACACATTTCTACAGTCCTTAGTTTTCCCATTCCTGCACAGATATTAGTGCATAACTCAGTTTGGATCTTTTATTTTTACAGCCAGGTGGCAAACAACCACAATTTGCTTCCACGTGAGTGCACACTGTCCCTTTGTATTACTATTTGAAGTCAACTATTCTATGAATACAACATTTTAGGATTTAGTTCAGTAGATCCTAAAAATGCCATGTGTTGTTATGTGAATTGTACTACGCATGTGGTAGGACAGATTTTATGAGAAAAATATTTATTAAAAATGTCTAGAGGAGGTTGTCAGTGCTCCAGGGATATAAGAACGTTGTAGGACATTGTGAATAATTTATACAAATGTACTGAATGAAAAAATAATTTTCGTTTTTTGTCATTGCTCCCATTTTTCATTTTCTTACTTTCGTTTGGGACAAACAGGTTTTGAGTTTGGAACAACAGTTCCCAACTGCTGGCCACACCTGGATTGTTTACAGTTTACCAAATTTGCATCTTGGAAAGTGATACTGCATTATCCATTAGCAGTTCCTGAACACTAATTGCAGCTCTCTCCTGGTTCCAGTCATACCACCATCTACACATTCCCCCTCATGGTCAGATCATTCCACTAGGGCCTACTGTCTGGTGCTCACTAGAGGACTTTCAAATCTTAACCATTTTTTTTTAAACGTGGGATATCATAAACATAGGTGCGCATCAGGCTATGCCGTGTTTCCCCTTGGTCAGTACGGCATAGAGATTGGAACATAAATGGTGAAAATCAAAACTAGAACTTTTTCATCCTTGCATTGCATGACAGCGTATTGAACTACAGGTGTGCAATCCTAAGTATTAGAAAAAATGTCTCGGCAACATTCGGTTCATGTAAGTGGCAGCAATCTTTTTGAACATTTTCAATCTGCCTTTAGAGCCTGTCACTGGCCCAACAGCTTTTCATACCACTGGTCATGGTATCCTCCTATATAGTCTTGAAAACTCTTTGACATCTCTGGCCTAGCTCTCGCATTGTTAAAATCTTTCAGAAAAAACAGTGAACACAGTTTACTTCTCACCCGGACCAATTGACAGGACTGAGACAATCACCTTGTCATTAATTTCTGATATGATAAAAAATATGGAGTACCTCAGGGCTCTGTTCTTGGCCCCTGCTTTTGTCTTTATATATTATACCTCTTGGCCATTTATATTCAGTTTCCACTGCTACGCTGATGATACTCAGCTGTATGTGCCTGTAAAGGCAGATGGTGATGCTCAAATTAGAAATCTAGAAGCCTGTTGATCTGCTGTGAAATCCTGCTTTAACGTAATTTCCTGCTTCTAAATTTCAGTAAAACTGAGATGCTGGTCATTGGTCATTTGACAGCTAAGAATCTTGTGATATGCTTGATCCTATACCTTTTTTATGAGCATGTTGCACGGACGCAACATAGCTAAAATTAGGTCTCTTCTGTCCTTGGCTGACACAGAGATCATAATTCATGCCTTCGTTTCATCCAGATTGGATTACTGAAATGTTTTGTTGTCTGAACTACAAATGCTGCAGCTAGGACCTTAAATAAAACCACAAAATCTGACCATATTTCACCAATTTTGGCTTCACTTTGACTCCCTATCCATGTCAGAAGGAACTTTATGGTGCTTCTGATGACTTGAAAAACTGTAAATGGGCTCTACTATGTGTCCCCACTGTCTGACAGCTGGCTGCAGTGCCTTTTCCTATCCTCTGGAATAATCTTCCTGCTTAGATCAGACAGACTGACTCTGTCGAGGTCATTGAATCTAAGTTGAAAACTCACCTTTTTGCTTTTAATTTTTCAATTAGTACTTATTCCTTCATACTTCAGCCCTCATACCTGTTATCACTTTACTTCCAGTGGGTCAGTCTCAGTCTTAATTAATCTACTGACATTCGTACTTTTAGTCCATGCCCCTCCTGTCAGTGCCTCATCCAGTCATTGATCTGGATCTTCGTCCCCCAGGAAATTCAGCCTCTCACCTTCTCTCCTTCTGTGTGTTTGTTTCTCCTCTGTGTTTGTGCTCCAGGTCTCTATGGTGGAGACGAGGTGGTGTGGCTTAGATCCTACTCAGTGGGTGACACGTTAAGCTGTTCAATTATCCTCCTGAATCCATCCTCTTCACTAACTTTTTACAATCTACATTTTGTCATCATAACTGCATGATGTCATATATATAAAAAGATTTTATTCCCATTATCTGAATCGAGGGTCTAAGGACAGAGGGTGCTGTATGCTGTAGTGATTGTAAAGCACCTTGAGGAAAACTGTGATATGGGGTATAAATATATAAATAAAACTGACTTGACTTGAAGTTATATAAAAAGCTTATTTTTCCCTGTGATTTCTAAGCAAATCTATGGGCATTCATCTGTGACGGACACTGGTGATACTGCTCTCCCTGTAAAATCTAAGTCACATTGATTTCAGGAGTGTCTGTATCATGTCTGTGTGGTCAGATTTCACTGAGTTATGACTCTGCAAAGGACTGTGAAGGGAGAGCCAAGCCTCCTCTGTGCGCCCCCACACTCACACTCTAGGCGACTGCCTATGTAACCTATATCACAAACCTCCCAAATCTGCCAGTGCATCACTTGCATCAAGACTGGAATTTCATCGTACTCTGTAAAAAAAAATGAAGTGTTGCATGACCACAGTTTATTTCTCACCCGGACCAATTGACAGGACTGAGACAATCACCTTGTCAGGCTCCTCAGTTGAGTGGTAACCAGATGTCAGCAGCATATCAGCAAGGGCCGGGCTGGTGGGTGTATCTGTGGTCGAGGAGGAGCGTGGGCGTCCCGCCTGCAGCAGGGCTTCATGGGTGCTGCGCCGGTGAATCTGTGGGCTACCTTTCTGGGGAGGATCCCCAGTGCCCCCCACCTTGCTGCGGCGGCTCTGCAGGCTGGTGCCTCGCTTCATCATTGGTGGAGCACCTCGGATCTGCTGCAGTACACGGCTCAGAGCTGCGGGAGGGGCGGAAGCAGCAGGGTTGTCAGAATCCAAAGGGGGGGCCGAGGAGGCAGGAGTGTCCCCTACTTCTGACCCTACATCAGTGGGTTCGGAGGGAGGGGCGCCTGTGCAGGACGAGACGGAGTCATGTGGGGAAACGGAGGAGCGTCGGCGCTGTGGCTGGAAGAAGTGCTTCAGGCCATGGCCCAACGCTCCCATGTTCTCCAGGGCATTATGGGTGATTTTGGACAAGCCGTGCTCTGACTCCGATGCCCTCCTGCCGACCTCCGGCTCCACTCGACCTCCTGCATCCGGCTCCTCTGGACTCTGCTCACTACTACCCTGATCCATCAGAGACCTCCAGTTTCACAGTGAGGTTCTACTAGGGGGTGCAGGGGACTAGCTATGCCCCGTCGACACCCCCCTCCCCCCCCCGAGAGACTGGTTGAAAGCCGGGAAGCAGAGAGGATGGCGCTCAGTTGGGCCTTTTGAGTGCGCATGCATCTGTGGCTTGGCTCAATGTCATGCTTGTCTAACACAAAAGGAAAATAAAATTATGAAAGATTATGACATGCAGCAATGACTGATGAACATAATAAGCAGCAGCAAAATATAAAATACAAAGCAGCATAAACTGGGTTGACACATGACCACTTTTTTTTGCAGTAAGGTTTCTTGCTCATTTTGTCTAAAAATTCATGATTGAAAAAACCTTTATATTTTCTGTCTGCTGAATGAAAACAGTTGGTATTCATTTTAGTTAAACAGCATGTAGCATGTCAGACAGTGCCAACCCAGTAATACAAAAAACACAAAGTCTACAAAGTAAACAAGCTCTGAGAACAGTTTCTGAAATGTCAAGGTTTGTTATAATGCACATTTTGAAGGTCAGTGCATTTGGCTGTTTCTGAAATCACTTTCTATTGTTTATTTCCAGGCATTCAAGCCCAACTGTACAAAAGCCCTCACAATAGTTGAATAATTACATTTCAGAAAGTATTCATTATGGAAATTAATAATCAACTGACAACTGACAACAATTGAAAGTGCTTGGGTGATGCTAACAAAGAGACTACAATGTGTGAAAAGTGTAAATGAAATTCTAAATGGACAGTGATTGTGATCTAACTCTCAACTGATTACAGGGTTCAACAATCCACGGCGGCCTCCTCTTTGCATCTCATTTCATAAACATGACTAAATCCTGCAATTTAAAAGGACCATTCCCAGTCTTAAGCTCTCAGATAACAGCTTATATAAAAAACATTTTGGTTAACCAACATGTAATGACACAGTAGGAAAGAAAGCATGAGAGAGGGGTGAGATAGAGTGTGACAGAGAGCTTACCATCAGCCCAGCTTCTCCTCTACTGACTCACAACTCAGGACAGGCTAAATCAAGCAGAAATATAAACAAAAATAAAACCCATAAATAATGTGCTCCATTCAACAGAGAGATACAAAGATTAAAAAAATAATAGGCATACTGTAGCATCACACACAAATAAACAGACTTGAACACAAACATTCAACTCAGTAGTAATTGGTAATAATGGATATGTGAAGGAATGCTACATCAGATTAGAGACTAAAAAGTGTCTAATGTGCTGACAGTAACAAACTGTCAACAACCTAATGGACCTTTGTTTAAAATCTTAAGAGCCAGTAGTAAGTCAATGAGCCTTGTTATGTTATAATGGCAACTATTGTTCATTACGGCATACATTACGACATTAACATGACACTGACAGCAGTTGTACACGCCCTTAAGTAATAATACTAATTCTATACAGCATCAAAACATGGCATGAACACTGCTTAAAGGAGCTGTCACTGCACAATTCATCAGTAGCACGTACAAACGGGGGTAGGGGACTGAGAGAGAGATCCCTCCTGACTTTCTTTTCTACTCAGCCAACAAATGAACAAGCATAACCAGACGGACATCAGCTTTAAAATTATTTTTTACAGTGCCTTTACTTATTTGACACAACATTCCTAAATGGCAGGTTTAGCACTTTAAATTGTTCTGTGTTTGCATTTACAGATTTGGACCTTTGTTAAAGGACTGAATTTTTCTACAAAATTTAAACTGATGAAATTTATCACTTTATTCAAATGAATCCTTCATTTTTGGAAATGCAGTACTTACTACTCACTAAAGTGTTCTAGCATACCCATTTCTAGAAACAGACACAGCTAAACTGGTTCTGCTATGCCTCTGCATGTTTGAATCACATGGGATCAAAGCCAAAACTTGGTTGCAGTACTCATGAACACAGCGAATCAAATTAAAAGGTTTGATTTGTCAGCACAGCATTCGCTCTAAATAATCTATTCACATATTGTTAAATTAAACCTAAATCACTCCCATTTCTAATCATGAAAAACCAACATTTCTATGAACTTCTTCAGCACATATTCAGCTGTACAGCTATTGCACCAGAATACAATGGATTTCTCAATAGGAAGTTTCTAACGTGGCCTACTATATCCAAAGCCTCAAGCGATGGGTCTGACGATGTCACACATGGATTATTTTGCAGACCAACAGAAAAATGACTCCGCCAGTCAGCAGAGCTACAAAATATCACTTAACAACCCAGCAGCACAATCTAGCATCAAAAACCCTATGAAATGCTCCATTAGTGATACACTGTGACTCACTGCTGCTGGTCCTGCTGTTACATCTGCAGTGTTGGATAAGAAAGCACTCTATTAAAGGGTAGGTGGTAGTGAGTAGTACAATAATGAAAAGAGTATCCTTAACAATTCTCTCTCATCAACATGCTTGAACAAAGGCGGTTTCATGTTTAAATTGTATTAGTGTTCAATTACTGTGGTCGATCATTCGACTCATTACTTAAAACAAATGAAAACGTCAATAGATTATTCGCATGAAGCATCCCTCTCACTGTGAGGAAAATACTTTAAGTATAAAACAAACTACTGCTGACTCTTAACTGTATTGTCTCAAACAGAAGTTAATTTGTTGAGATCGCAGCAAACCATAATGAAGTTATGTTACTGTGTGAACCCAGTGTTAAACCAGTGTTCGCATTATGCAGGATTTCATGGCTGCTGCTTTGAAACTCACATGTGCCAGGTATAGGTGCACATCTTACTGGCTCTTTGATATATTTGTGATCATTTTAAGGCCATCAATTACCATATAGGGTCTATATAATTATGTAGCCATGTGATTTGACACTAAGCTCCATGTAAGGACATCTGTGGTCTTCAACCACATGTCCTCATCCAGTGAACAGTGATACAGCCAATCTGTGATTCAGTGCAACATATTGCTTTGTAAGCTCGCAATTCAAGGCAAGACATACAAACAAAACTTCCACACAAGCATGGAACTATATCCTTCATCTACAATGAAAATACAATGACGTCCAACTCCTCTAGTCTTAGGGCAAAGAGTTCTCTTTGAACTGGGTCAGCCAACATTCGCCTATCACTCTCTGTACATGCAGTGCTCCAAGGTCACACCATCTACAGAGTGTTGTGCATGTCTAGCAGCATTTAAGCTTTTACTTGCATTACACGAAACAAAACGGCAGAAGGTCCGCTCTTGATCTGGAAGCAATGTGTCTTCCTGGGTCTTGCTAGCATTGGCCTACATGCATTATTCCAGTATTCATGCATCTGCACATATCACTTCAGATTAGCACTTAGATTCATATTGTGTTTACCAAAAAAGGAATTTATTATTGTTTATTGTTTTGAATAATAAAAATGCTATAATCAGCAGCTCCTACACTACTTTTATTGCATAAAGATGCAGGTTTTTGTTTATTCCTCATAAAATACATAGTATTAGCGATAATATTACTGTTCAACGAATATCTATAAATTACAATTATTACAATTCAGGGACAGACAACCCTGCAAGAGTCCAAGTGCAGATAAACACACCTTCAGATGTGGTCATCAGCAAATGATTTGTGATCTGTTGACACAGGAAAAGGCTTGATCCAAGTAAATTTCCTGCAGCGCTTCCTCTGGTTAATTGGTGGAAATGGAAATCTGGTGGGATAGCTGTCAAACCTTAGTCAGCTGTTTCCATGGACGTTTAGAAAAATCACATGCTGAAAGAAAAACAGAAAACAAAGCAAGACAGCATAAGAGGTGCTGGTTATGACTTTTACCTGACATCTTCAGACACACAGGTGACACCTTTCTCACAAACGTTTGCAAAGCAGAACATTTTCCTTAACGGTTTTAAGGAAAACGTTCTGTACGTATGTACTGCACCAACACAGTCTGTGTTAGCTCTACCAATACAAAAGGTACCTTGTGGAGGTTTTGACCGCTATTGGTGATGTAGAACTATGTTAGTGTACCAGGCTGATTAGCTGTTGCTCTCATGACAGATAATAAAAAATCTTTTAAAAAGGTGCAAAGACATGTTTTGATGAGTGAGACATAAGGCTTGTTCAAGATGAGCAGTTAGATCTGATCCGGATATAATAAAATGTTATCAAACTATTCTATTCAGCTTGTTCTCAGTATCTAGTAATTGCTGTTTTAATAATTATCTTATGTATAACATGGCAGACATTTGAAATGCTATATAGGCTATCTCTGATCATTATGACAGTGTCATGGTTTAAAGCTAGTATTATACAATTATTTTAAATGAATATTTAGATGGGCTAGTATATAAATCAGCTTCCCAGACTTGGGTCTACCGTCTTCAACATGAATTCAAAAACATGAATCAGTAATCAAAGTACATAGGGAGAGGAAAGCAAAAAAACAGGAACTTAGTTTGAATGGGAATGTTGAATCTACATTGATCAAACAGATGTGTGATTAATAAACAACTGTTCACTAACATGTTAACCATAACAACTTTATAAAGCAATAACACATTAGAGAGTGTTTTCCCACGTAGTTGTGGAGTGAAAACCCCACAGGGTATATTTAATGTCGGATCAGTTTAAGAACCAAATTAATTTCCCAGTCCGGGGTGGGTTTGGTCACAACTTCAGACTGAGTATGTTTATATAAAGTAACTGACATTTAAGTCCAAAGACATTTGCAGCGTTTATTCCACCCCCCAAAAACATCACAATCACGTTGCCAATTATGTGGCTTCATAATCAGAATTTGAATGGCAGCATGAAAACACGTGTTTGAATTTCGTACAGCGCCGGCCTCCAAGGCCTTTTAGCTTAATTAATCGTGTAATGTTAATTAATAGTACCGAACAACCCGTTGGGAGTATGGAGGACATGGACCATTTGCCTGAGCCACAACTAAGATAAAATAATTCAGCGTGACAACAACAAATGGAAACCACAAAGATGTGCAAGATGTATTTACACAAACATGGCTCTCTGCGTGAAGTAGCGGTT
The DNA here is from genome assembly GCF_014851395.1 of Micropterus salmoides. Classification (NCBI taxonomy): domain Eukaryota; kingdom Metazoa; phylum Chordata; class Actinopteri; order Centrarchiformes; family Centrarchidae; genus Micropterus; species Micropterus salmoides. The sequence goes on from NW_024043372.1 coordinate 21,567,144, forward strand.
GCGGTCATCCGTGCATTCCGATGAGATCATCACCTCCCCTTCATTAATAACGTCTACTGGCTAACAATAAAGTTTCCTTTTTATTTCACTATTACACAAAACAAAAACTTGATCAAAACACACTGAAGGTAGAGCTTACTATCAGCATTCAGCTGAATATGTTGACGTTAAATTGCTCAGTGGGTTACAGGTGCACTCGGTGTCATTACATGTTGGGTAACAGTTAACGTTAATAGTAACGCGTTTGCTTAAACATGTAAGAAGCAGGTGTGTGGCAAAGTAAATCAGGTAGACAGATACCGGGGCTGTATTTATGAGTGACGTTAATAAGTTACCGCAAATAGTCTGAGCCCAAAGGTTTAACGTTAGCTGGAGATAAAAAAAGAGGATGAAATTAGCAGCTCGCTAGCCATCGTTGCTAGGCCTTACCTTTAAAAACACTGGGCTGTAGGACAAACTAGCTGAAAACATCAATGTAGTTTATCGTTTTATTCTGCCGTGGTGCTAACCGCTGTGGTAGATAAAGTCAGAATACATCGGTGCCCCCGTTTTGATGACTTGCCTGCTCCTCTTGTAGCTAGCACTACAAGCTAACGTGGTGCACCGGGCGGCGTTCATTTTGCTTTACAGCGCACACCGGAGACGCTGCGCGGGGCGAGGTCATAGTGTGGTGTTACGTTACGTTTTCACACATTAGGTATATTGAATATTAACAGCTTACAGAGGTTCGCGTGTCGAACAGCTACCTTTACCACCCCAGACTCAAACCTAATGTGTGCAGTTTGGTTACCCGCCCTCCGGGTTACTTGAGCTCACCTGCAGACCTGAAAATGTCAAGCTGGTCAGACACAATTTCCACAGAAGCACGCGCTCCCGTGTGTAGTGTCCATGGCCCCGTGGCTTTCTGGGGCTATACAACCACATCATTTAGCCTTTTAAAATTTTAATATGCAGTGTTTTCGCGGCTCAGATCACATTTAGTCAACTATCTGGAAAACAATTTTCCATAGATGGACAGGGCATGTGTTAGAAATTGCTGCTAGGCTCGGGAACAGAGGGCCGACCTGCACCTTACCAAAACAAATCACCTCTCATCACTGCTGGTGAACAGACTGTGTGTGTTTACTGGCCAACCACCAACATCACTGAGATTTGAATGCATAAATCAGAAGGTGACCACCGTGTAATGTGATACACGAGCGTCCCGGAACAGTCCAGTAGTTTGAACAGGAGTCTCCTCTTCACCCGTTTCCTACATCAGAATCATAATATCTGAGATTCTGGATGTTGTACAATCACAGTCGTACATGTCATTACAGGTTATTGAACATTGAATCCCTCTGTTTGACCGTCAAGCTCACTTATCTAATTTAATAGAGTAACAAAGTACACACTGCCACACCCAATTTGTCCTCATTGATAAAGACAGTCATAAATATTCTGGCATATTCTGTGTGTCATTATCAGCGTTGCTCCAAATATGACTCTGAAAACATTAAAAAATGACCAGACCTGCAGAAGAATCCTGTTCAACTGACACCGCCACCATAAAACGGCTCCCACAGGTGTTAACTGAAGGTATTGGGTAGCCATCTGTCACATACTCCCAACAAGGCTGTCTTAATCACACCTAGGGAGTCTCGTATTTCATGGTGGCGTATTATGTCCTACAGTTCTTCTTACAGTAAAGGTTTGCATTAGGTTAAGAGCCCCCTCTTTGCATAACATCCAGAAAGTCTAAATTGTTCAAGTCCAATTCATTTAGCATTTAAATCCTGGTCTAGCCGGTGTGTAATCATCGTAGTATAGGGGTAGTAAAGTTAAACCTTTACTAATTTCGTCTCTACAGCGGCAGGATTAATTCGCTTTCCGTAATCACTCGCATGCAAACACACCTAACATCGCCCACCCAGGCTACCCTGGGTGTCAAAACCGGCGCTCACTCGCCGCCTGGCCACTCGCAGCCTGTCAGTTTAGCAGGCTGGCGACTCTGTAGCAGAAAAACATCGCTTCAGCTTCAGCCACGGTTAGCTCCAGGCAGGCAGGGCACCTCGCCAGGCGGCAGCGGCAATAGGATGAACTACGTTAATCAACCCCAACCCTCGTGCACAGTCGATAACAGCGCATGGAAACACATTTAATTCATACAGCGGTCCGCAAAAAATGTGTGTTTTGCGGGCTTCAACTTACATGGGCGCTGAGAGGATTGTGTTGATGACCATTCATTTCTCCCGATGGTGGGACACTCCCACGGTGACGTCAAATAGCGTGCTCGACGTCAGAACAGCTGAGTACCAGACAGCTCCCCGTCCCATGCGGGTGATCCAGTTAAACAGGTGCAGGTCCATTTCACACAGTTATGACTGTAGATGTGTTGTAGCTACTCCTATATATATATATATTCAAGTAGTAGGCTAACTATTTATAGAGTCAATATTTTAAACATTTTGTCCAACAAAATCGGCAACCATTTTGATGTTAAATTAATCATTAAAATAAAGTAAAGTAATTTTGTTACTGCTCCCAGCCTCGCGTGAGTGAATGTGAGTATTTGCTGGTTTTCTTAGCCTTGCATGAGTGGAAAGCTGACATCATTAGGTTTTGGACTGTAAGTTATACAATAGCAATTTGAAGATGTTGGATCTTCAAATTGCAATCTCTGGGAAACCATTAATCAAGAAGATAATGAGTAACATTAATCGATAATGAAAATAAGTGTTAGTTGCAGCCCTAGAAACAGTCTTCATCCTGCGATATAATATGTAGGAGATAATATATAATTAATTTACTTTACCATAATATATTACCAATGAAAATAAGTCTCAGTGTTTTTACATTTCGAGCTACTGCCCTGAATGTATTTATCCGTTATCCTTCAAACATCAAGAAAACAAATTCAGACTGTAACTATTTAGCTAACCTTGTCCTTTATTTTTCTTGAGAAAAATAAACATTTTGAATCTCTCTTGCTATATGCAAGAACCTGGCTCTGTGGCATTTTAGTTACTTTCTATTCAGTAGGAGAAAATCCTTGCAGAGTTTGATACAGCTTTCTGGCCAAATCTGTCAGGTTAAATAAAAATGCATGAGGCAGAGTCTGATGATCCTGGGGACTGTCAGCAGAACTTTCCTGAAGCCGATTTTTAGCCTCTGATGAAAAGGGAAAGGATAGAATGGATACACAGCACAGCACATAGGCTGACCTTCATGCTGATCAGATAGGGCTGGTTTTGCAGGAGGATCAGGAAAAACCGGCATGGAGCCTGCTGAGGAACGTAATACACTGGCACATAAGGGTGTGGGTAATAAAATGGCTTTTGAGCAGCAGGCTTCAGGTGGTAGCTGCACTGGTTGTTGAGCCAGTAGCAGGAGCAGCAGTTTGATTTTCTTTTGAGAAGTATACTGAGGAGCAGCTTACAACACGGGGATCTGGTCTGAAGATACACATGTTTTGGTTTGGGATGCTGGTTTGCAGGTTTCGGATCCTGAAAAACTTCAGTTTGATCTTCTGGAGTCAGCAGGAGTTTTGGGAATGGCTGGAAAGAATATTGAGGGGGAAGTGGGAATTGTAGCTGCTGGGGAACATGGGGCTTCCCATCATGCTTAGTGGTGGGGGCAGGTGTGGTTACCAAAACTTCTGTGCTAGTGGGAGGAGGAGGAGGAGGAGGAGGAGGAGGAGGAGGAGGAGGAGGAGGAGGAGAGGCTGTTGGATGGAAAATTCCAGGTTCCATGGGGAATTGTGGTTAAAAGGTAAATGGATACTGTGGCATCTAGGCAATTGGGCCAGAGGAGCAGAAGTAGATTAAATTGGTGTTACAGGTCTAGGAAACAAGAGCTAGTGAGATGGCATGAATAGAAATGGTTCTTGGCTTCAGAGTCTGTAGCAGCACCTGAAGGAATCTGTGAACAGTGTGGCAATGGTGCCACTGTACCTATGATAGGGGTGTGTGCTGGAGAAGTGGGCCCAGGAATCACTGGGTATTGAGGAAACATAGGAACTGGGAGTACTGAGGTTGCTGCAAAACATGGCCACTGCCACTAGGAGGCGTAGTTGTTACTGTGGTGGATTTAATGTCCGGTAATGAAGAGCATGTGAATGATGAATGTTAAGAGCTCAACATCAGCCAACAGAGGAGACAGTAAATACTTCTCATCCTGTAAGGAAACAAACACTAAATCAAAAGCATGTCTACACTTCAGGTTTAATTTATAACCACAAGAGGGCTCACCATACCTCGATCACTATGCACAAGCCCCTGTTGTAAGGTGCCTCAGTCAACAGAAATGCCACAGGTCAATGAGACAGAGATCCACCTGCAAGACACTGCAACAGTTTGATGAGAAAATGTCAATATGGGAAGTCACCGACCCTTAACTTTGAGTTCTACTGCTGAAATACCATCATTCTTTGCCCCCATCCCAGATGGGAGGCAGGAAACGGAGGGTGGTACTAACACAGCAGGGCATGCCATCGTCATCGGTGCCCCCCATAAACGCAGTGGTAGTAGCAATCACCAACCTGCAGTGGCAAATAGAGGACTGAGAAAAGGGCACACTCTTAGACAAACAAGTTTAGAACAATTAAAGACTGGAGGATAATTTATCAAACACTGATTTTATTTACATAGTTACAGGGAACTGAGAAAGATAAAGTTAAAATCCTTCATGATTTTAGTCATGCAGCAAGACATCCATGAGTAATTGTGAATAATGACACAGGAAATTAACCTAACCTGCTGGGTAACATTGCAGTGTGATCTCTCCACAGAAAAGCCACATGTTGAGGGCATTTGAGACAAGGAATAAGTGGACCCTCACCTGTCTGAGGTTAGAAAGTTTAAACAGCAAGTTGTGTATTGGCCATAATCTCAAACGGTCTTATGTGGAACCCGCCACTATCCACGCGAAAGTGAAACATCAAGATGTCACTACATTGCAATGATGGATCCATGCACGTCAGTTTTGCATCAAATTGTGAAATAACAAGCACAAATATACTGTTTTGACTGGGAACTCAGGTGATTAGGTAACTTTCCGTGAATAATTTGACTTTTCAAGCCATAATAAAAGTAAAAAACATTTGAGAATACCAATGATGGGTCAAACTGTGGCCCACAAAATGTAGCCCACATTTGGCATTCAGGTTTTATCCGCCTACTTCTGAGAGACGAGTAAAGAGGGCACGGGTGTGGGTCGGAGGTTAATATAATAGGCTATACAGTAGCTAGGCTATAATAATATAAAATAGTATTATACTGCAGAAATGTTCATTTCTACCACCTTCAAATCTAAATCTGCAGAAACATCTGTAAAGTAGCCTGTCCATCCTGCCACTAACCCGAAATGTGAATGAAAAACACTTACTACCATTAAAATGACACAATTTCAAATGCTTGTCTAAAAAAAAGATTTCCTGGGCCACAGACAGTCGTTCATAGTTGTTGACATTTTAAGCGAGGAAATGAACAAGGAGCAAGCTGATGTGACGTCATGTGATTACATGACACAAAAACCTCTGATTTGAAATAAAAATACTATTTAAGTAAAAGTGTTTCCGTGATTTTCAGTTAGCCCAATATATAAAAATGCACTTTAAATAAACGACACAGTAGTTTCACTTTTTTCAGTGTAGGCCACAATTGGGATTCAAGTTTCAATAGGCCTAATATTTAATATATAAAAACATAACATCCCAGATAGCATCAACAATCACAAAAACATAGCCTACAAAAATGTATTAGGCCTACTTTAGCCAAAATACACTATGCATGTATGGATGTAATGTAAAATTAAATAAATTCAATTAAATCATGTAACACAGCTTGAAATAAGGGGAGATAATCTAATCTTCTGTATTTAATTAAAATGCCTTACCTCTGGGCAGGAAACTATATTATTTATTGTGCAAATTTGGAACAGTGTAGCCTATATGATGATGTTGATGATGATGATGATGATGTTGATGATGATGATGATGATGATGAAGGTATTTCGATTCTTGTTTGATTCAACTCCCCATGGGGTATTTTCAATGTAATTTAAACAAAGATATAGAAATAGATAGCAGCAATAGATTACAAGTCTCCGTATCACTAAACGATCAACGATGATTATATTCAGCTATAGGAGATCCGAGAGGATCTGAAATTTACTGGGAGTCGTTTTTGGTCTCTGTGTTGATTAGATTTGAAGGAAAGTGAACCATGTCAAGTTAGGGCAGCAAATTGCTATTTTCCATCACAATCAGACACCATTCTTCTGAGGCAAAGACTGCCTGCTGTCAAGTCTTAAGACCTTTAGAGGCACTACCAAATAGCCTACAACATGTGATTTCTCCAAAGAATCACAGAGTCAGTGTGTCGAGTCATTATACACAGAGTGTTCAATGCTCCTTAATTGATGAACCAATCACGGGTCAGTTTGGTGAGAGCACCTGTTTGTGGGAAAGACAGGTGATGATGAAGGAAACTGAAGAAAATCTCAATGAAACTACACACACAGAGTAAGTGCATATTAAATTAGAGAAAATAAAACAGACTAAACGATATAACAAAATGAAACAAGCTAATAGTTGTTTCTCAGATAGATTCCTCATAAAAAGAGTCAGCTTTCTTTTTCTGACTGAGGCTTGATGTCTGTTTGAACCTGTTTCAAATAGATGGACTTGTTCAGAAGTTTATTGATACTAGCTATAACTATTTTAACTAAAAGGGCAGTTAAGATTTCAAATCAAACATCATTAGAACAATATAAGTGCATTTGTACTTTGGAAACTTTGGGACACATGAAAATATAATAAAATTCGTCCAGCTGTAATTCCAAGGGTTAAATGCACATGGCTCAAAGGTTACATGACTCATATTATTACCCTTTATTTACAAACAACACAAGGAAAACATAAAATATTAATTTTTTGTAGAGGTCAGTAGTGCATTATCAAACAAATGCGCACATGACTTTTAACCAGCGAAGTTACAACACAAATCAAACAGGAGAGAGATGTTGACTCAGATGATAGAAAACTGATTATGAAGACAAATATTATAAAACTCTAAACTCTTGAAATGCTCATAATATCCAGTGGGAAAACCCTCCATGCAATTTATTTGCAGATAAAGTTGTGCTAGAACACATAGACATTAAAATATTTCAGAAGACCCAATGGAAGTCAAATCGCAATGAACAGATAAAACATTTCTAATAGGCCTCACCCTCATCTTTTCCACAATATCCAGGTCTTATAAAATGACTTATGAGGATTTATATGCAACACTATAGGTGCTGAATATTTGTCATTCATTACTTAATTATCAATATTTACTCAGATGAGGCCTTGTCTTGCGAGGGCATTACTGTCCACATAACATGATTGTGCCATTTCATAAAGGCTGGATGACTAAAAGTATGTTAGCTGACAGCTTAGAGATCCGTGACATCGTCATCAGACCAGCCATGCTGATGAATCACTTCTGAGAACGCTCCCTGATGTGCATTACCTGGCGTCCCAACACTACCATTATAATCAGTGGTAGCGCTGGGTGACTCTATCGGCTCTTTAGCTTGGAAATGGTCCAGAGATGCAGAAATAGACTCTGTGTCCAGCATCCACCCGTAGCCAACATAAGCTGAAGGGATTTTTGTTGTACCATCATCCCCATCAGTGGTGCCTGTGCCCAAAGAGAGACTCCAAGAGGGAGGTGGAGGTGTGAACAGGCCTCCTGCTACAAGCTTTCCATGATGAAGGGCACTGTCAATGCTGCGCCTGAGGTTAATAGGAGATGGGGGCTGCATGTCAAATTCTATAAGTGAGAGAACACATTCACGTTCGCCAACTTTTTGCCACAGCAGTGCAGCTTGAGGGTCAGAGCTGCTTTTGCTAACAGGATCCAACTTGTATTCTGGTGTAATAGTAGATGGCTGATCATCATACGGACTCATTAAGTTGTTGCTGAAACCTGTTCTAGACAGGTTATGCATTGCCCAGTTCTTTGGCATCAGGTCTTCCCATGTTTTCTCAGATTTTCTTCTCCCTTTATGTATGCTGGCCAAGATGTTACTCCACAAGCTCATCTCCTCCACCCCTTTAACCACCTCATTTCTGCCCTGCCCATGATCGCCCCTTAGATGACCCCTAGATGGCGTCCAGAAGATCCAGGATCCCAGGACAAGCAAAAAGAATCCCCAAACAAACTCAAGGATTCTGGCCCAAAACTGACTGAGCCACCAGCCCCAGCCGAAGCGCCTCCAGTTCCCCAGTAGCCCATAAAGCCAGAGGAGACTATACATCTGAAGGCTGCAGCAGAGAAACCCAAGGAAGGCGCACACTGCTGTTACTCGATTTGCACGCCTCTCAATCCTCTGTGAAGGAACCCACTGAGATACAGAAGACCTGACAAAGGGATGTAGATTAGAAAAAGACTTAGTGAGGATTCCCATGCACAATGGGAGGCCCCAGCAGAGGGTGAGAGTCTGTAGCAACAGGGGGAGAGTGGGGCACAAAGTTTGAGAGAAAAGGTCTGCTACAAGTAATGGAGTGCAATGTGATACAGCCAACCCTCCAACCACCCATGGGTGCTGCAGCTTTAGAGGGAAAAGTAATAATTTCCACCCTCTGAGTGTGATCAGAGCGAGATCAACCTGTGCCCACAGCAGGAGCTGCAGAGGAACGTTATGGAGCGCTGCCAGAGTAGCACGAGACAGGACCTGACGGGTGCCATAAGGATCAAGCAGAAGGAGGACACCGCGCAGAGTACCACTGAGGATCAGGAGACTATTTGCCAGGATCAGGGCGTCACAGAGGGGATGAGGAAGGGTGCACGCACCAGCCATTCCCACCACTGCCAGGACTGCTATCAAGATGAAAAGGCTGGCAGATCCAAAGACATGTAGTTCCCAGGCAAATGCCAGTGTGCGCTTCATGTCATCCCAGAGCAGATTGGTGCCGTTAAAGTTTGGAAGAACAACACAAGGACTAATATTAAGCAAACAGGGACCTCCAGGGCCCGACAGGTTTGTCATTGAAGTAAATGCATTGTTTTGGATGGGGAGTTTGGGGCTGTCCATACCTGAAGACGAGAGACAGAGAATTCAGTGGGGAATTTTGAGTGAATTTATAGTATGTTCATATTACATTAGATTTTGATGACTCAATATATCTTCATATCCACTTAAACAAAATGTATTAGGAAGTTTTGACTTCAATTACATGTTCACTTACCATCCAGAAAACCATCATTTACTGTGGACGCATGACTCTCTTTTAACTGTTCCTTAGTTGTTATGTGGCTGCCCTCCAAGAGAGCTTCCTCTGAGACACCAGAGTGAGTGTATCCTGTATTGGCTTCGTCAGCTCCTTGGTCATGAGCCCCGGAGTGGTGTAGAGTAGGTGCCGGTGTTGTAGTTAATGTGATTCCAGACCCAGAACGGTTTTCATTTCCAGCTCGGTCGGGCTTCTTCGACATTACAGTCTGATTGATGAGTTTCTGTGACGCTGTGCTGTCAACATTATGTCCACTGCCCTCCACAGACTCACTGTGGCTCTCTGAATGGACAATCACTCCGCTGGCCAAGCTGTACGGGTCATCACTGTGTCTGTGTGTGCTCCGAGTTATTCGGACTGAATCAGAGTTGCCCAGTGAATGTGAAGTTTGAATAAGGCTTCCGAGTTTAACAGACAAGCTTAGGACAATGACAAGCAAAGATGAACGCCCCATTTTTTGACACTCACATCAAAATCCCAAGACCTGTAGAACAAATGGAAGAACACGTAAAACAAGTTTCCACATATTACTGAAAATAAAATATTTTGAGCTCTGCAAACCAGATTGACATTGGCTGCAGAGATTATAGTTTGGCATTAATATAACTAATAATTGTGTCTTTTTTCAGTACATTATTTCATATAATTGTGAATGAAAACGGTGATAGTTGAAAGCCTTTAGAGGTTAGTTACAGGTAGAGAGTCACACAGGTTCCCAATTAATCTTGTGCTTCAATCCTTTGAAGGACAATAATTCCCCTGTGTAATCCAATGAGTTTGCACACTCCACAGCATCTGTGGCTGGTTTGTCTCAGCAAAAATACAACACAGCTTAGCAAAAACATTCACGGCAAGAGCCAGTCTGATCTGTGTGTGACCTTTGGGTCACAAATGTCAAGCTGCCTCTTCAAATGATATGGAAAATACACATAATGTGAAAAGAATGCATCGCATAATAATAGTATTTTCAGCATGACAAACAATTCTGACAGATGACCTGATTTCCTCTGAGGCTGCATTTGGAAAATAATGTTAATTTATTATCTAAGCTCATGAGCTTAGATAATTAACATTATTTCGGTTTGTATTTATTTTAACTCTGTTGGAAACATAAACCGCAAGTTTAAGAAAAACAATGTGTCCTAACTTACTGCTGAATTTTACAATTGGATAAAAAGTGCACTCCGTCAAATACAAAAGCATTTCAAAGCTTTTAATGCAAGACTATTTGTATATGCCTCTAAAACATGCGGTTGACTTTCCAACTATAATTAATAGTTATTTCACAACATCACCAAAAGCTAATATCCCCTTGCAAAGATAATCTCTATAAACTAGACCAAACTTTTAAATGCTCAATAAAGCCTGATGTACCTGTGGTTCCTTGTGATTCCTTGTGCTCTGTTCCCGGTATTTCGTCTCTGCTGCAGTACAAGCATGTGTGTCGTCTGATTTCAGATGTGGGTACATTAAGAGCATCACAGTTGAACACATTGGATTTACCAGCAAGCTCACAGCTTTCTAGCCTTCAAGGTGACGTCTTACTCCTATTACTGCACCGGCTGGTTACTTGGCAGTCTCCTGTCCTGATGTCACCTGCAAAAAAAAAATTGGGCCAATTTTGCAAAAATGCTTGATGTTATTCCATGTTATTGTATTTGCATGTGTGGATTTTGTAAAGATTTTTTTTAATTGTAAATAACTATTAAGTAAAGCCAACAGGCCTTGTTGTGTTAACGTAAATCCCCTCTCTAAAGGATTACATTAAGCACGAAGTCACATGAAGTGATAATGGGAAGCCAACTAGACACGCACACTTTAATGTTGTCTCATGCCAACTTACTAGTTTATGAGTTTGACAAGCATTCCAAAAATGACATGTGGACAGTGGATGCTATGCGTACCGTATGATGAAAGAGATTGTTAGGCATTATTGACACTTAGATGAATCTTATGATGTCCTCTCTATCTGTGGTGTGTAAACAATTTTATTCAATTAAATATATTAAGATACATCTACCACCACCATTTCCACCAGAGAGCCATTGCAGAGTCCCAGATAGTCTACAGTGAGTGTGGGAATTAACACTTTCCTATCCAGTGTGAAGAGGGCACAGCCTATACACACAGTACATCTGTGTCGGTCCACCTTAACACGGGCGAGAGGCAGTTTGTTGTGGAGAGAACAGGGGGAGGCCCTCAGCAGCACATGCCTGGCTCTTTAAGGCAGACTGGGGAAGTTAGATTTTATTAAAGGTACATGCATTCAAATGTTTACCAAAGCATTTTAACACTGCTTCAAGTTATATATGTATATGTGTCCATTTTAAATGATTCAGCCTGGAGCTTGGTATCCAGAGTCCTGTGCTACAGGGTCAAAAGTGTAGCAATATGGTCTCTTAGAGGAAGTAGTCTGACAACATATGGTCCATTTACTAGATTTTTAGAGCGTTCAACCACATCCACGTTATTGTGGCCTATACAGACCATTTTGAGGCCAATAAACAACTAAATTCAGAATAGACAATAATATTTTAAGTGTAAATTATTCTGGAGAATAGCCTAATATGAATACTTTTCATTCATTAAACTACCTGACTCCATATATGTTGATAGTTTTACTTTACATACATTTTACTAACATTCGTTAGGCTAATTCCCTTCTCAGTGCCAGATGATAAAGCAAATATAAGGTCAAAATAATACTGTGTGTAAAGATAATATTGCAGGTCAACAAATAACTCCCCTATTCATCTGATGGATTTTGGTAATGCTGCTTCAGCCCATTTGAACAGACAACTTGTGACATATTGTACATTTATCTATTCGCCCGTGCCTGCATGCATTATATAATAACTTATAATATAACTTATATATGTAATTTCACTATTCATTTTCATTCATTTTTATTGTAGAGAGCCACAAAACACTGCTGGTGTTTGTCTGTGGATGGGAACTCTTGTTAATAGGACACCGCAGCAGGCCGTTGCCTGACAGAGCAGTCTGGAGAGGAGTAGCGTTGTTTTCGGGGCCTATACTTCCGTCATTTTAGATATCACGGGATAAAACACGGTGGAGGGTTTTTTTCGCATGTGTATCTGTGTGGTGTAAACTCTAGTAATACACCACTCGGGATTCAGCTGGGAAAATAAACCAGTGCTTTGCTGGAGCTGGGGGACTTGTTTTACACCGAAGCCTGCCCGGAGCTCGCCCTGAATAAGCAGACGTCAGACCTCGCTGCTGTAGCTGTTAACATTTTATCGCAATCTAACCGCAGCGTTGTTTGAGAGATTACACTACGGATACGCGCACTATGTAGCGGAGTGAAAGACATGCTGGTGGTAGCTGTTAGACGTTTATCGGCTTTTTAGTTTTAAACACCGTGCCTTGGCGGAAAGGAGAGGATTTCGTTTTATTTAAGGTAGCATGACAGGATCCAGAATCATCGAGCTAGCAAGCTAACATTAGCACAATGGTTAGCTAGCGTCATGTTATTGCATACGGGTGGACTGTTGCTTTAATGTTTTATCTTACGAACGAAATATGTTGCTTAATTTCATGATTTACAGTAGATGTAACATCACATTTGTGTTGGAAGGTGTTGAATACAGTTAGCGGTTGCTAGCCAGCCAACTGTCCGTATCGGCTGTTGCCACACAGTGCCTTGCTAACATTGTGAAGCTAGCATGCTAACCACTAGCTATAACGTAGGCACTATTATTAGACATCATATAAAGTCAGGCAGACGCCTTGTTGGTGGCTCTATAAACATTTAACCAACTCTGTCTTTCACAGTATATAACCATTTAGACTTGCTGTGAGCTATATCCGTGACTGTAACGTAAATGTCTAAGTTTCTAGAAAAAGTTGATTGAAGCGTAGCTCATTGTATTAACGTTAACAAGCCCAAATGCACTTTATCCCGTGTGCTTACTATGTTATTCCACCGTCCCCCTGTTTAATTAGCAGGAGTTTGTATGTCATTATTTAGCACATTATGTCGTGCAAGAGTAAACCACAGCCCCCTCTGTATCAGTGTAGTCTTTATCATCGATATGTTTTCAGTATACGCCATTGTCAATCCGAGCAGTTCTGGACTTGATTTGATTCTCTAATGTTTGAAAATATGTCTCCATCTTTCCAGGTCAATTGACGATGAATGAGCAGGAGAGTGGGGTGGTCTCCTTTGATGAGTATGTGCGGCAGAAGGCCCGCACTGTGCCTCAGCACAGGATGAAGGAGTTCCTGGAGTCCCTCGCCAAGGGCCCAGAGGTGCTGCAGGAGTTCAGCCAGCAGGGAGGGGCGGCCACAACCACAGCCATGGTGTACCAGCAGCAGGGTGCCAACTGTATCTACACAGACAGCACTGAGGTGGCTGGCTCTCTCTTAGAGCTGGCTTGCCCGGTAAGAGCAGGTCCCTTTTTATGTTATGCTGCTGGTGTATTATTGATATTTCTCAGCATGGTACAATCTGCTGTACTTCATGTATGTACCTGTTTGATGGCAGGTACAGGTGACCTCGGCAGACATTTCACCTCATCTGTCTGTTCAACAAGAGTCTGAACAGCAGCTTCAAGTGCAGGTTAGTTTATATGCCAGTGTGTTGATGTTGCACAAGTAGGATTGGATATCATTTAAAATTTTACAATACCAGTACCCTTAAAGTGATACCGATAACAATTTAGTACTTCATTCGATACCTTGTGTAAAATGCCACCTGTTGAAGCCATAGTAGTGGATTGGTGGTAGTAGCAGTAGTAGTAGAATTGTTGTTGTCATGGACAAACAAAGTTATCTATATTATTTTTTTCTTGTTTCAAATAACTGATACATAAAAAGGATTGGGAAATTGTGTCAGATCCCTCCTAATTAGGTCATCCTCACGGGTAGTATTATATGGAGAAAGACTACAGCTTGGGAGTTTTTTAATATTTTAGTGAGAGAGGAGTAAAATAGTTTAGTAACCAAATAAGTTGTTGTAAAGTAAACAACGGAAAAAATACTTTTGTTAACTTTTGATCAATAAACTGAATTGAAAGATCGCCGCGAGTACTTTTTCCTTTATTGGTGAGTCGCAAACCTCCTCCAAAAATGACAGTAGGCTATAAAACAAGCAAGTAGTCTGTTTAAATTAGTCACTTAACTACACTAAAGACACAAACAGAGGAAAAGAGAGGCTGCGTATCCTGCCAATCAAACCAACTACACCTGAAGCAACCAGAGGCTCCCTGAGTAAAATCAGCTGATCGCTGCTGCACCACAAAAGGCTTTAATTGATGTGATGGAACGTAGTGATTGAACAGTGGCAAGTGATGTGAATAGCAAATAAAAATGGACAAAGAAGTCTTAAATGATACCAGAAGATGAAACAAACGGAAAGCCAAGCTTGTGGTGATAAACTTTCAACAGTGTTGAACATTTGATGGAGGGGCTGTTAAAATCATGCATGGACTTGGCGCATGCAGGCCTTTTTTTTATACAGTCTATGGTGCAGGTACATAAGGGGGGAAAAAATGCTGCTCTTCTCTTTCTTTCAGTGTGGTGTCTGCGTGTTTGGCTGCAAGCAAAACCATACAGATAGTCATTTTTTTCGCGATCTGGTTACAAAAAGTATGCCTAGGTATCGAATGAAGTACTGGTTTAACTGGAGACGTTTTGATTCTTCTCGATACTGGGCTGTTTGGGTCGATACCATAAAGGTATCAAGTAGCGATACCCATTCCTATGCACAAGGCACATGGGGCTGGCAGGGTCCAGAAACACTGTCATTATTCACTGACAGGAGGACAACAAATGAAAAGGGAGTGTGGTTTAAGTAATATGTTTCTTAAATGTAACACTTGATTTCTCTCTCTCTCCCCCTACTCCCTGCTGGTTGTTGGGAGGCATGGCCGTGGCTACACATTAAAGCTCAGGATCAATCATTCACCTTGTCTCTACTGCTGCACTTGTCTATCCTTTAATATATAAATATGATGTAAGGCACTTATGGAAAATTCCGCAATAGGCAGCTACTCCATTGTGTAGTTTCACTTTAACAACAAGTAACTTTTTTTGTGAAGCAACAACCGTTGCGTGTAGACAGTTATCCGAAATGATGATATGACTGCTGACAGTCCTGTTTATTTTTCATACTCTCCCTCTGTGCCAGGTTCAGATTCAGGAACAGCAAGGCCACGCAGTCGGCCAGGTTCTTCAGGTGGCTTCCCCCTCTCAGCAGGACCTGCAGGCAATCTCGGCAGGCCAGCTTGTGCAGCAGGGAGAGCTCACAGAGGAGCAGCAGCAGCAGGTACAGGATTTATTTGACCACTCTCCCATATGATGTGCATCAGTGTGATGAGTTGTTGGTTTTTGACTATGTCGACTGTTTTCCACAGATTCAGGCGCAGTTGGTTGCAGCTGTAGCCGGCGGCCAACAGATCCAGTTGTCAAGTGGCCAACAAATTCAATTTCAAGGAATGCAGCATATTCAGCTGCCAGGGGGGCAACAGATTCAACTTCAGGCTGGCCAGCAAATTCAACTACAGGGTGGCCAGCAAATTCAACTACAGGGTGGCCAGCAAATTCATCTACAGAGTGGCCAACAGATTCAACTACAGGGTGGCCAGCAGATTCAACTACAGGGTGGCCAACAGATTCAATTACAGAGTGGCCAACAGATCCAGATTCAGACCATAGAGGCCATGTCTCCTTCGCAGCAACAGGACTCTCTCAGGGAGGCAGAGAGGCGGTCCGACACTGTCTCAACTGTTCTCCAACCTGCCAAGAAGCGTAAGGTGGATGTCCCTCTAGCTGTGTCGTATGCCGTACCACAGGGCCAGCAGGTGGCCACAGTGCTAGCCATCCCTCAAGGGCAGCAGCAAAGCTATGTGTCCCTACGACCAGATTTGCTCACTGTCGACAGCGCTCAACTGTACAGCACTACAGGAACAATCACAGGTCCCACAGGTGAGACCTGGACCATCCCTGTGTACTCCACTCCACAGCAGCAGGGTGTAACTCACATCGCCATACCACAGGAGACATACAGCACAGTGCAGGTTACCACCACCAACGGTAAGGACAGAATGTCCCCCAGTTCCTCATCAAGGTCTTCAGATGTGCAGTCGGCCCCCACTGGCACACAGGAAGAAATAGTACAGCACCTGTTCCCAGCGCAGTTCATGAACGGGAACATTCACATCCCTGTGGCAGTGCAGACTGTAGGAGGGACTTACAACACTACACAATCAGTACACATATGGGACCCAAATCAACAGCAGAGCCAAGTCGAGGAGGGACAAGAACAGCAGCTCCATCTGCAGGTTCGAACGGATTTTTCCTTACAGCCGCACTATGATCTTGATCATTGGAGCTGAATTTGTCCTACACCTTGTACCCTGTTTTTCCATAGCGCAGTGCATGAAATGGAAAAACAATTGATGTTGAAATTAACTTTAATGCTGTGATGAGAATGGGGGGGGGGGGGCATACATTTCTTCTTATAGTCAGGAAATACTAAGAACTATACCTGACGTTGACCAATTCAGAGCTGCTGCAGATACGTCTTGGTGTTAGTGATAATTCCAAAACAGCAAACAACTCAAGAACTATCACAATTCCCTGTTTTCTGTTTCTGGTCCTATTTTGGCCAGACTGGTCTTTAAAAAACAATCACATGTGAATTATTACTTCTTAATTATACTCTCATCCAGCTGAATTATCATCATGTGATTATTAAGATGCATGTTATCCTTGCTGCCCTCTTTCCCAGAAAGCATTAACTTTGATGTTTTTATTTTGGTCTTGTGCAGAGTCACATAGAGACGGAGGCTCATGCCGAGCCGCCTACAGAGATTCTGGTTCCTGTCTGTCTAAAGCCAGAGGAAGGCCTGGAGGTCTGGCGCCTTTGGGTGAAGCGAAAAAATGAGGAGCTGAACAAGCAGGAAAAGACTAAGCTTGCACCCATAGGACGTAAGTTGACTATTACTTCAACACACAACCACATTTGACATCACATATCTATTATTAGATGTACTGACATAAACCAGTGCAAGCAGTAAAATTCAGTTTTGTTTTTTGTTAGCTGTTTGTGTAGAACTATTGATTAACCTTTTTTATTTTTTTAGCTTGAATCTGAGACATAAGCAATTAAATTTTATAGCACTCATAAAAACATCGCCTCTGCTCGTCTCTCTGTGGCTGCATGCAGGTCGTCAGCCCCTGCGCTTTCAAGAAGACTTGGTGTCCAGTGCAGTAGCCGAGCTAAACTTGGGTCTTTCCCTGATGACGCAGGAGGCACGCGGATCAGACAACGAACAATTTTCATCCGATGTTCTGTATTATGTTTTTTTATGTATACAAAAGGTTAGTATTTGCTTAAACGGCGTATCATGCAAAAAGGCTTTCTGAGTTACTTTTAACTGGCACATTTTGTTTTTGTAGTATCTCTGTGAAAATGGACGCGTGGATGATATTTTCTCTGATCCATATTACACACGTTTCTGTGGGTGTTTACACAAAATCCTGGATGGTTGGAATCCCACTATCCATCCTTTAGGTAAGAGTGAGTCAACATTTTCTATTTTTATTGAATGGTTTTTATAGAAAGAATGAACTTATTGTGTGGTTTCGTCATAGGGTATGTCATTCCAAGTCATGTGACGGAGGAGATGCTGTGGGAGTGCAAACAGCTTGGTGCACATTCACCAGCCACGTTACTCACAACCCTAATGTATTTCAACACTAAGTGAGTGACCACCTCTCTGCACAAATAACCTGCTTATGTTCTTTTGAATGACACGGACAGATGTAATTACAGGGTGTGGTAAAAATATATCTTTGTCGCAGGCATTTCCACTTGACGACACCCGAACAGCACATGAAGGTAGCTTTCTCCAAAGTCCTAAGACACACAAGGAAGAACCCCGCTAATGCCAAGGACAAAGCAACCAGTATTCGCCTTCTCAAAGGACAAGGTCCACACAGCGCAGGACAGAAAGGTACTCAATACAGTCTGTCTCATGTTGAAGTGTTGCTATGTTAACACAGCCTTGGACAGCAGAAGTGGCTGTAGCTGACCTTCTGTGTGCCGTCTGTTTCAGGAACTGACGAAATGTATGAAGAGCAGGCCGAGGATCCTGAGAATCCTCTTCGCTGTCCCATTAAACTGTATGACTTTTATCTCTTCAAATGGTGAGTGACGCTCCATCACTTAAATCCCGTGTATCCAGGAAATACTTCAGTACTTACCCACAAAAAAACTAAACTCCCATTTCCATCCCCAGCCCTCAAAGCGTTAAGGGACGAAACGATGCGTTCTACATGACCCCAGAGCCCGTCGTTGCACCCAACAGCCCGATGTGGTACTCATCTCAGCCCCTCACGAGTCAGCAAGTGGAGCACATGCTGGCCCGCATCATCGTGGTCCGAGAGATCCAAGAGATCATCAGCGCTGGTCAAGACTGAGAGGACTGACTGGATTCATAGGACCTAGTTCTCCAGTTGCTGACTGTTGACTATGCAGTATCCATCCTGACTCTGTAAACCTCAATGACCATCTTAAATCAATTTGAACTTCTGAAACAATCATCTTTTCTTTCTGAGGAGTGCATCATGACAGCAAAGATCTTTTTCCTCTTCTTACACTTTGTTTTCAACGGCCGTGGTGGACTGTTCTTTCCCTTGACTACCTTTGTAAGCCATTGCCTCTGTAACCTCTGAACTGGCGGGTAAGGGGAGGCTTTAGTCTCACCACTGCTGGCCCATGATTGACCTCAGCAGAGATGGTAAATTTTCCTGTAAAAGTCAGTCTTATCAATATGAGATGAGGATATTTAACCCTTCACTACGTAACCTCACAGACCATTAACCACGTCATACTTCTCTTCAGTGTCTCTCTATGATACATTACATCTTACTGGACAATTACGGGGACCACTTCCCACAACTTTTGTATACTGACTGCATTTTGGATCATGTTATGTTCAAAAGCTGAAGAACTTGTGCCTGTTTTTCAAATGACGTCATAATTTATGCTTGTGGATCATTGAGTGTGAGTTGAACCTCAAATATTCACAGGGTCAAGTGCTACATTGTAGTCATTCAGGAAATTGGAGACATTTTTCTCAGGTCAACGCTAGTGACGGAAACACCCATCAAGGATCTTTGCCAACTTATTCCTGTATGTATAGTAGGCTATTAAACAGGACATGCAGATGGAAACACCGTTTGCTTAGCTAATACAGTATTAATCCTTGTATCAAAAGTCATGTCAAGCAATTCAAAAATTTATAATTTAGCGCTGTGTTGTCTGTGGAAATGCAACTGTCGACATTTGAAATAAGGATTAGTTGTGGGCCTTTTTAAAAATGACTTGTCATAACAACAGCATCCATAGCCTAGCGGTGCCTCCCATGAAGTAACATGTACATTTGGATGAACGAAATGACATTGAGGAAAAAAAGTTGTTACAGTTCTGTTTCATTTGTTTATTACTAAAATGAGTTGTATGGCGCTGTACAGTCATTTCCCACACAGTCTCTTCTGTGTTTCATCATTATACACAACGACCTCACAATAACCCTGCCTGATATAATTTAATTTCCCATTTAACTCGGAGTGCTACCCCAACATAGCAGTCTGAAAACTGATTTCAGAAAAGCAAAGAGGTGATTACTCATCGTCCTTTTTATCGGGAAGAGTTAACTGCAGTCGATTCAATGTTTGCGTGAAGTATTTGGGCAGCGGGCAGGACACGCTGATGCCGGTCTGACAGGTTCCTGGCAGTGTCAGCTGTCGAGCTAGCAAATGAAGAGGAAGATACCGGATCTTGCTCTGTTCCAGTCCAAGCTTTCCCAGCACGCGTTCCGGTAATCTCTGTACAGAAATGAAGGAATGTGTGATTTACAAACAGATAGATATTTAGTGACATTAAAACAGAAACTGAGCTCTTGCATCAGTAAGGAGTTAATCAATAGGAGTTGCTGTTTTTATTCCCAAGAATACAACCTTAAAGTCATACAATAGGACACCTAATTAAAATGTGGGAGGCAGATGCAGTTCTTTCTGGCATAATATGCGTCTTCTCACTATTCAGGTAAATCTTTAAACTGTTAGATTGTGTTCTACTGGGAAATGGCCACTAGTAGGCAGCAGTGGGGGACAGTAACCAAGTACATTTACTCAAGTACTGCACTTAAGTACTAATTAGAGGTATTTATACTTGAGTATTTTCTTTTCATGACACTTTCTATTCCATGTCATCTCAGAAGGAAATATTTTTACTTCACATTCATGACAGCTTCAGTTACTTTAAAAAGTAAGGTTTTTACAACATATAAAGGTTAAATAATTATGTATTGTTATAAATTCAACTACAACAGTTTATGTAAGTACAGCTAGTACATTAACAGAAATTTGGCCAATAATTTGAGTCATTTTTCAAGTAAAAACATTTCATGGTTCTGGCTTCACCAGAGTGAAGATTTGCTGCTTTTCATTTTGATTGTTTTAATCAAGTCAATCATTTGTAATTATCAGGTTTAGACCAACAAAACAAGCATCGTGAAGGAGTCACTTGTGAAAAAAGTCATTAACTGCAGTCGGACACAAAAATTCAACCTCAACTAACAATAGAAAAATCAAAGTATAACAATCACAGGGGACATTTTTCTTTCTGCTTTGAGTACTTTTAATATTTTAGGTAAATTTTCAATGCAGAACATTTACTTATTTTTTACAGTGAGGTATTAGTATTTTTACTTAAGTAAAGGATCTAAATACTTCATTCACCTCTCGCATTCAGACCAACCCTGAATTTTCGCCTCGCGACGCTTTCCTCGCGTGAGTACATTCGCTGCAAGTATTCACACCTGCTCCTCTCCCCCACATTTAGCAGCTCTCAGCCGGCCAGCAGATTTTCAATCGGCCCTCTCCACACAATGCTCTGAAGCCTCGGTGACGTACGGACAATCTCAACACTGATAGGCTATGCTGTGCAACTTCCTTGAATTCCTTCTCGCTCCTAATTACTACTATTCCAGTAGACCTGCCACCACTCACAGCTGCATACAACTAAGAACAGGTGATGAAGTGAAGTGCTGCTAAATCACATGTTAGTAAAGCAAGAGTGGCGTACTATTAGCCAGTTTTTGCCGTTAGCGCTGCTACCTTCTTTATGTACCACTATTTAATACTTCTGGGTTGATGTGAAGTTGTAAACGTGTTTTACCTGGGGTGCCAGTTTGCTCCAGTGGGAATATTTGTGGTCACCAAGAATGGGGCACGTCAGAGCAAAGGCCATGTGAACCCTCATCTGGTGCTTCACTCCTGTGGACACATGAAAGCAGATAAGTAGAAAATTTGTCGAGGCTTCTTAAAAAGAAATGAAAGATAGTGACTTGGGAAAGCAGAGTCTTTTTACCAGTAAAAGGCTGAAGCTCCACAAGGCTGCAACCACTGCTGCTGTGTAAGACTCTGTACTTGGTCACTGCAGGATGGGCCTGCCGGTGGGCACGGACTTTGGTCACACCATCCCCTGCATCATTCATTCTGAAAAGAGGACTTAGAGCCATCTGAAAATCAATTAATTAATAAAAATAAAAAAAAGAGGTTATGATATTGGAGAAACAATATGAATGTTTCTACAAAAAACACCTACATTTTTGTTTTAATCAGTTACTTACTTATTTAGTTGAAGCAACTTTAAATAGCCAATACAGGTTACCAACTCAATGTGAACAACAGCTAAAACAAACCAAAGTACGAAACATGAAAAATATCACTAAACACAGAGAAGAAAGCAGCTCTTTGCATTTTTGAAGCTAAACAGGTGCATGTTTGCTTTTTACAAATGAGTTGATTATCAACTAATTATTAGAGCACAACCACAGAAGAAGAGACACCTTGTAGTGTGGCTGAGAGCCCGTGACCTCTCTCTCTATGATGGGAATGTCGATCACCCCCTCAGAGGGCACGGGGACACCAACCGTGATGGCCCTGAGGAGAACAAGTGGATACAAATGTTAACTGTAGCACGTAGTGTGAAAATAAGCATCCACACACTTTCAGTCACAGTTTAATCTTCTGTATCTCACCAGTACTTCCTCTGCACCTGGTTATTTCTGTGAAGGTTGAGCATGTGTTCTGCTACTTCTTTACTCCTGGCCAGCAGGAGAGCTCCTGATGTCTCCTTCTCCAGTCCCAGACAGGGGAGCAGCTGAGAATCAGACTTGATCTTCATCCCATCCATCATTTTGGAGAGAACGGGAAGCACAGAGGAGATGGATGTGACCCCAGAGTCATCTGAGACACGGCAACAAGAACAAATTTACACATATTAAGGTCCAGGTACACCAACTTTGACATTTCTGCTAATATCCAATAATGTTTGTTGTAGTTACAACAACTTCTAATACTGATATTACCATCATTGGAACAGAGACCTATCAATATCAGCAGACCAATATAATATAAACATCAGTATGGGCAAAAACTGTTGGCAGATATGCAAACAGAAATGTATGTCTGCAATTTAGGATGTTGCTCATTTATTAATCTGTAAAATAATCATGTGATCTATAAAATATTACAATCAAAAAATGACAAATATTTGCTGGTTCCATCTTATTAAATGTGTGGATTTGCTGCTTTTCGTTTTGAGTTTAATCTCTGAGTTGAGTCAATTAATGTAATAAGAAAAGACAATCGCTAGATTAATTCGATAGCAAAAACAATAGTCAGCTGCAGTCCTTAAACCGATTAATCGTGTCAATTTTGCAGCTGGAACCAGAGAATTTCTAGCATTTCACTTAAAAAAATTATAAATAATCGACAATTTCCCTGTCAATTTATTAATCAACTACTCGTTTCAGCCCTAAAGAGTTTTTTTTTCTCACCAAATCCCACACACCCCTTCAGATGTGTAACACAAACTCTCATTTAATTGGACCCAACGTTCAAACAAAGTTAACCGTCTTCAGTCTTTGCTGTGGGTTTACCTCGGACAGGAACACCGTACGGTTTGTTGATGACAACCACATCTTTGTCCCGGTACAGCACGGCTCTGTGGAGGTGTTTGGCCAGCACGTTTGGATGGACGTTTTGTAGCTGCAGACTGAACCGTTTCAGCTCCGTCACCCTCTTCTGCTGACCGGACAGCTTCTCTGGCTCTGCCACCGGTGGCTTCGCCCTCTCCTGTTGGACCCTCCGCGCCAGGTCGATCGCTCTCAGCCGGGGTTTCTCTCCCGTCTCGGGGCCCGGAGCGGGTTTAGCGGCAGAGGTCAGGCTCCGGCTGAGGGACGGTGCTGCCTGCGAGCACCGGCGGCAGTTTGTCCGCGGTTTGACCCGAGAGAAGACGATGTTCAGCCCGGATTTCAAGTCGCTACAGGATATTCTCCCACAGCTGTTCATTGTGGAGTGAAGCTAGCGAAGACAGGTCACATTAGCCTGATATACAAAAATAAACTCCAGAGGGGACACGCGGTGTAAAACAACTTCCGGGTCGCACCTGTCAGAATAAAAGCGTGCAGATATTTTCCTCACAACTAAAAACGCAAGACAGTTAAACAATACAACATTTTAATAGTTGTAAAAGTGATTTTGGATAAACCGACATTCGTTTAGTCAAATGAGGGCCATTTGTGGACTCGTGGTTACTACTGACTGGATTAAAAATCACATAAAATAACCTGAAAGTTTTGCTCACATAAAATGCGCTTTCACAAAAAAATAAGCAGTGAAAGAAACAAATGTCTGACCTTCTGTACCAGTTGTACATAAATAACACAGTACACTGTGAATGGAGCAACAATTTCCTGTCGTGGTGTGTCGTGTTTCCTTCATCTGACCATAGGTGTGCTCGTTTATTATACCGCCACTGCCCGAACTTTGGTCAAAGCTACTGAATGTAATGGAGATTGGAGAACACCGCCCACGTGGTAGATATTGAGACCAACGCCGAGTGTATCGTCGTCCTCCAAGTTGCTGTATGGTTGCATGTTGATGTTGTTGTCGTTTTTCTGTAAATATAAGCATTTGTTTCGCGTCAAGGGTCCTAAATTATGTTTCTTCATGCATTGCTCGACCAGACAAACAACATAAATGACTCGTAAGCGTCATTAAACCATAAACAGAGGGAGCTGATGAGAAGGGACACCTTTTGGTGGCACATAGTACTTTTTTTTTTAAAACACCGCAAACATGAAGATCACAGATAGCGTGTTACGAAGTTTCAGGGTGGCCAGGACATTTCGAGAAAATTCCCAGAAAGTCAACTGTGTGGACTTCAGTCCAAATGGAGAAAATGCAGTATCAAGCAGCGACGACGACTGCATTGTGTTATATGACATCCGGGAAGGAAAGTAAGTGGCCAGTATTATTACACATAAAATAATACGTGGTAACTGTAATTAACTTTATGTGTAAACCCAAATTCAAGTGTATGATAATGTATGAAAATAATCACCAATTCCATAAACTGGTCCCTGTGAAAGTGTTTTACATATGACATTATTGCATCTGTTTTCTGTCGTACATTAAGTCATCAAATGATTGACAGTTTTTAATATTCTGTCCTTTCTCAGACCTAAAAGGACCCTGTTCAGCAAGAAGTATGGTGTAGACCTCATCCGGTACACACATGGAGATGCACAGACAGTGGTCTACAGCTCCAACAAACTGGATGGTAATAACTCAGCAGCGTCAGCTGTTGGCACAAAGCACCAAACAAAATATGAAATAGAATGTAAATACATGTGTTATACTTAGTTTTTTAAACTAAAGTGTGGTTTTGTTTCTTTTAGATACCATCCGATACCTTTCGCTCACCGACAACAAGTACATCCGATATTTCCCAGGTCACACTGCAAGGTGAGTAAAAGCATCTACCTGGTTAATCCAAAGGAAGGATACAAATGTGGCTTATTGTTTGTTGACGTAAGCCTTAAAAGTCGACTACTTCCACCCAAGAAACTACAAAGAGAACAAAATATACACAACCCTTCTCTGGTGTTTGCTGGACAGAAAACTACTACCATACTTTCAACAATATACACTGTTCTCTAAGCACTTGTTTCCTGGAGAGCATTTTTTGAGCCCAGTTGCACTTTAACCAGATAAAACAATTTTTTATTAAAGTACTTTTCTATAATCTCTTCATCTTTGAAGTTATGTATACTAATCCATCCATTATCTGTTTTTTATCTTATCCCAATGTGCTGATAAAAATATGGAAAAATATAAAATGGATTTACACAAAATGTTTTACAAATACACAAACAAATAAAGTTGAATTCTTAAAATGTCAAAAGCTCATTTGTTTCTCCTGTGACTTTTTATTTCAGAGTTGTTGCTCTCTCCATGTCACCAGTGGATGAAACGTTTATCTCAGGCTCGTTGGATAAGACGATCCGGATCTGGGACCTGCGCTCTCCGAACTGTCAAGTGAGTGATCTGTGAGAAGGCTGGAAAATGACACTTCCTCTGTTCCCTTACTCAGCACTTTAATTTAACATGGTGTTTTGACACACATTTTGCCTTTAACAAATATATCACTTCCTGTGATCTGAAAATTGCAGTAGGACATATTGCGATTTCAATAAGATTTCAATTAATTGTTCAGCCCTGCTGTAAAATATTGTTCTATAATAAAAGACTAAATGAGAATCAGAAGGAGCTTTATTGCCAAGTAGTGTTTTACATATACAAGGAATTTGCTTTGGTGATAAGGTGCTACACGTAGACAAACATAGAGCTGACATAAATAAATGTAGAAATATATAAATATGGAATAGTCATGTGGATCATTCTGGGTTTATGTTGTGCAGATGTATTGCAACGAAATATATAAATTGAAAATATAAAAATATGTGCAAAGTGGCAGGTTTGTGCATGATATGAAATTAAATAATATTTACATGTGCAGAGACATTTGTATTATTTGAAAGGGGGGAGTGTCAGTGGGGGACCCGGGCCTTGTTAATGAGGCTAGTTGCAGATGGGAAGAAGCTGCTTTTGTGGCGAGAGGTTTTGGTCCTGATTGACCGCAGCCTCTTGTCAAAGGGGAGAGTCTGAAACAGTTTGTGTCCAGGGTGGAAGTGGTCAGCTACAATCTATCCTGCTCGCCTCAGAGTCCTGGAGACGTACAGATCCTTAAGTGATGGAAGATTGCACTATATCTTCTCTGCAGAGCGAATGATACTCTGCAGCCTGCCTTTGTCCCTGGCAGTGGCAGCAGCGTACCAGATGGTGATGAAGGAGGTGAGGATGGACTCAATGATAGCGGTGTAGAAGTGCACCATCATTGTCTTTGTCAGGCTGAACTGATAGGGGTGGAGATGGCACAATGGATAAGAGAGACCCGGGTTCAATCCCCCACTATGACCCATCCACCAATGTGTCTCTGAGCAAGACACTTAACCCCTAGTTGCTCCAGAGGTGTGCGACCTCTGACATTGTAAGTCGCTTTGGATAAAAGCGTCAGCTAAATGAATAAATGTAAATGTAAATGCCACAGGAAGTACATCCTCTGCTGGGAGATGTATGGTGCCCAGGAAGCGGAAGGAGTCACACAGAATGATGGGGGAGGGTGGGGCTGGGCTCTTCCTGAAACAAAGTATGTCATTAATTAGGAAGGTTGATGTATGGTGGAAATATCCAGACTTCCTGTTGCACTTTCTCACTCTTGTTCTTTGTATGTATTTGTGTTTTTCAGGGTTTGACTAATCCACTGGGGAAACCTGTATGTTCCTTTGACCCAGATGGGCTGATATTTGCTGCCGGAGTGGAATCACAGGCCATTAAATTATACGACCTCCGTGCTTATGACAAGGTAAAATGCAAATGACTGTGTTTACTTGAGTATGTTGAGTTGACCTTCATTGTTTTGACTTTATTTTGTATTTTAATGTATCATATTCATCTTCCTGTGGAAAGGGTCCCTTTGCCTCCTTTGAAACAAGGTTTAACCGTGTCTGTGACTGGACTGGACTCAAGTTCAGTAACGATGGGAAACAGATTCTCATATCCACCAATGGAGGGATGATTCGTGTCCTGAACGCTTTCAATGGATCTATGTTGCACACTTTTTCTGTAAGATACGCACACGTTGCCACAAACGTACTGACATACATCTGTCTGTATATTAGTGCCATTACTTAAAGGTGTTTCTTATCTTTGCTCATTTTAAGGGCTACAACAACAGTAAAGGCATCTCCCTGGAGGCCTGCTTCACCCCTGACTCACAGTTTGTCATGATTGGTGAGCCTAAACACCTCAGATTTATATGTTGGTCTCTTCCTGAAGATCTGTGATGAGATGTGTCTTGTTGTGCAGGCTCAGAGGACGGGAGAATCCATGTTTGGAGCACTGAGAGTGGGATGAAGGTGGCTGTGCTGGACGGGAAACATCCAGGACCCATCAACACTCTGCAGTTTAACCCCAGATACATGACGTTTGCTAGTGCCTGCACGAACATGGTGAGATCAGACACATCTCATGTAAAGTAGCTGCTGTTGGACAGTCTGCTATGAACAGAGCGTGCATTCGTAATTTCTTCTTCTCTTATTTTAACAGACATTTTGGCTCCCGTGTGTTGATGACTCATAGAGGGACGTTGCCAGAGTGACTCCTCATTGTGAAACACATCGGAGTATGCAGTGGTGTAGGATACCTTCATGTGTTGGACTGCCTTTCTTTGCCTGATAAGAACCTCCTGGCATTAATAATTATCTTTTCTTTTTTTTCAACGTTACGTTAAACTTTTTACCTGCAGTATTTTTAAACTTTTAAAAAGGTTAATGCAGCTGTGACACACATACCTCATGTTAAAAGGAGTTGTTTTTACACAATTCAGGTACATTTCATGACATTAATACTTTACCCTTTGTCTTGAAATTTTATGTATAATGTAACTGATTAATAGTTTTCAGTTACAGTTTTTAAATATTTGATAATAAACCGTTTTAGATGAAAATAAAACATTTCTTTTCTTTTTTGACATCCTTACTTTTACCATGCATCAGATAAATCTTGATATACCAGTACTAGGGCTCTAACTGATGATTATTTTCATTATTGATTAATCTGAGGTATTTTTTTTCTTTCGATTTATCGTTTGGTTTATAAAATGCGAAAATGGAGAAAATTGTGAATCACAATTTCCTAAAGCCCAAGATGACTTCTTCCCATTGCTTGTTTTGTCTGACCAACAGTCTGTAACTACATGTTATGTTATTAGGTACAGTCATTTTTGAAAAATTTCAAATCAAAATCATCAATTTTCTGTCAGTTGATTCTTTCAGCTTTATACAATACCAAGAAATGGGCACATTTATTAATATAATTTCCTAATTTCTACAAAAAACACATACTGTTATTGACAGATTGATAATCTATTAATATGCCAGAAGTTGCTCATTGTGTCTGAATAACTACAACCTCAAATAGTAAATATAGATTTTAAATTTTTTAAAATTTATTATAAAATGAGTATATCATTGTTTGTCACAACATTTGACACATACATGAGCTCACTTTACTGGGTGAGTAAAAGCGCAGGCAGTTTTAACCAATTTAATGAATGGGTTTTTTAAATTTATTTATTGTTTTTCTTTGTGCACATAAAGTGTCTTCCTGAAGAAGGGTAGGTGGGGTGGGGGTTGTGTTGAATAATGTATAGATGCTTGGGTTATGTACTCACCACTGAATGAATAATGGATGATCCCATCACAGGTAACCTCACAGGTACACACTTATCTTTCTCTCACCTACCTCAGCCTGTGGAAGGAGAGATGGAGAAATAAGGTGTGATCGTTTTAAGCATTTGGCACTCACATTCTTACACCTTTTTCACCATCATCACTACCCCCTACTGCACATACTGCATACCTTGTACTAACCTATGTGTGAGTGTGTTACCTTGATGAGTTTGTGTTTTTTGTCAGTGGTCAGTAATGGATCCATTAATACTGACTGTTCAGGGGCCAACACTTCTAGTGTACACACAAGTCATCTGGAGCTCTTTTCATTAACTATTAAAGGTAACTTTGCCAACCAAACTGTACTGACCACAAATACATGAAACCCGCCTATTCTTGGTCCATTGAACAAAGTTGAAACGAAGAGTTCAGATTGTTGCTTGGTGTCAAATTTCTGCGGCCAGGTAGCTGGAATATGAGATCATGTAGTCGCGTGCAATTACGAATGAGTGATAAAATGCCGTTACATGCGGTGCACTGACAGCATCTGAAAAACACTTTACTGACCACTGATGTCATGATGGATTTGTACATAGCCTGCCCCCCACCCCCCACACACACACACACGCTCAGGACTGGAGAGGCTCCCCCAGTGAGACTTTAAAGTTGTGGTCATCGATACGCAAAGAGTTTTAAATTAGTGGTTAGGGTGGCATATCCACTGACACGCACGTTATTACTCATCAGTCACAGTTCCGCAGATTGTGTTTCAAGTGTTAGGAATCTCCCGAGTCACCCTCGAAGCGTTTATGTCACTGGTGCGTGTGGGTCCATCTGTCTGCCATCAGTGTAGAGGCAGCCTACCTGCCGAGCAAGAAGAGCGAGGACACAGAGACCTGGACCTGGTCCTTGCATGACAGGAGTGTGAAGCGGTGAAAAGTGACTGCCAAAAGATGTCACACCAAACTGGAATTAACGGTATGTCATTTTATAAAGGAAAACTGTACTTTATTTTTTTAAAGCAGTGTGTTTATGTGTAATAGTATTGTTGTCTTCGAATTCAATTTAAGTGTAAGTCAATTTAGTTTTTAAGCTGTAGGCTACATACATCCTCACAATCTCACTGATAACATTCTCTGATATCCTCTAAAGAAAGAGGGCTTTTAAGATTTTAAAGCTGTCCCTTAACTTCACTGACTTTGTAAACCTGTTGTGGATATGAATAATTGTGGACTGTAAAGAATCAGAATTAACTTTATTGGCCAAGTATGTGTAGGTATACATACATGTCATTACTCTCAAAGCATTTAAACACATAGTCCCTAGAACCATTTTTGGGCAGATAGCTATAAACATGACAACAAAACTGAACAAAAGATAAGTAAATAAATCATAGAACTACTAAGTACATTCAAGAAGGTGAAAAGATGTGCAAAACATACATTAAAAGCAGAAATGACCAAAAACTGTGTTTCTGTTTAATTGTAAACAAGAATAGGCCTAAAATTGCACAAGGGGGCAGATGAGTAAAGGCCACAAAGCCTATGTAGCCCTACGAGTGATTCACAGTTAAAATGTCTGTCTTCCATGTTTTCACACCAGTAATCATCACATTTAGCACCTACAGGCATTTATGGTTGGTTTACGAGCTACATATATAGAGTACGTGTGTGATGGCATTTGGAAATCGGAGCGTAGGGGGACGGTTGGCAGAAGCGTAGCCTACCTCGCTCACCTTTCTCACCTGATCTTACATCATTTATGAGACTGCAGTGTTTGGTAACCATGGTGAGAGAGAAGGAGAGAGCGCAATGAAAAGCTAAATGTAGTTTTCAGCACCAAACTTCCATCTATGGGTTTGAAAATTGGAGATGCATGAGGTTGTTTTATCCCCCATACTCGATTACTCAGTGTTTTTTTGGTACATATGTTGCCTGTCTGAGTCACTTTAAGTGATGGTGTGACCATCTGGCAGCGGATCAAATTTTCTCCCTGAAGTGGAGTCTCAGTTTCTTACCTGCCCAACTCTGTCTCACTTACTTTCAACCCCATCCTCAGTTTTGACTTGTCTCTCTTATATCTGGTTACTTTAGCAACCTCTGAGCTGAAAGAGTTTCTGGCCCGAGCGAGGGGAGGTGCCATCAGAATAATGAAGATAGTCATAAGGAATGGTAAACATGAGATGTTTAATGTATTTGACACAAGTGAATTTTCAGTTGACTTAAATCCTGAGAGGAATTTGATGATACATATTTTTTTGCCTGCAGAGGAGCTGGTGCTAGATTTATACAGAGAGCCAGCGCAGAGCTGGGACAAGGACTACGATCAGTTCCTGCTTCCTCTGCTCACGCCTCAGGAACCCTGCTACATCCTGTACCGTCTGGACTCCAGGAACGCACAAGGATACGAGTGGATCTTCATCGCCTGGTCACCTGACCAATCACCAGTACGTCCAGAGCGGCTGATTGCCGTGTTGTCACTGATCAGCCTTAGTTTCAAATAGATTCATTCAAAGTCAGCAACCAAAATGATTGTAATTAAAAATAAAACGAAAACAAAATTTTGTCCAAAGGCAAAAATAATGTAAACACAGGCATAGGCTAAGATTGTTGTAAAATAGTAACAATAACCACAATTGAAAAAATATGAAACTTGCCTCCATGATCTATTGTTTATTACACCTGCCTTCAACACATTGAACATGTGTTAAGTAGTTAAATCTTTCCAACCAAAAATGACCGAACAGATCAGAAACTATATAAAAACTCAACTAAAGCATATACAAAACACCACTACTCTACTCTGCTTTGAAAAATATTTTGTGTCTGATTTGCCCCCCCCCCCAAAAAAAAAAGTTATATATAAAATTGAAATAGTCCTTCTCCCTTGTTGAAAACCCAATAATCTATGAGCATGTTAGTAATGTTAAATTCAGAAGTTTAACCTCTGGACACAAGATGTCTCCTACTTCACTGAAAAGTCCATTCTCAGTACTTGACCTGGAAGTTTCAGGTTTCCACATCACGCCACAGAAGTTGCAGTCTGGATAAAGGGCACTGGCCAAGCCAGTTCAGATATCACTAAATCATTTTGAACGTACACGTCTTGTGTATGTAAGGGGAGCACAGAGAAACTTTCCCTCTTTAGCAGACGAGTGTAAAAAAAACAGCCTTCTAATGTCAAACTCAGCTCAAACAGCCAAATGACCCTACCAAACCTTCACTCAATGCAGCATACACAAATGTTAAAACCAAAATAAAATTTGAAGACTATAGATACCCAAGTTCTGCAAACTCAGAAACCATTAAAAAAACATGATTATTATTCATAATAACCTCCTGTCTGTCCCGGCACCTGTCAGGTGAGACTGAAGATGGTGTACGCAGCCACCCGTGCCACACTGAAGAAGGAGTTTGGAGGAGGTCACATTAAAGATGAAATGTTTGGCACAGTGGAGGTTAGTAAAATCCTTCCAGCACGACATCAGCAAATCTTCAACAAGGTGATTAAATTAACAGCCTGCTTGTGTGAATGTTTGCAGGATGACCTGTGCTTCCAGGGATACCTGCGGCACATGTCCTCCTGCTCCTCCCCAGCTCCACTCACAGCTGCTGAGCAGGAATTACAACGAATCAAAGTCACAGAGGTAAAGTTTAAACAACAGAAACCGTCTGAATATGACATGCATCACACATTTAATGTGTTATGTACATTATGTGTACTCATCCTATGTGTTTTCCTGCAGGAGAAGGTTGTATGGGTATGTAGAATTTCCTCCTAATACAAATTCAACTGGGTATGCCTGGAGAAGAGAGAGGAGGACAGATTTTAAAAAAGTGTCTCTTATGTCCACAGGATGAACGCAGACGAATTGGGACTCCAACAGCACGTGCAAGGGTTTGTTACAATATGTTTGACTGCCATTTAAATTTCAGTCATGTGTTCGTTCGGACATGTCTACATTGAGGCTTCTAAGTTTTGTTTATTGTTTTTTTTTTTTATTCTGCAGGTTACAATGGAGTTTGGCATAGACAAAAGGGCACAGACTCTTCAAGGTCTTGCATTCCCTTTACAAGAAGAGGCCAAACGAGCTCTGCAGCAACTCAAGCAGAGACGCATCAACTACATACAGCTAGTGAGCCCGAACAGAAAACTACTATTACTAATTACATAGCGTGCAACATGTGACATATTTAAAAAAAGTAATTGCTGTCAGGATCTATTTTTGAAACAAGCTGTGTATCAGTGTTTGTCAGTTAAATTGTCTGTGCATGACTTAACCCCTGAAGAAAGCTTGTTTGTGTATGTTGTGTTGCAGCGGCTGGATGTAGAGAAAGAGACCATTGAGCTGGTTCACACCAAACCTACAGAGACCCATGAGCTTCCCTACAGGATTCCTACAGATTCCCCCAGATACCACTTCTTCATCTTCAGACATTCCCACCAGGGCCAGCGGCAGGAGGCACTGGGTCAGTTCACATTCTCACTGTTGGTCAAGTTCAAATATTTAAAGATAATAGAATTTCTTTTTATTATATACTTTTTTTTCTTGGTATGTTGCACCTAGAATCTCCTATAACTTCACCTCCTTGTCAGGTGACACGATGTAGTGTTCCAACCCCAAGCTTTAAGCTGCATTAATCAGTTCATTATATTTATTGACATGGGTTCAAATGACTATGTGTAACGTGAACTCTCCCTGCTCTCATAGCTTTGTATTGAGCAGCAACATGCGGATGGCTTCAGTAGCCTATGTCTAGTATTCTGTAAACTGTTAGCTGTTGTCAGTGAAAAAGCTCTGATAGACCCACTCTACACTACCTGTCCAGCACCAAAGAGCAGACAGAAAAAGTTAATAATTACCTGGTGAACATATTGGAGCATTTATCATTTAAAAAGACACATATTTCCCTCAGGAGTTGGTGAAGACCAAAACAAAGCTAAAAAGAAAGTAGATATTGGCATGCGTGGTTGTGTAAACTGTTTATTAACATGCTAACCAGTGTAGTGTATGTAACCGGTGTAGTGTGTAGTTTAAAAAAGTAGGAGTGATCGTGAGTTTTAGCGTCTGAGCCAGGGTTTTTGTGTCAAAGCTTAAAGAGCTTTTAACAGCAGAAATGATCCAGTGAATGATCAAACATCAGCTGCTTAAGTGACAACTTCATATCTCTTTCAGTATTCATATATTCGATGCCTGGGTACACCTGTAGTATCAAGGAACGGATGTTGTATTCCAGCTGTAAGAATAGGCTACTGGATGAGGTAGAGAGAGACTACCAGCTGGAGGTCACCAAAAAGGTACAGGTCAACCAAATCACCCACAAATAAAATAACAAATCTGTAATATATCACTGTAGCGATAACATGTAAACAAGGTCAAAGCCATAATGTGTGTATAAACTGTTACGGTAATAATGAATGTTTTAGTTCTGTGTGTATAGATGGAGATAGACAACGGTGACGGCCTGACAGAAGACTTTCTGTACGAGGAGGTCCACCCGATGGAGCACACCTTAAAGCAGGCCTTCGCCAAGCCCCGCGGACCAGGAGGGAAGAGGGGCAATAAACGCCTCATCAAGGGTGAAGGGGAGAATGGGGAAGACAGTTAGGCATGCACGCACGTGAGACATTATACACAAGTACACAAGCAAACGACACGATATCTATGAATTGACTTGTTATTTGACTGTTTAGCTTCTAGCCATTTCTTCTTTTTACTTTGGCATACTGCACATTTCACACTGAAAAAAGGAACAAATAGATCCATCATAAAGCAGATTTCATATCCATTTTCCTGCGGCAAAAGAAATTTTCTAAATATAAACATTTTTCTGAAAGTGTTCAGATTCTAAATTCCCTGAAAAGTAGACTGCTTTGTTCACAAGAGCACTGTTGGTAGGTTGAGTGTAACTATCTTATGGTTCATTCAAATAAAATGTCATTGTACATGAAAACATTTTAAATTCATGATTAAGTGTCAGTATTTTGAGGTAGGCCTACTGCAGATAATTATAATGTACACTGTTTACTCAGTGTGTCAGTCGGTACAAACTATTGTCTAGCCAAATGTTTTTTCAAACATACAGAACGTTTTTGTTTTTCATTTTTTCATTTGCTGTGGAGATCCAAAGCTTTTCATAGATACCAAATATGTAAGGCTGAACTTTGGGGGAAAGTGTATAAAATGATGCACAAAACATTTAGAATATTTCCATTTCATCTAATGGTGAAAAACAGTCTAAGAGTGTAAGGTTTGAATATGACTCTGTAAACATGAATATAGTTTCAAAAAAGAGTTTGAACAAGCTGATACACAATGAATATGATACTGTCTGTCTGACAGTGTGGAATATGACATTTGGGTCTTGCTGAGAGTTACCACTCTCATGTCTGCATGTTAAATATGAAGCTACAGCCAGCAGGTGATTAGCTTGGCTTAGCTTAGCATAAAGACTGGAAACAGGGGCAAACAGTTAGCTTTGTCCAAAGGTAACAAAATCAACCTACCAGCAACTCTAAAGCTCACAGATTAACACATTCTCATTTGTTCAATCCATACAAGTGTGAAAACAACAACTTAAAGTGTTATGGGTGTTTATGAGCCAGACACCTTTTCGGCTGGAGGCAGTGAATTCCTTGTGTTTGTTCGTCACTGAGGTTGCCAGGCAGCCAGCGGGATAGTTCGGATAAAAACTGGATTTTAAAGGCTTAAAATGTTTTTTATATTTCTGTTAAGTTGAGGGTAACTTTTCCAATCTGATTTGCCTTTTTATGTATGTGCACTCCACTTAAGGAAATTATTGTAGCTGCTTAATTTCTTTTGATCGCTTCACTAATGTTGATCCAGCTTTTTTATAGCCATTTGGGAAATGGCTATGAAATTCCTGCTTTGGGATTGATTCTCCTTTACATTGCTTAGGTATGGGCAGCCTATGCTGTGCCCATGGTTCCCTCTTCAACACATGCAAATTCATCCACATCACATGTACAGTTGCCTTCTTTAGTCACCTAAGCAGGGTTTGACTATACTCAACTGAAGGCTGTTGTTTTACATGACCTACAATAAAAGATTTTCTTTATTTTTATTTGTGTCTTTATTTCTCTCTCTATGTCTCTCACTGTGTGTGTGTGTGTGTGTGTGTGTGTGTGTGAGATATCCTATGGCCATTCAGGCCAAGCAGCAGGGATCACAGCACAGCAGTAGAGGTCAATTTGTTGTGTGTGTTTTCCAGGAAGGCTCTCTACTCAGAAGCCTTCAGCTGTGCAGTTCTGCTGCTTTAACAGGGAGAAAAGATGGTTGATGTGTCATTTTTTCCTGGAAACACAGTTCAGAGCTAAATGGCAGCTTTTAGATGGCCATTATCTTTGTACATTGGAACTGTTGGTTGGGTGACGATGAACCCTGGCTTTGTGAAGACATCCTGACTTCTGTCATGACCTGACTCAGTTAATTTCCAGGAAAACAAATCAACCATCTGCACCACACAGGTAGTAATATTTCTTCATGATGTTATAACAAGACATAGCTGGCTAAAAAGCTGTTGTTCAAAGCATGATGGGGAACGACTGACTGGATGTTAATATATTACAGGTTTTGCTTTGCTATACAGTGGCCTAACCTATTTTATATAGCCTAAAGTCAGAAGTCCTGGCGTTGTAATGTTGAAACCATACACGCTTTACATTGTGTAATACAATTATGACGTACCAATGGACGCAAATGCAGCATTAAACGCGTTGCTACCGTCAAATTGCCACCAGAGGTAACGCAAACATTACCGGAAGTACTGCTATTTGCCTTCAACATAAAAGGTTGAACACAGTCAGTGTAGAAAGAACAACGGGATTGAGGGAACATAATAAACAAAATAAAATGTAAAATAAAATAAAAAATAAACAAATGTAAACAGCAGTCTGTTCAGTTGTATCATATTTGTTCCCCCATTTATATCAAGGAGGGCAGGCTAAATAACTAAATTATTTTCTATAGAATGCAAAACACTTCTCACTAAAACAGTTTCAACTCAAACTATGTGAAGGGAGTATTTACTGCAGAACTGTTGTATTAGACTGCATTAGTTATAACTAGGTGTACCTAATAAGCTGGCTCCTGAGTGTATATGACCATACAGACCATAACCATGAAATTGTGAAATAAACCAATAAAGTTTTAAAACTCAGCTCATTGTTGTAAAATGTGTCGTCATGCTTTTTTGTTTTACAATAGCCGGGCTCATTGCATTTTCTTGTCATTTGAGTGCAGCAGTTTTAATCTCAAAATTCTGGACCGTGTACAAAGCCATTCTCTGTGGGCCCCTCCCTGCATCCATGGCTATTAATTCAAGGATCATTCTGGGCCCCCACTCCTACACCCCTGCTCATGGCTTCAGTAGCCTATGTCTAGTATTCTGTAAACTGTAAAATTATTTCCCATATCAGGGTTAGGATGCTTAGGCTTTATCGCCTGTACTCCTGTTGTATAAGGCATGACCTTTCAGCTTTTGTTCACCAAGTTGCCAATTAAGAGAAACAGCCATACATATTATTTTGAAATGTGTACAGGAAGTGGTGCGTGTCTGTGTCGTGCGTACTGACAGAGCGCAGTGGCGCTTCTGGCAGCCGCCTGTCTGTCACTGCGGGCGCTGAAACACAAAACCTTTCTCGGAAACCGATTCCTGGAAGCTCCGTCAGTCCAAACTGAACTGAGCTGTTTTCTGTCCTGCAGTTTACTGAATAAAGAGCTCACACTCCGCTTTACTCTCACAGCACACCACCGGGAACACACATCTGTTTTCTTATTTTTTTTTTATGATTTTAAAAGTTACAAGGAATGTTTTTTTCGCCATCATCCGAGACTATGCAACTATGAGAATTAATAATTTACTGTGAGCGACTGCTGGATTCCAAACTGGTTGCGATCCATATGATTTCCCTTGATTTAAGGTAAGGTTATTTTGTTAATCTTTTGAGTCTGTTTAATTTTGTTATGGATATATAAATAATGTAATTAGGTTATGTAGCTTATAAAATAATGACTGCCCAAGAAGTATTAGGCTTTGAGCTAATTACTTATTTTTTTAAATTGTGTGTTGTGTATGTTTCTGGCTGTTTTATTTTTGACTAGTTTTTTTGTTTAGTTGGTTTTGTGCTTGTGAGCTCATTTTGGAAAATGACTTTTTTTGTGACGTTAACTGTGATTATATCTGAAATCAAACTGTGCAACCAAAACATACATTTAAAAACTGAGATGAAACTTACTTTACTTGAGAGAGTTTGTGCAATATGAGCGCACAAAAATCTTGGTTGATCTTAAATTATGTCAATTATTATTTTATTTATGCTCCAGCATTTATGTCAACAGGCCTGCTGTCAGTCAGAAATGGTTGCCCGGTCAGTGACTGTTTTCCATCATGAGGAGCAAGGAGGTTCATGCTGCCCACTTCCTTCTTCTCCACCCTGGGACCCTGCAGAAGACCTCCGCTGCATCACCGCCACCTTCCAATATCTACAGACCTCAGGTACACCAGCACTCTAGCTGATTTTTGTATTATTAATTTCCTATGGTATACATTTGGGCACTAACTTATTAAACCTAACCCCAACACAATCCAGTAACAAACTACATTCATAAAAATAAAAACTGACCAAACCATCTGTCTGGCTGCAGGCTGGTACTGGGGTTCCATCTCAGCGAGTGAAGCTCGGGAAGCTCTCCTAAAAAAGCCCGAAGGCACGTTTCTCATGAGGGACAGCAGTCATCCTCGGTACATGCTGGCCCTGTCGGTGAAGACCCGCTGTGGACCTACCAGTGTGCGCATAGAGTACAGCAGGGGCTCTTTCTGGCTGGACTCCATTTCCCCTAGCATGCCTCACCTGCAGTCCTTCCCAGATGTTGTCAGCCTCATACAGAACTACATGGGTTTGGGCCACACTCCACGGGGCCAGCCATCTAATGACATCCATCCCAAAACGCCTGCTGACCTTGCCAAGCACACAGCTAAGGACAGTGGAGTGCCTCTGAAGCTGACGGACCCCCTGCACAAACCACAGGCCTTCCCTTCTTTGCAGCACCTGACGCGCCTCGCCATCAACAGACGCACGGGCTGCCACAGCCAGCTGCCACTCCCAAAGCTTCTGCTGTGCTACCTGCAGGACTACCCTTTCCACATATGAGGGTCTCTGTCGCTCTGGTATGGGACACCGAGGCAGGAGGATGGGTCAGAGTCACACTCCATGAACATACACACACACACAGTGAATCTGGGACAGTTTGCCCCCCCAGGCAACAGAGAACGTCCCAGAGGGAGAATATCGAAACGCTTTCAAAAACAATAAACCTCAGTGTCACCTCGCTGCTCATGAATGAGCTAAGGCACACTAAAGTACTGATGTTCCGTAATTACATTTTTATTATTTGTATATGTTTGTTTCAGCTACTGTACATTCATTTTATGTCTACAACGCCAATATGTACTTTTTTTTCTCCATTTCCCGCCAGTAAGAAGTGAGTCGTAGAGCTTTTAGGCACAAAGCAGCCCAAACTGATCAACAATAAAAGCAACCACTGTTTGCTATGGATTTGGATTTTCATCTTGGGATCTCTGTTTGCCTCTGCTTTGAAGCTCATTGTGCGGGCGCTATAGGACCTGAGGTTTGCAAAGAGTGCTGAACAAAGCGATGTTTATTCACTCTCTGTGAAATCAATGAACCTGATGAACCATGGCTGAGCCAACAGTGATCTCATGTGACACTTGCAACTTTTTGGGAACCATTATGGTCATCACAAAATCTCTTAAACATGTCTTATCATGCTGAGTGTTGTAGCTATCTTGATACAGCATGTGCTTTGATCATTCTTTCTCACAAAATTCAACTGAGTTTCGTTCCCTGCTGGGTCTCACTGTAATGACTTCTTTCTGCATCCCTGGGTTTTATTTGTCAAATCCGATCACAGTATTATTAATGGCCAGAGGTGGTTGACAAGTAATTTTAAAGGCTATAATAAAAAAAACAGGGTACAGTGTGTATATTGGTTTTCTTTTATGTGCCTAAACATTTTCTTAAATTGGGCATCTTCCATTTGAAGAAAATCATTTCAGCATGAATGTCAAAGTCTGTTTGTGGAAAACTGGTGTTAGCTATTAAAGGACATCTGTTTACAAACTGGGTTTATTCTCAGAAGATGAGCATACATGCATGTG
Source organism: Micropterus salmoides (assembly GCF_014851395.1). Classification (NCBI taxonomy): domain Eukaryota; kingdom Metazoa; phylum Chordata; class Actinopteri; order Centrarchiformes; family Centrarchidae; genus Micropterus; species Micropterus salmoides. The sequence continues at coordinate 21,607,280 of NW_024043372.1, forward strand.
GATTTCAGAGAAATAAACCTCACAAATGATTTGGGGTTGGGGGTTTTTCACTGTTGAACCACTGGCCACTTGAATGTGAGGTATTAGTATTACTGTTTTCATGGAAACAGGTTTCCAAGAGGTGGAAGTGAGCAGTGCTGAGAAAGCCTCTTATCAGGATTAGAGTAAGAGCTGCGGTTATTAATACACTGTTGCACCAACTGAGAAAATACTATATCCCTCTGTACTTACTCCTTCTCAACCCATCAGTCTGAAATGTTTTTTAAAAATTTCACTCTGCATTTAAGTGCCCAGCATCGTCAAAACGATTTTCTCGTTACAAACTCTATCAAGACCATAAAAGCACAGAGGTTTCTGTGTAAGACAAAATACATAAACATTTACCATGAGTGTGTTAAAGTCTGCAATATTGGAACAATAGCTACTCAAATTTGATCATTATTATATAAATACTAACAACAACAACAACAATAATAAATAATGAGCGCCATCATAATGTATTACAGTAATAAATTTTATTTTTGCTGTGTGTAAAGTAGTGTATTGTTATGCTCTCCCCACCCCCTCACTTCCCTCCTGTTAATCCTCCAGCAGTCAGGCAGCAGCAGCAGAGACGGAGGCCAACAAAGCACCAACCTTAACTAGGAAATCACTTGGATAGATTTTAAACCAGTCACTAGGTAAGCAGGTGATATTTACACGAGCTTCACTACATTGTCAGTATGTTGTTTTGGAAACAGTATCCCTATATACATTCGGTTAACCTACATTTTCTTCGGATATTTTTCCGACGCTAGCCAGCTAGCTAACGGACCGATAAAGTCGCATTGACCTCCACTATGCTACCCGGAGCCTGGCTAGCTAGCTAGCTGTATTTACCGGTTTGTGACTCAAAGGAAAAGGCGAGTTTTTCTGAGTATTTAATAAGGAAACACACACAGTGTTATGGCACTAGATACGTTATATCATAAATATCGCACATGTATCCAGCACCACCTTTCAATAATAACATAAATGTAAATTTAGCGCACTAACGTTAGCTAGTTAACGTTACACATCCGGCTACCGCTAGCAGGTTAAGTTAGCCAACAGTCGCCAGCGTCAAGTCTTTAGTAAACAGAAGCTCCTCGCCAACTTAAATTTAGGCCAGCCTACACTGCGGTAGTTCCCAGTGATGTGTTGGTACCAGCTATCATCAAGTTAGTGTTTGGCTTAGTTTATTGAGTGCTGTAAGGTTGGTGTGGGACTAATGTATAAACTGAATAATGTACCGAGCTTGATGCCGGGTCAGAAACACTGGAGCGGAAATGTATCATAAAGGGAGCGGGTTCCTAGTCTAACATTTCAAGCCAAAGTCAACAAAAGAGGCGTGGGCGCTCAACATTTTATCCTGTCTGCGTGCCTTTCCTTGTATTAAAAACCTCCGGTACAGTTGATTGACGGACTAAAACCAGCCGTAATGTTGTTGCTGCCACATGAAGCTAAATAGTTAGCCTCGGGTGTTGGTTTGGCGCTGTGTAAACACAGCTGAAGGTGGCTGGCTGCTCATCGTTTCTCACCGGCGTACTGCGGTAGTTGCTTAATGCGGACGCAATAAAATGGCCTTATCCTGTTATAAAGTGTTTTCATGTCGTAACCTCAGTTTTCTGTCCCTTGTCTGCAGCTATGGCAGCAATCAGGAAAAAGCTGGTCATAGTAGGAGATGGAGCCTGTGGGAAGACCTGTCTGCTCATTGTGTTCAGCAAGGACCAGTTTCCAGAGGTCTATGTGCCAACAGTGTTTGAGAACTACGTTGCTGACATTGAAGTCGATAGCAAACAGGTACGAGTAATTTTGCTCTTGCACTATTTCAGACCAGAATCCGCATCAGCAAGGTATATTTGCCTTCCACACTCTATCACCATCAGTGGTACAGGGGTCTTTTCCAGAAAGCAGGTTTAAAAAAGTCTAAGCCCACTGATCTCTGAGATGGACAAGTCTTGAGTTTATATTAGTCCAGTATTGTAATAATTATGTTCCAACAGTGCAACCACTCACATCGTGAATGATTAAATATTCATTAATCCTACATGTCTAAAACTTTATACAGATTTTTAGAGATTACACAGTATGTGCGATAAACATTTTAGTAGAACTCGAACGAACTGACCGCCGTCTTGTGTCACATTTAAAAAAAAGGGTGTTTTGTTCTGAGTTGAGTGGTGCAGTGGACTTTGAATGTAAAGTCAAAAACTATGTTCAAAGAAACTTTGTTGTTGTTTGAAGAAAACTGCCAGCGAGCAGAGTTTAAGTTGCCCTCTTTCTAGTTCTGAAACTCTTTCACTAAGCACGCTTTCTAGGCTACACCCCAGGTTGTGTGTGATGTCATGTGTTGTTAATACTAAAAAAAGTTCTCAACTTCAGGGTGTGGACTGATGAAAGACTTGTTGAGGATATGAGTTTTTAACAAAGCATGTATTGGTCTTACTTGAATAAACTGTCAAATAAAATGGTTCCTTGTTGTGTTTTAAAGAAGACCTAAATAAGTAGGAATCACACAAATGAATCTAATCTGCTCTGCTCTCTCTGGCTGAGAAGGCTGTCCAGGTCAAATTGATCACTATAAGTGGATGATTGTCACAGTCAAATTCTTTTTTTTTTCTTTTTAATTTTTCATGCAGATTACCATCAAATTTACATCTGTATATTTAATACATGAATATAAAGTAACAAAATGGACAGCTTTGCTATTTACTGAAGTTTAGTGACTGTTTTACTTCATTTATTCAAATACACTATACAGTAATACAATACGATATATAAAATATAACTTACTGTAGTTCAAGTTATAATCACGCTATAGCCTAAAACAGTATTGTGCTGTTTACAAATACGGTAACATCAGTAATGCAAATAACTGACTAAGTCACAGCTTGAAGGTGGTTTCAGTGCATTTCTACATTTTTAACAGGCCTAAAAATAAACTGTAGGCTATCAATGCCCAACTGGTAGCAGAGTTTTAAAATAAATGTGTTCAGTGTTCAGATATTTGCCCAATGTTGTCATTTAAGAAAATACACAAAATAAACACGGACTACTTGATTACTATAAGCAAATTATTTAAACAGCATTTGTATAGGAATGATTCTTTCCCAAGTGGTTGATCACTGTATATTGCATTTTATTCACTGTCCACCATTATATTTGTGTGAAACCAATGCAATATGTAGTGCCTTTTAAAATTCCCACAGTGGGACGATAAAGTGTAGTATCCACATGATGTAAGCTGCAATTCCACAATGCAATGCGCCTAATTTTATAGATGCAGAAATTACAGTCAGTTATTGCTGAGAGACCACGCAGTCTTAGCTAAAATCGCTATGGTGGTGTTTCATGTAAAATAGTAAATCGGTGTCACTGTAAGTGGGATGTGGTTTTTATTCACACATATCAGTAGTAGTGTACTACATGAGTACAGAGTTCTGAATACATGATATTGGTTTGTATGCACTCACCGGGTCAGTAAAGTGTCAAACCTCTATAGACCTGAAGCACCCTGAACATGTTTTGGCTTCATGTGGTTGACAACCTGTTAACTCTTATGGCAGGTCGAGCTCGCTCTCTGGGATACAGCAGGTCAAGAGGACTATGACCGACTGCGCCCGCTCTCCTATCCAGACACTGATGTCATTCTCATGTGCTTCTCCATCGACAGCCCCGACAGTCTTGGTAAGTTGAAACGCAGAGCCGACATTTCATCTAAATGCCAGCAAAAGTTCAGGCAGAAGGATGATTTATAGAGTCTAGAGGGAAAACACAGGTCCATGTGTAGTTTCAATTAACTGGTATTGTGTTAAATGAACAGAAGGGAAGTTCATCGACCGGTTTGAGATTTTAAAACAGTTCTAATCGTGTTATGTAAAAAAACAGCCACAAACAAAATAGTTAAACATCTGTTAGACATGGGGAAACATTTTATCACATTCCTCTGGTTGTTGTATCACATCATGTATCATGTGTTTGATCACCACTGCAGATCATAACTGCACAAACACACATATCAAGGCATTTCTCCAATCAGGGCTGAACAATATTGAAAAAATATCTAATTGTCATTATATTGACTGATATTGCAATTCTGATATTAGGTTGAATGATCATTTTCACTCTGAAGCACGGAAATATTTAATTTAAAATGTTAATTTGACATAATCACCTTTTTTAACTTATAGTGCTCTAGGCCATATTGCGATTTTAAAAACATTTTGATGCATCGTTAAGCCCTCTATCTAAATATGAAATTTGCAAGGAACCTGCACAACATCGAGACATTTCTGCTTCTGATATGCAATTTTCTGCTCTTGTTTGATTCGTCTCACCTAAAAGCAGCTGTGTCTCTTTTATGACCAACGTTGCCTTGTATCCCCTTATTTAGAGAACATCCCTGAGAAGTGGACTCCTGAGGTGAAACACTTTTGCCCCAATGTTCCCATTATACTGGTGGGAAATAAAAAGGACTTGCGTAATGACGAGCACACTCGTAGGGAGCTCGCCAAAATGAAACAGGTAATTTCAAAACGCACACAAACACGTCAGCAGCCTCCTGGTTGCAGATGCCTGTTTCCTAAAACTTCTCCTGACTTTCTCTTTAGGAGCCCGTGAAACCAGAGGATGGACGGGACATGGCTAACCGGATCAGTGCCTTTGGATACATGGAGTGCTCTGCAAAAACAAAGGATGGTGTAAGGGAAGTGTTCGAGATGGCCACCAGGGCTGCACTACAAGCCAGGCGGGGAAAGAAGAACAATAAATGTGTCCTACTGTAAACGGGGGCACGAGGACTGCTTCCTACGGGGGGGGTGGGGAGGAGAAGAAGGAGCTTTAGGTCAAACCTACCCCCAAACACACCCACACAAAAGACTGTTCTCCCCAGTTTTTACTAAAGGTGTAATGCTTTTACTTTTTTTGTCTTAAGCAAAAGTAGTCAGGTTCTGTCAGTATTCAATTTTGAGGTTATGGAAAATACTTTTTTGTACTTTAACGCGAGTAAATTTGCCATAATGAAACCTCCTTTATCAACATGTACTATGTAATGTAAGAGGTCAGCCCAGGGGACCTGTTTTATCCTACCTGCCAACTACAGTTAAGTGCTTCAGCCCTGCCTGCTGATCTGAGGAATGTTTCCACAGCCAACTAGGGTGAAGTACCTGTACACTGTGACCCTTAGTCCTTTAATTATTTCAACAGATGCGCACATGAAGCTGAAATTTGTTTGTGTGCTTCATGTACAAATCCTACGTGCATTATGGTCACATGCACAATGAGACTGGAAACTCATTTTGTTAAAACGCAAAAGGAAACTTAGTGTTTTGTGTAATAAATTACTTTGTAAGAATCTTGATCATTTGTATCACTTGCTTGAAACACAGACACCCAGTGAGTCACAGTCCATCTTAGATACAGAATAAAGATTTGAAGCAGCTTTCGAGGGAACTTGGTTCCAAGGAGAAAATGTTTTCAGCATGCACAGCCAATTTGACAATGACCATTTTGCATATGCATCTAAGTCACTACACTTGAGCTTTTCATAATCAGCCACAGTGTCAGTTAAATGCCGCAAATGTAATTATAGATTAACGCACGCCACTCTGGTTATCTTATCAACACAGCCTGAAAAAGGGGAGATTAAGATCACTATTTGAAAGTTAATCTGATTAAACTGCTGTGTTTTCGCTGCTATTTTTGCTAAAGATCCCTTAAGTGTGTTCATTAAAAAAAAAAAAAAAAAAGAGATGTATACTGAGCTAGACAGTTGAAAAACTTGCCATTGTTCTCTGGTGGACAAGCTGATGGTGGCAGTTTCTAAATTACCTCCCCAACACTTTTCAGGTTCAACTTGTCGGCCTCTACTTCCAGGCCCTCTTGACTAGCGCTAGGACTGGAAATACGAGCCAGAAGTCAGTAAGATCTTTAGTTGATACACACAATACGTGCTTTATTTAACATCCATTGCAAACAAACAATCCAACAAAGTTGCAGATCCCCAGGTCTTTGGTATTTCACTGATTGGTCTTCTTGTCCAAAGTGCTTTGAAAAGCAAACATTCTTGCCAGTTTGTTAGTCAAATCTGGCTAATGCAACCTTGCAGTAAATCCCACCGTCATGAAGGTTATAATGTTCAGTTTTTGTTGAACCTAATACTGTGTACCTCATTTACATAAATAAGTGTAGACAAAATATTAGAATCACCTCCCAGTGTAACAATTGAACAGCCTCTAAAATGAACATCCAGCTGAATCAACACTTCTCTAGAACAGCGTCAACAAAGACTGAACCTTCATGAAGGTATGATGCCCCTGTTAAATTATTAACAAAAATTATAATGTTCAAGTCCATTTAAACAAATTGCTTTTGGATGGAACCAATAACTGTACCTCTTAGAACAAAACATTGAATATCACATAAACCTTCACAACAAAATGTCTGTGTTACCCAAGAAAGCAAGTCCGTAACTCTACTGTGGAACAAAACAGCTGCACAATACTGTCTCGCACTGTTGATGGACGCCCAGGCATCAGAAGATGTTCTGATAATCATCAGTTCACTAGTCACTCCTTCTTCTTCACTGGAAGTCCTGAGCGGGCGAGAAACACTGGAAGCAGAGCCAGTGCTCCCAGAGCCACAGCCACTAACGGTCGGTAGAAAAGCCAACCTGCTCCGATGGTGAGAAGAGACAGAGAGCAGGAGACGCACAAGGCGAAGATCTTCAGCCCCACGGACACGAGCTCTCTGAGAACAGGAACCCAGTCCACTGTAGGCACACGAGAGAAAGTATTATGAATGCGATTCAGGGAAAGAAATCCATGTATGATGTGGAGATACAGCAGCAGTGACTGTTTACCCAATGTGTGGATGATTCGCATGGTCAGCTGAATGCTAAGGAACATGAGGGCCCAGCCTGCAGCCCTGAGTGCCCAGGTCTTCATACTGTTGGACTGGTGTTCCTTCTGAAAAACCTCCTACACAAACAATACAACGGCATCAACCACCAGAACCAAGTGTGGAATATGTGTTAACTAGACACAATAGGCAAACAACAACCGCTGTGTCCAACAAATGCAATAAAATCACACTAACCTCTGCAGAGAGCTCCTCCAGGTACAGAATCTCCAGAGTGTCACCTGACCTGGTTTTGAAAGGCATCAGCTGCTCGCCTCTCTGCATGGCCACGATACTGACCTGGAAAACAGATTTTACCAGCGCCTTAAGAGGAAGACCACAATTTAAGCCGAATCCGTATGAGCACTTAAATGGTGTTTTTTTTTTCCAAGCACAAATGCCAAACATTCCTTCCTTCCCAGAGACTATGTCGCTTTTCCTTATGTGACAATGAACAGAACATCTTTAAGTTTTGGACTGTTGGTCGGACAAAACAAGCATCTGATTGGGCTTAAGGAACAATTTTTTAATTGTAGATTATATTTAGTAATCTTTACAGTGTACTGTTTTTGCAGTTAGTGTACAAGGGATCAACATACCTACCATTTCATACAGAAACTGATAACAATGGACATCACAAAATTTATATAGACCAAAATAAATAATCAGTAGATTCTCTTTACACCCCAACAGAAATCCATAAATCAAATACTCTGAAACAAAAATGAAAATCTGGATTCTGTGACTGACACAGGACCAATCATTTCATTTAGTCCGACTGAAATGATTGGCTGGACTACCTGCGTGCACTCTCCCTGTGCACTTACTGCACATGAAAATGTGTTTTGGGGGAGTGGCCTTGGAGGGAGGCAAATTGCGAATCCTACTCTGGCCCGACTCAGGACCTGATTGGCTTAGCTGGACGATGACGTTTCTCATTTAGCCCTTGCTGAAAAACAAATTGACTGCATTTAGAAGAGATTATTATGGCTTAACAATTTCAAGCTAATTTGCAGAAGAACAGCAAAAACGTCCTGTTCTTTCAGCGAGGGCTACATGAGAAATGTCATCAGGCTAAGCCAATCAGAGGCAGAGTAGGGCTGGTCCTCCCTTCGCCATAGTAGGATTCGCTGAAGGGGGGGGGGTTCAGTTGCATACTTTCCAAATTTAGCTGTCTCTTGCAACGTTGCCTACCCCAGCATTAGGATAAGACCATTAAATTAAATCGATAATGAAAATATGTGCAGCCATCATTAAAAACTAGGGCTGATTGATTCAACTATTGATTACTTTTTGATTTATCATTTAGTTTATAAAGTTCCCAGAGTCCAAAGAGAAATCTTGTCTGCCAAACACATTCGAGTTACAGTAATAGAGCAAAATACAACAGGTCCTCAAAAATGAGCAGCTTGAATGGGCGAATGATTGATAAATTACTTTTAAAAATTAACTGATTATAAAAAATGTTTAAGTTTGTGGTGATCAGCTAGACGGCCGTAGTAGCAGATTGGTTTTTACTGTTTATTTTTTTCTTGTTTCAAATTACTGTTACATAAAAGTATTGGAAAAGTGTATCAGATCCGCTCCTCATCCTGATAAGTTCATCCTCACGGGTAGTATTATATAGAGAAAGACTACAGCCTGCTAATTTTTTTGTACTTGAATGAGAGAGAAGGAGTGAAATTGTTTAGTGACCAAATAAGTTGTGGGAAACTAATTTAATTTCATACGTGTGTTGAAAGTAAGCAACGGAAAATTATTGTTAACTTTCGATCTATAAACTGAATTGAAAGATCTCCGCAAGTGCTTTTTCCTTTATTGATGAGTCGCAAACCTCCTCGAAAAACGACAGTAATAAGTAGCCTATAAAATGAGAAAGGAGTCTGTTTAAACAAGTCACTGAACTATACTAAAGACTCACAAACAGAGGAAAAGAGAGGCTGCGCATTCAGCTGATCACACCAGCTACATCTGATATCAGCCACAGCTGCAGCTGGAGGCTCCGTGAGTAAAATCAGCTGATCGCTGCTGCGCCACAAAAGCGTTTAATTGATGTGATGGAACGCAGCGATCGATCGGTGGGTGACATGTGATGTACATAGCACATAAAAATGTCCAAAGAAGAATGATATCAGAAGATGAAACCAACAGAAAGCCAAGCTTGAGGTGATAAACCAGCAACAGTGACGAATATGCCTGAGATTGCAGCCGAAGGTGAGCAGCTGTAAAAATCACGCGAGCACATACACACAGCACACATGTTTCATACAAAAAGTAATTTCTTGCCGCAATCTAGTTACAAAAAGTATCGATTGAAGTACTGGTTTGACTGGAGACATTTTGATTCTACTCGATACTGGGCTGTTTTGGTTGATACCATAAAAGGTATGAAGTAGCGATACCCATCCCTAGCGTATACCAGAACAGGTCATCTGCACTCACAGTTTGAGGCGGGCCGAGGCGAGACGTCTCACCACTCAGTCCAGCGAAGGAGAATCTCACACGCACATCCCCAACCTTGTGAAGAAACACAATACAAACTGAAGCCAAGAACTGCATGAATGTGGAACACCCCGTCCATCAGAGGTCAGAAGGTTATATATCTGGGAGATGATGATGATGCTCACCTCCGGCCTGCGTGGGTACTGAGTGTGATAGAAATAATCGTCATCAATGCTGAGAAAAGGGTCCAAGGTAAAGGCATTGAAATCCCTCAAACTCAGCGTCTGGAAGTTATTTATCTGCTCCACTAGGCCTGAGGATTATAAACGATAAATTGAGTCAAATCTAAACAGTGTGACTTACAGTGCAGCATCTGATTTCTGCCTGCAGCGTGTTACCTTTAGACAGGAGGAAAGGTCCAACTGCGACTTCGGGAGCCACCACTATGACACTCTCAACCGCCATGGCACTAAGGTTCAAAGGTTAAATTAAAGACAAACTACGCAAAAACACACAAAAATTGTATTTCTAATGTGACAGAAAGGAACAAAATAATCTTGGTACCTTGGGTTCTGGTGACCGATTTCCTTATCGAAGTTACGACTGTTGATCAACTCTGATTTCCACTCCGTGTCTAAAGTAAAAGAATCACAAATAATTATTTATGAATGTAATGTTTTTTCCCCCAAATACTAACAGTCTTAATAAAAACAACTCACTATAGGTGTAAGTCGTCTCAGTTTTGGTCTCACCATCCTCTTGGTAGTCCCTGAAACGAGTCGCACAAGAACTCACTTCAGGCTAATAATGTTTTGGGATGCAGCCAACATTGTTACACCTGGCCACTCCCTGAACATTGACATATGCAGACAACAGACTCACTTGCTCTCCCGGTACTCCACCCACTGATACATCTCCACCTGCCTCTTCAGCTTCACTGCCTGCACCTCCACTCTGTAGTTGGGGTCATGCAGGGGCTACACAGACACATTACCTGAAGTTAAATTTACTTCAGAGTTTTGCTTTAACAAAATTACTTTTATTAATAATTTGAATTTAAAAATAATTCTAGCAGGACTGCACTGAATGAAGCTGTCAAATCATCAACAGAATAAAATTAACTTGAAATAAAAAAACAATTCAACGGTTTGAACCCTTTCTGTTTTCCCCCTAACCTGTACTAGGCATGTTACAAAATAAATATACAGGAAAATTCAGAACCAACACAAGAATTTTGAGATGCAGATATTAATATTATATCACGTAACAAAGACGCTGTCTCTATATGACCACAAACACGTCTTTTCTGAACTGATTTTGGCCAACACACAGTGTACACAGACACCAGACTTATTGACTAGAGGTCTTAAATCATTCAAAGGATAGATATACAAAAAGAATAACAACGCTCCATTTGCATTAAAGTAGAAAATAAAAACAACGGCATGGATTTATGGAGGATAACTAGAGGGATCAAATGAACATAAATAATAAACATAAGTTTATGCAAAGTGTTTGAGTATGATCCCAGTTGACTTTTTAGAATTTATCATTATCAATGTGTGATTAGAGAGAGTAGTTTGACACAACAGGGAGTTCAAACTAAAAAAACAAAACTTGAGTACTGTCTACCTGTGAGGTGCGCAGCTGTGCAGATAGATGAACTAAACGGTTGTTATTCTGCAGGTCGAGGCTGGAGTAAGGCCCCAGCGACACAACCTGAGAAAGACCTTCATCCAGGGAGGATGCCGTTTGCAGAGCCCTCCCCTGACCACAGAGACAGATACATGAACAGGCGACATAACACAACAATTAAGACTTTTAATAGCATGCAGTGTGGCTTTGATGTGACATACATGAATATTTATCCACTGTGTGCGTGTTTCGTACCTCATTGGTAAAGAGTACGTAAATTGACAGGAAAAACAGTCCGACACCAACTACCGTTCCTCCTGCTGTTTGCCCTAATCGCTCCAGGAATCCAGGGTTGGACTGAACAGATACACGCTTGTGTTGGTTTGGGTCTTTATCTGAAAACTGACACAAACATGCAAGAACAAAAAGGTTTAATACCAACAATAACCTCAGCTATCCACAAGAATGATGGATGACATTATTGACTTTGAGAGGAACACTCAATGAATTACTAATTTTTTACTTGTAAGATTTCTGGCTAATGTCGGTTGTGAGTTTATTTGCCTTCACTGAAGGAACAAGTGACCATATCAACACAACAACAACAACGTATGTCATCATAACTTTAAATAACTATTTCATTACGTTTGATTGTGATATAATTCACTAAAATGAATTGTAATATAAAAGCATTACCTAGCAGTCACTCTGGTACAGTTTATTAACTATTAGATCAATATAAAACTGTCAAGAGTTTTGATGAATAACTTCATCATTTTGGATGGTAGAACCAAACTGGCTGCACAAACTCAAACAAAAAGTAATTTTTATTTCTGATTAAACATTCTTGTCTTTTGCAGTTGTATAAAATAAAAAGTAAAAATTATAATTTTTACTTTAAAACTTTTGGAACCAACTTTTTCTCCAAGTGATGTTGAACATTACTCCCTGATAGATTTACAAATCAGCTGTGAAAACTAAGTGACGCCAACTTATGCATCTACGTAACTTATGTGCATTTGAGACAGACTCATTTTATCAGATAGATTATTTATTGCTAACGTTAGACCAAAATACCAAGCTCAGGTTAGTCAACAACATGTCATGCCACAGAGCAAGCTACGCGTGACACACCTCTTTTGTCCTGTGCTAACTTCCGAACTTCATTTACATGTTTCAACGAATAAAAGCCTGTCAGTAAACTGTTGTTACATGCCAATCACGGTACTCAAGAGATTCAACAATACGGGGTACTGGCGTTACACTGTCAAAGTATAAACTAGCTAACAGCGTTTGTAAGTGTAAGCTAACTTACTATGACGACAGATGAAGCTGAAGCTGGAATAGGCGGTAAACGGCCGTTAAGATGGTAACGTTGCAGTAACGGTTAAAGAACAGAGACTTTAACTAAACCACTTACTGCTGAAGACATTTCTCTGACTTTCTTAACTTCTCAGTCAAACAGCAAAGTTGGAGGATTTGAAGATCCAGTGACTGGAAACGGACACATCAACGGAGAAACTACAGGAAGCGTTTTCAGTGATACACAGCGCACACCGGAACTCACTCGGGTAGGCAGAATTTTTCCACCTACGCCGCTCGAGTGCCCCGGCGAATTTAACAAGCGCAACCCCAGAGACAATTATCTTCGAAGCATGATGGTTAACTGAGTTTTTTTCGGAAGGTAGGCGTCAGAATGCGAGCGTAATCTTTCATCACCAAACGGACATACCGGTACACAAATGCGCCACATTTATGACAACAGGAACACATATTTTTTACATTTTGTTATAGATTAAACCAGTTAGGGGTTCCTGTCATGTTTCAGGTGAGTACCAGAGACATTTCCCCTGTAACTGGTCCAAAAAGAGAAAATTAGCCAATATTTTACCCAAAAAGCAAAGCAAAAAGGGTGCATTTATACCACTAATACTTTTACTTTTGATACTTTAGGGAGACCTAAAGGGATAGTTGTAACATTTGTCTGCTATTAAATGATGTAAATGTCATCTCTGCAACACAGACAGAAAATGAATGGTTTAGTCTCAAACACAAGAAGTGAAACGTTACTATTCACCCCATAGTCTGGGGTGAAAGGTTAGATATGGAATCTAATAAAAACATGATAATGAACGTTTTTTACTCAACACTTTTTTTGATTTCTGGTTTTTATTTTACAAAGTTTGTGTGTTTGGGTTTGTGTGAATTTACCGTCAGTCATAGTAGTTATGTGAGTCACTAATATCACTGACAGTAGTCGTGAACATGACACATTTTGTCAAATGATCAAATTTGACAAAATGTGCAAATGTGCACAAACTTAAACATTACAGTGTTTGTCAGACACATACTGAAATATAAAGAAAAAAAATAAATACAACAAAACATTTTTAATTGTTGTTTCAACTAACCCAGACTCTTGTGATTCATAACTTGTTCCTTCATCCCCAGCCCCCCTTACTTTATGCTGATAATAGCTTACTTGTGTAATACAGAATAATTTTGAATGGCGGATCTGAATAGTTCTTTCACCATTGATAACACCATCTTCATTCATTACACACACACACACACACACACGCACGCACACGCACACACACACACAAGCATAGATGGGCCAGTCTTAAGAGGATTATTGCAAAGAGAACACAAAGCAATTACTGTCACTTGTTGTCATCATCATACCTGTGTCTCTCTATATACACACATACACGTATGCACACACACACACACACACACACACACACACATTCACAATACTGCAACAGGCTACACTCCTGAAAAGCACTCAGTGAGAAACAGGTGGGGAGACTGTTAGGATGCAGGAATATGATGTTGTTGTGCTTGGAACTGGTCTTAAGGTAAGAAAACTTATATTTCTTGTAAAATAAGTAGCTTACTGTGTGAGTCACATGAGAAAAATTATAAATGTCTGTCGTTCCCAGAGCATTACACTTAGGTCCACTCAGCCTCTTAAAAGCACAGTAACTGGAATCTAGCTACAAAGTTTTAGTCCCATTAACAAATCAAAGTGTCTTCTGTTTCTTTAGTGCAACAGTGTCTTTAGACTGAAAATATACTGGAAGAAGCCTTTTCTTTCACTTTTACCCAAAACTGTTCTTCCCTGTGTTTAGTTTATAATATAAGTAACGGTAAAGTTTGTTCCTGAGTAAAATGGTCACACTTGTACTGATCATTCATGTGCAGACCTTCTGAGCGCCCGTTGGCTCTTTAATGGATTAACAACAATTTAAAAAATGACATCATTATGCTAGTCTTGATCTTCAGATGCACTGTGCCAACTGCTGTCCTGCACCTCACTGTCACCCCTGTCTGTCTCAGGAATGTGTCCTTTCTGGTTTAATGTCTCAAAGTGGGAAAAAGGTTCTGCACATTGACAGGAATCCTTACTATGGAGGAGAGAGCGCGTCCATTTCTCCCCTGGAGGAGGTGTGTTCTCACAAACACAGAAAATGAGCAGACACGCACGTCCTCCATTTCACAAAGCTGCTGCTGCATTGCTGATTTGTGGTGTTGATTAATTTGATGTCTTCCTACATTTACAGCTGTACAAGAAGTTTAAGGTTCCAGGTCCTGCCAAGTCTTTGGGCCGTGGAAAAGAGTGGAATGTTGACCTTGTCCCCAAATTCTTTCTTGCCAATGGTGAGAGCCTAGTGCTGTTCATCTGGACTTGTGATTTGTGGGCATTGTTTGTTGTGCACGGTCACATTCTGTACCCTCTGCTGTGTCTTTGTATTAGATCAGCTGGTGAAAATCTTGGTGCACACTGAAGTTACTCGGTATATGGACTTCAAAATTGTTGAAGGCAGCTACGTATACAAAACAGGCAAAGTGCACAAAGTCCCCGGCACAGAGGAAGAAGCCCATGCTTCAGGTAATGAAGAACGGTTGTTGTTTGTTTTTCAAAATGCTCTCTGCATGTGGATTTAAACTCCATTTGATAATGTTCAATGAAACATGTATATTTCAGATCTGATGGGCATGTTTGACAAGAGGAGGTTCAGGAAGCTGCTGCTCTTTGCCATGAACTTTGACGTGAGGAACCCTCGGACCTACCAGGACATAGATCCTAACAAAACGACCACACGGGACCTGTTCTGCCGCTTTGACCTGGGACTAGATGTTATGGAGTTCACAGGTCATGCCATAGCCTTACACAGCAGCGAGAGGTCAGTCACAGGAAGTTACAGAAATGGTGACGGATGATCCTTTAGGTTAAAACCTCCCTGAGCTCATTTACTGTCTCCTGGTGACCCTGCAGTTACCTGGACCAGCCATGTTTGGAGACCATCAGAAGGATCAAGCTGTACTGTGAGTCTCTGTCCCGCCACAACACCAGTCCATACCTCTACCCTGTGTATGGACTGAGCGAACTACCACAGGGATTTGCCAGGTTACAAAATAATTACTCAGATTTCTCCCTGGATATACCTGTTAAACATGTTTGGTTCACATTATCCAACCTGTGTGTTTCAGACTGAGTGCAGAGTACGGAGGGACCTTCCTGCTGAACAGATCCGTGGATGAGATTGTGATGGACAACGGCAGGGTCACAGCTGTGAAATCTGAGGGGAAGGCAAGTGTATTAACAAAGAGGAAGGCCAGAGAAGTTGCACAGACGAACACTCAGTGATTTTGTCTTTCTATCTCTTTAACAGCTGTTCCACTGTAAACAGCTCATCTGCGACCCCAGCTATGTCCCTAACCGAGTGAGGAAAGTCGGGCGTGTGATAAGAGTCATCTGTTTATTAAATCATCCGGTCAAAAACACCCACGAGGCAAACTCCTGTCAAATCATCATCCCTCAAACACAACTCAACAGGAAATCAGGTATTTTGTCTGTTTTTTTATCCTGCAAAAACCCATGAAAAATAAATCTGACTTGTGTTTTCTAGTGCCACTAGACAGTTCCCACATTACATTCATGCGTGTTGGTTGGATTTTATATATAAAAATTTGATCACATGGCCTAATAATTCATAGAAAAGCCCTTCTCTTTTGTCCATGCAGACATTTACATTAGTGTAGTGTCCCACGTCCACAATGTGGCCTCAGATGGGGTGTACATCGCCACAGTGAGCACAACTGCAGAAACCAGCAACCCAGAGAAAGAAGTTCAGCCAGGCCTGGAGCTTCTCGAGCCCATCATGCAAAAGTTAGTGACACTTTTAAGCCTTTAACTTTACTGTTTGTAAAATTACACTTGAAACAACATTTAATTGATGTCATTTCCCTTTCACTGCTTTGAATCTAGATTTGTTTCAGTCCGCAACCTGCTGGTTCCCAATGAAGATGGAAAAAAGAGTCAGGTAATAATGAGATCCCTCAATCCAACTACATTTCCTGTACAAACATATAATAAAGTGGAGTGAAGTCAGGTGGGTCTGATTTCTCCTCTCGCCTCACTAGATCTTTGTGTCCCGCTCGTATGATGCAACAAACCATTTTGAGTCGGAGTGTGAGGACATCAAAGACATGTATCGCCGGATCACTGGCGCAGAGCTCTGCTTTGGAGGATCACAGAGACACCAGTCTCACAACTCTGATGATGGCTGAGAAAGATTTTCATTGTTAGGGCCAGCTGGGAGGCCAAAATAACAAAATGGATGATTATACCACTGCACAGCTGTAACGCAGAGGGTGTTATGTAGCAGGTAGAGTGAACTGTGAGTGTACTACGTAAATGTTGCATGTCTTTTTGTGTCCTCTAATTTGTTTGCTATCATATCTCCCTTTTGTGAATTTCTGTAAAGCATGACGCTGCTCAGTAAAACGTCTTTTTCTTTTGTCCAATCTGCCGTTGCAATATTTTGGTATCAGACAAGGTAATACTCTGTAACTATCAATACAACTAATTTCACTACAAAGTACTTGTGTTTTTTTGTTTACACCATCAAAATCCAATCCTGAGCACACTGGCTTTTGTGACAATCAAAACTGCTCTTACATTTACCTGTATCTCATCAATATAATTAACTTTTCAAGAACTGAAACCTATAATTTCTACAAATGGGCAAACATGATCAAGAGCCTGTTTGGTTGGAAATGTTCTTGATTTTTCCCCCCTCTTTTAGCACCAATCAGTGCCACAGTTTCTCAGCAGCAGGTGGAAGTAATCATGCAGCATCCTGCATGTGAACGACATGGATTTAAACATTCAGACTGACGCTGGACATGTGGTACAGAGGCAGATGATTAGAGATGATGGGCAGAGGATTTGTGGATTCTTATCTGTGGAGCTTATGTATGAGAAGGACAAAGCCACAGAATTATGTCATGTGCTGCACACAGGCAGCTTGTTTGGTTGCAGCGCTGCTGGAGGCAGAGGAGTGACAGACGCACAGAGTAAAGAGGCTTATCCAAATGAAGGACAGTCACCACCGACACCTCGGGCAGAGGGCTGGAACATATTCATACAAAAGAATATTTATTTTTTCTTTTCTGCTGCACAGACAATAGTGACGTTCTGCATGTCTTAACAATTTTACCATGTTGGTGTTATTATACATTTATGCTTAGCGTGAAAACACAAAATTCTTGACACTTAAGTTATTGTTTGTTGCATAGAAAGCTTTTAAATATATATTTCATACACATAACACAGCATGTCTACACAAGAATATTGTTACACTTCATTACAGTCTTAATTCTTCATCGTGGGTGTCCTCACTTCAGTACAATCACCTGAGCACTTGCACTTTGTGTACACTCAAGAGCACTCGCACTCACTTCTCCACCTAGATTTAAGAGCATTTGTTAGAACACTTGAGAACTAGCATGTAGAAAGTGACTGCCTGAAACTATTGTCAGAATCTCAAATTGTAGCCAGCTCCCTGCTCAGATCTCTGGGTGACAATGGATGCTTTTAACACCTTAATGCCCCAAAAATAACAGTTGTGACCAAATACAGGGATAGTTTCTTCAGAGCTGGACGTCACTGAGTTTGTTCCTTTGGAAGCTTTGTGGTGAAGTACAATAAGCATGCCACAGGCCGGGAATCATTCATCAACCTCTTGACGTCCATCTGCAGAAATCAGTCTGAGTCTGGTTGACATCCCAATACTTATTCCTGTGTCACTTCCAGTGCCGTGCTGATGGGAGGAGGGATCAGAGCTGCAGCCGCCGCTCTTTTCTCACTAGTCAGGAAGTTGAAGGTTGCACATGCATTTGGCTGCAAAACAGCAGTGATGACAGTCAGAAAGTCTCCCCACCATGTTAAAGTAAGCATATGCACTATACTATGCTGAGAGACTGGGCATACTTTACCGTGTCTTGCACCTCCACAGCGATGCCTTTACTCCTGAGCAGAGCCAGCACCGAGGGGTTGATTCGTTCAAGCCGTGCGCCTGTGCCCAGCACAAGAATCTCTGCATAAGCAACAACAAAATTAAGTGACATGCATTGGGATTTCCTTTTCTTCAGTTAAATACATAAAACCTCAATGAGTGACGGAATCAAGGAAAAACCTGAATAACTGCGTGAAAAACATAATGAATGCTGATGCTTCCATTCAGGACACGAGCGGTCACTGAATGTCTTTTGGATAAATGATGTTCACCCCTCCAGTGGAGTTCAAAGGCTTTATCTACGCAAAAAAGCAATGCAATGTTCTGAGACACTTTGTGTTGCCTTTTCTTTTGATTTGTCGGTGTGCTTTTATTTATATATTCTTTTTTACCTATCCTTGGTTCAAGCATGTGGAAAAGTGAGACACTTTCTTCTGTGATGTCTTTATAACTGCCAACCTGCAGCAAGAGGGCGGGATTTAAAAAAGTAAAAAAAAAACAAGATAATTGTTTAAATTTAATACAAAGCAGTTCATGACACAAGAAACTAAGATCTGAGAAGGAATTTGGATTTTGATCTCACATTCCACTGGAGGATAGCAGGAGGCAGCACAGCGCACGGCCCAATCACCTTGTTGCCGTCAATGTTGAATCCTTGGGAACTGTAGGTGTGGATCATGATCCCACTGCCCGGCTCCTTCTGCATGACAGACACCGTGGTACGCTGGTACATTTCATCATCACTGGGAACCAATCTATGTGCACGAGACAGAAACGGGCTAGAACAAAAGACAGGTAAACTAAGTTAGAACCAGTACCATGTTAAGTACACGAGACTGGTCTGTGTTAATAAGTATAAATATTGAGCGCTTGTGGCCTGAAGAACTTTGGGCATGAAACAGCCTCAGTAATGATGTATTTATTGCACATACTCTGTACATTCTCCATCACTTTACATTTCAAAACCAGGCTGAACTGCAGAACCGTTGCCATGTGGCCCCGTTTAAAGGCCAAAAAACTAACGCCAACCTACTGACAGCCGAAGGCTTTCAGCCTGTTTCTGCACAAAAGAGGCCGCCAAGACACATCCTGTACTCGCACTGTTTACTTCCTGACTGTTACAAAAATCTTCAGTCAAAGTTCAGCAATCTTTAATATTGAGATGTGAAGCACTGCCCTCTCTCTCTAACGCAGCACAGCAGAGGACTCAAGAGCTGACCTGGCCTCAAGTCAGGGTGAACGTAACGACTGACTCCACCAGATGGAGCCAGAGATTCTGTCTGTTTGGCAAACAAGCTATGACCTGGTTCCTAATGGGCATCGGTGTCTCACTGGGGACGCTGGGGACAAGTCCCCACCACTTTTTGAAATGCTGATTTTGTGCCCATAACTTTTTGACAGTATTTGTTAAAAATGTTCTGAAAAAAGTTACAGGGTACTGATTACTGCATTATATTAATTACATAGGCCTATATTAATTTATAATTGTCACCTGCCACCTGAAAGACATTTCCACCTTAAATTGGTCCAGAAAATTTCTCCAGAATGCAGGAAGTGAATTTTTTAATGCTCAAAATTGTTTGGGGGAGGACCCCCTCAAATATTTCAGCATTGAATATTTCTTCAAGATTGTTTTAAAATATTTTCATCTTGTTCTTGTGAACCCAATATTGTGCATTGTCATGTCTGGTGAGCTAAAAGTGTATCGTCACACCCCTAATCTGGGCCCTTATGTCCCCACCAATTAACACAAAAACACAAAGTGAGGCCCTTGCTCATGGAAATCTTGGGTTTCACAACGGTGGGGGAAACAAACTATGCACCTCCAAAAAATGCTCCACAAGGAAGATAGAATGGCCAACCAGCACCAGCACAATCACCACGTTTCTTTATTCAGTGATGCTGAGCAAGGTTTCCTCCTCACCAGATTCTAACAGCACTTACATTTACATATATCTCAAAGTGATATGTAGGCTACATGTAATTTAAGGTCATATCTGTGTCTTCACAAAACAATTAGGTAATCATCAATCCAAGGTGTCAACATTTAAAGTGTAAAACATGATAATTTAACATTTAGACTGAACATCAAACAACAACAAGATCATATGTTTTGTTATATTTTACTTATTTTATTGTTTGCTTGTCATGTTGACACCTGTGACTGATGATTACCTCGTTGTTTTCTGAAGATGCATATAGGCTTCACTATTTTTGGCCGATTGATAAAAAGAGATAATAACTGAGTGATCGATAATGAAAATGATTAGTACAGCTCTAACTGTCCTGCCGAACAACATGATCCTTTAGTCAAGGGAAGAGTTTAACATGACCGACAATGTAAATCCACACGGAACAATGATAAACTTCAGTGGTGATAGTAATAATGTATTTTGTTTCTGCAAATAATGCTAAAACAAACTTGTAAGGGAGCATCTCACAATCGGGTGATATTAAAGACATTTCGTAACTGTCCTCGTCTCGAGCCTGCAGGAAAGTCAAGGGACAGTTACTAAACGACTACACTTTAAATCCTCCGCTCAAAAGAATAGGAAAAGAAAAACTACAACACCTTGAGAAAGCGGGCACTGCCCTGGAGGAGAGGAGAAGCCCCTGTTTTGATCTCTGGAAGAGGAATCTGGCGCACACCACACTGGCCATGATAACGGAGAACACCAGCCGGCGGCAGACAGGGGGACAGGTTTCTGTGTAACACCAGCCGGTTGTTTCCGGTGTTGTGTATCGCAAAATCGAACAATTTAAATTATTTTAAGTTTAACAAGCTTTGCAAGGATGCCGTGTTTTATTAAATTTTCGTGTTTTGTTTGATTTTCTAAAAACATTTCTATCCATCATAGACATATGTATTTTATCGTGTTACACAAAAAAACAAAAAACAAAATGTACCTGATGTTAAATGCTAAGCTGATGCCCTCCAGTTAAGCCGTTGTGCAACACAATAAAAAAAATATTATATATATACGAAAGAAAAGGGTAGTTGCATTTTTAGACTCTGGGTCCTTGCAATGAACCAGCCTGCTCACTTTGATATATTTTTAGCAGTATTAAAAATAATATTGACTCAACAATTATTTTTTTTTGGCTTCTTTGTAAATTCTGGACTGACTATCTTAAAGGTTCACCTGATTGTCCCAAATGTTTCTCTTAAAGAGGTCAAATTTGGATTGATTGTAAGAAGAATTTAAATTTCCTATGTAAAAAAAATAGTAGTTTGAATTATGAAGTTACAGTACACAATGGGTAAATCAAGTAGCCTATAACAGTTGTCAAGAAGGGTCATAGCACCCAAATACAAATAATTACACAATTTCAAATATCTGGAAGCAATAAAACAGTACAATATACAATTCAGATGTGTCTTTAAAATCATGTTTTTCGTGAATGGATGATTGTATGTACACTATCGTTCAAAAGTTTGTTTTCAAAAGAAAAGCGATTTTTTTGTCCATTAAAATTACATCAATTGATCAGAAATACAGTGTAGACATTGTTAATGTTGTAAATGGCTGATTTGTAAATATCTACAGACGCGTACAGAGGCCCATTATCAGCAACCATCAGCCCTGTGCTCCAGTGGCACGTTGTGTTTGCTAATCCAAGTTCATAATTTTAAAAGGCTCACTGATCATTAGAAAACACTTTGGCAGTCATGGTAGCACAACTTTGAAACAGTTGTGCAATAAAACTGGCCTGGTTGAGTATCTGGCAAAGAAAAGATTCAGCCCTAATCTTTCTATTGTTAATTTCTTTTTATTGAGAAATGTCTTTTTCTTTACAACTCAGGGCAGCATCCCGTAGTCACCTCTTCATTGTTGATGTTGAGACTAGTATTTTCCGGGTACTATTTATTGACACTGCCAGTAGAGGATTAGACCTTCTAATGTATTTGTCCTCTTGCTCAGTTCTGCACCGGGGCCTCCCACTCCTCTTTCTGGTCTGGATAGAGCCAGTATACGCTGTTCTGTGAAGGGAGCAAGATCTTCAGTTTCTTGACAGTTTCTCGCATGGAATAGCTTTCATTTCTCTGAACAAGAACAGGCTGACAAGTTTCAGAAGAAAGTTTGTTTATGGCCAGTTTAAGCTTGTAATGAAACCCACAACTGCTGATGCTCCAGATGCTCAACTAGTCTAAAGAAGGCCAGTTTTATTGCTTCATTAATCAACACAACAGTTTTAAGCCGTGCTACCATGATTTTTTCGTGTTTTCTAATGATCAATTATCCTTTTAAAATGACAGACTTGGATTAGCAAATACAACGTGCCACTGGAGCAAAGTCGAGTAACGTCTCTGCCTTCGATTAAAATGCCTGGGGGGCGTGTTCATGGAGTCACAGCGCCCCCTGCGGTGTTTACTGGCAACAGTCACAGGTCAGATGATCCGAGCTACATTGTAAATAGACGGCAGTGATCCGCCGTGGCCATGCCTTCATAGCCTCTTTAAATCACTCCCAACCGAGCAGATCTTTCCACTCGGAGACGCCCTATCTCCCGACACCAGTTCTCTCGCTGTTTCGGGTCCTTTCGACGCGGCAAAGTGTTGGTGAAGCATGTACCGGTCTCTGTACGCCTTCCGATCCGCGGAGCCCAACTCGCTGCACTTCGCGGCCGGAGAAAGCTTCTTAATCCTGGAGAGGAGCAACAAACACTGGTGGCTGGGGTCCCGTTGCAGCTCGGGGGAGACCGGCTACATCCCAGCCTCATACATCGAAAAAATACAGGTAAGCACCACTTTCTAACCCGAGGAACTCTCTCTCTCTCTTTTTGTGTCAATGAATGCAAGCGGGCATGTCGCACACTGCCGTGAAGTGAAATCTAGTGAATGCGTAGTAACAGTGATGAGACAGAGAGAGGCAGATGCCATGTAACTGTACTTCTTGTGCTGCAGTGCAGGCCACGCTGAAGCTGACTGCTGATTATTGTCAGGAAGAAAATGCGTGCTTGCAGAAGAACCCATAAATTATTGGAAGCGTTGCATTATGTAGGGACATGGCCTTCTGCACTGCAGCTGCTCACTGCGACAGAGACTGGGGGGTAAAGGATGGGGCAGGAAAGCATGACAGGATAAGATGATACAGTACAGGATAGGATGTGTCCAGCAAGGCCACAGGAGACAGAAAGGAAGACATTGTTTCATTTTATAATCAAGGATCATTCTCATCTGCCCATGTCACTGGTAAATAAGTAGTTGCTCCCTTTCACAAAGCCTTTGGGCTTCTTCTCAGTCACACACCCACATGAGCTTTAGAGTGAGGAGACTCCTTTTTCCAAGGATCCAGACTTACAGTGAACTAGTCACAGCATGTGTAAAATCACAAGCTCACACACTGGCAGGATAGGAATGCTCTCTCCTGTTGTTAATGAGGTTTAATGAACACGTGTGACGCTGGGTAAAAGGCTGTTTTTTGGTTAGATAACTGCCCTAGTTTGTTTCTGCCCGGAGTCACACATGTCCCCGAGCCACAGTTATGTTCTGTTTTGTTTAAAGTTTAATAATTATGTTACTGAATATTTCAGTTGTTTCATGTTCTCCTCCCCTACAGGCTCCCGAGCAGGACGAGGTGCTGCAGTCTATTGACAGAGCGATCGAAGGAATCCACAATGTGGCCTTAAAAAATGGAGGCAAATACAATCTGGAGCAGAGAGATGTTTTACAGTGAGTCGAAATGCGCATAATAAACTTAAGATAATATACTGAGTCTGAAACTGTGTGAGAATCCTCATTCTCCTCCGTTGTAGGAAGTTGATCCATCACAGAAAGGAGACCCTTGCTCGACGAAGTTCCTCGTCCTCTGGCCAGAAACAAGGCCTCCCGTCTTCCAGCAGTGAAATATCTCTCAGTCAGACTCCTCCACCACCCAATGGCCTTAACCGAGAGTACGGACGACAGGGGAGCATGCCATTATCAGGAAGCATGGACAATATGCGGGGGGAGCAGGGCTTTTACCAGGTATCTGCAGTACACATTTAAATGTTTTGTTTGACCCTACAATCCCATTTGCAGGCTTACAAAGAAGCAGAAAGCATCTATTTTTCTTTGGCTTTTGTCTGTTTTGAAAAGTTCTTTATCAAAAGAGTTTGCTTGCTTGTTTGCAATTGTAACTCACTAATGATTAGTTTGTGATGATCTGCCACATATTAAACACCACTAATCTATATTAATATCCTACCTCGCAGATGATTGCGACCGGGGACTGATACTTGATCAATTTATCAGAAAAATGTTCATCCACGTACAGGGTCAAAAAACACAGCCCATCTTTAGGATTAAAATATATTTTCGGCCTTTATATCAGGAGACGTTGCAGAATAGATCACAAGAGAGATTTAACCATCCTCAATAATTATATCTCACACACACACAAAATATGCCCTCACTTAACACTGTATATAGTCAGTTTCACTTCCTGCGTCCCCCCCTGCAGGTGCCTCCTCAGCCTCGACGTGCGGCTCCGATCACCCCACCTCCCCCTGAGAAACAGCGAAGCAGCCGGCGTCCAGGTTAGAACTCAGAGAATTCACAGCCTTACTTACGAGTTTATTATAGTCTCGCAGGTTACAGCGCAGCGTTTCTGCTGCGGCTTTCAGCTGATGCTACACGCTGCAGCTCTGTACCTCACAAACAACCTCTATTCTTAGTCAAGTCAATCCGGTTCGCTCTCCTCTCTGTAACTGGAGCTCTCTCTCTCTCTCTCTCTCTCTCTCTCTCTCTCAGCAGAGCCAGAGGTCCCGTCCAGAGGGTCCTCTCTCCCTCCGTCCCTCTCAGTCAGCACCACCTCTTTAGACTCTGGCTCCTCCCACTCACCGGCCTCCTCTGATGTCAGTCTGCCAAGTGTTGCCAGCAGCCCCCCTCCCCCTGTGCCATCCCGTGTGAAGCCCCCTGCACCGCCTCCAGACGTGCTTCCCTCTGACTCCCCTCCTCAGCCAGCTCCTGCAAAGAAGAGCCCGGCTCCACAGCCTCCCCAGCCCACCCCTCCTTTACAGCCCGCTGTGG
The DNA here is from genome assembly GCF_014851395.1 of Micropterus salmoides. Lineage (NCBI taxonomy): Eukaryota > Metazoa > Chordata > Actinopteri > Centrarchiformes > Centrarchidae > Micropterus > Micropterus salmoides. The sequence continues at coordinate 21,632,594 of NW_024043372.1, forward strand.
AGGACCAGCCGGAGAGTGAATGGCCCGTCGCCCCCCCGTCCGTCGCTGAAAGCCCTCCTGGCAGCCCCACTACTCCTGATCCAGTTCCCATGACTATTGGGGCCGAATTGATTGAGCTGGTACGGAAGAACACAGGCTTGAGTTACGAGCTGTCACGGGTCGCTGTCGGCGTGGTGGTCGGCCATCTGCAGGCGGCCTTACCTCAGGCCTCCTCTGCTTTGGAGCAAGTTCTCCTCTCACTGGTGGAGAGCAAGGTTAGATTTGTTTTCATTACATCATGTGCATTCAGCATCCTGGAGCCGCGCCAGCTCAAAGGAGAATACCGGTGTCGTTTAGAGTTACAGCTCAGTCTGCATTTAGCTGACATTTCTCAGAGGACACTTCTCAAAGTATCACTCACTCACTTCCTGTTTTTGCCGCGTCAAACCTAGCTTGAAATGATCTGGTGATTTTCTTCCTGGCAGATATTTCTGTTTATTCCTCTGGGAGTAAGGTGCATAGTGCATAGTGTGTAACGTAACCACCAAAACAGAAAGTGCTGAAAGCTTTTGGCTGCATCCTTTATTTACATGGTGACACGTGTGCACACGCTGCTGCTCATCCAACTGAGAAGAAGAATATTCTGTGGACAAAAAATAAATAATTGAGGGTCGTGGCTCTTGATAAGGTAAGAAAACAAGCACTGATATCTCCGGCTATGATGCCTGCACGCAGACACACTAATGTAGAGCAGGGAAGCATCCAAGAACACCAGTATTATCCTTTTAAAGCTGCTCCAATCAATAGTTTTATATTATAAATGGATAAAGTTACTATTTATAATGTCAAAGAGGACATTCATGATGACGAACCTACAGAATCTCGGCTCATTGTAAAACTACACACACACCTCAGCGCTCTTAGAATTAGAAGATGATCCTCTACTGGTATTTCAAGTTTGAAGCATAAACAGGTGTTTCGTGATGTTTTGATGCCTCTGTAGGATTTCAGTGGAGCGCTGCCACAGGGTCAGGTGTGTCACGATGAACAGAGGCTGGAGGTGATCTTCAGCGACCTCGCCCGTCACCGGGACGATTCCCAGCAGCGTAGCTGGGCGCTCCACGAAGACTGCGCTCTCATCACCTGCTACCTGGAAGAGCTGCTGAAGATACTGGTATGATACAGGGAGCTCTCTCCTGTAACAATGCATGCTCATAACATGGGTGTCTGTTTTCTGATTAAAGCATATGAAGGCGTGTGAAGTCCTGACTGACTGTGTCGCACATGTGAAGATGGATTTCACAGATATTTATGTCAGTTTTATAGCCCTTTTTAAAAACAAAAGTTGCAAAGTGCTTCACAGTAAAAGCATTTAATATCAAACACAAGAAGAGCAGACTTTACAAAACAGGAAAAACATCAGCTTATAAACACTCAAGAACTCTTGTGATCCAACATGGGTCATTATGTATTAATATGGACAGGAATGTAATGTGTTTAAAGGTCATTATAGTATGAAAAGTTTTCTCTTGGGATGAATCTGTGATGTGCCCACAGGACTGCGTCCAGATGCCGTGCTTTAAATACCAGACATGTTTGATAGGATCAGAGCGGCTCAGACGACTTTACAGTGTGGTTAAAGACTGAATCTGTAAACTCTTCAGGTTGCCAAATATTGTTTGTTGGCAGTTTGTCCCTCGACCAAAAGTCAGATCAGGGTCGGGATGTTCAGATGAGTTGTTATTGGGCTCCATAATCCTGTCGTGTGTTTGGGGTCCACGACTGTCGGACAGATTATGAAGTTACATAGTTGTGATGCTATTATATCATTGATGTTACAACTAAAAGCTGCTTTTATTCCTCCTCAGACTGATGCAGATCCAGAAGTGTGTAAGAGGATGTGCAAGGCCAACCACTGTGAGAGCGTGCTGTCTCTGGTTTCATATTATCAGATGGTAAGACAATTTTTTACACACTTTGAACTAAAAACTAATCTGTATGCAGAATATGCCACTGTGAAACCTCTGAAAGAACTTTCTTTTTATTTCCCTTATAATTTATTCCTTTATATTTTTGTTGCTGAATGCACAAGAGTCCATCCTCTTTTTACTCAGTATGGCCTCAGTGGAAGTTGAACCTCCATCTTCACAGTGTTAGTGAGCCTGTTGGTTACATTCAGTGTATGTTTGGATTGGCGTCGGCTCATTGTTGCCATCATGTGACCGTGCAGGAGCATCGCGTGTCTTTGCGGCTGCTGCTGCTCAAAGTGTTCGGGGCCATGTGCAGCCTGGACGCTGCTCTCATCTCCACCTTACTCAACTCCATCCTCCCCATGGAGCTGGCCAGGGACCTACAGACTGGCATACAAGGTGAAAATATTTACTTATCGCTGTCTCATGTTCAACTGTAGTAGCACTCCCAAAGATTAATATTGTCCACAATTACACTGATTCCCAATTTCTTGCATGTTCGTCTTTCCTCAGAACACCAGAAGATGTGTTACACAGCGCTGGTACTTACTATGATCTTCTCAATGGGCGAGCAGGTGCCATATCATCACTATGGTATGGTGTATATATAAAGCTGCTGTGTTATAATACATTTTAACATCTACATATTGCAACTCTGCGTTCAAAAACAGTATGACCAATAAACAGTGTTGACTCTTTCAAAAATCAGTCAAAAAGGACTTTGTGTTTAGCTTCATGCCAGTGCGTTTTTCACTTTATCAGCCGGATTATAAAGGCTTTTCCCGACCTAACTGATCCAGAAGTTTGACATGCCTGAATTAAAATGTGCATTAAAGGGATAATGTGTTCTTTAAGTAAGACATTAACCTGACCCTCCCTGCTTTCAGAACACTTGAATGCTGACTTTGTTGCGTTTCTGCTGGGTGTGGTGGAGGACGGCCTTCCCTCTGATCCCACAGAGCAGCTGCCTGACATTTTCCTGAACCTCTTGCTGGCCTTCAACCTGCACCACACAGGTGAGAACATCCGCCATAGACCTTTTTCACAGCAGACATTTTGACTTGTCATTGCAAAAGTACAATAATAATAATGTTGTGTTTAATAGTATGTTCAGCACTTTTTTAAATAAAGTTAATAATGACTGTGTTCCATGTTTAATTTCAGGGTGCTGGTCTTGTGCAATCTGGCTCACTGACCTGACTTACAGGGAGACTTGAATGCAAAAGAGCCATCATTAATGTTTCTAGTAACATCTGTGCTATAGGTCTATAGGAGCTGTCTCAACAGAGTTCTACTCTGCTATTTTTTTGTTTCCCAACTCAGCTGACCTACAAAAGAGCTTTAATTGTTTTACAACAAGTTATTTTTTGTGTCTTTGTCTGTATCACCCAGCACCCAGCAGCAATGTGATCATGCAGGAGCTGAAGAAGAAAAATGTGAAGATCCTGTCGGAGAAAGTGCTGCTGCTTCTGAACAGAGGCGGTAAAATACCACCGTTTGTCATATTACTTACTTTGCACCTATGTTTCCAGTCTACGCCAGTACTCACTTTATGCCCCCACCCCCCACCTCTCCAGATGACCCTGTGTGTATGTTCAAACACGCTCCGCCCGCACCGCACTCTGTGCTCAAGTTTCTGCAGGATGTTTTCGCCAACCAAGAGACCGCTGACATCTTCTACCGCACTGACATGATGGTGATGATTGACATCGCCGTTCGACAAATATCAGACCTGTCACCCGGAGACAAGGTGAGAACTGGACACGCCGCAGCGCTACTGATTGTTCTCAGCCTTTAAAGGAGTAGTTTCACACTTTGAGAAACACTCCTTTTCGCTACAGAAAGAGTTGTGTCTGCAAGATAAATATGACACTAGAAAGGTACTACAAAATTTTCCTACAGGCATCCCAAGGGTCACTAACTAACAACAAGTTATATTTTGTTCCACACAAAAAAACCAGAAGGGGTGTTATTTACACAGCTATTTCTTCTACTGAAAGGACAGATATGAGAGAGGTACAAACCCTCTCATCTAACTCTCGGGCAAGAAAGTGAATAAGCGTATTTCCCAAAAAACTACTCCTGTAATGACGTATCAACAGCGTGTTAACTTGTCTGATTATAATCTCTCCTTTCACCCTCTCTGTGAAGCTGCGGATGGAGTATCTCTCCCTCATGCACTCCATAATGCGCTCGACAGACTACCTCGAGCACCAGCACCGCCTGCCTGACTTGCAGGGGGCACTGCAGATGATTCTCAGGGAGGAGGAAGATCCAGGAGAGGATGAAGGGAGTGCCACAGCGAAACAAATGGATAAGTTAATCGTACAGCAGATCTACAAGGAGTTCCCACAGATCTGTGAGAACCAGGACTAACCATATCAGTATCATGCTCACACACTGTAGTCTGCTCCCGCGAGGTACAGTAAAGCTTGCAAGAAGAAGAACTGACGTTTGATAGGGCGCCCAGTATTCTGTGCCAGCCTCTACTTAGAGAACCGAATCCGTTTTGCCAACTTTTTCTTGGACTCGTAGTCCAGGGCTCCAGCATGCACATAAGGTAATATCATGATGATTTTGCTGCTTTTCACAGCTTTTCACTTCTCAGATGAACTTCATTTGAAAAAAGGTGTGGGAGTTTTTTTTTCTTTTGTTCTTCAAGAATGGAAAAAAAAGATGACAAATGCACAAACAACCTGTGAGGTTTAGTCATACTTGGAGATTAAAAATAGCCAAAATATAGGCCAAACCTTGGAGCTGTTTCACAATGAATTGCTTCCAGCAATGTCATACATGAACTAAGTTTATGTACTCAGTATTTTGAAACTAATGTAGCCACAACCAGGACTAAACTTTATTCTGACCAAAAAATTTAACTAAATTGATTTTAGAACATTTTAAATGAAAAGAGGCAGATTTGAAGTTGTGTTACAGGTAACAGTGCCATTATTTGAACCGTTGTGAGAATACTTGACCCTTTATGTGCTTCCCTGTTAGTGGGACCAAACTACTGTGTGTTACTTTAGAGCATTATAGAGTGTAATACTCTTAAACCTGACTTCTTCTTTCATTCACCAATTTCATTCGTATAATTAAAATAAAAAAGTAAATGTAGAACATGTTGAAAAAGTTTACTATTATAGTATAAAAAAAGCACACTCTGATTCATGTGTTATCATTACAAAGCTTTTAGCTGAGTAACTTGCTGCTACATAATGAATCTCTCCTGTGGCTCCGTCTGCAGTTTTCTCAGTCTGGTACTTTTGTCTCTTTACTGCTTTTCAAACTCTTCAAAGTGATTGCTCTGTACTTGCATATGCAACGTTCCCCCAAGCATCAGAAGTCATTGACTGTTTACAGACAGGGTTTTTGTCCATATGCTGCATTCACATTCAAACTAACTGTGCTGCAATAAGGCTTTATAGCAACTTGTAATATCACTGTAATATACTGAGTCTTGGCTGACGTTAGCTGTGGCTTCCTGGAAGGGAAAAGTGTGCTGCAGTTATTATCTGAGATAATTATTTAGTTGTTGATTTCCTGTTATTATCTGATGCTCCTACTGAAAGTCAAGACAAGGGAGAGGAAATACAGGGCATTTGTTTTGTTCCCTTGTGGTTTTAACACTTTAACAGCAACATCTACCTATTCCTGTTTCTTCCCTGTGACGTAGTGATTGATGTTGTTTTCCCATCTTACACTTTGACTTATCTTGCTTGTCTCTGGCATGGCTTCCCCATCTGGAAACATGTTTCTGAGAAGGTAGACACAGTCCAGCAGTCATATCAGATTTTAGTTCATGTCCGAGTGTTGATTGTCATTGAGAATTTGTGTCTGCTTACAGCGTGTATGAGAGAGAGTTGAGTGTCTCTTCTTTCCATGATTAACATTGTCTGCAAAAATGCTACGACTGTGTTGTAATGAAACTAATAAAGCTATATTTTAACAGTGGAAGTGACTGGATTGGTTGTTGAGGGGGTGATTGTGTGACCGTACATTTTATACATAAAGTTTGCAACATAATAAAAACTTTTGTGAAAATGCTGTTGGTCAGACTTAGGACACAACAAAACAAACAGAGTACATTTAACTAAATTAAGAGTTAAACAGTATTTTTTTGTGTGTTACTGTTGGAAGCAGAGAGAAAGAAAACGGATTCATTTTATTCATGGTACTATATTTTACTCATTGTCAATTTCCCTAGAAAATTTGGACTTTTCCCCTTTTCTTGTGCATGTGTTTGTTTCCCTATACACCTTTTTAAACCTTCCTTAATATAAATATATATATATATATATAAATTAATGTGTATATATGTAAAAATTAAAAAGATTAAAGGTTGAAGTGAAGTGAGAACTGACTGATAGTAGTGTGCAGGTGACATTTAAATATATACACAATCTGCACACACTTTATAATAGATGTTATGATTTGTTGTTTAAATATACAGTACATGTGCTCACATTGTGTATTATATCTTTAGTGTCTATATATTAACTGTATCTTATAAACTGTTAATTGTAAAGTCAATGGTTTACTGGAAAATGCATTTCCTGCAGAAATGAGAGTATTAGTGGATAAAATAAAGTTAAATCTGTAACATTTAAATCACTGCAATGAGTTCTGTGTTGGGGAAATTGTAAGATGTAAAGACAATTTAAGTCTTGAGGGAAGGACTGAATGGAGTTTAATTGTAGATTAAGTGAAGTTTCCAAAAAAGGAGTTGAGGTGTCATTTGAAGTTTATTAGCTAAAATAAATTAAAGTTTAATTCCTTTTACAAAATCATAGGAGACAAGCTGATTAAAAGAGAAGAGGAATTTAATATATTAACAGTTAAAAGAGAGAGTTCCCATCTGCCAAAGAAAGCTTAACAGTAATACATCAATCAGAAACAGGCAGAAACTGCTTAAATTGGCTGTGTGTTATGTGGAACCTGAAACCTGAAGCTGATGATGTGAAAATAGAAGAGTTTTTCACAGCATTATTTTGATAGAGCAGTAAAGATGGACAGGAAACTGAAGAGAAAGCGAATCCCCAAAAAATGCCCACATGTGTCTGCTGAAGAGTATCAGAAGTAAAATACCATTGGAGTAAATGGGTTATTTTAAGGTCATGTTGCTCTGAACATGCTGAACATTCAAACACTGTAATCTTATTGCTTATTGTGTAAAAGAGGACACTTTTGTCTACACTTTGATTTATAAATTGTGAATGAGAATTGAAAGTATAAGCTAAGTTACAAGAGCAGAGGAGGATCAGTGAGGGTCATGGGTGACTCAGAGGAGGACTGAAAAAACATAAAACTTAAACTGCCTTAATTAAAAAAAAACTGTTGAAGTGAAGTAGGTGAAAAAGGATTTGAAGATTTACCCCATTCTGGTCCCTTATAAAAAATATGATAAATACTTTAATATTTTAAAATGAGAGCTAAAAAAAGTTGAATACAAACACTTTTGAGATAGAAGTTTTCTGTAGCTGAAAGTATGCAGATGTTTTCACACTAATTACAACAATTTCTTCTTCTTCTTCTTCTTCTTCTTCTTAACATACACCAATTGTTGTACAATGGATAGAACATTTATGGATATATGGAATTATTATTATTTACATGAAGAGAGAATTAACAAAACATATTTTGTAGGCCTAAATAAATATGAATAATGTTTAATTTAAGTTTACATTAGCAAAAAAATAGTGTCATAACATTTAACCGTGATATGTATAAATGTTATATATATATATATATAAATTTAAACGTATGCAGTCTATGATTCAAGTTTCAAAGAAAGTTGAACGTTTCCACCCGGACACCAAACAGAGACACACCAGGTTAAAGCTGTGTTGCAGTCACATTGATCCGGGTAGATAAGTGGGTGAAAGGTCCAACTGCAGTCAGGAGTGACAGCAGCACACAAACACCTCTCACGCAGCCGACCAGGTGAGATGTTATTTCTTGTTTTTAAATTTCTCTGTGTGTTCGACTTTATTTCCGGTGTCGGTTTCATTCAGTCGCCGCTGTTGTTGTTTTGTCTTCCTGCAGAGCGGAAACTAAAAATGTCTAAACAACAGCAGCCGATCAGTCCGCTGAAGAACTTCTTCGCCGGAGGCTTTGGAGGGGTCTGTCTCGTCTTTGCCGGACATCCACTCGACACCATTAAAGTAATTACTGCACTTATTGTGTCTCTCTCTCACTCACACACAGACACACACACACACACACACACACACACACACACACACACACACACACACACACACACACTACAGTCTGCAGAGCCAGAGACCGACGTGTCAGATCTTTGCTGCAGGTCAGCTGTGTGGATGTAACAGACTCCTGTGTTCACAGAGTATGTCAGGCTGCTGCAGCCCTTTGACCCACATTATTTTATGAGTCAGCTCACTGCTGCTGTCATGGCCTCCTGTGCACACACAGATATCTCACCAGAATGCAGGGATGTTGCCATCCATTATCACTGCAGGAAGTAGTTCAATACTCTGGGATAGAGCTAGACTGGTCGATCAGCCAGTAGCAGCTTATTACATACCGTGACATACCGTGTGTCGGCCAGTAAATAAGAAATTGCAGTTCAGAAAAGGCAGATATGTGTTTGAGGAACCTTCCTCATGTTTTATTTGTTAACTGTAAATTGTCCTGTTCATACCAGTGTCACAATTATTTTAAATGTTTTTGGCCACTTAGCTGCAGAGTAACACGCTGTAAACACACCACATATCATCACCTTCATAAAGTCATTGTTACAAAAACATTTGGCAAACATTTACCTGTTTCCACATCAAGCAGACCCAGAGCAACATTAGAATTCACTTGGAGGCATGTTCAATATTTGAATATTGGACTTATTATTGTAGTCTGTGTTCAGACTCATCCTGAAGGTGTTGTGGTCCAGGCTTCGTGCAGGCCAGTCAAGTTCTTCTATATCAAACTCTGACAGCCATTTCTTAATGTGCACACATTGAGGTCCAGACTGCTGCATCTGTGATGCTGGATTCTTTTATGTTTTGAGATCATTACAAAGTCTGTCGTCTTCTTCTTCTCTCAGGTGCGTTTACAGACCCAGGCCAAACCCAAACCTGGAGAGAGCCTCCTGTATGCTGGAACCATTGATTGTTTTAAAAAGACCTTAGCCAAAGAGGTGAGGATGCCTGCCGCCTTAATCTCTGGAATATGATAAAATATGGTCCAAAATGTCTGTCCTCCCTCATGCTGATGTTTCCTCGTCATCTTCTTTCCTTACAGGGTGTGAAAGGACTCTATAAAGGCATGTTGGCCCCTATCATCGGAGTCACGCCCATGTTTGCTGTCTGTTTCTTTGGATTTGGACTGGGCAAGAAACTACAACAGAAGACCCCCAATGATATCCTAACGTAGGTGATTGCTCTGTCGTAGGGGGTTCACTTTATTCGTTCTGAGCACTCTGTGGGTGATGATATGTAAGCACAAACTCTCCTGCAGGTATCCACAGCTGTTTGCTGCAGGGATGTTGTCTGGTGTGTTCACCACAGCCATCATGACTCCTGGGGAGCGCATCAAATGCCTCCTACAGGTCAGAGGTTATGTGTTTGTACAGACATTCAGGATTGAATCGCTGTCTTCTGTGCTGCTGAATAGTAGATTCCTAACATGCCAAAACAGAGCTGGCACTGTGTGTGTGTGTGTGTGTGTGTGTGTGTGTGTGTGTCTAGATTCAGGCATCAACAGGAGGGGTGAAGTACGCGGGACCCATGGACTGTGTGAAGCAGCTGTACCGAGAGTCTGGGATCAGAGGAATCTACAAAGGCACCGCTCTGACTCTCATGAGAGGTGCTTCTTTACTCTGATAGAGCCGAGACTTGACGGCACAAGTTGCTGTTAAGTTTTACTTTTACAGTGTGTAGATAATACAATGACACTGTGGAAAATCTTAAACTGCGGAGTTTTCCTGCAAACAAAGTTACTGTTAACATTGGAGCTGCAACGATTCTGAATGTCTTTTGGTTGTGGTTGTGGTTGTGGACAAAACAAGACATCTGACAATGTCATCTTGGGCTTTGGGGAACACTGATCAACATTTTTCAACATTTTATAGACCAAACAATTGATCGATTAATCAAGAAAATAATACAGATTAATCGACAATGAAAATAATCATTAGTTGCTGCCACTAAAACACTGTGTGTATGCATGAGGTGGAGAGAAGAGAGAGGAGAGAGATAGGCTGCTGTCCCAGGCTGGGCTTCCTGGCAGGGAGTTGAAGGTAGTTGAAGTAGTTGAAGACCAGGTATCGGTAACTTAATTTACTGATTCACTAAAATACCTTTCTGACATTAACCTGGGAACAACACACAAAGGAGCTAAGGACTAAATCCTGACAGCTCACAATACACAAACACTCTGAGCGCCTGAGGAGCAACACAGTTCTAACAAATTTTATCGGTTACACATTCACCTATGGGACGAAGTAACACTTTGTTGGTACGTTGTCTGTTTAAAGGTTTTGGGGAGTTACTACTTTGTGTGGAGGAAAAAAGTTGTATAAAGCCTTTTGTGGCTCCACAGGGATCTTCAAGAAGTCTGACGAATGACCTTGAGTCAGTGTCAGCTGGGGCTTAAGTTAGAAAGTGGCTCTGGAGGTAGAGCGGGTTGCCCTTTAATCGGAAGACTGGCGGTTCATTGGGCAGGATACTGAACCCTGAATAGCCCCTGGTGGCTGTTCCACCAGGGCATGAATGTGTGTGAATGGTGAGTGCGATGTAGTGTAAAAGTGCTTTGAGTGGTCGCAAAGACTAGAAAGGCGCTATACAAATACAGAGCATTTATATTTACAAATCTGGGGTTGTGGAGTTAGAAAGAAGTGAGTTCTGCAGCCGCTTTGTCTTGCGTCATGTTGTCATGATCTTTAAGAGTTTCCTTCTGACACATGCTGCTGCAGTTAAAGCACAAATTTAAGATTTAAGCGCTCACTTGTATTTCTTAGGTGCTTTGAAGACATACAGTACTAAGAAATTGTTGAAAAGTAAGAATGCTTTCAAAAATAGACATGTTAATAGATTATATTTATTATCAATTTACAAAATGCAAAGTGAGTAAACAAACAGCATCTTCTAGGTACACTTGCACAAAGTCAGGGGGTTTTGTATGCATATTGTCAGGAGTATGATTAAACAATTACACCAAACAGGTGCTAATGATCATACATTCAATATGTGGGTTGAAACACAATCATGAACTGAAACAGAACCAGTTGTGTGGGAGTAATACAACTGTGTGAGGGACAGCCAAACTTCAGCTAAGGTGAAGCTGCTGAAGACAGTTTACTGTCAAAAGTCAAACACCACAGCAAGACTGAGCACAGCAACAAGACACAAGGGAATAATACGGCATCAGCAAGTCTCTCCCAGGCAGACATCAAAGCAGACAGGGGTTTCCAGATGTGCTGTCAAAGCTCTATTAAAGAAACACAAAGGAACTGTCATTTTCCCACACCTGCCTAAAACCTTTGCACACTGCTGTATCTAACTGCTGGCTGCCAGACTGCTTAATTGATATCTTCAGATAGTTGACATGAAATGTATTCTATTGTCTCTGTTGATGTTCTTATTACCACTCATATATTCTGCCAGAAGAAGTAAAGTCAGTTATTTTTCAATTAAATGTAACTATTTTTCATATGTTATGGTGGAACATTTTGCATCTTTTTGTTTTGTTTGTTTTGTAACTCAGATGTTCCAGCAAGCGGGATGTACTTTACGTCCTACGAGTGGCTGAAGAACCTGCTCACTCCACCAGGAAAAAGGTGACTATTTGTTCCTTGTGTTTACAACTGTCTTGTTAATAACAAAAGACCTCTGAGCAGCCGGATTTGTTGTCTTTCCCCTGCAGCCACAGCGACCTCAGCGTTCCCAGTGTGCTGTTTGCTGGAGGGATGGCCGGGATCTTCAACTGGGCGGTCGCAATCCCAGCCGACGTACTTAAGTCTCGTTTCCAAACAGGTTTGTTTTTTTTAAATTCCACATTTTGTTGAGGCTAAGATATCCGTTTTCTTTTTCTTATTATTTGTAGTTTAAATTGTTAATTTATGAAAGTGCTGAGAGATATGGGTTGCTCTACTGTATTTTGGTTTTCACTACTACTACTATCATTACTAAATGTAGGATACTGAAAAAAGCCAGTTGGTGAAAATAACTTACTTTTACAAGCGTGTCTTTAAAAAAATTTGGCTGAGTTTTTCCTGTGTGTCCCTCAGCGCCTGAAGGAAAATATCCCAACGGTTTCCGGGACGTTCTGCGGGAGCTGATCAGGGAGGAGGGCGTGGCCTCTCTGTATAAGGGCTTCAATGCTGTCATGCTTAGAGCTTTTCCTGCAAATGCAGTGAGTACACTTCACTTATTCTTCAGTTCAGTAACGCTGTGAGAAGGGCCCAGAGGAGCTGGGTGGTACATTTCCACACGTGGTCATAAATGAGTCGTACGGAGTCTCAATTATTCCGATTTGATGATGTAAAATATGTTGCACAGTTTAATCAGGAATCATATTAATTAATACTTGCATGCAGTGCAATTTATTCTCATAAATAAGGTGAACAGGAAGACAAATTTCATTTAAACTGATGCCGTTTTCAGTGCATCAGTTGAGCAAATAAGAGCCAAACTTTTAACTCATCGGCAGCCTCGTTGATTATGTGGGCTGTTTGTATAGCCTAAGTAAATGTTTAAACACAAGTGGAATGCATTTGCTTAACTCTTTTTTTTAAAATTAGTACCTGGGTCATCCCATCTTGCATATCTGTGTCCCCCTCCACCTCCGTCACTACTCAGGAGGGATGCGCTGTCCTGCAGATCGGTTATACCACCATCTATAGGCGTTGGAAGGGTTGGACAAGGAGCTCGCTCACATACGCCACATTTCATGTTGATTGTGATTTATAAAGGCAAATCAGCGTAGGACGTGTGTGCGCACAGTTTTATAAATCAGAAGATTTTTGTGCGTACGCACTTCCTACGTGTTGTACATACTCAACCTTTAGGAGTCTTTTCTATGTACAGTTTTATAAATGAGACCCCTGGACTCTAACCCGTGGATTACAGCTACTGTTTTTGTCACAACATCCAATATTCTTGCACTCATACAAGTGAAGAGCTTTTGTTACAACAAAGGTTACAACAAATTAGGGAAAATGTTTGTCCAATTATCACAAGACTTGTGCTTGTCAGACAATATTTCATTGTGCATTTGGCCAATCACCAATAATTGATACCAATTTATCTTTTTTGTAGTGGACAGTACAGCTTAAACAGTTCATTAAACAGTCAGTCGATTGTCAGAAGATAAATTGCTGCGTTTTTGTCTTGTGTGATCGTAAGTGTAATGTTTTGGGTTTTAGATGGTGTTAGAACATCTGAGTTATTCCTTCCATCACTATTATCCACAAACTAAACAGTTTTGTTTCTCTTTTTCTCTCAGGCTTGTTTCTTAGGATTTGAGTGTGCAATGAAGTTCCTGAACTGGTTAGCACCGGACCTGTGATGAAGGCTCCACGTCGCCTCCTATGTGAATCCCAGGGACAGAACTCTTGAACACAACAGAGTTATTAGCAGTGCGCACACACTCACTCTGAATCAAACAATACCAACAGATGTGAACACTTTCCCAATAATATACTGGATTGTCTTTGAAACATTGTGGTAGAGCATGTGGATCTGAGGGTCCAAAGCCGAGATATTGCGATGACTCTGTAACAGTTCCAGTATAAACACACACACAGACAGACAGTCAAATGTTCTCACTCCCTTTTGTTTAAATTGTCTTTTTTTTTTATATAAGAAAAAGGGTGAACTGAACATGCTGTGCCTTACCTTTTGTTATCTGTGAGCCGGTGCGCATATCAGGGAAAAGGTGCATTTTGTTGTACTGTGTGTGTTCAGTCTCTCAGCAATACACACCTTTCAAACTGTCTGCTTCCTGTGTGGTCGCACTCAACTCAGTGACCGATAATAACTAGATTTTCTGTTTGTTTTAACGTGAAATAATGTGAGAAGTTATGAGATTCACTGACTGTATACGAATGTCAGCATGTATAGAAATAATTTTTAAAAAGCTGGATCCATAATTAGAAATTAGACTTGCCGTGCACAATTTCTCTTTTTATTTGAATTATTTGTGGAGTATTTTACAATATACATATAATGAAGTCAACTGTAACAAACACCTACAAGAAAAGATGATAATAATAAAACATATAACTAATCAAAAAATATTAGCAGTTATTAAACACCAGCAATTCTTTCCATCATAATAAATAATGTAAATGTAATCATCATTAGTAATGCTTTATGTTTTCTATTGTGTCACATAACATTACTTAAGTTACTAATTCTGTCTCGTTTCAGTTTTATATACGAGTTACTTTTTGTTTGTTGTAAACCCCTATAAAGTTTTAAGAGGGTTTTATTGTTTGAATTTAACAGCACGTGCCATTAGAAGAAGTCTTGTGCACCTCTTAAAAACATCTATGATGGTGTCTGATTCTGCAGCAGTTAAAAAAAGGTCTCTCTCTCTGCTGTTTCTTTGCCAAATCAACTTCTCATGTGTAATCCATCGGACAGCCTTTAATTACATCTGATGTGAAGTCCTGGTCAATACTTTCCAACAGGCCGTGCTAAATAAAGAAATCAATAAACTGCCGGGCGTTCGAGAGAGTGGGACGAGAGGAGGAGGAGTCACTTTGCTCCTGTGATGACAGTCCAGACACAAGTAGAGTTTTGATATTACACATCTAAATATTTGTTTAGTTTTGGTTTTGAGGTTAAGTGTGAACTATCAACATCCAAACCCGTGACCTCTGAACCTGCATGATGAGTGCTGTTGAGATACCGGCTGGTTTGAAAGAGCTGCTGCAGGGATACACAGTGGAGGTGCTTCGCCGCAGGCCGCCAGACTTGGTTGAATTTGCATTGCAGCATTTTACGCAAATTCTGGAGAGCCAAAAAAATGACCAAAGAGCCAAGAAACGCAGTGCCAGGCCGGCACGGAAAGGAGTGACCTTTGAAACAAAGTCAGATAAGCCCAACAAGGATGAAGAGGAGGAGGACGAAGATGCTGATCGTGAGTGTTAACTTATTACATTATTTTGTGTTTTTCTGCTCCAAATTTAGGCTACTCTAAATGAAAGCTGTAACTTTTATAAAGCTTCATAGTGCCAACACCACACAGAGTGAGCTGACATTTGCACGCTCCCAAAAGACATTTCATTGATGCAAACCTTTGGCCTGCAAGGTCAAAGTCAGGCCAACATCCATGTGAACAAAAAAGCGGGCTAGATGCTGCAGACAAAAAATACTAGCAGATCACATGATACAGAATAACACTAATTAACAAGACCAGTTCACTATGCATATAAAAAAAAACAAATGGAAAAATGTGCAGAGACATCAAATGAACTGTAACAATAACATATGAGGAGCTTCTTTATGCTTTAATAGACTTGTGAAAACTGATCTCTCTCTCTCTCTCTGCAGAGTCCACCACTAGTAAATACAACCGCAGAGTTTCAGGTCAGTAACTGGATCAACATGTGTAATGAATATTAATTCCATTTGACCCGCGGTACAGTATTATTATTTATTTGTCCTGCTGCAGTTTGTGCAGAGGCTTACAACCCTGATGATGATGAGGACGATGATTCAGAGCCTCGGGTCGTATATCCCAAAACAGACGAGCAGCGCCGCAGACTTCAGGATGCGTGCAGAGACATTTTACTGTTTAAAACACTGGAGCAGGTACAACAGTGCAAATGGTTGTCCTTTTTTGGTCGAAATTTGAATATAAATTTTAGGTTTTACATACACAGACAGGCGGGCACCTAATGTGAGTGTAGTATACAAAAAGTATATCAGGCCAAAACCCATCACTCCTGTTCTTAGATCTTTACACTGAAGCCAGTGTCAAAGCACTGAGTATAACGTTTTTGATTTACATTGTACGGAATGCTTTGGGGCTAAAATACAGTCCAGATATGCTGCTCTGCATACTGTAGCCTACTGTGCAGTTGCAGCATTTGATTTTTATGCTCCACATATCTGGAACAAACTCCTTAAAAACATAAGGTCCACACCAGCTCTCAGTTCTTTAAAATAGAGGCTTAAGACTTTTCTGTTTGACAGTGCATTTTATTAAATTGAATTTAATATTTATTCGTTTACACTACATTGTGTTTCTCTTACATCTTGTCTTAACGCCTTGTTATGTTTTATGTAAAGCACTTTGAATTGTTATTGAAAGGTGCTACACTGATAACCTTACCTCACCTAATGTCCTCCAGGAGCAGTTCTCTGAGGTTCTGGACGCCATGTTCGAGGTGTTGGTCAAACCTCAGGAACACATCATAGACCAAGGAGATGATGGAGACAACTTCTACGTCATAGAGAAGTCAGGGGTGGATTTCATATTATTTAGTTTCTGATGTTTAAACTAGGTGACACTGTATCAGTCTCATAATGACGTGTTCTCCCTGTCCATATGTTGTATTATTTCCAGGGGTGTGTATGATATTTTTGTGCAGAAGGACGGAGCAAGCGTGTGTGTTGGAAAGTATGACAATAAGGGTAGTTTTGGTGAGCTGGCTCTCATGTACAACACGCCGCGAGCTGCCACAATTGTTGCAACACAGGACGGCGCCCTGTGGGGCCTGGTGAGTCCGACAGAGGATGATGATCTTCAGTGCTTCACTGCAGAGTACAGTGTATGAATGTGTTGCTAAATGGTTAAATCCCCCACCTTGTAATGTTACTGCAAGTAAAACTATGGATGAATCTATGAACTTCTGCACATCTCAGCTGAAATAAAATCAAAGGTGGAACTGAAGCTACGATGAACTACATTTTTTGGTTTGGTGCTCTTCCAGGATCGAGCCACATTTCACAGGCTGATTGTTAAAAATAATGCGAAGATGAGGAGGATGTATGAGGCCTTCATCGAGTGTGTTCCACTTCTGAAGTCTCTGGAGGTTCGTGATAGAAAACACAAACTCTACACAAACTAATGGTAGAATAGGTGGACATTTAGTCCCCTTATACTTCATGTATTTGATGTGTCATCATGCTTCACTGTCTTTTCACAAGCTCTCTGAGAGAATGAAGATTGTGGATGTTTTGGGAGCCCGAGCGTTCAAAGACGGAGAGTGCATAATTACACAGGTACAGTGTTTCTTTGGCTGCCTTTTTATTATTCAGTAACAGGTTGGACTTAATAAATGTGGCATTTCTGCTGCATCCTGTGCTTGCAGGGGGAGGAGGCCGACTGTTTCTACATTGTGGAATTGGGAGAGGTGAAGATAATGATAAAAAGCAAAGTAAGTAGTGTCCATTATTGTAATTGAATCTATTTTAGTTCATGAACCTATTTAATTTCTTAAAGTAAAAGTGTATTATTACACGCCTCTGGAGCAACTAGAGGTTAAGTGTCATGCTCAGGGACACACTGGTGGATGTGTCACAGTATATATATATATTTTTTTTTTATGTCTGGTGATGTTCAAGAGGTTGTATTATGCTCATTTCAGGTTCATCATTTTATTAACAGGTTTACATAGTTTCATTTTCAACATACACCATATTTTTGTCATACTGCTCATTGCTGCAGCCCCTCTTTTCACCCTGTGTGTTGAACGCTTCGTTTTAGCTATGGAGTGATACATCTTACTTTAACAAGTTCTTTGTTAGGAGTTGCACATGTGCCGTTTTGAGTTAAGGACTACTAGCCAATCAGTAGCAGAGTAGGGCGGGTTGTGAGAAGCCGGTAAACACTGCTTCGGTTCAGCTGTATATCCTCCTACCAGCTTAGCAACATGGACTGGAGCAAGAGTTTCAGAGTGGTGAGTTATTAATCAGTAACAAATGTATCTTTCATCCATAAAGTAAACTGAGCTCTGTCTCTACATCACAGTAACAACTTTATGTCTATTGAATGCCTGGGGAGTAGCTAGTGTTTGGAAGGGAGAGGAGAGGC
The DNA here is from genome assembly GCF_014851395.1 of Micropterus salmoides. NCBI lineage: Eukaryota > Metazoa > Chordata > Actinopteri > Centrarchiformes > Centrarchidae > Micropterus > Micropterus salmoides. Next base: position 21,650,548 of record NW_024043372.1, read on the forward strand.
AGCAAGCAGACGTCTTGTCACAGTGTGCAGCAGCTCAGAGTGTTTTACTACCGGTGTTTTTGAGGGCGTGTCTGATTAGCCAAGCTCTTTTCAGGCAGTTCAGAGCAGTGTTTTCTGTGGGAGATGGGAACTTCCTTTGGGCTGGACTTTGGGCTTTTACATGCACAAAAAATATATATATAACTCAATAAAGGAGAGGGAAAAGGCCAAAAAGCATAATACCACCTCTTTAATTTACGACGACTGCAGGACTCGCACGCTTTTTTGTGTCCGTTACAGACGAAGGCCGGCCAGCAGGATAACACAGAGGTTGAGGTGGCTCGTTGCTCCAGAGGGCAGTATTTTGGAGAGCTGGCGCTGGTCACCAACAAACCTCGTGCAGCATCAGTTTATGCTGTGGGAGAAACCAAATGTTTAGGTATGTCAAATACACCAGTGTTTGTGTTTCTTTGTTCCAGGACTAACAGCACATTCACTCTCAGTGAAAGATACTGGCTGCATGCTGGACTCTGGTTGGGCTGGTGAGCAGCAGGCATACAGGGGATGTAAACACAGTAACTCACAGGTTGTGGCCGTTTTATCAGGTGCTCCAATCTGTCAACAACACTAACAACTAGCCATACCCAACCCTCCAACCTCATCGGACAAGGGCTCCCCCTCATCACAAATTATTAAGAATTATTAAGACATAATCAGTATTAGGCAGGTAGAGAAGTGTAATTGAAGAAGCAAGTCTTGGCTACGCCTACTCCGATCCACGGGCTTAAACAAACTTCACAAGATGTCCCACAGTGTATGCTTCACAAGATGTCCCACAGTGTATGAAGTTGATACACAAAGGGAATTAATGGTGCCTCTTTAAAAACCTGATGATTTTATTGATTTCCAATTTCAAAGACTCAAGCTGTACAGTTTGTAGAGGATTACAGAGTTTAAGTGTTAATAGAGACAGTTTGGACAAATCGAGACAATTAATCTGGATTCCTGCTGTTTCACTGTGCTTACAATTAAATTATATCTAGAGATGGACACAAATACATCAAAAAGTATCTTAAGTAATTAAGGGATTTAGTAGCTTCAAAGTCTGACCTCAATCCACCTACATTGAAAAGATGAGCTCTGCTAATTTCCAACTTCATAGTTGTGAAGTGGCCAATTGGGATATGTTAGAGTTGGTAGGCTGCGAATTCAGGGGTGCGTGCGGGGTGGTTTCTAGCTAGTATTTGTGTGTGTGCAGTATCTGCATTTGCATCAAACACCACAGCAGCTTCTTTCCTCCAGCTACTGTTCATGAGGAACAAAAAATAAATATGGTATTTGTCAACGAGCCTGTTGCTGGACCTGACGGGACATGCCAGGTGATTCACTTGCATTAATCCAAAGACTGTGGGCTTATTGTTGTACTGTTTAAACCTGGGGATAAAATGGGTCTTATTTGAGAATAAAATGACATCTTAAAGTATTTTGTTAAAGCTACATCGGATTTCTTTCTGCCCAGCAAAATACAAATTACAAAATACTAGTAATTAAATAGGTATTTTAAATACATTTAATTTAAATACTCCCCATCTCTGATTATATTGACTAATAGTTTGTTTTCCTTTTAACCTTCTGTTTAACATCATATTGATCCTCTTCAACAAATGTTTCTATATTAAAACATGACCTGTGTGCTGTTAGTAGTGGACCCTAATTATGGCAGGACGTAAAAGACACGACCAAAAATTATTTGTACACCAAGCGTTACTGTTCTGGAAACTGCATACTGCGTCTGGTGGACCGGAAAGCAAAAACTTGCAATGGGATGATGTAATCTTAATTCACTTTCCATTTCTTTCAGTAATTGACATCCAGGCTTTTGAGCGTTTGCTGGGACCCTGTATGGACATCATGAAGAGGAACATTTCCCAGTATGAAGACCAGCTGGTGGCACTGTTTGGCTCCAGTCTGGATTTAAAACACTAGGGCCTATAATTTCAAAATAAAGTAATACATAAGCCAAACATAGTGATAGTGCATGTAACGCATGATTACCTTCCCCTTGAATATTCAGTCTTGTTATGTTCCTTGTAACGAGTTATGAATGTTTAGGTTGTGAATAGGATAAATACTGTATGTTTCTTGTGTGATAATTACCCGGAGTAAATCTAGACTGCAGAAAAGTCTGTGCTTAAATATACCTCATTGGATAAGTCAGTTTACAGCCGGTGAGCTTCAGTTAATCTGCTGACAGTACAGTACCGAGCGGACCATCATACTGAACCTACCGAGTACCCACTACTCATGCTCAAACCCCATTGGCTCACAGAACTGGAGCCTTAGGAGGGAGGGGTTTTTGAGGTTCTCCTGACTTTCCTGAGTTGGAAATCCTACTTAAGACTACACTATAAACTCTTTAGGGAAGTGTTTACTGAGGCAATAAATCAAGTGGGAAATAGGGCCATCTTGTCATTGACTCCAGTGCAATCAGGCTTCTTTTTGCAACCAGTGGAGTCGCCCCCTGCTGGCCATAAGAAAGAATGCAGGATTAAGGCACTTCCACATTGGCTTCATTTTAAAACCTGGAGGTCCCCACTTTATCGACCACAAGTCCATGACCGACTCCTTTTATACAGCTACTGATTTATCATTTCATGTGTTGTTCCTTGTCTACTGTATATAGGTGTGATCTTTTGACATGTGACAGTAGGAAAAGCACAGGTATAAATAATAAAGTTAACGATGGCTGAATTTTTTTAGCTGCTTCAGTTTCAGTGTCCTGGTATTGTGCATACTGACTCACGGTCATGGCTCACTGGGCCACTTAAACAGAACAGAGCCGTCATTCATACTGTGATGTGCTTTTCTTACTATGACAAAATAAAATGGCTGCTTTTCTGAATTATCACAATCATTAAGTGACAGTTTTTCCATCCGAAGAGTAGGCCTACTCCACCGATTTAGCATTACTGTTACACTGTCAGACTCATAAAACCGGTTTAAAAAAATACACATCACAATTGATGCAGCAAAACCTGCTGCGATTCATTAGTCATTCAAACAAGCTCCCCGAGCGTCATTAGTGTCGCTCCATTTGTCTGAAAAACTGAAGTGAACTTGGTGAGATCGACTTTCGGAGGTCACATCACCCACAATGCTTTGCAGTTATGCATTTAGTGCAAGCAAATATATCCATGTTCAGGTGCTAGTAATGTAGTAGGCTCCATATAACTCCAGTTGCCTAGTTACCAGATAGTTTTATTAAGAAAATCTCATTGATGGCTGGATATTTCACTGAAAAATGTCATAACTAACTGCACTTGAATTGTTGCGCTGTTCAGCTTGTGATTCCTTTATTGCCAACATCATCTGTTAACCCATAGAATAGTTGCTGTTTTGGAAGATATTAACTCGTTGCAACAATATTTATGATAATCATAATACAAATCACAGACAGACATTTCTGATGCAACTAATTACAAAGTGTCGATGTATTGCAATTATTATTTTGATTTCCAATGATTTGTGAAAAGCAGTACAGCACTAAGCCTACAACTGGCGGTCGACCCATGAGAGTTTGGACTGAAAGTGTACAAGGACATGCGCTTCCCATTTAAATGCGCCGTTCACTTCCCTTCTGCTGCGACGTATGCCATTTTGTAATACCAAGGGCTGAGGAACTACTAATGAAACACAGCTGTTTTCTTTTAATTGCATGCATTCTTCTTCCTTGTCAAACCTTGCTGCCTACATTCCCCACAATGCAACTCGACCGCTGATAGCTCAGTTGGAGAAATAGATGTGGTATGCTAATAGAGGATGAGAAGCAGGCTACATAAGTCTGGAAACATTACCTTTTTAAAGATTTTTTTGTTCATTTTCTAACTTGTGCTCTTTCCACCCAACAGTTATCACACTTCTTGTAGGTCCCCCTGAAGCTGTATACAATTTATATATGTTAATTTATATATGCAGTTGTAACTCCCAAACTTAAAGCAGTCGTTTTTTTTAGAGTTTGCTGAAATGCTAGAATTGCATCAAGGTGTCATAAGTTTTAGTCCAAATTCAAACACGAACTGAACAGGCAGACTTTTTACAGTTGCTTTCATAAAAGGTACAATGGTAGTACAGCTGAGGTCTCTTTAGTTTGCAAATTATATGTAAATGATTTATAACCGGCATGCACACAATGTTAATTTGCTGTTTTTGTGCTGCTCAATCACCACGTGATTACTGAATAATGCAAAGTGCTGTACCATTTTCCATTTGACCTCAGCAAAAAAAAGGCAAATATTATATAATAAGCAAATGTTAACACCCCTGTCTGTTGTATGGTATGAAACTCAAGTAACCTTGTTTTTAATAAATGGCATGTCTTCAGTGTTAAAGTGAATGAAAATTCTTGGCAAATAACACCTTAAATGGCAAAATAAAGGATTATGTCTTATATATTCAAGTTTTCTGGAGTTTGTTTTATTTGAGATACAAAATATGAAGTGCCATCAGCAGACTCCACATGAGAGTCTGCCAACTTTCTTGTGTTACAAGTATTTACATCCAAAGAAAATCAAGGATAGCCATCTAAATTTCCACACTCTGCGTTCTGGTATGTCCCAGCGTTCAAGTCTCTGTCAAGTTGTCCAAGTTCCATTTTGAAAGTTTAAATATTTAAAATATTTACAAAGTCCTGTATTCAAAACCCCCCAAATCATACTGTAGCTTGTTCAACGCAAAGGCAGGTTTCAGAGGTGTAACTGCTTCAGTAGTTTGAGAAAATGAGCAGAGCTGGTGGAATTAATGGAGCTGTTAAACGAAAGTGGTCCTCTACAGGGTCTCCATAGTTTTACAAGTTAATTCTTCCTCTTCTAAAGAAAGCCTGGAAGAGGAAGTCTGTACATAATCATTTAAAATTATAAAATGTCTTTTTAGCCATTGTGGTACAACAGCTTCAATGATCCTCTGTTGTGAAGAAATGCAATTGACGATCAATAAAAGACAGATGAAAGAAAAAGGCCACCCAGATAGTCACTCACTTGTTCATCAAATATCCTGATTTTTTTTCTTCAGAGCATCTCCGAACATTAAAATAAAACTCCAATAAATAGAAATACAGCAGAAATGGTCAAATAAGACTGATTCTGGTTTGGTCCATCCCTGAGTTCTTTTGAGAAGGACAAAAATACCAGAGTGACAGACAAAAAAAAAAAAAAAAAAGACTGCTGGAGAGAAAAAAAAAAAAAAAGGTACAATCCTACACATTCCCACATTTCCCCATGTCTGGGGGAAAAAAACAAACTAATTCTCATATTCCTCTGGTTTCCTGAGGCTCATCAGCAAGAACATCCATCAATGGGAGGACAGTTCCCAGCAGTGACGGTTACACAGAGGTGATGACAATCATGAGGTGTGGTGAGATGCTGGAGATCCTGTTAAGAAGGTCGGGGGCGAGCTGGGATAAATGGCTCTCTGAAAATTCGCATGGTGGGAAAATCTGTAGCACGTAGGCAGGCTGGGGAAAGAAATACAAAAACATCAATTAGACATTTGAAGTTACAGAGAACCATAAAGAAAGATTCCCAGTCAAACCAGGCTTATGTAAGAAAGTCTCCCTCCAGGCCCTGGTGAGCATAGTTTCCAGGTTTAGCTTCACCTCAGGCTGAACCACTGTTACAAGTTCCTCCCTGAATGTTTCCCCATTTACTGCTACAATTTAAAATTCACTCTGTTTAAAGTTCATGTCTAATTTATTGCAACTTGACATGAACTCCCACTTATTATGCACTTAAAATGTGAGGTCAGATCTTTTTCAGTCTTTCGTATTTTAGTATAATTTGTCATTTTAAATACACTGAAATTAAAATAAAGCTATTATCACATTTCACCATCTGTTCTCTCTTTAAATGTCACAGTGGAATATTATACACACACGTACATATATACATATACACACATAAAAATAAACATTTAGAAATATCATCTCTCACCTGATTGGAACCTGGGTTGGGGATATTGATGATACCAGCAGCCAACTTTGTCTGCAAGTAGTTTATGAAAGCGGCCTTAAGAGCTTGAGTCTGGTTTAGGACATCGTCCTGATCTCGTCCACATGGCAGAGCAAGGAGAAGACAGAAGTCACTGTCCCCCTGTAGAAGGGAAAAAAGGTTAACAGTTGTTAATAGACTATATTCAATGAAGCAGAAAGATTATTCTAAAGATTATTTTGTATTAATATGACAAATAATTTCCCCAAAATAGATATCCAAAACTTGTCTTAATATTTCAATTATTTATTCAATCACCACCCTGAAAAGAGACAAAGCATATTAGAATAATAACAAAATACCATAAAACTTTGATTAATAGCCCGGGCTTTTATTTGCTAAAATCACTGAATTGACCCTGCCTATATCTGTAAATGCTCCGTACTTGTATAGCGCCTTTCTAGTCTTTTCGACTACTCAAAGCGCTTTTACACTACACACACATTCATACACTGAGCCTAAGTGCTCAAACGGAAACTAACATTCACACACACTCATACACTGGCGGAATAGCCGCCAGGGGCAATTCGGGGTTCAGTATCTTGCCCAAGGACACTTCGACACGCAACCAGGGGGAGCCAGGGATTGAACTGCCGACCACAGCCGCCCAGCTGGCACAGGCCTTTAATTCCTTTTGCACAACTACTATGAAACTGTTTATTTTAAACAGAATAATACAATCATTAATTTGATCTAGCTCCGACAGACGGCTTATGCGCTGTTATTTTGAAGTAACATCACAACAACAACATGGTGCAGGATGAGAGAAGTTAGCAGACAGAGCGATGGACTTCACATGACAGGATTCACAACTTTTATAAATTTTTATGGAAAGCCGTTTCGATTCTTTTGATCAGTGGACCCTTACAGACACATTTGGGCTTAACGAGCGGACTTAACGAGCGCTTCAAAAAGGTAACAGCAGTTATCACTTTTTTCTTATACCAGGCAGGTTACACCGGTAATACTATAAGAATTAGACTTTGGGGCTTGTTTCCCTTAAATGAACTGAACTATTGAATTGTGGAGAATCTAACCGATCTAACGATGAGTAGCATGTCCATACTGACATACTGATCTTATGTTTAAACATTAATATTTGTATACCGATCTAAGAAGCTTAGAAGCAGCTAAAGCCAGCGACCATGCAGGGTTTAAGAGGTTTTATACAGCCAAAGAACTTCTATAAAAACTAGACCAGGCGTTAAATTGAGGCAGCGTATATTTGTCAAAATGTGTTCCCACACCAGGCCAGTAAATGGGCTAGGCGGCTATTTAGGGCTCCGCTATTGAAGTTTTACGATATCTTAAAATTTGTCTAATTTCCTAGTCACTGCTGTATTACAATTTGTGGGTGATCAGATAGTGCTTTACCCTGAACTGAATCTATCCGTTTGTGAATGTGAACTCGTGCATTGCTGAGTTAAACTCAATATAAAACTACTAAAATAACAGAAAGGAGTAACACACAATGAAGAAAGGTAGTGCAAGCAAACAATGTCAGGTGGAACTTGGGAATCACTTTCTGGCTGAGCACATTGTTGGGTATCTATCTAAAATACTCCCAGACTTTAGCTTATCGTACTCATGGGCGAGTTTTTTTTTTTGCTGCAGCTGGTTCTCTGGGCAATCCCTGCTTAGACCGGACTTCACACTTCATTGCGATGCACAGACACATGTTTCAGAAATCAATGTATTTCTGTAATCAATGACTTTGATTAGATCGACGAATCGCCCCAGCCCTAAAGAAAAAAAGACATACTGTCATTCTTCGGGCCACACTCTCCAGTTGTGAAGCCTCTAGTCTCATTCTCTGGACAATCCTCAGCAATGCGCCTCCTTCTTGTAGGGGCAGTGATCGATGAGCCAAAGCTTTGTTGCCACAGACAAAATGCAACTGGACTGCAGCTGTGTCATTCTTCAGTGCCAGCAGGCCTTGCCACACAATAGGGTATTTCTGTTTAAATATGAGACAAAACAAATACAAGTATGTCAGACAACGCCAGCTCTTGTTCACACCAACAACCCTGAACACAACTTAAAAACTGTTGTGATGATTTTTGTCTTACCGTGAGCAACTGCACCATATTAACAGGCTGCGTCATCTTGCCATCTGGGTTTGTCTGGACGTCTGCACCCTAAGGATTCAAGAAAATTGTGTAATGTTTCATTAACAGTTTCAACCAACATTCACAATTGGCCGGTCTTTTATTATCAACCTCAGTTTATATTAATAAGGGGTTAGACTGAAAATTAGAAAAGACTCTCAGTATGATGCTGAACAATTAAACAATAACTTTCAAAATGACTAAAGATAAATCAACACCTCTCTTAAACAGTCTCAACATAAACTGAACATTATGACCTTCGTGCAGGTAGGATCAATTGAAGGACTGCTGTATTAGACTGAGTTAGTTTAAGCTAGGTGTAGCTAATAAACTGCAGCAAACTCACCATGGTTGGTGTGACACTCAGTGGTGGCTGGGTAAGTCCAGCAGGAGACGTCTCTGGTATTTGAGAATGGATGCCTCTTGGATTTGAGTACATCCCGGAGTAATCTGGGAAGGAGCCACTAGGTCCTGGAGTTATTATCTGAACTCTCTGGGGAGATGCCATTGCTTGCCCAGATGGTCGGATCCCCATCATTCCATCTTTAGGAAGAGGAGAGTGTGGCCTCTTTGCCTCTAATGGCTTTGTTATATCCTTCTCAGCCACACCTTTAGGCAAAACATGTGCTCTTGGAGACAAGGATAATGGCAGGTTGGAAACTGTCTCTTGAATGTGTCCAGAATGAGGGTCTGTGGTAGAACGCTCTCCCTGTTGGTGCAATAGAATGCGGATATCCCTTTGCATGTATGTTTCTAACTGGGAACCACTCCGCAAGGGCCCGCGAGGATCTGACTGCATAGTCTCCGGTTTTAGCTGTGTGGCAGATTGTCTTCCTGGAGTCGGGTGGAAGCGTCTGCCGTCTTCCTGTTCCCCCTCATGACTCCTCAAAGAACTGGGGTTTACCTTGAGAACCTTGTCTCTGCCAGCAGCTTGTGGGGAGGTGGCCCGTGGCTGCATGGGTCCAGACCAGGAAAGAGACTCACTATGCATCCCATAGCTCATCACAGAGAGAGGTGGGGTATTGACCCGAACATCTCCTTGGACAAGATGCCCCACTGGAATTGATTGGGTAACACGGTGAGGAGACATCCGTCCCAAGCCTCCAGGTACACTGTGAGGTGGCATGATAACGGACTGCTCTGGATGATGTACACCAGTAATAAACTGTTGCATGGCTGGAAGTCCACTGGACAACATCACTGGTATGCCCTTTGGTGATGAGGAGCCAATGGGTGACACTTTAGTAAACGGGGAGTGCGGATGACCTGACTTGCGAGGTGATCGTGGTTCCTGTTTGACCCCACCGATATGCGAGGGAGCTCTGTCACCAGGTGCGGTAACAAAACCTACATGGTTGCCAGGTGGAGACGGCAAATGGGGGCTTATCGCAGGACTTATAGCAGAGGTCCAAGATGGTTTAGCTCCATCTGTACTATGAGGATCAGCACTGTCCATTTTCTTTTGATGTTTTATTGGCATGTAGTCTTGATGGTAACCCATCACCTGCTGGTTACCCTGTGTGAGACGCTTCACTACTCCTTGAGGTCCAGATTGGTAAGCAGATTCCATCTTTTCCAAACCAGTGCTTTCTTGTTTAATAGAAGACAAATTTGACTGCATCTTACCAGGATGCCCATGATCTGTCTGCAATAAAGGACCCTTTTGAAGTCCTGAATGAGAATGACCATACATTTCCTGTTTTATCTGGGGCATGGATACCAGCTGCTGAGATTCCATGTCACCTACTGTTGCTTGTGGGATCTGACTTATTTTTGCACTAATCCTCTGTGGTCCCTCTGTTTTCTGGCCAGAGTGGCTCAATACTACCACTCCTTCAGACGTATTTACTCTCAAACCTGGGAAAGATCCTGTAGCAAGACTGGGGCTCTCAACAATGAAGCGTGCAGCACTTCCCCCCTCATCACCGACAGATGGCCCATGGTATGATCCAGTCTCATCTTTGCTGGACCTATAGGATGTTTTGGGTAGAACCATGTCCACACAGGGATTTCCAATGTTCATGTTTACTTTGTCCTCAGGCTCAGGAGGGTTGCAAACACGACTGATAACAGACGTTGCAGTGGATGCAATAACAGAGATCACAGATTTTGTCTCAGGAGATGGTAGTGAGGGTGGAGGTCGAACAACAGGCGGAGCTGGATGAGCTGGCATTCTACTATCACATAGTGGTGACTTATTTGGCACAACAGCTGATGAAGTATTACTTTCAGTGGGGTTTGGATCACGCAGGGTGAGCAGATTACTAGGAATAGAACTAATACCAGGCATTGAAGCGTTTGTGTGTTTCATAAGAATCTGTCTCAAGTCACTTGTTCCATGATCTATATCCAAGTTTTCTGAGTCTGAAGGTAAAGGCTGGTTTTCCTTGGATGCAAATGGTATGACAGGTGAGGAGGAGACTCCTGTATCTTTAGCCTGGTGGCGCCAATCTGGCGGAGACACAGGAATTCTAACTGTTTGAATGGGTCTGATATTTGGCCTGTTAGCTAGAGGAGACAGGGAAGGGGAGACGCACTCAGGTGGCACCTGAGACTTTGGGCATATTTGACTCTTAGACTGGGGGTTAACAGATGTAAGATGCTGAATGTGTTCTTCAGAAGACAACTCCGACTCTGCGTTTTCATCTGTAGCTTTGACAGCTGAAGGCTGTGGTTCTGAGGTCTTCCAAGTAGTAGAAGTAATAACTCCAGCAGTTGCTGCTGATAAATTTGTTTCAGGGATAGTCTTTACACTGGAATTTGTGTTTTCTGCTAAAGGAGTTGACAATTCCTCACTTATTGACTGCCCTTCCTTTGAATCTTTTTTTACTTGCTTTTGGCCTTTAGAACGTTTAGTTGTTTTATGTCTTCCCTTTTTGGGCGGGGTTGGGAAGACAGGCTCCTCCTGTATTGCAGGTGTATTTGTTTCAGGTTCATCTTCCTTGGCAGGCGGAATTAAGTCTTGAATCTCCGGTTCTGAACTTACATCTGTACTTGGTGGAACCGTTTGAGTTACAGATACAGTTGCTTCCTCGGCAGTTATCGAGTCAATAGCAGCCATGAGTTCTGTCTCGCTAGCTGGATTGGAAGGTTTTTCTTCCACTAGGTCACTTTTTACGTCTCTACGTGGGACAGATGGTGCAGGGGATTCTGTTGGAAAAGCTGGATCTGTAAGTTTAGCAATGTTTTCCACCGCCTGCTCCAATTCCAGCTCTTGTGAAATTAAGCTTTTTGGTGTTTCCAGGAGCTCTCTCTTTTCTAAAGTGGCATCTTCCTTGTCTTCATTTTGGGAGCCTTCTATGTTAGAATCAGTGGACTTTAAAACATGATCACTGTGGTCACCAGATCTTGACTTTTTAGAAGAATCCTCTTGATTCACAACCTCATCATCCCCCAACTGAAGAAGATCTTTGACCTCTGTGACATTTAGTCTTATTTTGAGGTTCTTGAGGACAGGAGACTTGGGAGTCCTTGTCAACTTGGTTTTTCCTCTAACAATCCTGTCTTTTTCCAAGGTGGGTTTCTCTTCTGAAACTGGGGAATTCCCATTTGATTTACCTTCACAAGCATTTTCATCTTTATCTCTGCCCAATTCTCTTCCTTGTTTGTCTTTCTCCTCTTTCTTTTGGTCAACTTTTATTGATGGTTCTTCTTTACATGAACTTGAATCTTGCAAAGACGAGGAATCTTCATCGGTGAGATTAATTTCCTGGTCATCATCCTCAGCCACCTCAGTTTTTTCACCTTTCCTTGTTGACCCAGATCCTAGGACTGTGGACATCTGACTTGATGAACTCTTTGAACCATGAGGGGATGTTTTCCCTTTTGCCACTCTAGGAATTCTTTCACCACTTTCTGATTCGTTTGAATCAGTGTCTTTATTGTCCATTTTAGATTTTTCTACTTTAACTGTTGAACTTTCATCACTTTGTCTGCGATTCTTGGGAGGACGGCCCCGTTTAGTTACAGGGGCTGGAGCAGGTGTATCCTGTTCGATATTTTGTTGTGTTGCATCTTTGTCTGTACCTCGTTTCCGTGCAGAGCGTGGTGACTCTGTCATTTCCTTTCCAAAACGAACTGGCGCATCATCTTCAACTGGGGTGGCATACCGAGATTTAACATTTCGTCTTGCTCTGGGTAATGGTATGTTCTGCTCCAACATGTCAGGATCTGATCCATGAATAGGAGATTTTCCTGTGGACTTTGATTCTGCTCTTGGGGATGATCCACGTTTCAGCTTTTCTTTGTCGATGCGCTCACTCTTGCGTGTCGCTTGTTTCTCTGAACCGGAGGTAGACATGACGGGAACTGGAGCAACTTGAGCAGGGGATTGTTTGCACTTTTTATTTTTCATTTCTTTAGTTTTATGCTCTTTCTCGGGTGAGACTGGCTCGTCATTTGTGTCATTATCAATAGGAATCTGCACTTTACTAACTTGAAGTTTCTTCTCTCCCTCAGGCTCCACTACTGCTTTACAAGTAGAATGAGTTTCTTTCTTGACTATATCCACCTCCTCTACAAGACTAGGTGGTATGGGACTAGTGGCTTTCGGCACTTCTGGATGTCTTGTCTCAGAATCCAGCTCTGCTTCAGAACCGCTAACAAACTCCCCTTGAGAATCGCTGGGGACTGTTTTTTCTGTATTGAGAGGTTTAACATCCTCAGTTACAATATCCAATTTTCTTTCAGAGGGAGAAAGTTTACATTGATCCACTGAATATCTGGGTTCGGGTGCTGCAATTGGTGCAGGTTCAGAATCAAATGACTTCTCAGTTGGTGGGTGGTGCATGGGTACAACCGGTTCATTTTCTTTTCCCTCTAGTTTTATGAAAGATACAGGGGGATATGGATCAGGGGTTGGATTTAACGAAGCACATTTCTCTTCTGGTGGAGGAAAGTCTTTGACCACAGACTGGGTGACAGAAGAAGGTGTGAGTCGGGGATCAGAAATCAGCTCTTCAGCAGGACTGATGGGTTTAATTTCTGGCTCCATGATAGATTCTGTTGTTTCAGGTGACTGCATAGCTTGCTGCTCTTGAATAGGTGCCTTTTCCACTTTATTCTCATCCACGAGTATTGTGTCTCTTTTTGCCTCTTGCAGCTGTTGGGTTTTATTCTTCTGTTGTTGTAGTCGTGTGAGTTCCAAAAAACGACTATGGAAAAGGACAACTGGCCCTGAGTCAAGTTCACCATCTACGGTCCCTTGCTGACTCGGTTGTTGGTTTTGTGTATGCTCAGGCTCTTCATGTTTGCGTTCCAAGTGTTGAAGTCGTCTAGAGTCCAGCTCAAAGACAGGACTATGAAGGAAGCGGGAGGCAAATAATTCCCTGCGTTCCTGTTCCTCTGGCTTAGGCTCCTCCTTTCTGTCATCAAGTTTGTCTTCAGATCCACTTCGAATCTTTTTCTTTTTCATGTACCAGGAGGGTGTAGGTCGTGGAGTTGATTCTACCTTTTCAGTATCCTTTCTGTTGCGGAAACTTGCAAAGTGAGAATCATAATCTAAAAAGGACCAGTTATCTTCTCTGGAAGATGAGAGGGATTTTGCACGTTCAAGCAGAGCCTTAGTATCAGGTGTGATGGTCTGGTCGAGAGCAAAGGAGTAGAATTTGTTCCTTTCAAGATGTGCTAGTTTGGGGTCTGAAAACCTGTCAACCCTTGGCCTCTCGGAAAATGGCATAGATGTTGAGGGCACAGGAGAATGGGGTTTGGTCTCTCGGTCCTCCTCAGGGTCGGATCGTACTTCCCCAGGCTCCAAGTCATGCCAAATACCATATTCCAAATGTTTGCTATTGTGAATGTTTTTACTAGGACCTCTAGAAAAGTTCAGGTCAGGTAACAAATCTTGTTTAACTCTGCCCTCCCATCTCTTTTGTTGCTCTTCTTCCACACTAAGAATAGGCGTGTTTGGTTTTAGTACCTGTGTGTTGTGTGTTCTTTTCACCAACAGCTCCAAATCTGGGTGAATTTTTTCTTCATTTCTACTCAACTCTTTCTGAGAAGGATCCACAAAGTCCTCATCTGCATGGTGAGAGAAGTGCTGATGTCCTGGAGATGTGGTGTTGTTCCAGTCAGGATCTTCACTTTTTTGTCTAAAGCTCCGGTAGACACGCTCTCTCTTAATCCCTGAATCAGCTTCAAATTGGTCTAGTTTCTTAAGTTTGTGAGATGGGAAATTATCTGTAACATCCTCAGGAGGTTTACCAACTTCATGCACAAGACTGCGATGCTCCAAATCCTCTGTTTCACTTCCTTGGGGACTTCCTGGTTTGTCAGGTTTGTCAGACTCGCGCTGCTGTTGCTGCAACCGTCTATTTTTCTCCATTTGCTTGCGGTAACTCTGAGAGAGGTCAATGTCAACATGGTCTTCCCTGTTCTTAACACTTTTGTCAGTGTCAGCATTCTGAGTACCAAATTTGAAAGTAGCAAGGTGTTCTTGTTCTCTTACACTGCTCTGGTCTGTAATCCCCTCATGTGAAAACCTTCTGGATGAAGTGTGCCCTGGATGTCGTTTTGACTCTAGTGGGTCCAAAGATCCCTCAGATTTCTCTCTTTGTCCTCTAAGGTCCTCTTGACCATCCTTCTGAGTGCCACTCACAGGTTTGAGTCTTGAATCTCTCCTTTGAGAATCTTTGTGTTTGTCAGTGTCTGACTCTTTCAAATATGTGCTACTAGCACCAAAGTCAGCAGACTGAATACCGTCCTCCTCCTCATGCCTGCTTCTTTTCTGACGAATAGTCCTTCCACCAGAATCAGCAAAGCGCCTTTTTCTTGCAGCAAGGCGATCTGAATCCACTGCCGACTCTTTCCCATCATTTCCAATATCAGACTTCTGATGTTTCTTGAGTCGATTTTTTCCATCCAAGTCTGAATTCTCACCTTTACTCATTTCAGATTTTTCACTTTTTACAGAGTCATGATGAGCAACTGACAACTGATTTCCGGTAAGAGACTCACCATCACCCTTACATTTCTGCCTCTCATGAGCATCTTGGTCTGATCCCCTCCCTCTTCCAGACCCTCCATCAACACCAGTCTCAAGCTCTGTTTCAGGCAGTGGGTTGGATGGGGATTGCCCCTTTGCTTTCCTTGATTTAATCTTCTCAGCTTTGTCCTTGTCACCTTTCTCTTTTCGTTTTGCACGTTTGGTTTTCTCAGCACCGGCCACACGATCTGGTTGACTGCTCTTCTCACTCTTGGAGGCATGTTCCAGCAGGGTCTTTTCAGATTTGTCAAAGTGTGGTGGTGACATTGAGCTCACACTACCACTTCGCTCAGAGGACTGGCTGTAAACCCTACGTTCGGAATCTCTTGGAGCACGATCAGATGATGAAGGTGACACTGTAGGAGTAATAGGTCGCCTTGGATGGGAAGGGCTCCACCTGCTGCGGTCAGCCTCAAAACGTTCTCGCTCTCTTTCTCTCTCCCTCTGAATATATGTGTATTTTCGAATGTCTTGCTCAAAGGGGTCTCTGTAGTCCCTGTAGTCTCTTGGGTCTTCATGATAACGTGGGTCAAAGTGATCCCCCTGATAATGTTCCAATTCAGGAAAACGGTCTCTGCTGCGGGTAGCATAGTCTCTCCGTGCATCCTCTGGATAGAGGCCAGGGGTTCGTATATTCTCATAGTAAGCCCTTTCTGCTGTAAATTCATGGTATGGGGGTCTGCGTTCCTCTCTGTAGATTCAATGGAGAGAAAAGTAATGAATTTTAAGTGATTGGATATTTTGCAATGGAATTGAGATTCTAAAGATTATCAGTCCGCATACGACACATTTTTGTTTGGGTTAATTTCATTTAAAAGAACTGTTCAAAATAGCAATCTTAGAAATTCTATTTACTGACATACAAAAGTGACAGTGGGGGACATTCTTGCATCAATTTATGCAATCAACAACATGGGCAATTTACCGTCGCTCAGTAGGAATTTCATAAAAGTCTCTAATGTCTTGACCAGATGACTGCATAGATCGGTAGAATGCCATCTGACTCTCTTGACTTGCAAAATCCACCTTTCATAAAGAAAAAAAGTTGTTAAAACACAAAATGTATATACATATACACAATACTATTTAATAATCAACCCAATAGCTGTTATTATTTACCTTAATTTTATTGCCACCAATCTTCCAACCTTTGGTCTCCCTTACAGCTGCCTGAGCAAAGTCCGTGTTGTTGTACAAGATGAGGGCCATCCCTTTCAATCTATCAAACACAACCTAAAAAAAAATAAATAAAAAAAAAAAGGACAAAAACACACATTTAGTCATTTTAAAAAACTACACAGCGTTAAAATGCTGCAAATCTTTAGCGAGAGAAAATATAACACTTTACCTTAACTACATGTCCATAGCGGCAGAAATGCCGTGTGAGGTATTGTTCTGTAATGCTGGTTGCCAAACCATCTAGCCAGACACACGTTGTGGGCATACTCTTCCCAAACCCAAGCTTCAAGGAGAAGATGAACATGCAAATTATATACACAGAATCCATGAGGTTAAAAACCTACACAGAGCAGAAATGTTACTATTGTTTATTGTAAAAACACTACCTTTAGTCTGTTGCTCCCCAGATACTCTCCATCCATCTTTTTAATGGCCTTGCAGACACTGGCAATATCAGAATACTGCACAAAGGCATACTGGGGAACTCCATTTACTTTCTTTATGTCAATGTCCTTGAGGAGAAAAGAGAACAATTAGAGACCCATATGAAATGTAAAATGGGCCAATTTAAGGTACACAACTTGCCTACACAGTCTAGCATGGTAGCATACCACAATTTCGCCAAAGCGTTGAAAAATGTCGAGCAGTTGCTGATAACTGGTGGTCTTCTCGAGGTTGCCTATAAACAGTGTCCTTGTGGCCTTTGGGTGGAACTCATCTATCCGCCCATCCAAAGGCCTGAACTCATTTTCACTTTCTGTTTCTGATAGAAGAAGGAGGTTTATCATTAATATCAATGACATGCTGATAAATGTCAAGCACATGTTCTCCACCACCAGCACAACATGTTTTAAACATAAATAATGTTTGCTGAATTATTTGTTAGCACCAATTATTCATCAAGATACTATTTGTCATCACTTACCAGGACCATTCCAGGCAGTGACTTCAATAAGCATGCCAAAGAACAGCTTTCCTTTGGAGACACTGAGGGCTTTCTCTTGATCCTCTTGTTGTCTAAAGAACACCAAACCATAGCGGTCTTCTGATGCTCCATGAATCTGCACTGAGGTCACTTTCCCATGTTTCTTGAATTCATGGAAAAGTCCATCTTTTAAACTTGTGTCTGCAGAAGAAAAAACAAAAGATTACAATTTAAGAGTTTATCTGTGGAAATATTGGAAGCAGAGTGACCTCTATACCAGTGAGAACACAAAATCAATGGCTACCAACCACCAGGTAACAGTGAAAAATGAAGCAACCAAGACAACAAATTAAGTTTAAACAGTACTGAAGTCCAAACATGAAATAGGATTTAATCAGAAAATATGCATCTAAATGGTAAAAACCTTCTTGTCAGGTACAATTTAATTTGCCCTTGGCAAATACTTGACACATACATAACTTTGACACACAAAAAAAACAAACAAACATATACACAAATGGCACATTTACAGACTACTGCTGCATATATTATGCATTAAGATTTACAGTAACAGTAGTCAGGTGATGAATCTCTATCCTCAATTTTATGTCCTCTGGCAACTATTTAAAGCTTTGAGAGGCCGACTTAAAACTTGGAAGCCATGTAGAAACTCACCTGTGGAGCGCACTGGTAAGTTTTGCACTTTAATACCAAAACTTCTGCGTGGCTCATCGGAGTCAAGCACCATAGATGACTGATTAGGTGCGTGTGTAGCTGACGACTGCACAGAGCGTGCCCGAGACCCATCACTTGAGCTGCTGTTTGAATCGCTGCCCAAAAAAATTCCCAGAAAACAATGATTACACACTAGTCCCGTTGATGGTTTGCTCATTTACAAAATGTATTGATCCAGTCAACAAACCCACAAAACATGAAGCATTAATATCACAACAAAACAAAATGTCACACCTGCCGCTGCCCGTGCTGCTGGTGCTGCTGACAGAATCAGAGCTTGAAGATCTGCTACGAGATCGAGATCTTGGACCTCTCCCAGGGGACAAAGGAGCTCTTTTAGGGGAATGAGGAGTTTTGGGGGTTTGTCCTGTGGTCCGCTGTGGGGAAGGGTGCCTTGACTGTGAGGAATGAGATGACCGGCTCCGACGGTGATGGTAGGTTCTATCGACACGTCGTCCTCTGTCATCTCTGTATAGGTCACGTCTTGTAGAATTAGTAAGAGTGAAGGGGTCTCGGATTCTAGAGTCAAAATGTGGGTCTGATGCCTCAAAGCTTCCTCCAATGGCACTGCTCCCTGGGCCAGCAGCAGCAAACATAGAACGATCTCGGTAATAATCAGCGTTGTAGTGACGCTGTCTGTCGAAAGTGCCACTGCGGTCATGGTGTCCATATGGGCTGTGATCATATGCACGCTCACGGCTTTCTGAGCTACTGTAAAAATAAAAAACAAAAAAAGAACAGGGTAGAGAGGGGAAAAGAGTTACTATGACTGTAAAAAAAAACAAACAAAAAAAACAAACCACATCCTGTTAAAGCTATGTTGGCATCTAAATGCACAGTAAGGAAAATCTGACCAGCACAGCAAAGACACAGCTCAGAGCAGGCCAGATAAGATGTAGGGTCAATTTAAGTAGCTTAATACTGGTATAAAGAGCAGTGCCAGTATTAATAATGTAGGGATCCTGTCATTCTAGCCTTTTAAATTCACCAGCCTGTTTCGGTTTGATTTACCATAAAAAAAATGGTATCCTCTACAGAGTTCAGTTTGTAAACTAAGAACAAATAAGTGTTGATGCTTTTGTGTGTTAAAATAACTACTTTATAACTTTATCAGCAACACGTTTCACAACAAACGTTGCATGATCTTTTAATTCAAATGTGACATTTGGGAATTTACTAGGTTTTAGGGACAAGAGAAGCAAATTCCTCACAACTAGACAAATAAGTTTAATAATTGGACTCTTCAAGGAAGTATTCTGTAAATACTAATATGGATGGCTTCTTTGGCACTGCTACCATCTCTAAAACTGCCAGTAGCCTAAATTGACATTTCAAATGAAATGTCAAGACAAATAACAAGCACAATTTTCTATACATTAAATTCCTAAACAGTCACATGAAACAAAGTCGCCCCGGACTTGGACAGTTGCTACAACCTTCTTTGAAGATCTACTCACACAAACACATAATACATTCACACAAATGTTAAAATGCTTTTCCTAGTCTCTTGCATTTTCTTTAATTTGCAAAAACCAAAACATTGAACACTTTCTGCCCCTCTGATTGTCCAGGGAAACTGATTTCATAGACTGTTCATGAACTATTGCTGATAAGAAAATGAAGATCTCTCACATCAATATTTCTCTAAAATATTCAACAGAATAAATGGCATGCAAAGTTCAGATTAATGTATTTATTGTGAAAACAATACTTTGTAGTGCTTATGTGATGCTGGAAAACAGAGGCACTTATATAAAGAAATGACAATATGTGTATACATATTTTATAAAACAAAAGTTTCCTCTCTTGCATCAAATTAATTCTTTCCCCTAAAAGCAGTGCAAAACCTAAAATTAGACAAAGCACTAAGGAAGGTTAGAGAAAGAAAATATGCAGAGGGCAGAGCAATACCAACCTTTTGGAAAAGAAGTTACTGAAACTAATCCAAATAAAATCTAGGTGGTCAGAATGTGAGAGCCCGAATGAAAAACCAAGGGGAAAAATCAATTGATCTAATTAGGCAAAAACGGTTCTCTTGAATCGCACTGCACGTTATCTTCAAATTCTGTGGAGCACCAAGCCAGTAGATTGTTGATGTATAATCCACTACTTAATTCTCTTCACTGGATGGAAAAAGGGAAAAAACAAAACAATCACAGAAATGGACCTCTTAATGGATTTCACGACATGTGGTTTAAAAAAAAAAAAAAAAAAAAACGATAGGAACATAAGACCTTAATAAATCAATATGAATTTAAAAAAAACAAAAAAAAAACAGGATGATGAACTTCAGGGTAATTGAACGCATTCCAGGTTGACTATACAGAAAGTTGGTGCCCAAATGGAAAATACATCCAGCTGGATCAGTCTTGTCTTGTAGTAATGTAGTAGTATGTTCCAAACATTTGACTTCACAGGGGGAAAAGGCCAAAAATGTATTCCACTGTTAAATGTCAAGTAACTTTACGTCACACATGCTTGTAGACACTATGACCACAGCACATAAAATCCTCATTGGCTCATAGGCACGCCATAATTCCACAATCCATGGATCTTATCAGGTGTATGTACTGGAAGGCGTCATCTTTTAGTAGCAACATTTCAAGTTACTTAGTAAAAAAATTGTCTTAAGCTTTCTTGTAACATACTTAGTGTGCTCGTCTTCTCCTCACTGACGCCTCACACAGCTACATCCATATTCGAATAATCCAAATGGCAGCTACACCTATCCATACTAGGGTCCACATCAGTACATCCAATGCGGAGTATCTGTATATTGTGTACATCCAGGAGGGTACATCCCAACTATGCGATCTTCATTTGTCTTCATGGCCATCAATCCAAAACAAGAATAGCTCCAAACTTTGCTGTTTGGTTGTTTGGATCCTCAGTTTTCTTACGTCTTCTTGGTATAGCTTCCACATTTTGCACAAAAAGTGTTTATTATACAGAGTTAATCTCATCCTAAAATGACTGAGATAGCCTACGTAATATGCGCTACACCAATATTTCTAAAGATGTGTGTAAAATGTAAGATTCTTCCATCCACTTGTTCAGAACTTAAATCCAGAACGGGCCATATCCACAGATCCAAAAAATGGTAAAAGTAGTCCAAACATCAGCTGTTCAGCCAAGAGGGGGGAGGGGGGTGAAACCCCGAGATGGGAGATCCTTGAAGTAACGATATATTACCGAAATAGATTCTTCAAAGAAAAGTACATCCTTCATATTAGGGATTTACTTCCAGTTTAAAGCGATTCCAAGTAAAAAAAATCACGGTTATATCCCATATTAAGGCGGAAAATGTTTTTTAAATATCCAAAAGCTCCCCAAGGTAGTTTCCCACAAAATGTAATAAATCCAAAACTCACCAGGATATTCCTCACAGATGTAATATCCAAACCAGATGTCAAACCTTGAATCATAGTTACCTTACCAAATGATAATGTGTAGTTAATTTACTTAGATCCCATGGGAAAGGCGAGTCAATTAGGATGAAGAGTGGAACGATCCCTAATTACCTTTGTGTAACCCCCTTGAGGCATCTATCCCTCATGGATAACCCCACTATGTGTTTAGGTTTTACACCTATCCAACATCTAGATTCCCCTGGATTTTAAGGGGAGGCCGTGTCCACTTACCCATCTATTCTCCGCTCATAACGTCCCTCTCTGGTGTGAAGGGACACAGGTGGGCCAAACACTGGACCAACTGTTCCCCTAGAGAATCCTGTAACGTCTCGACTGCTCGAGGGGGAGCTGTCTTCGAGGCCCCGAACAGCACTAGGGACTGACCCTGGTTCATTGTAGTCAGTCCTAAGGTCCCTGTCTCCCATCTTGTTGACAGCATTGTGAGCCTTCTGCGCACTTTTGATATCCACAAAATCCACAAAGGCTGCAACACCACCCTCTGACCCTCGCTTCCGCAGAACTTTAACACTTTCCACACGCCCATACCTGAGAGGGAATTACACAGAAAACAAAGAGGAAATTACATATACACCAGCTAAGAACAGGGTAAACGCAGCTGCTTCTCTGTATGCCAGAGTCTAGTAAATAACATGCATAAGTAGCACTGATTCTACAAGCAAACAGTAATGACTCTCCTCCAATTATGAACCAAAGCAAAATATCACTGATGATTCCTTTTAGGCCACCAAACAGGAATGAAGTGTCTGAACTTAAGGAAGTGACTTAGACAGTGTCTGCAGTTAACATGCCAGATGATTATCCCTGCTGTTACCAGCATTGTTGTTGAGTGGTTTCTAAACAACTTCAAAGTAATAATGTTATTCAAACATCCCTCTGGGTGTTTAACAACTATAAAAAGCATATCCTCAAACACGCAGCTGCCACCAAACCATTAGTAATGCGGTAACGTTAGTGCTATAGCTCACATTAACTATGACTGGTAAACTGTTGTGTTGCAGATGAGTTTGTTGATGAATTACTCGAGTTACTTAACATTAACTGTTACTTTGCAAAAGTAATGTTAGTGTAGTGTTACATACTTCAAATGACTTCTATGAGCACCGGAAAGCATTTAAGTTCGTGCTGTTAGCTTTCTTTAAATTCAAATACTTTATTATTAGCGGAAGCAAAACCTGGTTTGTAATTTACTTGTAACTTGGCCAAATTAAAAACAACAATGTGTGTCTTCCTCGACTTTAAGTAGAGTGATGGCCACCGACGTCAAGGATCTCAACAACTTGCTAACATCTGATTATCACTGGGTTAATGTTACTGATCGATCGCAGATTTAAGCTTCTCTATTACGTTATTTTAATATTTCTCTGCTGAACAGAGACATAAGGTTGTGTTTCAGTCGTTATCCAACGCCTAAACAAACATCAAATGTTCATGTGCCCCGCTGTCCAGCTAACGTTAGCTGCATTTTGGCTTATACGGATCGTGAAAACGTCTTCACTTCCCACAAAATGGTTGGCTGGGTGGCTAGCAGACCTAGCTCCCTGCCTCCTGGCGTTAGCAAAAGTTAGCCAAACATTACAGATAGTAAACATTTTCACTCAAGTGGCTGTATTCCCGACATTTAGGTTTCATAAATATCACTGTGCTGCAGTATAGCACAGGCAGCACATAAGAGACTTTTAAAACTTTAAAAATGCTACTGTTAGCTGTGTTAGCATGGGTCGCAGGCTACCCGTCGCAACTAGCTAACATTAGTGCTGCACCTAGCGCGCGGACAGAGGATCCCTCTTGCGTAACATACCGTTTGAAATGCTCCACAATCTTCTCCTCTCGGACATGTTCGGGTAAATTTCCCACCCAAAGGTGTCTGGTTTCCCGAACCATCTTGCGCTAGTCTTCCCCCCTTCACACACATATGATCTCGCACGTTTCTAATCCCCGCTGTTCGGAGGTCTGCCTGAACAAAATGAGTGACTCCGTGAATAATCTGGGCCCGCGAGCTGCTGCCCGTTTAGCTTTAGCTGCTGCGTCCTCGGTCCGTACACGTGAACGCGACTGAGCCTCGCTCCTGTTGGTGTCGGGAGCGAGCTGCGCGGGCCCGGCGTGCCGCGCGTGCTCGACAGCTACGAAAACATTGA
Organism: Micropterus salmoides; assembly: GCF_014851395.1. Taxonomy (NCBI): domain Eukaryota; kingdom Metazoa; phylum Chordata; class Actinopteri; order Centrarchiformes; family Centrarchidae; genus Micropterus; species Micropterus salmoides. The sequence continues at coordinate 21,674,063 of NW_024043372.1, forward strand.
GCACGCGAGGTTCAAATTGTATCCCGCGAGTAAGATTGGTCTGCGGAGTCAGTGCCGTTTTGTCCGCGAGGTCATCAAGATTACTGATTTGAACACATTAGCAGAAAAGAAGGTCCCATCATTTTTTAACGTGTAACCTAACGTTATTGTTATTATTGCAACCTCAGTCATATTTGTGCACACAAGCGAAAACTAGGGCTGTAAATCAATCTATTATCTTTTGACCAGTTTTTTCAAAATGTATAGATTATTTGTTAAATCAGGAAATGGTAAAAATTGTGCATCACGAATTTCCAGAACCTAAAATGACGTCTTTAAACTGCTTGTTTGGTACACCTTGCTAGTACCAGGATGGACCCCCTTTTGCTTTCAAAACTGCCATAATTCTTCGTGGCATACTTTCAAGAAGATGTTAGATACATTCCTCAGAGACTTTGGTCCATATTGACATGATAGCATCACGCAGTTGCTGCAGACTTGTCGGCTGCACATCCATGATGCGCATCTCCCGGGCTAAAGGGCCCAAAGTTTGCCAAGAAAATATCCCCCACACCATTACACCACCTGCCTGAACCATTTAAACGACCCTTGGCTCGTTCCTTCCTGGCTCACTGAACTTACAGTCATACTCGAAATCAAATCTTGCAGCAACCTATGGCTTTATGCAAACATTGTTTTTTTTTCTCTTTGATTCAACGAAAATTCCTTCTTGGACCACTTAAAGTGAGACAATGTAAGTTCTGCAGAACAACAGCCACTGTGGCCAGTGTGGGATAAAGGTAAATACAAAAACATAGTTAAGCAAAATAGAGAAGACTCATAAAGTCAGCAAACTAACTCAGTAATGTCAGTAATACATCAATATGTTACTAAACTTTGATAACATTAACCAATATTAGTCAACATATGCCAGTGGTCATAATGGTTAAGACCCTGAGTGTATTGAATGAGCAAGGGTGTGTTTTAATTTGAATGAATTCAACTTTTCATTTCTTTCACAAGTAAATAGTCTCACTTTACAGACCAGAGAGGAAAGATAACATATAAATGACAAAATTACTTTTCCCAGAAAATGTTTTAATAAATGTTTTTGATACATAGAAATATAAATCCACAAATATTTGCAGGTTTTGAAATACAGGCCGTAAATAACAAAATAATTTAGCTGGCATCTGAATGAGACTTTAATACTGCAAGCAGTCAAATCAATGTGAAAAGTTCTGTTGTTCAGGCGAAATGCATCAAAGGCCCTGTGGTGCAGACCATTATGTGATAAAAAATGTGGATGTGATCACAATCACATGAAAAGCACCTTCAAGCTTTGGTCCCAGGATGTGTTATCGTCTCTAATGTCTGTATTCAGTATTCCCGTTCACATATTTCTACCACAAATGTTACAGTAGCTGTAGGGTTTTCGTGAAAAAGAGTAAGTTTGTCTTTGCAGTTTTGTTGCTGAGTTGAATTGGTTGCCTGACGGTTTCTCTGCTTTACCTGAACAGGTGAGTAAAATGATCTTGTTTGAAAAGTGATCACATTCAGTCTGTCATTTTGTTCAGACAGCTGCCTGAATAAAGTCTCTGCAGCTTCTAGCCCAGATGTCTTTGGCCTGTCAGTCTGAACAAAAACTGTCCATGATTATGGTTTTACCAGCTACACAATAATGAATGAAATTGTAATCTAATCTTTTTTTCCCCCACATCTTAATACTTACTGATAGCTTATGTGGTAGTTAACAAATGTTGTGTATGTTGGAGCCTGCCTCGAGAAAAAAATATATTAGTTTACTTTTATATAGACTTTTTTTTATATAGTTTTATTTTTCATTTAAAGGGTTAATGTGATTGAAAAACAATATACTGATTGACATTTACAAAAATTCAAATAATGCTCGCCGTACAATTTTGCAAAGTCTGTTGCATAAATATATTTGGTGCATTTTGTAGAATTTATTGAGTGCAAAATTATCAAGTATAAAAGAAGAATAAGAGGATCTTCAGAAAGCATGATATATTGTGAAAAATAGTCATATTTCATTCTCATTCTGTTGGAAAGATCTGTGTGAAATTTGTATTCCAGAGCCTTAAATGAACATGCACAGTCTCCCGTCTCTTTAACACCTGGACTCGTGGCACTTTTCCATCAGGTGTATTTTATCCGGGGCCATGAGGCCAGTGTTAGTGCTGACCAGAAACCAGGTTCAGATGGCAAGATTTACAAAGCATCTTGCCATCCAGAGGATAACAGCCGTGCTCATTTGGCTCAGGAGAGAGCTGGATGACGCAGACCTGCAGACGATATGAAAGACTCATTGACTGGTGGTGATTAATGTGCTTCCGTGTGTTTGCGTACTTTTTCAGTGTGTACGTACAGTTCACTGTTTGCTCATGGATCGCCTACCTCACATCTGTAGCAGTTCTCATGGTAGGAGCGTCCCATGCATTCAACATTATAGCTGTCAGTACCGTCATCTTTTGGAATGATTAGCTGCTTGCAGGCGCTACACTTTGGAGCATACTTCCTTTAAAGACAAAATTTTAGAGGGCAGAAAATATTAGACAAGGCAAGGCAACTTTAATTGTATAGCACCTTTCAAACAGGCATATCGAGCTGTTTTACCCAATGTGAGGACATATATTTCAATGCCATTTAAAAGTACTATAAAAAAAGAAACTAAAGTGAATTCAAATCAGTGTTCTATCTCAATCCTTTTACACAAATCATCTTTGGCACATTTGGCAACATTTGTCTAAAGGAACCCTTTTAACCCTCCTACCTGTAATAGTCCTGGAGGCAGTACACCTCTCCAACTTCTCCCTGTGCAAAAGCTTGCTCTCCAATTTGCTGTTTACATGTTGCACAGGTAAAACAGGAAAGATGGTACGCTCGCTCCAGTGCACGGATCACTTGATCTGTGATAGCCTCCCCACATGCCCAGCAAAGCTCCAGACTGGCCTGGGAGACAGAAATACATGGTTAACGGTAATGCAATTCTGTACTAAAAGACGATACCACTGTTTAACCCATTTCCTATAAACTACTTATACCTCATATGTATGATTGCCGGCCATTTTCCAAAACATAGCACAGTGTTTACATTTTTGCACTTTTCAAGCAGCCATTGCCTTAATTTTTGCGAAGAATAAAAATCAGCTTGCCTAAATCTTGGTTGAGATAAGTAATCCATCACACTAAGCATTATTTTTAGCCTTATTTTTATATTACAGTCAGATTTGAATTTAATCTCCCATTGCAACTCCAGCAATAACGTAACACTGGAACTTAAAACAGGTGACACAATGTTAACTGTGACGGGTGGATTTCAAGTCTGTGCAAGTTGATTTTCATGCTGCAGGTAAAGTAAGGGAAACCAGTAGCTCCCTGGAAGATATAGGAAAACCACAATTAAAAACTGTAAAATGTCACAGCAGCCTTTGGAAAAAAGTTAGCATTAATGTAAAGCATTACTGATTTTAAGTAAATGAGCACGCAAAAATATGGTCCGTTACAAAGATTTGTGTTTGTATTTGCAGCTATGGTGACACCCTGTAGTGGAGGCCGTAGTGACTTTACCCGGTAGCAGTCTTCACAGAGTGGGATTCCTGCCTTGTTGTAATAATGTTTGCCAGCCAGCGGAATGTGACAAGATCTACACTGGAAACAGCCGTCATGGTACGTCCTGTTTAAGGCCTCTATTGCAGGTTCAGAAAGGGCCATGGGTTTTCGACAGAAGCCACATACCTCTGTGTTGTACACACACATCAAATGTCAAAGCAGGTTATAATAATAGGTGTATTGTCAAAGTGGAACCGTTTAAATCCTGAGTGGCAAATGTGTAAATAGAGATCATGTTACCTTTACTCTCGCCGCTTGTGTCTTGGCCATTTTTATGGATCCCATGGTATTGTTCATCTTGTTTCAACCCACTAGATGGGGTGCTTGTTTCCACCTTAAATGTAAAGCACATTGTTAATGTTAAACTAAAATTTAAACGGACACGTTTGCTGCTAGAAAGAGAAAGAGAGAAGAGTGGCTGTAAAGGTTAACAGGCTGAAACATAAGCGTCATCCAACCAAATCAGGACTGGAGTGCACAAATATATGAATTTCACAGTATGTCGGCTTTTCAGGGCGTTAAAGGTTTGTTTAAAAATCTTGCTAAATGACAATTTGGCTTTTTAAACAACTTCCATCAAACATCTCGCAAGACATACGCAGATCTTTTAATTAAAAGAAACTTAATATGGATACAGACTCTGATTATCCTTGAACTTATTCACTTTTTTTGCTCTAAAACATCTATGTCAGAATCGTGAGAGCTCGTCATTTTAAGCACTTCTAACTTGTAAGACATTTCCAAGGAAAGGAGGTGGAAAACTATTCTAAGCCTAAAATAAACTTTGTAGAAATAAAAACATGAGGTGCCTCTCGTGGAATTGCATGACTAAAAGATTATGGGTATTTTCATTAAATCCTATATCCAACAATAACACAAACAATAAATCTATAAAACATTGTACACTTTGTTGGAAAAGATGGGTACATAGACAAGAAAGGGAAATTCTGCATATTATCAGACCTCCTGCTTCAACAGCCCACTTTCCTGATCTGCACTTCATTGTTTTTGCACGGGGCTGTAATGATGGGAAGGTTTCTTTCAAATATATCAACAGTTTGGAAAGTGCCCTGTTTGTGAAGGAAAATGTGTACAGTTCATAAGTGTTTTTGATCCTTTAGCCATATCTAAAAGACAGCTGTTTTTTCCTTTCATAATGTGTTTTTCAGATGATTCTTCACAACCGCTGCACAACATAATACAGGTTCTGTAAAAGTTGTGGAAAGTTCACTCCTTCACTGTGGGAAAAAAGACTTGTCTGCTTCAAGCGAAATTTATTGAGGAAAATTGGGATCAAGTGTTTAAAATTGTGTTTTAAATAACAGTGGTAAACATGAAGATTTGGGTGATGCAATTGTGACAGTTTTTAAGCGAAACTGTGAGAGACGTCTGCCTACCTCTTTATTGTAAACTGTCTGCTGGCCTGGGGTCAGAGGGTGGGAGAGAGGCATCTGGGCAGGAGGAGGTGGTGGAAGCGCTGATTCTTCAGACAGCGATGTTTCCAGAGATGAAGACAGTGCAGGAGGAGGAGGAGGAGGAGGGAAGAGCTCTATTTGGCAAGAAAACAAACAAACAAATATATATATACATATATATACATATATATATATATATATATACATATATATATATAGAGAGAGAGAGAGAGAGAGAGAGAGAGTGCTATACGTGCTATGCATACACGTATGTACATACACAGATACAAGATACAGTCAGGCTGAAAAATGAAAATGAAACGAATTAGAAATACAAATAAAAAAGAGAAAGAAAGATTAAAATAATGGAAAATAAATAAAATAAGGGGAGATATTGACGGTTACTGGGTTATGTCTTCTAAGCATGTGTTTTGCTCATCTATAGTCAAACTAAAAATGACAACTTTTCAGCATGTTCCTAAAAAAGGAAGCCAAATGTGATCAAAAGTAGCAACTGTTCCTCACTGATAATACTTTTCCCACACAATACATCCTGAATCCAGCCAGTGTGAGAGGAGGAAGATAGTTTTTTCAGATTAAAAGAGAACTGAAAAACTGGCTCCTACATGACCCCCAACGCAACTCGACCGCTGACCGTTCGGTTGTGTTATTCTAATAGTGGCTAATATTGCCTCAAGCTGCCAGCCTCAAGCAGAGATGAGGAGCTGGCTCCCGAGGTTCACCACACCCCCAGATTGTTTTCATGCTCTAACTTGTAGTCTTCAACCCCAACTGAAGCTGACTCAAGTGACATCTCTTGGGGAAATTAATCAGACTTTTCGTAGCTTCCCCTGTAGCCACAAAAGGCGTTTTTTTTTCACATATGCAGTTGTACCCCTGAAGACACTTTGATAAGTTCCCCTTTAAACAATACCAGGTGTGTTGAAACAAAGGTTATAAAGCAATAAAATCTAATCTGGGGAGTTCCCCAACAAGAACCATAACTTATGGTTTGGTATATCTCACCATCTCAACAAATGATTCTAAAACAGACTTGTAAAACAAAGGTCCAAAACACATGTTAAAGTTCAGCCAGGCCCTGATGCCATCCGTTACATGTATGGTCAATTCTGAACATATTTCAGGTAAGTTTTATTTCAGTGCGCTGTTTGTATCGAATCCATGATGAAAAATAGATCTTGTCATGAATACCTGCAGCACCTCTGTCGTCTTCTTGCAGATTTCCTCTGCCGGGTGCCGGTTGGGCAGGTTTTGGGCTTTGAGGATCTGAAGCTGTGGTCGAGGCCTCCGCGCAAGTCTGGTCCTTGCTCTCTACACTGCCATAACCTTCAGACGGTGAGATGTCCTCTTTCTTACATCTGAGGGTGGGGATGGTGTCACTTGGGCTGACTCGTACAGCAGTGTGCTGCTTGTCTCTAGCCAGGGCACTGTGGGCTTGGAGGGCGGGCTGCTGCTGTGTCACAGTGGCTCGGTGAGGAGACGCCAGAGTGATGAAGAAAGAAGACACCATCCTTTTCGGTGGAGCCGCTGTTGCCATGACTGCATAAAACCTACATACAGCCTAACAGGAGGGACAGAACAATTATCATGTAGACTCAAGACTGCTCGCAACATGTAATGTTTTATAGCCTTGTTCAAAAGAACAGCCAGAGAACAGAAACACATCATAGAGTCGACCCCTTTAAGCAACCCTGGAATACAAGCACGGCATTTTATCACTATTATCTCAATAATATTTAATCTAAGTGTATATGCCCTCTCATTCAACTTTGTGGGATCGTTCACTCTCACTTCAGAGAGGTAAAATCACACACTCACAGCTCTCATTACCCATAATGAATGGTTTAAGAGGCAGAAAGCACAAATCTGAATCATCTGTTTCCTTTAAACCCACTCACTCTGGCTGTGAGCTGCCATTACATACCTGGGAGAAAAAGTGGTCTTCTTTCTCTTTCCCCTGTTCTGGATCTCAAAACTTTCCCTCCTTTAAGTTGCCACTGAGAGAAGACTTTACTCCGGTAGAGACTATCAGCCGAAGGCCACTCCTTTTCCTTCTGTACCTCCCTCCCCAAATTCTCTCGTCCGTCGACCCCTCCTCCTTCTCTGGCTGAATGACAATACCACCTCCCTCCCAACCGTAAAAGGTGAACAGTTAATCTCGGGCAAAGTGCAGTAAAAAACATGACACATTCATCCACTATGAAAACTTGGCAGGCACACACACACACACACACACACAGGCAGGCATGCACATAAACACACACACAAAGAAAGTCATGCAACTGTTGGGCAATCTAACCAAAAGCACACAGTCAGACTTTTACAAAGGCAATATACAGAATCATAAAGTATCTCTAGAGGTTTTCACCCTTAAATAGACAAGCAGAGACAGCCACCTCCCTCGGCTTTATCTTTCTACAGGCAAGCAGGATGTGACTCTACCTGCCTTTTCCAGCAAACTCTCTATCTCAAACTGTCCTCTTTCTCTCTCCTGTGCAGCTCTGCCTTATTGTTCTGTCAGCTTTATTTTCCCTACCTCCCTCATTGAGTCTGCCTCCTTTTTTCTTCTCCCTCTTTCCGTCTTCCCTTCCCCCACTACATTATATCACTTCAGCCTTGACTCACTATCAGTGTCACACGGCAGTGCTTCCATCTGTGCCTCACCGACGTCTGATAATATGCGGTGGACTTCATCAGACTCTCCTGATGGAGCTTTTGTGTTGAAAGCAACTGCAAAGGAGCAGCAGCATTACGGTGCAATGAATCAGGGTATTGTGCAAGAGGAGATATTGGTGTATTAGGAGAGGAGGGGGCGCAGTGAGGGATGTCTGCGAGAGCTATGAAAAAGCTGCTTTGTTGTGTTTGCTGCTCTCCACCAGAGTGAGCCTGAAGCTATATCAGGTTGGCTGATCAGCAAATATTGTGGTTAGTTTCCGGAGCCAAACCTTGTGAGGTCAACTCCCCTCCCAAGAGCCAAGAGGGAGGATGGAGCGAGTAACTAAATGTTGAATAAAACTTTTCTGATCGATGTGGCTCAGTGTGAAAGAAGAAAAGTGAGGCAGGAATGTGTGAGAAAGGGGGGGACAGGAGACGGAGATGAGGAGAGTGATGGGGGTCTCTGTTGTTCCAGCTCTGTGGAAAGGAATGCTGCTGTGATGTCACAGTTGCAGGAGGGAGCATGCCTACTGATGACACAATCCCCAGACTTCCATGCTCCGCCCCCCCAACAGCCAAAATCCTCATTAAACCCTCTGAACCTCTTCACTACTACAGCACCATGGCTTTTCAATTTACTCACCAACATCACAGTATCAATGTTGTAATTTTATCCTCAGGTTTGAACTATTTGGGTGAGCAGGGCAACAATGGAAAGAGAACGAAGGGAAACAAAGGGAGAGGAACAGAAAGAAACACAGTAGAAACAATGACAATTGCATGTTCACAAATACAATTGATGCTGATTTCCTAACTGTAAACATCTGCAGGGTTGAAAAGATGACTTCTCAGGGATTTTCCTCAAGTGTGAGTAAGTTGATTTGACTGCTTTGAGTAACGGTTAATCAGAAATAAAGTTAGGGGAATTGTGACCTACGGATTAGGTTTAGATTAGGCTGAGATATCCTGACCTTTAGGTCCAAAAATAATGGATCCTTAAAACAATTAGATGGTGTATTTTCTCATTAGATCCCCTGCCTCTTCTTCAAAACCCCACACCGCCAGTTTTGTAATTCAGGCTGTCTGTTAAACATATTCAAAAAATATGCCGCATTCGCTCATTCAAAGTAAACCAACATTTGCGTTTGCATTATCCCGCAACCATGAATGCTTTCACATAGCGACACGGCTTTCCGGAACTAGCGGGGTAGAAAAAGACTGTTACGTGTAACACGAGACCGTCGTGCCGGCTGTGGCTTTTCACACAGACTTCGTCCCAGCTCTGTTACTATGTTCCTGGCTCAGAGGCGGATCAAATCAGACCCCTTTCCAGCTCCGCTTTCATTCAGTGCAGCGATTCAGCATTTTGGCGTAACATTCCTGGAAAATAAGGTAGTGTGAAAGTGCCTAAGGTCCCAACACTTTGCTATGCCATCATCAGGGTTGTTGTTTTGTTTTTTTAAACTTGACAAAGCTCCTTCCACAGTTACAGAATCACAGGCTGACTCATGACGAGTGACCTGATCTTCATGTGTAAACTTGGTGAAGTGCCCCTTTAATTAGTGACATACAGTCACCGTCCTGATGATTACCATCTTAAATTGTACAAACACTCCTGACCACTTTCTCTGCTATTCATCAATGTATTATTCATAAACGAAGTGCTTCTCAAAGAATACCTCTCAAATAATGGTTTCTTCTCAGTTATAGCAATGAGTACTTAGTAATAAGATACTTTACATCCCTGACCATATTGGAGACTGTTTACATTTACAAGTCTACATCCTCTGCTGGTGGAGGTCTAATCTGTTCACATTGTGTACCTTTCATCAGCTTTCTGCTCATCTCTATTTCACTCTCTGACTTCATTAAATTACTCAGGCTTGGTATAATTATGCTGTGTTAGAATACAGAATATTTATTATGCTGCTTGACAACTGCTTTTCATGTATTTGTTTTACATTACAGTATGAAGTATCCAAACAACCCATATTATCACACAATCATCACATTGGCTGAAAAGCCTAATCTTACGGTAATACTGTAAAGAAAACAGCAGCTGCTAAATGCTCCTCATTCTTTTGTTCAGTCTAAAACAAGAACAAAAATGACAGTGACAGTAAGTACGCCCTAGTCTTTATTATTATTATTAACATAGAGTATTAGCACCTTGACATTCGAGGTAGTCACTAGTACACCATCAGCTGTCTTGTTGTGTTTGCCTTCCTTTCCTGGAGCTCAGTTCACATTTCCTTAAGTGTGTGTCTTCTTCCTAAAAATTAAGCAGGAGAATTAAATGTCATAGCGGTGACAATTTAAATGCAAGAAAGGGAATGATAAAATACATTGTCAAAACCAACTGTGGAAGTGGGAAGAGATGATTGACCTACAGACCTTTCATGCAGCTTGAAGCAGGTCCAGAGAGGGCAGCAGGCAGACTGCTTCGCCCAGGAAAGAGATGAGGATGTGCAGGACATCATACCAGTTACCCACGGTCAGCATGAGCACCAGTAAGGCTGCCAGTCGCACTACTGCAGTGTGCAACAGGGCCTGTGTGCCCGTGTGCAGATTCTGATCCTGCAAAATGAAACAAAAAGTTACACAATAGTGAGGAAAGGTCTTTTGTGGCCACAGCAGTGTAACCTTTGAATGTTGTGATACCTGCTGGCTTTCTGAGATGTCAACATCATTTGTATGGATTTGTTTCATATTTTTGGGGGGGGGGTTTATAAGCTGTCCAGACAATCACCTTGAATATAGACCACCAATATAGCGTAGCAGAGAGTCAATGGAGTCCAAAACTTAAGAGCATCATTCTGGGACAGGAAGTGGTCATAAACCATAATGGTGGAAGCCACAGTTGCGAGAGCAAAGGCCAAGACAACCACTCTTTGCACTGAAGCCAGTATGGTGTGTCCGGAGGTCAGTAGGGTGATGCACTTCCCACAGTAATGCTCTGTGCTATGTAGTGGGTAGAGTCTGGCCACATGGGTCCACAGACTGTGGCTGAGGCTTGCCAGTGCCCAGCTGAGAGCAGCTGCCAGAAACAAACTGAGGGAGCTGTATGGAGCCCCCTGATGGAGGAAGAACAGAGTACAGGTGAGGCCGCAACCCAGGGAGAATTGACACTGGACCAGGAGCCGGTCTAGGCCTCTGCCATTGGCATCCTGAGTTCAGGTAGATACAGGGATGTGAATGAAAGTAGGTCAGAACTGAATTAGAAAGATAAACGTTGAACACAAGAACAAACACAGAAAGTGCAGACAGATGTAAAACAAGCCTAAATCAATGCGTTATTAGCTGTTCATGTGTTTGAGGAACTCACAAGTCCTGTTGATGTCCAAGCAGCAACAGCTCTGAGAGAAAACTCCAGCACTATCAGAGAGGAAACCCTCGAGCCCACCAGAGACAGAAGGACCGTCAGCAACCAGAACTGGAGAGCTGTTTTCCAGCTCGCTCTCAGAGGATTGCCAGGTGATGACCTCTGTTTGCTTTCAGTTTCAGATTCAGAGTCACTGTGTGAATAAAAAAAAAAATGCTATCTCATAGCATTTGCATTTTGCATAATAAGCTCACCTGCATGTTTCAATGAAGTGGTAAACTCTCATGAGATTGCACAGCACTGATATTCCACATGCAGCCACAAGACCTTTAAAACATGAAAAACACCAAAATCAAAGAATAAGCAAGTGAAGTACTGCGAATTTAGCTTTTTATCGCCATGAGGAACAAAACCACAACATGGACTCACCTTGGAAAAAGAAGTCTATTGGGTTTGAATCAAAAGGAGTCCATTCATAGGTTCCCGGGATCCAGGAGAAGGGGAAAAACATTTTTATGTTTTCCCTGTAATATCTCAAGAACAAGGACACAAAAAAGGTCTATATCATCTCACTCATGCTTCTTCAATCTAAGAGCCTGACTTAGTTAATGCTGAATTCCTGTGAGACAAACTTTCACGTTGCCTTTATTTGTTCCTGCTGATCTGGTCCGAGTTCTCTCCTTGCTGAAGTCCCAAAGGTTAAATCTGATTTCAGCATGCTCGTCAGTTTAATCATTCCCTGATGAAAGAGGCTAAAAATCCTCTCAAGATTATTAGGCTCACAGAGCAATCAGACACCTTTGCTTACAATGTATTTCAAAGAGCATTTCTGTCCAAGGATACAAAAGCAAATGCATTTAACGCATTTCATACAAAAATGTCTTTATTATTATTATTATTATTATAACTACCTGCTGTACAAAGGCTTGAAGTACCCGTAGCTTACATTTTTGTAAAGAAGAACTTCACATCAAATGGTATTATGGGCTTTATGTACCAGTAGTTCATATGTAAGTAAATAAACATTCCCATCAGATGTCTTCCTTTACAAATAACAGACAAGGCAGCTTGAAATATACATTAAATTGTGAAAAATCACAGCAGCCACACTAACACAAACTACAACCATGGAATACAGAGTTTGTTTTAATATCTTTAGGTCATCAGCACTCCATTGGTAGCCTTGCAGGCCATATGGGTCTCACTTCTCTCATTCTAGCTTTGCTGCGAGCCGACATGTAAAAGCCCAAGACCTTGCTTGTAAATTCATTGTTTGAGGTATTAAGGTGAAACCTGATAGTTCATCGGCTCAGAGTCTGTGCAACATGTGTCAATGCTCATCCATCTTCTTTGCTTCAGACAGAGCGAGTCTTACTTAAAGGAACAGTTTGAAAGTTTGGGAAATATGCGTATTCACTTTCTGGTGGACTCATGTTGTTACGGTAAATTAGGAGCTACAGCCAGCAGCCATTAGCTTAGCTTAGCTTAGTTTAGCTTAGCACAAAGACGGGAAACAGGGGAAAAGCTAATGTAGCTCTATCAAATGGTAACTAAATCCACCTACCAGCATCTCTAAAGTTCAAACTTATTAACAGGTTATATTTGATTTAATCTGTACAAGTCTAAAAAATGACAATATGCCATTTTGTGGAGCGCTTATGTGCAGGACTCTTGTCTCTAAGTAGTTGCCAGGCAACCAGTGGAGATTCAAATGAACATGTTTACACTATGATTTTTGTTGTTCTCATATAATGTGTTAATTAGAGAGCTTTAGAGGTGCTGGTAGGTGAGTTTTGTTACTTTTGGAGAGAGCCAAGCTAGCCGTTCTTCCCTTCTTTTCTATCATCATGCCCCATCCACACTACTCCATTTTATTTTACAAACGGAGAATTAAAACGAATACATTCTACGTCCACACCAGCGTTTTCCTCTATCTACATGATCTCCGTCTACATTAAAATGACTGAAAACCCTGAAAACACACATCTAGTGGCTGTTCACATACACTGGGCATGTACGTGCCAGTGTAATCATGGAGCAGATGGTCTATTCTGTAGTTACAGACAAAAGAATAAAGTAATGCAGACAAAGAATCAGACCAGATTTTCTTTGCATGGACCAATAAGGAGATGGGACTGTTACTGAATGTAACACAGGAATTAAAAGGCTGTGGCAGCATAAAACAGACTGGGAGTTGTTGCAAAGTAAACGGCGACATGCACAGTACAGGTGTAGGCAGATAAGCGCGTGGTACAGAATATTTTAATAAAAATACAAAGTCAAAAACTCTGTCAGTAGCACCGTGTGTCTGCTTTGCATGACTGATATGACCCATACAGTTTATTATAAGGCCCAATGAGAGAGCCAAGCATGACCGACTGCGTCAAAGTCCTCCGTCCTCCTTGCCACGTCTCCACTAAAACGTCTTCCGGAGTTTCAAAACGAAAAACGGAGTCGGCAGCATTTCAAAACCTTTCCATTTCAGGTCTTCGTTTTCGCCATTTTAGTCTGGACGGGAGGTGCAAATGCAGCAAAAGGTCTCCATTTTAAAACGAAAACGCAGTAGTGTGGATGGGGCTTAAGCTAAGCTAACCAGCAGATGGTGGTAACGTCATTTTTACGACACAGACACGAGAGGGGTATCAATCTTATCATGTAACTGAATGAGCAGATTCCCCAAAATGTCAAACTCTTCCTTTAAGTGAGACTTGCTCTGTCTGATGCAAGGAAGATGGATGACCATTCAAATACTTGAACATTTACATAACTTTACTAAAATGTTGAACATTTGCTTTTAAATTCAGTATTCAATTAACTGATGGACCACTTCTTCGATAGCTGTAACTGAGACCAGTCAGTGACACGTAGGTGTTGGATATTTTAGCTCCTTCCCTGCCTCTGGTTGTCCTTCACGGTCTGTTGCCTCATCAAATCCCAGAACAGCATACTGAGCACTGTGTGTGGGGCCAAACGCAGGAAAACAGGGCCCATGCCTTTGTATAACCCCAGCACGCCCTCAGCTTGGCACACCTTCAGCATACAATCTGAAAATCCATGATACAGACGCCCCTGAAAGGCAGACAAAGAAAATATTAAGTGTCCGGAGTTTTCATCCTAGTCTGCATTTAGCTAGAATACTTGACCTGACAACAGTCTTTTGCACCATTATTGAGTGCAAGAACAAATTTGCTGAAAAGAGGTCACTTAAACTCACCCTATGAAACTCATCCACCGGCTGGTTGTACAGACGTGTACTAATGACGTCAAATGGTGTCATGGTGATTGCCACAGCGACTCCACTTATCATGGCAGCTATCAAAGCCGTGAGCCAGCTGTTACTGAACTGTGGAATAAACCACTGCAACAAAAGAAAGAAATTATTAACTGAGGTTGGCTGACAGAGTGATGGCCAATGCTCGGTTTCATTGTGCTGTAAATGTCAGCTGTTTGCCACATCTACCTGGGAATGTGACACCCAGTCTTTGGCTGAGGTGAAGGTTGACAGTTGAGCAGCTGATCCCACCATGACTCGAGGCACAGCCCCGTTCACACCCCTCCAAAGGCCAATGAAACCTTCTCTTCTATAGATGGTAGCAAAGGCATCAGAGACTCCCTGAAGTAGAAAGAAAGAAAACAAAGTTGGAATGATTCTTTGTATGTTTTTCTATCATGTGGTGGTGGTATATAGTGATAGAAATGTGTTATGTCCTTTTTAGGAGCCATTTTCTGATGTATTAAAGAGCCTTTTTCATGCGTATAACTTTGGGTCAGACCAGTGCAAAGAAGTCTGTTTATAATAGAAGTTTAATGCTGTGTGTATAAACATGTATTGATGGCATTTAGATCACTGTATCTCATAATGGGTGCTATATTTCCACCTCTACAAATGTTTTTTTTCTCTTATTGTGTAAAACTGAGCCTATGTGGATGACTGAATACAACAAGTTGGCCTGACTTCGCTCCTTACATTATGTGGCACACGTGTGGCATCAGTACAAAGTTTAAACATTAAAATATCTATCAGTGGTGGGATGTTGACCTACATTTACTCAAGCGCAAATGCCTAAAGTACAACTTTATTCTTCTACTTTGCTACATTTCAGAAAGAGATATTGCACTTTTTACACAAATACAATAATATTATAATAATATTAATCACTTAATTACTTAAATGAAAAGTACTTGACACCCAAACAGATATTTTTAACCACTCTGGCTGGTTAGACCTCTAATCAGGTGTACGGTAGGTGGAGATGGCTGTCAATCAAGTACAGTTAATATACACCCTTACACCTGTGTGGGTAGACTATGGGTATGTTTTAGTCACTGTATAAAACATGGTGCTTTATTATGATGAAACTCCCAAACAGTTTAATAAGTATTTAGAATATTAAAATGCTGCTTAATGTACTGACATACTTTGGATTTTGAATGAATGGCTTTTACTTAAGTAAAGCATCTGCATACACACTATAAAATAATTTTACATAAAACAACTTATAATGTTTTCATGTCTTATTTTGAACGTGTCTGTCCTACCAGATGGTTATGCTGGTGGCCTACTGCTATGGCTTCCACTGTTTGAGCCTGCAGATGGGTCTTCACCTGTGAAGAAAATGCAGCACACACAGTTTAATATGCATTCAGACTGTACTAAATACTGCGCCAAAATAAATAATCCAAGTACAGACAAAACTGGACTTGTCACTAAGTTGGATGAAGTCTGAGTCAGATGACAGGATGTGATATAACAATAACAGGTAACTCTGCTAATGTTGACCAGGTATGAGTTGCATAACACATAATTTGCCAGGAACTTGTCTAACAAATTCCCCAGTGAGTCATTTGCGCCAAACCTTAACAACAACAACAACAGGTGCACCATACAGTGTGTCAATAAAATAACCTTCACCTCTCCTTCCTTCCTTCACTGTCAACAGCACACAGCAAGGAGCCACAAGATACTGTATATTTTTGGCAGGTTGAAGCAACGTGCAGGGTATATTTAGTGACCCAGATATACACAAACATGTCATCAAACAATATTGTCTTTCCATGACGATGCAAAAAGGTTGGATGGTTTAAAATGTATGGACTGACAGCTGAGGCAAAAAAAACAACAACACTACTGCTGTCGTATAAAAGGGGACATGTGGAGGACATTCATAAAGTGTACAGTAAATCAAGAGACCATGACATTTGAGACGTCAAAACATGACAACTTTATGAGTGCTTTAATTCCCTGGTTATATAGAGGGACCTGGATGTGGACAGATGGGTAATGAAAATAAATATTACTTATCCATCTGGACAAGACATGGTTAGGTCAGCTTAAGGTCAAGTTAATTTTTCCTCAAAACCAGATGTAAGCGGATTAGATGTGACCTGTGACTAACCCGACTCACACCCCCATGTAATTTTTCTTTGCCTCACAAGCGCACTTACTGAATAAAATTAGACTTAGGAGATGTGAGACGCCTTTGAAACTGAGCTGGTGAGCTTTTGAGTCTCTGTTTGTGACGACTTATAATATTGTTGTTCAGGTCAGTTGCTGATGTTTTACAATGTCAGATTTGAATTTAAGTTTTATAATTCTTTTCTTTCATTATTTCAATAATTATAGAGTGACACCCCTCATTGATTTTGCCCATTAAGGAAGCTGCTGCTGTTTTCTCATCTTTTTTGTTTCTTAAACTACTACAGGGAAAGATCCCTTTAGTGTCACAAATAAAGTTATAGTTTGTCCTTTAAGTGTGTGTGTGTGTGTGTGTGTGTGTGTGTGTGTGTGTGTGTGTGTGTGTGTGTGTGTGTGTGTGTGTGTGTGTGTATACACAGACATGGCCAAGACATGGTTAGGTCAGCTTAAGGTCATGTTACACACACACACACACACACACACACACACACACACACACACACACACACACACACAGTATGTATATGTTCACATTTTCATTGAAAGAGTTATTGGTGGGTGTAAATTTTGTTAAAGGCCATACTGATTTTTGAAAACATCCCTTTCTAAAGCGACGAAATAAACTATCTTCAATATTTGCATTATTTTTAGTACAAAATTTCCTCTTTGTGTTACCATCTCTGTGCCAAAGCTCAGCGAGAAACACAGTCTGGGGAATTTCATACTATAAAGACCATAACTTGCTTCGACCAACGCAGGATGAGGACTGTAGATTTTGTCCTCCATCACCTGCATTGGAATCGTGTTAGGAAAGGATGTCTTCAGGGCCAGCTTGGAGAGGAGGAATGATTACAGCAACCAAAAACAGTTTCAACAAACATATGGGTATGGAAACATATCTTTTAATGTAGAAATGTACTGTACAAAGAAGCTTTATGGAGTGTAAGTTAACAACATAATCTAAGAGCTTGTCGCTGACCACCAAGTGCAAACACAGTCTGATTTATGTGTGTGTTGTTTAAACAGTATGGTCTGTTTGCATTAACACAGTGTTGTAGGCTACTGAAACCTTTTGCATAATATATCTGGTGCTTGCCTCAGAAGACGATTAGCCATATCATCTTTCACACTAGCTCCATTGTCTTCTTTTAGCTTATGTCAGTTGTTTGACTGTTAATTAACTTGTTTGGTTTTCTTTAACATGTGTGAGGCTAATCAGATGATCCACTCAGTGGTACATGGGGTTTCAAGTTCCTGTTAGTTTTTTTTACCTATTGTGCTTATACACAGATAGATGCAACACATAGCACCAAAGTGACACATCTCATACAACATTTGAGGCACATTTTTTAAATGCTCACAAGAAAAAAAAGGAGATTAAGAGCTGACTCTCATTCAGCATTATGCACAAACAGTAACAGCAATGTACCTGAATCTAACATTAAGTAATGACACAAAAACAAAACAAAAATCACAGATGGCTTGTAACACCTTCTGATTTAATCAACCTTTAAAGCTGACCTATAATGGCCTACAGAGCGATGTTCACGCAGGGAGTGCAAGAAGAATGTATGGGGTCGCAAGACAAGTACCAGTGTAGGACGTTTGTTGCCTCTTCAGGACCCTAAAAACTGTTCAAATTAATCAGTCCGACAAGGAAAAAGATCACTTCAAATGAACTGCTGACAACTCACAGACATGGACCCTGTGATGAGTGGTCGCAAGTTGAAAATGCTTTCAATGAAGGTGTCACATAAAATACAGGGAACCGCTGTGATAGTTGATGCAATAACAAAGGTGAAACTTTAGTAAACTTACCAGGTAGGCAGGAGAGGCAATAAATGCACCCAGCGCCCCAGCCCCTGCCCCTGCCAGCAGACTCCCGCCGTGGAACTTGGTGATACCCAGAGCGTCACAGTAGGAGTAGGAGCCCAGCCTCACACCGTTCATCACTCCCTGGTATATCAGCCCGGCTGAGAGCCCCTTCTGCAGGCCCCGGAGCCCATCAGTGCGGCCCACCACCCAGAGGGCCTGCAGGACGCCGTGGTAGTGTCTCTGGTAGGATCCCCGTGCACGCAGCTCTCCCTGAAGCTGCAGACGGGTCTTCACAACCTCCAGTGGATTGGTGAACACACAGGCGGCACAGCAGGCAAGAGCACCAAGGGCGAAGTCCAGAGGAGGCCAGACAGCTGGAGTGGGTGACGAGGGGCCGAGGACGCCACCATGGGGTACAGCGGACAGAGTGGATGCCATCCTGAGGGCAGGCTGGGCGCCAAACAAAGACTCTTCTGGTGAAGTTTTCAGCAGCCGAGCACTGGTCATCCCTGAGAAGTGAGCTTCACAGTTTGTCCTGACAGCTCACCTGATGACTTGTCCCCCTTGTCTCAGCTTGTTCAGGGAACAGGAAGAGTGTGTTGTACTTGGTACAGAACAGTGAAGTCAAATGCTATCAGCTTTTGTGATAACACATGTTTCTCCTGTGACACTGTGGGTCAACAAGCCCTTTCAGTAGTGACTTTGTAGTGTAGTGACTCTCGACTGTCAGTCTGTTCAAAAGAGTCACCATCTGCAAGAGAATTCATTCATGTTGAAGTATTTTTAAACTGTAAGGTTCAGGTGTGGTTACAGAGGCTGAGCCCTACGTATCAGGACAGAGAGTGCGTCAGAAGAAAGACTTCAGAGAGGAATCCTGCTGGAAAGGAAATGTTCAGGTTTTAGCTCCTCACATGAGAGAGACATTTAAAAAGCCTGTCAGATAATATTTCCCAGTTTAACTCTCTAAACTGGCAGCATGTGTGAAATTTAAACACTACACCTGCAAGCACAGATAGAGAACAGCTTCATTTAACACTAAATCAAACATCAAAGCATGCATCTTAAAGAGCAGACAAGCGCACGCACAAACACACAAGATCACCTGACATGAACACACATACCACTCCAGTCAATTTCATTCAATCCAACATACAAGCACAAAACAAGCACAGTGGTCAAACACACTCAAATAGAAAACTCCTCTCACGTGCCTTTTGAAAAGTCAGAAAATATCTCTTGAATTTGGTCACTTCATTCAAATAACACTCAGTGTTTAATGATCCTGTGCAGCTCCATTCTTCCTCATCATTGTAAACATGTGCCCTCAGCACATTCATTGTCAAAGTCTCCTCCCACCGGCCCCATTCAGAGCCAATACAGTTTCAGGCCTGTCTGCCACATCGCCATATGCCCAAGTCTGCACGAATCAAATGGCTCTGCTCTAAACTGCCCCTGCTATGGTCCTATAGGAGCTCTCTGGGTAAAAGGTTATTGTTGGTCAAGGGGGGAGGGAGGGGTGTCTGAGGGAAAGGAGAGCAAGGATCCAAACACTGACTGAGATAGATGTAGAAACAAGGTTAATCTGCCAAAAATAGTATGGATAATCTCAGAAACTAAACAAACAAACCTGTGCTCTGGCACCATACCGTTTAATGAAGCCTTTTCTTATATGAACAATTGTTTTAGAAGGAAAGATAATATGGTACATTTGCTAAGCACTTGCTTTGAAATGTGTCTGCTATAAATTACATTTGGAACAAATGATACTTGAAGATGAGGTGACTCATTTACTCTACTTTTTGTGCTGTATGCAAAAGAGTGACTAGAGGGCGCTCTTGTACTACTACTCCAATCAGATATATGACTTCCAGTGCCTCTGAATGAATCTAATGACACAACTAGAGAGTGGAAGTTCATTCTCGATCTTTGAAACAGCCCCGGAGAAAAACAATCTAACCACGAGGTCGATAAGTGGCTGTCCAGAAGCTTTCGATGGTTTCACATGATCTTCCTCTGCAGCTGGAGTGTGCTCAGTTGTCATTGAGCTGTAGGTGTTCAGTGAGTAATTTAAAGACTTCTTATGGAAGAAAAGAAAAGCCATAATAATTTTTATCTTACAATATAAATGGAACAGTTAATTAACAGTTAGTTAACTGTGAAATTGAATCACTACTGAATATTTAATGTAAAAATATAAATACTATTGAATTTACCTTTTTTGAAAACCATCTATGAATTTACAGTTTGATTTTCCTGGTCATTTCAATAAATTGCAAAGCACATAGTTGTTTTGTTATCACATCTTCAGACAGAAAGTTCGATTGGTTACACCCAAGCTACAGATGATAATATGTTTTGTTACTTTTTTTCTGTTCCGTCGGTAACATGATCGAAGACAAGAGTTCAGGTGAATGAGTTAAATACCGCTTTCACATCATATGGATGACAGAGATTGGAAAGATTCACATATCAACCCGCAAGCGTTTAAGTCACAGAGTTTGTTGTGTTAGGATTACAAAACTGTGCACTGACATTATGACAATATAGGCATTAAATTGTTTCATTACATTGAACAGTCTTTGGCTGAACTGAGGCGTCCATATTCATTTGGTTTTCAGGCACTTCCGTATTGGTAAGTGCCAAGGTGGATATATCAGAGCTGCCGTGATGCAAACACTACCTACAAGTCAGAAACCTTTGACAACTGTAACTCCAATATGACATTAGATACACTTTATTAATCTCGCGAGGGGAAAGTCAACATAGCTAAAGCCCACTTAGGTTTGTAATGTTCACCTTTACGTTTGGTGTCTAAATGAACCCAACACAACTTTGAACAACTTGGGAGTTTTCTTTATCTTGATTTAAATGTTCAGGTCCAAAAACGACCAACTGAATAAAGTTTTTGGAATATTGGACCTTTTTTCAATGCTGTGTTGAATCATTTTCTTTCACTCCTTGAAATTACTTTAAAAATCAAAAAAGGGAATTCCAACCAACCAAAGTGAGACGGTTTTTTAAATGTAAAATATTTTTTATGGAATTCAGTAGCATTTAAATATGAACATGAAATATTTAGCAGATAAAATCTCCAAATTTTGTTTTTCAGATTCTTATAAAATTTAAATTATGGCCTTTTTTTCCTTCCATACCACACTTAGAAAGTTCTTGTTCAGAATACAATGGAAGTCTGAATCTAGATATCTGTGACAACTCCACCTGCAGAGGAAGGTCGTGTGATATGATAGAAAGCTCCAAAACAGCTACTAATGTACCTTATGAGAGATATTTTTGTCAGTGCAGTGAGGTTTTAACAGACAACATACACACGCATGCAAGCAAACACACAAACATACACAGAGCAGAAATTTTAAGACCGTGACAGAGCAGACAAAGGCCTTTATTGTTTAACTATGTTTATAGTACAGTGCCACACCTCTCACCCATCTTGGCCCCCGACACACATAAGTCAACAACTTTTAACCACCACCATGCACACATAACACACACACACACACACACACACAGTTATCAATGTAAACATTGCAAGTTTAAAGAGTGATACAAAAAGCAAGGTAGTCGTCAACCGTTTCTGTCAACAGCATCAACAGTTCCTCTTTTGAGAGTTCAGAAGAGGGTGACAAAAAAACAGAAATGTTTTTGTTTGGTTGATAACCTTTTGGGGAATAACAAAATAATGTCCTGTTCTCTCTAATCACTGCAGTCACACGCTCACTCTTACAATATAAATGGAACACCATCCACCCACTCACGCGTACACACTCGCACACACAATTCTCCCACTCCAACAAATGTTTTTATCAAAGTGTAGTTAAAGTGTTTTATTTTGAATGCTTGCAGTAGGCAGAATGGAGAATAGTGAATTTGAAGTGGAACATCAAACAATGATTATGTTTTTTTATCCCCCCATAATCCTCTCTATAGGAAAAAGGCCTTGTGTGTCATTTCCCTTGTGTGGTCACAGGGTGGAGCGTCTGTCTTCCAAATCCGCCCGGAGCTGCATTACCTTTTAGCGCGTACAAAGTACAAGGCGTTGGTTTTAGGGTAGTACTTCACATTCTGTTTTTTGTCCATGAGGCCCCCAAAAATGATGAGCTCTCCCCTGCCCTGCACCACTGTGTGAAGGCTGGTCTCAGGTGGCCCCGTAACCGCAGCGGGAGTCCCGTTCCCGTAAACTCTCCAAGACACCACCCCAGCGGATTTGGCCCGGGACACATCCAACACGTACATCTGCATAGGCTTGCAGTTTAGAGACTGGTACAGAGGTTTCCCTACGTTCAGGCTCTGAGGTGGGTGATGGCCAAGACGCCGTGCAATAGGCGGGATAGCATGTCCATCAGCTCCAGCGGCCTGTGGAGGGCTGGAGGATGACGACGGAGGGGTCCCAGGGGGACCTGCTCCTCCTCCTCCACCACCTGCTCCTCCAGGAGAAGCCCCCTGTGTTTGAAGGGAAGACGATGACGATGAAGACGGCAATGATGAGGAAGATTTGTTTTTCACTGCCTCCAGACCTCGTCGTAAGGCAGCGGGGGACACTGCTCCTGGGGGAGTGTGTGGGGAGACTGCAGGAGGTGTATGCAGGCCGTTAGTGCTGGGCACCTCAGGGTGGTGAGCGGCAGAAGGGGGAGACTCCCAACCATAGTCTGTGGAAGCAGGCAGGTGAGGGCGAGAGGGAGGAGACGCAGCCTGGGCTGGACTGGTCCGGGGTGAAGGGGAGGATCCATTTAATAACGGGGGAAGTGGAGGAAGAGGAGGGCTGTCTGGGCCTTGTAAAGGAGACGGCTGTTGGGATGAGGATGGGCTCCCATCTCTGGCACTTCCTCTCGCTGAAGGCCGAGGTCTCAGCGTGCCCCACCGACCATTTACACAAGGAGCCTCTTCAACAGCTCCCAGGACAACACCAGCAGCCCCGCTCCGAACAGGAGACTGAGAGCGCAGGGAAGGCGGTTCAGGGCCCAGAGGGGCAGGCGTGGCACTTATGGGGGAGGGCCGAGAGTTAAGACTTGGGCTAAGCGGCGCGCGGCCAGATGGAGCCTGTGAGAAGACCACGACACACTGGCCCACCTTGAGTTAAATGAACAAGATGGGAACAAAAGACACATTAGTGATCTAATGAGTACACACACACAGACATGCAGAACAGGGCTGACAGCTGAGACAGACACTTACTCTACAAGCTGGGTGACACCACAGCTCCGGGGCTCCGTGGTCCTCGTTTTCCACCTGCAGCTGCTGCCACCTCCATGGTGGTGCATCCATGTGGAGGAGCCAAGCATCTTTAAGGAGCTTTAAAACACAAGACAACAGGATATGGTATAACTGTAGTCGCTTACAGTCACATGGAGCATTTGCTTTAAGATATAGATATCTTGTTCCGATACCAGGATGAAGTAAAAAAAAAAAAAAAAAAGACAACTACTTACTGCATTAGGACCACCGCAGCCTCCCAAGATGAGCAATGTTTGATCGTCAATCACAATCTAATAGGACAACATGTAAAAGGTATCTTTTCATTTCACATAAAAAAAGTTAAGTCACTCGCTTGTAAAGTGCATGGAGAAGACAAACGGTCAAAACACTTTATTTAAAATAATGTCATCATCTGATGAGGTAGGACCTTATTAAAAAACCTGAAATGAGAAATAATACCATCTAATATTGTCAGAAAAAAAATTTACTTACTTGTGATTGGCCACCTCGCGGGTGAGGTGATGGGCCAGATATGGGTGGTTTGGACCAGGACCACTGCTCTAGATCCAGAACCCAGACTTCATTACTCCTGAACCATCGGAGGGTACAACAACATGGTGAGGTGTGACAGCCCAAGATATTATTCAGCAATAATAACTACAATTAAGAAAGTTTAAGACAGCAATATGTAAGGCTTTTTAAATTACCTTAAAAAATCCATTTCTATGACATAGTGTAGTAAAACACTACCTTGTTTGTAGACAGGATATTAATCAGATTTGTCGAATTAGATCTGTCCAGGTCTCCACAGCCCGTCTACATCGGCTGTGTAACAGTTACTGCATCACGTTTTTTGGTCTATTTCATTATGTAAGTGCTCAACTATAATGATTGCATATTTGGTCTGTAGGCAATCAACTCAGTAAATCATATACTTAATCACCCGACACCTGAGAAGCCAATTACAGTTTTAGTTGTCTACGAACAACGAAGTTAAACACCTTTGCAAACATGGTACTACATGCCTCGTCATCTTTGTTGTTATGTTAATGCGCAAAATGTTACAGATTTCACATTTAATTTAAGCAGTTCAGTTTTGGATAATGTGTAATTAAATATAAGTAATACATTCATACATTTGACGTGCTCCTAGTGACCCACCAAACACCACCATGGTGTTTGCAATTACAGAGGAGGAGTGGCCAGCCATAGGTGGAGGTCCGTGTGTTGTTACTATACAGTTCCACCTGAGACAACAGAAGATAAACGAATCACAAAGAGGAAGAAAAAGAGGATGATGATGAAACTGTACCAAGTCTCAACTTGTTATAACAACATCTTTTAACTCAAAGTACTCAAGTCCCTCTCACCAGTTCTTTGACGGAGAGTAGGTGTGGATTTCATCAAAAAACCTTTCTGGTTGGTGCAGTGGATACGGGCTGGGGCGAGTCCATCCCCCAAACAGCACTAACAGGTCTTTGTGCATCACTAGAGTCGCTCCAGCTTTGGGAGACGGATAAGAGCCTGTAAAAGGAAAGAGCAAAGATAGGACTCAAATTTGAGCTTAATAAGCATGATGTTGTATGCATGTACAAGTCAATAATCCAATTCATATATAGTGAAAAAAATTTCAGTGGAGGAAAAAAAATGCACTTTTAAATCACTTTAAGTTGAGTCCTGCTTAATACGTTCAAGGGTAATTTCGGCATTTTTTAAGCATGGCCCTATTTTCACATAATTTGGTGTGGAATGACAAAAAGTTTTAGAATCCGTAGATGTTTCAGCTGCAGAGGCTGCAACAAAGTCCTCCGGGCGCAAAATTACATCCACAAAACATGCTTCTTTTTGCCACCAATAGGCTCAGACTGCTATTCGAGGTGTCGGACATCATGATGGAAAGGATCCCTTCAAGTGACTCACGGTGACACCCTTTGCTTTCAACAGGGACCTGAAGTATTGCTCAAAGACAATTCTCACTCTGAAATCTTGTGAGAGGCGAGTTCACAGCTGCCGGCTGAAGCCACCGACACCAAAATAAGTGAAAATAGGGCCCAGGTTTAAAAATACAGAAATTATCTTTTAAGTAAAAATGCCTGAACAATAATAGGTAAGTAATTATTTTCCCAACTCAGCTCACATATAAGTGACCAAGTTTTTAAAAAACACATGAACATTAACTTCATGATGAAGCAGAACAAATCTCTCACAATAAGTGCTCTTTACACAGGCAACAAACATCGAGCCCTGCCTCTTAACACAAAATAAGCTCTAAAGTTTACAGAAATAAGAAGGAAAGTGCACTAGTAAAATCATTTCACTACGATCTGATTTCACACGTACTTCATTGTTTTTTTATTACCACCTCCTCAAATACTGCATACTCAGCTGCTGCTGCTGAGCATGAGACTACTATATTCACTAATGTTCTCCCTCCCACTGTTCCCCTTACATAAGCCCTATGTGAAGTTAGATTTTACCAGAGATATAAATCGTAAAAAGAGCTCTGATTTTCTTTGTTTTTACTGCTCATAACCTACTCGTACCTGAGGCTAAAGGGCGGATCCACTCCTTGCTGTTGAGGTCAAGTCTCCATAGATCATTAAAGGCAGCATTGCAGCTACTCTGAGTGCAACCCCCAAACACATACATGGACTGGTTTGAGTCGTAATAACATGCACCTGCAACCCGAAAAAAAAAGAAAAAAGACAAATTAACCACAGCTTAGAAGCAAACTACAGCAAACAGTGAGCTTTGAGTGTTTTATTTATGGATTTTTTGTGTGCCAAGTAACAGTGAAATCAGTGCCTGAAATCAGTGCCTGAAATCAGTGCCCGTTTTTCCAATAAAATGGAAAATCGAAGACATGTTTGTACATAGTTGTTTACAGTAACAGTACAGTTGCATTAAGAGATTCTTTTTCTAAATGGTCTATAGTTAAGCTCATCTGGCACTACAATCAAATTATTACACACGTCATTAAAATGGTTTATTTTCCTTCAACATAAAGATAAACTTAGAGGTAAGAGGCCCTTTGTCAGTAAATTTAGCTACATCATCAAATCACAACAAATCACTGTGGTTTCAAAGCTCAAAAAACAAAAGATCAAACATTTCTGTTCAAAATGTAATGCAGGTTTACATCAGTTGTTGTGCTGCCTCCACAACATTACACAACATTACACAACATACAGGAAAGAAGCCATTTTATCTGCTCTACACTGGACTCCAATCTGATGCACAGCTACAACCACATTGGAACATTTTTAAAAAGCAGTTTCACCACTACATACATGACATGCAACTTATTTTGATATGAAATGTTGTAAAGCAGCATATACTGACTGTGGGAGAAGCGCTGAGTGATGGGGGTTCCTGGATATGGGTATGTGCGACTTTCCCACTGGATATTTCCCTCCTGGACAGCTCTTAAGAAACCGTGGTAGCACTGATAAGCAACACCTAGTATGGATAAAATATTAATAAGCAAAAGGAACACAAAAAAAATGTAAAGTGGACAACAATTTCTTTTTAAACTTCCCCTCTCCGGTGTTTAAAGTACATTTCACTGCTCTGCTACCCACTGCAACCAGTGCACCTTCTGATTCAGTTTTATATAACACAATGTAAACATGAGAAGCATACCTTTAATGAGGCGATACCACTGCTTACATACAAGCGCAGCGGTCTTGTGCTCCTGGTAAGGTGAGAGAAAGGAAAGAATATATTCGAGAACTTCCTCTGGCAACTCCACCATTGTTCTCCCCCCTCCTTTGGCACCGCTGTCCATGCTCCCTTCTTGTCGGCAGGACCCCATCTTTGCCTCAACTTCCTCTGTTATCCCAGCAGGCTCTGCACCATCGTCCTCAGTGTCCATGGCAACAAAGCATCCATCCTCATTGTCAGGGGAGCGGGACATTATTGTCTGTGGAGACATGGGGAGACATGCAGGTGATGCAACGTTCATGATGCTCAGGAGCATGTTTAGCACAAGCTACAGTTATCTACATTACAGCAGGGCCTAAAACTGGCCTGTTTCACTGGATTTCTGTAACTCAAATTTAATGAGGATGAAGCCTTAAACCAAATTGAAAGCAGATTTCGTCCTACCCAAGAAACCCAATGACACTGCAAAGCTGTAACCACCACAAAATGTTTTGGGGCATTTAATGCTCAGTAATGTAAACTGTCTCCTTGATTGTCTGAAACGGGTGGTACCCTTTCTTTAGCAGCTGGCCCCTCCGTATAGCACGTTCCTCTTATATCGTTAGCTACCTCTAACTAGCTGTCGTTAGCGTCACATAATAAATTAAATGTTGAGATTACTAATGCTAATTACCACTTAAAGCTAACTCCATATGAAAATACATGAGCCTTGTGATACATTATACGATTAAAAGCGGCATGGCTTGTGCAACTAACGACTATTTTACTGACTAACCGGCGTGTAACAGCTGCATGTTATTGAACTTAACGTTTGATCCTTTGAGAATTCATGCTAGCACTGGCTAACAGATCATAAGCATCCACGTTATCGTTAGCTAACATCAATGCATCTTTAGCTACGGGTAACGTTATACAGCCATAGATTTAATATCTCTAGTTGACAACGTATGTAAATCCCCCACTTCTTAATTATCTAAATGACACGACATCCTCTCAGGAGAATCTCAGCTAACGTTACACCCTCCTAGCTAGCCTGCTAGCTGACATCTTCAGTCTCTGCTGATAATCTTTGCTACTGTTAGCTCGAGCAGAGGTTGTGAGCAGTAGGTTAATTAACTAGCGTTAGCTCCTCTAATGTCATACACTTTGTCAGGGCCCCCCTTCAAATGTCGTCACTTTCACTCAACTGTTGCAGCATTATTAATACCGTTGTTTTAGACGTGGTCTTCTGTGGGCTCTGAGTGTATGTGTTTCCTCTCCTTCCCCCGGTATCAGCTCCGGAGGTTCCTCTGCAGCCTCCAAACAGTCGCCATCTTCCGCTTCGTGAACAGCGTCCTCCGCAGCGACGCTCTCTAGCTGCTGGTGCCAGGGTGGGTCCTCCTGGAGCAACACACCGCCCCCAGCTGCTGAGGGCAAATGTGCTGTGGAAAGTTGGAAAAACCACATGTAACCACTGTAACATGTAGCAAATTAACACTATAATATAATTACCTATTGATTATATTATAAATGTTGCGATTAACCTCATTTTGGTTGTTGTAAATTATATAGTGGCAATACTTCTGAGAGTGGAAAGCAGGCTTGTATTAAATTTCACATCTCATACTGCAGATCTCTGCACCCTGAAATCAAATGTCTCTATTTAATCCACCTGTTTTTTTAAATTGTTTTTTATTTTATTTTTATTATACCTACACTAGGGCTGTTTCACAAAAGCAGAATTTAGAAATCCAGGATAACAGAAAAGGCTATGCTTGACCTAGTGTGATCGGTGCATCCTGGCTTTATCAGTTTCACAAAGGCCAAACCAGGCTCAGTGGGAGCCACTATGTCAAGCCAGGTGTAATTAAAATAGTAATTCAGATAAATGTGCTTCAACAGCTTTCTTCAAGAGACCACGCGGTCGATCACAGATTTATTGATGCTGAAGCCGTGCGCAGCACACTTTACAGACAGTGAGTAACATCGAATGAAGAAGGTTTATGATGAAAAAAAGCACAAAATATTTAAAAGAAAAATAAACTAACACGCCCAGAAGTTTTTGAGCATTAAACACTTAATTTCCTGACTTCTGGAGAAATATTCTGCACCAATTTATGGTGGAAATGTCTTTATTTATATAAATGGAAACACAAAGCTGGCAGCTGGCAGGTGACTATTCAAAATATAAAAATATAATGCAGTGATCAGTAGCTTGTTCTTTTAGCTTAAGTTACTTATTTGGACAATGTAAATTTGTTTCTTCTATGTTTACATTGCATTGCATGTTTTCTTCCTTCCTTTCTTTCCTTTCTTTAAGCATTTTTAAAGCATTATTTAACATAGAACAATATATGGTGCTCAGAGAAAATACTGTATCATATTTGTAACTTGACCCTGAGGCTGTAGTCCTACAGTCTGACAGACAGTCTGGCAATGTAGTAAGAATTACCTGAAGGACATCCACAGGTGAACAGTTCCTGCTGTGCTAAGTGCTAAGTGTTTTACAAACTGTCAGATGTCTGAACTGCACATACTTGAAAAAATTAACAAAATAAAATATCACCAAAAACCCCTGCAGGACTTGGACCTAGATATGGAGATAAAAATAGATTCTGAGAAAATTGACTTGGAAATCCAGAAACTATGAAGAGAAGATCATTGCAATGCACATTGTAAGCATGACTGTAATACAATGTATTAATCAGTGTTTTCTCTAACAAGCTCGCCATGACCACAAACTATGTGCTACCATATTGCCAAAATGTAGGCTACCTGTGGTATTTTAATGCAGGCTAATGAAAAATATGCAAAACACATAGATACAGTGAGGAAAATAAGTATTTGAACACCCTGCTATTTTGCAAGTTCTCCCACTTAGAAATCATGGAGGGGTCTGAAATTGTCATCGTAGGTGCGTGTCCACTGTGAGAGACATAATCTAAAAAAGAAAATCCAGAAATCACAATGTATGATTTTTTAACTATTTATTTGTATGATACAGCTGCAAATAAGTATTTGAACACCTGTCTATCAGCTAGAATTCTGACTCTCAAAGACCTGTTAGTCTGCCTTCAAAATGTCCACCTCCACTCCGTTTATTATCCTAAATTAGATGCACCTGTTTGAGGTCGTTAGCTGCATAAAGACACCTGTCCACCCCATACAGTCAGTAAGAATCCAACTACTAACATGGCCAAGACCAAAGAGCTGTCCAAAGACACTAGAGACAAAATTGTACACCTCCACAAGGCTGGAAAGGGCTACGGGGAAATTGCCAAGCAGCTTGGTGAAAAAAGGTCCACTGTTGGAGCAATCATTAGAAAATGGAAGAAGCTAAACATGACTGTCAATCTCCCTCGGACTGGGGCTCCATGCAAGATCTCACCTCGTGGGGTCTCAATGATCCTAAGAAAGGTGAGAAATCAGCCCAGAACTACACGGGAGGAGCTGGTCAATGACCTGAAAAGAGCTGGGACCACCGTTTCCAAGGTTACTGTTGGTAATACACTAAGACGTCATGGTTTGAAATCATGCATGGCACGGAAGGTTCCCCTGCTTAAACCAGTACATGTCAAGGCCCATCTTAAGTTTGCCAATGACCATTTGGATAATCCAGAGGAGTCATGGGAGAAAGTCATGTGGTCAGATGAGACCAAAATAGAACTTTTTGGTCATAATTCCACTAACCGTTTTTGGAGGAAGAAGAATGATGAGTACCATCCCAAGAACACATCCCTACTGTGAAGCATGGGGGTGGTAGCATCATGCTTTGGGGGTGTTTTTCTGCACATGGGACAGGGCGACTGCACTGTATTAAGGAGAGGATGACCGGGGCCATGTATTGCAAGATTTTGGGGAACAACCTCCTTCCCTCAGTTAGAGCACTGAAGATGCATCGAGGCTGGGTCTTCCAACATAATAATAATAATAATAATCCTTATTTGTAGAGCACTTTTCAAAAACAAGTTACAAAGTGCTTTAACAAGTGTAAAGAATAATACAAAAAAAAGATAAGAGCATGAAAATTTAATATAAAATTTGTAAAATACAATAGAATAAAAGGGATAAAATAAAGTCAAATAAGATCGGGAAAAGCTCTCCTATAAAAGTATGTTTTAAGAAGGGACTTAAAAGAGTTCACTGACTCAGCTGACCTGATTTCCTCGGGCAGGCTGTTCCAGAGCCTCGGGGCCCTGACAGCAAACGCTCTGTCCCCTTTAGTTTTCAGTCGAGACTCTGGAACAGACAACAGACCTCTGCCCGAGGATCTCAAGGTACGTGCTGGTGCGTATGGGACTAAAAGGTCAGAAATATAACAAGGCGAGAGGCCATGAAGAGCTTTAAAAGTGATCAATAGAATTTTAAAGTCAATTCTAAAACATACTGGGAGCCAGTGTAATGAAGCTAAAATAGGAGTAATGTGGTCATATTTCTTTGTTCTGGTTAAAAGCCTGGCAGCTGAGTTCTGGACAGTCTGGAGTCGATCAATAGATTTTTGGGTTAAACAGGTGAAAAGGCTGTTGCAATAATCCAGGCGTGATGAGATGAAGGCGTGTAAAATGGTCTTGGTGTCCTTAAAAGTTAACATAGAGCGAATTTTAGCTATATTTCTAAGTTGATAAAAACATGATTGAACAAGCTCTGTGGTGTGCTGCTCGAAATTTAAATTACTATCAAACCAAACACCAAGGTTCTTTGCCACAGGCTTAATGTGATTTACTAGGGAACCAGCAGATGGCAGTATTTGATTTGCCATCTGCTGAGACCCGATGACCAGGATTTCTGTTTTGTCTGAGTTCAGCTGGAGGAAATTATTTGACATACATTTTTTAACTTCACAAAGGCAGTTGTTAAGTGAACTCAGCATTCCAGGGTCTGTGGATCTGACGGGCAAGTATATTTGTGTCATCAGCATAAATATGAAAAGAAATGCCATGTTTATGGATAATATGTCCAAGGGGAAGCAGATACAAGGAAAACAAAATGGGTCCTAAGACCGACCCCTGAGGCACACCATATTTAACTGGACAGAATGAAGAGACATAGTTGTTTACAGACACGCAAAACTTCCTATTTGACAGGTAGGATGAAAACCATTCTAGGGCAGTACCAGAGATCCCCACCCAGTGCCTCAGTCTGTCTAACATGATGTTGTGATCAATGGTGTCAAAAGCAGCGCTAAGGTCCAGGAGTACAAGGACTGAGCACATACCTTCATCAGCAGACATTAAAAGGTCATTGGTGACTTTAAGCAGGGCAGTCTCAGTGCTGTGGTACTTCCTAAAACCAGACTGAAACTTTTCAAATAATTTGTTATTTTCCAGCACAGTGAGCAGCTGTTTGGACACAATTCTTTCTAGAATCTTTGCAATAAAAGGCAGTTTTGAAATTGGTCTAAAATTATGTGGGAGGGACGGATCTAAACCAGGTTTCTTTAAAAGTGGGTTCACGCAAGCCGTTTTAAAATAATCAGGGACACAACCAGTACATAGGGAGCTGTTGAAAACAGAGATCAAATGGGGCCCAACAGAATCTATTACTTTCAGTAAAAATTTTGTAGGTATTACATCAAGTGGGCTGAAGGACACTCTCATTTGTGATACTGTTTTTAAAAGCTCAGACAAGTCGATGGGATAAAACTGGTTAAAACTCTGTTGTTGCTGGTGAGGGACCTCTGAGTAAGAGGCCACGGGGGTAATAGAGGCTCTGATTGACACCACCTTATTGGTAAAATAAGATAAAAACAATTCACAGTCATCATTACTTCCAGCTGAGGCACAAGGAGGGGTTGGGTTTACCAGCTGATCCACAGTGTTAAACAGAAACCTGGCAATGACCCAAAGCACACAGCCAGGATAACCAAGGAGTGGCTCTGTAAGAAGCATATCAAGGTTCTGGCGTGGCCTAGCCAGTCTCCAGACCTAAACCCAATAGAGAATCTTTGGAGGGAGCTCAAACTCCGTGTTTCTCAGCGACAGCCCAGAAACCTGACTGATCTAGAGAAGATCTGTGTGGAGGAGTGGGCCAAAATCCCTCCTGCAGTGTGTGCAAACCTGGTGAAAAACTACAGGAAACGTTTGACCTCTGAAATTGCTAA
Organism: Micropterus salmoides; assembly: GCF_014851395.1. Taxonomy (NCBI): domain Eukaryota; kingdom Metazoa; phylum Chordata; class Actinopteri; order Centrarchiformes; family Centrarchidae; genus Micropterus; species Micropterus salmoides. The sequence goes on from NW_024043372.1 coordinate 21,707,272, forward strand.
CAAAGGCTACTGTACCAAATATTAACATTGATTTTCTCAGGTGTTCAAATACTTATTTGCAGCTGTATCATACAAATAAATAGTTAAAAAATCATACATTGTGATTTCTGGATTTAAAAAAAAAAGATTAGATTATTAGATTATGTCTCTCACAGTGGACATGCACCTACGATGACAATTTCAGACCCCTCCATGATTTCTAAGTGGGAGAACTTGCAAAATAGCAGGGTGTTCAAATACTTATTTTCCTCACTGTAAGAACATGGAATAACTGGGAGAAAAAAAACCCACTTTCTGATCTGCGTGACCGCTGACTGAACAGATAAGGCACCAGGGTTAACTAGCCTGGCTGTTAGCCTGGTCTGGAGCAGGCTAGCTGCACAGAATAAATCACCATGGTAACTTATGTGCTACTGCTTTCGTGAAACCGAGTCATGGCTAAATTCAGCTAGGATATCTGGAATACCGGCTTAATCCGCTATTTTAGTTTTGTGAAACAGCCCTAAGGCGAGTAAATTAAAAACAGTTTCTTATTTACAATACTGGCCTGGCAGGAGACAAGTCTCCTGTAGGTAATGGGTACTGGGATCAAATAAAATAATAAAAACAACATACAGAAGAGGCAGGAAAAGAACACAACAAACCATGGTTTTCATGGTTTGTTGTGTTCTTTTCCTGCACAAAGAAACCACATGAAAGAATATTTAAACACAGACAACAAGAAACATGATAACAGATTAAGAAATAGACAATGTACAGTGAGTAGATGACACTACAAATGGCACAATAGTTAGGCTAAATGAAATGATCAAGACAGCTGCAGATCAACATATGTCACGGGGCTGAGTTATATTTTGAACATTAATATTATTCAGCTCAGAGTGTAATTGTGTGACCTGTCTCCTCCAGGAGATTATTGTAAGGGATGAGGGGGAAAGTAATAATACACATGAGAGGCTGTGGTACAACACAAGAAAAATAACAATGTATGTATATTTCTTGCATAGTATTTGAACTCTAAATGCAGATATTTTTAATTTATTTTGTTACGATTTCTGCGGATAGTAACTAGGCCCACTTGTGTGATGGTGAAGTGGTGCCTGAAATTAATATATTTTGCACATATCATGAAACGGGGCGGAATCCATTTTTTGGCTATACACTGGAGCCATATTCTGATCCACATATGATCAAAATCAATACAAATAATTAAAACAACTTCCCAAGACGAGGAATGGCTGTAATGCTGCGTTCAAGTCACTACGTTCATTTCCACATTCAACTGCCAGTTAGTTAGTTACCAAACTATAAAATTTGGGATTATAATAGTCCTAATCTCTCCAAACAGACAGATCATATTCTACATAAAACACGATCATAGTCCTATTCTAGCAAATAACCCTCAGCTCAGCAATTATTTGGAAAACATGCGGACACTCATGAGCTAAATCGGCGTGAACTCTCATCAACATTTTTTTATTAAATATTTAATTAAAATGTACTGGTCCTTGTGTGATTTTGGATTTTTTACTTTGTATTGTATTGTAATGTTTTGTCCGGTGACCAATGTGGACGCTTTTAGACACGTTGTTTCTGTCGCACAGGACATGAACGCAGCAGTCTCTGTCAACACCAAGCTCAACACAAACATCCACCTCAGTGCCCTTTCACCAATACAACGAGTGTGTCTTACTGCTCAAAGGAAAACACAACGCGTTATAAAATTAAACAAGCGTTATCAGAATCCGCCTTTACGTTATTTTATCGTGCTGGTTAGCGGCCTGGATAAAACTTGGAAGCTAGCAAGTTGACGCTACCTAAGCAAACGTTAATATAACGTCATTTCCCTTCCGGTTTTAACGGTTAAACCTGAGAGGTGTTAAACCAACCGACAATCCAAAGATATTGTGCACAGTCGTTGTTTCCCGTCTGAGCGGCGTGTGGACGACACCAGGGGCCGGTTGATTTATTGAGGTGGACGTGACGCCAAATTTAAAGTAGCAGGCAGCCGGAGGGGGATTGCCCCTCAGTTAAGCGTTAAGCTAGCACGCTAACACGCGGCGAAGGAAAGGTTTGCGATTTTGTTCACTCAGTCTTCATCTGATCACTAAAACCCGTCAGATTCAGCTCCCCGCGGGTCTCAGTGAGCCCACCACTCCATGCCCTCTGCGTGGATGGGAAGTAGTTAGCCAGTGGAGCCGAAGAGGTAACCAGGTCCTGTTCAACATGGAGGATGAAGAGGTTGCAGAGAGCTGGGAAGAGGCAGCGGACAGCGGGGTGAGAAACATTAAACAAATATAGTGCTAAATAGTTATAAACCAGGTTCAACATGACAGTCCGACAATCAAACAGCAAGGATACGCCGGGTGTGTCTGGTGCTTGAATACATAAACATGTTTTTATTTCAGCTCATGTTCTCATCAAAGGAAGCTTCCTGGCTGAGTCCTGCAGGCCTCGCTGTCCCACACCGACGCGGGGCTGAGCCTTGCTTCGTCTCATATTATTTGTTCAACAAAATGGCTCTATGATGTGTGGAAACTCCGAGTAACATCCCCAAAGAGGACTTAATCTTATAGTATCGACTTTTTCCTAAAATCCCCCCATTGTTTAGACACGCCCATTGCGGAAATGACAGACTGCACTGAGTTGAATCATTACAATACTATCTATTTTATTTATTGTGGCAAAGCGTGGGAACATTACTAGTATCTCCTGTGTTCAAATTAAGTATTTCTACAATCTCAAACATTTCATTTGGCTGCAATAACATGCCACTTTAATGATATTTACATGTTGTTGCTGTTGTGGATATTAATATAATGGTTGAGTTGCAGCATGCTCTGTATCCTCTCATCCTGTTTATGAGCAACCTGAAATGGTTTGTATTGGCATAGCAATAAATATTTAACTTGTATATAAAAATGTATATAATACGTAAGGAATCACACTTTTAAGTGCTGTAACCCCTTCTGTCCTGTTAACATGGGAAAAACTGATACTGCGTGCAGCGTATTGTAAAAGCCTTTACGCATAAGTCATGGAGAATGTGTGGTATTTAAGAATACTTTTCCTGTATGGCCAAAGCATACGCACAGTTGCTATGAAAAACAGATCAGTAGCTTAACAAATGTAATTTGATGTTGTGGTATTACAGATTGCAGAGTATCTACATTGTCAATTGTAGATGACCTACTAGTGACCACATATTAAATACATAACTAACCATAATGAGGGATTATTGTTTTGTAATGACTGAATTGTTTGCTATTACTGAGTATGAATAATGAACTTGCTGGAAAGTAATACAAATGTAATAATTGTGTATTTTTCCTCAGGAAATTGAGAGAAGGCTTGAGGCTAAGCTGAAAATAAACCAGGAGGCAAAGTAAGCAAAAAGAAATTGTTTAAGAAATGTTCAGTACATGGTAAGAATGCATAGAAGTTTTTCCCAGTAATTTTATGTTTCTTACATGTTTTACAGGAAATCCAGCTTGGGTTCGAGTGGCTCTCCTGTTCGAACTGCTATTGTAATCCAGGATGACTCTCTGCCTGCAGCACCCCCACCACAAATTCGAATTTTGAAACGTCCTTCAAATAACGGTACTGCTGGAAACTCTGTGTCCTCGGCTCGTCCTTCTCAGCAGATGAAGTCTTTGGCCCAGCGGGAGGCAGAGTATGCAGAAGCCCGGCGGAGGATTTTGGGTAGTGCTTCTTCTGATGATACTCCTCAGGACAATCCGTGCCAGGACAGGTAGGACGATATAATAAACAGTAATAAATTCACACAGTAGTTAAAATTGAGAGGTGAATAAGAAATGAACTGTTATTTATTCTCATTTCTCCTCATATCATTAGGCCAGCTCGTGTGAGTGTGCAGCAACCTTCAGAACCAGTTCGTCCAAACAATCATGTGATCCGCCAGCCCACTGGCCCAGATGGCACCTCAGGCTTCCGACTCTGCAGATAAACACGAGCTACCTACTAAGGGAATCAGCTGTCTCCCTGAGAGGGCATGAAGGGTGGCAGTTGAAGGGGTTGTGTGTGGTTTAAAGAGCAGAGGGGTCGAATGACACAAATATTTGACAGACATTATAAATATGAAGACGTAGCATCGGTTGAAATGAACTTGTCCACCCTCTCTCTACTCTGCTTACTGGCATGGTCTTTGCCTTTCACCTTGTCTCTTCCTTCGGTGGAGCATGGCAAGGGGCTGGCAGAGATCAGCCAAAAATCTGAAACCCCTTCTGTTCCACGCTGTGGACAGGCTCTCGTCTCACTTCCCTACACACTGTGATACTTTAATGTACCGTGAGGTGCCCTATGATTTTAAGTATGATTGGCCGGCCCAGCGCCAGGGCATCAGGTGTCTGTGTCTTCAGGGAGAATGAGGAGAGCTCGTGAGAACGTCTCCGAGCACGTCTCCGAGAATTCCCCGGAGACGTGCAAACGAATGAGCTGGCCTTTCCACTGATGGAGCGTGGATCATGGCTGGGTGTCCACCAGGTAGCTGGCCTCAGTTTGTTGGGTTCAGTGGAAATTAAGCTTGAGTGCAAGGTTATAGAAAGTCCAGCTGAGTAAAAGTGTGTTTTAATACTATAGTTGCATAACAATGGCAGCGGCCCAGACCAGCACTTTCCACAGCCCACAGGCCTCTGTTTGGCAGGGGTGGCTATGAAAGAAATGCCTGGTGGGCACACAGCCTGTGGCCAAAGATTATAGATCAGAAGGATAGAATGTCACAAAATCTTAGCTTATTCAAGCAATAATAATGAATTCACTCCCTGGATTATTTTTTACATATTGCCTAATTACCTGTGCTGTGTTTCAAATTATCTTTTGTTTTAAACAGGTTACATTGTTTCTTCATGTTATGTTTAGGTCAGGAGATTGGTAGTGTATCAGAGATTAGGTGATGTAGCTCATGTAGGAAACTTTATTAGTAGTATCATATTTAATTTTATCAAATTTGAAAAAGTCATGAATTGAAAATCTAAAGTTACTGTGCATATAATTCCCTGTGTGTGCTGCCTGGTGGTTTCTAATCAGATTAGCTAAATTGAAACTTCTCTTACAGCCAACTGCACTGCATCTGTCTAGAAAAGAAGACTGTGTGTGACTCTTTCTGCATTAGTTGGAGTATATTGACTGATTTGGTTTGCAAATTCTTCAGAAATAACTATTAGATGGCCAGCATGGAGGATGATAAAGCCACGTGACAAATGTTTTATCTTGAAAATGATTAAGTCATTGAATGATGAATTTTGCAGTGAAAACTACTAAAATTATCTTTCAATCAGCGTCCTGTAGAATGAAGCCAAATTCCACTGTCTGGTTTTGACGATTGTCTTTCCTGTGGAGTTTTCACACAAATGGATTTTACACCATGGTTTGGGTTTTTTTGCCACCGATTGAAAATAAAAGTTTGCAAAACATGGAATCGATAACCTCATCAAATACTGATGAGTTACGAGTACTGATAGTCACTGACAGGCTCACAGCACTTGTATGCCTTAAATGATCCCTGGTTACATATGTACACTTCCCAGTGGGTAGTGCTTGTTAGTTTTGTGCTTTTTTTTTGTGTATTTGTGATAGTTTCATCATCTCATTGAGGCACAGCTTATAGCTGCAATCGGCAAGAGTTTTAGGCAAATACAAAACCACACACAGAGTGTGCAATAATGCTTTTCTTACAGAAGTGTTTCATGACCATACTTAGACCATAATTTGTCAAAATAATTTCCGGTGTTGGAAGAACTTAAATGAATTGAAACTATTATTAACCGTAAATTAAACAACTTGCTTTTGACAAAGCAGAAAACTTATTAATATGGCTAAAGCTGCTGCATTTGTACCAGTTATTCCGTCACTCTAGCTAGCACTAGAGTGCATCGTTGACTAATGCCTAGGAGTTGAAGTTATCTTTTGTTTCTATTTGATGACAGCAGTATAAGTTATCCTTTGCAGTTCTAACATCTCAATATGTTTCTTTTATGAGATAACATACACTGTTCGGAGGGGATGGCATGCACTGTTGTAAACTGGATTTGGACTTACAGCATCAAGGATACTTGCCTGTAATACAGTTTCCCCATATCAGGTTCAGTTATTGACATAAAAGGGATTTGTAATCCTTTCAGATTGATAAGACCCATGCTGTTCCTATGTGATCATTCACAGCCACCTGTCTAGTTTTGATGTATTTTGAAACTTGAAAAACACAAATGACATTTGAATACCCTTTAATAAACACACTTCAAGAAGAAAAGTTGGTGTATGTTTTTCTTTTATATTTTGTGAAACTTGGTTCTTGAGCAGAAGGTTGGATATATCCGAGGCATATGTTATTTCTAAATAATTTAATATGTGCCACAAAAGAATACTGTAAAACTTCAATTACAGCTAGTCCCTTTTACGGGCCTGGTGTGGCTACACATTTTGACAAATAAATGCAGGTCTCAATTAGAAGCCTGGTCCAGTTTTTAAGTTCTTTGGGTGGATAATACCTCTTTAAACCCACCAGGTCGCCTGATTGTGCTAGTTCTAAGCTGCTTAGACTGCATATTAATATGTTTAAACTTCTGTCAATATGGACATGCTATAGACATAGATCCATTAGATTCTCCACAATTCAATCGTTTAGTTTATGTTACAGTTACAACGAACACCAAACTATTATTCATTCAGAATTACCGGCATGGTTAAGGAATTAAAGACTTGTCCAGTATAGACACCTGTCCCAAATATAGGCAGGGGGAGTTCAGTGATTTAAGCAAATAAATGCCCGGGCTATTAATTGAAGTTTTAAAGTAAACTGATTGTGGTTAATATAAAGATGTTTATAAAAGAATCATCCCCACTATGAATGATATGATTACAGGTGAATTATAAACAATACAAGTATTAGTGGCTACTTATATTCAGTCATTGCCAGTGTGATAATGTCTTCAAAAAGCAACACAATGCAAAACTATGCCATACTCAAATTTACGAAACATATATGACATATGACACAAACTGACAACTTTAAATGCTCAGATAGGTTTGGGATTTAGAAATTGGGGTCACATGCTACAACAGGTTGAGGAAAGTCATTTAAAATCATAAAGTGCTTGAGGGCTCTCGCAGACCTTTCAAACTGCAATGGTGTAAGTCTGAAATCATGCTAGTAATAAATAAACATTTAAAAGGCTGACAAGAACATCTTTACATTTGTTCCAGTAAGGCATGATTAATGATTTGTTTTCAGCTGATTTAATCAAACAACATACTACCAATATATAAAGTAGGCTGATAAATTAAGAGATTGAGACACATACAGATATGTAGGCCCGATGTGTATCCATTTAACCAGGCAGGACACTTAAGAACTTATTATTTACAAGGACGTTTACAATACCCTTCTGCATCACACACTGCAGTTCGCACAGGTGATTTTAATAAATGTCTGTAGGGGTTATATTTAGGGAATGATGACAACTCATCCATCTCCGACATGAACATAATAATAATAATGGTAATAATAATTTACTCCTGCATCCTTTGCTCTATGCTCATTGCACTACTGTCTCAATCTGTCTATCTTGTTTTTTTTATTGCAGTGGTTCTCAAAGTGGGGTCCGGGGACCCCCAGGGGTCCTTGAGGTGGTTTTTGTTGGGGTCCCCAGCAAAAAGGTGAATAGTTATAATTCCATCCATAAGTAACACAATTACTATTTCGGTCATGGGTTCATGCACTTTCTGTAATAAAACATCTACCAATCTAAACCAATTAAACATACCAATCAATCTTCCACCCCTCAAGGACTTGTAGGCCTCCAGGACTCTGAGGCGACCCCTCCCATCCCAGACACAAACAGTTTCAGAAATTCCCTCGTACCCCCACCCCTTTTCAGTACAGACTGTCAATATTTTGCATATCACTGCACAAACATATTCCTACATATTCTTTAAGATTCCTTTCTATTTTTTATATCTTGTCAATTTGTTACCTTATATTTATATAAGTCACCAGAAAATTCCCTTTTAACCTACTTGGCAATAAAACTGTTTCTGATTCTAAAAGCAAAATTTCTATCAGTTGGAGGACCCTGGGACAAAATCTTATAGAACGGGGCCCGTGGTCTAATACGTGTCAGTTTAGGGGTCCTTGACGTGAAAAAGTTTGAGAACCACTGGTTTATAGTGTGTATATGTGTCCTCTATACTATAGCCTGTGTCAGATTTTATTATTGTATTATTGTATGAGTAAGCATAGTGTGAGCAATGTACAGTCCTGAGTCAAATTCCTCGCGTGTGTACACATACCTGGCAATAAAGCTGATTCTAATTGTGATTCTGATAAAAACTACCTAAGTTTTCTACCATAAGTCTGCCTGTTTGTGAACCTTTTCCAGGTTGGGAGAGTGGATGTCTTCCTAAAGAGTGGAAACATGCAGTAATCATTCCAATTGTGAAACCTGGAAAACCACCAGATAACCCTGGTTCTTACAGACTGATTGCATTAACCTCTGTTTTATGCAAAATAATGGAGCGCATGATAACAGACAGACTAGTGGACAAACTGGAGAAAAGCGGGTTTTTTGTGGAATATCAGAGTGGATTCAGACAAGGACGATCAACAATGGATGCTGTATTAGATTTAGATAATGACATTAAAAAAGCCATTGCAAATAAAGAAGCAGTTGTAGCAGTTTTTTTGGACATTGAAAAAGCCTATGATATGCTTTGGAAGGAGGGGTTGTTAATTGCACTTCATGACGCTGGAATCAGAGGAAGAACGTTTAACTGGATTAAGAACTTCTTATGTGACAATTCAGGTGAGGGTGGGAAGTGAATTATCAGATGAGCTTGAGATAGAGAATGGAACCCCTCAAGGTAGTGTAATAAGTCTCAGTGCTCTTTAATATACTAGTCAATGGTATGTTTAGTAGAGTGAGGAAAGAATTCAAGTTCTCATTGTTTGCGGATGATGGGGCCATCTGGAAGCGAGGGAGGAACATCTCCTATATTATGGTCAAACGCAAACTGCATTGGACAAAGTAACTGAATGGGCTAATGACTGGGGCTTCTATCTATCTATATCTACAGAAAAAACTAAATGCATGATATTTGGACATAAGAAGAAAATGCCTACACAGATGTTACAGATTTATAATAGGACTATTGAAAGAGTGAAACATTTTAAATTTTTAGGAATGTGGTTAGATGAAAGGGTGACATGGAAGAAGCATATTGAGATGGTTTCCTTGAAATGTGGGAGCTGACAGTGAATCTATGATGATGATATACAGAGCAATGATAAGATCAACTTTGGATTATGGCTGTGTGGTGTATGGGTCAGCAGCCCCTTCAGTGATTAGCCAACTTCACAGAGTCCAAGCAAAAGCCCTTAGAGTGTGCAGTGGGGCGTTTCGCACAACCCCAATTCCGGCACTATTAATAGAAACAGGGGAGATGCCATTAGAAATAAGAAGACGTAAAATCGTTTTGAAGTATATAATGAAACTAAAAGGACAGGATGAAAATCTACCAACAAAAACCCTGTTGAGTCAACATTGGGAGTTCATGGGAACAGCAAGAGGGATCAAAACAAACTTTACAGAAAAACTCAAATCTATGGCAGAGGAAATTGGTATTTTGAATTTGAATGTATGTCCACGAATATGTCGTCCAGATATACCTTCATGGTTGATTCCTGATCCCAATGTTGACTTATATTTTATGGAAACAAGCAAAAGAAATATGTCAGAGGCTGTAGTGAAGGCGATAAAAGCCCGGATGTGTCAAATATGGGGAGGCCACCTACAAATCTATACTGATGGGTCAAAGGATCCTGAGAGCGGTAAAGTGGCTTTTGGTGTAAGCATTCCAGAAATAGGTTATAAAAAAGGATGTAGAATTCCAGATCATATGTCGGTCTTCACAGCAGAGCTGGTGGCAATCCTATGGGCATTAAAGTGGGTCGAAGATAATAAACAGGAATATTCAGTTATATGTAGCGACTCAGCAGCAACTCTGATTACAATTAAAGATACGAAAATGAAATCTAGACCCGAAATTATGCAGGTGTTGTATAGAATTCACAAAGCAGGGTATGAGGTGGGGTTTGTGTGGGTACCGGCGCACATGAGTGTGGAGGGTAATGAGGAAGCAGATGTGGTGGCAAAGAAGGCGGTGCTGGAGGAAAGAGTTCAAATTAATTTACAATATGGGTTACCGGATTACACAGAAATAATAAATAGGTCAGTGAAAGAAATGTGGCAAAAATCATGGGAAAAGGAAAGAAAGGGGAGAACATATTATTCAGTACAAAGAACTGTAGAGAAAGGAAAATGTGCTTTTAGAGGTAAGAGAAAAGATGCAGTAGTTCTATCCAGACTGAGATTTGGGCACTGTGGGCTGGCTCTGACTGGTAAACACCCTGATGGAAAATGTGAATGTGGAGACAAGGAAACGGTGAAGCATGTATTAGTTCTTTGTAGAAAATACTCTCGCCAAAGGAGGAAATTGTTTAGAGACCTGGGAGCAACTGTAGAAACTATATTTAGCATACGCACCCTAGTTAACTTAGATAGTTGGAACAAAATGAAGAAACTGATCGAATACCTACATAAAACTGGTTTATACACAAGTATATAGGCAATTAGCGTTAAGATGTGAATGGCGACCAGAGGAGGGCAGCAACACGCCACAGATGCGTCTAGTCTGCCGGAAACAAGAAGAAGAAGAAGAAGAACCTTTTCCAGGTGCCCAAACCATCCCGACCGGGTGCGGCGCTGTTTGAATCGAGCACCGCGGCTCTTTGGATCCAGTCGTCGGGTTCATCTCCAGCAGCCGAGGTGTCTGTTGAAGTTCGGAAGTTGCCTTGATAGTTAGTGAAACTTGACAAAATGGCAGAAGACAACAGTTATGAGTCAATGCTCTGCGTGAAGCCCGAGGTTCATGTGTACAGGATCCCGCCGCGCGCTTCAAACCGTGGATATCGGTAAGATGACCTCAAAGAGACGTAACGTTTGTAGCTAAATGTGTCGCTCACCAAGCTAGTTTAACAGATGCATCCATTATCGGACAACCAGTTAGGATGGACGCTTGTCACTTTTCTGTTTCCCTGCAAACGTTAACATGTAGCCGACGTGTTACAGCCCACAGGGCAGGTAACCGCTAAAGATTTAGATAAATAGACACAAGCTAGCTGGTGGTTACACATGCTAGTGGCTAAACTGCGCACGTTAGCGTTCTTTCGAAACGCAAGTTCGTCACAGTTATCTGCTCACAGAAAACCGACACCATCATCCCGTCAACAAACAGTTCATTATCTGTGACTTACACCTGCTGTTACTTGAAAAGTCAAGTATTGTTTTGAACGATAGGATAAATTATGACATTTATGATTTTTATAGCCTGGAAAGCTTGTAATGACACGGCTGGAGGCACTAGGCGAATTTAGATGCTAGCGGTTAACAAAGTGCCCACGAAGAGTCCATAAGTTAGATTTCGCTTTTTGATTAATTAACTAATAAGTGCATGAACTAACTTACTGTCAAACTGTAACTTAACTAGTTATGTGCGTTGTGTGTTTGTTTTGCAGACAAAATGATCGGGATCGATTTATGAAAACATCTGACATTTTCTAGATTTGCGTAGGGGAAACGTTACCTGATGCTGACTGCCTCAGGTCTGACATACATTTAGTTTTTGTCAAGTTGAGTCGCATTATAATGTGACAAGCCCAGGAGCCGTCACCTATCACAGCAGGTTATCACTGTCTATAGCAGCCTGTTGAGAAAACTGTCTTTTAGTAGTTCACTCAAGGGCCACTCACTGGCTTTTCTGGACTTTCAACCGTATCTAACGGTCTTCCTCCGCGGCTTGGATTTGCTCAGATGTAATGACAAAAGTAGAAGGCCGTGAGATATGTTTGAAAGCCCTGGAAAACGTTCCCAGGTGGACCTTGGGGTCATATTGTGATATTTTAAATTACTCCAGCCCACCCAATAGGAGCCGATCCGTCAAATTGATGCACAATATAGAGGTGGTTTTGTTTTTTCAATTAAGCACTACTTTCTAAAGCTGTTTTGGCCGTCCTTTTGTACAGTTGCTTTTCCTCAGTTGCCAGCAGAACATAAGACACCCCTGTTTACACAAATGCCTCATTTTAGTCTTCCTGAAAACTTTTAATTTCACTTCCTCCTGCGCTGAAAAGCCACAGCTGCCTGTGTAATAACAGTGCTCAAAGGCAGCTGTTTCAACGAATGAGGATGAGACAAACCATTTACTTATTTAGATGGGTGTTTCCTGTTTTTCTAGTGCTGCTGACTGGAAGCTGGATGAACCTGCATGGAGCGGTAGGATGAAAATCACCGCTAAAGACAAGATGGCCTACATTAAGTTAGAGGACAGAAACACAGGTGAACAAACTGTGACATCTGCTTGCAGTGCGTGTGTCAGTGTGTACATAACCCACCACATGAATTCTTTGTCTCTAAACTAATGTCACAAGATAATCTGCTTTACAGTTAACTTTACACAATCTTTTACCTCTGCACAATAAGAACGGACTCACTTTTCCAGTGAATCTCTTCATCCGTAATCACCAGAGCACCAAGTATTAGTAAAGCACTAACTGTTTAAAGTGAGCTATCAGTTCCTTTGAATTTTAGAGCGGACTTAAGTGGTGTATCCAAAAAGAAATCCTCGCCACTTGAGCCACGAGACTGCCTCATTGTCTTGTCTGCTCTGTTTTTAGAAGCACTGAAAATAGATCCTTTTTTATTAGTCAGTTGGCATGATTAGCTTTGTGAGAGCTACATGGATCAAATGTGTTCGCATTTAGTTGGCACCCGATGGTGGTTAAAAAGTGTGCTGAGACTTGAAACACCTGGTTCACAGCCTAAGGACTGCTGTAGTATAAAGGGATAAAGGGAACGAAAGCCACCCTGCTGCTTTACTAGTAAAAGGTGACAAGTTTGGTAAGATCCTCCGATTATACTCAAACATCTTTATGTACTCTGTTTCATCAGTTTGTGGGATTTACCTTCATATTTGATCCAGTGTGTGTAGTGTTTGTGTCTTTATGGAAGATGACAGCAAACAGAAAAATAATTGCCATGTGCTCAAAACTCAGGAATAGTCACGGCTGCCAACAGTAATATGTATTTACACAGCAGGTTCCTGGCCTTGCTTGCTTCATATTAACAATGTAATCAAGGCTCGTTACAAATGGTTGGTTTGTTTTGGGTTGTAGTTGTAAAGGTGAGTATTCAAACTAATCCCTGCAAATTATACAATTCCAGTCACATTTATCATAGAGAACATGAAGAAAACATGTACAGCATCACACATTTGTCACAGTGTGATCAAAGCGCCTGTCAACAACCTTGCGATCTTAGTTTGTCCTTTTCAGCCAACCTTTTTACTTGATTACTTACAGCTCAGAAAATAACCCTAAGGCACCATCTGGTGTAAATTTGTTGTTTGCAGGAGAGTTGTTTGCCCAAGCTCCAGTCGAGCAGTATCCAGGGTGTGTAGTTGAAGCCGTCACAGACTCCAGCAGGTATTTCGTGATCCGGATAGAGGATGGAAATGGTAAGTCATCAGAGACTAAGAATAAGAAACAGAATAAAAGAAAGTAGGGGGATATGCTACTAAACACACATTTAATATAATGTCACATTGATATGAAATTTCGTATGTGTGGAAAAAATCTAATTTAAATCTAAATTTGGCATTTGATTTAAGAACTCTAGTATTTATTTTATTCTAAATGTTTCTGTGGGATCAAGCATTAGCCTTTCCCCTGAATGATGGGAAGATTTTGTCTGTTTTTACATTTTAAAAACTTTATTTTCATTGATCACCATGATCTTTAAAGTGACGTGGCCTGGTGTTAGCTGGGATCGCCTCCAGCCCCCTGCGACCCCCTATGAATAAGTAGTTATAGATGATGGATGGATGACGCATTGCGAAGTCGTAGTTGTCATTTAACTTAGGCCTATACTATCCCCTCCACTGTCTGTATCTTCCTGCAGGAATATGTATGTTTTATTATGTGGTGCATAATGTGTATTTGTTTTTATTGCTTTTATAAAGGACGTCATGCATTCATCGGTCTGGGTTTTGCTGATCGTGGAGACTCATTTGACTTCAACGTAGCTTTACAAGACCACTTTAAGTAAGTTAGCTTCTCTTAAAGAGCTTTATTTTTACTATCTGGTTATATTACAGAAGCTTGTCCTATCTTAGCTTAAGTTTCAAAGAAAGGAAAAATTGTATCCTATTACAGAAGTAATTTCTATACTCACGGCTGCTTCCTGTCCTATGTCAGACCTCGTATCTTCACTTAAGAAATCCTAACTAGAACGGGAAATCGATCAAATTCAAAATTGACTTGGCAGTCGATATATACTCATTAATACATGGGTTGGGAAATTTAAAGTGTCATCATAAAGTTTGATTAGCTTTTTTTAATCATAATTTTTTGGTGTTCATGTTGTTCCCTATCGTCATTGCCATACAGACCTAACAACAGTGGTGCTGCCATTTTTGGCAGTTATTTATAGTTAGGACAGGGTCTATACCATCCTGACTTCCTAACTTCTTCTGTAATAGCTAAATTCCTATCCTAAGAGACAAGATAGGATTTATTCAATTCAGTTATAAAACATCTTTCTGTAAACCAAAAATCCAAAATGTTGTCATAACCTGAGATAAGATCTTAGGCTTAGAGTGGGACGTTTCTGTAATGAGGCCCCTGATGCACATTTCTAGACAGATCTTGTTTTTATAAGTGATATTGTGACAGGATTTTTAGTTGCACATTGCCTTCTGGGTAGACCATAGTGCACATTTGTCCATCATGCATATAATTTGTTTTTGGTGTAAGTGAGTGTAAAATAAGTCCATACTCATTCCACAGGAATGAGACCTCATTAGATAAAGTTTGTTACAACACTTATAAAAGTAGCAGCATGTAAAAATGTTTGACCATTAACCTCTGTTAAATGTGATTTTGTATTTGACCCAGTTTTAAAACTAAACTAAACTGCTCCCAGTTGACGCAGATAATTATTATACACTCAAAACTCTCTTTCTAAAGGTGGGTGAAGCAAGAAGGTGAGCTTGCCAAACAGGAAGCTTCGGACATCGTAGCGCCTAAGCTGGACCTCAGCTTCAAAGAGGGGCAGACTATCAAGATCAGCATTGGGGTGAGCCTTTAGTCCCAACATTACAGATGCAAAGGAATTATTGAAATGATGAAATAATAAATGAATAAATAAAGAGGACAAATTTTATGAAGAAAAGAAACTCAGAAACTGTCATGACTCCATCACAGAACATCAAGAAGAAGGAAGCAGGCGGTGCCAAAGTGCGGCCAATGGGGGGGGGTCTACTCCCGCCTCCACCAGGTGCAAAGGCTGGAGGTGTCATACCCCCTCCTGGGGCAGAACCAACAGTCTCAGCTGTGCCGACTAATACTGGTGATCAGAGTGCTATTGTATCAAATCACATTTTTAAACATCGTCACATGGTTTAAAGTGTAATTCATGCTTTCTGTAATTGTTGTTTCCTCCACGTCCAGCCTCTATTTTAGACTTTGGGTCTTTCGTCCCTGCAGCCCAGCCCAGCTCTGACATGTGGGGAGATTTCACATCAGCAGGTTCCAAGTAAGTTTCACAACAAACAAAAAAGGAGTCACCTGCATTTTTGTCTGTGTAGTAATCCACCGTGTCCATCCTTTCACATTTGTTCTACATGATTGTTTTTGAATTCTTTCACACGTCACCATCATCTCTCTCGTCTCCTCCACAGCTCCAGTAAAGATGCTGTAAAATCAGGATGGGTGCAGTTTAGTTGAGTCGTGAGAAAACGTGCACACACTCAGGGTCCACACATTCCACGGACAGGAACGATATTTGGCAAAAAGAAACTTAAGAGACGAACTGTTAGCAAACTTGACTGGTTCATTCACTGCACCTGTTCTGTAAAAGAATATGTTCACATAAAGTATGGCCCGCTGACCAACACACTCTGGAGGAACAAACAGTAAAATGTACATATTTTTTACAATCATTATTTTTTTCTCGACACTATGCTATGCAGTGGGGCCTTTTCTTTTTCTCTGTTAATCTGTCCAGAAATCAGATCTAATTGTGTCCCTCTGTTCCAACATCATGCACATGTTCTCATTACACCAGCACCTCTCATCTCATGGTTGTTTTTACCATTTGGGAAAGTTGTTTTACCTTTTAAAGTATCCATGTTTTGTTCAGCTGAATACCAATATGTGTGGTTCTTCTGTTTCTTAGTTTTTGTTTTAGGAGATCTTGCAAAGCAATATTGATATTTGATTAGTTTTACATCAAACCTCTTTCATAAAAAATTATCCAGATTTTTTTTTTTTAAATCACCTTGTTGGGGGAAAATTCCTGCTTGCCATTTGTCTGTCATTAAAATCATACTTTGTTGGTTTGTTCATGTTTGTCTTTGTGTATGCCCTTCTTTTGTCTTTTCTTCCTGTATGTGTTTTTTTTTTCCATGTGCCTTTTACCAAATAGAAATTTCCTTCATGTTGTTGCTAATTTGATTGAGTATTTGATTAAGTGCCTTTCTGAAAAATATCTCAAAATGTAAACCTTTGTCTTGTTGTAAATAAACAATATATTTCAATGGCTCTTGTTCTGATTCTTATTAGTAAAGTATTAGCTTGTGAGATTGTAGAGACAGTTCTCCCTTTCACAGCTGCAGTATGTTCTCAGATTATTGGACCAATTTCAAGCTTTTGGTATTGCAGAAAATTGTTTGTAATACAAGGAGAGCTTTCAGTAAGTTGTTCATTGTTTTTTGAAACAAGATTGGTTTTAATGACTAATCAGTGTTTATTTCTAAGTTAGATATATATTGAACTTAAGAAACTTGCCCAATTGTCCTTATTACGTTATTTTATTAACCTGCTGGAGTTGATGGTCAATTCAACATTAAAGAGTTGCATAGCTACTTCCATCTTTTGAAACGCCAGAAATGATTTTTGTTTTAAATAAATCCCATTTGTAGGCAATGTAGTTCTGGTTTTATTGAGTTTACAACGTATTCAACAGTATTTCAAATTCTTTAAAAGTAACTCAAGCAGTTAAAGGGTTTATCTGGTTCTTCTGCCTGCGGAATGATTTTGTGACAATGGGAAACGAAAACAGATTTAATTACTGTTTACCAGTTGTAATCATTGTTTTTACAGTTAAGATGTTTGCTGTGGTTATTTTAATGGAAGAGAAGGAATAAGTCACTATGTCAAAGAAAACTTGCCATGGAGTAAGTTAGGCTGCGAAAGTTTAAAAGGAAAATTAGAGCATTTAGACATTTTCTACAGGAATTCTGGGATCTATGATATGAAATTATTGCTTTTGCTTCAGTGAAATTATTTCTAAAAGCAATAGTCATAACGGGACTTTTTTGTATTATCGGGACATGTTTTTATTTATTCGGCTGTATTTTTGGATTATTCTGAAACAAGAAAAATAAATGTTTGTTGGTGGATTTAAGTGAAAATGTTAAATGAGATGCGTGCGATCACACAACAGTAGACCATCCAGATTGCTGTTTATAGACAGGCTGGGTGAACTGGAAGTCCCTCCCCGGAAAAAGCATGGAGAAGATTTCGGAACAAGGCAACCCTGAAAGCAGCTGGTGGTAAATGTATAACTGCTGGGATGTCGCTTGTTTCTGCCTCTATGATCTTACAGCCTGCTCAGGAGAATGAAGGGACGGCAGGATAACAGTCATCTGTCGAGGTGAGGCTATAATCAGACGGAAGTGGATGTTACGCACATTACAGTGTGGATCTCGCTACATATAGCGTGTTATATCCAGGCTGTTGTTTCGCAGCAGCGCGTTTGTGTTTAAATGTCAGTCTCTGCTGCTGTAAAACAAAGTCTTAATTCATGATCCGTGTTAGTCGCTCGGATGCTGCACAGTTTAATGTACAACCTCTTTTCCTCGTTCTTCCTCCTCCTCCCGCCTCCAACTCCTCACAGACACTTTTGAAAACTTAGGCGTGTCCGTTATGGGGATGCATTTTTAATTATGTAGTTTGGTGTGTTAAAATAAAGAGGATGTTGGAGATAGATTA
This sequence comes from Micropterus salmoides, assembly GCF_014851395.1. Lineage (NCBI taxonomy): Eukaryota > Metazoa > Chordata > Actinopteri > Centrarchiformes > Centrarchidae > Micropterus > Micropterus salmoides. Next base: position 21,725,396 of record NW_024043372.1, read on the forward strand.
CAAACACTGTTCCTTTTATGTGAGGTGTTAAAGTATGAAGAGGAAGCAGCTGAAGCTGATTCCTCCATTTATGGCTGAATACGCAGGTTGTAATCAAGCTGGAGTGAGAAGTCATGAGTTTGGGCTTAACTATGGTTTGGTTGTAGAGATGAAAGATCAACAGGTGTGTATTTCATCAAAGCTCACATCTTGCACATTGAAATCAGTGCAGTCATCTACTAGCAGGCCAGTTGGGGGCGCCACAGAAGTTAAGCAACTAAAAGGTTTTATGGTCATGATTAATTCATGCAGGCAGGTCACATAACATATATAACATAAAAGTCCAGCAGTTCCTTAGTAATTATCACAAAGCAGGTTTTTTTTGGACAATTAAAGGAGACCCCAAAATTGACAGCATCTCATCTAATTCATTATTACTATAAACATTATGTGAGAAGTGACAATATTAACATTTTTTCTGACATGGTCAGCTTTCTTCAAACCAAACATCAGTAGCAGTTTGTGGTTAAAATTATAGTTGCTTTGTGTGGGAGTGTGTGTGCTCTTTATTTACTATTTATTTACCCTGAGAAGGGGGGGGGGGGGGGGGGATAACGCTGGGCTGGGGGTCTGTACTGGTATTCACACAATGATCCTGTTGTCTGTAACTATGACAATCCAAACACCAAACACTTGTGACATAGTTTTATATTCACATGTCTACAGACTCCTTTTGAATAACCTTATAGTTCTGAATTTGCTAAGGTTTCCATGTATTATTATATAAAAATAAGATTAACATTTAACCTCAAAAATGTTTTACAACATCAAATTAGAGTCAGAGATTTAAAGACATGTCTGTGTTTTTAACTCTCCTCAGGCGTTAGGCAACTATGGGATTATTCTGATACATGTTTAACATGCTGCAAGGTCAATGTTTTAATTTTAGGGGAGAACGGGGCCAGCTGTAACATCTTTCCTCCAATCAGAAATTACTGAGTGCCTCTGTTACTCGCTGTGCTTGAACAACATTATGTTAAAGACACAACACATTTTTAGGGCTGCAGCAAACGATTACTCTGCAGTCTATTTTCTCTATTAGACAATAATGAAGAATAACATTTAACACTCAAAAACATAGACTGTATAAGACAACATGACAGGTCCCCAAAAGTAAAGCCAAAAAATCTCGATCGCCCCTGTTAGCTGGCTGCAGTTTAGGCCCCCTCCATGTTAGCTGATGCTACATGGACCAAACAAAAAAATCAAAATAAATAGACATTTTTCACAAGGATTTCTGTTATGTGTTCATTTTTCTGAAGTTTGGTTTTAATTAGTTATTTGATGCAATAAAAAGGGGGTTCATGTCATGATTGACAGCTGAGTCAGGACCTCGAACCTGATCTGATTTTTGGTACAGTGGGGGGAAGTAGAGACGAGTCGTCCATCTTTATATACAATATGTCTGAAGCCAAATATATTTAAGTTATTATAACAAAAGTAAATCTATTTTCTTATAGAAAAAAATTATCTACTGAATATAATAGTTGGAAACTAATTTTGTGTCAACTAACTGATTAATCGATCAACTGTTTTTCCTCAATAACAATATAATAAATGTTCAATAAATGTTTGATTTATTTCATTTGAATCACAAACAAATTTGCACTTCTATTAAAATATTTATTTTGTTGAGGCAAAAGGGACTGAATTTTTACTCATGCATATTTGTTGAAAAATTTTTTTAATTATAATTGTTTTGAATGTTCTACCTCAGATTTGTTAAGTGATCCACTGTTTGGCATCAAATGTTTGTCATGTTCTGACCATAAAGAAAAGTTTAAGGTTGAAACCACAATTAACCATCTGGTTTCTTTAACTTTCACTCAGTAGCAAAAATCAGCCTTTAAACATGAAAGAAATAATGATTTGACTTTTATTGTGATAATTATCTATCAAATGATATAAAATCTATTATCATGAAAACATTTTTGGACATATTGCCCAGCCCTAAACTAGGCTAAGCGGGAAACTGCCCCAGCAACCTCAGGGACCCCTAGATTGTAGGAATTGTGTGGTAATTTGATTAACTGATTTATGTAAATTGAACCAAAACAGTAAAGTTGCAGACTGGACAGCTAAACAAAGAGGGCCTTGATTCTCAGTGAGATTGGCAGTAACGTTACTAGCAACGCCCTCACCTATCTGGTAGCCTATTCATTTGATGCAAGTTATGCTGATAACTGCAATAACCTTTAGCATCTTTCAACAAACTGCACGCAGAAAACCTGCTAAAAATCTTGGTACTGATTTGTTTTGACCCTGAACTTCTCTACTCAAAATTTTATTTTCAAAATCGATTAAATAAATTCTACCTTGCAACATTAAAAAAAAAGGTTTGTCAAAATATGTTTAGATTTGATCCTTGCAGGTGTAGGGCTACGTTTTGTTTCGGCTTCTCTTTATTGTTGCGCAGCTGAATAGTGGTTTGGAGGGTTGTGAATGCGAGTAGTGAGAGTGGAGGTGGAGGACGTGGAGGGGAGTGCATCTTAAAACCTGGTATAATCCTGCTGTCCTCAATCTCTGCCTGCCTGCACCGGAGGAGGCGACTGGACAGACACACTCCGCTCCCCTGCGACCAAACTTTCTCGCCTCCAGCAGCAGCAAATAAACCAGCTTCAGGTTGTGAACTTCGTTTCGTTTATCGCACCTGCTGGAGAGCAAAAGACGACAGTTCAGTCTGTGAAGACGTAGAGTTTACTCGGAGTTAATCCTATTCGCTGGGGGATTTTAAATATCTGCTGCCGCCGCGATGAGCGCCGCGGAAAACTCAGACACGGACACCAACAAACTGGAGTCTGTGATACAGGTGAGGTACACCTGGCCTTCCTTCATCTCCCCCATCGCTTATCAAACATACAGCACTGGTGATGTGACATAATAAAGCGGCTGGCTTATGTGAGTGCTTGTTTGTGTTGGAGGACAGCACTGTGTTTTCATCAGGCTGCAGTTTTGGATTGGTATAACTGTTGTGGCACCACCTGGTCTTGTGGCACTTTTCAGAGTCGTCATCATCATCATCTTTCAGTTTATTTTCATTTTTATTTATTTATTAATAAGGACAACACACATTAATCAACATTACTGTGACTGTGCCAGTGATAGATAGCTGGCAAATTTTTAACTACAGTCTTTTGGCAGAATGTTTTGAAACCTTAGAAATGAACCATGATCATTTCATTGTTGTCACTGCATGTATATGGAACTATAGGCTATCAATATTTGCTTTTCTCTTTGAGTGAAATGTAAAACATCAAATGTCTGTGTCTTTGTACATCAGAGGCTGGAAGAGAGTGTTTTGTCTGAGGAGAAGAGGCTAACCGTCCGGGGCCCTTCACCAGACGCACCCCCTACATGTCTGCCAGCACGAGTACGAGAGATTGTCACAAAGAACCTCAACGATAGCTGTGAGTTGCCTGAGCCTGTTCACCAATCGTATCAAATGTATGCTGCAACCCTTTTCTTTGCCTAATCGTTGTGTATGTCTGCTTTTTTCTCTCAGCAGCCGGAGCCATGTCCTCGGTCATGTCCCTCCAGGAGGAGAACCGGGTGCTGCAGGGAGAGCTGGCCAGGCTGGAGGATCTGCTGGCGCACAGCCGAGCGGACCGAGATGAGCTCGCCATCAAGTATGGTGCAATTAGTGAGAGGGTAAGTAAGGCAAGACACGGGGTAAGCAACAAGCAGCAACAGATGGCAAGGAGGGAACAGAGAGCTGATAATTGGATAAAAATAAAACAGAGATATGACTATGAATAACGTCCCAATCAGGTATCATAGTTTATACACATGGCTGATCAACGTTCGTCATCTCCACTCTTTGTATATAAAGACTTTCAGAATCCTCGAGGTTATATACACATAAAGGGAATGCTGTGGCACTTTTCCCATTTCATTATTTTCTTGGTCTTTGTCTGAGATCTGCTGGTCTCCCAGGTGACGGGGCTGAAATGAACTGAAGTGTAATGTTGCCATGGCGTCTGTCACCCTGGGTGACTGTAAACAGGGGCCTCAGAGGGGACAAGAGGCAGTGAAGTGGTGGGGGGCCCTGACATTACTTAAGTTAACATGCAGGTCTGCATCCAAATACAACAGACAACTGAGATGAAGTTCTCATTTCCTTAAAAAAATTAGGTCCATCATGCAACTATGTTATTTATTATTAATATTACTATAAATCAATATTAAACTTTGTTAAACTGGCTGTTGAGATTACTGCTTTTCATCCTTGTACCACTTACGACAAAGCAATGTTTATTACCTTTAGAAAGTTTTCTGCAACAGGTTTCTGATTAGAAAGATTTTAGGTTTTATTTCTAATCAACTAATTTAATTAAATGTTATCAAAGTAAATAGTTGTTCTCCACACTGGGATGCTGCAACCCTTCCTGCTGTAGTGAGTGACTAAAACAAGAAACATTGCTATGAGTTTGTTTCGATGCCAGGTGACAGATGGCCACTTATTATACCTGTAGTATGATTAAAAGTTTAGTTTGCATGAATATACACAAAATGTTTGATACAGAGCAACAGTAAACAACACTGAGGGCTATAACTATTAATGCACCAAAATAATGATCATTTACCTTTAATGCCCTATTAGTATTCTTTGTAAGACCATATAAACTGATAAAAGGCTTCTTGGTCCCATAGTAAACATGATATTACTGTATATACACACACAGTTTTGTAAAATATCAGGCTGGTGGTGTGGAAGACTTGTTTTTAAGAAAATAAAAAGAGAGTTAATTTCTTTTGAAAATGGTGCACTCCTATTTATAATTACACAGAATTGAGCACTGACGTAGAGCATCAGTCTGCACAGAATAAGTCATAAGTTACTGCAAGACTGATCAAATCAATCAAAATACAACTCTAAAGCTTCAGAACAGCTACTAAATGGACCTTGTGGTGAGTGTTTTAGCTACTGTTGTTTCCAAGGTGACTCTAAATACCCTTTAGGTGTAAATGTGAGTGTGAGTGGTTGTTTGTCTCTGTGTGTTGGCCCTGTGGTGAACTGGTGACCTGTCCAGGGTGTACTCCGCCTCTTGTCCAATGTCAGTGGTGTCTGTGGTATTGGCTCCAGCTCCCCCCACGACCCTACACAGGAAAAGTGGTTATAGATAATGGATGGATGGATGGTTCCAAGGTCAAGAATGAACTTTGAAACTCAAATACTAAGCATGGTGGGGTTAACAGTATGTGTAGGTATATGGCAAAATTCACAGCAGGGCAGCAGCGAGACGATCTGTGACCATCTGTGAAATATGTTTGTGTAAAATTAAAGACCCCCTAACTCTTACTTTTAATTACACCCACAGCTGGAGCAGGCGCTACGTTTTGAGACGGGAGACGGGGACCATGAGTCACTAGAGTCAAGAAGCCTGGCACAGCAGAATGTGGATTTGCGCCGGCGGCTGGATGAGGAGCAGGCAGCCTACAAGCGTAAACTCACTGCGTACCAGGAGGGTCAGCAGAGGCAAGCGCAGCTTGTGCAGAAGCTGCAGGCCAAGGTACGATTGTTTTCTTCTGTATTTAGCTGGGATGTAGTCACCGGGGTGTTACACATCTGTAATAGTTTTCCTGCTGCTTCAGGTACTTCAGTACAAAAAGAGGTGCGGGGATCTGGAGCAGATGCTGCAGGAGAGGTCCTCAGAGCTGGAGAAACACAGGCTGAGCGTGAGTGGTGTTTTTTGATTTTAACACCAGGAAAAATTATCCACACTTTCCATAATAACTCTATCAAATATTCCCTTTTAGAGCCACAGTGAGACATCAAATGGTGGCCATGAAGACGAATCTAGCAGCAACCTGGAGGATGCTTTAATCCGTCTGGAGGAAGAACAGCAGAGGTGACTGATTACATGAGTGACATCACATACAGCAAGAGTTTCGTTCTCTTGGTCTTGTGTGCATCAAACACCTCAGAATGTCACATTGTTTTTGCCCGACTTGTGATGACGTGTTTGTTTTCTTTCTGTATTTTCAGGAGCAGCAGTTTGTCTGCTGTGAACGCCATGCTGAGAGAGCAGCTGGAGCAGGCCGGTTTGGCCAACGAGGCCCTAAGCCAGGACATCCGCAGGCTCACTGCTGACTGGACAAAAGCCAGGGAGGAACTGGAACAAAAGGAGTCTGACTGGAGGAGAGAAGAAGAGGTGAGGCAGGGATGCTAACGAAGCAGTAAAACATTTTAAATTAAGAAAATGTGAAGATAATTTACTTGTTCTTTATGTCTCAGTCTTTCCACAGTTACTTTAGTAGCGAGCACGGTCGACTGCTGATGCTGTGGCGCCAAGTGGTCGGGTTTCGGAGGCACGCCTGTGAACTGAAGAGCGCCACTGAAAGGTAAAGCACAACAATGTGTAAACTGCCAAATTATGTCCTGCACACTGCTTTGAATCTTATCTAAATGGGCACAGAGAACGAAATGTTACTGACATTTTGCCCTCTCTCACCTCCCTTTCACTCTCCCTCCAATCTCAGGGACTTGTCAGATATGCGTAACGAGCTGGCTCGGGCGTCCCACTCCGCTCAGGTGTCCTGTGCTGGTCTGTCCGCCACACTGAATAGTCAGGAGGGAGGAGCAGCTTTGGTCCTGGAGCGGGAGAAAGCTCTGCGGGTTCAGCTGGAGCAGCAGCTGAGGGAACGATTGGCAGAGATGATTAATCTTCAGACCAGAACGGATGCAGAGAGAAGTGAGCTCAACATCAGGTCAGGGACTGCCGTCTTATTGGATGAGTTATTAATGCATTGTTTTTTAATAATGTTGATGCTTATTATTTCAACTTTCAGGTTGTCAGATTCAGTGCGAGAGGGGGAGAGGCTCAAGGGTCAAATTGAAGAGAGAGACAGAGAAATTGTTGTACTGACAAGGAGGCTGGAGGTGAGGGGTCATTACTGTCAATAACTAAAAACACATCAATGATCCTTCATTTGCATGAACACACACTCTAGTTTATTTTGAGTTCATCCCGCAAACGCTCTCCAGCTTTCATAAATCACTTGCAACCGCTATCTGCTCTGTCTTAATGTCCGATTCACAAAAGATATTGTGCTAATGAAATTACAGCGGAAACACGCCCATAAAGTTGCAGCTAAGTATAATTTGCACTTGTATTGCATCTGTTAAATGTTCATTTCCAGTTCCCCTTCGAGGGAACTCGAACTGCGTCGGTGACGACACTATGGGAACGCCCCTGGGCGTGGCAGGGCTGAACTATGAATGAAACTACTCCAATCCTATTGGTGTTACTAGAACGGTAGTGTGTGACGGCGTAACCGGAGGGGGTATATAAGCACGCCGGCACATAATACACATTAGCTTCTTTCTATTCAGCAGGCACTCTGGCTATGTTTGGAAGCTCCATTTTTCTACCTGACATCGAGACGAAGCAGCAGAAGATCATGTCAAAGCAATTCCGACAGTGTGTCTTCCCTTGTGAGCGTTTCATCACAGAAGGTGATACCCATGGGATGTGCGTCTCATGCCTGGGGATGTCGCATGCTCAGGCGGCTCTCGATGGGGCTGCCTGCGACCATTGCGAGGCCCTGCCCCTGAGGGTGCTGAGGTCTCGAGCGGCTCTCTTCCTAGAGGATGGTCGGATACGCTCCCCTCGTGGCACAGGCCCCGCAGTCGCTGAGGCGTCGCGGCGGCTCCGATCCTGGGGATCACAACGTGAGATCGCCGAGGGTGCCGGAACGGCTGAGGCCTTTTTCCGGTCCTCGTCCGCGGAATTCTCATCCCCGATCGGGAGCCCATTTCACGGTTTCTCCCACTCGAGGGGCGAGTCCGGAAAGGCTGACACGATCTGGCTCTGAGGAGCTAGATGTGCTTAGAGGAAATGGAACGTCATCAGCCCTCGCCAGGATACGAGGAGTTGTTGGAAGTGGTGACGCGGGCCGTGGCCAAGCTGCACATTGATTGGCCACAGGCGGTGCAGCAGCCATCGGCAGGCAGCAAACTAGATGAGCGGTTTCTGCAACACCGAGCGCCACCCCGCGTCGGCCCCTACCATTTTTTCCGGATCTGCACAACGAGTTGTGTAGATCATGGAATAAACCCTTCTCTGGAGTCGGCTGAGGCCAAGCACCTGACCCTTAAAATGACCTTTCTCCTCGCTATCACCTCTCTGAGGAGGGTGGGGGATCTCCAGGCACTGTCGGTGTCTCCCCGATGCCTAGAGTTTGCCCCGGGGAGGGTCAGGGCCATCCTGCACCCTTGTCCAGGTTATGTCCCTAAGGTTCCGGCCAGACTGGCAGGGTCCACGGTGCTGCAGGCGTTTCATCCCCCACCTCATGTGACGGCGGAGGACGGGAGACTTTATCTGCTCTGCCCTGTCAGAGCACTGAGTATGTGCACACTCTGAGGTCTTCCCGGTGGAGGAAAGCAGACCAGTTGCTGGTGTGTTTCGGGTCCCCCAAGGCTGGGCTCCCCGCTTCTAAACACACCATCAGCAACTGGATCGTTCAGACTACTTCCCTGGCCTATCAGGTGCGCAGTTTGCCTTCATCTATGGCTGTAAGGGTGCACTCTACTCGAGGCATGGCGGCTTCTAGGGCCCTCCTCGTAGGGGCGTCACTCCAGGATTTGTGTGATGCAGCTGTCTGGGCCACCCCTCACACTTTTATCCGGTTTTACAGTCTGGACCTGCCTTCTGCACCCGGCACCCGTGCGCTCTCCTCCTAGTCGTGCCGTCAGGTTCTGCACGCTGGGGGCAGGCGGGGTTTCGGTACGGCCTAAGTGGGTATCTCATTCCGTAGTGTCGTCACCGACGCAGTTCGAGTTCCCTCGAAGGGGAACGTCTCGGGTTACGTATGTAACCCTTGTTCCCCGAGAAGGGGAACGAGACACTGTGTCGGTCCACCACACCTCACCCCGCCTGGAGTGCCTTGCTTCATAGAAAGGGCTAATGTGTCTTATGTGCCGGCGTGCTTATATACCCCCCCCGGTTACGCCGTCACACACTACCGTTCTAGAAACACCAATAGGATTGGAGTAATTTCATTCATAGTTCAGCCCTGCCACGCCCAGGGGTGTTCCCATAGTGTCGTCACCGACGCAGTGTCTCGTTCCCCTTCTCTGGGAACAAGGGTTACATACGTAACCCGAGATGTTTTCTGTAGAGTGCAGAATTTGTGTTTCATTTTGCTCGTTTTCCTTCAGGAGCAGAGTGGTAATGAGGAGACTGACATGCAGGTGATGAGGACTCACACTGAGACTCTGTTAGACACTCTGCGAGACATCGCTCAGGTAAACAACAACACACATCAACAGTTTTACATCACTGTGATGTGAGGGCCTCATTTTGACTTATTGTTTTATAGACGGTATTGTCCGATGGAGAGTCGTCATCAGAGGCAGACCAGGACAACTCTGGAGCTCCGCTGCTAGCGTTGATCTGTAGTTCCTCCCCTCACCCCTCCTCCTCCCCTCGCAGGTTGTCCTCCCCCTCTCGGCTCTCCTCACTTGCTCCTCTTTCTGAGGCGGCGCTGTCTGCTCTGCGCTCTGCAGTCACAAACAAGACGCTCCAGCTGCAGGTAACATGTAATTTTTCTAAACCCGCTTTATGATAAAGCACACTGCTCGTTTAGGACATCGTTTACTGTTCACGCCGTTTTCATTCATTTTATTTTATTACAGTAATTGTTTTAGAAATAAAGCACATTTCACATCATCAGACTAATACACAAGGACAACTAAAAACAATGCTGTGTGTTTTCATGCTCGTACTTTCACAGTTTATTATGATAAAATTCAACTTTATTGTCACATATGCCATCATACACAGTACATCGTATAGCGAAATTGCTCTTAGTGTTTAACCCATCCTAATTAGGAGCAGTGGGCAGCCACTGTGCAGCATCGAGGTACCAGCTCAAGATCTACGCTAGTACCTTGGTCAACTGCACTGACTGGAGACATTAACCTAACATTCATGTTTTGATGATGCACGTGTATTGAAAATGGATTTAAATATCCACATATTTGAGACGGTAATTACTAGGGATGGGGGGGGGTGGATCGATACAGCATAGTATCGCTATATTTTCTGTGGCAATGTTGTATTGATACACGGACGCTAAGTATCAATCTTTTATTATATAAATTGTAAATGAGAATTTTACTTTTTGGTACTATAATTATCTTGTGCAGAGTTTTGTGTGCATGCCGTGCTGCCGACAATTGCACGCACGTCGTGGTTCCTCGCAGGCCTATTTCAAGTAGCTGACTATGTAAAAACAATAAAATATTCTTTATGTGGTTCATCAACGTTGATAAATTATCCGAAAGTCCCGCGAGGTGCGAACAACTCAGCACAACACCACTGAAGCTGGAGCTCCACTCTTCTGCAAGTCTTCCTTCACTGCACACAAACACGCTACGTCTACGAATGCGCACTGACGACAATTCGTTACAATTTTGGATTTATATACGCACTTTAAAAACATTTATTGACTTTTTACATGTTTATTTACAGCATTAAACGTTCATCAAATGAAATGTGTATTGTAATAGGCTGTATATTAACTTATTGGGAGGAAACTGGTAGTTCTAAGTAAAATCAGACGTTGAGCACTCCCATATCGCCCAAAATGGCAGGATCCTCCATTCGCTGCGAAGCTTCGACTGTGAGATTGACAGTTGAATCAGGCGCCGCCCATCAAAGCATCGAATCTTCGACTATTTGGGGTCAGCCCAAAGTCCTTCAATATCTTTAATAAAAAAAAAAACTAAAACTCTTTGTGACCCCACTTGTGTTGTGTTTGCAGGATGTTCGAGGGCGTCTGCTCTCTGCCCAGTCCTCGGTACAACAGTTGCGCAAACAGCTTTCAGAGACTGATTTGGCTAAAAGAGACGCAGAACAGCGAAATCAAGCTCTTCAGAGAGAGCGGGACGCTGCCCAGAGAGAGAGGGAGACCGCACAGAAAGAAAAGGACCGTCTGAAGCAGGAGAGAGACACGCTGGCCAGGTTTACATCACCATCTTATTCACAATCTGCTTCTAATCCCTGAATCTTTCAGCATATGTAACTTTAACTCTTCAATACACTGTTCTCCTTTCCACATTATGAACACTACAGTGAGAAGGTGAGACTGGAGAAGACTGCGCAGGCAGTACAGAGCAGCAACCAGATCCTGCAGATGGACTTCGAGAAGCTTCAGCTGACTGTGGCATCAATGCAACGAGAGCGAGATCACGAGAGGGAGGAGAAGGAGGCTGCCGTTCAGGAGAGAGACCGGGCGAAGGCAGAGACTCAGAGGATGTAAGTAGGCTAATTGCTAGTGATGTAATGTGGACACTAATCCACAAAGTCTTGTGCAGCCAACAGACCGTACATGCGCTTACAGGAAGCCATTCAAAAGCTCCAGTACAGAGAGATCGTCTTCATTTACAGACCCCCTCCTGACCTGCTTAACAAACACAACCCAAACACCGGTGAACATATGTAACGCGTATATATGTAACGCACGATAGCAGAGGTGACACCTTTTTCACAATGAAATTAATTTTCCACCAGTCAAACAAGCCAACTGACTCAGTTGGACTTTTAGGTCTGGAAAACGAAACAGTAAGAAATCAAATTTTAAAAAAACACTGAGCGACAGGACGCCTGTATTTGTATAGGCTCAACAGATTGAGTACCTTCATAATACTTGTGACACTGTATTTCACCTTGTACTGGGCTCCTAGGACTCAAATTGTGTCTTCAATAATTCCCCTGCACACGACAATAAGCTTTACACACTAAAAAGCACACACACACACAGAGCCTAACTCCCTCATCAGTAGCCCTAAATGTATTGATACAGTACTGCATGTGTATTGTTTTGCGGAAGACAAAAGCAGTGGGATCAGAGTGAGAGTCGAGCCTCCGCTCAGCGTGGAGAGCTGTCTGCAGTGAGGGAGACTCACCAGCAGTGGGAGGTTGAGAGGCATCTGCTGGAGGGAGAGAGAGCCCAACTCTCTGAAGCACTTGCTCGGGTAAGAAAGAGACAACATGTGCTCATTTAACTTTTGCAGATTTAATTTTCTGTGTTGTCATGTTGTGTATGACCTTTTGTGTGACGTTCATTTCCCCTCCAGGCTGAGAGCAGTAACGCAGAGCTCTCTCTGCTGCTTAACAAGCTGCAGTCTGAGGATGCAGCTCTCAGAGACTCTCTGGCCAAGATGGGAAACATGAATGAGGGCCTGGCCCAGGACAAAGCTGACCTTAACACCTACATTCTCCAGGTGAGTTCATTTCATGAATGTACCCCTTAAAGGGTTCATTATGCTTGAGATGAACTAGCTCAAATGGGGATAAAGCTGCACAATGCTCTCCTTGAATGCATTCATGGTTACGCACACAAAAAGTGACAAAAGCAGTTTTGTAAAGAATGAAGAGAAGATTAAACTTAGGAAAGTTACAAAATCTGTCAGATGAAGCCCTCCTCCAATTCAGGGTCGGACAAGTGACGTCAGGTTCAGGTTCAGGTTCAGCTTTATTGTGATTATACAGGATTGCACAATGCGATGCTGTAGCCCCCTCCATGCTTCATACTCAGAAATTTATAAATGAATATTCAAATATTTTCAATTAGAATATAATAAAACAATTAAATAGGCAACAAATATAGAAAAAATATAAAGAAGTAGTATTTTATATATATATGTGTGTGTGTGTGTGTGTGTGTGTAGCTGTCATCCACTTATCAGAAAGTCGGTGGTTCTATCTCCCAAAATGGTCCTGATGGCTGTGCCATTGGTGTGTGAATGTGTATGAAAGAGTTAATTTCTGTTTCTGATGTGCAGTTGGCACCTTAGCCTCTGCATCAGTGTATGAGTGTGTGTGAATGGGGTGAATGTGATGCAGTGTAAAGCGCTTTGAGTGGTCAGAAAGACTATAAAGGCACTATACAAATACAGACCATTTACAATATGTGCAGTATCAGTGTAATATGCAATGTATGGATTAGGGTTAGTAGTGGGAATGAGGGTTGTGCAAAGGCAATGGCATGGTAATAAGAAGACAAGCATAACAGAAAAGTTTAATGTAATTTGAAATAGGTTGTATGTCCTTATTAATGTGAACACATCATTATGTCTCTAAGCTGGAGGAGGAGAAGGACCTCCTGCAGGCTCAGAAACGGGAGGCGCAGCAGGAAAAATTGACCATCAGAGATGAGCTGGTCCGGTTGGAGCAGGAACGGCTGGAGCTGGACTCTGCCCGCATCGTGCTGCACCAGTCACTGCAGGACACCGAGCAAAGCCGGGTCGGGATGGAGGCAGAACTCCAGAGTCTCAGGGCTGAGAGACTTAAGCTGCAGGAGAAAATCACACAGGTGCATAACAGATTATGTATTACATCATCATTTAAAGGCAAAGTCCAACTAAAACACATTTATTAATCAGCCTATCTAATTATTAATTAGGTCACATGCCTTATAAGTAGTCGATGTGACCTCATTTAGAGATACTTCTTATGCAGCTATAATGGTGTTTTGTAGATGCTGCTAAAACAGCAATGGAAACTGACAAAAAACATGTTTCCTGAAAACATCAAATGGGATGGAATTTTCCAGCATACGTGTGGTTTTTAATTTCTTTATGTAAATGTTTTCTTTTTTGGCTTTTGTTGACAGCTTTGCGGCGAGGTGACCTCTCTGGGATCAGAGTTGAGTCTCGCTAGAGGAGAGGGCCAGAGGAGCGAGGTGGCCTTAGAGGAAGCCGGCCGCAGTCGGTCAGAACTGGCCCGAGACAAAGCAGCGCTGGTGGTGCAACTGACGGCGTCTGAGAGAGAAAACACCGTGCTGTCAGAGGAACTAGCTGCTTTTAGGTGTGTGTCGCTGTCAGTGACACATCTGTTTTTCCACACAAGTCTGTGTGACTTGACTGTTTGACTTGTACTTGTGATCCCGCAGATCGGAGCGGGAATCCCTGGAAACCAGTCTGTTCGAGGTGCAGCAGCAGCTTGTTCAGGTGGAGTCTCGTAGAGAGCAGCTGGAGACAGAGAATCAAAACCTTCGAGTCCGCTGTGAAACTGCAGCAGGTGAGTGACGAAGAGGCGGCATGTAGAGGAAAACATACGAATGCAAAGAGAAAAGAGGATTCTGAGTAGAGAATTAGATGAATAAAACAGAAGAGATAAACAACTGAAACACAAGAACACCTCTTTAAGAGCTGAACTAGAAGATGTTTGGTATCATTGGAAATACAGTAATATGACAGAATGAGAACCTAATTCTTGAGCCCTGTGTTTCCCTCACTTGGATGTTTCCCTGGATGGGATTTCCAGCTGAACTGAGGCGTGTACGCTCAGATGGGGAGAATGTGTTGGCCCAGGCCGAGCGGGAGAAACAGGCTCTAACTCAGACTCTTAATACTGCACAGCTGGAGGCCCAGCAGGCTTTACGCAAGGCCATCTCCGAACACCAGGAGGAGGTGGAGAGACTGGTCTCAGAAAAGGTCAGAAGGTTCAGTGTTACTCAAAGCACTGTCGACCTATTTTTACTTTTTCGGATAAGGCTGTTGATGCCAACGACTCTTTAATCCGTGTTTGTGCTCTCGGCTGCTCTGTTTCACAGGAAGTGGTGCGGCACAACCTGCTGATGGAGCATGAGGGCACTCTGAGGAAGCTCAGGCAGGAGGCGGAGGATCAGCTCCACAGAGCAGAGAGAGAGAGAGAGCAGCTGCAGGATGAACTGAGGAGCCTCCAGCATGACAGAGATCAGAGTTTGCTGCAGGCTGAGACTGAGAAACAGCAGGTCTGCTCTGAGTCCAGGCCTCTGAGAAACGTGGTGCTGGGTATCTGATCAATAAGCATCAGATGAGAACAAGATTCCTTTATTAACGAACATCTCTTTCCTTTTTAACTGTTAATTATTATTTCTCATTATGCTTGCCCAAAGCATATCTTCTTCCAGCCTTTTTTTCACATCCACCTTTGACAGTATTACAGTTTAGCTTCCAGCTTTTGTAGAATTGTATTTCAGTTTTTTTGCTTCTTTTGATAATACAATTCAGCTTCCTACCCTGTCTCAACTTTGAGGTTTTCCAGCAGTGCAATGAATTTTGGCTTTAAAGTGTCTGCATCTCCAGCAGTGCACTGATATGTTATTTCAGCAGTCAGCATTCACACAGATTTTCTGCAGGAAATGCATTTTCTAATTATTGAACGTGATTTTGCTAGCTTTGCTGCATCTAAGGAATATCAGTATTGACAAAAACATCCTCGATATAATCCTGATAATGGTTTCATATTGCAGCCTTTCTGTCATTGTATTTCATTAGATACAGGTTGGAAGCGGTGTGGCTCAACTCTGGAACATCTGTTGTAAGGTCCACCTCTTTGTTAACAGACCTTTTCTCTCTTCCCAGGCCCTTTCTCTGAAGGAGGCAGAGAAAACTGTTTTGTCTGACAGGGTGTCCTCCCTGCAGGCTGAGCTGTCAGCTGCAGCCCTGGAGGCTGAGCGGCTGTCCAGAGAAGCAGCTCATTACAAAGGGCAGGAGCAGGTGATGTGACTTCCTGTCCACTGAGTTTATATTCATATTTTGTTGTTATTGATACATCTTCTAATCATCTAATCATAACATCAAGTCTAATATACAGCAAAAGCATCAGGGAGATCTACTAAACTGACTTTCTGTTTTGTGTTACACAGATCAGGGTTGGGGCTCTGACCAGCGAGCTGCTGGAGCTTCGCTCTCAGCTGGAGGATGCAGCTTCTGTTCATGAAAGGGAACTCCACAGTCTACGAGAGACTTGTACTGATCTTCAGTCACGTGCTGATGTTGCTCTCAAAGAGGTAGGTGATGATTTACTAGTGAGAATATCAAAGTGATGCAGTACAAATCAGACAGTACATACCTCCACCAGGGCTGCATATCCCTCCTAATTTGTTATTGTAATAATACACCAACATATATAGTGACAGTCATGTTGTTACTTATTTTAATTAAAGTAGATGCATTACATCATGAGAAACCTAGAAAACACAACATTTAAATAAAGACGTGTACTCTTATGATAGTTGAAATACTGAAAAAGTCAAAATACAAATCCTGAAAGAGGCTGAAATAGCAGTTAACATGGCTAAACAAAGATGCAGTGACATTCAAAATGTTAGAAAGGTGTTGAAATGTCAGTTGAAGTGAAAGTCGTGAAAAAGAGTTGAAGATTTATTAGGAATTGAGGCCAAAAACAGCGTTGGTGGTGGGTGGGTGTGTTTAATCCAGGAAGTCAGGTTTGAGTAACAAATTAATGTGTTTAAACAGTGGCAGACTGAGGGGCAGAAAACATAAAAAGGGCACCAGTTGCATGCTGTGGGGCACTGGCGTGCATTTTCTCCACTGCAAGGGCAACATGGAGGGCACTTTATCACGTTTTTTTTGCACATTGGGCCAACGTAGAGGGAATTTTATAATCTATATATTTATAATCTACTAAAGGGGCACATTAGGTGCATTTCTTTTGACATTGGGGAACCTGGAAAGGAATGTGTGCTAGCATGTTATTTGATTGGCCAACGCAGCACCTTGTTGGATGACAAGGAGTCCTCTGCGGTGCCGCACTGGCCCCATTAAAATGAATAAGAGGACTGCAATTTATTTTTGATGCATGGCTCAAGTGGGTCTGAACGCAGCCTTAGTTTCATTTCAAACCCTGAAAGGAGTTGAAATGTCAGGTGAAGTGTATGTAATAGATTTGGGTGGAAGAGTCCGTCAAAGTGTACGTGTTGAAAGAAAAAAGTGCCAGTTCAAGAATATAAACTAAATGGTGTCAGCTGAAATGTTGGCTAAAGTGTAAGCACTAAAAGCAGTTGAAATCAACTGTGTCTGCACAGTTGAAGTTGTAGGAGTTAGAAGAGCTGAAGAAAATACATTTATTTAGTTATTCAGAGACCTGAATGGGTTGGAAATGTGAAATGCTAAAGAGATGGATGCAGTTGAAATGCCAGTTGATATTTAACCACTGAAAGCAGTTGTTAGTTGAAGAATCAAGGATGAATGAAGGATCCTTAAAATCTGTTATTTTGATTAAAAAACAACAACAAACACAAAATCTCGGTCTGTATCAACATACACAGTGATATATGATCACAAAATACATGAGCCGTGTTATAAGTAAAATATTAGTAAATAATCCACTATTTTGCATGGTTTATAAAAGTTTGGATAATAAAGTTCCTGGCTCGCCACCAAAACGGATCACTAAGACCTAACCTTCCACCAAATGTTTGGGAAAAATGTGTTGAGATATCCAGTGGAAAACAGACCTTCCTGGTGACCATTAAGATATAATTCACCACATTTTGATTCTGTTCAGTTGCATCACCTTGTACTACACATGATTTTCGCCCTCCAGGTGGATCAGTGCAGAGATTCTCTCTCTGCTAACGAGGAGAGTCGAGATCAGCTGAGGCGGGACATGTTGGACGTTGAGCGACGTCTCAACCAAACTCAGGAGGCAGCAGAAAACTACAGAAGAGAGGGGGCAGAGCTGCGGCGCAGCCTCTGCGACGTCACTAAGGAGAGAGATACTTTCAGCCAGTCAAACAGTCAGCTGAGGGAAACTCTGCGAAGTGCAGAAACAGAGAGAATCAGGTAAAAGCTTAAATGAATGGGAAAGTATCCACTGACATTGACACTGAAATGAGAGGAATGCAATGAGTAAAATGTTTTCATAGTCAGTGATTGTGTGTTTTGGATTTTTCAGTTTGAAACGACAGTGTGAGGAGAAGGAGCAGAGGCTGGCTGTGCTGGAGGAAAATTTTTCATCTACTCAGAAGGAGGTGGCAGAGCTGCGGAGCTGCCTGAGAGAAGTCGAAAGGTCGCGACTTGAAGCTCGACGAGAACTCCAGGAGCTCCGCAGACAGGTCAGACATGCTGTCACCCCTCCTTCACACCTCTGTGACATTTAGAAAGACGCTTCGTTTTCAATCTAGACTTCACATTTAGTCAGTTGTTTGCAGGTTTTTCTCCGTAGAGTGACTCTTGAGTGTTTCTTGGCTCCAGCTGAAGGTTCTGGATGGAGAAAAGGAGCAGAAGGGGAGGGAGGTGGCAGAGCTGCAGACTCGCCTGTCACTGGAGGAGCAAAGAGAGGAGGAAAGAGGGAAAGAGGTTTTCACCCTCAAGCAGAAGTTAGCTGAAGCTGAAACAACTCGAGACTCCCTCAAGAAAGA
This sequence comes from Micropterus salmoides, assembly GCF_014851395.1. NCBI lineage: Eukaryota > Metazoa > Chordata > Actinopteri > Centrarchiformes > Centrarchidae > Micropterus > Micropterus salmoides. The sequence continues at coordinate 21,743,594 of NW_024043372.1, forward strand.
GGTGAGGATGGAGGAGAGTGAGAAGTCATTTCCAGGCTCTTATTATTTTGCTGACTCGCTGTTTCCACTGTCTCACAAATTTTCCTTCTTTTATTTTTCAATGTAGCTTTCTCTGACTCAAAAGCGCCTGGTGGAGTCTGAGTCAGGATGGCGGGGCTGCGAGAGAGAACTGACCGCTCAGCTGCAGGAGGCGCGTGGCTGCGAGAAGAAGCTGCAGGATGAAGCCAAGAACCTGGCCCTGCGCGCCCAGGCAGCTCAGGACTCTGCTGCACAGTCCAGCCTGCAGCTGAGCGAGGCCCAGGGCCGACTGGCTGCCACAGAGGCTGAGCTGGCCCGGGCCGAGGCCGGGAGGAGGGACCTGGAGTTTCGTCTGAGCAGCCTTCAGTCGGCACTGACGCGAACTCTGGGCATCGGAGCAGGCGGCAGAGGAGGCAGGGGGAGGAGCCCGGGGGGGAGCTCCACATCACCAGGCACGATGTCACGCCACCATAGCATCTCACCCCTGCGCTCCTCACTGTCGCCTCCTAAAGGTAAGAATGAAACATGCAGCTTTATCTCTGCAACATTATTCAGACATTAAATATTGCTCGGTTACCAGAACAAACAAACCACAAGTGTTTGTGGACCATACGCGCAACCCGTAAAAATATAATCAAGTATTTTTTATTTCATGCAGACATACAGGTGCTTGAAAAAAGTTTGACCACTATAGTGAGTGAAGAGGTGCAAACATCATTAAAAACAATATAGAGAACTACCACAGAGCAACACACACACTGGAAAAAACTAACAAAATGAGATTTTTTTTTTATTAAAATGAAAGTAATAATCAAAAATAAATTAAATTGAATAATTAAATAATAATAAACAATTCAAGACAATGTATTTGCATAAGGGGCTTACAACTCTATATTTCATTTTTAAAGAATTTCGAGTAAGCACCCCTGACAATACTTTGGGCTCGGGGGCCGTGTCTCCTGAGAGAGGGGATACACCGCTGCCTCTCCCTCAGCCAGAGCTGGACCCTGACACACTGCGAAGTGATCTGAGGGACTTCCTCCAGGAGCTGCGGGAGGCACAGAGAGAGCGGGTAACAGAAAAAGAAAACACAGTTAACATTGATAAATTTAAGGATATTTTTCTGTTTGTTTGGTTCAAGTCTTTGTTTATTGCTGATTTTGAAGGATGATGCCCGATGCCAGCTGGGGGCCCTGCAGCGGGAGGTGGAGGACCTAGGTGGGGAGCGAGACTCTGCTCAGAGTCGTCTCGCTCAGTTACAAAACACCTTACAGGAATACCAGGAAGGTAAAACATTTCTTTGTCCAGCTTCAGAAGAAACCACTAATCAAAAGACAAAATGATCTCAAGGCCATCTTTAATGTGTTTTAATGTGTGTGACTGTAGGGAAGCGCGGCCTGGACGAGCGTCTGACCACCACTCAGATTTTACTCCAGCAACAGGAGGAGGCGGTGAGGAGAGGAGACCGAGAGAGGAGAGTTCTCACTGACAGGGTTAAGGATTTAGAGCGAGCTCTGCAAGCTTCCGAGATGGATAAAAAACATACACAGGTTTGTGTACTTGTGCGCACGGACATAAACACCATATAATTGTATTTGCCACTTGCACAGCAGTGACCGCTGATCTGCCACGAACACCATATGGCAGCACTCAACAGTAGAGCCAAATCGAAGATCATAAGCTGTCAGGGAATGTAATAACAACAGATGCCCCACACCTCTTGTGGTGTCCCATGTCAGCTCTCCATATGTTGTTTTTAATGCCAGCACCTTTCAAAATAATTCACCTTCTAGACAACAGAAGAAGCAGAGACACAAATTAAAAGTGAGGCTCTTGATGGAAAAAGCATGTAAAAGAAAAAAAAGTGTTGGATTGAGATATTTTTAGCCTCTGCAGTCTGGGTCAAACACTCAAGTCTCTGTTATACAACAATGCTGCTCTCTAAGTGTACACCAGCTGGTCCTGAAAATGACCTCTGTCCTCCGTCCATCTCTGCAGGATCAGTTAAATAAGCAGCGTGCTGCTGAGATGCGTCTGGAGGCCGAGAGGAGGCGTCTACGGGAGGCGCTAGAGGCAGCTGAAGCCCGGGCCACCAGGGTGGAGCTGGGGAGGCGCAGTCTGGAGGGGGAGATGCAGAGACTCAAGCTGAGTCTGGGAGACCGGGAGTCTGAGAGCCAGACCTCCCAGGAGCGCCATGACTCTCTGCTGAAACAGGTACAGCAGGCTGAAATTTTATGCAAAGACATATCCATAACTAAAACCATATTTTCAAATTTACGTCGTTATTTTCTGAAATGTTTCTGTCAGTTGTCAGGAAATAATTGGAGAAAGTACGGACTTGTTACCTTTTTAATCAAAGTTTGTGCATACATTATGAACTTTCGTAGCTGCATTCATTATAACTGATTTGTATTTGACAGAAAATGCAATGGAAACTGCTTCCTAAACCCATGACTCACCACAACCTGTACAGTAAAGAAAAAAACATGTCTTTCTCTTTGTTGGTTTACTAACTGGATCACACATGCATTTGATTTATACACATATTAGACCACGGACCCCCGTTTGATTAGATTTTGTCCCAGGGTCCTCCATCTGATAGAACTTTCAGATCTTTGAGGGCTGGAATATTGTTTGATTGGTTTAAATTTGGAAGACGTTTTATTACAGAAAGTGCATGAAACCCATGTCCGAAACAGTAATTGTGTTACTTATGGATGGAATTATAGTGAAAAGAAACTATCCCCCAGACCCCACTTTGAGAGCCACTGATTTATACGGCCTTCAGGTGGCTGAGGGAGAGGCCCGTGTGTCTCTGCTCCAGAGAGAGGTGGAGAGGCTGAGCGAGGCTTTGCTCAAGGCACAGGAAGGTGAATCTTTACTCAAAGAGAAGACGTCTTCCCTCAAAAAGAGCCTCCAGGAGGCAGCGGCTTCTCACGGCAGCACACAGAGTCGTCTGGCTGCTCTGCAGAAGATGCTGAGTGCGGCTGAACAGGACAAAAGGCTTCTACAGGTGAGTGAGACAGAATGGGGTGAAAGGCCTTGGACAGTGTGGCTGAAATCTGGACAGTGATATGATGATTACTCTGTACCATTAAGGAACGAATGGATGAAGCCCGGGCGTCATTAGTGGAGGGGAAGAGGAACACGGCCACCCTCACTGAGCGTGTGCAAAGCTTGGAGAGTGAGCTGAACCAGAGTGAACTGAGACGAGGGGAACTGGAGGCTGAGCTCAACAACACTCAAGAGGTGAGGGAGATAATCTGTGTCAATAAAACATCCGCTCCAATCAGCAAAAGACATTAAACCATCCGCCGAGCTGCTGATGTTTAGCCGTACCTGTGCTGTGACCTCACACAAAAGTATCCCAACACATTTTATACATTAGCAGCAATGTGCCTCTAGAGTGATCTCTATCTTCCCTCCGTCAGGCTCTCCGTCAGCGCTTGGCCAGTGTTGCAGAGGCTCATCGCAGCGCCCAGTTGGCTCAGACAGAGCGGGCCGCTGTAGAGGAGCGGCTGCGGGGGCTGCAAAGAGCGGTCGCCGTGCTCGAGACTGAGAAAAAGGATGCTGAGAGGCAGGCTGTGAGGCTGGAGAAGGACAAGAATGCACTGAGGAACACACTGGATAAGGTCAGCACTGTATCTTGTGCACAACAAATGTGAAACCTGTTTCATTCAGCCATTTCTTTAGAAAGAGCCCTTTTGTGTTTCTTTTTTTTTACAAAGTTCATGTGCTTTATGGACACATGCTGGGAAAAACTAGTAGTTTTCATTCTGTGTAAAATTTGTCCATGAAAAAAAACAATTTTCATCTGCATCTTTGAAAACAAGACTAAGAGTCTACAACCATGTTCTGTGAGGGTGTTCTTTGGCACAGCGCTGCTTTGAGTTAAATGCTAACATCTGCATGCTAACATGCTCACATACTGATGTGTAGCAGGTATAATGTGTGTCCGCCCTCTTACTTTTGTATGTGAGCATGTTAACATTTGCTAATTAGCACTAAACACATAGTACAGATGGAGCTGAAGCTTTATCTTAATCTATCCAATTGTTGTTGAGATGTTTCAGTTTGGACCAAAGTGGTGGACAGACCAACATTACCAATGTAACCAAACATTTTTCGTCTGCGAATTGTCTCTTAAGATTATGTTTTCACATTGAAACAAACATCGTAGCTAACAATAGTATGTAGTATTGAAAAGGAGCTTGTGCTTTTTGTTGGATGAACTTCTATAAATGCACCTTTCATTAGGTTGAACGTCAGAAGCTGAAGACTGAGGAAGGCAGCATGCGGCTGTCTGCAGAGAAAAGCCGCTTGGACCGCTCTCTAAACACGACCGAACAGGAGCTGCAGGAAGCACAGCAACAGATACTGATGCTGCAGGTGGGGACAGATTTATCAGAAATCAGACCTGCCTTGTTACAGCATACTGTGCCTAATAAAACCTCTTAGAAGCAATACCAAACTGCTGTTAGCAGAGTGAATGCTGGTGACAAGACTTTCCACAGAAGTTGTTTTCTTAGCTGCTTCACGCCTCTGCTGGAGATTGAGTGAGCAAAGGACAAAGCCAAACACATGCTTTAACAGGCCGTTTACTGTATCTTTTACAGCGAGTCAAATGGGTCTGCAACATGACAAATGAGTTACAGAGTTTGGGCTTTATATGATTTTGTGGTGTATAAATTACTTTCCTTTCACTTCAGAATCAGCTTTATTGCCAGGTATGTGTACACATACGAGGAATTTGACTCAGGATTGTACATTGCTCACGAAAATAACATAACACAATATTAAAATAATAAAATAAAATCAGACACAAACTACAGTATAGACAACACTAACATACACAATATGAACAAAACAATATAGACATATTGACAAATAGTGCAGTGATCAGAGTGCAAAGGATGCAAGAGTGAACTATTATTCTCATTATGTACATGTTGAAGGTGGATATGATATACAGGTACACATACATGTACACATGTACACAGTGTGATGGAGCATAGTGCAAAGGATGCTGGAAAAAATAAATAAGGTAGGTGCCTACCTGAGGTAGGTGTATTGGTATACAGTATATACAATATGACATAGTATGAACAGCACTGAAATAGAGAATGGTGAATAAATAAATAATAAGTGTTAGCCAGTAAACAGGTGACTAATTAGAAACAGAGTTACTGGGTTATTGCACAGGAATTGTTCCTGACACTGAGTCAGAAATCAGCTGTTCATCAGAGTGATGGCTTGTGGGAAGAAACTGTTCCTGAGTCTGTTGGTTTTGGCGTACAGTGCTCTGTAGCGCCTACCAGAGGGGAGGAGCTGGAACAGGTTGTGTCCGGGGTGAGATGGATCTGCAGTGATGTTTCCTGCCCGTTTCCTGACTCTGGAAATGGAGGGCAGGTTGGCACTGATGATCTTTTCTGCAGTCCTGACTGTCCATTGTAGTCTGTCTCTGTCCTTTTTGGTGGCAGATCCAAACCAGACAGTGATGGAGGTGCAGAGAACAGACTGGATGATGGCTGTGTAGAACTGGATCAGCAGCTCCTTAGACAGGTTGAGCTTCCTGAGCTGACGCAGGAAGTACATCCTCTGCTGGGCCTTCTTGATGATGGTGTCAGTGTTGGGCTCCCAATTCAGGTCCTGGGATATAGTGGAAGCCAGAAACCTGAAAGATTCCACAGCAGACACAGGGCTGTTGAGTATGGTGATGGGGGGCAGAGTGGGGGGGCTCCTCCTGAAGTCCACGATCATCTCCACAGTTTTGAGCGTGTTAAGCTCCAGGTTGTTCGGATCGCACCAGAGAGCCAGCTGATCAACCTCCCATCTGCAAGCTGACTCATCACCGTCCCGGATGAGGCAGATGACCGTTGTGTTGACGGCGAACTTCAGGAGTTTGACAGATGGGTCTCCTGAGGTGCAGTCGTTGGTGTAGAGGAAGAAGAGCAGTGGGGAGAGCACATACCCCTGGGGGGCGCCAGTGCTAATAGTCCGGGTGCTGGATGTGATGTTCCCCAGCCTCACCTGCTGACTCCTGTCAGTCAGGAAGTTTGCGATCCACTGACAGGTGGAGGCTGGCACAGTGAGCTGGGTGAGTTTGGTGCTGAGGATGTCCGGGATGATGGTGTTGAACGCCGAGCTGAAGTCCACGAACAGGATCCTTGCATATGTCCCTGGAGAGTCGAGGTGTTGCAGGATGCATCATCCACTGACCTGTTAGCCCTGTAGGCAAACTGTAATGTCCTTTAGGTGGGCCAACACCAGTCCTTCAAAGGACTTCATGACTACAGATGTCAGGGCGACAGGCCTGTAGTCATTTAGTCCAGAGATGGAGGGGTTTTTTGGGACCGGAGGAGGGAACTTCACACAGCTCCAGTGATTTGTTGAAGATCTCTGTGAAGATGGGGGCCAGCTGGTCTGCACAGATTTTCAGGCACGATAGAGACACACCGTCGGGGCCAGGAGCCTTCCTGGTCTTCTGCCTTTGGGAGAGGTGGCTCACGTCCTCTTCACAATCTTGAGTGCAGGTGAGAGGTCAGAGGGGGAAGGTGACTGTTTGAAGATGGCGTGGGGGAGAGGTGTGACTCTGGGCTTTTCAAACCTACAGTAGAAACCATTCAGCTCGTCTGCCAGTCGTTGAGTACCAGCAGTGTTGGGGGATGGTCTCTTGTAGTTTGTGAGTGTCTGTAGGCTTCTCCACACTGACGCAGGGTCGTTGGCTGCAAAGCTGTTATTTAGCTTTTCAGCATAGCACCTCTTTGCAGCTTTGACCTCTTTAGTCATTGTGTTCCTGGCCTGGTTGTACAAGACTCTGTTCCCACTTCTGAAGGCCTCCTCCTTGGTCTGACGAAGCTGCCTGAGTTTCGCTATGAACCAGGGTTTTTGGTTGTTGTATGTGTGGAAGGTTTTGGTCGGCACACACATGTCCTCACAAAAACTGATGTAGTGTCACAGTGTCAGTTAGTTCGTCCAGGTCAGTGGCTGCAGCCTTAAAAACACTCCAGTCAGTGCAGTAAAAGCAGGCCTGTAACTCCAGCTTTGACTCGTTGGTCCATCTTTTCACACTCTTTACAACAGGTTTGGCAGATTTCAGTTGTTGCCTGTATGTCGGGATAAGATGAACCAGACAGTGATCAGAGAGTCCCAAGGCTGCATGGGGAACAGAGTGATAGGCGTCCTTTAATGTTGTGTAGCAGTGGTCCAGTGTGTTAGTGTCCCTAGTGGGACACTTAATATGCTGTCTGTACTTTGGAAGTTCATGAGTAAGGTTTTCTTTGTTAAAGTCCCCAAGAACAATGAGCAGGGAGTCTGGATGTTTTTTCTCCACCTTAGTTATCTGGTCGGTCAGGTGTAGTAACGCCTCACTAACACAGGCCTGAGGTGGAATGTAAACGACAACCAAAAAAAAAAAAAAACACCGGGAGAAAACTCCCGCGGTGAATAAAACGTTTTACAGTTTATAAATGTGTCTAGGTGAGGCCTGCATGATTTCTTCAACACTGTGACATCTGTGCACCAACCTTCGTTTATATAGAAACAGAGTCCGCCTCCCCGTGTTTTTCCCGTGAGCTCCCTTTCGCGTGAGATTAAATCCCTGTAGATGAAGTGCGCTGTCCAGGATGCGCTCAGTGAGCCAGGATTCGGTGAAACAGAGGGCAGCAGATCTGCAGAAGTCCGAGTTAGTTCTGTTGAGGAGCAGCAGTTCGTCCATTTTGTTGGCCTTACTATCAAACCACACAACCTCCAGTTAAAAAAGTAAAACTCTGTGCCTTCACTGACTTGAGTAACAAGGGATTTTGTTGGCATGAGGAAGTGATTTAACATTTTCATTGGTGAATGTTACAGGAGGACGCTAACGTGTGCCTTACAGTTGCATCTGCTTCCCAATGCACATAGATAATTTGCAGCCAAGGGTTGTTTTTCTGTTATTCTTAATCTTTGCTCCACTCATCCATGTTACTGCTTCACTCCAGTGACTTACTGTACCACATAATGACACAGAATCCCAAAAGGTTAGACAAAAGCCCTTAAGTATTTTTGGAAAGGCTTCATTTTGCGCGCAAGCAAATAAATAAATAAAGCTACGGTGGATTTCATAAAAAGTCTGAAAGTCATTAAAGTTGTTTATTTCAGGCTGATTTTACATCTCAGACCATTGTTTATTTCTCCAAATGTGGTCAAACTTTTCCCGTGCTGCAGAAGTGTTCAACTAAAGCAGTAATCCCCGTCTGCTCGAGCATTTGCCACAGGATCTTGAGGCTGAATAATAATTATATAATTTAATCAGCTATTTTTGTAATTACCTTGAAATTTGTGCTGCATCCTTCTCATTTACTCCCAGTCACGCGAAAGGATACAGATTTTGGTCAACAGTAACCAGTTGGGAACCAGTTTGTGGTGCAAAAAAAGTTTCTCTCCTGATGTAGAGGTGAAAGTAAGTAGAAATAAGTGGAGAATGGTGGTCATTTCCCCTTTTTTTTTTTTTTGATTTTAATTGGGTTTTCAGATCCGGAAACAACAACATGCGACGGTACCATAAATACAACATAACATTTTCCATTAAATACATTTCCTGAAAAATATCAAATAATTTCTTCACAAGTTTTTATGCTGGTTTAAAGTTACATTTTAACAAATGTTTGCTAGGTATCTATCTCTTCTTTGCACAGCCTCCACAATATTCCTTGTAGGTTAATCACAGCACAATTGTTTGGTAATAAAAATGTTTATAAATAAATAAAAAGTTGGATTTACACTGTTCCAAAAAAGCTTTAGATCAACTCCAGAAAATACGAGTATGGTTTACCTCCAGGTCACCGCAGAGCCCTCCAACATGTTGCTGTGTGGTTATCTTTTGATCTGAACTGAACCAAAGTCTCTCCATTGTTTAGACACTTAGACAGACTTTTTACTTTTTGTTAAAATTTTGGTCTCACACTTATTTGTGTGTGTGTGTTTTGAGCAGACTCAGCTGGCTGAGATGGAGCAGTCAAACAGTCTGTGTGAGAGTTTGGTGAGGCAGCGTGACGAGGCCCAGCGGGAGGCTGAGAGACTGAAGTCCAGCTTCAGGGACGTAGAGCGAACACTGGGCACCAGAGAGCGAGCTCACCGACACAGAGTCAAAGGCCTGGAGGAGCAGGTACACACGTTATGTTGTGGTTTAGTAAGTTAGACCTTTTACACTTTTCATTCCCGGCTACAATGAATGAGCTGCTGGTTTGGGGTGTTAAGAGTATTTAGATTATAGAAATCTGTTATCTGTATTTAGTCCACTTTATGTCTTGAAACATAAAAAACAAAGGTACTTTATATATTTTGAGGAGACTTCAGACCATTAACCATTAAGTATTTGAACTAAGCTGTATGTATTGTAAAGATGGGAAGTCCTCGTACACTGACAACGCCTTCAAACCATTGAGATACCAACAATATTTTGAATAAATGACGGGATTGGGGGGAGTACACTGGTTTTAGATAATCCTGCCTGATTCAGTCAGCTCTAAGGATTTATTTATTTTTTGCTTTAGCCCATATTAAACAGAATAAAAGAGTACGCTATGTGACTGTACCCAAAATGATTTTGGCTCAAATTTAACCAAACAATGTAAATCAACAGAAAATACTGTTGCTATAAAATTAACAGTGAGGCCACGGAGATGTTAACATGTCACAATAGCCTGTTTAGATTAAGAAAGGCTTCTAGTAAGTTATTCTAACAAAGTCAAAGTGTTTACATGTGCACATCCAGAGCCAGGGGGAGAATCTACCACCTATCTGATCCTTCTTTTTTAACACAACACACACATCGATAAATTCTGCATCTTATCGAAGAACGTGTGGCATCAATCTGTAATCAGGTGATCTAAATGACACATTAGAGATTTAAAATGTAGTTTTGTCACCCACTGTATGACTGCAGGTGTCCACCCTGAAGGAGCAGCTGCAGCAAGAGATGAAACGGCGGCAACCCTCTCTTCCATCCTCCTTACTGTCGGCAGGAAACTGAGACGCAGCTTAAAACCAGAAAGCACCAGCACACCACAACGTTTAATCCAGGGAAATCCACTCACCGTGAATGTCTGAAAGCAATATTTACTCAGATACATTCCCAAAAGTTTTCATACTCTTAACTTCACTATTTAAATTGTGATTTACTGCGTGACACTGAACACCACTGTTATTGTGTAGGTGTTTTACTGATGTTTTGTACAGTGAGGAACACTTAACTCAATCCGCAGCGCACACTCAGCTTTTGACAGGCGAGGGAATGGGGCCATGTGATTCAGCAGCTGTGCTGAAAACGCCAGCAGCCTGCTGATTACTGGCAACCATCTGTACTTGATCCTTGCTCAACATCTCCCCAAGCTTCCTGCTCGTATTCAAGAAGAAACCCAAATCACCCGCAGGATTCCCCTCCAGACACAATCTGGATGTAGTGCAGGAACGAAAAACCTGCCAGTTGTGCAGTTTGGCCTCAAGTCCTCCACATTTATATTAACAGCCGAGGACAGTAAGAGAAGGAAAGGAAGGTCTTCACCATGTGTGAGTGCCAGGAAACAAACGGACTGAGGATACTGAAGGAGTTGTAATATTTTTTCTCTCAAAAACAGATTTTACTGATTATGTGATGTAGACACTTTTATAACTGAAAAGGGCCTTTGAGCTCTGCAGTAAGATGGTTTGCTTACAGTATGTGTTTTTTATTAGTTAATATTAGTTTTACTAGGAGTATATACTTTTTACTTACTGTATAAATGGCAACAGACTGATGATTAATAGCAGCAACATGACCTGTATGGACACATGGAAACCACATGTTTGCAGGAGGATAAACTCACAGTGTGCACCATAATTCATGTCTTTCATAAATACCTTTCAGCACACTGAGCTGCAGCCTCAGATTACATTACAGCGGTGACTCATGTTTGACTCAATCACACACTAAACAGCTGTAGTAAAAAAAAAAAGAAAAGTTTATTTTTTTTTCTCAGTCGCTATAGTGACAGTTTGACAAAGCAGTAGTACAGAGGCCGTTTGTGAGATGCCTTTTTAAAGCACTTCTTTCCACTGGAATATATTTATATAAGCTTAACTGCTTGGTTGCTAAGCACAGATCCAGGTGGCAGTAGTACTAAAACTGAGGTCCCTCGCCACCTGTTTCTTCACATATCTCATGATCTTCAACAAGGAGACTGGGTATTAATTAGTTTTATCTGATGTCAGTGCACAGTGGCCACCACTGGTGAGTTGATCATCATGAGAACGACTGCTTTTCAACACAAGTACAGGAACATATCAACAAACACAAAGCATGAGATTAATATGGTACAATATGCCAAAAAATATATATATATATAAAAAAAGATGTTCCGCAGTTTTATGTGCATCTCTAATAGTTTTTATAGCACCAGTGTGATGATTTTATAGCACCAGCGATTTATACAATCATCAGTGTTCTTTGGAGTATATTTATCCATACACACAGGATCTACTGGGCAGACATACATGTGAAAAGACAAAGGTACACAGAACAAAAAACTTAAAATGCAAGAAGTGCTTTTGGCACAGGAGCAATGAGTTGTACAGGAAGGGTCAAAAGGCAAAGTGAGGAGAAACTTAGAGGAAGGAGGAGGATGAAGCAAGAGGGTATGGATGAAAAGCGGCAGTATCTGGGCAGGTAGCGTCCCTGATGTCTGTGCTCCATCAGCAGCCGCCACAGCTCTTCCCGCAGCTTCCTCCTAGTGATGAACACTGGCCACTCAGCGCTGCCACGCCGCAGCGAGAGAACTGGTCGCGACACAGGTCCGCTAATCGGGCAGACACAGTTTTCAAATAACAAGTCTCAATATACAAACACACCAGAACAAACAGACACAGAGTGCACTGAACCCACCTCTGAGCAGCTCTTCATGTGCGCACACAGTCCTCACGCAAACCTCTTTGTTGATGACGTACACCCGTCGCAAACTAAACGAAAACATAAGAGGTCACAAGGCTGAAACATTGGAAGCCAGTTAAACAAGAAGTTCACCCGAACAGTCACTTTCATGTCAGTCAAAACTCTACTTAAAGAATAGGCTACGTTTGGCAATATTTATTTTCTTTCTGTCAATAAATCCAATAAATAAATAAAAAATCTAACCAACAAAAATTGTTCAACCAGTAGCCAATCTGTGTAACCAAAGCCTGATATATCTTCTGACATTATCCTACATGAACATTGGCACTGTACCTTTTAAGTCACTGCCATGTACACCATTCTGCTGCTGTAAATACTCACTAGCTCACCAAATGTGTAGTAATCCGCGTCTGAAAATGCTCCCCAACAAATGCACAATTTACTCCTGTTTGGATAAAGGCAGCTAAAAACTACAGTGCTCAGCCATTTTAGGTAAAACCTGAGCCTTGGTGCTGAGAGCCATAGACAGGGTAGAGAGATTGGGTTTTGATAAGTATTGATAAATGGACTATCACATTGTTCGTTTTAGTCTTTTCATATGGATTTGCTGACATTAAGAAATATCTTTATTTATTTATTTATATTTATTTATTACTTTATTTTTTACATTTACACTGTAAAAACTGCTATAACTAAACAGTGTTCAGTAGTAACAATAGACCAAAATTCATGCATTGGACCCCAAAAAATAAGTTACTGATGTTTCAACTCTGTTTGTACTCTCACACTTGGATTATGTGGCACAATCTGGAGAAGATTTGCTTTTTGGAGATGTACTAGAAGTATTTTTTTAGAGAAAGGCTGAGATGGAGTCTCTCACAGTTTGTTTGTCCTACAAACTTCAGAGAGCTTTTGACTGACAAAAGGATATTATTGTGGGGTGAACTTCTCATTGAAAAGTCATTTTAGGTCCAACAATACGTACCTGTAGAAGCACAGGCTGTTCAGGCACTGCTTGCATGGCTTGTGAACAGAGTAGAGTCTAGTGCAGGGATACTGCTCCTCTCTGCAATCTGGAAATCAAACACACAGGAAAATATTTTCTCCACGCAAACTAAAGAACTGATCATCTGTCCTCCGTTCTTCCAATGTTTTCTTACCAAGAGGGCCAGGCTCTGTGGGCTCTGTCTCCAAATCGGACCCTGACATCCACAGGGAAAATAGATTTACAAATGAGTTCTAAACATATGATATCACTCTTAAATATCATGACTCAGACCGGCAGAACATTCAGCAGATATACCTGATTTTTCTGGACGGACCACTGGCTCCAGCCGAACCTGCTGCTGGTAGGTTCCAGGAAGAGATTCAGAATGATCAGACTCTGGACTCTCTGAACAATAAGGAGACGAGCTGCTGTTATAAAAGACACTGATGTTTTAATATATGAAAGTAACATCAAGAAGCATTCCTTTTAACCTTACCTGGAAAATAATCTGGGCCATAGTCCTCTGTGAAGCCATAAAATAAGCAGGAGAGAAAAAAAGATTCATGAGATCAACATTGTGAAACCAATTAGAGTCAGTTACTCCCCAAACACACACACAAAAAGCACTGGACCATGTAAAAAGAACCACCTGCACGCCAAAACTGAACCAAATGAGCAGTTTGCGAGGGTGTAATGCATGACTTCATATGCAAGATGTTTACAAATAATAACAAGCAGAGTGCTATTTACACTGCGACAACAAATGCTATGCGGGTGGTAAAGAAGAGAACTCCTCGAGGCGAGGTGACACATCAGAGGACAACGAGAAATCAGGAACACATGTGGAGAGCTCTGACATAAACAGATGCTGAGCTGGAACAATCAAGGCCAATATTCTCATAATGAACTCACCAAAAAAAGGAAAGGGTTCCTGGTACTGGGCCTGGGCGAGCAGCAGTACTGTTGACATTTCAGACAATATTTCAGAACAATAAAGTAATCACAAAGATGGGGTGATGAGTGACACCCCAAATTTCAAATTAAAATGTTTAAAGTTTGGAACATCGTGTTCAATGACTTTTTGGACCAGCCAATAACAACTACTATTCCCAACGATGGGAAAGCACAAACAGTGAGACTATGTGATGAACAAAGAACAAAAATTTTTCCTCTCACAAATGAAATGTTGAATTCATAAGAAATAAAATGCACCCTTACTCAATTCAATACACTCAGAGATTTTGCTGTAACTGCCTTACCTGTTCTGGTATGATCAGTTATGGTGGCTAATTGTTATCTTATGTTAGCTTACGTAATCTAGATATTGTGTAACTGACATTACAGAGTCAGACATTATGTGCTATTGTTACACTACCTTTTATCATTTACCTTTATTCCTAACTGCCACCACTGTTAGCAAAAGTTACATGAAGTCACTTTAATTCAAAACCATCAATATTAAAACTTCTGACAACATCAGCAGGTACACAATGCTTTATTCAACGCCTGTCTGTATTGCCTTCATCTGGAGGATGTTTCTTTACATACGGTTCATCGATTAGCATGGACACTAAGTGTACAAAATTATTGATTAGCATCATCTTTTTGAAGAATGTTATCAAAAATGTACTCTTCATAGACATTTTCAAGAGAAATACAATGTTACAAGTCAATAATTTAGCCAACAGTTGTTAAAGGGAGACTGTTGTAACTTTTGCTGAACAACGAACACTATGGCAACCAGTAACATTTTGGAAAATGTAAATGTTAAAAGATGGTGTAACAGTAGTAGTAGGGAAAATTCAGTGAACGGACAGTTATAAAGCATTATCTAGTTTTGCAACATAACACAAACTTCAGGTCCTGGTGGTTCCTTTGCAACTTCACTATGACAACCAGACTTGAGGAAGTTACTCCACCCAACCACAAAATAGTCTGGCACATAACCCCCTGTAAAGCCATAATGTTTGGTTTTTGTACGTATTAACATATAAAGTGTTAATTTAGTGTGCTAAGAGGTGGATTTTGTTACATTCAGACAGCCAGGCTAGCTGTTTCTTACTGTTTTCGGTCTTTATGCTAAGCTAAGCTAACTGGCTGCTGGCTGTAGCTTCTTATTTATCATTATAACGTGAGTGGTGTCATTCTTCTCTTGTAACTCTCAGTAAGAAAGCAAATAAAACTATTTACAACAATTTCCTTTAAATTTGGGTGTTGGCACTTTAAAGGTTTAGTGTGTAATATTTAGCAGGATCTATTGACAAAATGCAATATAATATACATGACTAATATACATAGCTATGTTTTCAGTGATGTATAAAGACCTTCCATAATCAACAGTTGTGTTTTTATTACCTTTAGAATGAGCCATTTCTATCTACATACACCGCGGGTCCTCTTATGTGGATGTTGCCATGTTGCGCCACCATATTTCTACAGTAGCCCAAATGGACAAACTGCTCTACAGAGCGCGTTTCGTCACTATGTTGAATACGTACAAAGAAAAGAAGGGGAAGAAGAAGAAGACGTAGTAGTAGTAGTCGTCTGGTAGAAGTAGATAGAAGTAAGAAAATATGTGAAATTTGGACAAATGGAGGACGACACGTATTATTTAGCACAAGAGGCAACAGAGCGTGTCGGCCACCGTACTTTCTCCAAAGGGCTTGCAAATGGAGGGGTGATCGGTGAGTGAGCCATTGGTTGCAATTCGCAACCCTCACCACTTGTTGTGAATATTTAATGTTGTCAGGTCATAGAGGAATATGGAGCAGTTACCTGGCATGCAGATTAGTAGGAGGACTCTCATGGTCACTCTGGGAGGTAGACTGACTTGAACACTGGAGGGGAGATGAGAAGAGTATTAACAATCAAAACAGAGCTACATGAGGGGAACAAAGTGCTCAGAGCTGGATATTCCTTTGGTCTCCTGAACTATCTTCTCCTCTCTTTCCCCCTGCCCTCTGTCACCTTTCCAACCCCCTGGCTGCTCCACCCTCTCTCTCTGCCCCCCCCCCCCCACTGGCCCCAAAAAGCAATGGCAAGAAAAAGAAGGGGAGAAAACTCTGACAGCAAGAATGTGGCACGTCTGTCTTCCTATGAACAATCTCTCTTTTTTCCCCACTTTTCCTTGCTGCAGCAGCAGACAGTCTCGAGGCTGCATTCCAGGAAAAGAAACAGAGGACCCCTCAACCCCACCCCTCTCTCTGAGTTTTCTTCATCCCTCCCTCTCTCCGTCTGTCTCCACATCCTTCATTTCCCTTCTGTCGCCCTCACTGGTCATTTCCTCGAACCCCACCACCTCCTCCCCCTTTTCTTTCTTCTTCACTCCACCAAGCAAAAAAACCTCTTAGGGTGAGTGAAAATGGCATCACTGACAAGTATACCAGAATATTGCTTTTTGTTAAGTTGTCACAGGAAGACACAGTGGGTTACATACAGTAAAATCCATTACCATAGCTTCCTAACAGACTAAACTACTTTTCCACTATGTGGAAAGTATGAATGCTCCTCCTCCGCTGCAGCACTGTAGGCCATTTATTTCACACACACAACATGAAGCAGTTAATTTGGGCTTTTTACACATCCTACTCTCTCTCTCTCTGGATAAAGGCAGAGTTTTGTGAGGCCACACTGGACAAAAAACGTGATTGAAACACTGTTTGCACAAGTTCTGCCTGTGTATCTGTTATGTGTGTGTTTGTTTGTTTACTAGCATCACACGCGCAAACACACACACACACACACATTCTTCTTGTGCATCACAGTGGCGATAGGAAACCATATGTTTTCACAGCACACATCTGGGAGCGATTAGCCCCCCTCTCCCCAATTGAGTCCTTCCTTTCCCAGCTAGAGACCCCGTCCCCCCCACCCACACACACACACACACACACACACACACACACACACACACACACACACATACACACAGTCATCAGAAAGAGTTTCTGAGGACAGCAACAAGAGATACACTACTGTCATCTATGTACAGCTTTTTATACAACTATGACAAAGAAATAAATTATAAAAAATAAAAATCCATGCGCCCTCATCGACCTCCATCCTCAGCGAGCAAGGTATTTTTTTCAATTTTTTTTTTTTTCTTCTCCTTTTCCCTCTTGGCACCGTCTCTCCATTGTAGGAGCCCTTGCTGCAGGCTGTGCTGCGAAGTCCCTCCTCCTTCTTCTCTCCAGTAAAAACACGGGACCACATGTCAGCTCTCCACAGCCTTTAACATACACGCAAATTATCCACAAGTATTCGCTCTATATTAGGCAGACTGATGAGCGCTCGGGATGCTTTAATGCCCTTGAAGCATTGGACTATACTGCTGGTTGTCTGTGGACAATCACCTCCTGCCTCCTGGTTTTTCTCCTCCATAGTTTTCAGCACAAATGCAAGTTAAATAGGCTGAGCCCACACGTGCATGAAATAAAAATTTTAAAAGTATGTGCAACTCAAGTAAAAATGCAAGCATAAGATTTTTTAAAGGGTTTCTCACCTAACAGATTCAGTTTGCTCCGACCGTCCTCAGCTCTCATGCGTCCTCTGAGTGCAGGAGGACCTCGCAGCGCCACATTGTACCACCCCGCATCTGTAGTCTCCTCCCAGTCCAGTCCCAGCCCTCCAGCCCCCGGCCCCAGCACCGACCCGCAACAAGGGCCATCCCGAAGCTGTCAGATCTTGTGATGCTACAAGATAAAGTATCCATGAGCTGGCCAAATATTGGTAGATAACATTTATAGATTTATACAGGACAAATGTGGTCATATAAATGTCACTGATGACTTTTCAAACATATCTTCTGCTGTTTACCTATAGGCTAACTGCAGATTGTTTGTGTGTGGGGATAGAAGTCAACCACCTGCCACACTACTGAATTTGTTCTTCACTGTTTGATGAAGAACTTTTGCCTTTTATTGTATTGTGTCCTCTCCCATGCAGACTAGATGTATGCCAGCCTCTGCTGTAGATGTAATACCTTTCACATGAACACTTTAAAATATTCTAATGAAACATGATTAAACAATGTGTCTCTTACAGAGACATCAACACTTAAATCTGGACTGTCTTCCAGTAACCCCGGTTCACCTCATTTGCAGCTCTGCACAGTAATTTAGATTTTAATTGTTTTCACAGCAGTAGGCCTACAACACATAAACATACAGATATAAACAATACATAAAATCTTCATGGATACAATCTTCCCAGCTCACAAACATGTCACAGAGGCAGTTTATTCAGGGCAGCTGTGGCACAAGGGATGAAACCCCTGCTGAAGCGATTTCAAAGTCACTTAGCTACAACCAGATGGCAGTAATGTGAGGTGTGATTGAGGGGCTTTTATGAGTGCTAGGTGTGTGATGGCTCTGTGGTAGATGTCTGAGAGATGGGGTGAGGGAAGGCAGATGATTTCAGAGGCAGTATGTGTGATGCTGGTACTTTGTTTTTAATGGAGATGGTTAAAGTGGTGAAGGAGTAGGGGGAACCTAAATGATGTGATGACCAAAACTGAATGCTCTATCTTGGATGGAGCTGGGGTTCAATCCATTCGAGGTGCTAATAATGACCAGGTGTTTTGTTTTGTCCATGTTCAGCTGCAGGTATTTACCAGTGCAGCACTGGGTGAAGTGAGGGATCTGAGTTGTGATAGGCTGTAAGTTATTGCCATTGAGAAGTGAGAGTATGGCAGTGTCACAGTATTTGAAGGATATGATAATGGGGGTAGAGCTGGTAATAGCGACATCTAGAGGACACACTGCTAACCACTGTGGATGTGTATTAGAGGAGAAGGCATTTGATCAAAGCAACATTGGTGACAGCAAATAACCAATGAAAACAAGCTGGAGGCATTTCAACTGTTTATTTTCCTTCAAAACAAAGCCTGCAGTTGGTTATGTTGAAAGAAGAAAGTATACACTGTATGTCTGTGAACCAGACGCTAACCTGAAAAAAAAAGCATCAAGCTAAAAAAAAAAAAAAAGGTTTACACGCAACAACACACCTTGTTTTTACTTTAATACGCAGCGTCCAGTGCACAAATATACACATGGTAGAGTTGGAGATAAATACTCTGGTTATGGTACATGTAAGACTCAGACAACACACACGCTTCTCTCCTGCATTCATACTGTACATGTGCGTTTGTGAAACACCAAGTCCTCCAACCACACACACATACACACTCTCCATCTCTATTACAGTTGATTATACAGTCTGCGGAGTGTGGTGGTGGAGCTGACAGGTGTCCTGGCCCTTCAGACTTCAAAAAAATATTCAAAAAATATTTTCTAATCAATATATCATTTAATCATGGAGGGAAAAGTTATAGAAGATGACAACGGAGGTTTCAGACAGCAGCTGCTTTCTTCTCCTTATATGTAGCCATCATCTTCTTGATCTCAGCTATCGCTTTTCCTGGGTTCAGACCCTAAGAGGAAGACGAGGCAGAAGAGGAAAGAGCAGTTTGAGTTCATCTGAAATATTTAAAGAACAGAGAGAAAGATGCCCTCCTGCAACAGTGCATGTTGTCTGTTTATATGAAGAGCACACGGTATACAGTACTGTGCAAAGGTTTTAGGCACGTGTGGAAAAAGAAATGCTGTAAAGTAAAGTTTAAGTGACCTTAGCCCAGCTCGACAAATTTTGTTGTGACCACCCTTTGCCTTCAGAACAGCAATGATTCTTCTAGGTACACTTGCAGAAATTCAGGGATTTTGTAGGCATATTGTCAGATGTATGATTAAACAATTACACCAAACAGGTGATAATGATCATAAATTCAATATGTAGGTTGAACCACAATCATTTACTGAAACAGAACCAGCTGTGTAGGAGGAATACAACTGGGTGAGGAACAGCCAAACTCGGCTTACAAGGTGAGGTTGAAGACAGTTTACTGTCAAAAGTCAAATACCATGGCAAGACTGAACACAGCAACACAAGGTTACTGCATCAGCAAGGTCTCTCCCAGGTAGACATCAAAGTAGACAGGTATTTCCAGATGTGCTGTCCAAGCTCTTTTGAAGAAGCACAAAGAAACCGACAACGTTGAGGACCGGCCAAAGAAACTTACTGCAGCAGATAAAAGACACATCATGCTTACTTCCCTTCACACACACAGAAGATGTCCAGCAGTGCCATCAGCTCAGAGATGCAAAAAACCAAGGGACCCTGGTAGGGCTGAACGATTTTGGAAAATATTGGAAAACTAATTGCAATTTTTTTACCAATATTGCGATTGCGACTTAATATGCGATTAATTTTTAAGCGCTTTACCTTCTGTAGCAGTAAATCAGTGTATAGTCTGACCAACATATATTAGATAGACAGAACTACACTGTTCTTTCTTGTGGGTCAAGCTTGTGTTATGATGAATTAGGTTAAATTATTATTATGTGCAATGGTGGAGAAGATATATCAATAATATATAATAATATGAGAAAGATAATTTGAATCAAGTCATGGCATTAAATAATATGATATATCATCATCATGTCGGCCTAGCAATTAATGCATCTTTATCTCAGTACAAATCTCCTAGGAGTCCATCTTTCTGTATCCCAGTAAGGAAACAAAAAATACTCAGTTTGAGGTTCAATTCAAAAGTTGGCCTACGAAAATAAAACCAAGTGACGCCTCTTGTTTTTAACAGACAAGCTTAGTAATTCTCCAACAACACCGGAGTTCCCCTCCCCCGCAGCCTCTGATGCTGGTAAGCAGCACACTGGCTGTAACTCGGGACAGACTGGGCCTCTTTCGGACTTGTGAGTTTGGTCTGAAACGCTGTTTCAAAGATATTTTCTGAGCTGACTGGTGGTTGTGTGTGTGATGCAGGCGCCTGTCGCCACAATGCGCTTACCTTACTACACGTGTCTTTCTGTTGTGCATTTTTCCTGTCCGTCAAAGCCGCGTATGATGATGTACGCTGATGATTTCACTCACCACCACCACCAAGTTACCCACGGGTGGCGGGTGCTACTTTCATTCCCTGTGTGACACTAAAATTTATGTAGTGTCAGCTTCTGTCAAGCTTAAGCGCATTGTACAACAAGAAGGCAAGGTACAGTGACTTCGTCTGCAGACTGCTTTCCTCTTGGGTGTCATGTAACCACAGTGTAATCGCAGCCTTTGCGATTAGAAAATCTCGTTTTATTACATTGCGATAATATCGCAAAATGCAATTAATCGTTCAGCCCTAGACCCTGGTACACCCATCTACTGTCTGGAGGAGTCTGATGTGTCAGAAGTGGCTTTAGTGGAAGACTTGAAGCCAAACAGCCTCTGACATGGAAAGAAGGCCAACCAACTCAACTATGCACGGAAAAACAGGAACTGGGGAGCAGAAACACAGCAGCAGATGCTCTGGACTGATGAGTCTAAATTTGAAATATTTGACTGCAGCAGAAGGCAGTTTGTTGAATGAAGGTCTAGAGAGCAGTACAAGAAGTGTCTGTGTCTGCAGGTGACAGTGAAGCATGGTGGAGGTCTCTTCAATGATGAGCAGTATAAGCAGATCCATTATGCAGTTCCATCAGGGAGGTATCTGACTGGACCCAAATTTATTCTGCAGCATGACAACGACCCTAAACATACAGCGAAAGTCATTAAGAACTATCTTCAGCATAACAAAGAACAAGAAGTCCTGGAAGTGATGGTTTGGCCCCACAGAGCCCTGATCTCAACATCATCGAGTCTGTCTGGGATTACATGAAGGAAGGAAGCAGCTGAAGCTGCCAATATCCACAGAAGAACTGTGGGTAGTTCTTCAACCTACCTGCCGAGTTCCTTCAAAAACAATATGAACCAAGTGACCCTAGAAGAACTGATGCTGTCTTGAAGGCAAAGGGTCACACCAAATATGGCATGAGCTGTGTGGTGCATGTGTCTGAGGATTACCTTGGGGCAGGCTCTGGTGCAGTTCATGATGGTGTGGCAGCGGTAGAGGGAGAAGGGATCCTGCAGCTTGGACAGACGCTCCTCTGTGAACTCGTCTCTCGAGTCAATCATCCAACGATACGCCTGAGAGGCAACAGGATGTAACCCATGAACTCTTCGTATGTGGTGAGTTTTTAAGGCAGATTCAGGATTTAATTAATGATGCCTAAATGTTTATGTGCTGAGACACACACCTGCATCAGCACCGCAGGCCCGAGGTATTTGTCTCCGTTCCACCAGTAGCTGGGGCAGCTCGTACTGCAGCAGGCGCACAGGATGCATTCATACAGCCCGTCCTGCAAAGCACAAGAGCAGGAAAGCATATATATTTTCATGTGACTTTGAGCCCTGGGAAACTTGTCAATGTTTTACAAAGCAGTGTACCAGTTTCTGTCTGTCCTCCACAGACTGCAGGTACTGCTCCTTCCCTTCATTTGACTCATCCTTCTTCTTCAGGTAGGGTTCAATAGACTTGTACTGGGCGTAGAAGTTACTCATGTCCTGCAAACAAGTGTTTCAAGGATCCAGTCAGATATACAAATGTCAGAATAAAGCTTTATTTTAAAAAATCCTTTACAAAGTACCCTTTTTAAAACGCTTCAGAAAGGCAATAAATGATTTTGGTGCCAAAACTCCTAAATCTTCATCTGTGCATTTGATAACTTGGTTATTCGTCATATTTATGTTATACTGATTGTGGCATTTTACCTACCAAAAGAGGCTGAAATGATGATTTGTAGCAGCCACATGAACACTACTACATATATATCAAATGTACCGTGCACATACAGTCGTATGCAAAAGTTTAGGCACCCGTGACAATTTCCATGATTTTCATTTATAAATAATTGGGTGTTTGGATCAGCAATTTAGTTTTGAGCTATCAAATAACTTAAAGACACAGTAATATTTCAGTAGTGAAATGAGGTTTATTGAATGAACAGAAAATGTGCAATATGCATCAAAACGAAATTAGACAGGAGCATAAATTTGGGCCCAACAGAAATATCACATCAATATTTCGTTGAGCCTCCTTTAGCAGAAATAATGGCCTCTAGACGCTTCCTATAGCCTGTAATGAGTGTCTGGATTCTGGATGAAGCCATTTTGGACCATTCCTCCTTGCAAAACATCTCCAGTTTAGTTAGGTTTGATGGTTGCCAAGCATGGACAGCCCGCTTCAAATCACCCCACAGATTTTCTATATATATATATATTGATATTCAGGTCTGGGGACTAGGATGGCCATTCCAGAGCATTGTACTTGGTCCTCTGCATAAACACCACAGTAGATTTTGAACAGTGTTTTGGGTGGTTGTCTTGTTGAAATCCAGCCCCAGCGTAATTTCAACTTTGTGACTGATTCCTCTACATTATTCTAAAGTATCTACTGATATTGAGTGTAATCCATGCGACCCTCAACTTGAACAAGACTCCCAGTACCGGCACTGGCCACACAGCCCCACAGCATGATGGAACCTCCACCAAATGTTACTGTGGGTAGCAAGTGTTTGTCTTGGAACGCTGTCTTCTTGCATAACGCCCCTTGTTATGATCAAATAACTCCATCTTTGTTCACAGCCCCTTCTTCCAAAATGAAGCTGGCTTGTCAAATGTGCGTTTGTATACCTCAAGCGACTCTGTTTGTGGCGTGCGTGCAGAAAAGGCTTCTTCCGCATTACTCTCCCATACAGCTTCTCCTTCTGCAAAGTGCGCTGAATTGTTGAACGATGCACAGTGACACCATCTGCAGCAAGATGATGTAAGTATGTGGGAGGTGGTCGCCTTGGCCTCTCCGATATTTTACTTGGCCTGCAATTCTGGCCTTTGACAAGAACTGTGCCTGTGGTCTTCCATTTCCTCACTATGTTCCTCACAGTGGACAATGACAGCTTAAATCTCTGCGATAGCTTTTTGTAGTCTTCCCCTAAACCATAATGTTGAACAATCTTTGTTTTCAGGTCATTTGAGAGTTGTTTTGAGGCCCCCATGTTGCCAATCTTCAGAGGAGAGTCAAAGAGAACAACAACTTGCAATTGGCTGCCTTAAAAACCTTTTGTCATGATTGGATGCACCCGTCTATGAAGTTCAAGACTTAATGAGCTCACCAAACCAATTGTTGTTCCAATTAATCAGCGCTATATAGTTACAGGTATTCAAATCAACAAAATGACAAGGGTGCCCAAATTTATGCTCCTGTCTAATTTCATTTTGATGCATATTGCACATTTTCTGTTCATCTAATAAACCTCATTTCACTACTGAAATATTACTGTGTCTTTAAGTTATTTGAATGCTCAAAACTAAATTGCTGATCCAAACACCCAATTATTTATAAATGAAAATCATGGAAATTGTCACGGGTGCCTAAAGTTTTAGAGTAATGTATTATGCAAAATCATAACAAAACTTAACTCAGATTCAAACATATTTGGGCATCCGTGTTTGATACACAAATGGAAACTGATGGGACTAGTGGAGTAACATCTGTTATCAGTTGGAGTTATTCAGGGTGTGGTGGATATTTACTCACAGGTACCAGGTCCTTGACCACATACATATGTGGGAGAGGGTAAATCTTAGTTGGCTTGCTAACATTGGTGTCAATCTTGTTGAGACAGGCAAGTGTGTTTCCTCCATTAATGTTCATTGCACAGGATCCACAAATACCTGCATTTAAACAAAATCAATAAAAAGGCTTTTAATACCATTTCTGACACAAAACAATCTGAAGACAAACACACTTTTTCTGCCACAATACTGAAAATGAGTCATTTATTATTGTGGTGTAATAACCGATTTTTTTTTGTTTGGAAAACTAAGTCAGATGAGTAATTTAGGTGACAAGACTTCCTTTAGAAAAAAGGGGGAAATTGTGCAGCATCTTTCATGGTTGAATGACATGTAGTCGGCAAATAATCACTTAAAAAGAAAATAAATCTACCAGAGATGCTCACAAGTCTTTGAGCTAGAGTCCAAGTCAAGTC
This sequence comes from Micropterus salmoides, assembly GCF_014851395.1. Classification (NCBI taxonomy): domain Eukaryota; kingdom Metazoa; phylum Chordata; class Actinopteri; order Centrarchiformes; family Centrarchidae; genus Micropterus; species Micropterus salmoides. Next base: position 21,768,429 of record NW_024043372.1, read on the forward strand.
TCAAGTCTCTCGTGGTTATAATGAATGTTGTATCACCTGCTGCATTCAATCCAGGTTGCTAATAAAATTGCATAGCTATAAGGAATACTGTAACTGTAACCTGTTTTTCATTTACAGAACACAACCATGTAATGTGCAATGCAATTATTGACAGTTTATTAAATACTGTAAGTCAACACACTCCCCAGACTCTTAAATCCAGTGTAATGTTAACTAAATAAAACTGTGACGTTGCATAATCAACAATAAAGCTGTAACCTGTTTTTAACTTACAGAGCACAACCTTTGCAATGCAGTTAATGACAGCTTATAAACTACTGTAAGTAAACAATCCACCAGACTCTCAAACCAGTAAGTTATAACTACATAAAACTGTGACGTTACATAATCAACAATAAACCTGTAACCTGTTTTTAACTTACAGAGCACAACCATGCAGACTAATGTACAATGCGCCTGCAATTATTGACAGCTTATTAAATACTGTAAGTCAACACACTCCCCAGACTCTTAAACCCAGTGTAAGTTATAACTAAATAAAACTGTAAGGTTACATGATCAACAATAAACCTGTAACCTCTTTCTAGCCAACGGTAATAATTAACGTGATGGCAGCCAGCGGGACGTAATGATACATTAATCAACTACCACAAGTTTGGCAAGTAAACAAACGCTCGTTCATCTTTTCATAACGAAGGACAGTCGGAGTAAACCTCTCGTAGGTCGTAGCTGAAGCAAGAAGCAGGCTAACGTTAGACGGCCAATGCTGAGCTGGTAGTGTTTACTCACCACAGGTTACTAACCTATTTGTGTTCAGTGCGTCTTTGTTTGGGTCTCGTTTTATGAAGTTTTAAAGCCAAAGTTTATGATGAATGGCGGAGCAGCTGCGGTGTTTGTTGTCCTCTCTCATGTGCAGCCGCGCGCAGCAGATGCTACGTGTTACGTATGCAGGTTATAGGTAACGGAGGGAGGGAATAACGTCAAGCTCATCAGAAGTTTCCTAAAAATAAATATTGTTCACGAGTCCCGCACCTCGAGTCCGAGTCGAGTCTCAAGTCTTTTGAGGACGAGTCTCAAGTCGAGTCTGAAGTCACTGTGTGTGCGACTTAAGTCGCACTCGAGTCCGAGTCTCGAACTCGAGTCCGAGTCTCGAACTCGAGTCCGAGTCTCTGAAATCTACACAGCAAACTTATCTTAACTACTCTCCTAAATAAACAAGTCTGGAGTTTTCTTTAACTTCTCAAGAACAAACCAACTACATGACCCTTACAAAATGTAGGCTGCACCATCACAACCAAGTTATTTGAAACTTTTTCTGGGTATTATTTGCCACATGTAATGATCATGTTATCCTCTATGCATTTGTAAACTGGTTTTAAATCTATATACACAAACACAAAGTCGATCATTATTCTGTTCATGTCACCGACCTTCTCTGCAGGAGCGTCGGAAGGTCAGAGTGGAGTCCATCTCATTTTTGATCTTGATCAGGGCGTCAAGAATCATTGGGCCACAACTATATGAAGAAAGACAAAGGCAGTTGGTGAGTCCAGAGAGTCAAGATGTGAGGTTTAAGGGCGAAAGATCATTTTTGAGTAAGTGTCATGGTAAATGTACTTGTATAATGCCTTTCTAGTCTTCTGACCACTCAAAGTGTTTTACACGATCACAATTTCCCCACACCCACCCACCCACGGCAGTAGCGACCATGCAAGATGCCAACTGCTCACAGACTCGACCTCCTGAGCCACAGCCCATGTTGACAGAAGTGTCATATTGACAGAAGTGAGCTGATTGTCCCCAAGCCGATTAGAGGAACAGATGTCCACGACCTGTGTTAAATCTACCTGACGGCTGTTCTCAATTCGTTAATACTGCCCTCTGTTTACATGTGCTTAGCTACTGCTAAGAACTTGACTAAAGCCAGCAGCAAGTGAACATGATCAACTAACAGCAGTGCTATTAAAAAGGGCCACCTTCTTTGGTCTAGATTATACAAGATAAGCAGAGATTTGACCTGAATGTTAATGCTTAACCTGACAAAGTCCTCTCACTGCACCTCTTTCTAATAAAAGTTAAACATCTGTACACAACGGCCACAGATCATCAGCGTTCCTGACTGGATGCCAGGAGTAAATTAATTCAACCCTCCTTTTGTTTAATAAGGGTCCATAAAATAAATGCAATAATATACACCGAAGTGTTTCGGCTCACCCATCACTTACGTAAATCTGGACACACATGACAACACAGAGTGACAGCAGCACATATTGGTCTTCCTAAACACCGAGGGAAAAGCTTGTAACACCTACGTGTTGAGGTCGATCTCGTAGGTCTGCATGCGGGGTTTGTCTCCTGGAGTGTCTGGGTCCCATCTGTACACCTGGAACTTCTTTATTCTGGGTTGTTTTGCTGGAGCTGCTGCCGTTTGGGCATACCGCACCGCCTGACAGCAGGGATAAGGAGAGAAAAAAAACAACTACATATTTTGGCACTCTAATGCTTTAATTACACACCACTAGATACTTTGGCTAATACAATGATGTCTGTATGGTTAACAATTCTTTAAATCATTCTTTCACTTTTTGATCAAGTGTCTTGCTGACTGGTCTGTGATCCCAATATTCATTCCAGTGGTCTCAATCTTAAAAATCCCGACACAGAGTAGAATTTGAGTAACGTTAGAGCATTTGTTGTTTGCTAACTAGGGCTAACTAGTAGTAGCTGGACTCCGTAACCTGAACTCCCGACCGTAGCCGGAGCCCTCCGCTGTCAAACGGTCATGAGCTCCATGTTGTGACTCAACAGAACCTGTAACTGACATTATCGGCTGACTGTAACGGTTCACACCAACGTACCACCAGTCCGGCGGGGGAGCGAAACGCCACAACACCACAGCGGCTCAAGGACGTGAGAGCAGCTACCGACATTTTGGAGTCTCTCTGACCTCCACCGTCTGCTGTCCCAGCATCCACCGGGGCCGCGTCACAGCGCTGGTGTGGTGGGAGCGCTTGTTTGGTTGCCCGAAATATCGCGGCTTTAGGACCACAAACTCAGTAAGAGCGTGAATACATTTATGGTTTGTTTGACTTGATTGTGACATTTTCCCGCCTGCCTTTCGTTGTGTGTTTGCCTCAATGGCAATGAAATAATTAGTTTATTTCAATCCTGACGCGGTCTTGGTCAGAGTACCCCGGGCGGAGCGCAGGACACACGGGCACCAGATGTCCGGGTTTTTAAATCGAACGAACCCAGCTCGCCACTGCCAATCGTGGTGCGGCGTGTGGAATTGAACTCACGTCTCTTTCCAGGTCGAGCAAGGCTAAGGTCACTTAATCCAGTTTACTGAAAGAATAGACATGGTGTTCCTGACGCTGTCCTGTTGGATCCGAAACCGTGGACCCGACAGATACTGGAAAGTTCAAGAAGTTCTCAAACATGCCCGGGTAAGTTAAGGCCACGACTACTTCGTGGAGGAAAGGGGGCTAAATGTTGAAGTCTGTGTGGTAACGTTAGTTAAAGCTGAAATCAGTGAGTCATGCGCCCGTTTCCCCTGCTGTTTAGAGATGACCCATACCGCTTGATTCAGTTAGGAAGACCCCCTCATTATCCTGATGTAATATTAACAGCATAATGATGGTGATTTTCTTGAAGTCATTCTTCCTGTCGCCCCCACCAACAGCACTTCAGAGGCAGAAAGAACCGGTGCTACAGTCTGGCTGTGCGGGCGGTAAGGAGAGCTTTCGTCTACGCCACTAAATCTCGGAGGCTCAAGCAGCGCAACATGAGGACGGTAAGACAGAAATGCACCTCTCCTCTACGACAACAAACCACACAAGGCACATGCTACATTTGATTTCCAATAACCGAAAAATGGATTCAAGCCTGGTGTAACCCAGACTACCTTTCTCAGTACAGAGACAAGTATGCCTCACTGTGGCGTTTTATTTTAACAAACCGATTCAGTGTGCATTATTTCAGCAGGATACTCTGTGCAAGGAGTAAAACATACACTAATACAACTAAAACATATCGAGAGTAGTAACAGTATGTTGATCAAGTGTCCCACTGTTAAGGTCACAAGATGACTAAAGGAACACTGAAAGAAACACAATTTCCTGCATAATAGATTTAATTTTCTGACGTTTTTGTATTTTTTTCTTGTGAAATACTGGATATTTTCGCCTCATCTGAGCTGTAAACATGCTTCAAATTGAATGATGAAATGTATTCATTTTAGGGTGGTCACATGTCAAAAAGGTTGGGAACATAGACTGTATATAAAAACCAGTTGTTAGGAACCACTGCTCCAGTCTGCCTTGCCACTTACTGAAATGTAGCTTTCCAATCCCAGTTGCAGAAGGGGATATTAATAGTTTACAGTATTGCACTTGAGCGAGGTAATCAATATCACTTATTGTGCTGTTATTTCTTCAGCTCTGGATCACACGCATTGCAGCAGCCTCACGGGAGCACGGCATGAAGTATCCCGCCCTTATGCACAACCTCACCAAGGTTAGTGGAGTTGAATGTTGCAGCACTGTACCAGTCCTCCCTTCGCTCTTTATGCCTGCGGCTCACTCGACCCGTATGTAACGTGTTTCCTCTCTTCCTCCCTACAGAGCAGCGTTCAGCTCAACCGACGTGTTATCTGCGACCTGGCCGTCACAGAGCCTCGGTCATTCCTCTCACTTGCAAAGCTGGCACAGGCTCGGCAACAGGAGGGCTTCCGGGCAGCATTGGGTGACGGCAAAGAGCCTCCTGGAGTCTTCTCCCGTGTTGTTCTGCTACAGTAAAGGACTTGATCCGGTCACACATTTCCAGTTATGTGGTTTAAAGAACGGTGGTCTTGGATTGTGGAGAATGAAACTCGCCTCTGTGCTTTACAGTTATCACTTCATCTAAAGTATTGTTCATATAGTCACATAAGATTAATTTCGTTCAATAATTTTGTGATGCTTTATTGTTCACTACACCAGGGTTGCCTCATGCTTAACGACCCACATAAAGGATCCAAATTGACACCAGAGTCTGGTCACTGTTGAGGAGTTAACTGGACCCGTGCCTACAAACCTACAAAGTACAAACAAATGGACATGGGTATATAATGGAGTCTCACATGGGTTAGAGTGCAATGTCCCTGAAGTAGAAAATGATGTAACCTTTTGCTCAAGGACACTCCAGCAGGACAGGCACTGATCCCTGACCTTGAAGGACCATTTCTCTACTTATTATGCTATCCTGCACCCTGCACCATTTTGTTGTCCAAAAGCAGAGCATCTATGAATATGAAAAGAGATTTGACAAATCTATATGACCTGTCCTACTTTTAAGGCTATAGGCAACTCTTAAATACTGCTGTAAGGTATTATTTCAGGTAAAGAATATTTTTGCACTCATCACAAGGATATAATCACAATCCAGGATGGCAGCTGACATTAAACAGCGTACCGTATGTTAGTCCACAGACAGACCTGCTTCTGCCCCATTCACTGCCTTCGATCCAACATCTGCATCATGTGTACCAGAGACTGCGAGACAGCGTTACTTACAAAATACTCCACTGAAGCCCTCCTGATTACCTCCAGTATCGTAATGGAGGATGTGATTTGTGGTTTTCCGCAGACCTTCCTCTGTGTGAATGCCGCTTTTAAGTTATGATTTTGATGCTGTTGGATTGTGACTTTTATTTGGAGGCTGGGAAGAAGAGAGGATTTGTATGTAATAATTGTGTCTGTAAATATATATTTGACCATTTGTTGTTGTAAGGTTATCCTCTAAATGTTTAGTTCATTAAACATTTTGATATATATTTTGTGTTCCTGTCTTGTTTTTCTTTATTGTAAAACATTGCAATTTTAAAGATGTGCTTTTTGAGAGGTATTTTACTCTAAACTAGTCATTTGTAGCTTTCATGTTGGCTGCTGGGTCACGACAGATTTCTTTTTTTGTATCCATGATAGTACACACTGCACAGTAACAGAATACTAGAGAACATGAGGGCAAAATCCTAATTTAATCAACCAGTGGTACTTGAGAAACACCCGGGTTTGAAACCTTCCCCCCAGTCCAACATTTATTTCTGACGATCCTGCGGAGATTAAACCAGTGAGTGCTCCATGCTAGAAACTGAGATGCAAAGGACACATCACAGCAATGTGAGTGACCCATGACTTAAAACCAGAAACAACCTGATGAACCCTGTCATGTGAATTATATCTACTATGACCCTCTGCGGCTACCGTAATGATTTTGGGTGGGACTACATAAATGACCTCTACTGAAGACAACTGTTGTCACAGCCAATGAGAAGAAGAAGTACTTGTTCCCAGCCAATCGTCGTTCTTGGTGTTCAGACAGCTCTGCGCTCTCTGCTGCACTTGCGCAGGAGGTTGGTGGGTGACACGCGTGTGGAGGAAGTGCAGTGACAGGTCTGAAGCTGCTCCTCACAGAATCGGCTAAACGCTGTTATTTATTCTCATTTAAAAAATGTCGTGGCTGTTCGGCCTGAACAAGGGGCAGCCTGAAGTGCCTCCCGGTCTGCCGGTTCAGCCTCCACCGCCACCCCCGCCGGCCGGAGGCTCCAGCGGCGGCGGAGATAAACCCAAGGACAAATGGAGCAACTTCGATCCCACCGGGCTGGAGCGGGCTGCCCAGGCGGCCAAGGACCTCGACAAGTCCCGTAAGTTATCGGGAGGGCCTGTTAGCTCGGTGGCTGTCACCGGAGTGGAGGTTTCTCTACATTGTAACAACATTACTGCACCCCGAGAGACCCCAGCTCCTTTCTGGTTCATGGTGGTGGTCAGTGGTGCAGCAGCTTCAGTAAAGAGGCCCACACTCACAGCCAGCATCTTTACACATATGTTAATGTCATCTTTGTGAACTTGTTGGTTTCTTATGAGAACAACGCTGTGCTGCTCTCACCTTCATTCAAACTAGTGGACTGGGTTCAAAGGTCATCACCTTGCAATTTGGGTTGCAACACCCAAATTCCACATGTTCCAACCATGCATGCAATGGTTCACCAATTGCTTCCACCTTGTTTTGTGTTCATGATTTCACTTTAAGTGAGTGGAGGTATAAAGTGGAAGAGATGTGACATGGACTGTCAGGAGTCAGTCAGACCACCATTGTTAACTGAAGATCTCCATGTTTGAAGCCATCACACCTTTCAGCTCTGTGTTGTTGCCTCTCTCCTCCACCCTAGGACATGCCAAAGAAGCTCTGGACTTGGCCCGGATGCAGGAGCAGACCACTCAGTTGGAGCATCAGACTAAAGTGAAAGTATGGCTGAAACACACACTAGACTACTGATTCTGTCTTGATCTGCAGCAGGACGCCAGCACTTTTCCAGAGAATTAAGTTAATTTCTCTAATGCTAATTTAAAACAACATCATATGATTAACTATATTTATATATTTGAGGGGTTACTGTCGCTGTGGTTTACAATATGAAAGTTAAACATAGGAGAAAATGGAGAATAGAAAAAGTATATACAGTAAATATTGCACATTATTTGCTATATATCACAACTTTCTAATTATCTCTATGTATTAGGGCTTTAGGGAGTTAAAGATAACCGTCACACATAGTTTGTCAAAAATAGCAGTCACGTATAAATAAAGTGTTTATTTCCACTTGATATCTGTCAAGTTGTGTAATGCTACTACGTGAAAGTCTAATGTAGTCCCGTGTCTTTATACTTATGTGGCTTTTTGAGGACTTTCATGGCACAACCCAGCTAGTCATGTGGTTGCAGTTGCAATTTATATGTGCTTCTTGGGGTTGATAGATTTCTGGCGTCTTTTCTGCGCCCCTCTAACAGGAGTACGAAGCAGCAGTTGAGCAGCTCAAAGGCGACCAGATACGAATCCAGGGAGAGGAGAGGAGGAAAACTCTGAATGAGGAGACCAAGCAGCATCAAGCGGTGAGAACGGGAGCACTTTGTCTTTCTCTTTTTAGTATTTTTAAAGTAAAGGACAAATCGAAGTATATTGCAGCCCTGAACTAGACACATTTCTGTCCCACAGAGAGCTCAGTATCAAGATAAGCTGGCCAGACAGCGATATGAGGACCAACTACGGCAACAGGTGAGGCCTTCTCCTACATCTAGTATACAAGGCTTTAAAATCAGACGCAGTACCAAAGTTATTTTAAAAAATATATTTTTTCAACAGCAAGCCCTGAATGAGGAGAACCTTCGCAGACAGGAGGAGTCTGTACAGAAACAGGAGGCCATGAGGAAAGGTAGAGACTTCACCACTTTAACGCCAGTGACTGGGCTTTGTGGAAGGTTGTGAAGATGAGGAAGCGGTTGTTCATGCATTTTGTCGTGTTTAATTTTTTTTTTTTTTACAGCAACGATAGAGCATGAGATGGAGCTGAGGCACAAGAATGAGCTTCTGCGTATAGAGGCAGAGTCTAAAGCCCGAGCTCGCGTAGAGAGGGAGAATGCCGATATTATCCGTGAGCAGATCCGTCTGAAGGCTGCAGAACACAGACAGACTGTCCTGGAGTCCATTAAGTAAGACACACAGACTCATTTAAGATTTCACACTGTGGTTTTGCAGTGTATTTGTGGTTATTTGTCTTCCTGAACCATGTAACTCTTAACTTAAAACTTCAATATCTAAAAACACTCTCCAACATGCCAGTATACAACATATGAATGGTCAGTTTTGTATGTTACTGGTTAATCAACAGTTGCATCTTGCTGACAGTTACCTGGTATTTGGTTTTAGGACTGCTGGTGCTGTGTTTGGAGAAGGATTCAGGGCCTTTGTGTCAGACTGGGACAAAGTCACAGCAACGGTAAGACATCTGTTTCCATCCACAGTCATTTTACTACATAACAAGAGCTGCATTTGCCACTGATGGAAAGTTAGACTGGGTAAACCAAATGAGTCCTCAGAAATACAACTTCTTATGTAAAATAAAGATTAGTTGGTGTAAACCAACAAATGCATGTATTTACAGATATAAATAATTCACACAGACTGAAGCTTCTGCATTCATAAACGTTGTTACATTTTTTTTTTTAAATGATAGCTACCTTCACACATCTTTGAATACAATACTCACACATTCAGTCCTTAACAAAAATTAAAGCAGAAATGGTTAAAACAAGTAGAGTTTGTCTCCACACGTGACTTCTTCTACACGTGTTTCCATTTGCTAGTGGTGACATCCAATACACTCAAGTAGCCATATATTTCCATTTGACCATTTGGACTGTCGGTCTGGGCAAATCTGAAATGTTTTTTTTTTGTTTTTCCCTTTTCTTGCAGTGAATAGTTTTTAAATGTTGTGTCTGCGTTCCATCACATCAACAGGTGGCAGGTCTGACCCTCTTAGCTGTAGGTGTTTATTCAGCCCGAAACGCAACAGGGGTGGCGGGACGTTACATCGAGGCCAGGCTTGGGAAGCCTTCACTGGTGCGGGAGACGTCCCGATTCACTGTGGGAGAGGCGATCAAGCATCCAGTGAAGGTAGCTCATTGGCAATTGATCCTTTGCTCATTTCGTTAACTGCAGATTATAATATGCTAATTATACATTTTCTGTCGCTCCATCTTAACTATTCAGACGGCCAAACGGCTGAAGAGCAAACCTCAGGACGCTCTTGAGGGAGTCGTACTCAATGTAAGTGGACACTGAAATCTTTACAAAGGATTTAACCGACATGTGGTTTTAAAGTTTGTAACCGCTTGTTGCACTTTTCTATCTCTTAGCCTTCCCTGGAAGAGCGTGTGCGTGATGTCGCAATAGCAACAAGAAACACAAGGCAGAACAATGGCCTGTATAGAAATATCCTCATGTACGGCCCCCCAGGCACAGGCAAAACTCTGTTTGCTAAGGTATACCTGAGGAGGACTGAATGACGACCTGTGTAAACATTTACATAGATGCAAAGTAATGCTTTGTCTAACTGTGAGACATTTCATTTTATATTGAGTAGAAGCTGGCAATGCATTCTGGGATGGACTATGCGATTATGACTGGTGGTGATGTGGCACCCATGGGCCGCGACGGTGTCACTGCCATGCACAAAGTGTTTGACTGGGCTAACACGAGTCGACGCGGGTAGGCTACTTGATGTTCCATTTAAAAAAAAAAAAAAATACAAGCAGCAATTCTGTCCACTCCAGCTGTAATAAACAAAAAAACACATCATACGTTTTTATCCTGTTACAGACTTCTCCTTTTTGTTGATGAAGCTGATGCATTCCTTCGCAAGAGATCCACTGTAAGTCTGCATGTATTGAATTTCCCAGAATCCCTGGATGTTTTGTCACAAATGTACCCTTTAAATTCTCCTTGACTTATCTTTAACTACATAATGTGCCTTTACGCTTGTTTTTTGTAGGAGAAGATCAGTGAAGACCTCAGAGCCACGTTGAATGCATTCTTGTATCGCACCGGAGAACAGAGCAACAAGTAAAGATGTATTTATATTCTGTACACAATTTGGGCTAAAACCTTTAAATGTGTTGTACTCTTCGCTTCATTCTACCTTGCCTGTACCAACTTGGCGACTTCCCAGCACGTCTCTAAGGTGACTGATTTCTGTGTGCAGGTTCATGCTGGTGTTGGCCAGTAACCAACCGGAGCAGTTTGACTGGGCCATAAACGACCGCATAGATGAAATAGTGAATTTTGCTCTGCCGGGTCCCGATGAGAGGGAGAGGCTGGTGCGGCTGTACTTTGACAAATATGTGCTGGAACCCGCCACTGGAGGGAGGCAGTGAGTACAATCCCCACACAGCAACACAGCTGTAAATAGGCCATTGAAGCCAACCTAGTGAACACTAGGGCTGCATACTGAAACAAATAACTAGGTTTGGTAACTGTCTACTCACTCACATGTAGATGTATTAATTCTGAGTGGCTTTGAGGAGTCATAGTATTTGATGGAGTAATAAACAGGATGAGGATTAGATTCAGGCCCTTTTGAGATGAAGGCCATGCTGAGGCTTTGATTAAAGAGAGATCAGATGCGTGATGGAGGCTGAAAGGTGAGGAGCGAGGCAGGCAATGAACTGAGCTCCAAAAACACAACAAAGTCAGAAAGAAATTGCATCTTGGCTAGCAAAAGAGTGGATGAATCATTTATTTTGTCTTCCTCATCTGTCTGTGTGTCTGTTTGTGCAGGAGGATGAAGCTGGCCCAGTTTGACTATGGTAAAAAGTGCTCAGAGATAGCAAAGCGGACAGAGGGCATGTCAGGAAGAGAGATCTCCAAGCTGGGTGTGGCCTGGCAGGTATGTGCCCTGTAGTCATTGTCAGTCTATAGCAGTCATCTTTGTTTAAAAACTGCAGTATAAATCTCAATATAAGTCCTTTTACTTCAAAATGCTACAATACTTTTCATAAAGTAAATGAATGTGTCTCATGTTCTCTTGTAGGCAGCAGCATATTCCTCTGAAGATGGCGTCTTGACCGAGGCTATGATCGACGCTCGAGTTGATGACGCTATCAAGCAACACCTTCAGAAGATGGACTGGCTGCATGGAGAGGCAGAGGCTCAGACCAAGACCCTTACACCTCCCCCAGCTGGGAAGACAGCCGGTGGAGACAAAATGGACTTTACTCTGCCCCTCAGGGAGGCACCTCAGGCCAAGAAGGTGATCACTCCAGTCTTTGAGATGAATACAAAACAAGAAGCCTCCCCAGCTGGACAGGACTGTGAAGGCGCTGTCAAAGCTCAGCTGGATAAGGAAGACAAAACTGGATCGTCTCCTCCAAAAGATGGAACTCCAGTTTGAGTTTTAGAGTAGTTCGGTGGGGTGGCCTCGATTAAGATTCGTGTCCTGCTCATTCGGCTAGTCTGTCAGTCTACGTCTTAAAGTCTGTTGGACTGCTGAAGACAGATGATGAGTTCAGCGGGTTGGGGGGAGATAATCAGTTAACATTTCAAAACACAAATGACGCCCGAGACTCAGTCTAATATAATGTATAGATTGTAAAAGTGTACTTGACATGGAAACCGGACTGTGTCTGTAATAACAGTATATAAGTGTTGTGCACAGTGGAGTGTCTGTTGAAATGATTAAACGGATCTGTTTTTTTAAACAGTAACAGTTTGTGCTTCTTACAAACTTTTTGGGGTACAGTTGCTAAATTTTACAATGTTGCTTGGATTACAGTTGAAGACACTTTAATAAAGACAATTGAGTAAAAATCTCCTACAGCTACATTTTAACCCTATAAAATGCAGATATACTATTTGGAAAGATTAGACCTTACAATGATATTGCTACAGGTTACAAAAAATATTTATGTAATATGGTTATGAAAGAGACAGGGCACAGCAACACAGTACATAACTGGAGGGGAAGGGTTAAGATTGGATAAGGGATACTGTCCTATAGGAATCCACATGGGATTTCAGTCTAATGGCTGAGGAAGCTTCTGCAAAGCAAAGTCAAGGGCATGAAGCTGTCTGTCTTGAATAGGCCAAATGATAAAACTCCCTGTCAGACATAGGATGGCTCCATTAGGTTGTACAGGAACAGTTTAGAAAAATCAATTAGTGGCAAGACTTAATACTCTTAGTTGAATGGATAACCTTTCTCTGATGTGGACTGTAGGTCCTACAACCAGTTTAGATGTCAGATCTCCAGGTGAGCCTGTCAAACATGTACACATTTCCAGTGTACAGCACCGCAGCAAGGTCACCTCACATTTGTCAAGGGAGGAGGCCTATCCATGATTAATCTCTCACTGAATTTAATAAATCTTATGCAGATAGTAACAATATAACTTAAGATGAACTTACCCTATGTGAACTTAAAATTATTCCCCTCATTTTGTTAATGTCACTATAATATAAGCCCACCATCCTGCAAAGGTGTCTAAACAAACATGGTCCCCTGAGAGCTGGACATGAACTTCTGGACATTGTGCCTACTTTACTTTTGCACTAAACAATAAGACATAGCTGATAAATCTCATGTTCGGTATCTTAATGATTTATTACTTTAAACAAATGTTTATAAATATAAATTAAGACTTAATTTTACTCAATACTAACATTATCTTAAAGGTTCAGTGTGTAAGTTTTAGTGGCATCTAGTGGTGAGGGTTGCAAATTGCAACCCACTGTCCAGTCTACCACTGCCCCCTCCCCTGTCAAAGAGCATAGGACAGCTACAGTGGCTGACAGGACAAAAGGTGTCTGAGACAGCAGAGAGTAGCCAGTCAAGAAATTAGTTTTTGGTAGATATATTAACCCTTAAGCAGGCAGAAGTGGAAAATTAGTTGTAAAAAATATTGTGTTATAACTTATGTTGTTTGCAACCAAGTAAAACATTTCCAATATTTCATATTTTTAATTCAGATGAGTTGCATCTCCCAGGATATGTTGCCCTATTAAGATCAATATAGTTAACATTAATGTTTCATTTCATGGAGAAGTGATATGTTCTTGTTTGTCAAAACCACTTACTCCACACAAACTTAAGTATAGCCCTCACAAGACACCTGTACCGAATGTGGCCAGGCTGGTGGGGACGCTAAAAGAGGAACCACCAGAATCTAACCATCCGACAACGCCACCTGTAGACTTCCACCCCAGGAAATGCTCCATTTCTACTTTGACTAAACCTTTATACAAAGGCTACACAGGTTTATTGAAGTAAGACAGAGACGTGGCTCCAAAAGAATAACTTATTTATTGATAATTGGTAACTGGAAGTGCCTGAAGAGAGGATGGTGAATAATACAAATAATCAAATTACCATGGAATACGAAAGTTTTACAAATTTGGCAAACAAGTTACTCATTTTATTTTTAACAATACACTCCCAGTTATTACGGATTATTGAATCAAACAAATAGACAGAGTGGGCCAGGGCCAGCTGTGGGGAGGCAATCTAAGGGTGCGCTCCAGGGGTGCGTCAACTTACCCATCACATGTGCCCACTGCAATCGAAAGTCACTGCAAACCGGTTCACTGCAAATCGTGTCACTACCAAATCGTGTCACAGTGCCGTTAACACTACAATCAGTGAAGGAACCCACACTAGCGTGCCTAGCCTCCACCACAAGCCAACTACTAGAACCACTGAAAAGAACAAAACAAGAAGTTGAATAAAACACAATAGACCAGTTGGTTATATCTAAAATACAAACATAGTCAACTAGGGGAGTGGCGGTTGGAGGCACTACAGCCAGAGTGTACCAGCAACAATGGTTAAAATCTTAGTTTAACAAAAGGCAAAACAGCAGCTGACAACCTACAATTAAAAACACATATTAGCAACAGATTTATAAAAGTAAATTACAGTTACCTCAGGTAGCTATCATACCCTACTTACTCACTCACTCATCCACCTAAACGTCACAGAGGGTTCACGTGGCAACTGATAGGCAGGGAAAAAGCAAAGACAGCTATGATGCTACAGCTGCCTTAAATAAGCTCAGCTAATGAGGGGGTTTGATCTGGGTGGAGCTAATTTGAGGCTCCAGAGGTGCATTCAAGAGCAAGGATAAAAACCTGTAAGCCTGCAGAGAAACACACCACTACACATAACTATCTTATTCTGTGTGTATATAGATCTTAAAATGGAAAATCGACAGTTTTAGGTACTGTGGATTGCTCATACAGGTACTGAACACCATAGTGACTCTTGAGGTACAAAGTGGCATTGCAGGCAGGTCGAGACTAAAGTTAGCTGATTAGCATGCTACCTTTAGTAAATATCACAACTATTCATGACAACCACCAGTCATCATATTACATCATTTTGTCATTCCTTTCCAGTTCTATTGATATTGCAAGTTAATGCTTGGGTGTTTTACACTATAATTATTATGAACTGCACTTTCTTCAAGATTGCACATATCAATGTCCCTCAATAAAAGCACTGTCACCTAAATCCCTTGGCTTTTTTGGACTTTTGATCCATGTCCTCCTCCTTCTCCTTCTCAGAATAGCTACCATCACTCGCTGACTCTATCTCCATGATTTCCTCATCTTCATCACTGGAGTCTGAGTCTGAGGAGCTTGATGGGATGTCCTCTATCACAGTGGTTCTCAAAGTGAGGTCCGGGGACCCCCAGGGGTCCTTGAGGGGGTTCTAGGGGGTCCCCACCAAAAAGGGGAATACTTTATTTTTGTTATAATTCTATCCATTAGTAGCACAGTGACAGAGTGTCTCACTATTTTGGTCATGGGTTTCATACACTTTCTGTAATAAAACATCTAAAAGCATCCCATCAGATAGGGGACCCAGAGACTAAATCTTATCAAATGGGGGTCTGTGGGCTAATTTGTGGGTCCCTGATGTGAAAAAGTTTGAGAACCACTGCTCTATCACTCTCATGTCTCTAACGTTAATCGCCTTTCTGCTGCCATAAAATGAGTTAAAAAATATGGTTATACTGTCATAATCTTCATACCTGATAATATCTGTTTATTAGGGATGGGAATCACCAGAGGCCCCATGATACGATATTATCACAATACTTTTGTCACGATACAATATTATTGCGATTTTAAACATATTGCGATATATTGTAATTCATTACTTTTTTCCCAACTTCAAATGTGTGTCCCCAAAGGAAAACTTTTTCTCATGGACTGAAAAAGCAATTGATTTTATTATAATAGTATCAAAAAGTAAAATTCTCATGTACAATTTATATAATAAAAGATCAATACTTGACGCCTGTGTATCGATACAATATTGCCATGGAAAATATCGCGATACTATGCTGTATTGATTTTTCCCCCCACCCCTACTGTTTATGCAGTGTATACTAACATTTCCTCCAGTTTAAAACTAAATTTCACACATTGACCATTTTTTACCCCTAATCTGGCAACGTATCTCGTGGGATACATATACATTAAAAGTTGCTGAAAAACTCCACAAACACAATGACACCATATTTTCTTCATCAGCATATTAAGACAATACTCATATATACTTTCATCCATCCATCCATCCATCCATCCATCCATCGTCAACCGCTTATCCTGCGTACAGGGTCACAGGGATATACTTTCATTAATATATATATTTTTTCTACTGAAAACAAATATGTGTAATATGTAATTACATATGTCATGGTCAGCATGTCCTGCACCTCTGGCGGCCACGGAGAATTTTGATCAGGTTGACTAAACAATAACAGATAAATTGAACCAAATCATGTGACCAAGATACTAACACCAAGCAAGACTGTTGATAAATGATAAGTTGATTGGGTAAAAACCTTTAATCATGTCCTCAAGATGATGTTAAACAGTGTGTATCTCCTGGTGCACGTTGGCTGCTTAAGGGTTAAGAAATTATATTTACTTAATTATTCAGTAAAACCATGTTATTGCGGCTTGTCCACTGACAGATAATATGGAAAACGTAAGCCAAGAGTGTGTCACTGTTTCTGCACCACAGCATTATAAACCACATAACAGATAAAGTTTATACAAACATTGACATGGGATACACATTAATTTTCTCTGTGATTATGGACCATCGCCAAAAGTGCCCGCCAGCAATAATATCTGGCAGTGCTGAAACAGATCTCAGTTATGACAGCAACAGTTACTCACATAATCAATTCCTCTTTAGTGTTTTTTTCTGCAAACTAAAAGAGCTAGAACGTTTTTTGCTGCAATACTTTCTTTCGAGTTGAATTGATAGCTTTTACTATGAAAAATTCTGAACGACATTAAAAAGAGTCTGTAGCTTGCTTGACACAACTTGATTTGCAGGCTGATCAACATCCCTCCCCTCCTGTGACCAATTGTTTGACTGTTTAGCCTATTCAGAGCCAGTGAGCAACGGACTTTAAAAATAATAATAATAAAAACTATGTTAACGTGTGATAAAATAATTGTTGGCGTTAATTAATTAATGCTTATATTCTCACCCCCCCATCTAATCGTTGAAAAAATGCCTCAGATGCAAAACTTATTTTCTGACACCTAGGGCCCTATTAGCCTACAGAACTGTCCTATCTTAAGTCTTAAGTTAAGATAGGAAGAGTCAAAGATAGGATTTTTCTCAATTTGGGCTTTTAATTACTGTTTTTTGGTAGTTTTCTTTTAATGAAACATACCCTGAAAATGGAGCAGAAACAACAACCATCACTGAACTTCAAGTCAGATGACTAAAGCTGATGATACACAGAGCAACTTTTAGAGCAATGCTGCAGGGCAACGTTGCCGTCAATGGTAATGAGTAAAGATTACTACCGTAATCCCCTTCCCCCACCACTCTGCCACCCACCCCGCACCGCCACTATGCGTTCAAAACATAGTCGGACTTGCCACTAGCAAGATTGCACAGCAACATTGCTCAAAAAGTTTCCCCGTGTATCATCAGCTTTAGAGTTGTTGGTAACCTCCGTCGAGAAATCCAAATCCACATAAGGCTTAACTGGGGAGATTAAAGAGAGAGAGTGGGCTAAAATAGTGGACGCAGTCTCCGCAGCATAGGGTAGAGTGGGGTAAGACGCCCCCCTAAGCTCAATGTCTATTTGTTGACACATAAAATAATATTTTATAGGGTTCTTTTATATCTTGGTGATGGCCATGCTTAGGGTAACATAATATACCCCCTACTATGGGGTAAGATGCCCCCTCCCCCCTATGGTGTCTTATGCATCTTACCCCAAACATACTGATCTAGCATTTTACTACTTTAACCAAAAACTATAAAATCTTTCACTCTAAACAATTGCATAACTTAAGGCTCCACTTAATGTAAATATACATATATATATAAATTGAACACAATAAAAAAAATGTACAACTTATTTTAACTGACAAAAAAATTTGATCAAATTAGGTCAGAATAGCTTTCAAATAACTTAAATAATTGTGATGAAACAGAGAACATTATTAGTTCAGTGAGACTAGGGGCAGCCAGAAGAAATGTTCAGAAAAAAAAATTGTGACATTTTATGTTTTTTGTTAGAATTACCATGGGGGCGCATCTTAACTGAGGGGGCTTCTTACCCCATGTTACCCTATCTGGCACCCAGTGGAGCGCTGATGCTGTCCATTTACAGTGATATGAAGACACAGGCCACTGTAGTGTCCAAAGAGCAGATGAAACCACTGGTGGCTCCTCCTGTGCTCCCTCGCTGACCCCGGCAGAAACCCGTAGCCTACTCTTCTCGGGAAAGTTAATAATGAAGGTAAAAAAAATATAGGCTAATAATCATAATAAAGGCTGCGGGCTAATGTCATCATGTTTTTCGTGGAGGCCTATTTCTTGAATTTAACGATATCCTCCTATCAAAGACTTGCATTAGGACCCTTTTGTTACATCAAGCCTTTACATTATGTTTCCACTAATGAGTATTTTATCATCAAATCAATTTACATTTATTCATTTAGCTGACACTTTTATCCAAAGTGACTTACAATTGCTAATGTTATGTCAGAGCAACTAGAGTGTCTTGCTTAGGGACACATTGGTAGATGCGTCACAGTGGGGGATTGAACCCTGGTCTCTCGCACCAAAGGCAGGCATCTTATCCACTGCAGCATCACCACCCAGAATCAAATTCCGCCTGTTGACATTTTGTTGATTTTGTAAAAGCAATTAAAGAGCAACCATGTGGATTAAAGGAGTTAGCAAACACTACCTGGTGGAAAAGTAAAAGTTAGGACAGCTTAACAGTTATCCTAAAATTAGGAGAGTTTATTTAAGATTTTACGAAGTTAGGATGCTTCTGTAATAGGCTACACTTTTCTTATCTAAAGTTAGGAAAGGAACATTGACTTAGGAACTGTTAATCTGTAATGGCCTTTTTCCTAAATCAGTTCCTAACCCTTATTACCATGGTTACCAAGCAGTTAGGATAGGATCTGCCAGTTAGGACGTTTCTGTAATACGGCCCCTGCTGTATATTATTACTTCTTGTTGTTGTTCTTCTTCAAATGTGCGTATTCAGTGTAGTGATGAGCTTCTACACTGCCTGAATTCTACAAGAAGAAGAGGAACGTAGTGGCGAATTGCGGTCTGTATAGCCTGTTTGTCCATTTTCAGCTACTGTAGAAACATGATGCCGCAACATGGCGACGTCCATGGAAGTGGGGACTCATGGTTATATAGATAGAAATGGCTCATTCTAAGGTGATAAAAAACACAACAGTTCATTATATGAGGTCTTTATTCACCAGTGAAAACAGTTATGGATCTTATACTGCATTTCTGTCAATAGATCCTCAGAAATATTACACACTGGGTTCGTCGGGGGTTGTAACCCAGTTGGCAACCAGCGGTGAAGCTCATATTTGTGTTAAGGAGTAAAATCAACCCACAAGTAAGATCAGACATTTGTGTGATGCTGATCTTTATAGTTATTGTCACAGTAACTTGCCAACTATGGCAGTTTTCCACATGAGTCAATTGTAATTTGAGACTGTAGAAAATGGTCAGAAATAAGATTGCAAAAAGCTAAAAGATAAGGCAAATGGTTGAAACAACCAGTTTCTGTCACTCCAAACGGCAGTAGCCTAGTAGGCTACAAATGTAAACCAAAACTACTAAATGATACCATTGAACGATGAAGCCATCCCATCTATCAAAGGGTACTTAGGCAAAAAAGATTGGAAAGCACTGAGATCAGATCCTACCCATTAATCCTCTTTCTTCAATATAATCAAAGAAAGGTCTACTGCCGGATCCACTCAACAGGTTTATTCATGTTTTTATATTTATTCCAAATCTTGTTCATACTAATTGCAATCCGTGATTAAATGCACACCAGACTTATACTGTAAACTTATGCTGTTGTGCTGTTGAACGTGACCTCTTCTTTCCTTTCTGTGTTTCAAAATGTTGAACTGATTTTGTACACTCCGCAATGTCCTTTGAGGTTAGCCCAGTAGTTTCATTAACAGCTTCCGTCTGTGTCTCTCCAGCCAGGACTTCACTGCTCCACACTACTGTCTTCCAGCTTGTATCTTATTTGCTTTTCCAACAGAGTTTTTGAGGCTGAACCATACACTACACTACCGTAATCAAGCCCAGGCTGAAGAGAAGTTTGCCCCATTCAGCCCCACTCAGGCACCTCATGATGTTTATGACTTTCTGACACTTTTGCACTATTTAGTTAATACAATTGGTCCATGTTAACATCCGCAATGCTCTTCCATAAAGCTTCAGATTCATGTCAGGGAGAGGGAGAACTGTTTTCCTGGTTGAAACTACTATTTTTGTTTTCTCAGCTGAAAATTTAAATCCCCACTTGTTTGCCCACTGCCCACAACCTTGTTAACTGCTTTGTGAATTCTCCCATTAATCATCAATATATTCTTTCCCCTGTTCCATAGTATCGTGATCTACCAATATCTGTTTGTATTTGAGAAAAATCATCACCATTGATCTTTTCAGTAATGATCAATGGTGATGATTTTGTGGGGTTCTATTTTGATAATTCATTTCCAATGAATAGTTCTATCTAACTTAAAGTCCTTTAGTTGACATCCAGTAATCTTTAACTCACAATTCCCTCCTTCCACATCACAAGCTTTTTCCACAAAAAATAACTAACTAATTTGAGCTTTCCTTTTTTCCCTTTGTGTTTTTTATGCTTAATTTACCCTTTAACGCTTGGTGTATCTATTATTGTTTATTTCTGCACAGGTAGGTGCCAGGTTTTGATAAAGGAGAAAGCAGATGACATCTCTGGCTCTGCTGCATTAATTTTGATACTTTTTTAACACTCTAAATTGTGAGTCAGACAATATTTGCAATGTTAAATAGGTGGAGCTTTCTGCTCTTTACATTCCTTGTAAGTTGGTATGTGGCCTCAGGTCCATAGATAGGAACGCCCTAATTGATCTGGTATCACAGATAAAGAAAAACATTGCATCTCTGCATCTTTAGAAAAACTTTCCTTAAGACTTCAGACTGGCAGAGCCACTAATATCTTCTTACATACTTTTACTGCGGGCCTTTTATATTCTTGAAGTTTTATCATTTTGTATCCTGGTTGCCTTTAATATTTTCATTATTACTATGGTTTTTGCTTATAATTTACGGCTCTATGTTTGTTTGTGTCCTTTGTCTTTGATTTACTTATGATTATGAAGCCCTTTGTAACTTTTTGGAAGAGTTATATTATTGTTATTTTTTAAAAGTTACATTTTCTCCGCTATAGTAGTGTTTGGACTTCTTTTATACAATCAGGTTTGGACTGAGGTGGGCTGGGATTTAGACACCATATAATCACATCACCAGCTTGAGTCCACTAGAGACCTCTGTTGCATGTCTTCCCTCATCTCTTCTTCATTTCCTGTAAGCTCCCTACTATACACACTCTCATAAAATTACAAAATGGCCAAAAACATGTCGTGTTGGACTCAGTCAGACCCGTAGGGACTATTAGGCTATTAAAAAGAACACAGCACATGCAGTAATTATTGCATTTAATCCACACTTTCTTTGTCAATGCTTTCATTAACATTATGGTGCACATCTTGCTTCTCCTCGGGGCCCTTTGTGTGTTTTGGATGCAACTGCTTGAACGAGAATTTAGGCATCCGTGACCAAAAACCCCCATCTGTAAAGAAAGACAGGAAAACTGGGCTAAAATACAAGAAAAGATCAACACTTTATCCCAAAATGCTCCTGATTCTTTGTAATTTTACCACTAATTTATAGTTTTCTGTTTTATTTTTGGGGGGTTATTGTTATGTAAAATTATTTTTGGTAAAGTTAAGGTTAGGTTTTCTTCCTTTCAACACATCACAGACCAAAAACAGGATTTATTTTTGTACAAAAAAGCATGAATTTGCTGTGATACAGGGCTAAAAACTTTCATTTATGAGAACACTATAGTTAAAAATATATACATGTCTCATATATAACAAGGGGCCTAGCTTCAGGAACCCCTTTAACTTTCATTTGGCTTTTTACTCACCAGTCATTTGGTTTGTCCTCCAGCATTTGAGCTCTGAATGCCAAACACTATCCAGCCAAAGCAAGAACCAGCTGATGCAGAGGCCCAAGAGCAGTCCAACTATCACGTCCTTCTCCTGCCTGGTCATGATGTCACTCAAAAAGTAGATTTCACTAGAATCCACCCCAGCTCGGCCCCCGTTATATGGAACAACATGATAGACTTGATCGCTGCAGCAGACAAAGCAGTAACCAGTGGTGGCGGATTTGCACATAGAAAAGTAAAGAGACACCAGCATCAGTGGACAGAAATGAACCCATGATGCTGAAACATGATATAGGAGAATGTGCATTTTATTTTATCTGATAACAAAATCTGAGATCCTCACTCCCCTGTCGTACATTGAACTTACTATACTAATATGAACTTGTCTCAATAGATACAGTTTGTGGTTGTTTGGTGCAAATGTTTCCAACATGTAAAATTTTTAAGAAAGAGCATCATTTATTTATTAATACATACATAATAAAGTATAAAATGTTTCATCCTACACAGGCTATTAATTTAATTTATTAGCAGAGGTGGTAATCCACCCAGATCCTGACACATCTCCTCTTGTGATCAATTAAGTTTGTAAATGACAGCAAAAAGCTACAATAAATAAAAACTTTATTTCTGTTTAAACCACTGAGTGAAATAATCATCAAACTTTAAAATACATGGCAAGTATAGGCCTATGCTGTGTATGTGTGTGTAGGCCTATATATAGGCTACAACACCCAGGGTTCCTAGTGAGAAATCATAACAAATGCTGTGTGAATTCAGGATTACTGAAACAGGAGCTCACTGTCCAATTTGATTGACATCAAAGCAAGTTTTCGAATAGCCTATAACGTTTAGCGTGTAGTTTGTCTCACAAAACCAATATAAACTAATATTTTCTACACCTAGCCTACACTTGGATTGTAATTTACCTTCCGCAGGTGCAGGCGCAGACACCGTCTTCCCCTCGCGTTAACGATAAGATGAAGTTGTGAAATCGGTCAAAAAGCGCGGTCATGTCCGTGAGAAAAGTCAGTCTGAAACAAAAAAACTGTCGACAGAAATATGTTGATAAACTTTACGATCTGACACTAACGTTGTTTTTTTCTGTCACAGCAGAAGACCATGAAATTAGGAACATCATTGTGCCTTCGTGTCCAGACTCTTCACTTTAAGCTGACATATTGACGTTAGTGCTCTTCAAGACAACACAACGGGGCTCCCGGCAGCTGCATGTGCCTTAGCTGACTGGCGTGCTCAGCTGGGGAAGAGCTGGTAATGAAATTTCAGTCACAGGTACTTTAACAAACCAGTGTTTTTTTGTTGTTATTTTGAACGAAATATTATTTTTATTATTTAGTTATGAATTAATACGTGTTCATGGTAACGTTTATTAGTTACCGTGGTGATAACGATTTAAATTCGATTTCCTTTGAATTTGAGTCGCAGTCTAACGGTCGGTTGGATAGCGTTACATACGGGTAACGGATTACTACTTGTCTACCTATTAATTGATATCTAGGTAGAGTTATAGAGTAATTAATTATAATCTATTAGGACAGACTCCATTCTACACCGATAATTCACATGTAGCCTACTGTCATTATGCATTACCCAGGTTTACAGCTTTATTTAGAACACCTACACACGGTTTCTGTCAGTGAACCACAAGTTGGAGCTGCAAATGTGAATTAGCTACTATCCAAAGCCAAACTAAGGACATTATTTACATGTTTTTGCCTAAATATTTTAAAATAATCAAAATGTCCTTGCTTGTCCACAGAGGGCTATAACTCTAATCTGAAAACATCCAGTAGCTTGATAGTGGTCCACTGATGTAAGTGCAAATACTGTCATTAGCCTACTCATTTTCAATCTTACATTAATGCTGTTACATAAAACCACCATGAACTAAAAAAACTGAATTAAATGAATTAAATATCAAAAAGCAAATAAAGAGTCCTGCCATGTTTCTTAGAGATGTTTCTTTCTTTAGTGGATTCATATGTACATACAGAAAAATCAGGCACTCTGAGCTGAGCTCGCAGTTTGCAAATAATTACAATGCTTCAATTCTTTAACATTTACAAAAAAAATACTATGCCCTGAAAAACAGCATATCCAAGTTTAAATATGAATCAACACATTATATTGGAAACACATTGGAGGAGAGCCTCAGAGAGGTCTAGGTTTGGTTATTCATTATTAGCCCACCCACTTTAACTTAATCCTAAATAATCTATAAGACATGGTCGCACAAAAACACTCATTCAGTTCAATTAATTCTCCCCTGTCTGAAACACATTTACACTGTCCCAAGTCAGAAATAAAAATCTGACATATGCTTAAATCAATTACAATTATAGATCTGGAAAGAAAAAAAATCTGCATCAATATGCTGTACTGAACAAAATCAGAGGGACTTGTAAAGGAGTTGTTGAATCAGGGGGTGTGGGTGTTATGGCTCTCCCTGAGGAGACATGGTTGAGTGATTTCACTGGACTGGGATGGAGGGAGGACCTTGGCCTGACCTTGATACGGAGAAATAAAGGCAGAGCAAGAGCAGCGAGTCTGTCCTCTGCATAGAGGAAAAACCCATCATCACCAATATGTCCGACAGCAGCCATTTGTTAGGTCCTGACCCTAAGCTGTGTGTGTGTTTTGTGTGTGTGTGTAGGCACACAATCTGTATGTACTGTGCGTAGATGACTGAGGAATACAAAGTGTGTGTGTGTGTGTGTGTGTTGTTGCTTGATTGCTTGTGGTCTGGGCCTGTGTTTATTGCAAATTTCTATTGCGTATCAGTAGAAACAGACAGTGTGAAGAAAAGGCCTGTTGCTCTTCTCCTCGAACTCCTGTAGGAGCTCATCGATTTCATTCTCCATGTCGTCAGTGTGCTGGATCTGCAGGGGTGGGGGAGGAGGCACATTAAACACAGTCTGCACACACACATTTGCACCAATGAACTTAAATCAATCTTTGTACTCCATTTATGAAACATAGCACCCTTTCATAGCACTGGCAGCATTGTCATTAGGTGACCACAGAATCTCCTATTTGGGAAATACACTGGAAGGCACATTATGCACACTAAAAGACCGTTTTATTCATATTACTTATGGATATAGATTGACTGCATCATTTTCATTATTAAACCACAATGTCATCAATAACTCAGAGTGTCTGTTGCACTCTGCCCTCAGTAGGAGACACTCACACATTGACACAGCTCACAGATGAGGAAAGCACCCAGCGTGGCTTCCTCGTGGTTATCCTGAATGTCTACGTTGATGACGTGCACAGGCTGTAGAGTCTCCTGCTCTCTTGAATTTAAATCTGGGGAACGATAACAGATTAAAAAAAGAAAGTGTGTGTCATACAATCAGAAGTGTTGGGAGTAAAAACTTGGTCTGCGCAAATAATTGAGGAGTAGGTGTGCGATTGTGTATGCCCACAAAAACTAGCACCAAAGCAGTGTTCTTGCAAGGGGCGCCGCATGATCAACATATCTCTTCAGTAATTACACATTTCTTATAAGAAGCCTCACCCTCCAGCACTTGGTCATAGACTCTCTCTTCACAGGTGATCACCAGGTCAAACTTATCCTTGCAGCTCTGAAAGCGCTCCGGCTTTGATTTGATGCGCTTGTTGCGGTCCAGCATGTGCAGTATGCCGTTCTGTGTGTATCTGAAGAGTGGGGAGGTCAAGGAGCACAGCAGGAGCGAGAGAAGCATTTAAAAGTAACACAACACATTCAACAGACTGTTAGAGACAGGATCTCAGTCAACAGAACAAACAGGCCAATACCCAGTGAGCCTGTGTAAAATAGTAAGATATGCACCTGCCTCTATGAGACTGTATATTTTGTTTGCCTTATGGGAAACATGCTTCAAATGGCGTCACTAAGTGTTTGTATTAGACAAACTCCAGCCCCCTCTAGTGGTGTCTAAAGCCTACTAATCCTTAGTGGTAGGTCTGTTGAGGAAAAAAAAAAAAAGATGACAAAAGAGGTAAATAGAGGAACAGCATTTTTGCATAATGTCAGTAAAATGTTAAACTTTTGACTGTGATCAATCCATTCAGCAAAGTTTTAATATTAACATCATCAACAAGCCTTACTGATAATAGCAGGCCGACATGTGTTGTCCTCACCACAAATGTAATTATTCACTCCATGTTTCTAAAACAAAGCCAAAGTGAGTTTATGTTGCCCCATCACTACATGGCTATCCTGCAAGACATGGCCAAATACATGAATAAAAAAAGACCAACCACTATGATGAGTTGTCTATAGCAGTGGACTATATTTTCAAGAAATCCAAGTCACAAGAATACAACAAATAGAGTACAATTTGTAATACAGATTTGACCTCCCAACCTAATCTGGTAAAATTTACACCTCCAAAATAGTAACATCATTAGCAAAAGCAAGCAATAATTTGGTGAAGCACATCTATCCTACTTTTGAGCCTGGATTTTCACTTAAGTGGCCTATTTACCCAGAATAACTGAAGGAACAGGCCTACATTTGGCCTAGTCTACAAAGTTATTATCTGAAAGCCTTAAAATATATAACAAAAAAGCAGGTTCAAATTTAGATTGCTCACTCACTGGAGACATGGATTATTTGAACTACATCAATGAAGACCAAAAAGTAGCACCTGTTACTTTTACTTAGTCAGTACTCACTGACAGGAGCAATAATGTTGATGAAATCAAAGACATTGTGGAAATCACTCACTATTGCAGATTTTACTTCAGCAAATTCCAGGCTATTTATAATGCGTTCCAAGGTTGCATGTGTGTAACGCATGTGGTTGTAATAAATGATTATATCAATACCAATAATATTTAAAGATGTGGCTCAGGAAGCCACTTCTTCAAACAGGATGAAGAAGCCTATTCCTTGTTTAATGTATTCCCTCTCCGGGAAAATTGCACATGATTTATACTTGTTAAATTCCCTGTTGGTTGTTCTTTCAGTCACTGTCATCTACATGTGACCACTGGTTTTCTTTGCCAATAGTTCTCCTGTGGTTGGCTTCTTCATACTTTCTATTTAGTTAAAGTTTGTTTGTTAAAGTAGTGTTTATTACTGACACACCAGTGACAGTTAATAAAAGCAATTGACTACAAAAGACAAGCAAGTCAGATTTTAAATTGAATACTAGCAAAATATATTTTAAATTTGTCTAATTTACTCAAACTGCTAAAATATCTACTGTGTCTATGTTGAAAAACACAGGGAAACTGCAGTAGCGTGGAACAACAGCATTAACATTAAGACCCTCACAAATACAGACAGTTTATGATCTTCACCAAATTGCACTTACTGCTGCGTGGCTGTTGTATTGCAAGGTGTCTTTCCATCCTCTGTATTTTATAGGTTTAATAACAAAGCATATATCTGTGACACATTTAAAATCCCTGTACTTGATTTACCCATCGGTGTGGTCCCGTCTGCTGTGCCGTTCAAATGCCGTGACACTTGCATCAACTTCCACAAAGATTAATATCAAAACTAAGAGTGTACATGGGCCATGATTACTTATCTGGCTTCCAGCATACAGTATGTGCGTGCATGTGTGTGTATATAAAAGTGAGTGAGAACGGGATACAGTTCCTTGTCCTTGCGGACCAAGTCGTTGTACATCTGTACATATGTCGTTTTGAAGTCATACACATTTGGCTTATCCGGGGCAGGACCGGGTAGCTTCACATGAGACCCTGTCCCAAATGAACGCACGTCAAATCCACGTTTGCTGCAAAGACGAAAAGGACAAGACCGTAAATTACATACCATTTCTGGCAACACCACTAGATACAAGAAAACATTAGTACATAGAAGCAGAATGCAATAATCAGCGTCTTTCCATTCCTTACGTGCAAGGAATCAGCTTTTCAAAATGTCTCCACATACAAGCTCTAAACTGAATGTTTAATGTTTGGTCACAGGTTGAATTAAGACATCACTGCACACTAAGAGCGTAGGCCCATTTCCAGCTCGTCCCTCCTGTACTGCGTCAGTCAGTCTAAATGTTTACTAGGCAAGTGGGAAGTGACTGGACAACCCCAAACCAGCACACACTTGTAGTTTTACAAACAATTAAGTCTAGATATAAAATGTCTAACTGGGATGTGGATGAGGAGACTGATGAGAGATGGTAAGCTTCCCGGTGTTGCTCAGCTGCAGTTGCTCCCTTCCGGAAATGTCCCTAAAGGGGGCGCTCTTGTCAACATATGGGGGGGAGGGGGGAACTACATAACAAGTTGGGCCGGTACAGTATTTCGAAAGCCCTGAATCTGTTTGAAAGCAAAACATGTTTGGACCATTACTTTAGGCACTCGCAAACCTGAAACTTAGTCAAAACGTTTAAAGTGGGTCGTAGCCCCCCGTGTGACACTCGGGAGGAGCGACCCCATTGTTAACTGCGTTGAGGCCCGACGGACTGCCTGTCACTGTGTCGACATGGCTCGTGGCCGGCTCAGAAAACGGCTCGGTACCGCACAGATTTGGTTCACTTCATGATAGCTTTTTCCTTTTCTTCTCGTCCCGGCGGCTCATCTTTACCTGAGGATATTGTGCGCTTCCATACTGCGGTTCTGGTTGCTCGAGCACACAACCGCTACACGCAGCGGGTGGCTCGGCATAGCGACTCTCCGGCTGAAGCTAACCGACACAAGCTCTCAGAAACTAAATACAAGTAGTCAGTTAGATCCCTGTGAGACAAAATAAACAAGACAAACCCTTTTGTAACACTAAATAATAAAACCGTACGAGTACAAATACTGTGCGATTGGCTCGTCTTCTTTGGAAGCAGGAAGTTAAAATGGCGGAGCCCCTTCAGTTGAATGCGGCTTTATCGAGTGATGTCACTTCAGGGCGGAGCTTCCTGCCGTCCACGCTGAAAGATGTAACGACGTAGACATGACGTCTATAAACAAACATGCTGGGAAGACTATGATTGTCCTTCTAAGTCATATTTTACTACAGTAAAAGTGGCCACGAGAACACCCGGGGCAATTAAATAAAAATATCGCAACACTCGTGAATCAAATCTGTTGACACAGCTGCTGACACAAAAAGCAAAACACAAACATTACCTCAAACTCTTAACTAAAACACAAGTAGACACCATGTTACACTGTTTTGCAAACAGGCAGTGTGGGCCTACTCGTAATCCTATGCAATATTTGATTATATACTTATCTCTTTATATTATTAATTGTTTGGTAGCGCTCTTTTAAACTACCTTGCTTCTTCATTCATAAACAGTTCTGAATAGCAACTGCATATTTCTAATCTTCCCATAACTTTTACCTCTATGTTTTAGAGATAAAGGTGTTGCTTGGTTTTGTGTTACTCCATTTGTAAAGTGTGTATAATGGCAGCAACATGGTTTGTTTGTTTTACTATATCATATTGTGCTTTGCAGTGTAGACTCTGAGATGACACAAATCTGCATACTATTTATACTGCAGTAACTCTCTCTCTCTCTCTCTCCCTATATATATATATATATATATATATATATATTTCAGTGTTATGACATTATGTTGAATGTATCATGATAGAGGCTACATAATGCCCATTCTCTCCTCCTGATCTCCTAGTATTTTCAGGATACATTTGTATCGAGTTTAACCATCCAGAAAAGGCTAAATAATGGGATCAAGCCCCATTTTCTCCTATAGGGATTGTGTTTATATAGATATTTTGAATTCCAGTCTGTTTTTAATTCTTCTAAATTGTCCTGGGATGTGAAAACCTAACACACACACACACACACACACACACACACACACACGCCCACAAGGAGAAAAATAAGAACAGCTGTAAAGTATTACAAATGACCTCATGGTACTTTATTCACTGACAGCAGGACATAACGGCATTCTCAAGATGTTTGGCACAGTATGTGGAGATTGTACACAAGACTGGATTGCCCTTCACAAAATGGTACAAATACTGTACTGCAGACCTAAAAGCAAAACTAGATGGTGTGATGATTTAGTTAAGTGGAAAAATGTAAGTCAGTAAAGTTCACTTTTTCTTTGTCTCTCAAGGACAAGCAGGACACATCTGGGCACTTTCACAGGCTGCACATTTAGCAAAAACTGCTGTTTCGCATGTACTCAAAGCCACCGCATTTATTGTATTGCTGTTTAAATGCTGCCAGCAAACAGACTGACGGACTCAATCACAGACAACCTTGAACAAAAACATAACACAGTAAACTATTTTATAATAGTAAATGTAGATTACCAGTACTATTGGTTCAGTGCACCCTTGCAGAGGTTGACAAGGCATGTAATTTGCAGAGCCACAGCAGATTGTGCTTCAATTCAGTCATACCAGGGTGTGTAGGCCTATCATATTATGCTGCTGATTAAAAAAAGGACTATTACTGACAACAAGTCACTGTGATTGTGAGATTAGATCGTCATGGATGTTAAATGTAATGATTTATTTAGCGGTGCATCTTGGATTCAGTGTAACATCAGTGACGTGAGTGAGTGTGGTAGGAGTATGAGTGCTGTGTCGTGGGGCTCATGATGTTTTCTGTGATATATGCCACCAGCAAGCAGATGATGACCAGCATCACGCAGATGGCTCCCCCCACCGTTGTCATGGCGATGACAATGTCCTGCATCCCAGATGGCGGCAGGGTAAACTCCACACAGTCCCGCTGGTCTGCCCTCTGGGCTGGGTTGGAGTGGACCAGAGAGCGGAGGCAGATGCGGTAGGGGATGTTCTCATGCAGCTCAGTCAGGAGAAAGTCCCTGCAGCCAGATCCAAGATGGACACCAGCACACTCAAACTGAGTATAACTTCCGTTCCACCAGCAGCTCAACTCGTAGCCTCCCCGTCTGTGGCGGCGGCCACTGAAAACAGTGTTTGATCTGAGAGTTTCCCCTCTTGTCACAGGATCCACCCTGCTCTTCTGAT
This sequence comes from Micropterus salmoides, assembly GCF_014851395.1. Taxonomy (NCBI): domain Eukaryota; kingdom Metazoa; phylum Chordata; class Actinopteri; order Centrarchiformes; family Centrarchidae; genus Micropterus; species Micropterus salmoides. The sequence continues at coordinate 21,799,290 of NW_024043372.1, forward strand.
CGGATGCAGGCTCTTTTGTCTTCACGTCTCGGCCAGTCATCGTGGATTCTCCCTCATGGGTCCACTGTAACAGTACGCTGCCATTGATAAGAATATTTGCCACCAGATTCCTCAATGACACCACTGTCCTGCAGTCTCCCTTGCGGCACTTGTACCCAGGCAGAGTGTGTCGAAAACACAGTTGCCCCCCAATGCCTCCCTCAATCACTCGGTAGGCACACAGCGGAGACACCCCATCGTCTGGGCTCCAGCTTGGTGCCCTGCCAGACCTTTCAGATGTCACAGTAGTAATATTGCCTCTGCTGGTGTTGACAGTGAAGCCATTCACTTGGCCTGTTACCTCCTTAAGCGTTAGCGATGGCCTACTTTTGTGGCTGTCATTGCCATAGTTGGAACTGATGTCAGTCTGTTTAAGCCAGTTTTGGGGCGTCTCCAATTTTTTCCTGCCTCTCACCTCCGATGTTGTTGTTGTTGATGATGATGATGATGATGAGCTGCTGGATCCAGCTGTCTGGTGTAACGTGCAGAGCAGGAGTGCCGATAAGGCGAGCAGGGAGGGTCGTTGTTGGCTTTTCATCTCACTTCCTCACGTCGAATTATTTTCTCTCACAGTGGATCAGATGGGCGATGGTACACGGCGGGCTGGTGTCTGCCATACGATCAGCTCTGCCTCAGTGCACACAGACGAAATCCCTGTGAAACAGGATGTCCACGGGCGAGAGGAGCGGGTATGCATCTGCGACAGAAATAACATTTAATCATGCGGCCATCCTGGCAGTAAGAGATCCGAGTAGTGACCTTGCAAAGGATAAGCGTGCATGATTAAGTTATGGACGCCTAAACGGCGATAACAGTCACCTCAGTGCAGCTTCCGACTCACATGCATTTCTACAAAATCCCTTACTTGTTTCGGTGGGACGTGAGGACTCCGCTATCGTGCTATCAGATTTTCTTTCGTCTTCCTGTCTGGCTTGACGTAAAGGCTTTGATGCCTGCTTTGTGAGAGTGCACGTGAAGGAGCGCGCGCCGCGGAGCGCTTGCGAGCGTGGGTGCGTGCACAAAATATTTGTAGTCATCAGCAGTCGGTTTGTGAGTCATCATCCCACGTAGTGCTCTGTCAATAACGGAGACAACAACCGGAGTCCTGACAGCACTGTCCGATGCATCCCACCTGTGCTGCTGCAGCTGCAGGCCCCTCACTTCAGATTAGGCCGACCTGTGCAATCAACACCCGCAAACCGTTTCCATAAGAATGTGCCATCTTTTTCATAATCTTGTATTAGTTTACATTTAGGCTTTATGGTCACAGAGAGCCAAATAGGTTTGAAGTAATGATGCTTAGATGTGCGTAGGCTGGGTTAACATTTACAAATGTTTTACAAAAAGCTTTAAAAAAGAAATTATTATTTTTGCTCATTGTTTGCATAACTGCTGGTGATGATTCAGATCACAATTGACTCAAATTTACCTTTTAATATGGAAAAATAATCCAAACCTCAACCCATAAACAAATGGTAGCCTACCTATAGCCTAAATTTTCAGATTAGAGTTTTGAAATATACTTAAATAGGCTATTAAATATTGGGGCAATTTTCTGATAAGGTCTATGGCTACCTACCTTTCCCTGTGCTTTTAGACATAGTTCAAATGCAGAAAACAGAATTTAAATTCATTTGGCCATTGGTAAAGTGACACCCACGAACCGGAGAATACATCGTTGGTCTCTTTCTGTATAATTTGCCATTGATTGCATTTAATGCTTTGCTAAAAGAGATGCACCATACAGGGTGTTGGATGCTTATATAAACCTGTATTTACAGATTTTTCTAGTTTACATGTCCATTATATACACTGTTTATTATGTGTGTTTTTAATTAAGTACTATTGCACTACATAAAAGTGGTTGCTGGAGATTTTTCCTGGGTTTAACTTATTTTAGTAAATGTGTTGTTTATATAAGATGGGGTGAGGATCCAATTAAAGAAATACATAATATAATGAAGTAAATTAATCCCTGCAGTTATTGTAAGATTTATTTGTGTTCACATGTTTTGTTTGTAGTGTTTACGTGATGGTCTCTTAAACAAAGAAAAATCTCAGGATAATAAATAATCCCAAACGCAATGGAAAAAACGGATCATCAAGATGCATCATTGTTGCCTCGTCCCCAGGGGAGAAACTTGACAACCCAGTAAACAATTAGTAACAAGGGCAAGTAGGAATGGCTGACTAGGAAAAAACACTTCATCAGCGGACTGCCATAGCTCCATTTGTGACGTAGAGGTCGCATTGGATAATTGGTTAAATCTGTGTGATCTGCAGTTAATGATATATCTGTAGGTCCGATTCTAGCTATTGTTATTAAGCTAAACTATGGGACATTAAGAAAAATAAATGAACAGATTGCATTAGATAAATGATAAGATACGCTAGTAGTATGAACAATTCAATCGGGACAGGGCCAGTTATGAACACAACAAGTAACAGCGACCCACACCTGTTGATGTGATCAGATCAAGAGACAGCATTTGCAGTTGGTTGGTGACGCGGATAGAAGATGTGGAAAATGCCTGCCTTTGCATGCACCCTCAAGGCGTCAACGTATTAGATTAAATTGACCTTGAGCCTGGTCAGCAAAGATAAAGCCTTCTGTGTGACACGGCTATTTGTTTGTCTGTGCATATAAAACACCTTGATGACCATCAGTGGCGCAGGTGAAGCCTTGACGTTTCACTCAGACTCTCACACACACGCTTCTCTCAAAGAAAAAGCGAACTATGTCGCCATGCAGAGGATGAAGCCATGTCAGAGGTCCTCACAGTCGAGGCTGTTTTGTTTGGGCTCTTGGTCTTTTCTGGCACCTTGGGAAACATCTTGGTCATCCATGTGGTAAGATAATGTAGAATATTTATTTGTCATCTGAGCTGAATGTTTTGGGTGGTTTTGTTCTCAGTCTGTCTTGCTTATACTCTCAGGTGTTTAAATCAGCTGTCGAGAGACAGCCTTCGGTACTCCCTCCCTCTGACACTCTTTTGGTGCACCTGTCGCTGGCCAACCTGCTGACCTCGCTTTTCCGCACAGTGCCTATCTTTGTGTCTGACCTGGGCCTGGATGTGACGCTGTCTCCATGGTTGTGCAGAGTCTTCATGTTGCTGTGGGTGTGGTGGCGAGCTGTGGGCTGTTGGGTGACTCTGGCACTTAGTGTCTTCCACTGCACTACCCTGAGGCGACAGAATGTGTCCTTTGGACCTCTTGCACAGCGGAGGGAGAGGCATCGGGTTTGGATTGTTCTAGGGCTGGTGTGGGGGGCAAATCTGGCCTTCTCACTTCCAGCTCTGGCATATACCACTCATGTTACTGGCAACGTCACTGTGAAGCTGATGGTGATCAGCTGCACCACCAGGCCTCTGCTGGGCTGTGTCTGGGAGTTCCCCTCCGTTGAACAGGGCGCAGCCTTCGCTTCCACCTCGCTGGCACTTAATGAGGTTCTGCCACTTGTGCTGATGGTTTACACCAACGTCGTCACACTTCATGCTCTGGCCAAACACATCCGAGCTGTTACCTCAGGGGGAGAGTCAGGAGGAACCCATGGGGAGCTGGACAAACATGTGTCCACTGAACGCAAAGCAGCTCATGTAATCCTGGCGCTAGTGTCACTCTTCGTGGTCTGCTGGGTGTTACAGGTTGCTGCAGTGACGTATTATAACCATAATAGGGGACAGCACGCTGAAGGGCTGCTGACTGTGGCCCAGTTCTCTGCGTCGCTGTTTGTAGGATTCAGTCCCATTGTGGTGGCCCTTGGACATGGTAAGCTGAGAAGGAGAATCTTGAGAATGACAATGGGGTGGTCTAAAGCTCTAAAATGTCACAGTGATGACACTAATGAGGGGGCGAAATCACAAAAGGCTAAAAGAAAGAAGGAAAAACAAACCATTTTTATTGTTCAAAAAGAGAGAAAGGTCATACAAGTGAAGGAGAAAGTTAAAGCAAATGAATGATGGAAGCAAAGTGTGACTGCACTGCATTGATACTAAAGTACTGAAAAATACAAAAATTTACACCCAATAAGAACAAAAGCATCTTCAATTTGAATCCAGAAGCGCCACACTGCATTTCCTCTGGACAGAACTCAAATATTATTTTACTATACTTCGAGATATTTTAAGCCATTTAATGCAGGTCAAACTGAGAGACTTTGGCTAGGTCAGAAATCATTACAGTGCAATCACTGACTTGGTTTCTTTTATCGCTTAAATACTTTTATCTGATCCAATGAGTCATTGATTGTTTCTTTTGAGCTTAGATGTGTTCTGACAATTCCTTGATTTTTCTTCTGTTTGCGCTGTCAGGTTTATTTGTAAAAGCCAATATATTTTATTGTTACTTAGCACAATCAAGACTTCCTGACAGCTCAAACCCAGTCCAATCTCTAATACGCCAAAGTGTAGCACATAGGGAAAATGACAGAAAGCTCCGCAAGTAATCCTTAAAAGTTTGCTATTTGTTTAATTATTATTAACCACTATAGATTTCTACAAACAAATTCAGAAACCCAGCTATTTCAAATTGAGAGTAGTCTCCTACTGTCTTAGAATATTTCTTCTTAAGATTTAGCTAAAATATTATTTTGTTGTGTTACACATAGGATGACAAAATATGAAATCCTTAGTCAGTAGCCGTCATGGTAACAACTGTAGATGGTACAAAACTGTAGATTTTGCTGATAACCATTTATAATCTTTAAGGGGTCCACTGTTACAGGGAATAACAAACACAACACTTTGATTTTGCTTTCAAATCACATCCTTTCTACACTGAACATAGCAAAATATTACACCCAGATATTGGCAGGAAAACTAATGAAAACATATTGTAATATCAGCTAAATGATCAGTTTGATGACCATTTGCTCTGACCGTAAAATAAAGGCATCACATCATCTGTCAGCCCTGTCTACATAAAGAGTTTATTTCACAGGGTCATGTTGCACAAATCCTTGTAACCTTAATTAGGCTATATATTTTTTTTTAGCACTTTGCCTTCCATTGAGGACCTAAGTACAAATCCAGTTACACACACATGCAAAGGTTTACAGAGAGAAACATCATATGTTCATACCTATAACCACAAACCTGCTTTAAATGTTTTGGGGGAAATTGATGCAAATAAAAAGTTGCAAAGTGTACTGTTGGTCGGAAGCTGTGTCAGTGAGCGAGCATAGACTTGATGAAAGAGCGCAGCCGCCGGTGGCCAGCTGCCAGAACAACAGGTGACATGGTGATGAAGATGATGTTGGCAAGACGAGCAACGATCAGAAGAAACTCCACCGATGACCCGCGGTTGTAGTTGTAATAGTTGACAGAGATAATGCTGGTTCCCCAGCATGCAACGAAGAGAATTACGAGAGCGAGAATCACCTGGAGAAACACACGACACAAAGAATTAGGGAAGCGAAACTCAGATCAGATAATGAGATTTGATGAAATATGTTCACCTTGTCTCCAATAAAGCTTTTGCTAACACAATTGATAATCATGTTTGTCTGCTTCCATAAATTAATTCTCAGGTCTGCTGTAGATTAAACATTTTAATTTACCAATCAACTGTTTATCTGCATGATAAACATTGTTTCAGTAAGTTTCAGTCACCCTCCTCTTCCTCACCTTGGCGGCTCGTTTCTCAGCAGACACCCGTTTTATGACAGGTGCATCTTGCACCGGACTCTGCCTCCTACCGTGCATGTAGAGTGTGTAAAGGGAGCCCAGGCTGGTAACAGACATTAGTATTATAGGAATTATTTCATGGATCACCATAGATGTGGTGGCATAGGCCAGGCCGCTGTAGCTGGAGGGGAAGTTCCACAAACAGCCCAGCAGGGGGCGCGTTGTGCCGCTCACCAGCATCAGGGTCTGAGATAAGAGGAGGAAGATGGAGGAGTGGAGTCAGAACATGCAGAACACAGAGTGGTAAATACAACCCAGTCTCACCATGTTTGTTTCACATTGAATGTTTGTTGTTTTAGGGATTTGACTTAATTTCCTCATCACTAAGGGTGTAGAATTTAGCAGGGACAGTAGCTAGACATGTCCCTATACTATATCCACTAATTACTGAATTGTCCCTCGCAATAATTTGGATTAAAAAATTAAAATATTACCACTGTTGTCGTACAAGTCCGATGTGTTAATAAGTTTTGAAAGACTATGTCCACCCCCCTCATAAGCCTCAAGGTGTTTTGGTCTGCTGCCTATTCAACTCTATTTCTAAAAAGATACTAGTGACAGATCTAGTGAGTTATTCAGAACATCAGGGGGGAAGTGAGAAATATACAAAAGTATATTACATTGTAGGCTAATTTATTCCCTTGCATACCGCTCAGAATATCTCAGTCAGATTCACTCTCACTCCTCTCACAACGTGACTTCTAGCAGGATTGAGAGTAGGTTCCTACGATTATGGGGACACTGTTATAGGAGGAGAACAGGGAGGCAGACGATACAAAAGGAGAACAAGGTGGGTCGGTAAGCAGCAGACTTTGCAGTAATGAGATAATTTCGCTAAATTCATTTAATATTGTAATTGATATATTTAATTTAAGCCCATGCAGCCTCCTGTTGCAGAAGGCTCTCACCTCTGTGCTGTTCTTGTTCCCGTTTGTGGAAAAGATATGAGCAGGAATGGAGTAAATAAAGCCGAGAAACCAGATGAGGCCCAGAATCAACAGTGGGGTCTTAGGAGCACCCTGGGGCCTGTGAAGGTTCCCATTAATGGGAGCCACACGCCCCAATGTCTGGCGGTGGAGTGCACTGAGGAGGAATGTAGACCACACGTTGACGGTTCGCAGCCACACCCAGATACCCATAAGGAACTGACAAATCTCTTTGGATGAATATAGCTGTGAAAGAAAGAGACTGGTGCATATTCAGAAATGTAGAACTTTTCCCGACTACTATCCTATACTCACGTAGATAATAGGTCTCTTTCACCAGCCCAGCTGACATTTAATTCACCTCCTGTCTACTTAACTTTTCATCTGCTGTAGGCAAACTGAATGATTTGGCACTGACAAAAAAGTAAAATCTACATATCCTTTGAAATAACTAAAGAGTGACTCATTGGCAACAAACTACAAACTGTTGATCTTGAAGACCACGTACCAGGACTCCCAAGTCTGAGAAGATAAGCAGTGTGTTCCTCCACAGAGTCAACAGCAGGTTAGACAGTGCCAAGTTAATGATGATGATGTCCGAGTTACGTCCCCCACCACGGTCCATTATTGCGCTGTTACCAATTACCCCGACCACAGTGGCATTACCCAGTATGCCCAGAATCACCAGTATGGTGTAAAAGGCACCTTGTACAGGGGACACAGAGGCGCCCTGTCCCTTCCCTACAAGCTTGATGTTTCCATTTGCCTCCATGTTCATTGCAGCCATTGTCTCAAAAACCGTGTCTATGAAGTGGTTTTAATAGCTGATATAAAGTCATACTCCCTCTTCACTTTAATTTGTCAGGTGAATATATTTCAGTTTCCATCCTGCAGCATGCTGCCAACATTTAGTGTACCTCATTGGTCTTTGCAGGTGCAGTCAGTTGACTTAAGACACTCCTTCTTGGGGCCAGTGGAAAGGGGCAATGCTGTCTGTGTCATCACAATAAAAAAATGACAACAGAGGTGTCTTTGTGTCACGATCTAAAACAATCCCTGTTAGGCCCTCAGGAAGCCAAGAAGCCACACTATGTTTTATGCCCTGGGGAGCTCAAGGTGCAGGTTAATGAAACACAAGAGATTAATCAGCTTCCCCGAATGAAATGTGCTTACTTTGCAACTTGATTCATTAAGCCATCATCCTATAGGAAGTGAAAGCCTTTCTGTTTTTCTGCATTTTGCTCATTGGTGGGTTTTCACCAAATGAGCAAAACATGTGCACTTTAATCTTATGTCGTGACTTTACGTCACCAGGCCAGAGGTGGGTGCCAAAAAATACTAAAACCCTACAAACACAAGTTGTCTAAAAGACACCAGTTTTTAACTTGTAATACTAAATCTTCTATTTTAGCATTTTAACAACTGCTGAGCCAGGTCTAGTGTTTTATATACCATTAAACACACCAATGTCTTTAGAAATATTTATACTAATAAAACATATGAGATAAGTGGGTACATGAATTCAAAGTAAGTGATAGTAAGATTATCTAAATTTTAAAACATCTTCAATTGACCATGTACTTTTTAGTCCTTAACATTACCTTCTATCTGATCACGACAAACCGCCCTTTAATGTTTCAGTTAACACTGTCACCTTTTTCATTTGACGAATGTTTCATTAACGGATTAAATTTGGGTTTTGTTTATAATGGTAGGCTACATGATCTTTATTCATTCTAAATGAACCATTGATGATAAGATTTACTCAGTTTGTAATGATTGCAGTCAACAGCCACTAGATGACCCCATAAACAACCAAATACAACACCACCAGAAGGAGAACACATTTCTAATAGTATTTTTAAAATTGTATTTATAATCATATAAAATGAAATGGTTATGGACACAAAAATACAAATATCTTTTAAAGGAATCTTTTTTCTTGTCATTTCATTTGCCCAGAGAAACATTTTACCAGACAAACCTGACCATACATTCAGTGGCGTAAATACAAAACATAATCCAAAAATATATTTATATGCACAGTACATATTCACTACAAAATACTTAATAACAGGATGCTGATGCTGAATTTACTCTGATCTGAAGAGCCGATAACACAAAATACAACAATTATCTTCATGCTTAACAAGCTACACATTATCTCTGCTGGTGCTCACTGACAGTATTGCACAAGTACACCTGTCTGTGATTTTACCAGTTGCCCATGTGGCAACTGATTCGACAGCTCGATGTCCATCACTGAGTGAAACCAAGAGAAACACCGATGACCCTTTTGATGACCTTTTTTATGACTTATTCCTAGTTGGCTTGAAAATCAAAACATTCAAAATGTTTGATATAATCAAGAGAGAAGCCACAAATGCTACATAGCAAGCATACATTTTCTATTTACAGATATCTGGCAGCATGCATCACTATGATATAGGGATGTATTTTGTTGGCCAATTAGCTTTCACTATGGTTTGTTGCCTGCAGCCCCAAAACTTTATTATGGGAAACAACTTTGCACTGATGCTGCTGTCTGTAAAATAAGTTTGCTATGTTATACATTTGGCTAATTTTCAGATATTAACACTTTTGTGAGTTTCAAAGGATGAATCAGTATCAGTCAGAGCAGGCGCTTTGCTAATCCGAGAAAAAACATTAACAGGCAAAGTAGTAGTCCTCTAACTTGGCTTTCAAAGCTTCTTCAGCTTTAGGCTACTATTAGACTAGCTCCTTTAACCAACATTCATATGAAACATTTAAAACATGAAGTAAAAAAGGTTTGTGGGTTATATCCCACTGTAGTTCCAGTCTTCTGAATTGATGCTCAGATCACATCATCTCTTTTTCAGCGAGGGTTATGTGATGAAGCCTTTTCTGTCACTATAATTAATTGCATTTTGACTATAATGTTCAGTCCTGCATCGAGTTCATCCAGCACTGCTCGATTTCAGCCATTTCTTTTGCTCCAGCTGCCTGATTGCTGCAGACTCTGCTTGTTAACCCCACTGGCTGGAATCTATCAGAGAGAAGAGACAGAGAAACAAGAATTTACACTTCCTTTAATGAACCAAACCTGTTTTGTATGAACATAATTGCAGAAATAACTATATGCAGCTCAGCCAACCTGTGTGCCTTTCTGCAGTGCAGCATATCCCGTCCCCTCGGCCAGAGCTGTAGACCGGGGACACACAGACTCGACTGTGCAGTGCGAGGTGTGTGAGCTGCGTTGAATGAGAGGTAGGAGGCAGGTAGACGGAGGAGATGGAGGGCTTTGAGGAGGAGCTGTGGGAATTTTCTCTCTCCCAGCTCAGCCAGTAGCCTTTCAAGCCTTCTGGACGGGCCTGCCACGCTACCTGCACCTCCTGACGCTCTGCTTGGGTTAGCTGAAGGTCAACCAGGGCAGGCGGAGCTGCGGCAGGGGGAAAAAACATGGAGGAAAGAGTTAAACAGCCTGGTCAATAGAAGCTGATGCAGAGTCAAAAAGTGGGAATGACTCACAAAAGAACTCTAAAGGTCAGCTTTCAATAAAGAGAAATAAACAGGACAAATGAATTCCTTTAACCAAAGATAAATCAATTATCTGGAAGGAAGAACAACTGAACAACACAAACTCACACAGACATAAGAACATGGTATACAATTGTCAGACTGACAACGTACCCTCTTTAGTGCATGCCCTCACAGACATGGCCCTTTCTTTTCCATTCACATGCAGAGCGCTGACTGTGACCAGGTACTGAGTGCCCGGCTCCAGGCCGGTCAGTACGGCTGAGCTCTTCTGGCTGTGTAACATAACAGTGTGAACGCGTCCGCTTGGAATAGCTCCGTACTCCACCGTATATCTCTGGACTTGAGCAGGCTGCAGTGGACCCCAGCTCACACGGATCTGACCAGGGCCAGAGTCTGACACGGAGACCACTGCCGGGCTTAAAACATCTGATGGAAGCGGAGGCGGAGCGGGAGGGCAGAGACGTAGGTAAGAAATTGACTGCCAGCACCAAATTAAGGTTAATTCTAATTGATTTAGGTCAAAGCCTTGTTGTACAAGCCAGGGGTTGTGTTTGTTAAGGCATTTCACAAATAATAATACACTGAATACTTTTAAATGTACAGGAAACTGAAAAAATGCAGTAAAAGGCTCCCCAATGGCATGAATATCTGTCTAGAAACAAACCATCAACAGTCTCTGACAAGTACTCAGCCTGATGAATGACTCGGTCTCCAGCTTTGTAACATGATTCCATCAGGAAAATAAAAATTCAAACATTTACAATTCCATGACAACTGAGAAATCTGATGATCATGAAAAATTATCAAAAACTCCAAAACAGAAACTGAATGGACCTTCTGGTAAGTTTGTTTTGTCAACTATTTCTATAGTTCTTCCACACATTTTGAGTATGTTTCACATTAAAGGATTATAAAACTCCTCTCACCAGGAAGTGTGGTGAATTGAACAGAGAGTGTGTTAAACAGCCTCTGGTTGGACTCGGGGCGGAGGGAAACCGTGTAGGTGGTATCAGGCTGCAGCCTGGTCAGCTCTGCCCAGCTGAAGCTACCTGGGAGAATTAGGGGGGTCTCAGGGTCCGTTTTCCACACAGGGTTATACCGGAGTTCATAGTAACCACCGCTGTCTGCGCTCATAACAGGACACCACTGCAGCACAGCACTGTGGGAGGTCAAGTCAACGACGCGCAGCCGTTCTGCACGAATGATTTCTACAGAGAAGAGAAGACAAGAGGAAGGGAGAGTGTAAGAGAGATATAGAAAGTAGGGAGAGTAATTCTGTAGTTATAATCTCTTTTTCTGTCTAAAAATAACTGTCTAATCTCGTATGGAGCTACTGCTTCTGCTGCGCTAAACCTCATATTTCAAACACACACATACTGATGATGGCCTCCCTCAGGTCCTCTGTGATGATCTCGATGTTATCTATGTCCACAGAGTAGAGGTGTGACTCCAGAGGGGGTGTCACTGCACGTTTTAACACCTGATAGTTTCCATGTACTGTAGACACAGCTAAGACAGAAACTCCCTGCTCCTTCAGCTCAGACATCGGCTTGTCCACATCTCCAGGCTGCACGCCATCAGTCAGCCACAGCACTATCTTTGGCACGTTCTCCTCTGTCTCTGTCAGAAGCCCCTGGGCCACCCTGAGCGCTGCCTCGGTGTTGGTGTCTCCCTGCAGCTGGCTGACACTCCGTAGAGCTTTCTGCAGACTTCCCTGATTGTTGTGGACGTCCAGGCCGAATTCCAGGTTTGGGTTGGTGCCCACCTGCAGCAGCCCGACTCTTACATGCCCACGGCCTAGTGAGAAGGGGCGAAGCAGCTCGGAGGCGAAGAGCAACAGGCGTGAGAACTCGTAGTTTGACACACTTCCTGAAGAGTCCAGCAGAAGGAGAATATCCCCTTCACAGCAGTTTAACACTGTTAACAACAGGAGGAGAAACAGGAAGGTCATTCCAATATGTGAGTGTGAAACTCAAGTCATTCTTGTTTTGATTGACATGTTTACTACTATCATTCATCATACAGCATTCAAACCTCCACTGACTGATTACTATGGCAGTAGTACAGTTGAGTATTTCACATCATTTATACATCCAACCTCATTAGCTGCTACAAACAGCTAAATAGCTAAAATAACTAAGTACATTTCTTCAGGTACCGTACTTAGATAGAATTTTGAAGCACTTGTACTTTTATACTACTTTATCCTATTACTTCACTATGTTGGGAGTTGTTGGCTCTCTGTAAATAATATTACAGAGAGTACAGTCTAGAACTGCTCTATGAAAAATGCAATGAGATAACCTCTGTTAAATAAAATTGATCTTAATTGATTTCAGAGAGAATGATTGTACTTTTCACTGTACTACATTAATTTAAGAGCTGTAGTTACCAGTTACTTTTCAGATTAAGATTTTACATACAAATGTCCAGTAATATACCACACCGACAGTTTTACCTCAGCATTATGAGTACTTTTATTTTGATAATATATTTTGTTATTAATGGAGTATTTTTATACTTAACTATTTTTACTTAAAAACGTAAATTACTTATTCGTCAGTACTTCTTCCACCACTGGCTAAATGCTTCACTGTGTTCACCAGCTTGTCACTAATCTTGTCTGATGTTTGGTGCTGGATAGTGCACGATGCGTTGTTTGAGCTTTTGGTAAAGCTGCCTACTATATTGAAGTCAGCACTGATGAGACAAGCGAGGGCTGGTAAACCAAAACAACAATGAGCTGAATGACACTAAAACGGGGGAACTGTAGAGTCAGGTGATAAGTTAATATGATCCATGTTAATATTATCAGTTTCCCCCTTTTTAGATGTGTGATCAAGACACAGACGGGGCACGTTTTTGATTAATGGTTAACATGGAATTTTCATAAAAAATGGTGACCTATTAGGTGCCTACACTGCATCTTCATAGATACTTGAAGCTGTTGGCAGTGATGCATCATCCCATCTGGAATATATTCATATCTCCGTTATATAGAGAAGGGACATTGCTTTAAGGTATCTTAGGTGAGACTGATCTTAATAATGTCACAGATGACATTACTGCCCTTGGGGAAGCATTAATATAAAGAATGAAAAGGCAATAACAGGTATATGAGGTGTCTCGTTTCACAACACTGACATCCTGAGAACAACCTGCTCATGCTGTATCAAAACAGAATTATATTCCATTGAGGATACTTTAGATGTTGCTACACCAGAGGCTTTACGATAGCAAGGAATAAAGAGAATTGGTCACAGGAGTTGTTTTATCACATAAAACCGGAGTGAGATTTATGTTGCAGTGCAGAGAGAAAAAGCACTTGAGCTCCATCTCGTCGTCAAAATGTCGTCTTAGTGGAATCATTTCTAATAAAAAGAAGCGATTCCACCTATAAGCACCATCATGCACAATCAGATACGTGTCCAATACATCTGGTGACTCACTCATCGGTTCCTCCTGGAAACCACTGAGTGTTTCCTCATAATCCTGTTCACTGCGCGTGGCTTGGTACATTTGGTGCCTGTAATTCATGAAATATTGGTCTTATATAATCATCTATTATAAATGACTACCACACTGACATTAGTCCTTACTAGGAGGGAAGGAGCAGATTAAATGTGTGTGCTACATGAGAATGAATTCAATACACACAGAGTACTTCCTAATAGTCCCCAATATAATATACACATTGGCTTTATTGCCTCAGTTCTTCCATATCCGCATCATTCACACTTCTCTGTCTTTTCCATTTGTAGCTCCTCCGCAGAACACACCCTTTATTTTATTGCAGCAATGGTCCATAATCATTAAACTTTTATAGGGAGGCAGAAAATAAAGCAGCAGGAAAATAAACAGGAGGAGAAGAAATAAGGGTGAACAGCACAATCAGGTGAAGAGGTGTCAGCCAACATCTTAATGGAACACATTCACAAAGATTAGAGGGAACAGATGGTATACGGGAAAGGCAGAAGCTTCAACAAAATGAAACCTCTGTGGACATTTATATATATATGTATATATACACACACATGTGGTGGCAAAGGGGAAAAGGAGACAGAACACAGAAATAAGACGGAAAGATGAGGGGAGACGGTTGAATTAGAGTTGTTGACAGAGATGTAGAGGACTGGCCCCACCTTTGCATTCCTCAGAGAAAAAAGTAAATGTGAATATGTATCTGTGTGTGTGTGTGTGAGAGAGAGAGATTTTGAGAGATGTCATCTGTCATATTATTGGTTTCAAGCTGTGCCAAGGCCATACACCATACTGCAGAGCCGCACAGATGAATGAAAGATATGTTAATGCTTCCTGTGAAGTTTCCTGAGTGCACAATCAGCATGCGCTGACATCAAACAGACAGATGGTCTACGTTGGATCAAAATCGACGCAGGCTACTTTTAAACTCCTGATGATCTAAAACATTTTACACATAAACTGTATGAGCCTCTTAAACTTTAAAAGATTTCCTGCAGAAAAGTGAAACCGCAAATTAATTAAAAATTCCACACATTCCATGTGAGCTTTTTAAGGGGATCTCTAACTAGCCAGACTTTATGGAAAGATAACTGGCTGCTAGCTTTTAGCTTCATATTTATCATACACACATGAGAGTGGCATCAATCTTCTCATGTAACTCTTACGCAAGAAAGCTAACAAGCAGAGACCCTTTTTATTTCTGCTTTCTGAAAATCATCATGACAACATGACACTGACATAACAACATTCTCGATATCCAATACGTTTATTGTAGGCTTGTACTTTAATTTCATTTTCATCATTATTTTTGATGTAAAGAAAATAGAAAAAAACATTTTGGGTCATATCAAGATTCAGGTTAAATAGTTTAACAGTGTCTGTTGATGTGAGTCAGTTATACAACTACACCAGCACCCCTGTGAATAAACGTCTTGAACGTGTTCACTCCACACTGCTGGGTCAAAAATAAAGATTTGTTGGGTGTAGATAATGACACTTGACAGCCTCCCTCCAGTAGCATCAGAAGCACACAGCAGAGTATCTACTGTACATTGTCTTGTTAGGCTCAGACCACATCTAAACTTAATAAACTGGTCTGTGCTAGAAGGAGCACCCCACCATTTTACAAATAAAGGTGAGTTTACGGTCATGGTAAGTACTACACAATTGTAAAAACAGTATAATGTATTTATACCAGAGGTATGGAGATTGAAAGATGTGGGTGTTTACAAGGCAGGGATGGTTTCTTAGCCTATGACAGTACAAAGCATTATATTGATAGGTCATAAACTGGGAACATATAAAAAAACGCACCCATTAGACTTCTGCCATGAAAAGTAATAAAACAGTGTTATGTAGCCTACCACCACACAATCACAATGAGCCTGGCCTGTTGCTACATATTAAACATGCCTGTGATCGTTAACTCGCATTTCTTTCTGCCACACTGTGCTGCCAGTGCACGATGACTCACCACACATTTATTTATTTAATGAAATGTTTTACTTATCCTACTGTAAGAAAGTGTGTTAGAAGTAATGGCAACTTAAAGGAAAACACGTATATTTTCAGAAGGTTTAACATCCAGACCAGACTCCATGTAAAAAAATCTAATTTTCCTAATCGTACCCGAAGAAGAAGGGAATTGCAACCTCTCTACTTTGTATTAGTGTATCCGGTCTATGTAGCCTACTATTGATGTTTCATTACCTGTAGCCTACCTGTTAAATTTCATGTCTGTATCGTAGCTTATGTTATCAACTTACCTGTGGCAGGTACGGCAATTTGCATGTTCCCCCGCTGCAACATCGCCCAGAGAAGAACACAACGAAATAAAAAGCCCGTCATAATCACAAAGAAGCATTGAAATATGATGAAAATATGATCAGAAACAGCACAGGCAGGTGAAATAACCAACACCGGGTCTTTCTTCACCGGTTCCCATCGCACAAATCAGTCGCAAATGGTCCAGTGTGTGTTACTCTGTCGCCTCTTCAGCAGAGTTTTGCTACTGCACGGGTCATGCGAGCTTTTTTCCCTCATTCAGTAGGCCTATAGTTTTGTCTGCGCCAGCCCTTTAATGTAAGATTACTTCTCTCGCAGTTTGCATAAACTACCTGTTTCACTTTCTAGTCCCGATTACTCCCCGCCTCCAGCTGCTGACCTAGTAAACAATATCATTGTCACTTTTTGCTGGAGTTTGGTCTTTCATGGGACTTAAAAGAACAGATGCCGTCTTGATGATTGCTGCTTTTCTGCTTCCTGTAATTTCCCCAATCCAAGGGATCACCACCCTAATTTATACAAACAGACAGGTAGGCTATCAAATGGACATCCATGTAAAAGACTGGTCCCAGAGGAACCAAGAAAATCTCATCATAAGCAGGCCAAAATTAAATGTCTGCTGAGGCTGCAAGAAAAAATTATCATCTGCATCTGTTTCCCCTGTAGATTACCTTGTGCTGGAGGAATAATCTCCATTTTCTCTGGGGACATGCCGGAAGCCCTTCAGGCTGATCACTAAACTGGACCCCACTTTGGGAAACAATAACAGGGCAAGACACCAATTTAGATCACGCAGTGGCAAGGAAACCCATTCAGCCAGTCCATTAGACAGGATTACACTAAATACCACAGCTGCCCCTTATCAGAAAGATAACTTGGATCAAGTGCAGGCTATTCACATTGCAGATGACTACAATAGACTACACACACACACACACACACACACACACACACACACACACACACACTGCATGTGTCAGATAAAGATAAAAGGCTTGATAAATGGAGGCCACAGACTGAATGTGCCCTCTTCAGATGAGAGTACCCTGTGTGACGGCCTGGGGCCTGGGGGTTGGCCTGTTCTCTGTCCTTTTCTTTTCAGGTCTGTCTTCCTGTTTGGTTGGACACACCCACCTCGTTGGTGATTGCAGCCACCTGTTTAAGTCCTTAAAAAGCTGTGGTGAACCAAGATGGCTCCCCTCCTCGCGACCTCTCTCCTGGAAGGCGGGTGCCTTTCAGGAGCTCCTTTTCTTTTGGTTGTTTGCTTTGAGTATGATGAGTTCAAGTTTACTTGTGTTTTGAGTTAATTATAAGTTAAGGTAACTTTAATAAAACCTTATGATTCATTTAAACTGTTTTCTGCGTGGACCTTCCCTCTTTATGTTCTTCCACGAGCTGGGCATAACACCTGCATGTCCTGTTGCCAAGACAGTGTCTGTTACTTCACTGGAAAAAATGTGGATAATCAGAATTTGTTTGTACTGTGTGACAGTGTTTATTTTAATTTTAATTACTTTTTTTACTTTCTGCCAGTGTCTCAGACAGGGTGTGGTGCATTTCTAGGACCTTTGTTTACTTAGTTTTTACTGCCAGCTAGCTGGCTGGCTAGCTAGCTGGCAGTTACTCTTGACAGCCCCACAAAGCCAATTGACCTTACCACTACCATCACCGAGTGTGTGCCTAAATGTAAGTTATTGATGCATGTCGATCTGCCACCTCCTTCGTGTCCTGTTTTCATTTTGAAACTCCAGGTGCGGACAGGTGAAAACGGAGGACTTTAAAAACGATGACACAGACATGGCACATTTGGCTTCCTGATTGGGTCTTATCAGTGCTTGATGTGGGCCGGTATCCGCGACATTCTACTTTTTGGTGTACTGCGACATTTTCTTGTGTACAGGGACTTCTAGGACTGGCACCTATTTTTTCCACTTCAAGCAGTGGGTCTTATCAGTCACACAAAGCAAAAACACAAAACTACTGACAGTGTTAATGTTTTGGTATTTTTATTAAAATATTTTGTACTGTGCAAATAGCAAATAACACTTAGACACTTGTACTGTGCATGTCGCAGTATTTACTTTGTGATGACTCTGTTTTCTGCCGCCACAGTCTTTGTAGTCTCATGATAATTTCAGCAACAGTTCCACCTCGTTTTCGGTCCATGCAAAAAAATCTCTGGTATGGTTCTTTGTCTGTAGTATTACTTTCTTCTTTCGCTAAATCTTCTGCAACTGCGTAGTAGACAATCTCCTTTGTATTTACACCAGCAAGTGCATGCTCAGTGTACATGGATGGCCACTTGATGTGTGTTTTCAGTCTTTTTAACACAGACTGAGATCAATTCCAATATGCAGCTAAAATACTGGTGTAGATGGAGATCGTTTTCGTTTGAAAGCTCTGTTTTTAAACAAAAACGTAGTAATGTGGATGTAGTCTGTGTCACGATCCTGTCCTGAGTTTCTGAGTTTTTTTATTTATCAGTTCTATATCTGTCATTAATGTCTGTTGTGTTTTGGTGTTCAGTCCTGTCTTGTGTTCAGTCTGCCCAGCGTTAGTTTATTTACTGTTGCCTCTCTTTTGGTTTTGATCTGTGCTTGCCTTAGTTCCGGTCTTATTCTGTAATTGCTTGGTGTTCTGTCTAATCCTAGTTTCAGTCCTGCATTGCCCCGTTAGGTTGTTTTCAACTCCCTCCCTCTGTGTTCTAGTTCTGTGTTCTCGTTTAGGTTTTGTCTGTTAGGATCCCTGTGTTATAGTTGGTCGGTGTTTGTCTTGATCCGTTCTTTTCGTACAATCCATCTCGGCTCTATTCTAAGCAATAAACCATTTTAAATCTTTGTTAGTGATAGTATATTACACTAAATGGTCGATTTTCAAGTGTGCTGTTGATAGACACTATTCTCCCATGATGCAACGCACAAAGGATATGGAGGAGCTGCTCACAGCTGGAAATAAATCAAAGTGTGTGTGGTGAAACAGCTCCAAAGAATCCTGGAAAAGAAAATAATTACATTTTGGGGAAAACATATGAATGACTTTTTGTTAAGTTTATATGGCAGTGGCTTTTCAGAGTCAAAATTTGATTGACAACTGATGTGTTTATTTAATTTAGTATTTACTGTAAAGTATGTTGACATTTTGTATGCTAACTGTTAAAACTACTGAATGGAGTTGGAACACAGCTTGTTATTAAAAAAGTCTTCACAAAATTTCCTTCTCTTTGCTCAGATAAATTAGAAAGTCTCACACTTCATGTAAAGCAGAGTCAGTCAAGAGGCCACATTCTGCTTCACATTTATTCCAAAGTGTAAATGTGTGAGTAGCATCTTGCTATTGTAATTCACACTGTGGTACTTTGAGAGCATGTAGATTTTTATAGTTATGGGTATAATAAGCAAGTCATTAACTCCCACTGGAGCGCCCCAGTTTATGTGTGTGTTCATGCTCTTAACTCAATTAATCTATGAGAATACTGTGTGAGCGATATTATAAATGCCTCCTGTGCATGCAGTGTGAAGACGTACATGATTAAGGAACTGCCAGCACTGGGTTGGTTGTGCACAAAGAAGGGAGACGTGCTATAAAAGATATTTTATTAATACCATGTTGATAAGCTCTGCCTGAGGAGTCCTACTGATTAACTTTCAGATTAATATGCTGTCAGCTCTCTTTATTTGCTGCACAAATTAACAGGATTTGTTATCACAACTGCACAGTAATACGCTAATATTGAACACACTGGACAGGAATTAAGTGGTAACCTATTTCCCTGTTAAGACTGAATGATTCCATTATCAACACACTCTTTAAAAAGCGGACTGAACATTTAAGCTGCCTCAGAGCTTTTTAGGTTGAGCGTTGGTGGCAGAGAAAGCCCTCAAGGACAACTTTGAACCAAATGTCTCCCTTGTAAATGCAGGAAAAAACACAATATAAAGAACACTTACAGGTATTGATTAGAGGCATTGACTCAAAGGACAAATTAATTAGGACGGAGCTTTCGTTCCTTCCGTCTCCAAACTCATCTACTGCCTGGTGCATGTCTGGGCCTGCAGCATCACCAGCCCTCCCTGTAAGATGGAAAACTGGAATTTCCCATGAATAAGAGTTTGGCAAAAGAAGCGCTCTCTTCATGTTTGCATGAACAATCATGTACAGTGAGGAAAATAAGTATTTGAACACCCTGCTATTTTGCAAGTTCTCCCACTTAGAAATCATGGAGGGGTCTGAAATTGTCATCGTAGGTGCATGTCCACTGTGAGAGACATACTCTAAAAAAAAAATCCAGAAATCACAATGTATGATTTTTTAACTATTTGTATGATACAGCTGCAAATAAGTATTTGAACATCTGAGAAAATCAATGTTAATATTTGGTACAGTAGCCTTTGTTTGCAATTACAGAGGTCAAACGTTTCCTGTAGTTTTTCACCAGGTTTGCACACACTGCAGGAGGGATTTTGGCCCACTCCTCCACACAGATCTTCTCTAGATCAGTCAGGTTTCTGGGCTGTCGCTGAGAAACAGCGACTGAGTTTGAGCTCCCTCCAACGATTCTCTATTGGGTTTAGGTCCGGAGACTGGCTAGGCCACGCCAGAACCTTGATATGCTTCTTACAGAGCCACTCCTTGGTTAGCCTGGCTGTGTGCTTCGGGTCATTGTCATGTTGGAAGACCCGGCCTCGACCCATCTTCAATGCTCTAACTGAGGGAAGGAGGTTGTTCCCCAAAATCTCGCAATACATGGCCCCGGTCATCCTCTCCTTAATACAGTGCAGTCGCCCTGTCCCATGTGCAGAAAAACACCCCCAAAGCATGATGCTACCACCCCCATGCTTCACAGTAGGGATGTGTTCTTGGGATGGTGCTCATCATTCTTCTTCCTCCAAACACGGTTAGTGGAATTATGACCAAAAAGTTCTATTTTGGTCTCATCTGACCACATGACTTTCTCCCATGACTCCTCTGGATCATCCAAATGGTCATTGGCAAACTTAAGACGGGCCTTGACATGTGCTGGTTTAAGCAGGGGAACCTTCCGTGCCATGCATGATTTCAAACCATGACGTCTTACTGTATTACCAACAGTAACCTTGGAAACGGTGGTCCCAGCTCTTTTCAGGTCATTGACCAGCTCCTCCCGTGTAGTTCTGGGCTGATTTCTCACCTTTCTTAGGATCATTGAGACCCCACGAGGTGAGATCTTGCATGGAGCCCCAGTCCGAGGGAGATTGACAGTCATGTTTAGCTTCTTCCATTTTCTAATGATTGCTGAAACAGTGGACCTTTTTTCACCAAGCTGCTTGGCAATTTCCCCGTAGCCCTTTCCAGCCTTGTGGAGGTGTACAATTTTGTCTCTAGTGTCTTTGGACAGCTCTTTGGTCTTGGCCATGTTAGTAGTTGGATTCTTACTGACTGTATGGGGTGGACAGGTGTCTTTATGCAGCTAACGACCTCAAACAGGTGCATCTAATTTAGGATAATAAACGGAGTGGAGGTGGACATTTTGAAGGCAGACTAACAGGTCTTTGAGAGTCCGAATTCTAGATGATAGACACGTGTTCAAATACTTATTTGCAGCTGTATCATACAAATAAATAGTTAAAACATCATACATTGTGATTTCTGGATTTTTTTTTTTAGATTATGTCTCTCACAGTGGACACGCACCTACGATGACAATTTCAGACCCCTCCATGATTTCTAAGTGGGAGAACTTGCAAAATGGCAGGGTGTTCAAATACTTATTTTCCTCACTGTATATGAGCATAACGTGTGTTGGTGAGTCTGCATGTGTGAAGGTGTAGGGAGTTTGTGTGCAACATACAGTACATACCTGTAATTATGTGGGACATTTATGGATTTTCCAAAATGAGAATGTTTAACAAGCATCAGTTTTTAATTGCATTGCTAATTATTGTTGACAGATTTGAAATACACCTTCTTCTGCAGTTGAGTCAATATTTGGGAAAATATGGAAACACACTTTGCCACTGCTTTTCAAATTGGGCTGTAAAAGAAAGAAGCCTGTGTCCCAAAACCATACAAAGTACTGTTTTCTTAGCATGCAGTGTACTACATAGTTAGCACATAGTTTACAAAAAAATCAACATTCTTTCCCAGTTTTATACTAACAGAAAATTAAACAATAGTGACCTAGGTTGTCAATCAAACTACATCTTTGTAAAGCTGCTGGCAATCAAACTCTTTTTGGAGTTGTTTCACCAGTCCAGTTGTGAGCAACTCCTCCATTTCCTCCCTGCATTGCATTGTGGGAGAATAGTGTGCATCAACATGCTCAAAAATCAAACATATGTTGTGTGCACAGCCAGTCCAAAGTATGTAAAGTATAAGTAAAGTCCAGTATTGTTTACATCCATGTTGCAGTCTAGCTTGCAGTCTTCATTTGCTGGCATTGCTGTGTTTCTTAGCACATTACAGCCATCTGTTAATCAGTGGAATAGTGTGAAACTGTTGGTAGGACTATGTATTTCATCGCCCCCCGTGTGCGCATGTGTGCATCCTCGAGCAAGTGCACGATGCAAACAAAACAGGTTCCACTCATAAAATAACCACTTCAGTGAAAACTTCACAGCACAGTGGTGCTTGGAGCTAAATGTTAACATCAGCAACATACACACACTGACAATGCTAAAATGGTGATGTTTATCAGGAAAATTGTTATCGATGTTTTCCATCTTAATTTAATTCAACACTGGATGATGGCATGTGGAAAAAAAGGTTATTAAAATTCTTCTTGATGGGACGGCGAATATCTGTACCAAATTTCATGGCAATCCATCTAATAGCTGATATTTCACTAAAAATCACAAATGTTAACCTCATTGTTGCGCAAGAGGAAAAGTCATTGGGACTCATCCTCTGGGCACCATGAATGTTTGCACAACAATAATGTCGTGGTAATCCATTAAATGGTTGTTGAGATATTTCAATCCTGACCAAAGTGGTGGACCAACTGCCGCCACTGTGACTAGAAAAAGAAAAAATGAACAGAAAACAGGAAAACAGAAAGAGAAAAAAGGAGAGAACGCAAAAAAGAAAGGGATGTAAATCTATAACTTTTTCCACTTCAGTTGATGTGAAGTGTTGTATCAAATTCGGATTGATACATACAGTGTTGTAGATTGTGAGGGAAAGAGAAACCCCCACCGTACACAAGAAAAAAAACACAATTTAGTTCCAATTTTAATGACCAAAATGTGAACTCCTCGACTAAAATCTAAGCACCAGTTTCAGAGCTTTGTCGGGAGATGAGTCCACTGGAATAAATTAAATTCTTCAGTGTCAGTCTAGAGAGCACTAACCTTCAGCTGTCTCATAAAACATGGGGAAGCACCTCATGATTGCAGTTTTGGCTGCATGTGAAGGCTGCCGGCATTTTGCCCGTTAGTTACTGTGACAGGGTACTTGAATTTATCCATTAATCTGGAGGCTGAATTGGTCGAGTTTAACAGATGATTTCAGTTTTCTGATTCTAACACCATTTAGCTAATAGAGCAGCTGAAGTCATGTAATTAACTTTAATGTCTGCCAGTCTAATCTGATCAAAGTATTACGATAGTCATTATGAAGAGAGATGCAGGACTTTGGGGAAAGGATACAGGAAATGGAGTGATGGAGGCCGAAAGGGAGAGACAGCTTTACTGTAACAGAGTCGACTGGGAGAGAAAACAGAGACACAGAGCTCAAAACTGTAGCGAGGCCAACACTAAGTAGCTCTGCTCTGACGTAAGACCTGGAAAATGAGCCTGGGAAAAGGCAGCAGAGCGAATGCTGCACAGAGCAAAGTGTCTGAATACAGTGTTGTGGGTAACTCGGCATGCCACACGACCTTTACCATGGCCATTGTTGAAAGCCACAGTGGGGATATGGTTGTGCTACAATAGTGTTAAATGTCATTAATTTATTTTTTGATTTAATCTTGGCCGGATGAGGTTTGAAATTAGGTTTAGGACCACAGTAGTAAACAAAAAAACCTGTCACTTATTAACTGTGACTTTTCTGTCACATGCAGGTGCACTGTTTTTCATTTGTGTGTTGGAGTTGCGGAAAAAGTGCACTGTGGTTCGGGTCCAGAGGAATCGCATAAGGCTGTTATGAAATACTGAAACACACATTCTTCAGTAATGGGACAAGTGCAGCAACATGAGCCCAGTTTCCAGATTAAGCGAAAGAAAAAAGTAATACTACAGACCAAGAACCACACCAGAGATTCTTTTGCATCCCACAGTGAAGGTTACCTGGCTGAAGAGGTGTGTGTCACCTGTCACCTCACTCTGGCTGCTCCTTTTTGTTCTGTTACTCCCTCCCAAAACTTCAGTTGATCCACCCATTAAAAAATGCAGAAAATGGCCATTTCTTTTCTTATTGTAGATGCTTTTTTAATGATGAACTGGTCAATGTCTACTAAATAAATCACAAATGTGCAACAAATCGTATGTTTCCATGGATCACAAGCTAAAAAGGTTAAGAACAATTGTTATATAATCAAACACATTATTCTTACTTTCCAGGCAGCCCCTGATTTCCAGTGATTTCTGTACAGGAGAAAAATCTATTAACAGTGACCGGAAACATTCATAAGAGGGTGAACCATCACTGTGAACACACTGTTGCTTGTCTGCACTTACAGCCGTGTTATCGTGCTGTGAAAATACAACTTGACAACATAAAACGCTGAAGATGATGTTCATTGTGATGGATAAAGTACCTACATCAATTTTCTTGCAAATTGATTTTGTAACAAAATGAATTTCTTCCCGTAAGGTGGAAAAACTCATTAAGATCTACAGTAAATGCTTTTGAAAATGGTGAGCGGTAATATTGACTATAAATGTTGGAAATTAGGTAAAACACGAAAAAACACATCGTTTAAAAACACAAACACTGTGGTGTTGTGAAAACTGAATGTTGCAACATTTTTCCTTCTAGGCATCGTGAGGCTTTTAGTCTGCTCAGACGCTACATTTCTCATCCGCTGTTCTGCTGAAAGATTAATTTGCCTTCAGTTTCATAAAGTGCTCTAAATGATGTTCTGAGTCTTTTTTGGATGTTAGTATCAATGCCATTTTTTCATTATAACCTCCAGCAGACTGATCACAGAGGGGATAACGACCAGCTACCTGCAGGTGTAGCAGAACATCACAGATATTTTCATTGCTGTAAAAATCAGCAGCATATCAAACCATGTTTGTGCTCTGAACACATACAACACATTCTCTGATTTCTGGCAGACAGAAGAGAGTAACGCTGACACAGTCATAAAAACAGCAGTATGGTTCATATTATGGCTACAGACCATATTTCACCATAGTTGCTTTAGCTACACAGAAGCGTGCATTGATTTGCTTGTTTGCGTCATTGAACAGAAACAGACAGAGGAAAGAAATACGACGTCGCTACAACAGCATGTGTCACCTGCTGTTACCAGGGGTCAGTCAATCAATCAGTGTTTCAGGATCAATCGACCTCAGTGTCTACATATTGGAGATGCTAATCACTGCTCAGGGCTGAGAGCACTGGTCACCACAGAGACCTCCGGTGTGTTTTACCTTTCCTCAGGAGGTTTCTTTATTTCGTCAGTAACATTGGGTAGAAAGGTAGACAACTGACCATGCAAAAAGTGATTATTCTTTTTCTCATAGATTATACAATACATATACATACAGAGTACATACATATTATTGAGAGTTGGGACATTTTTGCTAGCAGCAAGCTTCGCGGGTCGCGGGGGGCTGGAGCAAATCCCAGCTGACATCGGGCAAAAGCGGGGTACACCCTGGACAGGCCGCCAGTCTATCGCAGGGCCACACATAGACAAACAACCAGTCACACTCACACTTAAGGACACCAATTAACCTAGTCCGCACGTCTTTGGACGGTGGGAGGAAGTCAGAGCACCCGGAGAGACACGAGGAGAACTCCACACAGAAAGGCCTGGGCAACTGGGGTTTGAACCCACGACCTTCTTGCTGTGAGGCAACAGTGCTTACCATGGCACCGCCCTCCAAAACCTTCCTTTATGACCAAATACCTTAGATTTTCCCACCATGGTGGCGAACAGCTGATGGAGCCACTGACATGGCTGCAGATTTAATCTTGTTGCTCATGAATTTCTCTCTCTCTTGAATGAAAAAAATCTGCCACATACAGTATCCCAGAATTGTAACTATTTTAATTTTATGTCATTACTTCGCCATAGAAATCAGAGAACTGATGACGAAAGTGTGAATTTGGTCCATTGACACTGAATTAGTCACTGACTCTGAGGGCTCACTGACATTTTGTCAGAAACATTAGGTCCTTACGAGTTGTATTTGAACATAGGGCTTCCAGCTGTGCAATTATAAAAATGTCTCCACATCCTCTAAAGCTGCTGTGGCTGCTGCCAGACTAACAATTCTGCATCTTTTGATTTGTCACTAGATGAACTCAGTCTTTATCTGTCGTTCGGCTGTTCTGACTGGTTCAAATTCACAAACTGAAATTAGGCTGAGAGATCTGAGAAAGACACTTCAGATGATGCAAACTGCTGTGGATGTGTTAACTGCCTTATTTGCTGCTGTTTGTTTCTGTCTGACAAGCTGCAGGCTGCTAGTCGAACTGCGTCGGTGACGACACTATGGGAATGCCTCTGGGCGTGGCAGGGCTGAAATCATGAATAAAACTACTCCAATCCTATTGGCGTTGCTAGAACGTTAGCGTGTGATGGCGTAACTGGAGGTGTATATAAGCACGCCGGCACACCGGACACATCAGCTTTTTTCTATTCAGCAGGCACTCTGGCATGTTTGAGACTACGAAGAGAAAAGTACAACCACGAGAGGAATTTTCTTACCTGGAAGGAAGTCTGGTAGAGGAGATGGCTGGTGAGCAGTTCAGGCAGTGTGTTTTCCCATGCCTGCGCTACATCACGGCTGGGGACACTCATGACCTGTGTGTGTCTTGTCTGGGGATGCCGCATGCCCAGGCAGCTCTCGAGGGGGCTGCCTGCGGCCATTACGAGGCCCTGTCCCTGAGGGTGCTGAGGTCCCGTGCAGCTCTTTCTCCTAAGACGGCCGGATGCGCTCTCCCCGTGGCTTGGGCCCTGCGGTCGCTGAGGCGGCGTGGCGGCTTCTGTCATGGGGCTCCCAGCACGACATCTCCGAGGGCATCGGGACTGCCAAGACTTTTTCCTGTTCCTCGTCTGCTGGCTCCGACTCCTCTCTTCCCCGTTTGGGAGCCCGCTTAAGTCGGCTTCTCCCGCTCGAGTCCGGAGAGGCTTGCACGGTCTGATTCTGATGAGTTAGACGTGCTTAGCGTCATGGAGGATGACTTCCGGGAGCCGGGCCGACGTCATCAGTCTGCGCCCAGCTATGATGAACTAAAGGCAGGCCGGCAGTAAACTAAATGAGCGTTTTCTGCCCCCACACCGGTCCTTGCCATTCTTTCCTGATTTACACAATGAGTTGTGTAAATCATGGAATAAACCCTTCTCTGCACGGCTGACTATTTCCCCTGGGTCCAGGACGGTGACGGCTGAAGAGAGACGAGCTCAGCCCTTGTCTAGCTCCTACCGCCAGAGCCAGAAGCGAAGCGTCACTTCCCGTGGTCCCCCTCAACAAACCTGGTACGCGAGGCGGCGCTCTCGCCCACAGCCCCCCGAGAAGATGGATCTGAGGACCATCATTCAGTCTCGGCAGGCCCGGGTAAGGAGGTCCTGAGGTTTTGAGTAGGGTTGGTTTGTCACGATAGATCTGCGAGACACATATTTCCACATCTCCATCCGTCCCTCTCACAGGAAGTTCCTGAGGTTTGCCTTCGGGGGCGCGGCATACCAGTATCGGGTTCTTCCATTCGGCCAAGCACTCTCCCCTCGCACGTTCAACAAATGCATGGCTGCAGCTCTGGTCCCGATGAGGCTCCAAGGCGTCCGCATACTGAACTACATCGACGACTGGCTCATTTTGGCTCAATCTCGGGAGTTAGCGGTTCGGCATCGATATGTTGTCCTCGCCCACCTTCAGCGTTTGGGGCTGCGGCTCAACGCGAAAAAAAGCGTGCTGACGCCCGCCCAACGGACTACGTTACTATGGGTGGTGTGGGACTCACAAAATGGACCTGACGCCTGCACACGTCGGGTCCATTTTGTCCTCAGTGACCAGAGTGAAGCTAGGCCGCACCATCACTGTGAAACACTTTCAGAGGGTGTTGGGTCTCATGGCGGCAGCGTCCAGCGTAATCCCGTCTGGCCTGCTGCACATGAGAGCCCTGCAGAGGTGGTCAAAACCCAAGGGATTCTCCCCGAAAGGAAATCCGTTCTGTCTGATACGGGTTACGAGCAGGTGCCTTCGTTCCCTGTCAGTATGGAGGAAACCTTGGTTCCTGTGTTGGGAGCGTCTTGTCGACGGACAATTATTTCGACAGACGCCTCACTCACGGGGTGGGGCGCGGTCATGCGAGAGGCTCCTGGCAGGAGCATCATTTCTCTTGGCACATAAATTGCCTGGAAATGTTGCCGGTTTTCAGAGCTCTGAGGAGTTTTTCTGCCCACTCTCCGTGGTCGCCACGTCCTTGTCAGGACCGACAACACAGCAGTGGTGGCCTATTTGAATCACCAGGGGGGTCTGCGCTCGCGCCCATTATGCAAGCTGGCACATCAGATCCTCCTGTGGTCCCAGCAGAGACTGCTGTCTCTCAGAGTGACGTATATCCCGGGACCCAGAATCAGGGAGCAGACCTGCTGTCGAGACAGGGGCTGAGGTGGTGGAGTTATTGTGCGAAAGGTTCGGCCCTATAGACGTGGACGAGTTTGTGTCTCAAGAGACTACGCACTGTCCACTGTGGTTCTCCCTCTCGCCCCCAGCCCCGCTAGGGCTGGATGCCATGGTGCAGACATGGCCGAGGCGGCCTCTGTATGCTTGTCCCCTCCTCAGAGGGACCTGCTGTCTCAGGCAGAGGGCCAGGTCTTTCACCCTTGCCCCGCCCTGTGGAGACTGTGGGTCTGGCCCCTGAGGGGGCCCAGTTCCTTGAGGCGGGCCTGACAGAGGGAACAGTCGAGACGCTGTTCAGCTCCAGAGCGCCGTCCACGAGAAGGACATATGGCCTGAAGTGGAATGTGTTTGCCACCTGGTGCAGAGAACGGGCAGTGGACCCAGTTACCTGCCTGGTGACTATGGTACTGGAGTTCCTCCAGGACCGTTTCTCTGCTGGCCTTTCCCCATCCACACTCAAGGTGTATGTGGCTGCCATGGCAGCGTTCCATGCCCCTCTGAGGGATGGGCCTCTGGGGAGGCTTCCACTGGTCGTGCGCTTCCTCTATGGGGCCCGGAGGATGAGACCCATGACTCGTTCCAGGGTTCCCACTTGGGACCTGGCAGTGGTTCTCGAAGCGCTGGCTGAGGCCCCCTTCGAACCCCTGGAGTCGGCTGAGGCCAAGCACCTGACCCTTAAGATGGCCTTTCTCCTCGCTATCACCTCTCTGAGGAGGGTGGGGGATCTCTAGGCACTTTCGGTTTCTCCTCAATGCCTGGAGTTTGCCCCAGGCAGGGTCAGAGCCATCCTGCACCCCTGTCCGGGCTATGTCCCTAAGGTTCCGTCCAGGTTGGCAGGGTCTACGGTGCTGCAGGCGTTTCATCCCCCACCTCATGTGACGGCGGAGGACGGGAGACTTCATCTGCTCTGCCCTGTCAGAGCGCTGAGTATTTATACTCCCCGAGAAGGGGAACGAGACACTGCGTCGGTCCGCCACACCTCGCCCCGCCTGGAGTGCCTTGCTTCATAGCAAAGAGCTAATGTGTCCTGTGTCACACTCTACCGTTCTAGCAATGCCAATAGGATTGGAGTAGTTTCATTCATGATTTCAGCCCTGCCACGCCCAGAGGCATTCCCATAGTGTCGTCACCAACGCAGTGTCTCGTTCCCCTTCTCTGGGAACAAGGGTTACATACGTAACCCGAGACGTTCTTCCTGTGGATCTACAAACTGAGCTCAATCAATATCAGTGACTCAAAAGAACCTAAACATTTCCTTTGACAAAGAACCCTGTTTTAGAACTGTTGACTGAATGTTTTTGGTACCACTGACACCTGCCAGCCAATCAGAAACAAGTATTTTCCATATCCATGGTATTATAAACTGTAACTAAATATCTAAGGAGTCATCTAAAAGTTTTTTCCTTTTATTTACTTTTTTTGCAATATAGTTTTACTGACAATACATACTGAAAGAAAAGAAACTCCCCTCTCTCACTTTCCCTCTCTTTGGTTATCTCTATATTTTCCAACAAAACATATAGCTACAGTAATTGCTAAACCCGTATTTCTCATCTCATCTAACCTTCAAACGTCCCAATCCATATCTTCCCATCAACAAATAAGACAAACATGAAAAAAGTCTGAAAAAAGGAATGATAACATCAGTGACATCTAGCTCAGATAATCTACAGAAAAACTATAGAGATAAAAACAGTATAACCACAATAGCAAAGTAAACACAAGATTTTTTTGTAAAAGGAGGTGGGCATCTGGGTGGAATAAGTACAAGTTGAACAGTTAAAAAAAGTTATAACAGATTGCCACCTTGAAAATAAAATTGGGTGAACCCTTTTGTGAGAAATAGATTTTCATATTTCTGCGGCATAAGGGATTTTTACACAGAATATCTTTGATTTGAACACCAAAAATTACAATCAGTATACAGTTTTAGCAGTTTTAAAGGAGCAGTCCCAATATTTAGTATTAAGTTGTTAAGTTTAAGTTCTCCCTCAGCACTATGGAGTGTTTTAGTGTCTTTCAGCTCATTGTTTTGTTTGTACAGCCCTCAACTTTTATGTTTTTTGTCACTCTCTGCGCTTTTATCAACCTTGTTTGCAGTGGTAGCAGGCAGCAATTGTAAGTGAAGAAGCTCTAAAAACACACTGTACATTACCTGCTTAGCACCAATCAGCAGCAGAGCCAGATATTTCCCTTGTGGTCACAGAAAAAGGACTCCTTTTAAATTTCCTGTTGGTATTGGAAGCTGCAGCACTTTTTTTTAGCTATCAGTGCTGTCTGGCATGAGTCTTTGTTTGGTAATAAATACAACATTGTCTTGTTGTTTTAAAATGGCAGCAGCAGCTTACACAGTTCATCCATTTTTGAAGCACAGGTGCTGCATTTTAGTCTGAAACATCTGCTCAGTTTAGAGTTTACGGTGAGCCCGCGGGGCCCTTCACGCATTCTTCTTCTCATTTACTGTTCTTATTCCAGTATTTTTATGGGGGCGCGGGGTGCTGAACTACTCAGCCTTGGGTGAGATCATTTTCATGCTGTTCACACAGTTTCTTGTGTCACTTTATGTTTGTGCTCATAAATTGGTATTTTCCTCAGTATTTATGTCAGTAATGACCTTCACAACTGAAAAAGAAAATGACTTACATGAAACGGACTGAATGCTTCCACTGGTGTCATTACATTGATTTTTTTTTCATTTTGTTTGTTTTGATTTGGTTTTATTTTCTTCAGGGGACCACGCTAAATAAATGTCTTTGTTCTTCATAAACAATCTTAGAAAAACAAAATAACAGATTATTTGCATCAAAGATTAGAAGGTAGTGGTAAAACTGTTTGCAATTACTTGTAGAGGTCTGCTGTGTCCTGCACTGATTTGACAGTTTTTCATTCAATGAATAGTTTGGGACATTTTCTTGTTGATAACTAGATGATAAAATAGGTACCACTCACATGTCTGTACATTGATTATAGAGCTAAAGCTGGGAGTTAGCTTAGCTTAGAGATAAAGACTGGAATCAGGGAGAAACAGTTAGCCTGGCTCTGTCCAAAGTTCCAAAGGCCTAGCACCACCTCTTCAGCTCAATAAATGATACATCATATCTTGTTTGTTTAATCTGTACACAGACAAATGAAAGAACGTGTTTGCAGGCACATTTCTGGTTTCCTTTATTCTGAACCAGGGGCTGACAACCAGTGTTAGTTTACAAAGATGAAGACGATCGGTGTGCTAGTGGCATTTATTAATGAACGTGAAATTTATTTTCATTGTATGCAATGTGACACTATTACTGGGAGTTTGATCTGGTTTATAGTAATACTAGAGTTACCTATAATTTGCATCTGACGCCAGGATTGGCTGTTTCAATCGGCGTTTCTCCACTGTCATAAGCCTTCAGAGTCACGGTGGGTCAAGGTGGGGAATTGGTGAGACCTGTGAGGGAAATGAGGAAAGCATTGTTTGTAGCTTGTTGGTCATAGAAAGGTTTTTATTGTTAACAAAAACGAATGAAATAACAAAAACTAAGTGTGAAAAAACATTGTTGTTAACTGTGTGGTGTCCAAACAATAATGCTGCGATGATGTGTTGAGAAGAAATCCGCTTGACACTGTTCTTGATCAGAAAAGTTTATTAAATCAAGGAGTTCAGCATCAATTACAAGCTCTGCAGCAGCTTGGAGAGTGACCCAGCCTGATGACCACTCTGTCTCTCTGTACATCAAACATGGCTTATATAGGATATGTTTAGGTATCTGTTAGGTACCAGAGAAGGGTGTAAGTCTGCAAAATAAGCTCAAACCCATAGAAGGGTACAGTACTATTCTGAGGTAACAAAACAAGGAGTTAGAGGTCAAATTCTATAGAAGGGTTCAGTCCCTACATAACCACCAATCACTACTCTCCCCGTAGAAGGTCACAGACCCTCTGTCTTGCTGCTACAGTGCTATTTTGAACTGTTATGAGTCAAATGCACAAGCACTGGACACCACAACTGCAATAAAAATAAAAACAAAGCTAACTGAAACTGTATTGAACGTTAGCAAAATTAGCTAAAATAAACTAAAATGACAGATTAAATGTCTTTAGTTTTCGTCTTTTTCATAGGGTCTACATAAGCCTATATTTGGTTTGGTTGGACCGGCAGTTCAGCTGTGCGAGCAGTGATTAGCCGCGGGAGTATTATGCTTTAATCCTCTGCATGAAGAGCTGGCACTCTGCATGTCCCACAGTGTGAATGAGTCTGATTTTAATCGGAATTGGTGTACTTACTTTATTCGTCAGGAGAGCCCGGGTCAGAGTGGCATCTGGCCGCAGCACAGCAGGTGGCGGACCGCTGTTAGCAGAGTGTTTTGGGAGCATGCCCAACGTTAGACGTAACTTCTTTGGTGGGGTTTGAACATATTTTCTATTATATTTTTTAATTGTACAAAATAATATAAATGCAACTGTTTAGAGTAGGGCTGACCCTCAATAGTCGAAGATTCGATGCTTTGATGGGCGGAGCCTGATTCTATTGTCAATCTCAGTCGAAGCTTCGCAGGGAAACAAGGATCATGCCATTTTGGTAAATCAAAACATATAGTAAATCCTCAGTCGCAGACAGCCCTATTTTAGAGTTAATTATGTTTTCTTTTGTTTGGGTGGCAGGTAGTGAGTCACTGCCTTGGTGGTTTTATTTACCTTGTTTTGTTTTGTGTTCTTATGGTCTGGCTTAGTGCTCATCCTGCATATGTGATGAACTTGCCCCTAGTACAGCCTGCTGATTGTGAGCTCCCCTTGGACTAGGTTTACTGCAGGAAAAGGCAAGGAAAAACTTCCTTGAATAATGCTACTGATAATTATAGTAATATTAATGATAACAATAATAGGACTCTAATAGTTGTAGCATCTGATGTTGTGCAGGAACAGGAGGGCAGCAGGTGACTCGCAGCCACAGATCCAGAGCCAGAAACACCTGCAGAATGGTGAAGAAGGAGAGAGGAGAGGGACGAGAAAGCACAAGACTACAGGAGAAGGAAGAAGTCGAATTAGTAACATGCATTAATGGGATAAGGTTGCATACATTTTTGGGTGCTGTTGGTGTTTTCCTCTAAGACTTTGACCACTTCACAATGTATTTTCAGTTCATGAAAGTTAATTGTAACATTTTGGTCCCCTTAAAATGTCTTGTTGAGCATTTAGTTGTACTAAAGCACTGAAGCAGACATGTAATTTTCTAAAATATTAACTTCATGTTAACTTTCATCTTGAGTTATTTTGGGGGGTTGGGATTGTGTGATGCAGAATGCATGACCTGCAAAGTGTCATACTGTGGGCGTGTGTGTTCTGCTTTGGTCATTTAGTTTCAGTCTGTTTAGTATCTGTCATAGTGTTTTGGGTTCTGTCCTGTGTCTAGTATCAGTTATATAGTCTGTTGTGTTTTTGAGGATCTCTGAGTTATTGTTTTGTCAGTTCAGTATCTGTTATTTAGTCGGTTTTGGTTTCATGTCTTGTGTCTAGTGTACTCCGTGATCTGGTTCTGTGTTCCCGTTTGGGTTTTGTCTGTTGTGATCCCTGTGTTATAGTTGGTCGGTGTTTGTCTGTTTACATGGGTTTCTGTTATTGTCTGAGTTAGTTTCTTGTCTGGTATTTTGTTACATGTGTTCTGTCTGTGTTGGCTATTTTGCCCCATGTCTGCCTGTCAAGTGTTCCGTCTGTTCCCTCCAGTATTCCTCTGCCTGCTTGTCGTTCGGTGTTTTGAGTTCCTGTTGGATTCTTGTCTCATGTCCTGCTATGTCTGTTTATATGTATTCATATTTCTGTTGGTATTTGTCTGTGGGCTTGTTGGAAGTTAGTTTGGGCCTGTTTGGTATCTGTCCGTGTCAGTTCACCACCATGCCTGTCTCTGTCTGCCTGTTGTCATTATTAGTATCACCTGTTTGTGCTCCCGCCCTCCTCGTTAGCCAGTGTTTAAATGTGTGTGACTTCTGTTCAGCTGTTTGTTGTATGTTCATCCACTGCTGTGTGTCTTGCCTGCCTGCCTGCCTGCCTGCCTGCCTGCCTGCGCCCTGCCTGCGCAACCTCGTTTGTTGGCTAATCCTTTTGTTCTGTCTTCCCCATATCATTTGTGATGGACTGTGTTTTTGCTGCTCTGCGGACAACCTTAGTTTGGACTCTGCTGTAAGTTTAGTTCCTTTTGAGTATAATAAATTAGTATAATAAAAGACTGTATCTGTCCTGTGTTTGGGTCCTATACCTGTTCCTGCCCGCACACACTACTATTTATGACACAAAGCTGGTATGTACGTGTCAGTGTCAATTCCACCCACGGGTTTCCATCAGCCTCCTGCCCCCACTGTCCTCTTTTGAAAACCAATAAATGGTCACCCTACATCTAGGATCCAAATTGTCCAAATTTGTAATCAAACCTCTTTCACAAACATACTATTTTTTTGTTTCCTGTCTTTGGCAAATCCTGATACTGTAATGTTTAAAGCTGTATTTAATTTAAATTTAATTACTCAATCACATACTTTATGCTTTTAATCAACTAAATAACATGTCTTGTGTACACAGCTATGTGTTACATGTGAATTTATGCAGACTTTTAGCTCTCTGTCTCTATCCTGCAGTGAGCAATCAGACGTCTACCTGTCTTATACACATAAACACTTGACACTGTGCTGCTGACTAAAGCAATAAACAGACAGGTGGAGGACTGAGGGAGGATGAGAGATGCTCAGCAGTATTTTTGCTTTGTATTCCTGCTTGAAGCAGAAACAGAGACGAGGGAGTAACTGTGTAGTTGCTTAAAGGATTACAAAAAGTCTAAGTTATAATTTCTATCCAGATGCTATTCTGTTGATCACTTACCAGTTCAATTGTCTCGGTTCTGGGGTGTTGTGTTTCATGTTTCCTTTGATTTCTGTTTTATTTTGAAGTTGCTCTGGTGTCATTGTCTGGTTTAGCTTCCTGGCCTTGTTTTTCTGGGTTGATTGTTTGCTCTAATGTGTCACCTGTGTCTCGTTATTTCCAACCCCCTTGGATAAGTCTCTGTCTCATAATGGTTTAGTTGCCAGTTCATACACAGTCTATGTTTGAGCATGCGGTACTGTTTCTTGTATCCCCCGGTGTCTTGTGGAATTTCTACCCTGTGGATTTACTGATCCTGTCATTTTGTTTGTTTGGACTTTGGTTGGTTTTTTTTTTAATTACCTGTTCATCAACAATGACTTTGTAAATTGTAACTACTCTGCCTGGTGTTCTGTGCCTGGGTCCAAATCCCATGTTTTCCTGTGTCAGCTCAACATGACATCAATATATGTTGAAAGGATAAAAATTATACTGATTGTCCAAACCTTGCTTGTGTCAAAACCAAGGTACCCTTTAGCATCCGTATGAGATACCCTGGACTTACCTTTAACTCCAATGTAACCCATCTGTGTAAACTGACTAAGTAAACAGAACCAAAAGTCAAAGCTGAGTTATTTAAAGTTTTAAGGGGGCTTTCACACCTACCTCGTAGGTTTTATGCTTTTGACACGAACCCAAAGGTGTGAAACCTTCCCCGGACCATGGTCTGAACTAAACAGATAAAATTTGGTCCAATGAAAAGAGGTAGTCTCTGTCCAGATAAAACTGAACAATTGTTTGGTTTGTTTCTAGTGTGAAAGCATTTTTTGGATGGTTCGGACTTTCAGACCATTTACAGGAAGTTCAGTGGTTCCTGTGTAAATCAGAAACATATATGTGGAACGTAATGTACTTATTTCAACCCAAACCATGATCTTTTGCTAAACCTAACCAAGTCGTTTTGCTGCCTAAACCTAATTAAACCGCGACCATTTCGCAATGTTAACCACATCTTAAAAAGGCGTTTCATATGAAAGAGTACCTCGCAACATGGACAAGAAGTCAACAGACTGTCTCCATGAAAACTGAGTGAACAGAACTCCATCCGTGATGAAGAATTAATATGGTCGGAAGAAGAGTTAAGAGGACAGAAAACGAATTGGCAGCTATTTTGTTAATCAAGTAATCGATCGCCAGTGTGTCTCTTAAGGCACGGGGGAGTGTGGTTTACTCACTGCACTGTCATCTGGCTTCTGTTACAGTTAGACATTTCAAAGACAGTGAAGAGACACAACATTTAATAATACAAGTTGACCGAAACCCTGAGTTGGGATTGTATAGTCGTTTGTGTTTCTAAAGTGTGAACAAGATGTGAGTAGACATGAACAAATTCAATAAAACCCCTCTTCTCACAACATAATAAACATGCACCTTCTGTTTTGTGGCGTTAACTTCAAAAGGTCAAGTCCTTAAAAGTCCTTTTTTACTCACAACAAACCACAACAATCCTTTGTATTGTTTTTCTCCACATTTAATGCCTGTACACCACAGTGACTTCCAGAAACAATTTGTAGTGATTCTCAATAATAAAATAAGAATCCCCAGCTTCAGGATTTGGACATTTGAGACATTTTCTTTCATCCTTCATTTCAGTCTGAAGACTTCTGTGTCATTCAGGTAAAGTGGCTCAGGCTGAAAATGTTTCTCCAGATGTTTCCAGGCTCAGAGGACCGTGTGCTGAACAGATGACAGGCTGATAACAGCCTCCTGCTGTATTTGATTAATACAATACTCTTCCCTCTCGTCTAACCTTTCACTCCTCTGCTTCATTCCTAATTTCCAGCTTCACCTCGCTATCCTCTTCATCAGTAATTATTTTTCATCTGCCCCGGGGGGGCAAACTGAGGAGTCTGGCTCGGCTCTCAACGTGGCACAGAGGGGGGAAGCGGCAGTGACAGAGCCGGTTTATTTATGGGTGCTCTTGCAGTACAGTAGATTTATCCGTGTATGTGTGTGTGTGTGTGGCGAGGATGGCAGGTACGCTGCTAGAACAATATGTCAA
This sequence comes from Micropterus salmoides, assembly GCF_014851395.1. Classification (NCBI taxonomy): domain Eukaryota; kingdom Metazoa; phylum Chordata; class Actinopteri; order Centrarchiformes; family Centrarchidae; genus Micropterus; species Micropterus salmoides. Next base: position 21,836,890 of record NW_024043372.1, read on the forward strand.
AACGCCATTTCTGTTAAATTAATGCTCAACTGCTGAAGGGAAGTCAAGGGAAAAGTCTGCAGACAAGAATAGATTCAGAGTATGTCTCCACTCTTGAGTTTGAAAAGTTGGCAGTTTTTGGAGGTTTGGCAACAAACAGGTTGAACAGTATTTTCCGTGTGACCATGACTTTCTCTCTTTGTTTCTTTACTTTTATTCTGGCCCATGAAATCTGTAATGGCTGGTTGTGGTTCACATTAACAACAACACATAAGCTGTTACAAAGACAGGTTGTGTTTGAATCATGTGGTATTTTAAAAAACATGAAGTGAGCAGAAAATGGATTATATGGAAATGATATACATAATAGGGGTACTACATTTCATCGGTAGGGGGGCATGTGAGAAATATATGAAAGCTGCAGTAATCAGCATTTTTTTCTATCAACAGTTGATCAAATAACAAAATTTGAGTAATATGAAAGGTGTCCTTTATAGTAACAGATCAACAGAAAATTCAGTTCTACAAAGTGTTTCAGCTCATTATTTTTTAGGGCTTGCAGCTTTACTGTTTCGCTTCTCTCTCCCTGCTCTCATAGGGCTTGGCCACAGCAGGCACCTGTTTTCAGCAAAAAGCTGTAAAAACCCCACTGTGTACACTACCTGTCCAGCAGCAAACGGCAGACACGCACAGACTAGCTGGTGAACGTACTGTATTGGAACATCTAACAGTTAAAGGTTGGATGTGTAAATATAGCTGTGTGGTTCATCAACTGTTCACCAGCACATGTGCCATAAGAACTTTATAAGGTGACAGTACGTAAGTGCTAAACCTAACTCTTGCTTCCCTCCTGAACTCTGCAGCTTTGAATCTTCAACACACTGTTTCTCTGTCATTGTTATTCTGCTCCACAGTCACATGTCCATGAGGAATACTTACTGCGTGATTCTGCAGCTCTCTTCATACTTAACAATGAACACGTCACGCTATCAGTCCTTTACAGGATTCCGAGATGTGCTGCTTTTCACTGCCCCCGTCAAGCCAGTACTAATGTTACACTGGAGACACCAGCTGACTGTAATCAGCTGTGATTCAAGCTGGGCTAGGCTATTTATTTCAGAAGCATTTTTGTTGTGTTTGTTGAAATTCTCAACATCCTGACAGCAATCAATAAATAATAAATAAATACTCTGACACAAAAATGAAAAGGAATATGGTGTCTGTGGCTGTCGCAGGACAGTAAACAAGCACGGCCTACCTGCATGTCTACCTGCCTACCTACGCGCTCACTGCCCATGCACACTGCACATGAAAATGTGTTTTAGGAGAGTGGCTTTGGAGGGAAGCCTGAAGGGAGGGGGTGGGATTTTTTCAGCTGTGTAGCGGTCTCTAGCTACTTTCTCCAGCGTTGCCTACTGTAGCTTTAAGGAGGTGAGTACAGAGAACAGCTCATCAAATAAGACATTATAAAGGGTAAACTTATAGCTTTATTAATGGTAACTTAATGTTTTATATATCAGTTATAAGCCATTAATAAGAACAACTTTTAGGTTGCCAGGTTGTAAAAATTTCCTTTTTGACTCTTTCTTATAAATGTTGAATGAAATCATAATAAAGTGTTAAATAATCCAAGCTTGGAATTGTAAATTTGAATAAGTACAGTAGTTAATACATGGAAAGTGGTCCAGTTTCTCTGTAGTTTCTCTTTCCCAGGTGTTGAAAGATCCATTGGGTGGGGGGGGTCATCTTATCTTGATAATCAGACTTAACAGCCATTTATTTAAATCATTGGAATAATTGATGTGGGCAATGATTCAGATGTCTGGGGACCAGGTTATGTTTCTGATAAGAGATTGTCAAACTGAGGTTAAACACCAGCCACAGAGATTTTTCGCAACCTGCAAACCCAGAAATAGTTTTTATTAATGGTTTATAACTGATCTATAAAGCAGCAGTTAAAGACATCAACAACAATAAAGCCTTTTAAATACAACTTCAATACTCTTTATAAATGGTGCCTTATTAGAAAGTGACATTAAAGGGAATCTAAATTATGTTTCGAAATCTGCTTTGGGTTATGTTATTTTTATTTTTTCGTTATAGACTCTGCAGTAAACTCAAACCTGGGCGTGTGTTTACTTTCCTCTTATCTCTCTCTCTGTCTTATCTCTCATTGTTTATGTGTGTTTTATGTTGATTTATGGATGAGTGTGTGGGCACTGATAACACAAGGGCCATATTTTCCAAGCCCATCCCTTTATGGATACACACACACACACACACACATTCAGCATTCACGTACGCTGGGCTGACAGAGGCACTGCAGAGGCAGGTATACTGACAAGGACAATAAAAGAAGTTCAGTCACTGGGACTCCTGAAATATAGGGGTGAAGATTGCGTCTTGTGTTTTTCTATTGGTGTGCGTATGGGTGTTGACCATAGACTGTATATAAAAAGGTGTTGACGTCAAATATAGTTTGGGATAAGGGCATGTTTCTGCACGTTTTTTCTGGGATTCCCGTAGAGTAGCTTTGCATGATTCACAGTAAAAAAAATCTTATTTATCTTATAATAAATCTTTATACTGACTCTTTCGCTTTTCATCGTCTGTCTGAAACAAGACGTTTTAGCTCCTGTCTCTTTAAGGCCCCCCTCCCTAAAGACCCACTTTCTTCTGATCGTGAGCCTCATCCTCTTGCCGGTTTAGTCAATGGCATATGACAGCTTAAATTTATTTTAGAAAATAGTGATATTGGGAACTGAATTTAATGAATTTTCTGTTTATCAGACCACAAATGAGACAAGAAAAAGGGGGGGGCTAGTGCAGGTACCAGATATGCTCGGTCTGGCGGATCTGCTCGGGGTAGAGTTAGCTGCCGATATTTAGTTAGCTCAGATAGCTGTGCAGGTAGTGGCCCTATTAACTTAGCTGACTCTGCACAGCTAACTGAGCAAACTAAGTATCGGCGGCTACCGTAGTAGTTACCGGTTATTTTAGCAACAAGTAAAGCCATAAGTTTGAAGGTTTCAGTTTAATGTTTCCTTCAGTTGTTACCATGTGTTCACAGCAAGTCACATTTTATTAATTTAATTATTTGTTTGTCTGCAGGTCTGCACAGCCAATTGCAATGCCTCCTCATGTTTTTTGATCAGCTGCTGTTGGAGTGAGCAGGAAAATGTCAGGAAAGGCTCACAGTTATATCAGTCCCTCACTTATCAACAATAAGTGGAGTAGTGAGTAATTGGTGTCAACGTTGAGTTCATAAACCAAATTATTGTACTCAAAACCTCATTGTGGCGTTCAATGAAGGGGATCACCAACGTCAGTGCGTCCTCTAGTCAACATAAATCTCTGCACAAAATTTCAACTTAATCCATCTAATATTTTTTGAGATATTTGAGTCTGAATAAGTGTTGGACCGACCAACTCATTATCATCATAATCATTGCAAGTGTGGCTAAGTATTCAAAATAGCAATTTAAATTATAGTATTTACCTAAAAAGCCATTGTAATTAACATCATGTCAGATTTAATGCACTAAAAGACAAAGTCCTCTATTTGTCAGAATATGCAAATTAACTGTCATGTTTTTCTATCAATGAAAACAAATATGATTTTAATTTGAGCTTTGAGCGTAGAGTACCGTATCTGCTTGCTACAATATTAATATTTAAACAGCCATGTGTGGTGTGGTGATATTACCCTGAGGGAAGGTAAACACTTTGATCTGGAGAATGTGTTTGTTTCAGACACCAGCTGACCACACAACAACAACACGAGCCAAAGGATGTTTCATCCACAACCTCCGGCAATCTGAAGTTGTTCTCCACTTTCAATAAAAACACTTCCCTCTTCCTGGTGTAAACAGCTGACTAGATGGAAAGAGTTGTTTGAAAACCTTTTTCAAACAGTGTGCAATCATGTAATTAAAGTCAAATAACCATTATTGTAGGTTTTGTAAAGTGTGTATGTGTAAAATGTCTATATTAAAATGCCTTTGTCCTTATAATCTTGATTACTCTATTATTTACTTTAATAATCAATTTCTACAAGTAACAAGTATTAACATGTAGTAAAGTGTCTATGATGAGATTGTCTTTTATCATTAACTTACTATTTCCATGTAAGTCAAAATCTTACATTCCTGTTACTGTAATCAATTAAGAATTATTGGCCTTCCTCTGCAGTGGCTTTAGAGGCCCTGACCATGAACAGACAGGAAAATAACAGAATGCTAAAGGTACCTAATCTAACAGCAGCAGCTCTGTTGCTTTATCAGGGTAGGAATGTGCAGGCATGTCTCGATGTGAAACTACTCAAAGAAACCAGAGCCTCTGAGCCATGAGATTATCATCATCTACTGTCACTCTCTCCAGGTCCTGCAAATGGAACGACTTCACTTAGCTAACAAGGACGTAGCTGTTGAACCAGTGATGAAACACTGGTGCTGTTGCACCAGCGTGTCTCTCATCATCTTTGAATAAAAGAAAAGATCTAAAAGACATCATTAATCATTCACATAAAGGTCAGCTGCGTACTGAATAAAAAAAGCACAACCTCCTCTCTGGAAACTGGAAGGAGGACAGACAGACACACAAGACACATAGGATACACAGAAAACTCAAGGACACCATTCACTTAGACGGGTTTACCGTTTACAATTGAGGATGCACACGCAGCAGGGGGTAGAAAACTCATTGGCATATTGTCAGGATAGCTTTTAAATGGTCGTATTTAGAAATCAGCAACTTGTTGAGCGTGTAACACTGAACACTTCTCACTCTCAACGGTCACCATCTTGGCTATTTATTTTCACACTTGTTGAAATGGCAGCAGAAGAAACTGCAGTGGTTGCAATTGTAAAAGTACATACATTTTTACTAACTGTTTATAAAATTTAAGTGAAGTCAAGTGAGCAAACAAGCCGGCAGATATTTTGACGAGTGACAAGCGCGGGCAAATGTTGCCGATAATGTTTTGCTGGTTACAATTTGCCATTAAAAAGAAGAAGAAGCAGTCAAATGTTGCGATGGTCATTTCAAGTGTACAACGGCAGTGTTTGATTTCAGACAATGCTACCCTGTCAAGATTCACACACACAGTACATAGTGTAGGCAGTGTACTACATGTTAGTGTACTAGATAATGAGACGCAACTTAGCTCTACAGGTAGTGAGTATCCAAAACGACCCCACGTAAGTATCATTGGCATGAAATTCTCACTAACTAACTAACATTATTATTGGTTAAGAGCACAGAACACACAACAAACTGGTAAACTCCCTCTATAGTATACAGTACAGCTATACTAGTGATTTCAGACACAATGACCCCTCTTCCTTCAGCTACTTCATGTCTGATTTTAAGGTTTCAATCCTAATTAGATGAATTGAATCATTTCCCACCTCATTTCCCACCTCTGTGTGTTATGGCCTGAGTGACCCCATGCGGTGCAGCGAAATCCCCTCCTGACTGCTGCAGGGTTCTTGCAGAGGATGAAATTAGTGTTCATGAAAAGCCTGCGTTGATTCCTCTTTTCATCCTGCAGCCACAGGAGATGGGGAATAAGGTGTAATGAGACAAGAGTGGAATGACTGAAAATGGATTTTAATTTTCTGAAAATAGTAAGAGGACGAGGGAGGACGGGAGCGCTCGGTAAAGGCCCAAAGTATTAAGCCGTAAACTGAATGAAGATGACAGGTAATGAGACAAAAGCTGGAGTTGAGGGGGAAGATGGTGTGTGATAGTGAGATCTCCCTTCTTCCCACAGCTGGGGGGTAATGAGAGGCAGAGACTATTGTGTTCACAGGATGAATTAAAGGGCAGTAGGCTACAGTAGCTATCTGGCAGGCATGGTGAAACTTTAAAATCAAGGTAAAAGTGAGCAAATTAATAACATGCAGACCTTTAAAAGAGACTTAAAGTCAGGGTATGCTCAAAAAGAACAAGTTCGGACAATGTGTTGTCCAACCTCATTAGAAGGCAAAATTGTTTATAGCTGTTCTGAACAGCAACTCTCTAAGGCAGAGTGAAAAGCTGACCATCACAAGGGCAGTGAGCATCAGTAATTTAAATATTTGGATAACAGTGCAGTGCAGTTTCAGACTGTCTCTCCTGGAAGGAATTAATAGTTGCATGAAAAGTGACAGAAGTAGTGAATGAAAAAAGAAAGCTTGAGAGAGAACTTCAAACCCTTCTTACTTTCTCACCTCCACTTACTTGGACAATTGACCCTTCGCTAAGCCCCGCCCTCCTTAGTTACTGTTGCTAAGTCCGACAAACTGTCGGCGCTGCCACCGTCTATTACTGCACTCCCCGGAGAAATATTATCAAATTTGTTAGAAAAAGCGATCTCAGCAAGAAGCATAAAGTTGGTTGTATTCAGGCTGTCAAACTGACTCAAACGGACGTGAAAAAAATGAAAGATAGAAGCTAAAGCTTACCAATCACACAGTACAAGTGAACCACCGCTTCCCCCCACGACTGAGACAAAAGAAAAGACAAAGATATTAAGGATCAACACTGTTCCTGTACAGCTGGGTAGGCCTCTATTCATTATTACAATCATTAAAAAGCAGAACAGTAGGACTTTATTCTGTCACATTCAGTAGGAAGTTAGCTAGCATTCGCTAACTAACATTACATTAGGAACAATCACAGCCGACATTTTTCTGGATTTATTTTAGGTTTTGGAAAGACAATAAATCATACTTCTCCTATTAACCTCTCTGGGTAGCTAGGAACAGCATTTGACCATATCTTAGAAAAATACAGCCAAAAAAGCTAATAAACGACTCTTTTTGCATTAGAATCAATGGAGCGCATCCATGAAAGTGTCGGACCTTAGTTAGAGCGAGCGAAGGGTCAATTGAATTGGGCCTGTTTTTTCAGACTGTTCCATAAATTGTCGTACCCAGCCCCCCTCCAATTCTGACACCAGAAAGGATGTTCAGACATTGCGACAAACAGATTAGAGCATACTGACACCTTAAAGCAACATTTGTTGTAATTTTATAATAATTTTGATGGTACACTGACTTATAATAGGGTGAATGGCATTTCTGTTACTGCCGAGCTCGCTGTGCTAGCTACTTGGCTGTTAGCCAAACAGCTGTCGACTTGCAGTTAATTACACTCTGATACGGTGGTGGTGCCATATCACACACACACAAAAAATCTTTCATAATGTTGCTTCAAAACTCATCAGCCATGCAGCTCTGCAACACTGTTCTTAGACGCAGTGGTGCTTTGAGCTAAATGCTATCATCAGCATGCTAACATGCTCACAGTGACAACATGCTGATGTTTAGCAGCTATAATGTTCACCATTAAGTTATGGTGTTAGCATGCTAACATATGATTATTAGCACTAACACTAAGTCTTAATTTAGACTTGATGATGGTTTGAGAGGAAAGGTTAAGGGATCACCAATTAATTCATGAATGTGTGTACCGAATTAATGGCAGTCCATCCATAGTTGTTGAGCTATCTCTCTCTCACATTTATAAATGTCAGTCTCAGGTCAGGGGATCAAAGTTATTAGGATTCATTTCTATGGGCAAAAATGTCATAGCAATCCATCAAATACTTATTGAGAAATTTCAGTCTGGACCAAAGTGGTGGACCAACCAACAGAACCAACACTGCCACCTCTACAACCACTCAGATGTTTTTAAAAAAGGGGGAAGGGAAGAAAACAAGAAGAATTTGAGGCTAGTAAGTGAAACAAACAAATCTGTGCATGGGACAACAATAAAGAAACAGTCAAAGTAGACTTTATGTATTTAAGGTACCAAGTAAGTATATGAGACAGAAACAGACAGCATGTGGAGGACAGAGAGGTAGAGAAAAAGAGATTATAAATGGTGGATGTTGTGCTAAGTACTAGGAGAGCTGTAATTTTCTGTTGCAGGAAAGTGAGAGCAAAGAGGCTGAGTGATAGAGAGGAGTACAAGAGTGGAAAATGGACTGCGAGCCTGATGTAAATGGCTCATAGGACAGATTCATTTTCACAAGAGTGCTTCAGAAAGCAGCAGAGAAAGAGACAAAGCGAGAGAGGGAGGACAGACAAGGCAAAAATCATTACAACGGAAGGAAATCACATTTTGTGTTTTTATTGCCTCCGATTGTGTTATCCTGTGATACAAGTGATTTCAAATGTTAGTTACTTCCTTTCTGAAAAACCCATGTTCATATGTCAGTTTGAGCTTCATACAGCAGACAGAGCTCCAGAAGGAAAGAAAGGGAATATTACACCAAACGACACTGCAAATACTCTCTCATGATTGCCTGTAACTGTGAGCCCAATCTGCGATCAAGAATACATTGATTCTAAGCACTGATAAGCACTGAGCATGATTAGCCGTGATTACCTCTGTAACCTAAAAGTGGATGATATGTCTATGTCATTACAACCAGCAGGAACAGAACGCCTTGATTCCACAAATCCGCTGCTAAAACTCACACAGGCACAGTATCACACAACCGGTCACGAACAGGAGCTCTAGAGAAGATGTAAATATCTTAACTGTGTTGTCAGGTGTTAAAGTTCTGCTGTTATCTATGAAAATGTTATATATAAACCTACATCTTAAGAGTTGTACATCAGACATACTAACTGTTTCCCCCTGTTTCCACTCTTTGTGCTAAGCTAAGCTAACTGGTGCTTGGCTTCATACACTGAGCAAAACTATAAACGTAACACTTTTGGTTTTGACCCTATTCATCATTCATTAGTGAGCACTTCTCCTTTGCCGAGAGAATCCATCCACCTCACAGGTGTGGCATATCAAGATGCTGATCAGACAGCATGGCTATTGCACTGGCCACAATAAAAGGCCACTGGAAAATGTGCAGTTCCATCAGACAGCACAATGCCACAGATGTTACAATTTTTGAGGGAGCGTGCAATTGGCATGCTGACTGCAGGAATGTCCACCAGAGCTGTATCCTGTGAATTGAATGTTCATTTCTCTACCATAAGCCGTCTCCAAAGGCGTTTCAGAGAATTTGGTAGTACATCCAACTGGCCTCACGCAGACCACGTGTAACCACACCAGCCCAGGACCTCCACATCCAGCATCTTCACCTCTGAGATCGTCTGAGACCAGCCACCTGGACAGCTGCTAACAATCGGTTTGCATAACCAATGAATTTCTGCACAAACTGTCAGGAACTGTCTCAGGGAAGCTCATGTGCGTGCTCATCGTCCTCATCGGGGTCTCAACCTCACTGCAACTTCGCACAGCCATTGAAGAGGAGTGGACCAACATTCCACAGGCCACAATCAACAACCTGATTAACTCTATGCGAAGGAGATGTGTTGCACTGCGTGATGCAAATGGTGGTCACACCAGATACTGACTGGTTTCCAGACCCCCCGGTCCCACAAATACAGTGAAACTGCACATTTTCGAGTGGCCTTTTATTGTGGCCAGCCTAAGGCACACCTGTGCAATACCCAAGCTGTCTGATCAGCATCTTGATATGCAATGCCTGTGAGGTGGATGGATTTCTCACTAACGCAGATTTTGACAGATTTGTGAACAATATTTGAGAGAAATAGGCCTTTTGCGTACATAAAGTCTTAAATCTTTGAGTTCAGCTCATGATGAATGGGTGAAAAAACAAAAGTGTCAAAATTTTGTTAAGTATATTTACCGTAGTGATATGAGAGGGTTAACAATCTGCTCATCCTGTCATGGTTGTCCTGATTACCTGATGTGTCTCCCCTGTTGACTCCTTCCCTGCTCGTTCGCCATAGTATTTAAGCCCTCAGTTCTGTCCAGCCTTTGTCGTGTACTCGTCATATTTTGAGTGTTCTGCCTGTTTCCGTGTTCTTTGGATTATTCTGTTATTGTACAGTTTTGGATTTTGTTACGCTCGGAGGCAAAGCTACATTTGATTTGGACTTTGCAATGAACCCATGTAAGCCTGTTAAGAGTTAGTTTTGTTTAATATATCACAAAAACTACATCATGCTAGTCTACGTCTGCATCTGGGTCCAACCTCCTAGTTTTCCTGCCTCTACTCGGATATCCTGACACGTAACTCTCAGGAAGACCGCAATAATAATAAGGGTATTTTTTTTAAATGTTGAATTATTCCTTTAAACTCCTGCTTACATTGACATACTACACAAACTCCCAACAAGACCCGATGAAAGCTGGAGCTTGTTGCTTTCTTCAATTATACTATTTTATTTCCAATTACTATTATATTTTTGTACAACCTCTGCCCTATAAATTTGTGTTACTATAAGTAGGACCTATTAACTTTGCTTCCTGGATTTCTGATTAGTCCCTGATCATAAGGTGGTGATTGCAGCTGGCCGGTCGACTCCAGCTCACTTCCACCTCTTCCCCTACTCCAGAGCCCTGGAGGGTTTTCATTCCTCCTACATGTCGGCGGCTAATTGGATGAGTGTTTATAAATGACCCCTATATGACAAAAGGTTCATTACGCCAATTAAAAGCCTTCACCTCTCCACACCCGAGTCTACCCTGGAAGCGTTGTCAAGTGTGACAGCCTGCTGTAGCTGCTGCGCTTCGTCGGCTGTTGGTAATTATCCCTCTGTATTCCTGTGCTTTCCCACCAACAGTTGGGCAGCACAGGATGTGCAGAGAAAATGAGGAATCTGAATTTGTTTGCTCATTTGTACCAGTGAACATCTGTGTACTTACACAGTGGTTATTTGCTCGGTCAGTCGTGCCCACAACAGAAGCACACAGTTCCAACACACACAATCGTATTATACTGCATACACAGTGTAGGACCAAAAACAAACACCAGACACATACACCAGACTGACAATCAGCACCAAACAAGGGCACCACTTATTAACGCACATTAAACCCACATACCACAAACACCTGCTGCCATAGAGACCGATTAAATGAAGTGCCCATCTTGCAGCCACTTGCAACATATTTTAACCTTTAGCCCAGAAAAACAGCATGTTTCTCACTTCAGACTTTTTAAAATAGAGGCGATGATAGTTTATTTTTAAGTAGTGTTTAGCTGGAAGGATAATGGAGAAGAAAATTGCCAGACCAAGGGATGCAGAGAGAGGACGGTGATAAACAAACTCACTACTGTGTCTAAATGAAAATGAAATATATGCACTGCTGCAGCCCACACCACCTCTGGCAGCCGACATACTCTTCATCTAATCCTGCTGTGTGTTCGTGTTTGAGATGAAGCTCATGTTTAGCCTTTGTGCAGTCGTTGATAAAACAACGTTTTTGTTTTTGTTTTTCTAATCCCGCAAATTAATTTGTTTACGGTGTGTAACGGTCAGTGTTCCTTTGTTGGCTTTGGACTGAGTTCAGAAACCCACTTTTCTTGCTGGCAGTTTAAGTAATGTTGCTTTTTGTTTTTAAGTTGTTTTGATAAATATGTTCCAGAAGTTTTCCATCTGATTACATTAATATGTGGATTAATACAAGAGGACCCTAACAGTGCAGTCAGGACATATTAGGACAGTGTGTTTGTGTTTTTGGTTCTGTACTCAACACTGAAACTGTAATGAAACGATGGCTATGAGGTCATAGTACTGACTCACAGGGAAATACACTCATTCACTTACTTACAGAGGGTTAGACTAGAAGATTAATACCACTCTCAAATTGGAAGTCGATTAGCTTAGCTTAGCATGTAGTTGGGGGGAGGGGGGAGTTTACTGAAAGCAAATGGACAAGTTATTAACTTAAGGTCATCATTTTATATTCTGCATCACATTTTCCGATAAATGCGTCTGCGTCTGACCAACATCTCCAGGACCTTCATTTATAAAACTGTGCGTAGGATTCACATCAAAAGGTACATCGCTGGTGCAAATGATAAATAATATACAAAATATTCTGCAGATCATGTGTGTGTGCACTTAAGGGAATATCAATCAAACTGGTGTTGAATGTTGCAAATTTACTCTTTGTATATAATATGTTGCCCTGCTCGATCGTCCTCCAGGTCGACCTCCTGAACTGTGTTTTCCCTCTGATCTGCCTGGCCTGTTGGGTCGACATAAGAGTCTACCTCCTGAACTGTTCTGTGCCCCTGATCTGCCTGGCCTGTTGGGTCGACCTCCGGGTCGACCTCCCAAACTGTTTGCTCCCTCTCCCTACTCTTTCTGATGGGTAGACCTCCGAGTCATCATCCTGAACTTCCCTGGTCCCCCTCTGCCCTGCCTTCGGGCTGCTTGCCTAAGATTCCCTGCTCCCTCTCTGCCCTGCCTTCAGGCCGCCCGCCTGATATTCCCTGTTCCCTCCTGGTCCTGCCTTCAGGCCGCCCGCCTGAAATCCCGTTTCTTAGGCTGTCCCAAACCACCTGCTCTTTTGCCCCAGCTTACTCTGGACTGTGTTTTTTCTTTTTGTGCCCGTGGACTCTGGCCCTCCTCCTGTCCTCCCTCCACCCATCCTTGCTCATTTATTTTTGTTTTGGACTTTGTTTTGTGGGGTGGGTTTTGTTTAAGAACGTCTGGGGATGTTCTTTGAGAGAGTTGTAATATTAGGATTTGGTTTTGTGTTTATGTTTTTCCTGTTTAGTCTGTTTTCATAGGTTTGGTTTTGTGTTCTGTGAGCTTTATTTGATCTTGTCATGTTTAGGGTTTTGTAGCTTCTTTTGTTCATTCGAACATTTCAGTTTCTTAGTATCTGTCTTGTCTCTTATCTTAGTTCTTAGTCCTGCATTTTAGTTCTTTGCCTTAGTTCTTAGTCTTGTGCTTTAGTTCATCTTTAGTGTTTTTTCTGGTCTGTGTACTTATGTGTCTTATGTCTCCATGTTTTAGTGTAGTTCTGTCTCCTGTTTGGTCCGGTCTCTGTCCATGCCCTGATTTTGCAGTCTTTCCATGTTTTGTGTTTTACTTTGGAAGATCTGTCCTTGCGTGTTCCCGTGTACTTCCTGTTTTATTTTGTTATGTTCTGTGATTCGTGTTCTTGTCTAACTTTGTTCCTGTTGTTGATTACCTGATGTGTATCAGCTGTTCTTCCCTCCCTGCTCGTTTGCCTGTGTATATATTATCCTCTAGGGCTGTCCCCAACTAAGGATTTACATAGTCGAATCAGAATCGCCAAGTTCTGCCTGTAGTCGACTGATAGTCGAATCATGTGTGTTTTTGTGCACGATGATTACGAGCCGAAGCTAAACTGAGGCTTATTGTTGACCATTTTCTCTCTCTCTCTCTCTCTCTTTTGCGTGCATGCCGACAACTGCATGCACGGCGCGGTTCCTCGCAGGTCTATTTCAAGTAGCCGGCTGTTTAAAAACAATAAAATATTCTTGTGTGGTTCGTCAACGGTGATAAATTATCCGAAAGTCCCGCGAGGTGCGAACAACTCGGCACAACACCAATGAAGCTGGGGCTCAGTCTCTTGAGCAAATGTTCCTCCACTGCCACTACACACACATGCACACTGACGACCCAGGGTTAGGGTTACAATTTTGGATTAATTCACGCACTTTAAAAACATTTATTGAAAGTTTTTTTTTTCTTTTTACATTTTATTTATTATTTACAGCATTAAATGTTGAAATGTATATTGTAATAGGCTGTACATTAACTAATTGGGAGAAAACTGGTAGTTCTCAGACGTTGAGCACCCCCATATCGCCAAAATGGCATAATCCTCATTTCTCTGCGAAGCTTCGACTGTGAGACTGACAGTCGAATCAGGCTTTGCCCATCGAAGCATGGAGTCTTCGACTATTGGGGGTCAGCCCTATTGTCAGCAGTTGTGTTCAGTGTTTGCTAGTGAACAGTGAACTGCTACTTCCTTGCCTGTTGCCTGCCTTTGGGTCCTCACCTCAGTCGGCATTCAGCCTTACCCATGGTTTTCGCAGTCAGTTAGTATTACTGTATTTAGATTTGCATTAATATTTTCTCAGAATGCATTGAAAACCTACAGTAACATACTGTACACCACTTATTCAGTAGGGAACTGTTTAAAATATAGGAAAAATACTGTGAAAACAACAAAAGTCATTTACTAAGCCATGTGCAAGGCTTAGTCCTTGTACATGGGGCGGGCACTGTGCGGCCCCTGGATTCGGGCCCTGTGCAGCATGTATTCCCTTCCCTCTCCCTCATTTCCTGCTTCTCTCTCTCCTTCTCTCTGTCCTATCCAAATAAAGGTGAAAAGGATTTTTTCAAAAAGGATCATACAGTATATAAGCATGCTAACATTAGCTTTGTCATTTGGCTCAGGGAGTTCTGCAATAGTTAAACCTGCAAGTTACTGGATGTAAATATTAATAACAACTAAAAACTTGCTTGTGTGCTGCTCACGGCAGCAGAGTGGCTGGGTGGGTCCTTTGTTTCAGAATCCTTTAGGCTCTGCGCAGGCACCTCACCAAAATCACTGATGCTCGCGAGCTGGGTACCAATGATTTTCTGAGCAGTTTTAATCACCCGCTGCAGAGCCCTTCTGTCCTGGGCCGTGCATGTCCCATGACTGGTGGTGATGTTTCCAGTCAGGATGCTTTCTATTGCTCCTCGGTACTTTTTCAGTTTTCTTAAGGAACACAGCCATTTCTGAGCTTTCTTTACCAGCGTGGAGATGTGAGATCACCATGTCAGGTTCTTCATGATACTGATTCCCTAAAACTGTTCACCTGCTCCACTGACGCAGACATGAGTGTGTGTTAGCTTTTAGCTTCTTTTAAGGACTTTCCCCCATCATTTTTGTCTCATGCCAAGTGCTCAGTTGCATTTAAAGTCAGGTGACTTGATCAGAAGCATTTCACTGTTTGGCCCAAAGACTGTATATGTGACCTCTGTGAGATGTCTTCTATATGATATAATCTCATGGAGCTCGTCAGGTTTGCGGTAACAGCAGGTTTATTCCAGATCTGCATTCATGACAAAGGACAACAGTGTCGACTCATGTGGACAAACAGCGCATGCTCTGTCTAAGGGGAAATCCTCCGTTGCTTTTTGGATTACTGTATGTACCACTCTTAAAACTCTACAAGATAGTTAAGTACAGTTTGACACATTGATCATACAGTGGATTTAAACTCCTATGACTAAATAAAATAAACACACCAAATTGTTTCTCTTAATTTTACAAGGTAATTAAACAGATTTCCTAGTTACCTTTACATTTTTCCATTTTCTGTAAACAATTATTTGCAAACAATTAAGTTATGTAACTTCATCACAATTCAACATACCGGAGGCAAACAAACAGCAGAAACTACCTCAACCTCATGTTTAAATATTACGCCACTCTTTCTAAAAACATATGGTAACATACAGGTGTATTCATGACAAAGGACAACAGTGTTGAATAGTCGTCTTATGTGGACAAACAGCGCGTGCTCTGTCTGGAAAGACAGCATCATGTTAAAGTTAGCTAGCTATACTGGAGAGATTTTCTACTGGCTATACACATAAACGGATGGTTGACTTCATAAAAACATGGCGAAATTAATCTACTACACATAATATTCAACCAAAGAAATCTAGCTTAACTTTTACAAGCTTTTCAAGTAAGTCAGCATTGTTTAGTTCACGGACATTCACAGACAGGTTACCTGAGGGGAAATCCTCCGTTGCTTTGAGGATTACCCATAATCCCGTCGTCGTTACTAGCGTTCACTGCAGGTACAACTTCATGATAGCAGGTGGCACAGTAGTCCCATTAGGTAGGATTTAACTTGAAGCTTTTTAACTATGTTACATAGCCTATATAAAGATCCTTATATAAAGTCTATGCTTGGCCATAAAAACTCCTGGGTTGCTTTGCCTGTATGCTTAGAATTATTATCCTTCTGCATTCCGCTAAAATTGTAGGAGTATGTATGAACATGAACACCCTCAAACACCCTTAAAGCCAAGAGTCATTATTTCTTTTCACAGCCATTGTGCTGGAGTACAGCAGCAAAACAATGAAATACACTCTGCTGTCATACTGTAATACTTCATGACTGCCCTGTGTGGACAAAACATAATGAGTATTAACTACAGTGCTGATGCCACATTGTGTTTCAATTCATTATGTGTTGAGACATTTGTTTTGCATTATTTGGTGTAATTGTTTTAATAAAAAAGGTGATAACATCTTGCAGTCGTGGTCCTCTTTGCTCAAGGATGTTGTTGCATGAAATAGAGCGCACACACACACACACACACACGTGCACACACGCACATCTGCTACACTAATGCTGGTAGCTCAACAGTTTTTCAGCTTTGTGGCACACAGAGTTATAAATTATACATAATCAGTATTTCCTCTGATATGATTTGGTTGCCATGGAAAATACCTGAAACATCCAAGTTGTCATGGACACAAATCATTAAAATATACATTAAAGTAGTAATCATGACCCAGACGGTATTATTTACTGTTAATGTGATGACAGCAATAACATGTCCATATTTACCTGAGACTCACAGCTGCTGATGTTCTGAATATTATAGTATGCAGCATATTACATCCCCATCCAACCACAAGACAACAACCTGTAAATGTTTGGTTCACTGAGCTTCATGGAAATTTGTTTGAACTCAAATATTAGAGCTAATTGTCAGTCAACAGCAAGCTGAAAATCATTCCTGCCAGCACTTTACATGCGTTCTCCTCATTGATACGGCTGCTTTAACATACTGTCAAATAGACTTTCTTATTTTCTTTCAATTTCTAACAACCATTGATCAAAACTCTTCATACAGTCTGCATTACCAGCATGCATCTTGGCCAAACAGTTAATCTCACCCCCAAAACTCAGTCAAACCAAATAAGAATAACATATTTTCACTTTACTGACTGTACTAAAGTATATGTAACAAGAATTAATCAGAGATGCAGAAATTTGATTCAATATCCTTTTTTTTCTATATCATTGAGTACACTTGTTTATTTGTGAAAAATAAAAAGTTCAAACAAAAATTTATTTACTAAAATTTCAGTGCCAACCTGTAACTCACTTTCCAACTCCCTGAACCAAGTCTTCTAAAGTACAAGCACTTTTCCTGCTTTACACTCAGATTGTAGTTCTAAACTTTTTTCAAAACACATAAGTACAAAGACGTAAACATAAAATTTACTGTAAATATTCTGCTAAGATTTTTTATATATTTTAGTTTAGTTACTGCAGAAATGCAGGATATTTGCCATCATTGTGTTTTGAAAGTGTTTTTAACAGTTTTGGACACAGTGTGTTAGAGAAAAGAGATTGTGGATTTTGGAGAAAGTGGTCACTGAATGCATTTTGTGTGAAAGCAATGAAGGATGATTCACAATTTGGGCCACATACACTTCTGTTTCGCTGACTGTGTGAAGAGTTTGGACAATGTGACTTCAGTTTCGACCAATGCATGTTAGCAATTGAAAAAAACTGTCAAAGCGACACTCAGACAGACCGAAGCATCCATTACAGAGTCCACTTCGTCGCTCCGGTGAAAATGTGTGGGACTGGTGAGAGCAGTGGAAGGACTCTTAAACTAATGGATTCAAATTTAAAGAGTCAGTGAGGCATTTAAAAGAATACCTTTATATTTTTAATGGATCCGATCAGTTGCATTTGTTCCTCACTTAACTGTTTTGTCAAAAAATGTATCCACACTTTAGTATTTTTAGCTATGCTAGCGGCATAGTTTTAAATAGCAATGTAAATCAGTCGTGCGGCCACTTTGGTCCAGACAGAAATATCTCAACAACTATTTGATGGATTGGCATGCAATTTGGTACAGATATTTGTGGTCCCCAGAGGGCAACTTTGGTCTTCTCTTGACTTTTCGTCCACCAGGAGGCCAAAATCTTAATTTGTTTACTACTTTGGTTTATGACTAAATACCTGCAAAACTGATGACATTCCCATCATCCTAAACTGTGCTTTGTGCTTATTAGCCAATGTTAGCATGCTGTCATGCAAAATCAATATGGTGATGGTTTAGCATCAGCCTGTTAGCATTGTCATTGTGAGTGTGTCAGCATGCTGATGTTAATATAGGGCTCAAAGTGCAGGTGTGACTGAGCACAGTCTCAGAGAGCCATGGCAAGAGACTCGTCTCCCTGATTTTTACTCACCCTGCACTGCAATTATTTCCATTTTTAAAATTTAATATATTATAATCCTAAAACTTTTTTTTTAATGCCAGCACATTTACCAATGGGTTGAATTAATGTCACAAGGTTTCAAGTGAAAATCACCATGTTATTGTTTTGTTTGATGCTGTTACACTCAAAGGTTCAAATGCTGAATGTTAGACTAAATGACTCTTAATATATGGGAGATTTTATAATCTGTAATTATAGTTTAAAGGGGAATTTTTTATCATGAATTTTTTAAGGGCATCAATACCAATGACCCAGTGCTCCCTCTGTGACATGCTGAAGTTTCTGGCTTTCAGAGCTCATTGTCTGGTCCATCCCTCTGCAATTTCCTCCCCCATACTCTACATCTATTCTAATTACCAACCACTTAACAACGGAGAACATTGCTACAAGTGATTGACCCACATGATAAGATTTTCCTTTTTAACTAAAAAATAAATCCAATTTGGTTCTCCTCTCTCGGTCTCAGGGGAACACAGTAAAGCTCAGCCACTGTGCAGTGAACAGTATACATGCAAATGACTTTAAAGCTTACTGTTATGACGAGACACGACAAAGTGAGTGTATGCTGACCATTAACACTGTATGTCTGAATGGTAAACTAGTATTTCTACTAGTATTTAGTATTTCATGATAAAGAAGTCTTTAAAGTGCTAAGGAAAATAGAAATTTTAACATATTTAATTCCATGTCAACTGGGCAAACTCCGTGATGCTGTCAAAAGCTCCAAGTGAGTGGGCCTTGTGGTGGTGCGTGGCCTGTTTCTGGTCAACAGCATGTTATTTGTTGTTTTACCTGCCCCTTCCCTACTAAACATTGGCTGTTGTATTAAAAAAAACTGTTTCTCAACCATTGCCAAAAAAATACTTATATATACTTATACTTATAATATTGATACCTTATTTTTTAAATGGCTCTAGGGATGGCATGGTTTGTCAGTTGGTTGGTCCACCACTTTGGTCCAGACTTAAATTTTTAAACAATTCACAGATTGCCATGACATTTTGTACAGAGATTTATGGTCCAGAGGATGAATCCTGATGACTTTGGTGATCCCCTGACTTTTCTTTTCCCACCACCACGAGGTCCACATTTGTGTTTTTTATAGTGTGGTACAAACACATTTGTCCTCCAGAGGATGAGGTGTTAAAACTTCCCTTAATTTTTCATCTAGGACCATAATTATCAACATTTTTGTTTTTCCAATGCTTTAGTTTATGACCAAACACCTGCAAAGTGCTAGTGATGTTGCCATCAGGCTCAGCGAAATGTTGCATGCTCACACGTTAAGCTAAGATGGTGAACATGGTTCATTACCTTCAAAGTATCTGTATTAAGGCAATGTCACTGTGAGCATGTTTGCATGCTGACTTTAGCTCAAAGCACTGCGGTGCCGCAGTAATTAAAACCATTAACTACCTGATTTGAAGAATAAGTAACCAAGATTCTGACTGAGCATTCAACGCCAGCTCTCTGTACTTTACAGTTCCTGATGCTCTGTGCTATAGACAGATGTTTTGCTTTTGTATATTTGCTCAGGCAGACATAAACACATGCTTTTGGTAAACAGACATTGTGAAGGGCTTATACAAATTGCAAGGTAAACACAACAGTCCTACAGTGGGATAGTACGGAGAGCAGCCACATGTCAACACATGCAGGCTCTCTGAAGAGGAGATGGATGATGTATCTGTCAGTGAACTGAACAGACTGGACGACCACATCATCAGAGGCAACATTGTCCTTTGATCAGCTTGTTAACTCATCGCACAAATGTGACCAGATTAACAGATGTTAAAACTGAGGGTGAGAAGGGTTAGTAGGGAGACTTTTCTCATGTTGTTTAGTTTTGAAATCGAGGTCACGATGCCCCTTCAGTGTGTTTTGCATGTATGTTTGAGAGCTGAATGTTAAGTCATCAATCACTGGACTCTGATCTTTACAAACAGATCACATCTCAAAAGAGACACTCTGGGGGGGGGGAGCCCTCTTTTTATTGAATGGAGGTCTGAACGGGACAACCTGTTGCGGTTTTGTTGATAACACAGAAACAAAAAGCTGAACAAAATATAAACCCCCGATTAGCCAAGTGTGATCACAATACAGCATAAATAAAAACAAATACATCTCACCCTTTTCCTTTACATTTCTCTAAAATACTGGAACTCAAAGGGCTTTGTTGTTGTAATCAAACAGCATACAAACAATGGAGTGTTAGTAACAGGACTGACGTAAACAGACACAGACAAAACACACAAATAAATATGTTTAAGTAGAAAACAAATATATTTCAGTATGATAAAAATGGCACAGGACAAGTAATAACTACTCCCCATAAAATATGATTCAAGGCTTTCTTCTGAGAAAGGCAACTCAAATCTGAACTCTTAATTACGGAGCGGAGACACACAGATAAAAAGGATGTGCGCTGTGTGTGTCACTGATGAATTTAAATGACCAGAAAGCAAAGAGGCAGCAGGATGAGCTCCTGGTCTGATGATTCGAATCCAACTTTAACACCTGGCTCCACCAAACAATCATTGCTTTGTCGTACTGTCAGCTTGTGGTGTTTTTATAAGGAAGGGTGTGTTTTTTTTATTGTGCGATGTGATCTAAAAGATCCATTTAGATGAAATATGTTTCACATTACTCCTGCCCTCCCATAAGACATGACTAGTAATGAAGCTACATCAGATAAACTTCATCATTGTCCATTTAATTCACCTCACAGACAATAGTCCTTGTGTGCTGCGTTTTACCATACATTTTACATTATAAACCCTGTTTTTCAGTTCCCGAGGGAATTGAGTCCAACACACATGGACCATGATTAACTCAAAACAGATCAACAAATCTAAAGTTTGTAATTGTGTTTTGACTTTTTGCTAGACTTTTAATGTGCAACCACAAATAACTTTACAACAATATATTTCAGAGCAACATAGTTAGCAAACAAGCAATACAAAATCAAAAAAATATTAGTTTTATACACAAAATCGAATTGAATATTACTATAATATGCTACCATGACATGTTACTCTCTTCAAACTATCCAAAAAATTTAACTTCCTTTGAGGCTTGCCTGCCTTAAAGTCATCGTGATATTACAATATTGATTGAAAATCCCACATTTATCCTTCATTTGACAAAAAAAGGACTTGAATAGCATTTTTGGCCTCTCCCAACATGCATTTTGTTCCTGTTGATCAAATGGGTGCACAATATGTTTTGGGATCTTTGTATGCAAGGTTAAAGTGCACAAAAACGTCACTCCACAAATCACTGAAAATTCTTCAGTTTCTAAAATAAAGACAAATAACACTGAGATGGAAATTGCTACAATGAACTTAAGCACAATCTTATTGTATTGTTCTCAACAAAATGACCTATAGTGAGGGGGTAGACAAAATAATCAAGATACTTTTCAGTACGCAACCCGGTACAACAACACTACACAACTTGCCAATGAAGGAATGGTTAGATATTTTAGAAAATACACTTATTTGCTTTTCTTTCACTTATTTGCACACAGCTCTTATATCTGTCCATTGAGTAGAGTCACAGGAAGTGATTAGCTTACCTTAGCATAAAGACTGGAAACAGGGGGTAACAGCTAGCCTGGCTCTGTCCAAAAGTAACAAAATCCATCTACCAGCACTTCTGAAGCTCACAAATGAACAAGTTTTGTCTCCTTTGTTTAACCCGTACAAAGTCAAAACATTGCGGTTTTACAGTAGGGTTAAGTGCTACAACAATTTCGACGAGGTGGCCAGGCAACCAGCAGAGACTCAAGTAGGTTACTCTGCCTAACCAAGAGATAGTTGGCACTAACAACCATGACACAAAACCATGGATGAATAAAGAGAGCTGGCACTCAGCCTTGCCACCAATTTGTCCCAGTGGCCAGACCCGGTAAATCTCCTGTGGCAAAAAGCTTTTGGTGTGTTCCATTTCCCTCGGAAGTCGGATGCTGGAGCTGGGAATGTAAATGCTCTGTATTTGTATAGCGTCTTTCTAGTCTTCTGACCACTCAAAGCGCTGTTACACTACATCACATTCACCCATTCATACACATTCATACACTGATGGAACAGCGATGGTTCAGTGTCTTGCCCAAGGAAACTTTGACATGGAGCCTGGAGAACCCGGTGATTGAACCAGTGATCTTGTGGGCAACCCGCTCTAACTCCAGACTTCAGACAGAGGTGTGATAAACAGTATATTACTATAGCTGATAAGGTTCTCCAAAGAGGGTAAGCCAGAAATCGAACAGTGAAGCCGACCATAGCCTTCAAGGATGGGTTCCATGTAAGCCCACTTACCCTGCGACACGCCGTCAAAATGAGAGATGTAACCGTATTGGTTAGATTACAAGCTTTCTGCAAGTCTTAAAAAAACTATTCGGCCATCAGTGACACTACGTTGGAGTTAGGCAGGTGAGTCCTGTAGGTGGGCGGATTAAACAGTGACGATCAGAGTCAGACAAACACACTGAGCGTGAAGACTTTAGTTGGTGCAGCAATGCAGCTACCAGAATTGTTTCTGCTGTTACTCTATGTCATTAAACCATGCTTATGCTGCGCAATAATGCGCAGTAGAGGCTGGTGCCAACAGGAAGTAGCCCTGTAGTAATATCTCATAGGGCCAAAACTGGCTTCACTGCTTTCCATTCAAATCCGCAGAGTGGCTTTGTCCAGTAATATACGTCTGTGGGTTCTCTCGAAATTTCCGAGTCTGAAATTACTTAAGAGGTGTTGTTGTTGAAATTTCCGACTTGGAACTCGGAAAATTCCTACTTCCCATGTCCAATGGACCATCAAACCCCAGAAGGCAGCTGTATTTAAGCCATGTTTGTTGTTCCCATAGTACATTCATGAGACACGAGATATAATGTGTTAATTAGTAAGCCCTAGATTGGACAGCTGTTTCCTCTGCTTCCAGTCTTTGTGCTAAGCTAAGCTAACTGGCTGCTGGTTGTAGCATAATTTTTACCAAACAGGCATGACCGTGGTATCGATCTTCTCATCTAGACAGTGAATTAGCATATTCCCCACGTCAGACTAGATCTTGTTGAGTCAGCATTTCTCTAACACAATTTCGACAAAACTGAGCATCATAACAAAGGTAGGATTTATTGTTGCACTATTGTATTGATTACACTGCGAGGTGTTTCTGTTATTTTGTCTACCCCTTGTATCTCTCTGGTTATTTTACACTAATCCAACTTTCTGATCCCCCTTCTGGTTTCGTCTCGATCAGACCCAGGCGTGGATGCTGCCCGCCCAGTCCAGCAGTCGCCCTCGGTACCAAGCACGTGAGATTGGCTGAATGAGAAGCAGGAGTCGAAACCTTCGGAGCAGCCCGCAAAAGACGGCGGCTGCCACAACCACCAGCGGTGACATCATCACAAAGCCCAGGATGATGAGGGCGGAGCAGCTGTTGTCGTCAAGGTAACGGCAGATGGCCGAGGGGGAGTCAAGGACCTACGACGACAACACAGAGGGGATCACACAAGTAGACACAAGGGCTCCAGAGGATGTGACAAACGTTCTAGCATCAGCGACTTCTCTTCCATCAAAAGCAAATAGGCACAATTTGTCATTGGCCAGGTTGCGATTAGTGTGTGCATGTGTGTGTCTGCATATGCTCAGGGTGCAGAAGTGGGACAGGGTGGGTAGTGGACTGTGACAGAGTCTCTCCCACCCTCCCTTTACAGTTCAGATAACAAGTGGCTCAGTAGCTGACAGTAACCCTCCGAGCTGTCAATCAACTGTGACGGCGAGCAAGAGCGAGAGGGAGAGCGTGGGTAGGGGGAGGCAAGAGAGAAAGAGACGGACACTAAAGAAACATGTAAAAGAGGCAGGAAAAGAACAAAACAATGAGTGGATAAAGAGCGAGAGGTGAGATCAGAGTGCACATGAAGCATACTATAACATAAGAGCATACACCGGGGTTAAGCACAGTATCTCCTTTTCTCTGCCAAACTCACTCAGACACATTCAAAATGACTGGGTAGTCCTCATTGTAAACAATTTCCCATTGTAAGCTTTTTCAAAAGGAACTTTGCCTCCTACAAAAGTACCCTAGCAACAGCACAAGCACACACACCTCTATCAAGTGCACACTGTGCTTTCACTGAGTACATTTCCCTCCTCATCATGTTGTCAGTGTGTCTGTGCACAGCTGGTGCCAAATCTCGTCTTCTCAGTGGGTCCCCCTCTCTCCATGTTCAGTCTGTCGCCACAATAAGGGAGAACTGTCTGACTGGCATCATCTGTAATTGTTTGCTCTGAGCTATCACTTGCGCTGCCCTAATCACGATTACAGTCTTGTTGCACGCATGGACTTTGCATGTTCTTAATTTGCCTGCTCCGTCATACCCGGTTGCACCTTCAGAGACCAAATCATTCAGAACCGAGACAACCACGGTCTGAGGACCAGCTGATTGAAATGTGGCTTTAATGTTATGACCCATCGAGTGAGCCAGAGACAGAGCTGTAGAGCTTCACATCTTGATTAGGCGTGATGGCTAGACTCACCATGTTTTACTGATGACCTGTCTGCCCCCCTCGTGTGACTCACAAAAAACAAGCCGCACCCATCTCCTCACATCATTAAAACAAACACAGTCTGACAAGCTCCAACATTCAAGTTTAGTCATTATCTTTTTGGATGAGCTTCTTAATAAAAACCAAAGCTTGAACTACTTTGCGGAGAAGGTGTCACGATTAGGCGTATAACATATGCTGCCAAAAAGACTTTCCCTTAAGGCTGTAATTGTCTGTTTTAAGATTCCAGGTGCCAGTGCCAGTCTTCATGAAAGTAAATCCTCCCACTTTCTGTATATGACATGCCTAAACTTCCAGCCAAGTTAAAGGAGACTGGGTGGTTGGAGTAGTGCAGATTCCTCTGTGCTAATGATTTGTAAACATACTGTAAGGTTGGCACAGAGTGCTATCTTTTTAAAGTTGCATTAACTGTTTTTCTGGACACTTGGGGGCAGCAGAAACAAGCAAAAACATCAGCAACACTGATATATTGTTACATTTTATATTGATATGGTGAACTTGTTAGCAAAACGTTTCTTATTTAGACATCCATCATTTATTTGGGCTGTGTAAAGTCCTGAATTCAGTCTCTTTTAGATTTGTTTTGGTTTTCATCAACTCCTGCTCTCCGGCTCTTTAGCTGCTAAATGCTCCACTGTTTTCACCAGCTAGTCGCTAACTGTGTATGTCTGCTTTTTGGTACTCAGCAGGTAGTCCCATTATACTGTCATTGGATCCATAAAAATACTGACTATAGCAACTTTAATAACCCTGACAGGTGCACAAAACTTATTTCTTCTATATTGTTAGCTTTCTGCATAAATCAGGGGTCTTTTAACAGCCCACTTTTCAGCAACTGGGAAGAAAAATGAGGGAACCTTTTAACAACCAGCATTAACTGAAAGTAGTTTGACAGTACAGAGTGACAGGAAACATGGGGAAAGATGTTGATGACATTCGACAAAGGATCCCTCCACAACTTAAATGGTATAGTAAGAAAGTGTTTTCCAACTTGTCACCTTGGACGCAATTACAAGTGGTTTCTTTAAAAAATTATTTAGCAAATTTTTTTCAAATTCTTTATTTTGAGAGATGAACACTGAGATAGACAGGAAACGTGGAAAGAGGAAAGTGTTGACATGCAGAAAAGTATATTTTGCAAGACTAAATTGTACAGCTAAAGTGGAAGCCAAGTATATATTTTTTTCTAGATTATTAACATTTAAAACACATTTAATCTTGTTCCAAATGCATATAGTGTTACGGTAATTCACACACTGTATTCTGTATGTTTGCTTCCTACGAATCAGGACATTGTGCAGATTTATACAGAAACAGTTGTTCCAGTGTGTTCGGTTTGAATCCAAAATGTATTCTGGTTTAATTAACATGATAACCGTCTGTTCACTCAGTACTTAACAGTCACATTTGTTGCAAAGTCAGTGAATATAAACTCTTATTACATAAAACAGACAAAAAAATGATAAATCTTAAAGTGTGGCAAAAAAAATTTATAATTTGCAGCATATCACAGATCTTACTACAGAACTTAGACATCCCAAATCATTTACCCTATTATTTCACATTGTGAAAATACGGCACTGCCCATTGTGATTACTGCCACTTTAAACACTATCCTGTGTCTGATGATAGTCTCATCCATCTAATCATCCAGGGGCAGGATTAGCTCAGATGCAACTTTGGAGCATAAATCCCAACACTGGATCAGCTGTCAAATAGAGTAACAGTAACGTTTCCCTTCAGCTTGTCCTTGCTACAAAGAGAATAAACAACAGGATAATATCTCCTAACCTGAGACCACAGTGCTGCAGACAACTCACCCTGGAGTGGCAGAGGAAACCGATGTACAGCAGCAGCACTGCAGGCAGCAGCACCACAGAGAAGACCACAGCCAGGAGCAGAGTGCTGGTCAAGACGACGCACAGGTTCCAGAGGATGAGACCTGCCCCGCAGGCCACGCAGCCGCACCTGCCCCTGCGGCTTCCCCACGCGCTGCCCCCGCTGTGGGCCACGGGAGGGGGCAGCATCTTCACTCCCTCCCCGATCCAGAACTCCTCCTCTTTCTCCTCCTCTCCTGAACCTCCATCGTCCAGGTCCACGTCCATACCACACATCCTGAGACAGAGAGAGAGAGAGAGAGCACTCCTTGATTTGTTAATGTTTTAATTTAATGAATATAATGAATGCAAAGGAGATGGAACAACTGTCCCAGGATGACGTGCAGACTCACTATGGCTCTTTAGCAAGCTTGCAAAACATTACTGTGCTTATTTAAATTGTGTATGTTGTGAACATCTGTATCATGATAAATAAAATATTTGCACATCAAATAATTTTTCTTGACACCACCTTCGTGTTGCATTACACACACACACACACACAAAACACTTAAGGTTTCTATATCCTTTCCAGGCCAAATGCATTTAATGTTTGCATGCATGCTGGATTTTAAAACCTTAAATAAGAATAGTGACAGACACAGCCCTGTCCCCTTACTGCCCTCTTCTACTCAGCCAGTAGCTCATTAGACTATGTAAATGAGATGAGACTATGGACTGTTCTGACTTTACACACACACACACACACACACACACACACACACACACACACACACACACACACACACACCTTTTAGCTGTTTTCCCATGCTTTTCTGGTCGATGTCATCGATCAGAGCATTGTGACTTTGAAAAGCCCAGACTGTATGCCAATATGATCCATTTTAAACCAAGTCAGTCTGAAACCTTTTAACCTGCTGAGCTGTTCCTCTCAGAGCAGTTTCAACACAGCTTCATCATGAACTGAACACGTTCCCCTTTGGTTTTCTTATTTATTTGTTTATGTTTTTATTTTATTCATTTTTATTTACCTTTGATGAATAAAATAATGCCTATTTTCTGTTTCTATTGCAGTTTACACCTGGTTTCTCTCCTGAAACGATTATTGTCACAAACATAGAGTAGCTCCATAACATCAGCGTCTTTAAACAACACGCTATGAATTATTGTTCCTGCCTACCTCCAAGTACAAATCCCGTTAATCCCTCGGGTGTGTTTGTTGAATTCCTCTCCCGGTGATCGACCCGGTGCTTTTAATTTCAGAAAAAAAAACCTAGAAGCCTAGTTCTGGTGCCAGATTTGTCAAACAGCAGCGGAGAAAAACACCTGTGAGTTGGACCCCGTGCTGCTGTAGTGATGCTGCTGTGAGGAGCCTCTGTGCGTCCGTGGGAGCAAGCCACTCCCGGGCCGCGCGCACTACCGTTAAGTGCGCGCTCACGCGGCCACACGAAAGTTACGTTTGCAACCTAATATAAGAAAAAGACTTTGAAATTGAAATATTTTCGTTCTAATATATTTTTACAGCGCACACACGCCTCCCCCTCACAAACATACAAATAAAAATAAACAGTTTGGATAAAAATAACCTCAAAATGGCTCGGGTGGGTCTCCCCTACTTCACGTCACTTCATCCATTGTCTGGCAACACATGACCCTTTATAAAGGAGTTATACGTTTCAGCTAATGTCTTCATTTCCTAATAGTTTTTACATCAGTTTTAGACATATAGGCCTACATCAATAAGAACAACTTTTGGATTGCCAGGTAGTGCAAAAGTCTCACCCACTATGATACTTTTAAAAATTCTAATTATCAGTGCATTTACCAATTTATTGAAAAGCTATTAATATAATTCACTGATGCTTTTTTAAGAAATGAAAAATACAGAAACCAAAGAAAGTGATGTTTTTACAACCTGGCAACCAAAAAGTTTTTTTTGTTAATAGCTTAAAACTGACATATAAATAAATTAGTAAATGTTGTTCAGTAAACTGTTGCCCAATTAGAAAATGGTTTATGCTCTTTCTTTAAGCTTTATTTGATATGTGTGCTAATGGTTGCACAATTTAAAGGACAAATCTATGAATCCAGTGGGAAAGTACTTTTAATAGGCTCGGTTGGCAATGGAAAGTTTGTTAGCACTTCAGAGCAACTTCACTAGCTGAAAGTCTTGTTTTTTTCTAACCTCCAGTGGTCTCACCTTGTTACAGTGACGTAGAGGTGTACTCCAGGGTGGGTAATAACTAAAATAGGCTGCTCGTAGCATAGACCCGTTTTTATTATCTGTTCAATCATGTGACCTTTGCTGAGGTGTACATGAGTAAATGCATTTCAGTTTAGTTGGATGATCAGATAGCAGCTCAGGAAAATTAGATTAGGATGCACTTCCATTCATGGAGATCACACGTACCGTAAAGAGCACATATTTGTAACTCTCCCACAGAGAGAAATCATGTATTATAAGAAAAGAAATGAGGAGTGTCAGCAGGTGAAAGTTGATAAGCATCAAGGCATGCCTGTGTGCATGAGCCCAGGAACAAAACGCAGTAAAGGTTTAAAGGGAAGGAAACTAAATCAAAGCTTGATAAACAAATTAATATTTGACAGTAAGTGCTGTGATATGTTCAGAAATGTTTCTCCCTCTGTGGTCTGCCTTTCACCAATCTCAGAGCATTGTCAGCAGTGTGGCGGAGAGATAAGGGGATGATCGATTTGTTGTGTAGCACAGACAGACAGTCAACCTTTCGCTGTTCAAATTTAATTACACAGAACAAGAGAAAGAAGATGGGAGGATGCGGGACAGAGCTGAAGAGAAATGGAAGAAAAGATACTGCCTGGACGTGGAGACAGAGATGAGGGAATGATTGATGAAGAAGATGCTGTGGAGAGTCTGGGGGACGCTGTTGTGTGATTTGTTTGCTGTCTGGTTCTGAGAAGTTGAAAAGAGGCGTCCACATAGCCTAAACACAACCTTTCCAGACTCTACCTGTTACATCTGCTGACATCTGCTGGACTGCGAAGTGACTGCCAAGGAAATATATACATACAGTGGGTACGGAAAGTATTCAGACCCCTTTAAATTTTCCACTCTTTGTTTCATTGCAGCCATTTTCCAAAAATCAAAAAAGTTCATTTTATTTCTCAGTAATGTACACTCAGCACCCCATCTTGACAGAAACAAACAGAAATGTAGAAATTTTTGCAAATTTATTAAAAAAGAAAAACTGAAATATCACATGGTCATAAGTATTCAGACCCTTTGCTCAGTATTTAGTAGAAGCACCCTTTTGATCTAATACAGCCATGAGTCGTTTTGGGAAAGATGCAACAAGTTTTTCACATCTGGATTTGGGTATCCTCTGCCATTCCTCCTTGCAGATCCTCTCCAGTTCTGTCAGGTTGGATGGTAAACGTTGGTGGACAGCCATTTTCAGGTCTCTCCAGAGATGCTCAATTGGGTTTAAGTCAGGGCTCTGGCTGGGCCATTCAAGAACAGCCACGGAGTTGTTGTGAAGCCACTCCTTCGTTATTTTAGCGGTGTGCTTAGGGTCATTGTCTTGTTGGAAGGTAAACCTTCAGCCCAGTCTGAGGTCCAGAGCACTCTGGAAAAGGTTTTCGTCCAGGATATCCCTGTACTTGGCCGCATTCATCTTTCCCTCGATTGCAACCAGTCGTCCTGTCCCTGCAGCTGAAAAACACCCCCACAGCATGATGCTGCCACCACCATGCTTCACTGTTGAGACTGTATTGGACAGGTGATGAGCAGTGCCTGGTTTTCTCCACACATACCGCTTAGAATTAAGGCCAAAAAGTTCTATCTTGGTCTCATCAGACCAGAGGATCTTATTTATCACCATCTTGGAGTCCTTCAGGTGTTTTTTAGCAAACTCCATGCGGGCTTTCATGTGTCTTGCACTGAGGAGAGGCTTCCGTCGGGCCACTCTGCCATAAAGCCCCGACTGGTGGATTGCTGCAGTGATGGTTGACTTACTACAACTTTCTCCCATCTCCCGACTGCATCTCTGGAGCTCAGCCACAGTGACCTTTGGGTTCTTCTTTACCTCTCTCACCAAGGCTCTTCTCCCCCGATAGCTCAGTTTGGCCGGACGGCCAGCTCTAGGAAGGGTTCTGGTCGTCCCAAACGTCTTCCATTTGAGGATTATGGAGGCCACTGTGCTCTTAGGAACCTTAAGTGCAGCAGAAATTTTTTTGTAACCTTGGCCAGATCTGTGCCTTGCCACAATTCTGTCTCTGAGCTCTTCAGGCGGTTCCTTTGACCTCATGATTCTCATTTGCTCTGACATGCACTGTGAGCTGTAAGGTCTCATATAGACAGGTGTGTGGCTTTCCTAATCAAGTCCAATCAGTATAATCTAACACAGCTGGACTCAAATGAAGGTGTAGAACCATCTCAAGGATGATCAGAAGAAATAGACAGCACCTGAGTTAAATATGAGTGTCACGGCAAAGGGTCTGAATACTTATGACCATGTGATATTTCAGTTTTTCTTTTTTAATAAATTTGCAAAAATTTCTACATTTCTGTTTGTTTCTGTCAAGATGGGGTGCTGAGTGTACATTACTGAGAAATAAAATGAACTTTTTTGATTTTTGGAAAATGGCTGCAATGAAACAAAGAGTGGAAAATTTAAAGGGGTCTGAATACTTTCCGTACCCACTGTATATTTCCTTGGCAGTCACTTCAAACAATGTTCTTCAGTAATGTCCTCCGTTTGTTAGTGTGCCTAGTTCAGCTTACGTAACGCAGCAGAGCAGCCGGACCGTGCACGAGGTCTCTCGCCATTATTTTACTGAACGGCATCCTGCAGGTCGCCATGGTAATTCTTCTTAGCCCAATGGCATTTCAGGGCAACAAATAGCACATGAACCCCAACTATGAACCCTGTTAAAAGGAGATCATCCACCCATTTATCATCTGTAAGCATTTAATGCTTCAGAGTGGGGTTTGTTGGATGAGATTACATCAGCAGATGGATGAAATGAGGTCATCATTTCAACAGACTTATCTTTGGCCCAATGACAGCACTTTTATTACCTGAGCTATTGTTGATTACAACATCAAGTAATTATGCGATTAGATTATTAATGTTGATATTATTTATTATGTGTTGTTACTATAATAAGTTATTTCATGTCAGAGTTCCACAATAAAACTGAACTATTAAAGCCCAGATTGCAATATTATACAATTTTGTAACTTAGCACGAATTTGGATGAAAAATGTCCTTAATACATCCATTAAATTATCCTTTATTTATTTATTTTATATCCATTTCTCATTATTAGAAAACTTAATTGTCATATTTGTGCATGTCCAGCTGACTCTTATATTTATAATTATATAGTGAACTGAAACTAACTAATTAAAAGTGTATTAATTGAACACTGTCTGTATTTTTGACTGGATCGGAAATTACAGACCTGTAAAATAAAATGTTACCAACACCAATGTTTCATTGTAGGTGTTATATTGTTATGTTTACTTTACAGCACAATGCTTTAAAAAAAAAAAAAACTTTAAAACTTACACCAGCTCTCTGTAGCGTAAGTCCATTTTAATACAACGCTCACATGCCCATATATACTCTCTGACTTATTGGTTGGCTGTAAAAAGATCCCTTCCTAAAATGACTCCAAGGTTCGAGATAGGAAGACAAAACCAGCCATCTGAGTTAGCCAAATCAAGCGGATATCTTCCAAAGTCAAAGTCTTTTCAGTAAGAAATTCCCTTTTAGTGTTACTTAGTGTTATCTCTCCTCTGCAGCTCGGCCAGTAGAAATAAAAAGAAGAGAATTTTGTTCCATAAACACTGTAATCTTCCTCTTTGTAAGATATCCACTTGATATTAGCCTTAGCGGGACTTTAAAAGACGCAAATCATGGATAACATGGATAAACAATTAAAAGTGTGTGGGTAAAACTTTTTCTGTGGCTTTCCATCACAGCATCTCATTAAACTTTCTGGAACAGTAAGATCAGATTCAGGCCTATGAAGCAGCGAACAGCAGGGTCCCTACCCATCATGCAGCTCTTCTGTGCTCCAGCAAGCAGCACCAACATCTATTAAATGTTTGTTCAGGACTGGAGACAACAACACCACGTGCCGTGGCCCAAACCCACACAGCAGCCACATGACAATAAAGACACGGCTTCATTTTTAGAAACAGTGACGGCAAGCTGTGGGTATTTATTTGGTTCAACACAAAGACACTTTAGCCAACTCTATTTCTTGTGATACTCACTGTGACACAAAAGCAGCGTGCTAACTACAAATACAACAAAAGACAAAAGGGCAGTTATCACAACAATAGAATTTATTGCATTAAAGCAGATTAAAAGTAATGAGACTACAGCTTGTTAACAGACTATAGTCATGTCTGAATGCACACATATGCATGTTTAATCAGCAAACAAAAAGAGTGCGTAGGCTGGTGTGTTTATATACAATAAAGAGTGTAATCTGAGAGCATGACGTGAGTGAGTGTGTGTGAGTGTGTCCTTAGAGAAACGTTTTAAACACAAAGTAGCCATATTTTCAAAGTGCCTTTACAATACTACAGATTGGTACATTGGTGTGGAGAAGAGTAAAGATGGCGGAAGACATGAGCAAAGTAACAAAAAGGGACAAACGTCGGGCCTACCCTCCGCCTGATGTATGTGGTAGTGTGTGGTGGTCTTTGTGTGGGTGAGCATGCTTGTTGTGTGTGTCTGAAGGGGGCAGAGGGTGAGACTGGGCGCTGCTGAGGGTGTCAGATAAAGACGGAGTGTCCAGGACGTTGTCTGCTGGATACAGCTGCATCACCGCCCCCTCCTGGGCACCTTCCTTACTGCAGGACTGGCAGCTGCAGTGGAAGATCCTCTCCACCAGTTTATCCACATGAGGGGA
Source organism: Micropterus salmoides (assembly GCF_014851395.1). Lineage (NCBI taxonomy): Eukaryota > Metazoa > Chordata > Actinopteri > Centrarchiformes > Centrarchidae > Micropterus > Micropterus salmoides. Next base: position 21,870,242 of record NW_024043372.1, read on the forward strand.
CTCTTCACTGCCGGGGCACTCCAGAGTCACCTGTTCTCACACACACACCCACACACACCCACACACACACACACACACACACACACACACACACACACATAAATACATATATAGACACACACACCCACACACACCCCCACCCACACACACACACATAAATACATATATAGACACACACACCCACACACACCCCCACCCACACACACACACATAAATACATATATAGACACACACACACCCACACAAAAATGTTTATTTTCTGCCATTATGAACTTTTTACAAGAATATTTATTTTTTAGTATTCTCGGCTCATTATGTCTTTCCTGCAAAACAAAACAAAATAAATAAAACAAAAGTGGAGGGAACAATATTATCTCCTTTATAAATTAAATTTTTTAAATTTCTGAACAAAAAATTAAAATTGATTAAGTGACTCTGTAACCAAGGAGGGACTATGTTTTGTTATTATATTTATTTTAAGTGTAAATGGTTTGAGTAAAATTGACACTAAACTACTGTTAACTTGGTAAGGAGAGGGAATATTTATTTGGTTATTTCCATTTTTACATATATTATTTATTGGTATTTGTTGATTTACATACGTATTTACTTGTACTCATGGATATATGTACGTGTTTTTTTTACTTTGTTATAGAGGGTTGTGTTTTCATGCTGTGAAAAGGATTCGACCACGATTGTATTTTCAGCGGAATAAAGAAATATTGGGAAATACAGGGATATAAAATAAACAGAAAATATACAAACCCCCCGCAAACTTCAGTGTTGCACAAGCTCTTCTCTCTAGACCTCACACAACTTCCCCTCAAGGGTTTCCATTACCCAGTGAAAATGATCATTCAGCTATTTTATCAAGATCAACCACAAGTGCCAAACCAGCATGGAGCAGTATCCTCTTTCATGAGAACGGACTTTGTTTTGTTTCAAACTGAATTTTGTCCTGCAACAACAATCACGACCACAGACATAAACATCCATTTCCAGATAATTAGAAGTAAGGTGAGACCGTGAATGCACTTTCTCTGGCCTTTCACGTGCAACAAAAATAGTAAGAAAATTAATGAATCTATCAGGTAACAGCAGAGATACAATATTTTCCACTGAAACTTGAGGCGACCTTACCTGTGGTCCCACCCGCCTACCCAACCTGGCAGCTTTCCAAACTACATACACCTCACTACAAAGCCTTTGTTGTCGACTGGATTCCTTCTCAATGAGAGGGACAATGAACTTCAGAGGAATATAAAATAACGGCTTAAGGTTCATTGGGAACCACAGAAATTGTGACAGAAATCTATCTATTGCTTTCGGTTCGCGAGTGAACAGTGATCGCCGTCTTTCACGTTGGAAACTTGTGGTTTGTGTGTGAGTTTGACAAGTCAGTGGTGTGTGCTTGCTGCATGAGCTAATATGCAATCACTCTTACCACTTCCCACTGAGTCTGGGCAGGCATGCAGGAGTCACAGTGCACCAGAGACTCCGTAGACTGTGGGAATGTGTTGGGGACGCTGTAACTGAAACACTGGCCCAGACAAGCTCTGCGAGGAGGACAGAGTGCATTAGTTTCTTTGTGCCTGCAGACACGATGTGCACAGCATTCATGCCTGTGTAACAAAGAGCTGTGGACGCCTGATAGCCACAGGACAAACACACAATAGAGACAGGTTAGGGAAAGTCAGAAAGTACTGTGAGACACACACAAACACATTGTTGGTTTTGGTCTTTTCATGGGATTTGTGAACAATAAAAAACAATTATGAAGGCAGCCGATGATATACATTAATTTCAGGTCTCTGCAAGTTCATTTTCAAACTTAACTGAATTTAATGGAAATTAGTTACCTCCTGCAGGGTAAAAAAATACAAACATATAAAATACTGTAGCCTATTTAAAATCATGGTTTGTAATAATATAAAATATATGTGTTTGTATAGTGAACTGACTATAACATGCAAAACGACTGTAGTGGTGGTACTAAAGTCTTTAAGCTGAAGTTCCCTGACAGTACAGCACGCCATCAGTGCCAACCCCACTTTGGCCTACAAACTGAAAGAGGCATAACTTTGAGGACTTATTGACATCTAGACATTTCCGGATTATTTTTCCGACAGATTGTCAGACAGAGTGAGAAAGAGAGAGACAGAGAGGGCCTTCATCCTGACCTGTTTTGAATCGAGCGAGGCTGACATCCCGTGTGCCCGACTATCTGTGTGATGTTCTTGGCTTCGCACCAGGCGCTCTTGTCAGGGAACAGCGCCAGGCGGTTGATGTGTGCAGGCGGTGCCGCTGAATACAGTGCAAACAGTGCGCAGCAAATCTGAATCCTCTGCCACATGACTGCACCTAAAGGGGCAGAAAACCACAGCATGTTACTGCTCTGTTAACATTGTTCCAGACACAAAAAACACACACTCAAAAGACTAGTCACAAAATGTCTTGATGTTCTCTGCAGTATGCTGGTCACATACTATCAGGTTATTATAGTTAATAAATAAATCTGAATTTAGCATATCCCTGCAGATGTGGATTGACAACTTCCTGGTGACATGCAGCTTGAAACCCATAGGTCCGTGTGCTTCATACTTTGTCCAGTCATCATGTTTGGCTCATTTCAATGATTAAAAGAGACGACTTCTTAATTGTCTGGATCACCAGCTGCAGAGAGAACAACATTATATTGGGTTCGTTTTGTCCCAAAAGACACAACACAATGGGTGAGGGAGGCAAATGTCTTCTGCATACCACCTGACTCTACCAAGCCTGTGCTCTAAATACCTCAACCAGTCACGTCATTTACAACCTACAAAATCGTTTTCTCCTGCTGCTTATAAAAAAGTGTCCAGGAGTCACCCACGTCGGCTCCTTTAACTTAAACGCACTTTCCAGCAATTCCATATGCCTCTGACACAAGCAGCCTCCTCTACAAGAATCCACACAGCTCTCCTCAGCTTTCTGTAGCCTATAGATATAAAGATTTAAGAGGCTGCCGGGGTGTTGTTGTTGTGAGGGCAAAGGGCTTGGTTTAATAAATATCTCTTTTCTTGACAAACTTCAAGAGTTCAGGCCAACTTTCTTTAACACTACAGATTGAGCATCCTGTGGATATTGGCATTAAAGCAGTAACGCGTTAAAGTAACAAGTTACTGTTCCAAACACAGCAGACGACTAAAAAGCCGTTATTTTGCAGGATATTTAACTTAGTAGGCCTAAACATCTATTGGCGGTATCGTCGTTGTGTTACCACAGTCTCTCGTAACGGGACACCGGCTCAGTTCCAAGTAACGTAACGTTATGTATCCGTTTACTGCTGATACAAGAGATGTCAATACACGCTCATTTTAGGCTATTCCTTCAATTTATCCAGGGGAAAATGTGATTTCAACATCACTTGTTTTTTCCTCGAGTTACTTCGGACGGTGGTAAAAGTTAACTATAGCTGTCATTTACACAAGTGTAGCAGGTTAACGTCTACTAACGGTAACTAAAGTTAGCCTACAGATAAAACGTTCATCTAACGTTGGAAAAAGTACCGTAACGTGTCGGATAGCAGCTTTCGACGGGCGAGTAGCAGACTTACATTAGCCTACTAATAACGTTACTTTTCAAACTAATAGCGAGTAATGAAGTACTTTCTGAGTAACGAGACCCAACAGCAGTCGTGGTTGACACACTTACCACCGCTCACCGACCCCGGGGAGCAGCCAGTCGAGCACTGCGCAACGTCCCGCTGAGCTGAGCCCCCTCACCGAAACCTGGAGACGGGCTCCTAAAACCAGAGGATGCGGCTTGCCGTCGGATATCACGGTGCGCTGATAATTAAAGGAAAATATGAGCCCTTCGTGCGCGGCGAGGATTAATCCGAGCCAAGTCTGTCATAAAACAGTTACATCATCCGGAAAGAAAAAGAACCGTCAGTCCGACGGGGACGGATGGGGAGATGGGGGAGATTATGAGCGCTATCTCATCTCCGAGTCCATCAGCTCAGACCGTCCCTCCCCTTTGTTCTCCTCCCGTCCAGTGTTAAATTCCCATGCAACTCCACTGAAAAAGACTTTCCAAGTTGTTGCCCTTTGTTGTAAAACTCTGTCGCAGGGGTTAGGCGCGGTTGAGCCCTCAGACAGGGGTCCTGCTGTGCCGTTTCTGGACGAGAGAACGGGGAGGGAGGAAAACTGTTGGGAAGCTTTCAAATGTTTCCACAAGTAGGAGGCGAGACCGCAGATCAGATTTACCGGACACAAATGCAAACATAACAAGATTATCCTACACAAATGGGGCATATTTACAGCCACGCATGAACTTTGCAATAGGCTACATCTGGCATTACTTTACCAACATGTTTTTAGATTAAAACACTGAAACATTAATAACTCAATGCAACTGGAGACCAGATGTGAATCCACGCTGTGATCCCTTAACACGTTTTCCTCAGCATTAAGACCACGAGGTTGACATGACATGAATAGCAGGTTACTTAATAATAAGCTCATGACAACTCGATCTAATCAAGGCCCCTCAGTATGTTGGGAGTGTTTAACCACTGGCAGACTCAGGAGTTGCTGAAAGGCATTATGTTCCCAGGTTTTCCTGACCTGTGAGTCGGCTCCTTTAAAATCCTATGTAAATGTAAAAACAAAAAGTCCAAACGCATTCATAACTAAATGCACAAAAGTGTTTCAAGTAGGCTAATATTAAGCATCATACAGACTTGTGTGTAGGTTCATGCACTTAAGTGCTGCAGGAAAGCACACATTTGGCTCAGGTAGCCTACATGTACGTTACATCAGTAATTTTTACTCCACTTAGACAGTTAATAGCTTACATACAAAACACATGATCAGATTTTGAGAACCACTGCATTTAACTACCTAACTACTAACAACAGTATGGTTAAAATTAGCACCACTTTGAAAGACTACAGCAGTAAAATTCCACTTAAGCATTTAAATATCGGTAATAATAATTTAATGATATAATAATAGTAATAGTGTAAGAAGCACAGGAGACAGTCTTCTATATTACGTACTTTTACTAGTTAATTTTGCCATATAAGTGACAAATCAGAATACTTCCTCCACCACTGGTTGTGAGTGGTCAATGTGGTGCCTTCTATATCCACAGCCTGATGGATAGCTTGAACTACAGCAATGTGTCAAATTTTATAGATTATGTTTCATAATGAAACATCTTTATTTTTGGAGAAAAAAACCCTACAGCTATGAATGTACTGTAGTGGGGCAAAGAATCTTATTTCCATCAGAAAATTTTACAGTTGCACAACATGAAATGTAAAGCAACGTGTGGCCCAAATTTGATCTCAAGTAGAGTACTTGGTTAAAAACCAGCTTCTTTAAATTCCACCTCTGGAAAACATCAGGCTCATTAGCTTTTTAAGGCAACATCAGCAGCAACAGCTACAGCAGCTCCAACCTGGAGTCATGCAGCAGCTCGCATGGCATGTCTGGTCTTATATTTCATGTCAGACAGTTTTGAGCTATTAGATGAACAAATATGAGTACTTAGCATTATTAGACTGGTACATATGATTCATTGTAGAGAATTTTTCAGGCACAGACAGGTATGGCCTATGGGTTTTGGCCGCCCTATTACACCTCAGCTGTGCCTCTGGTCCCCCGCCTCCTCCTCATTCCTGTACTTCATCCTACCAGTGCAGCCTTGCTTACAGGTGTTCAGCCTGGCCTGTGTCCATAAGCTCCCCTATGTGTTTCACGCTTCACTTGCAAACAAATATTTTTAATGGACGGGGGACGAGTGACACGGCTTAATTTCTGACTATGTGCTGACATTGCTGGGAAATCTGTTACTGCGATGGAGAGGGGGAAACGTGTGTGAGTGTATGTAAGCGCCAGTGTTCTCTTTGATGTGAAAGTGTAAACCATGTGTTATGTTCAGAGTGCAAAGTGCTGAACTCACCTGTTTGTAATAAGTCCGAGCTCCAGTCCAGAAACGGCATTCCTCTGCATTCCACGGATTCTGCTTCACCAGGGCACACGCTCACACAAACAATCCTCTTCCTAGCAGGCCCAAGCAACCACACATCAGTGATCAATCACACTCATAACAATCTCGCCAAACAGACACACGGCCAATGAATTCACAAGACGTACGAGATTCCTCCTGATATGGAGACGTGTGCTTTTCCAACTCCCTCTGACGAAAAAACAGTCACGCTCACAGCAACACGTTTTTGTCCAACTCACGCAACTGAAAACAGGACTACAAACCATGAAATACTGTGCAAATGCTTGGTCTTGCATGAGTGAAAATCAGACTGGGTTGCTCCATCTTCAGAAAGGAATCTACCTCTTCATAATATTTAAAGAAACTGACATCTATAGAGAAACTGATGCAGTGTACGTGACAAAGTTCATGTCACACAAAAGGTACAAACATACCTCTCTATTCTTTTTCCAACACTAGCATTAGTTTCCTTCCACCAACTTTATTTTCTTTATTTCATCATTCTGAGCAACTCTCCCACTCTCAAACAGGGCTGCAGATGCTGAACCTGGCCCTCATTCCAAAACAGCAGGAGTTCGAGTCTCCCAGCTCATTAACACACACAATTACCTCCCACCCCCAAACCACATTTCATTCTTCTCAAACATGCACACAGAAAAACAGAGAGAGAAAGAGGGCGAGTTTTCCATAATCACTTTATTAAATATACATTGACTGCCCTTTGATAAACACAATGTGGGCATAGTTGGAAATTAGTGCCAGAACTGAAACAAGCAGCAAAACAACAAGAACAACACAAAAACAGATTAGCAACTACATGGCAAATCCTCTTCATATTTAGTTCTTCACTACTGGTCCTGTAAATGAACACACACAAAAAATGATATCCATGATCTGGGCAAACATCTAACAAACAATACACTTTTCCCCCTGTACTCACCTTAAGCACGTGGCCATGAATCAGGTATGGTGACCTGAAGTCATGCTGGCAGTTGGAGTATCCCATACCAAGTCCCAAACCTGAACCAAATGTGACAGGCCATGTACGACCTGGGGGAGAAAAACATTCACCCATGAATGACGTTTTCAAGTTGCACTTACAACCCCCCCAGTTTACCAGTTTCCCTTCAGAAAGAGCACTTACGTTTAAAGAGAAGGACGGAGAACACAACGCCTACACCGAGGCCAGTTACTGCAAAGAGTAAAAGTAAAAAAGAAACTATGAGTGTCATGATTAAACTGCACATCCAATTTGACTTTAGCACAGAGGAAATGTGACCACATCTGATCCATTTTATATTAAAAAAACGGTCTGGCATAGATGTAAATCTGTTGTAATGAGGTCAGCGGGGTGCCGCTATTATGTTTGATGCAAGAGTTGTGAATAGCACAAGTTAGCAAAACACTGCTCATTAGGAAAAGAGACGGAGAGAAAAAGCAGCAAGAGAGCACACTTCCAAGAAAGAGAGAACACAGTAAAAGGGGTGCAAGAGAGGGGGAAACAAGTTCAAAGGAGCAACGACAGTGTGCACGACGCAGAGGGCAGGAGAGGTGATAGGTCAGAGAGTGCACGCACAAGCAGGCAGGCGATGTCTTGACCCAGTATGGTCAGGCAGGCGAATAGTCAGTGGCACAGAAGTTGGCCAAGTTGTTAGAAGTACTCAGACCAGTGGGCTCTTGAGGAGGAATGTGTTTGTGCGCTTAACTTCACCTCGCTGCAGGCCACGCCGCACCCAACAGCAGGCCAGCCAGCACAGAAAACACATAAAACAGCCATTTGGGCCCCTCCGTTTCTTAATTGGATTCAGGGAGCTATGCAGCATGACCGATCTGCCTGAACCAGAACCCTCAGACTGTTCTCTATTACACAATGTACAAATGTCAAACAAGACCACAAAAAACCCCGCACGCCCTCATTATCAGTACAGAACAACAACAAATCATTGTCCTCTGCATCCATTTCAAGCAAAGATTTTGTTAAATTTAAGGTTCTCAGTCTTTCTTTGCTCTTCCGCCAAGCATTTATGAAGCTTCTGATTTCCCGCTGACAATAATACTGTAAAAGCATTGGCAAAATATGAGGGCAGATCAACATCTGATTGGCATCCTCTCTCATGGTCTGGACATCTGAGGATGGATTATAACAAAAACATTTGTGCTGGAGACAGCAGAATGAAATGTATAACCCACAGGCCAGAAAATACTCAGCAGGGTTTGCCAGAAAATAAAGTCCAGAGGTGGTAATTGTATTGTTATTCATTTTTTGTTCATTAGTTCAAGTATTTTTTGGAAATGGCATCAATAAAGACATCACTTTCAATCACAGTCATTTTGTTATTTTAGTTACAAGTAAAACTTGAGTCGTTTAACTCTGGAAAAAATCGTGTGCACAGCATTGCAATTTTAAGATGATTTATTGTGAAAGCACATTTGTACTAACTAATGATGCTTCTGTGTTTTGGAGGGGACACTGTTTAGCACAGCTTGAATGAAAGAAATCAACTAACATGACTCGGTGACAGTCATTACTATGAAGTAATATAACTAGTTAGCATATAGCTCAAAGCACTGCTGTGTGGCCTCACAAAGGGGCTGAACCATATGCAAATACGAATAAGATCCACCTGTATGTTCACAGAACAAATTTTTGCACTGAATGTTCGGCCACCGAAATTAAATCGCCCAAAAATAGCAAAAAAAGTCAAAATACCGAATAAATTTTACCAAACAATTACGTTAACATGTCGGCTGTGTGGAAGCATTTTAAAGTGTCCGAGAAAGACGCAAAAATCAGCGTTTGCAGACACTGTTCTCCTGAATTGTCTCCTAGCACATCCGCTCCATCTGTGGCTGACTTCTCAGAAAAGGCAACAAACGTTCTGACCCGCTTTGAGTGTTTCTGGCACTCGCTTATGAAAAGTCGATTAAGGTAGCCAAACCTAAATTTGGAGTGCACATATATTCAAGCCTTTATAGTAAATCCACTGAAACAGACCAGTGCGAGCTGACAGGCAGGTTACCGACTTTATCCTGTCATTTTGTCTGTTTACAAAGACAAGCGTTGCAGTATGAGAGTCCTACCTGAAGAGAGGCTATGAAGTCTTCATGTTACGTGATACGAGAACCACATACAACATTATTTATGATATCAATTTATCATTTGATCTCTCTATATAGTAGCTCTCTTCCTTTGTTGTGCAGGATGTCCACATAATCTGAACCTGTGGCACTAAATATAAAATTTTGTGCAGAGGCACCAGATGATAATGGCCTTTCATGTGGTGGTCATGCACATGGTAAGTATAAAAAGGTCTCAAAATTACTAATTTATTATATTAACATGCTAGAAGTCATTATGATCACAGAAAGTTAGGACTAACAAAAATATTTTTAAACAACCCCCTGAGCAGAACACATGCCACAGAGTTTATCTGGCTACTAAAGACACCTTGGCACAGCTGCCAGTTCTTTCACCAAGTGAGCTCAAACGAATGCCACGATGCAGATGTTTTTCCGCCCAGCAAGAAACATATTTTATTATGCCCAAGTTGACGCTAGTTATGCTGCAGAAAGACCCCATGGTGATCTTCTCAACACTATTTCATCAGCTCTGACTGCTTTAGGTGAGGCCCAAGCCGATTGAGGAAACCAAAACATCTATTCATTTTAATATTACAGTCTTAAAGAAAAATCCTATGGACCCTTTAATTAAACAGATGGTTTTGGCAGTAAATTCAACATGCATATTGTGAACTGTTTAGACAGGATTAAATCACCATTTTAGGCTCATTCTGTCTGACAACAGAAACAGAACAATATGTAAATAAGAACAACAAATTGGTGACTTCAGCTGTAGCACAACACATTAGAGGTTTAATTATGAACTTGAGTAGGGCCATTATGCTCCTTGTGATTTTGCGATTTTGGCGTTGGCTCATAGCCGAGGCGGTTTGAGTGAGTAGTTAATCAGTCACAAACTCCGCATCAGACATGATTAAACGGTTGAAACGCAGACAAAAATCATGTAGGCCTATAGAAAACATGCGACACACACAAAAAAAAAGAGTTAGCTCGAGGCAGGTGCAGCAATATTACGTTTCTTTTGTGCTGCTGTTATAGCCTACCTGAAGACAGCAATGAGGACGCCTGCTGCAGGGTGGGTAGTAACTTGTTACAAGTACATTTGCTAAATAAATAAATAAAATAAGTCATTGGCACCTTTTCACATTCCTTTTTTAAAACTGATGCCTACTTTTACTCTTTTCTCCAGATTTTCTGTGGGCCAGTTATCTACTTTTAATTTCGCTACATTTTCCATTCACACCTTCATAACTTCACCAGTCTGTAATCTGCAATAGGCTTTATTAACCGAAATGAGCTGACAGCCAGGCTGTGCGCAGTTACGCATATGAGCGCCAGGTCTCCTTTGTGGTACAGAGAGACGGGCGTTTATCACAGATGAATGAGCTGGATAGATGCAAACATTTAGAAAATCAGGCAAATACCTTTTCAGTTTAAGGCTTTATTGTTCTACTGATACAACTGAAATCCAGTGAGCGCACACCATGGCACTGTTGGCCTGTTAGAAAGCAGCCTGCGTCGCTCTTTAACAAGCTACTCAAGGGCTCAGCTGAAGTGATTACTTTACTTTAGGAGTGTTAGAGGGGTGTTTCTAGTTTTGAAAATGTATTTTAAAAGGTTCATTTAGTTATGTTCTCTACTTGCATAAAATTCTCAAGAATACAGGAATAAAGGTCTCTAAAGACCCAGAGCCCCAACAAATGTTTTGTCTGGAGAGTGGGCTGACCAGGGACAGACTCCTGGGCCATTTGTTTGCCCCTGTCTGTGACCATCCTTGACCTTAAAAACGTGCCCATAAACAATATAAAAGTAGCCAAAATTGCCACACAGAGATGAGCATCCTACACTATTTTTAGAGGAAGAGGACACAGGAGTAGAACAAACTGAGGAGGACGAGCTTGTAAGTTGTGTGGATAGCTACTAGACATAGTAAATTCTAAAACTCACGTAGTAAAAATGCTTTGTTAGACCAATAGCATATCATCAGAGTTTGCATTGAAGACAGTTGTTGCAGGGAGAATCAGGGCCAAGTGAGACACAGGAAATCACAGACAGCTCACAAGTGTAACATTAGGATTACTAAATACATTTGTACTGTGGCTAAATTAACTAGCAGCTGTTCCAGGGTTTTCATGGTATATAATCGGTTTTGTTCTACTTATATTATACTCCCTCTCTCTGACCCTCTCCAAGTTTTTCTCCATAATCTGTCACTACAAAGACCCTCTTTCAGCCGCACTTATAAGTACATTCTGTTTGCAAAAGTCAGAAATGAGTATTTAAGTGCTATTAGTTATTTTTTTTAAATAATAAAACACGGGGAGGCATGCCCCCGAACCCCCCTAGCATTTCAGCAATCCCCCTCCAAGTTCAAAGTCGTTCCTACGCCCCTGCAGTAAAATAATGATATATTATGAACTTGAGAGTAAGACCATTATGCCTCTTGTGACTATATAACAGTAAAATAATGATATAAGCTGTGGCTGATGGAGAGAGGGGAGAGATGAGACAGCCTGGGAATCAGGAAAATTAGTTTCAGAGTGAAAGTAGACAGAATTATCCTTCATGCCTGTAATACACCCACCATACCTTTACTCCACCCGTGACTTTGTTCAATAGCTGTATGTAGGCTATGTATAATGTATGTTAATCAAAACTCACATTCTATCTTGTATCCGGCATATAAATACTTATGCCGTCTTATTTCATCATAATGCCCTAAAACAACAATGCAATTAAGGTTAGTTTTCTCCACTTAGCGGGCAGGTTTAAGCTTGACCTCAGTAAACTGTCCCAGCAGCATGGTCACAGCAGCAGAGTCCCGTGGAAAAGGACCTCGACTGAACCGTAACGCAGCTTGTTTACCAGGTGTAATATCCTGCAGTGCGCCCAATGACAGTGTTCAATAATGACATATGTATGAAAATACATGAACCTGTTTTCATTGCTGTATCAGCAAGACAGCGGTCCCATTTCCGTCCGCGGTCGTCTGCCATGTTTTCAGCGGTCAGGAAGCTAAACAAACTATCGCGAGATAAATGTAAAGTCACGTGCACTCCCCCCACCACCACTACTACGCTCCTTCATTCACTGTTTCCAGAATAAATTATGTGAATATACCATAGACTGTGATACCTATACACACCTTGTTATTACCTTGTCATTGTCCGTGTTTTTTCCTTGAGTTTGTTTTTGCTTTTTGTTTTAATATGAAAACCATGGACTGTATATAATAAGGAAATTTACTTTGAGAGAACGTCACTTTGAGACATTATTCATTCAATCAGGCACCAGGATTTGTGATGACATACAACTTTTTAGGGTCTGTACTGCACTGTACTGTATGTATTGCCCCCTCAAGTTACTTTACTGTATTTATCACTGTGATATTATTGTATAGTGTAAACAGTGTAAACGAATTAGTTTTTTTTTCTTTTTCCAAGCATTGACTATTCAATATGACTTAATCTGATAAAAGTTCTTCTGTATGTTACAAGTTCTTGATAGTTTTCACTGCTTGTGGAAGTGTCCCCCATCCTGCCCATATAGGCTTCACAGGAAATGATGCAGTGTTGCACGTCAGCTACAGAAAACTATCTGTTCCCATGCTGTCCAGGCAGTAAAAGTATTTCTGAGAATAGCTGCCTCTGGATGGCAGATAATCTAGATGTCATACTTTAAGAAACAAAACACCGTCTTCTGATCTAAAACATCTCTAGTTTTTCAAAAACATTCACATAGCCTAAAACTAAACGTTTTCGGGATTTTAGCTGGATTTATACTCCTCTTATACAATTAAAGCACACTAAATACTGGAAGTGCTGCACACACAGTCAGTACAGTAATATACAGATGTTGGTGAGATTTACAGGCAGGCCCCCAGCCGCACTTCTGGTTTTTGATCCCTGAAAAATAATGACCCAGTTACATTTATAGGTGAATAGTCTACTGCTGTAAATGTTGCAATATTGCCTGATATTTCAGAATTATGTTTTTGAGAATAACTAAATTATTATAATTTAAACATCATTCATACCTAATTACACTTACCACAGAAGATGTGCATGTATAAAAAGAACAGAAATAAAAGTCAAAAGTAATGTGAAAAGAAATCCATATAAACTAGATAAATATATTTGATTTTCTTTATGTACGACAGTTTAAAAATGTTTATGAAAGGAGCAGAATGCACTGTAAACATCACATGCAGGGCAGTTTCCAGTCATCGTTGGTAAAGCCAGGCTCTGTGTGATATCTCCATCGGTGTATTTGTATATCTACTGCCCTCTTTGACTGCACATTCACTGCACCACTCCTCTCTTTCCATACTTGGCAATGCCTTTCTTGCTCCTTCGCTATTGGCTGCTGCAGAGAAAGCCCGGAGTGACCCGGACATGCAACCGGGGCCTGCTTTCTGACAGCAGCCTCCTTCCTGTAGCCCGGTTGAGGAAGTGATTTTCGCTGACAGGGCTGGGTTCCGTGAGGGAGAGGCGAACAAAACAACTAAACTAAAAAAAGAACATCAAGAGGCGAGAGGAGCGACTTGTTAACCCCCAGTGAGGCTAAGTTGTACAGTCGTCGGTGAAATCGTGCTGCCCTGCCCCGCTGAGACCGCCGCAGACATGGTAAGGGAGAGAAGGGGGACGAGGGTTTTGGTGGGGCTGCTGCTAACTAACGGCTAGGGGTGCTAAGCTAGGCTAACGCTAGCTGGACGCGCTGGGTGGTAACATGAGAGCAGCAGCAGCAGCAGTAGGGGGTCCAAGTGTATAAATCACCGGTGCATATCTAAACTTGCACTGTTTGCAAAACTTCTGCATACTGGACTCAAATGAGTTAGCTTCGTGGCTAACAGCTAGCCGCTGGTTCTTCAACCTAGTAGCTAGCTGTTAGCCGAGCTATGTGCCCCGTAGGCATAAAGTTAGCACAGGATGTTTTGGATTTGACACAAGTTCGTGAATAGTAATAGTAAGGAGTACTAATATAATGCGCACACATACACACACAGAGTCATCCAGCCGTGCACTACACACACACGCACACACACAGGCTAAAATAGTCAAGCGCCGGGTTGCCTGTAGCTAAAATAAGACTGCTCGCTCCTCCTATTCCCAGCCATGACAAGCTGTCAGCCTGTTCTGCTAAGTTTTTTTACTGCCTTGCAAGTTTGATTATGACTTTTGTTGAGCTCTGATAATCCCTACAATTACTACCAGCAATTATTGTTTACTTATTGATTGTTTTCATACCTCTTAAGCTTCTGTAATGGTCATGTGTATATGTTTAACAAAAAACAATATGACTTGAACTAGTATAGCATAAATGAGCACCATCTCGTGCTTTCACACTGTTTATAAAAGTGTGTTTTGTAGTGCTTCTAAATTACCTAAATTGTCTTGTGCCTGAGATGGGAAGAGCAGCTGGATTTTCTCCACAGTCGCCTACTCTCCTCAGCCTCACCTCATCCATCCTGCTGGCTCAGACTCACTGTTCTCCCCTGACCCCGGGGGTTGTTGGTCTGAGCTAGTGTTTACATGGAGACTGGAGCACTGGTAAACACAGTGTCAAAGGATGCAGGTGTCTGATGGAGCATACTGATTCATCAGCTGAGAGAGAGCTTAAAACAGGCAGAATGTGAGAGGAATTAAATGGCGTGGGAGGCGTTGCTTAGAAAGTCTGTTATGTTCAGGGTTACCCCTAAGGAAAATGTTTATGGAAAGAGGATTCTCTACTTTATAACATGTCATTGTCCTTAGACCAACTAACAGCTGCATGCGCATACTCTGTTAGGTCTATGCACTTAAGAGGAGTTACTTCATGGATAGGCCAAGGTGGAGGGTGTTGTTGGCATCTAAAAGAGAGGTGAATGAAATAGGTTTAATATGGCAGTGCAAAAAAAGCTATTGCTATTGTGCTGTTGGTGATTTTGATATTGACGCAGGCGATTCAAAATTATTTGCAATGCAAATGCGTCTTTTTTTCTCATTGGTTTTGGATGAGCATTGCAGGCTATTTTTCATTTTTGTTTCATTCTTGATAAGCACACTTCTGTTTGTAGTGGTAGACATTAGTGCACGTACCACGTCAGTGTGGACTTTTATCTCTGGGATTTCATATTAATGTTAATGGGTGACTGTAAGTTGGTCTAGTTTTGTAGTTTTATGTTAATTCAGGTCCTGTAAGGTCTTGTAATTACCATAATGAAATATTTTTAGACGAGAACAATAGAAGGTGAGTTTGATGGCACTGTCTGATAATGCCCAGATGAAAATGATTGTGGCAGAGCCAGTTATCTGCTAGGGTTAGCTGAGAAACGAGTTTTGTCCCTCTACTATTACACACACATCTCCCCACACATTCCCCAGTTTCATGTTGTGGCTGGTCTGTCCTCCCCAGCTCACTAATATCCTGCAGCTCAGTGCATATTTAAGGGAGGGAACCCCCTGGGGGAAGGCTATGCTCAGCAGTCCTGTCTGCTCTGTGTCTTCTACGGCTCTACAGCTGCCATTATGAATAAGTTCTTCATTTACTCTTAACTGATTCGCCTTTTTTGCATTTCATTTATCCTAAAACTGCTGCACAACAAAGAGACTGTCACTGTAAAACGGCAGACAGTTTCTTTTAAGGAATGTTACCTACTGGATACAAGATACAGGAAGGTTTATCTGCAAGAGTTGGAAGGGCTGGGCCAGAGTACACAACAAAACAAGCCTCAGTTAAGAGCTCTGACATGTAACCCAAAAAGGAAGTGACTTCACTTAGTCTCAAGCTGTAGTGAAGAGTCTGCTTTGGTCCTGGTTTTGTAGACTGTGATAATATTGTGGTTTTGAGTGTTATGTTACAGGACTTATCAGTATTTCTGATTGTTCTACAAAATCTACTGTACCTTCACTTCCTACATTGATTGTATCTAGCTTTGGAGTTTCATATTTAGATAGTGGATTTGCTAAGTCTTAGCTAAACTAAAGAATCATCTAACCATCATCTAGTAACTACATTGATACAGAGAGGAGATGTGTCAGGATCTATTTGATTCAGCTCAGTGGGTTCACATTGTATATTCAGTGCAGTGATTTAATCAGACATTTCAGACATCTGCAAGCATAGTAACACATGCTAAGCTGAAAGTTTCAAACATGTTTCACTTGTGGCCACACCCCAATCAGTGATGTCAGAGCAGGTGCTTTCACGTTGAGCTCGCTCTACAACCCAGCTGGCACAGAGGGCGAACTCTCCACACCAATTTAACTGGCACACTTAAACGGCACGTGCCACTTGTGCTGACTTGAAGTGAGAGCTTTGTACGACAAGTCAACAAAACTCCACGTGTTCCATGAGCACGATATATATCTTGTCTTGTGAGCAAATATCTTTTACAAAACTAGTTAGTATATGTGCCACCTATGTTCTTCGGCAGCTGATAGATAATATCTGCACTGACATCAGTGATTTTAATAGTATGACATACCACATGTTTGAAGGTTTTACCCACAGAATGACTTTGTGACTTGCCAGACTTTTGACTATTTCTCATCCAATTGCTATTTCATCTCTAAACAGATTTATTGCCCTGCAAATTCTCACATGACAAATCATGAGTGCTGTTCATTCTACTGAGCTGGAAATGGTGTCTGTAATCTCGCACTGAGTGAGCAGAGTTCGCCTGCAAGGGTGTGAATATGACCTGCTCAACAGCTCCTCCCATATCCTCATACAGAATGTAGCAGGCCTTCACCATTGTGCTGTTTTGGAGATGTGAATGAGCTCGGAGTAGTCTTTTTTTAATAAAGAGAGTCCTGATCCAAAACATATGTATATTTCCCCCCATAATTCAGCCTTACAGTCCACACTTACATTGAGCCTGCTTTAAACCAGTGAGCCACTTTAGTTTAGAAAGTTATGCTTTTTAAACAACTTGTTTATTGGTACAGCAGGGCTTTTTTAAAGGATATGTTCACCATTTTTCAAGTCTCTCTAAAAACAGTAAGTATTAGTATAACATTGAAACAGGTTGTGCTTGCTGTAATCATTCCTCCTATTCTTACTGGACATTTAGAGATACCTTCTTAATGGACCTTTAGTGAGATACAAAATCCACAGTCCTCATTCTGTGCAATATAAGAAGAAGATAATGTGAATTCTTCAGCAGTCTGAGTTAAATAAAGTGGGTATAAGTTACAGTCTTGAGCTTCAGTCAGACAGTAATTTTGGACTAAAAAAACTAAAATTGAAAGACACCCACTTCATTTGAGCAACAGACTGCTGAAGCCTCAAACAAAAAAGAGAGAGCACCTCCAGAATCTAGTGTTTTTTGTCCATGGAGAACCATTGTGACAAGAAGACTCGGGCTGCATTAGAACAAAATGTTGCCTCTCAGCATGAATATATTACAGAAGTGACACATCTTCAAAATCTTGCTGAAGTTGTGATAAAATCAACCAAAAAGCTTTTTTTTTAACTCAAAAGTGGCTATGCTTGGCGTCAGTGAGGAAAACTTCACTAAAACTGCTGGCAAATATGTATTTATTGTGCCACTCTTCATTTCAATTGTTTGAAACACAATGTCAGACACTAGTGTTTTACTGGAGTACACTAACAAAGCAACCATTAAAAAATACCAATAATAAATGATCAGTTATGCTTTGTAGTTGTGTGACAGTCTTCCAGGTCAATGTTGGGCATATTAAAAATTGTTGGTACCGAACAGTTTATATTTGTGACAGTGTGCTCCAATGGGTTAACACTTGTTAGGAGCAGCTGTTTACAGGCAATTAGTATCCACTTAAATATGAATCAGTTTTGTAATTATGATGAAAAGGTTAATAATGTTGTTTTGCACAATTACAGTTAGGGCTCTGCTTCAGTGAGAAACACATCACAACATATCAGTATTGAAACTTTGCTTTCAGTTAAAAGGGATTTTTGTACCAGTAAGTAAAGTTTATTTAGAATGGCACCTCTTACAGAGCAAGGCCACAAAGTGCTTCACGGGAGTATCTTTTTCAGGAACAATAGTATCATCAAAACAGTAAAACATATCAACAAAAGACCTTAAAAACAGTCCAGTGTAAAGGCGATGGGATGGATGTGGACAACAGCACTGCAGCAGCGTTCTGGACGGTAGAGGGTCCAGGGATGACTAGCCTGAGGCAGGTGAATAGGGAATTGCAGTAGTCTAACTGGGATGACATCAAAGAATGAAAGATAATTTCTAGGTCAAGTTGTGCAACAACAGACCTGAGTTTAGTAATGTTTCTTAAATGGAAAAACATGTACAGGTAAGTGACTTGATATGTTAGTCAAAGTATATAGCCTGATAAAATATAGCACCAAGATTTGACTGTACACATCAAGAAAGGGACCCAATACACTGAGCAACCATTGGAGCTATGCTATCTAAACAACTATGAGGACCTCAGCCATCTAGTCCTTAATAATCAGTTTGTCAGTCTAATCAGGCTTACAAGAGACACACAGTTGGATATCATCAACAGTGATAAGACAGATCTTTAAATTTGCTAATGATATGACTTAAAGAAACTAATATAGGATCCAAGGCAGAACCCTGATGCACACCACAGGAAAGAGCAGCACTTTCAGACCTGTGGGGACCAAGCATCATAGAAAAACTCTTACCTAAGAGATAGGAGGAGAACCAGTCCAGGGTGCTCCCAGAGACATCTACTCACTGCCCAAGCCTTTGAATGAGGATTCTGTGATCTACATTATCAAAAGCTGGTCTTGGATCCAGCGGCACCAAAACATGTCGCTGGAGACCCTGTGAGAGCTGGATCAGTGGAACGTTTTTACGAAAGCTTTGAGATAAAAGGCAGCTTAGATATAGGGCTATGGTTTTTGGGAAGGGATGGTTTAAGGTTAGTTTTTTCAGAAGAGGCTGCATGTTTAAAATAAGCTGGGACAAAACCTGATTTCAGGAAGCTTTTTATAATCCAGACCGGGCATGGACCAAATAGACCAAAGTGTGCTTTGAAGTGTGGAAGTTGGTAAAATGTCTGCAGGGCTTGGGGAAGTTTTCATACTGCCCACCAGATCAGTAAGGTTTTACAGGGAAACAGGGGAGAAGCAGTCCAAAATTGAAGGCCAATCAGGAAATGGAGTAGAAGAGCTAGCCCTGACATCGTTAATTTTGTCCACAAAGAAAGAGTTGCATCAGAGGTTGCAGGAGAGACAATGCTGTTGACGGTGTCAAACAGGACTTTAGGGTTGCAATTGAGGGAGGAAATTAGGTTACCAAAATAAGAAGCCCTCGCATCCTTAACCATGTTCTTAAACTCAGTTAAAAGATCTTTGTAATAGAGACGATGAACATGGAGCTTGGTAGATTTCCACAGTCGCTCTACCCCCCGACATTTAGGCTGGAAAGAACGAAAAGTGTCATTTAACCAGAAGGATGAATTGACGGAGGAAGGACGTCTCATTCTACTTAGTGTATCCAAAACAGCGGAGCAATGTGTGTTCAAGTAGTAGAGCAGACTATCAGTGTCAGCGTGCTCAGTAACATGCAGCTCCTCAGAGGAAATAGAGGGAGTCTGTAAATTAAAATGCAATAAAACTGATTTGCACGACCATCTTTGGTCATCTGTAGTTCAGTGCTCACCATTTGACTTTGAAAGCAGCTCCTGAAAACCACAGCGAGTCCCCCACCCCGGCCCGAGGTCCTGGGAGTGCTGATCAAAGTACAATCCGGCGGGCACAGTTCGATTAGGGGGCCATATTCCATGCTCCTTGGCCAAGTCTCTGTCAGAAATAGGAAATCCAACCTTTAGAGGTGAATAAATCGTTCAGTATGAAGGACTTATTCACTATGGAGCGAGCATTTATCAGCGCCATCCTGAGGGGCTCAGACCCACTGCTAGCAACAGCAGAGACCCAAGCCAAGGAGCGCAGGTACTGAGGGCCTGATCCGCCGCACACAGCTGAAGAATTGAACCAAAGATGATCAATTATATGACAATCAATATTTGACTTCAGCCGGTATGACACGCAATTTTTATTTATTTTTTTTATACTACAGAAGATTTTACCTTGAGTCTAGCTTACAACTTTCTGTCTGCATTTGGGAACAACAAAGATATACTGGTTTCTATAAATTTCCTTTTAATGTTTTGTGGTTAATTGTCTCGTTGTCATTATTGTCTTTCTTTAATTTTATTGGGGCTCTATCATCCTCTGACTGTAGTGTTATGTGAAATCTGGGTGTCATTTTTGACAAATCTGTGTTTTAACACTCCTGTTAAATCTGTGGTTATGGAGATGCTTGTTCATGCTTTTATTTCTTCTCGTTTGGATTATTGCAATGTATTGTACACTTGTTTAAACAAATCCTCCATGGACCGACCACAAGTTGTACAGAATGCGGCTGCAAGACTTTTGTCTAAGACCCAACAGGAGATCGCACATTACTCCTGTGCTTAAGGCTCTTCATTGGCCTCTGATTGGTTTTAGAGTGCATTTTAAAATTTGAATCATTACTTATAGAGCCTTTCATGGTCAAGCTCCCTGTTACGTCCAGGATCTATTGCACACACACACTTCTGGTCGCTATCTCAGGTCTTCAGGCCAAGACCTTTTAACTGTTCCCAGAACACATTTTAAAACAAGAGGTGATGGTGCTTTCTGTGCGGTGGCTCTGGAACTCTCTCCCTTTAGCCCTGAGAGCCTTGGATTCTGTGGAAACTTTTAGAAAACTCCTAAAGATACATCTTTTTAGACAAGTATTTAACTAGCTATATGGTTTTGTATTTTATGTGTTTATTATGAGTTTACTTACGTCTTTCATAATAGCAATTTTTGTTTGTTTTTGAAACAAACTCAACATACCAGTATACAGCGACATACTGTATGTGACTAACGATTTAGACTGGATCAAAGCTGCTTTTACTGTGTAATAATTGTGTCTCTGCTGGTTGTGTGTGTTTCAGAATGACCAGCAGCTAGACTGTGCCCTGGACCTGATGAGGCGTCTGCCTCCACAGCAGATCGAGAAGAACCTCAGTGACCTCATTGACCTGGTGAGTTGCTGTCTTTGCTTTATGCTGTCAGATTTACTTACAGGTAAAAGACAAGCAGGGTGTAGGCTGTGTCCCCTACAGACACCTTTTAAGAAACACTCTTGCTTTGAATAATTTGTGTGTCATGTGGTTTTCCACCAAAAAAATGTTGGAAATGGGGGGGGGGGACGTAGATTGAGTCAGTGTCTTTTTTTTTTTTTTTTTTTTTTTTTAATCAGAAAGCGCTTCAGGGATCAGTAACACATTTTTGAGAGGAGGAGGACTTTAAATGCATGTAAATAAAATTCTGTTGTGTTTTATTTTTTTTACTACTCATAATGAAGCTCATGTGCTGCAGAGTTTTCATTTAGTGGTTGAATCTCAAAAGAAAACAAAAAGCAGCAATGACAGCACAGACATTTATTTTAAGTCATTCATGGTTGGGTACATTTTTGCTGAATGGAAGAAAAATATCAAGTCAGAAAACCTAAAAACACTTATATTGAAATTGTAAAGGCATTTTCTTTTAATCAAGTCAGCCAGTAAAAAGTTGTGTACAAACATGGAGTTTGTTGGTCTCTGGTTTCTGTATGTAGGTGGGCCTTTTTGTGGTTTTTTGTTTCAGTTTCAGTGAGTAACTGTGCAAGTGCGACAGTCATCTGGGTAACTGAAGCTATTTCCAGCGTTTACTATTACACATTAGTAAATTCTCAGTGCAAAAACAACTTAAATTTCTCCCTGTAAAATAACAACCTGTTTCCTTCTTAAAAACTTCTCATTTTGAAATGATTAGACCTGTTCTCTGGACTTTCACAGAGCAGGGCCAGCTGTGTCTGACAAATTAAGCTAAATCAGACACAAATCAAATCACACTTTTACCAGTTTCCATGGCACCTTGTTTTATGGGGATATGCGTTCCTTTCCAGCCGGACCCCCCACCTGCTTACCTTCCTCTTCCCTCACCTTTAACCTCTCTTCCCCCGGGTATCGGCTCTCTCCTCACCCGTTTCAATGTGTCCGGTTGTTAGTGATTATTATCGCAGCTGTCAGTCACCTCCACTGCCAGGCACTTCTTGGCTCCACCATCTCTGCTCAAACTCTTCCTGGCAATTAGGAATCACCTGAAGTCACCTCTTTCTTTCCCGGTTGTCCACACATCGCTCTTTTCTCGTCCTCTCTGTCCTCCATTTTCTTCCCTACCACACTCTTCCCACTTGGTTTCCCCCGGTTTGGGCTGCCAGGTGTGTGTGTGCGTTTCTTCAAGGGTGTGCGGGATAACAGGGCCTCCTTTGTGTCTCTGCTCTGATAGGAGGACATACAGAGAGGAGTCCATGTCAGTCTGTGAGAAGTAATTTGTACCCCTTTATCCTCTAGATATTGTGTTTCCCATTGATATTTTATCCCAGCTCCCGTCAGTAACCTCTGCTCATTGAGTGAAGGTGAAATGAGAGACAAGACAAGAACTTCTAGGCTACTTTTGTTTTTGCTGTCTAATCTGTTCCTCCACAGTCTGCAAGTTTCTTTTTAGTTGGCATCTGTTACAGGAAGTCTCAATTGACAAAAATAGATTGTCCATGTCTCTTGCTTAAGACAAACGGAACACTTTAAATTAGGTGTCTCTGAGGAATTGAGATATTGCAAACTTTCACAGCACAGATACTTCAGTATGCTCAGCCGTAGAAAACGTGTTAAAGTAATGAGCTCTTTGTTTCCGTGTTTGTGTCCAGGTGCCCAGCCTTTGCGAGGACCTCCTCTCCTCTGTGGATCAGCCCCTGAAGATTGCCCGGGACAAAGTGGTGGGGAAAGACTATCTGCTCTGCGATTACAACCGAGACGGCGACTCCTACAGGTCCAGTTTATAACTGCAATTAGGTCATGGACAGTGAACATAAACTGCAGTTTAGTTCATCTGTCGTCAGACAATAGGCCACAGACAGTGACTGAAACTAACCTGTTAGCTGTTTTTTAATGGATAGTGAATAAAATCAGATTATCTGGCTAAAATAATAATAGTGATGAAACTTTATTTATTCTTTTAAAAACAGAGTTACAAAATGCTTTACATGGTTGAACACAAATTAACAACATTTCAAGACATAGGCAAATTTGTTCCAAATGACTACACTGGAAGGCGGGGTGAAAAGCAGTTTTAGGACCTAGAACATTTCCGTTCTGTGTCTTGAGGTGTTTCACTTTCAATGCGGCACAGGTCTGAATTCGGGTTAATGGCTGCAGTAGCACAAGGTAACATGCACAGACATGAAATGTGTCTTGTTCCTTCATCTAAGATCACTGTGATAAATAAATAAATCACTCAAGCAATCAAAATCTACTGCTCAAAGAACATAAAATCAGTTGTAATAAACTACAAAACACTGTGAACGAGGACATCCTTCTCGTGTCAGAGCCATTTATAAAGGTCACAAATTTGTTGGAGGATTCACTAGAAGAGAAGCAGGAGTTGAGCATCCCTCGCACTCATTATGCTCATTAAAGCTGGGGTAGGTAGTGTTGGAGAACCAGCAAGAGACAGCGAGACTTTGAAAGTATCCAACTGAAAAAAATCCCAAAATCAGATGTCCCTCCTAAGCCACTTCCCCGAAACACATTTTCATGCACATGCTACTGAAATAAATTGCTTACCCCAGCTTTAACAAAGTTTTCAATTGCAAAAACATTTAAAAATACATCAGAGATTTAAACTTCAAGAGAACACAATCAAAAACTCTTCTTCCTTCAACTTTTTAAACTCGCCCCCTTTTTCTCCGGCGGTACCACCGCTTCCTCACCGGGTGCTAAAGATTCCTCGAACGTTGTATCATTTTCTGGAAATGTCCTGTTATAGCTGAATGAAGCCATAACGAACAGTAACGTCAAAGAAACCCGTGTCTGCATGAGAAACAGACATCACTTTAATAGATAACGCCAGCAAAGTTATTAAGTCACGGTCTCAAAAAACAGAACAGTGGGTAACACAAGTGGGTTTACAGACATTTGGTTAGGTACTTATTTATACAGTTGTCTTCTTTATTACATTAGATCTCCGTGGAGTAATAAGTATGAACCTCCCATTGAAGATGGTGCGATGCCTTCAGCTCGCCTGAGGAAACTCGAGGTCGAAGCCAATAACGCCTTTGACCAGTACAGAGACCTGTGAGTACCAGCCAAGTAAACCATGTGTTTTTTTTTTTTTTTAATTAACAGTCAGTGTTGGCCTCTTGTAACCTCTAATATCTGTGTTTTTCAGGTACTTTGAGGGTGGTGTGTCCTCGGTGTACCTCTGGGATTTGGATCACGGCTTTGCTGGAGTTATTCTCATCAAGAAGGCCGGGGATGGATCCAAGAAGATCAAAGGGTGCTGGGACTCCATCCATGTGGTGGAGGTGCAGGTAAGAATCAGCTGATAGGAAGCAGGCTGGCGTTTGAACTCGCACCTGCCCAGTCTTTATGTTTTTGTATCTTAGCTTTATACATAGTGGCAACAGAGAATAATTATGTCTTCCATGCAGTCCCAGAGTTTAAGTAATAGTTCATGAAGTCATATTGTAAAACACCGAAGGGAAAATTTGTTAATTGTAAACTTTTCATTTTATTTCTTCAACCCTTACTTAACCATTTGTTCTCTTATAGAACAATAACATAGGACCCAAATGGCATAAAGGACAGAACTGGACTTTCTAAAACAATTACATTCTTCATAGAAAAATGTTTTGAATATTTGAATTCCTGGTATGAAGGCAGTGTTTCTAAATTAAGTTTGTCTTGTAAATTATTGCTATACCCTGGCTGCATATTACAGGTTTTGCCAAGTTCAGAGCAGAAATCGACAATCATAAATCTTTGGACAGTGCTAAAGCGTAACACCTTCCATTTTAGAGTATTATCTCATTGCTTGTTGTGTGTTGTTTGAGCAGGAGAAGTCCAGCGGTCGCACTGCTCACTACAAACTCACCTCCACCGTCATGCTGTGGCTCCAGACAACCAAGACCGGCTCCGGTACCATGAACCTGGGCGGCAGCCTCACGAGACAGGTACGGTTGAAACAAACAGAAAACCACTGCTGATAGGTCCAGCCTTTCTGTAGTCATTTAGGCACTGAATTTCTTTTCCTCTTTTCACAGATGGAAAAAGATGAGACAGTCGGAGAGTCCTCACCCCACATCGCCAACATCGGCCGCCTTGTCGAAGTCAGTATATGACGGCTGATGTCTAATAACACAAATATACCATCATATGGCACCCTTTTGTTAACACACAATGTGCCTGAGTCATAGGGATCTGTTCTAGGATAAAAAAAAGAAAAGGCAAATAACTAGTTTTAGAGAGACTAGACCATTCAGCATAAAAGTAAAAACAAAAGCATACCATAGGTTATGACCTTCATATTTCATTGCCTGTCGATTTCAACAAGTTCTATAGGAACTTCTGGATTATCCTTTCTGTTTATTTGCATCAGCAGTTTAAATTCATTGCAGTGTTGTTGCAGAGCTTTAAATGTAAGATGTAAAGGTTATAGTCTGTAACCTGTAATACTTCACATAGTACAACACCAGTGATGAAAAACCTTTCAGCCACATAGCCAAGCCGGTGTCACTTGTTCAGCATAATGTGCATCACACTTCTCACATCTCCAGTGAAAACAGTTGTCTGAGAATGTAGTCGTGGGAAAAATAGAGGCGGGGGTCATGCTAAAAGTTAATGTCTTGATTCTCATTCCAGGATATGGAGAACAAGATTCGCTCCACACTGAATGAAATCTACTTTGGCAAGACCAAGGACATAGTCAACGGCCTGAGGTAAAACTAGATGAGTTGTTTGCTTAACCACCCTCGCTCCTTTTACAGCACTTCCAGACAGCAGAAGCCGCAGAAACTTTGTTTTTCTAAGTGTACCAGTCTTACTGAGAGCAGTTTACTTCTGCATCTCCATCTGTTCAACAGATATTTTCTTACCCCTCCTGTCAATTTCTGTCATTTCTTATGTGATATTTTCTTTAAACCTACCATGGCTGCCCTTTTTTTCGGTTGCATTTTGTTCTGTATTCACTTCACCTCCTCCTCCCCCTATCCCTTTCTTCTACCTCTCCTGCTGATCTTATTTTTTATCGCCTTTGTCCATTATTTTTCCTTACTGTCTGTCCTTCTGTCGATCCCCTGCTGCCTCTCTTCTGTGCTCCAGATCTATTGAATCTTTGCCTGATAACCAAAAGTACCGGCAGCTCCAGAAGGAGCTGTCGCAGGTCCTCACCCAGCGTCAGATCTTCATTGACTAGGGTCAGAGGTACATCCTGCAACCTGGCATGGAGAAGTGTGTGTGTGTGTGTGAGCAGGAAATGAACGGAAAGGAAAGGAAAATGTTTTAGTCTATAAAGACTAACTGATAGATAACTTTATTATATACACACACACAATCAATTAATAAATAAAAAGCTTACCATAAGTGATGCACCTTTAAAACAGTTAAGAGTTTTGATAAGTCGGTGATGCTCCCTCTGTCTTTATCACAAGTTAATAACAAACTTCCTCGTTTTACTAATTTTAAGATTCAGGTAACTAATGTCGCACCATCTGACAAATTTAGTCTACCTCATCTCTGTAGGTTTAGTGTCCTATATTGACTCGCGTACCATTGGATGACGATTATGTAATTAAGATTTGGCCAATGATCACATTTTGAATACTTTATGTAGGTCAGAGATATGAGATTTAGAATCAGCTGTTGTCCACAACAGGCCAAAACTGAAAGTACAGTAGAAAATGATCATCAGAAAAGCCCAATTTAAATGTGGTTGTGAGGTTTCAGGCTGTGTGTGTGAGACTGTATGCTACATGAACATATTTGCATGCTCCTCCGAGTGTTGAAGATTGAGCAGCTGTGTACGCATGTAATGCAGGTTTTGTTTACCTTTGAGTCTAACAGACGATCTCTGTGAGGGAGCGACACACTAACAATGTTAGAGTATTTAAATTAGTCACCACCCCTGATGTTTTGCAGTTTGTTGCCCTAATAAGGTTTTTTCTGAAATGTGTGTAGCACTTTGTCCCATCAAAGGAAAACACGTTTTGTAGAAAGTGTGTGAGTGTGAAGAAACAACACTGAGATAGGAACAAACACATTCACCCCCGTCTGATTAACCGGGTTGTTTTATTATTAAAGTATGATTTAAATATAAAACTAAGATTTTGTGTATTTTAATTTCATATTTGCACATAAAATGATGAGCTGTGCATGTTAAAATAACAACAAAGTGCAGAAAGTAATGGATGGTGTAAGAAAGTGTAGGCACAAGGATGAACTGCATGGTAACAAATAATTTTAATTTGCCTGACATTAATGTTGTGCAGTGTGTACACACATTCCCCACTATCTTCTCCCCACAGAGAAGGAGAACTGGAGTGTGATGTCTACATAACTAATACTTTTAAAGAGATTCAGTTTTTCTCTTGTACTTACAGACTGTGTGTCTCTGTCTCGCTGAAGAAACTTTTTTTTCTTTGTCTCTCTCTTGCAGTGTTTTTACATCTGATTTTGCACATGCTGATTGTCTCCCCCCTCTTTGTGTCCCCCCCCCACAGGACTGTTCAGACTCTGGCTGACAAGTCAAAGCAGGAGGCTCTGAGGGTCGACCTGATGGATGCACTCAAACGCAAGCATAACAGCTAGAGATGCTACTGTTGTTTTTCTTCTGTCTCTCACTCTCTCTCCGCCTCGTGTCTGCCATCTCTTCTCTGTTTCTTTATGTCTCTCCCTCCATACCTGTTTCAGTGCTGCACTCTTGTTTATTTGTGGAAAAAACAAAAAAGGAGAAAATGCTTAGCTTTGTTTATTGTTTTTTTTGTTTTTTCCTGTCCGGTTTCGTTTTCATGCATCTCATCTGCCATGAAGCCATTCACTCCCTCTCTCTCTCTTCACCCCTCTCTTCTCTCTCTCTCTGCCTCTTTCCCATGTTATGAATATAATGATAGTATTACCACGGTTAATGATAATCTTACAGTGTGAGGGTCATTGTAGTAATAATCCCTGATGTTCTCACAGCTGATGTGCCCTCTGTCTGTTTCAAATGAGTGATTTTTTTGGCCCCACTCTTCCTCCGTGACGAGGAAACGGACACAGACTGTGGTGTAAGCTCGGCGGGGCTGTCATTATTAAAGACATAAAAAAATTTTGTTGCACCTATTTTTGTCCACGACATGCCCCCACCCCAATATATTTGTATAAAATTATTACTGTCCGTGTATAACTGTCATTATTCTGGGCGACGTAAACAGCGTGACCACGAGGGCGGCCTTTAGTTTTTTACTGTTTACTCCACTAATGCATGTGAGCCTGTGTGCGATCCTGGGGGCTGCAGCGAGTGGAAAAGTAGACTTATCAAACATGGGGATGGACTTGTTATAATCACCGGGTGATTACACCCACATCGTCAACCCAACCCCTTACACTGTGTATAACATGACAGTTTGCCTCCCTTCTGTTCTGCTTATTCAACTTTTCTCTGTCCTCACCTACTATGTCTTTGTTGGGGGTCACAGTTTTGTCTTTGTGTCTCAGTGGAAACCTTTGACCGTTTCCATTTTGGAGGGGAATCTTTTGTTGTATTTTTGTTTTGTTTTTATTTTGTAAAGCTTATGATTCATATTGTATTAGAGCCTCCAGCAACAATAAAAACTGTAAAAAGCTACTCTTGCTCTTATTTTTTTACTCTGCATTTCTTATTTATGTGCCACACTCATGGCCACACTGTGCAGGTAGTGGACAAAATAACAGAAATACTTTGATTAGAAGGAACTGCATTACTACTACAAACACTGCTATCCAGGTGGGCCACACTTTACTGTACTTTACTTTAACTCTTGGCACCCACAGGTAAAGGCTGAGGTTACAGATAATGAATGATAAAGTGAAACAGTTGTGATAATATAAACTATCCTCATTGGAGAAGTTATAATTGTTGGCAAACAGTGTACATCAATAAGCACTTTTCCATGTATCTGCTTATAGCTACATTCTTTACTGTGTTTACTTTTATTACATTACAGTTACTACTATTACTGCTTATGAATGCTAAATATGGGCAGTTAAAGTGTTATGGTCACATTAGGTCGCACACCAGTTAGCAGCATTTGTCGTCAGCCTGCTTATTTTATTTTATATCCTGACCGATACCGGATTTGAGAGACTGAAAAGAGTTTCAACGAGAGTCTGCAGCATGTTGGGCTTTAACGTTGGAGGTAAATAATAATTACCATGATAACATGGTAATGTTTGGCAGGTACATTGTCCTCTTAGTTTAGCGTGTTAGCATACTAACGTCAACATTTCAGTGCCGTAAACAAACTAAACTAAACTTAAGACTGGTGAAAATACATTTAGTACAGTTACTTAAGTATTTACTTTTTCAGTACTTCGACTTCAGTTCAGAGGCAAATGCTTTTCAGTCAATACATTTCTTTTGCAACTAAATACTAGTTAGGCTATTACTTTGCAGATTAAGATTAATTAGCCAAATATAATCGCCGGGGTAAAATTTACAAGGTACCCAACAGTTGCCTTTTAAAGTAATTAAAATTTCCTCCAGCTTCAGTGTAATGTTAACATTACATCTAATCGTTATAACATCTGGCAATATAATCAGTAGACTACTTTTACTTTGGTACTTGAAGCTATATTTTGATGCTAATACTTTTGTGCTGTACCTAAGTGAACTTTTGATTGTATTAGTATTAGCAGTATTTATACATTGTAGTTTTTCATAGGCGGAAATGATAGTGGTTTGGTCCACTGCCTGCTTTCCCGTTACTTCATCCACACACAACTCTCCGGAGGGAGAGAAAGTTTGAACCGCTTCAGTAGTTATGGGACTCCAGTAACTTTGGCAGGCTGGCAGGGCTGTTTTATTCACAGATGAAATGATGTTCTAAGTGGTAATTAACAACAAGCCTCCTCCACAGGCGGCTCATCTGCTGCTGTGAAAAGGGAATCGCCGGGGAAAAGTAGGCTAGGCTACAAAATGCCAGTGGTCTTTGATAAAACTGATAAAGTCAGAGCAGACAGATACAGGCAGAGAGAGACAGAGAGGTTTAGGTGTGTGCTTGTGTGTCTGAAAGGTAAAGCAAGGTGAGCAGAGTACCTACTGTAGTTTGTGAGTAAACACTAAAATAAGAATTAGAGAATTAAAATGGTGAGATTAGAAGTAACCTAGCCTACTACAAAAGGAGTCATGTATTCTTTCCAATTAAAATATATTAGAAATGGCCTATTTTTGAGTTGGATTTTATTTGTAGCTACAAAACAGCTCCCTCCAGTGAATAAGCGACTTTTCTAGTAATCATTGGTTCATTGTGACCATACAATTGAATGGACCCCAGTGAGAATAGCCAGTGTTACAGTATTTCTGAATTGCTAAAACACATTTTTTAAATGTTTCTCTCGCTTTCTCAAAACCTTAAACACAAATCACCAAACTTAAGCTACACTGTCAAAACCTTTGACTTTTCTTGCTATATCAAACAATTGCTTCAGAACTATGTTATCTTTACACAAAACCAAACACTGTTTTCAGGTAACACACACATCCAGCTAAACACTACACAGCAGTCATTACACACTACAGAGATAAATGCAAAACACTGCACTCAGGGCAGAGCAGGGGAAAAAATATATTATGAAGTACTTGTACAATCCTGCACATGTATACAGTAAATGTAGTCACAAAATATGCAGCAGATCAATAGCAAGCAATGTCTTGGAATCATTCTGCCTCAGCATCATGCCTCTGGGCATGGTCAGGCCACAGGACCTCAACGTCACAGGCATTCCTGTCTCTTGCTAAGCAACGGGGATAGAATCCTTTAGCATGCCGAATCCAACCTTGAATCGCTTCCACTCCAATGTTGTCACATGCTGCATCCATTGACTGAGATTTTCCTGTGTCATAGACCTGTGTGTCATAGACCTTCCACCTCCATGCAGAAAAAAATTCTTCAATGGGATTAAGGAAGGGTGAGTATGATGGGAGGCACACATTTATAAAACGTAGGTTATTTTCAAACCACTCACAAATTCTAGGACCACGGTGAAAGTTCATATTGTCCCAGATTACCACATACATGGGATGCTCTGCCTCTGTTCGCGTCTCAGTGCTTCCTGTAGAGCATGCAGAAACATAAGATGGGCAGTGTTGTAAGGCCCTAAAGTCACATAGCGGTGAATAACCCCGTAGCTGCTGATGGCAGCACATATGGTCACGTTGCCACCACGCTGCCCTGGCAACTCTACAATGGCATGTTGACCAATACAGTTTTTCTTGATTGTTTACACACATTTTCTGAAAGAATGACTCATTCTCAGAACTCTACACACAAATCAAAAAACACACACAATGGGCAAAACCCCTCAATTCTCCTGCAAAATGAAACTTTACATTCAAAACAATGTTATTTCTTCAAATGACACAAGTGTGTTGTAAAATATTTGAGAATATTGTTTTTATACTCAGAACGGAAATATATATATATATATATATATATATATATATATATATATATATATATATATATATATATATATATATATATATATATATATATATATATCACACACACACACACACACACATATACATACATACATACATATATATATACACATATATATATACATATACATACACACACACACACTTTTGCTAGTGAGAGTAGATTTCTTTCTTATTCTCATTTCTGAAAACACGTAGTCCTGCTTCCCTCCATGAACCAGAACATGGTGTATGATTGTTGCTCTAATTTCATTGGAAATTATGGCTCGTCGTTGTGTCGTGTCGTGTCGTCGTCGTCGTCCTCGTCCTCGTCCTCGTCCTCGTCCTCGTCCTCGTCCTCGTCCTCGTCCTCGTCCTCCTCTCCTGCACTCTATTGTGAAAATCACACATGCCATCTGGATTTGACATGGCTTTATATCCTTATTACTGATTAGGTGCAACACATTACTGATTTGAAACAGGTGTGTTCAATTTTGAGTGCTTGTGTGTTACCGATGACAACAGTGTGTTGCTTGTGTTTCACTTTTGTGTTGTGCCATTCTGAGTTGAAGTGCACCAAAATGCTACATGTGCTTTGTGAATGACAATGTGTTTACAGTTTTGCACAAAGAGTGATTCCGATTTGCTAGTTGTGTCTAACCACATGAGAAGTGTTTAAAGTTCTGCAAATTGTGTGATTCAATCAGTAAAGTGGTTTGTACACTTGCAACTTTGGTTTTGCAAATGGATTTTAGTGTTTTAGCAATTCAGAAATACCGTAATGCTGGTGCTGATGGGGTTCCAAGTAAAAAATAATAATACAATACATATAAATACAATAAAGAAAAGTTACAAAGATGTTTGTGTATGCTGTCAATTATAGTTCTTAGAAAGAAAGAATCGGTGTCAGCAGGTCAAAAATGCAATCGTTGCATCTCTTAGGCTACTATAACTAACACTGCCATAAGCCTGTGTGAACTGATATTAGGGTTAATATTAGTAGTAGATCTACCATTGTGTTGTGTTTGCGCATTATGATGTTAAGTGGCCGATCAGGTGGCTTGCTGCGGTTGAATATCTAAGTAAGAGACGTACCTAAAACCTAAAATACTAGAAGGACGCCAGATAATTAGGATAATATGACCGATGGCCAACCTGGACCTAAGTCATATTTAAACAACTATTGCTTTGTGTTGTTGGCCAGATAAAAAGACAGAGAAAAGAGTAACTCATAACAATTTGGTAACATCACGGTCTCCATTCATCATCAACCGCTTATCCTGCGTACAGGGTCGCAGGGGGGCTGGAGCCAAGGCGGGGTACACCCTGGACAGGTCGCCAGTCCATCACATAACAACCACTAAGGACAATTTAGGGTCACCAATTAACCTAGACTGCATGTCTTTGGATGGTGGGAGGAAGCCGGAGCACCCGGAGAGAACCCACACAGACACGGGGAGAACATGCAAACTCCACACAGAAAGGCCGGGGCAACCGGGGTTTGAACCCACGACCTTCTTGCTGGGAGGCGACAGTTACACTAATAATAGCAGTAAGACTTCCCTCTGTTCACACATAGGCTATCCTATACAAGTACCATTTTGGCTTCATTATTTGTGTCCCCTTCAAAAATGTTGCTTGAGAAATTTTATGTTTATAGCTCGTGTGTGTGTGTGTGTGTGTGTGTATGTGTGTGGGTGTGTGTATGTATATATATATCCTGTATAGTCTGTGTTGTAAAGGTGCAGCCAATTAAGATGTGAGCTTCTTATTAAAATGTTTTTTCCTCATGTTGTAGCAAGAATGAACATATCTAAACTAATGTAATCTGCTATCATCTGAACAAGCTGTCCATTTGCTGATGAAGATCATGCAATAAGCTATTTAATGGGCCTGGTGGGATTGTCTTGTTAATGCTGTCAGTTATTTTTCCATAATAGACCAGATGTGAGTACAAAGATTTGTTTTTAACAGGGGTTGAAAGCGAGCCATGTAATCATGAACATGTAATCATTGAAATAGCCTACTGTAGTGAGGCAGTGAGCAGCCTCTTCTCAAACTGTGTGACTGCGGTTTGTCCACTAGGTGTCAGTGACATTCAGCACACCAGCTGAGCTACTAGTTTCACAGCTATTCACCGTTTCACTGGTCTGAGCTCAGTCTAAATGCATTTATCTCTTTTATTCCTGACTTCTCAATACCCCAAACTGAGAGGGGGAGCCCACAAAATGCCTCTTGTGACCCACTAGTGTGCATTTCAATTTAGATTATTTTTTTTATTTTCCCCTGCTCCAGTTTTAAAACAGAATCTGGATGAAATTGACAAAACCATGAATTAACTGGTGAACACAATTTCATTAAAACTGGTTTGATTTGAGACGAAACAGTGGGCAGCGGTGAAAGACCACTCTCCGTGGGTTAAAACAATCCAAACCTAAAGTTTGAGGAATGGGTGCCAGTTAATGAGTAAACCCTTTCTGTAGGTGAGGTTTGTCACAGATAAAATGATCGCGGTTTGAAGTGTGGTTGTGCC
Organism: Micropterus salmoides; assembly: GCF_014851395.1. NCBI lineage: Eukaryota > Metazoa > Chordata > Actinopteri > Centrarchiformes > Centrarchidae > Micropterus > Micropterus salmoides. Next base: position 21,904,377 of record NW_024043372.1, read on the forward strand.
ACTGCACAATCTCCAAGACCTCTTACTCTTTGACGAACAAAATCTTAAGTAAAAACAAACTAATGTAAAGATAACACTACCTGTAACCTATAGCTGAAGCACATACAGATCAAATTAAGAAAAGCAGAAAAAGCAATCTCGAGTAAACTATAATGAAAGTTGTTGATTCTGTAAATAAATGAAGCTTTTAGGGTGTTACCATTTATCTCCAGTATCAGGGTTTCTGTCAAATCCTCAGACCCCTCTCTCTCTCTCTCTCTCTCTCTCTCTCACTCACACACACACACAGGTTTATGATAATGAGGAGCCTCAAGGCGCAGGGGGAGCAGGAGCCATTTTTCCCATTCAAGCGGAGTTGCGTGGACGGAGCGGAGCTGCTGCTGCTGCCTGCGTGTGTGAATGAGTGTGTGTGAGCCGCTCCAGCCAAGGTTACTGCGGGTTTACCTCTTAAAATCAGCCGGAGTGTCCGGAGAGAAGTGCGCCCGCTGAGAGCATGGCTCCTCTGCAACAAAGGGAAACTCATAGGCGGAAAGTTTAAAGGAATAAGGAGCTGCAGAATTTACCACCCGGAGACGCGGCTGAACACAAATTGAGGAGCGATGCACTTCGTTAAATGGGATTTGTTGTTGATTTTCTGGTGGTGTAAACTGGTTTCGCTGGCGCATTGTTACACCGTTCACATCAGTGAGGATGCGGGGCCAAGGACGGTGGTGGCCAGCGTGGAGCACGGCGCACGGTGTACTTTGGATCAGGTGCTAGCTCCCAAATTCACGGAGCGGTTTTTGGAGACTGACGCGGCGGCGGGCATTGTGTTTGTTTCGGACTCTGTGAAGTGCCCCTCGCTGCGCTCCAACCCCTTCACGTTGTACACTGTGGCTGACTGCACGGACTCCGGCTACAGGCACCTCCTCACCGGACAGTACGACGTGCATGTTCACGGTAGGAACTGCTCAAACAAGCGTAAAAGAAAGACTCAGTGGGACATGGAGGTCCTCAGTTTGTTCAGCAGCCAACACCACTCAGAGTGCCACCAAGCAGGCTCTGCTTTATTTTCAGTATGGGGTCTGCTACCAGGAGTCCCGGTTAGCTGCAAAGTCACCAACAGCCGTGACTTTTACTTCTCTGAGGGGGACTTGTTTGTGTCTGAGACGCTGTGCTGGAGGCAGGACACCCTCCTGGAGCTAGACCTGCTTTGTGATGTGCTCACAGGAAATGGATTGAGTGCTAAAGTCAACCCCATCTCCGTCCACTGGCGTGTGGGACGGGGCCCCTTCAGGCAGGGCCACCTAGGGAAGCTGTTAGAAAAGGCAGCCCAGTCTGATTCAGGGATTGTGAGCAGGAGGAGGAGAAGCATCAACAGCAGCCCCCAGTTTCAGCCTCCAATGTACCAAGTGTCTGTGGCAGAGAATAAGCCAGCTGGGACTCCTGTTGTTATTTTGAAAGCAGTGGATGTGGATGAAGGGGAGGCAGGCAGGCTGGAGTATTTTATAGAGGCCCTCTTTGATAGCCGCTCCAACAGTCTCTTTGCTGTGGATCCAGCCAACGGTGCCGTGTCCACAGTAGAGGTGCTGGACAGGGAGACAAAAGATACCCATGTGTTCCGTGTGACCGCAGTCGACCATGGCACGCCTCGACGTACAGCCATGGCCACCCTCACTATCACAGTCAGTGACACTAATGATCACGACCCCGTGTTTGAGCAGCAGGATTACAAGGAGAGCATCAGGGAGAATCTAGAAATAGGCTATGAGGTGTTAACTGTGAGGGCCACAGATGGGGACGCACCTGTCAACGGTAACATCCTTTACCGTATCATCAACAGTAACGGGTCCAGTGATGTGTTTGAGATCGATTCGAGGTCTGGTGTGATCCGCACCAAAGGCCTGGTAGACAGAGAGGAGGTGGAAGCCTACATGCTGTTAGTTGAGGCAAATGACAAAGGTCGTGACCCCGGGCCCCGCAGCGCCACAGCTACTGTCCACATTGTGGTTGAGGATGACAATGATAACGCTCCCCAGTTCAGTGAGAAACGCTATGTGGTCCAGGTGCCAGAGGACATGGCGCCTAATACAGAGATCCTGCAGGTCACCGCCACAGATCAGGACAGAGGGAGCAATGCTGTCGTTCACTTCAGCATCATGAGTGGAAACACCAGGGGCCAGTTTTATATTGACGCACAGACAGGAAAAATGGACCTTGTGAGTCACTTGGATTACGAGGCGAACAAAGAATACACTCTGAGAATCAGAGCTCAGGATGGGGGACGCCCTCCCCTATCCAACATCAGTGGCCTGGTTACGGTGCAGGTGCTGGATGTTAATGACAACGCCCCCATTTTTGTCAGCACTCCGTTCCAGGCCACCGTGCTGGAGAATGTGCCGCTGGGCTACTCCATCATCCACATCCAAGCCGTGGATGCAGACTCTGGAGACAACTCCAGACTGGAGTATCGCCTCACTGAAACCATGCCAGACTTCCCCTTCAGCATCAACAACAGCACTGGGTGGATTGTAGTGGCAGCCGAGCTGGACAGGGAGAGTGTAGATTTTTACAACTTTGGAGTGGAGGCCTGCGATCACGGCTACCCCGTCATGTCCTCCTCAGCCAGCATTAGCATGACTATTCTAGACGTCAACGACAACAACCCAGAGTTCACTCAGAAGGCATATTACATGCGACTGAATGAGGATGCAGCCGTGGGAACCAGCGTAGTGACAGTGTCAGCTGTGGACCAGGACATCAACAGCGTGGTGACCTATCAGATATCCAGCGGAAACACCCGCAACAGATTCTCCATCACGAGTCAGAGTGGCGGCGGGCTCATTACACTGGCGCTGCCTTTAGACTACAAACTCGAACGGCAGTACGTCCTCACTGTCACCGCAAGTGACGGTACACGCCTTGACACTGCAAAAGTTTTTGTTAACGTCACAGACGCCAACACACACCGGCCTGTGTTTCAGAGCTCACATTACACTGTCAACATTAACGAGGACAGGCCTATGGGCACCACTGTTGTGGTAATAAGTGCCACAGATGAAGATACAGGGGAGAACGCGCGCATCACCTACTTCATGGACGACAGCATCCCTCAGTTTGACATCGACGCAGACACGGGAGCCGTCACCACACAGATGGAGCTGGACTATGAGGACCAGGTTTCCTACACGCTTGCCATCACCGCTCGGGATAATGGCATCCCGCAGAAGTCTGATACCACCTACCTGGAGATACTTGTGAACGACGTCAACGACAACTCCCCCCGCTTCCTGAGAGACCACTATGTGGGCTCTGTTATGGAGGATGTGCCGGTGTTCACCAGCGTGGTCCAGGTCTCTGCCACTGATAGAGACTCCGGGCTCAACGGCCGTGTCTTCTACACCTTCCAGGGCGGGGAGGACGGCGATGGTGATTTCATAATTGAATCCACCTCTGGCATTGTTCGCACACTGCGCAGATTAGACAGAGAAAATGTGCCTGTTTACAGTCTGCAGGCTTTCGCTGTAGATAAAGGCGTCCCTGCTCTGAAAACGCCGGTAAACATCCACGTAACAATCCTAGATGTGAATGACAACCCCCCTGTATTTGAGAAAGATGAGTTTGACATTATGGTGGAGGAAAACTCCCCCATAGGCGTCGTGGTTGCACATATATCAGCCACAGATCCAGACGAAGGCAGTAATGCACAGATTATGTACCAGATAGTGGAGGGAAACATCCCAGAGGTGTTCCAGCTGGACATCTTCTCTGGAGAACTGACTGCATTAATAGACCTGGACTATGAGTTGAGGTCTGAGTATGTTGTTGTGGTCCAGGCCACCTCCGCCCCTCTGGTCAGCCGTGCCACGGTCCACATCAAACTTGTCGACAAGAACGACAACGTGCCAGTGCTCAAAAACTTCCAGATCATCTTTAACAACTACGTGACCGACAAATCAAGCAGCTTCCCCACGGGAGTGATCGGACGTATCCCAGCGCACGACCCCGACGTCTCGGATCAGCTCCACTACAGCTTCGACGTGGGAAACGAGCTGAACTTAGTCCTCCTGAACCAAAGCACGGGAGAAATCCAGTTAAGCCAGGCCCTGGATAACAACAGGCCCCTGGAGGCCTCCATGAGGATCTCAGTGTCAGGTGAGACTGTTAGATAACTCTCTGTAATTGCAGACTCCACCCAGTGAGTGAAAGATGAGAAGGGAACAGCCTTACAGAGGTGTATTCCTACTCTGTTTCCATTAACATGTCCCATCGCCCCATTTACATTTTCGCTCCACTTCACCGGATAATGGAAGTGATGATGACTTAAGTGTGTCTTTCCTGGCTTCAGTATTCCAGAGCGATTTCCTTACAATAGAAATATTCATGAAGGAGGATTAATATTCTCTGCAGGATATTTGTAAGACACTCCACCCCACCCCCCATAAAAAGTCACTCAAGAGTACCAAGTCAAAAGATGCATTTACCGGTAAGCATTTAAATTCTGGGAGGTAAACTATTTCATTTGGGTAAAGTAGCAGGGGGGTCTTCTGTCATTTTTCAGACCCCTCATTAAGGAGCTTTCTTGTTTACACAAGCCTGATTTGGCTCCGTCTATTGTCGAGATTTAAATAGCTGTTTGTCTGAGCACGTCTGTATCCTGTGGGATCCACACTCCAGTGGGCAGACTGATCATGCCCCCATAATTGCCCATCATACCCCCTCTCCCACATACAATGAAAGACCTAATTCAATTATGGTCTTTAGAGTCAGAATTAGCAGTTGATGTTCTTTAAGTGTTGTTTTGTTTTCACTCGCTTGTTTTTCTTGTTCTAAGTTGACAGAAAGGCTGTAATAGAGGTCAGTGTTCTCAGCTGAGGATGCTTTATTTAAAGACAGATAAGCAGATAACAAGTCAGTTGAGGTGTAAATCCACTGTTTTGGACTTTCACTGTGTGGTAAGAAGAGTGATGTATATCCAAAACAAGCCGTGCACTTCTTTGCTGTTCATTCTCACTGCTGGTGTTGTCTTGCCTAACATGCATGTCTTAATCCGCCTGTGTTCCCTACCCCTTTTTAATTTTGCATTCCTGCACAAATTACAGAGTTTTATTTGCTTCCAAAAATGCGACTGAACTCGAATTGCACCCGCAGAGTGGAGGAGTGTGTTACCCTCTGCTGGAGCTCATTTGACGCAGTGTGATCCGCTGTAAATCTGCCTTCTCTGTGACCTTGGTACAACCTAAGAGCGAAGGAAGCAGACCCAGGCAACCTTATTAAGAGATTGGACATCAAGGTTAACAATGAAATCAGATACTTAATGGGAACAGAGAGGATTAATGTTGGGAGGAACCTTGGGATTTCCTTGATTTGACCGAAGTGTTGATTCACACCCAGTATTAAGTACTTTCGTATTTGTTGATGAGTTGACACTGAATAGCAGATACTGTATGGTTAGAGTGGGTAGTCGTTATAATGGATTGGATCTGAGCTTTGCCTCTCTGGAGAACAATAGGGAGCTGTCGATTCAGGGGCAGGCGCTCGAGCTCATACCAGGCTGTGGTTTGGGGCAACAGCTGTGACTCCACCAAGGACCAATTAGAGGCTGTGTCTCCCCAGCGCGCCCTGCACCTGCTGGGGTTTATGTGTCAGCACCCCTGCAGGAGACGGAGGGAGACTGAGGGAGGCAGGAGGGCAGAGGGTGGTATGGGGTGGAGGGTTAAGTTGAAGTTGAGTAAACAGGGAACATGTTGGAAAATACAGCCGTACTGTAACAGAGCAGGAAAGTGAGTAGACCTTAGACTGCTGGAGGAGGAGATGAGGTTGGAAGATGAGCTCCTCCACTAGATGCTGCTGACCCCAATTTTCAAAGGCTTCTCTCTCCAGGGACCTCCCAAGTCTTCCCATTATCTTTCTCTTTATGGTGCCATTTAAGAGGCCCCTTATGATGGACAATTTTTGATGGGCTCTTTTGTATGTTGTTGGACTGTGAATAACATCTTTTCTGAGCACCGCTCTTTACACTGAAATGGATGTTAACGGTTCTAATGTAGCTTCACTTTGCTTCAAGTTTAAAGTGTTTCCTGTGCCATAGCTTTGGGAAGGTAACCGTTGAATAATCCACAGATTATGGTGATCTTAAAGTTGAATTCAGGAATATAATCCATTGCATTGGTCCAACTCCCTGATGTACACTCATTACTATTCAGATAAAATTGGACCTCACATTGACTTGAAAATGTAAAATATCATGATTAACTTCAGTATAGTAGTTTAATGATCAATTGCGTCTCTTTACATCAAGCCGTGGGCCACAGACATGTTTATAACTTGGGTATTGTAAAGGGGGTGTAAAAGCAAAAAAAAAGAAGATGAGATTGTGTTTATAATCCTTAATTATATCAAATTAAAATGTAACTTAAAAATGATGTGCTTTATGTGTAATATCATTTGGGACAGTTTTGCTTTCCTTTTATGATTTATGATTCTCTTTTGAATTTGCGTTTCATTCTCATCTAAAAGATTTTCTATTTCACCAGTCACGCGCTGCCTACAAGTGACTCATTTCAACGTAATAAATTATTTATCCTGACAATTGTACGCAGCAGTTTGCCCCTCAGCTCAACATACGATAAAGAGAAGAAAAAACACTGTTAATTACAGTCTAAAACAATCAGAGCCAATATGTGTAAAAACAATGTGTAGAATTGGTCATAAATACTTAAAAAATAACATCCCCCTCCCCAACCATTAAAAACATTAAAAAGTGGCACAAAAGCATAAAAAATGTTCCATGAAGAAGAGAGTAGACTGATAGCAGAGGGGATAAAGGACTTGGAATAACAGTTATGTTTACAGATGTGGCCAGGACTGTTCACTATGCTCATTGATTTCTTTATGATTTGGTGATCACACAGACAACCCAGGCGAAATGATCTGCGCAACCAAGCGTGTTCATTCTTATTTAAATAGAATAGATAGCCACTTCAAACAAGTTCATTAATTTCACTGAGAGTCCCAACAGATAATATTCAGATTCAGATTGGCACTATAATAATTCCAAACCATAAGCAGGCACTTAAAAACCCATCTGACAACCACATAACCCGTGTATCCTGCTGCCTTTATTGTGTATTGGCTCTGTGCGCTGGCATTAATGAGTGATTATAACCATTTAATTATGTTTGCCAGTTGAGGAGTCAGATTTACAGCAGGGGTGTACGGGCGCTCGCCCTGCCTCCATACTAAATGGGAGGAAGGAGAATAGTAAACTCATCTTAAGGTGGTGTGGGAATCAATTGGTGTTGTACTGAAACTCATGTAAAATTTTAGGGATCTGTTGACTTCTAGCTAGTGCTGATAATAATAATTCGTCAAGTGTCATTTCTGCATTATGAAGAGAATTGTGGTCACACTGCAGCGTGAGAGGCTGGTTGTCGTCTGTGGGATTAGATTTGCTGCATCTGTATCCAGGGATGTGTCAGACCAGTGTTGACATACTCTGGGGCTGATCTAGTGTTCCCATGCAAGCGTGAGCCTGCATAAATAGGTGTTTGCATTTGATGGCAAAGATGTTTCCGTATTTTTATTAAAGCCCTTATACATACCCCCTATAGAAAAGTGTAGCTAATCCTTCATTATTCCTCATTTTTTGCATGTTCTTATTCCTGGTAGTTTGAATAGGAGGCCAATTTGTTGTGTATTTTATAGTTTTGTCACTATTACGTTGATGCATCAATTCCTGTACTTTTCTCGCACTAGAAAGAGACTCTCTAGGCTTACATTTGAACCTCCTGTGTGGCAAATATAGAACATATACATTATAACAACTACGCCATCAGAACACTCTGTCCTTATCTCTGTTATAGTGAAATTCTGAGTCCAAGCCAATATCAACCCCCATGCTCACTTTGCAAATGCCGATGCAGAGATTTAACAGGCAAACACGCCTCCACAACTAATGACGGCAGTTTGATTCAGATCACATCACACTGCAGGTTGTACAGACACTCAAATTACATGGTGGACAGCAGATATTTTCTCTCTCTGGTCACCGCTGGGATTGAGACCCTTGTAAGTTTAAAGTGTGAGTCTGAAGTGGCTGTGGAGGCTCCAAGGTTAAACTACTTCGCTGTTGAACTTGTCTGAGCCAAACTTGCTGGCATTCAGCCCATCTAACAGCAGCAAACAATGAATCAATGAATCAATGAAGTTGTTTGTTTCTCAAAGTTTATTTCGTCCATTTAATAACTTGTTTTAAAGACACTCAGATACAGGATAGATGTCAGTATTCTATATTGTTGAATGTGTTTTTATGTTGCCTTAGACCCCGTCCGTGGCCTTCGCCGTCCTTGCGTAAGATAATGCTACAAGCTTGGAATTTTAATAGAGGAGCGTCTCTGCTCCATCACATACTGTATAAGTAAGAGCCAAGACACTCACATCCAGCCTAATTTCATTATAATATATTAAACCTTTAAGCTGTCTGTGGGGGCACTTTCTCAGGGGTTTGTCTTCTGTAACTCTATCAAGCTGCACAAATCTGCTATATTTGTGTGTGTGTGTGGGGGGGGGGCCTCAACAGCTGGACCTCTCTGATTGCTTTTCTCCTCGCCTTCATATAATTATTTCACTCGCGGTGTGAAGCGGAGTGTACCTTGGATTTCTGTGTTCTTCATGGTTGATGGGTGTCTGTTTGCCTCGTGGTTGATTCATAGGAGTCACAGCTTGCAAACGCTCACCCGTGTTTTCTGGACTGGAGTCACCCGTAATGCGCTCCTTTCATTCTTCGTGCCTCCCTCTGCCTCCCTGGACGGCGTTAGTCACACTTGCAGGCTTGCTTGGAATGTGTTGTAGCACTGTTTCTCTCTTTAACATCACCTATCACCTTGATCCTGTTTCTCTTTCCCACTTTTTGTTTGCCTGTCACCATTCCCCATTTTTCTCCTATCTACCCGGGTCTATAGCTCTCACCCCTGCAACCTCCACTGTTCCCTCCCATCATTTCAAGCTCCTCCACCCTCCCTCTTTACCCCTGTGCACCCCCCCCACCCCCTTTCTGTCTCACCCTCCTTTGACTGTTGCCCCCCCCCCCCCCTCCCCTGTGAAAGGAAGAATGCCTAAGAGAAATGCTTTGTTAAGCACCCAGTTGTCATGGTGAACCCAGCAATGCCTGAGAAATTCCTTGTGGGTGGGGACGAGGGGTAAGGTCCCTTTTGTGGAGGGAAGATGGGGGGGAGGGGAGGCACATAAAGTTCTAAAGAGCAACTGTCCCCCTCTCCCTCCTTCCAGTGAAGCATGTAAGGCTTTCTTTAGACCTGTAATGCTCTAGGACACATTGACCTGTCCTGCCGACTGCTTTCACTCTGTAAGCATTTTTACAGAACACGCAGCAGCCGACGCCTGACTGCAGATATAAACTTTCTGTCAATCTGATATGTGTTTTTTTGAAGGATAAAGTCTAGTCTTGCATGCGACAGACTTCAGAGGCACCCGAGAGTTTAAAGCGCACGGTGATATGATAGTGTCGTCCTCTTTGATTTGCGACACAGATGCACTCAGAGGGTATCCGATTTCTTGACGCCAGCTTGTTTCTCAGCAGCAGAACATCCTCCTGTGGGCCTCGCTCCTCTACGCTTGGTTGCGTTGATGGTCTGGAGGTGGGGTGAGGGGGCGGGTGAGGAGGGGGAAAGGATGACATCATGTATGTGTTAGGAGGGGAAATCGTGTTTGGGATTAGGGCTGGTGCATCGCTGGGGTGAGACCTTATGGTGCTTGCATATATCTGAGTGTTGTCCTGCATTGTCCTCACTATCCCAACAGACAATGGGAGTTTGCTCTGTCTGGGGTTACACCCCCCCCTCTTTTTTGTTCACTTGTTTTCCCCCCAGTGCTGCTCTCACGACATTTTCACCGGACCTGTTATGCATCATAATCCTATTTACTGTACAGTCTGATGCAGTCTCCATAAATATGGAGCACATGTAATAAAGCTCTAGTATACACTCATTCCCAACCAGAGAATTTACTGATATGACTTATGCCAAAGAGGGTACTTCTGCATGGGGGTACTTTTTTTTGTGCAGTAGGCCTAAATACACACTCAAAGTGCAGCAGGAATGCAAACTTGAACAAACCAACCGAAACACTGACATTTCAGTAAAATGAAAAATATGTTTCACAGTATCTACTTTTCTATAATGAACAATGTTCAATAACATAAAGCTTAAAATCAATTAAATTAAACATATTTGTAACGTGACAGATGGTGTTGATGAAGTTGTACCTGAATTCATCCGAAAATGTTGTGAACCGCTGGTCTAGCACAGTAGACAATGTATTTTCTTCTCTTGTAGTAAAACTAATTCCACACCTCCACTGGAGTACAGAAAGCACATGCTTCTCACTCTGTGAACGTGACAGAGTATGTTTATTTAACCGACCACTACCTCTACGCTACATTGCGCTCATTTAGTATCGAACCAGACCAGAGATTTCACAGTGACCTGGTTTCATATGCTTCTATTCCGCTGTGCAAATTATCAACATTAGGCTGTTAGACAAGAGGGTAAGAGGTGTGACTGGTAGAGGTGGTGAACCGTAAGGGTGCTAGAGTTTGAGATGTTTCATCACTGTCTAATTTATATGAATACTGACAGAAGGGCTTCAGGGTAACAAAACAGATGGTTTCCTCATGAGCTACTACGGTGGTATGATGGTGCTTTCACAAATTGGTGGCACTTAATGAACGAGAGTGACCTTTTATACTATTCACTTAGATTCAAGTGGATTCTTGTTCGTTTTTTTTCACCACGTTTGTTGATCTGAACAGTTTTCCAGTTTGTCTTTCCAAAAATAACTGACCTGCAACAGCAGTCAGACATTAAACTGTCAGGAAATATTAATATAATTGCCCCTTTTCAGCACTTGTATCAAGCCTGGAACATGGCTTTGAGTAGTTGCCTGCTCCATTTTGAAGCTTGTTAGTAAATGACAATGTCGTTATTGTGCTGCTAGATGCTAAGAATCCAATATCTATCAAATGGCTATTGCTATGTTTGAGTAACAGCCTCATGCATGGTCACATCTCTGCATGCTAATGTCTCTTTACTACCGAGCTGACAGCAGTTTTCCTTTGATATGCAAATGTTCTGATTGGAAGAGTTCAAATCCTTTTCTGCGGCTCTAAAGCTGCTTCTCTATAGAGGAAGAATCTGTGGAATCTGTCCTCTTCTTGTGGTTTTCAGATGCAGCAGGAAAGTGTCATCAGTGGATGCTGTGGCAGGGTCCACAAATAAGTATGAACGGCCTCTCTCCAACAGAGTCAGCTTTCCTCCTGAATGGAGAAATCAGGAGAGGGTGTGGGTTTGCTCTGACTCCTCTGGATTGAAATCCTCAGGCTGACATTGAGCTGCACAAGCAGTTTTCGTTATTGGCTTCGCAGGCACTGTAGAATTAGGTGTTGTGTGCATCATTACAGCTGATCTTTGTTCTTTTTTCTAACTACTTAAGTTTAATTGCTCTGCAGAAGAATATAAAACAGCCAGTTGTTGTACTGCTTCAAAAACAAGCCCAGAGACGTCTGAATATTTATTTAACCTCTGTGTTTTTCTGTTCTGAAACAAATGAACACACACAAACATACACATACTTGCACACAGTGAAATTGATAATTTAGTGTTATGATGAGATCTGCAAATCTGCGTAGGAGTTTGAGCATGCTGTCCATTCCTCCTCCTTTGAGAGGGAGATTTATAAGTCGCTTTTCTGTTATACATGAGCTGCTGGTGTTCAGATGTGTTTTATTCTGTGGAACCAACAATACAGTTCCCAACCTGGTGGAGGTGAGCAGCTTTAATCCCCAATCAACCAGAAATCTGCCTTAGTCTGCTGTCATTGTGTGCTGAAAATTCCCCAAGCTGCGGTTGTTAAAGAATGTTTTTGGTAATTAGAGAAGCTTTAGCGTTTTCACAGCCCTCAGTATGTTTTGCCCTCCAGGCCACTACTACCTTGGCTTCTAATGCTAGGCAATATAGTACTCACCAATCATATTAGTGTCTAAATTAGATTATATAATAGTAAATAGTATATATTATTTGTTTAAAGTAAACAATTAACTTTCAGGTTTAAATCAGATGTCCCTGTCAATTGTTGATTTGTCTCTTAAATATGTCCACAGAGTAATTTTTTAATAGAGTTTTTATACAAAAATCCTTCTCTTTTGAGGCACTGTGGTATACTGGTTTACTGGCTGCCCATCATACAAAACCACCACTGACTGTTCATAGCAGTTAGCCGATGGATATCAATAGGACATGTGTGTTTCAATTTCAGTTGGCAAAAACTTTTAAATAGTTTGACATTTTGGGAAACATTGATACCACTCTCTTAAATGTCCATTGAATATGAAGCTACAAACAATTGGCCAGTTAGCTTAGCTTTGCACAAAGACTGGAAAACACTGGCTCTGTCTTAAGGTAATTAAATCCACCTACTAACACCTCTTAGTCTCTTAGCCACACTACTCCGTTTTAGTTTACAAATGGAGAATTTGAATATGATCTCCGTTTACACCAGCGTTTAAGCTGCCTATCAGTGTTGATCTCTGTCTACATGAAAACGCACATCTATTGGCCGTTCAGGTACACTGGGCATGTGCATGCCGGTGTAAACATGAAGCAGATGGTCTATTCTGTAGTTACAGAAGATTTGGTGAAAGAATAAAGAAATGTAGACGAAGAATCAGACCAGATTTTTTTTGCATGCACCAATAATGAGCTGGGACTGTTACTGAATGTAACATGGGACTGTGGTGGTGGAAAATAGGGAGTCGTTGCAAAGTAAATGGCGACATGCACAGTACAAGTGTAGGCTATAAGTGTTATTTGCACAGTACAGAATATTTTAATAAAAATACCAAATTAAAGACTGTCAGTAGCACAGTGTGTCTGCTTTGCATGACTTATAAAACCCAATCAGAGAGCTGAGCGTGAGCGACTGCGTCATCGTTTCTAAAGTCCTCTGTTTTGGCCCGTCTTCACTAAAACTCCCTCCGGAGTTTCTAAATTCAAAACAGGGTCGGCAGCGCTTCCAAACTTCTCCATTTTAGGTCTTCGTTTTCGCCATTTTAGTCTGGACGGGAGGTGCAAACGTAGCAAAAGGTCTCCGTTTTAATTCGAAAACGCAGTACAGTTCATTCTGATTTGTGTGACAAAATGTACTCTTTTAGGTTAAAAAAAATCATAATTTTGGTGATCTAGGGATTTTAACACATTTAATTGGTAGCTAGGTCTTTGCTTGGGGGAATTTGGATTCATCATCTAAATTCCTGACAATGTCCCAGGGGAAGCATGGTGTGGCGTTGAGCCTCGGTCCGCGCTGTCCTTGATTTCTGATGGCTCGATGGTGAAGTGAGCCACTGTAGGTGGATGGAGGCCTGGCAGGAATCGTTAGAGTATTGTATGCAGAGCGTGGTGGTGGTGGTGGGGTGCCAGCTTCGGCCGTTGCTTGTCTAGTGGGGGTCAGGAAGAGGTGGGAGGGGATAGGGGTAATGAGATGAAAAGTCTGTCCCTCCCTTTGCAATGCATAGCCTCCACCCCCCCAACCAGTCGTCAGGCTCCATTCAGGCAGCAGTTGAGTGCGTTTCACCTCTCAGCCCTGGTTAATTCAAGCAGGCCGCTCTGCAGCCACATTTTACGGCGTCCCTTTTGATCGCCAGGACTTGAGATTCCAGCTTTTAAATTAAATCGACACCAAACAGAGTGCACTTAGTTTTAATGAAGGAGACATCTGATAAGCTTGATCTAACGGACATGAGCCTATTTTAAACACTGCCAGAGCACTGAGGCACAGATCTCCAACATCATGAAAAACCTCTGCTCCCTCGCTCTTTAACCCACATCAGCCCTCATTAGTGTCTGTCCAGGACTGATTTTTTTTCTTTCTTCTTTACTGGAGTATTAATTGAACCTCAGCCTGCTGACTGGTTTGAAGGTGGGGATTAAGCCTGTTGTCCTGCTGGGTGCTTTCTATTCCTGTATGTCCACCTGAGGTCCATTCCCATGAAATCAAAGATCCCAGAGCCTAAAATGAAAAGAAAAAAAAAAAATTTGCTTGGCCAACTGTGCCTGAGAGCCAATTTGTAATCGTATTTTGCCATTTCACTTTCTTTTCTTTCTTTCTTTGTTCTGACGTTTTACGTCACAATGTGTGTTGGAACAGCTCCAGTTGTCTTATGTTGTTTTACACACATTTTTTGTCCTCCTCTAATTTCACTCTTGACCAGATTTATAGTTGAGTGGGCCCCATGTTGACATGTCCCAGCACCTGTAAGGTTTAGTCTTAAACTGGCCAGCAACATGTCAATGTGATTACAACTGAGCTGCTGATCTCTGACTATAGAGGGCCAAAAGCTTCAGAAGGAACAAGTGAAATGTAATAAATTAGTCAGGGTAACACACACACATACAGCATCAGAGCCCCAGTGATTAATGTATGTGTTTGAAGGCTGTTCCAAGGGCAGAGTATTTAATTCTAATTGAGTTAAACTGTGTCCTGTTGCTGGCCCCAGAGGGACTGTACTCTCAGGTCACGGCTTTGTGGTTTGTTTGGTTGGTGTGGATGTGTTGTCTCTCTGTGACCTTGTGTGGACTCGGTGGTGTGGCGTTTGTCAGCAATATGCACGCGCGACACTTTTGATTGGCTTGTTGGTTGGTTTCTACTGTTAATACCTACTGCAGAGGTCTAGCAGAGAGAGCTGTTCTCCCATCTTCAGAGCCACCGCCCACATTTATCAAACTAAAATGCAAGTGAAATTTTGAACTTAAGTGAAAGATAAAAGTAAAAATAGTTACACTTTTACTCCCGCCCTCAAACACAAGAAGATGTATGAAATATCCCATCTCTTCAAAAATGCTCTAAACTTTAAGAGTAGATTCTAGATGGTCGCCAGACAGAAACAGAGTTGGACACCTGGATGTGAAAATATAATCTGTCTTGATGGATAAAACATTTAGTTAAGCAATATGTACAGTACACTGTATTTCAGAATAAGCTGGTTTTAGCCTATTATTTGCATTTGATACAATGTTAGAGCACTTGTTATTTTTGCATTCCCCTGATGGGCAAACAATAAAAATAAAGCTGCATTTCACTTTCAGTATATCATCATTGCAGTACTGATTTCTCCTAATTACATGTTTTCTCTGATATACCCTCTCTACCAGCAGCATCATTTCCTCCCTGCTCCAATTCAGTTTTTTTTATTTCCCCCCTGTTTATATATTTATGTATCGTAAATATATTAGACCAGATACTTTGAAAGTCTGAGGAGGAGCAGGATTTTTATTCTTCACTTTTTACCATAAGTCGTGTCTTTAAAGGCTTTTTAAGTGTAATTCCTCGACGTTTTATATAAATACGAGCCCAGATCTCACTGTTACATCCTGAAACAAACAAACAAACAGAAAGTAACACTCTGCACGCTCATTTCCAAATCATAAACCCACTTAAAAGTTTGTAAGTTTGCAGAACGGCTCGCTAGCTGGAGCTGTGAAACCTGTAAACTGCAAAGACATCCACAGGCCTTATCCCTCCAAAGTGATTTTTAATTTATGATCTCACTATTGATCTTGGAAATGGGACCCAGGCTTTGCGCTCTTTGATGTAGTGAGTACTCGATGCGTGCTGCACATACTGTAGTGTAGTGATGCTGAACAACTAAGACAGGCTCTGCTCAACCTCATTACCTTCTTACCCGGAGGTTCCCCTCAACATGACACACTTCTGCAGAGAAACACACAGCTCCCTCTGAGGCAGCTTCGGCCCCTCCGGATCACAGAATTAACGCACTTTAGTTAGATTATGGCGTTCCCAACGTAGGACAATTAGACATGTGATGAATGGCTACTTTAGAGAGCTGCCTGAGTGCGATTATTTATCGGCTCCCCACTGTCACGATGATAAATGGTATTTTTATAGTGTCTCTAATGTGATTCCCCTCCTCACAATAACTGGAAGGTGTTTTCATTGGCTCAGTGTTTAACCAGCACATTAGCTGCTGAAGTGCCTCTGAGCAAGACACTGAGTCAACAACAGCTACAATGTTGATAATATAATGTGAATATGTTGTATGTATCGCCAACTTTATTCACCACCTAAAGACTGCCTCTGATTGGTCAGACCGGCAGGGTAAAGCTGTTTGAAGCTTGGAGTCTGTAGTTTTAACAGCTTTTCTTTTTACGTTGACCATTTACAAACAGATTGTATTTTTTCACAAGTAAACAGAGCCAATATCTGGCGTTTTAGTCACAGACGTCAATGTGATGTTAATTGAAATAGTAGATTTTACACTTGACAGTTTTTTTCTGCAGGTTTTCTCAAGTTGATTAATGTTGTACAACATGTCTGCAGCTATGCTAGTGTGGCTCTCTGTGAAGATGTAACATTACTTTGGCATAGTGGCGCTTTTTGAGCTACATGCTAACATCAGCATGCTAACATGCTGATGTTTAGCAGGTGTTATGTTGACTATGTTCACCATCATAGTTTAGCATGCTAATGTAACGGTAGCCAGGTAGGCTTTGCAGTTAGTAAACCTCACTCCCCAACACCTTAAGAGACACACTGGCGACCAATGCTAAGGCCCATGTTTTTTAACTCTTCTCTTTAGCGCGTCCGCTTCCTGTACCCGAGCTCACCGGTTCGAGTCAGGACCGTGCAGTACAACTCGGGACCAGTTACACTAACATTTGCTAAACCAGCCCTAAAAACATGAAAATAAAAAAACATGTCAAATGATTCTTCTTCTTCTTGGATATTTTATTCATCATTACAATGTCTAATACAGTCCTTTATACACACTATGATGGAGAATTGTAAGTTATATGCATACTGAATATTAACCAGCAGCCTGATATGTTGCTTGTTCACGTTACAGCTCCTAAACTGTGTCTCATGGAACTTAAATTTATTTGAATGCAGCTTTCAGGTTTCAGTTGATGAGGACCACTTTAATGCTCCATCGGTTTTGCACTCTGTGAGACTGGCAGCAGAAATCTGCACTGATGCCGTAATAACTTCGCCAGGTCCAGATTAAGCCCTCTAAGATTCAGTCCTTATACTCTATGTCCTTATATAGCTTATGTGTCCACATAGTCGTGGTTTTCCCATCAAACTTACAGCATTTGTAGCTTGTTGTCCCCTGTGTCTGTTTCCTGTCTTCTTTTCTCTTTCTGTATATACACAGAGGAAAAAACAAATCCCACTATAATCTTTTAGACCGAGCATAAATAACTAATGATAAACTATCATTTCACCTGGTGAAGCTCTGAGGAAGCTAGTCGGGATGACTGTCGTGCTGTTGTGGGTGATGTCTCTGTCCTCAGTAATGTGGTCACACAGTCCTTCCGATCTTTATCCGCCATGACTTTGTTGACATTTTCTGGGCTTCGGCTGGGAGATTTGATGGCAACTTTGTGGTCTAATTAGGCCAGTCTCACCGATTTGTTCTTTCTGTCTCTGTCTCTCTCTCAGCAGTGTATTATCCCAGCAGCCCGATCCCTAGTAGGTTTAAAACAGAAATCCATATATATTGGCTTGATTCATATGTTTCTTTACAGCAAACACTACACCCTAAAGGCTCTCACTGTGTTCATATAACAGTGTGTCAGTGGGGTATTTATCGTTCATAATTGTTTTCTCAGTTGTAACTGGGCTTCATTAATATTTCCGAGATGAAAAGCTGTACACCTCCCCTTGCCAACCCATAACCTTTGTGTGTCTCTGAGATACTCTTCTCTGTAAATCAGCTTGTTTACATGCCTCAGTTTATTAGCGGAGCTGTCTTGTAGGATTTCTTGACTCTCTTGATATGCCTGATTTTAAATTAGGAGAATGAGCAATAACCGTCAGAATATTTTGTTTACATGCCAAATTCAGTTTCACAAAGAGTGCCTTCGTTTGCAGGTGAAAACAGTCGACACACAGCTTTGAACACTGAAAAACAGCTTTGCTGTTGTGTATTTGGTGATGCCCTTGTATTTAAAGCAAAACATTCACCAAAATCAGTGAGTTGTGAGGGTTTTTAAATGACAACATTGATCCCACCTTCAGTGCAGACTGTGTTATTTTAATCTCACTGTCATGAAGCTTCGCTGTTTTCCTCGTCTTCAGTGATTCTGTGATGACTGAACCTCCACGGCTTCAATGTACCCTCTCTGCTCTACTTGGATTGATATATGGATCACCACCACCCTCGCACACAAACACACAATGCTGTACACAACCTTGGTAGTCTTGCAGGCACAGTGTGTGTTTAATGTTTTCCCTGGCGCCACTTCCTAGCTGAGAGCATTCCTGGCACCCCTGAGGCCCAGAGGGGGTCGAGCTCTGGGCTGAAAGCAGCGTCACACTTCAGACCTGGCACCTCGTCTCATTGCCAACTAAGCATCCCTGTTTTTCTCCTTTTTGGCCCAAAACGCCCGCTTACCCTCCAGTCCTGAGCAGAGGATCCTTCCATGGAGAATGACCTCTTTGAAGGATGGTGTGGTTCCTTTCAGAGGAGATTCTCCTCGCGCTCAGTTTCCCAGCGCTGCGTCTACGTCTGGACCTCTGCCCGAGCTCCCATCCAAGAATGTGAATTGGCAAAGGACATAATTAAGGCGATGTCTGTCCTTATACGTGGCCTAACCTTTAAGATCCACTGTTTACTGAGAGCGGTGTTTTTTTCTGGCTACTGTTGCCGCAGAGTATCATATATAATGGAGAAAGCACTGGATGAGGGAGAAATTAGATTGTTGTTTGGTAGTTTCTGTCAGGTTAGAAAGGATTTCAGTGTCTTAAGTAAAATGTTGAAAACTGTGAAAGTGTAATAACACCACCGCTTTACTGTACAGCTCTTAATGTTTGTTTCCCATGAGGCTTGGCACTTGAAATACTCCTCTGTCTAAAACCTGGAGTCATAATACATTTCCACTGATAGGTTGTAACAGCATGTAGAACTTCCCTCTTTTGAATAAGGTTGTTTTATGTCAGGGTGTGTGTGTGTGTTTGTAGCTGCAATGTTTTTCTTGCTGTGACTGTTGAAGACTATAAACATCTTGAGGTCATGATGTTTAAATCTGTGTGACGATTCGTGAAATGTGAACCCAAAGTCCACAAAGTCTTTGTTCTAACAATAAAATTAAAGCCAAATTATAGTCAATTAAGTAATTAGTCAGTTTACTGAAAGTTTAGGTACATTTTTTAAGCGATAATATGTTTGTAAATAATATGTAAAATCTTTCCACCTTCTCAAATGTCAGTATTTGCATTTTCTAAAATTCTTTTATGACATCAAAGTGAATATCTTTGGGTTTAAGGAATTTTGGTTGGACAAAACTAGCTATATGCTGATTTCTTAAATGTGTCCTTGGAAAGTGTAGAGGCTGTAGAGGTTGTGCCTTTGTCGTGGCTCCCAGTTCTCTCCTCTTATACTATGCAAGTGTTTTCTTGTGTACACAGGTGTGTGTGTGTGTGTGTGTGTGTGTTTACAGTAAAGTGTGAATTGGAGGAACGACCCTGCTTGTCTCTGTCCTTTGATTTTTTCCCCCACTTCCTCTGCTAAGGCCCCGTATTATTACAGTGCTGGAAGCGCTTGACTGAAAGCAGAAGGATTAAAGCCGTGTCAAACATGCTTCTCTGTCTCACTTCCTCTATGACCCCCCCTCCCCCCCTCCTCCTCCTCCCTTTCCTCCCACCTCCCTTGGCACTGTGTGTTTAAACTCGCCCAGTGCCAAAACAGGGATCTGGTAACTTTGGGCAGCGCTGTTTGTTTGTGTGAGTTCAACTCGCAGGTTCTGCTCTCTGGCAGGAGTCCAGACGCCCAAAAAAACAAAGTGTTCCATTGACTATTTTGGAGGGAGAGGTCGGGGCTTGTTTTCATGACACATTTCATTTGATGAAGCCCGTTCTGTGTTTGCTCTGAGGCAACAGAAACCTGCCAGCCAGCGGTGAGAGAGACAAAATGATAGTGGTCTCCCTCTGTGACCTTAAATTGAGACTTTGTAACTTTAAGAAAACAAAATGACAAAATCTTTCTCTTGCAAATGAAAAGTGATATTAATAAGCAGTTGCCATTGCTCAGTGCTCAACACACTCAGGGGTTGTGCCCCCCCCCCCAAAGCTCCATCCACAGACGATGAGATAAAGTATGATTACTCCATCTAATCTAAACTGGTTACAAATTTTTAAGGAATATTCTTCCACTGGATCTGAAATAAATTGGGATATGATTTCAAGTAATGAGAAACACAATCTTAGACAGATGCAGGCCAAATAGTTTATTGTATATAGATAGATACGTACTTTATTCATCTCTGAAGGGAAATTTCAGTGTTGAAGTAGCAGCGGTTTACATGAAATAAAATTACAGTTACATAACATACACAAATTACACAAAACATGCACGAGTATGGGATGACTTTGACTCCTTATCACAGGGCAGAGCGCTGAATAATCCAGGTTAAATTGTAGTTGTTCAATTGTAGGTTAAATTTGTTGCAGACTTTCTCTGGATTTAGGGCTACCTTGAAGTTTTAACTGACTCAGATCCATAGGCGTTGTGCTTGTTAGCAACATACAGAACTGCCCTTTGTGTTCTTTGTGATTGGATGGTTTAGGTCTGTTTTCATTATAATTTTACTCCTCAGTGAGCCGGGCTCCGACTGCTCCTGGCAGTGACTTTCAGCTGATAAGCAGTTTTCCTTTATTGTAAATGTGGTTATAATAGAAAAACAAGCAAGAAAATAAGCTTCACAAAGTCATAGGTCAGTGTAAGTGGGGTACATATCTAAGTATGTTTGTCGTGCAAGGCAACATAATGTAATATTCATTTACATTTCATTCACCAACAGCAACATCTACATATAAATAAAGGCCTCACACGGGAATTAATGTATTGTACAGTCAAGACCTTTTGTATAATAGCAGACAAAACACTACATGCCTACAGTCAACGCCAAATAATTGAATGTATAGAAGATAAAACATTAACAGGATCTGCTATCGAAACAACCAGATAAAAGACAAGAGATCTGCTGAACTGAGAAATGCTGTAACCGTTGAGACTTAAGGCTTTCAGTATGGCATGTATAATGAAGTAGCATCTCCGCTTCCGGACAAAGAAAACAAAGAGGGAGTTGTGAATACAGGCGTGAAATAGCTGATTAGAAACTTGGAATGTATTGAAAGACAACATACACTTGTTCTGTCTTAGTCTTGGCATACGTCTATTATCTGTCCTGGCACATAAGAAACAAAAAAAACTCTTGTCTGAGCAGAAAATGAGTAAAAAAGTGTCCATTATATACTGTTTGTGCTTTTAAGTCCTTTTTTATCAGCTGGTTTTGCGTTTACAGTAACAAGCATGTTGTCTACATGTGTATCTACTGCGAATACCTGAACCCCGTGTTACAGGAGCCGCTGTTGCATAGATCCTCCACTGTGCAAGTACATGCATCTGTCCTGCTCTTCCTGTGGTAGCAGCATGTGCTGATGCTCCAGTCGCTGCTGACTTTGGTTTTCGTTGGACTCAATGTTATCATCTCATCTTGTAATACAAAATCATATGAAAATGTTTGAAGGATGAAAACATCTTGTCATGTAAAGGATAAGTCTGGTGATGCT
Organism: Micropterus salmoides; assembly: GCF_014851395.1. Lineage (NCBI taxonomy): Eukaryota > Metazoa > Chordata > Actinopteri > Centrarchiformes > Centrarchidae > Micropterus > Micropterus salmoides. Next base: position 21,926,016 of record NW_024043372.1, read on the forward strand.
AAAATTCCATCAACAAATCCCATGAAAAGACCTAAAGCAAGAATGTATTCTATCCATTAACAATTTTTGTTTGTGTATCTAAATATGATATGTTGATATGTTATTCCTCTGTGCCATAGACTGTTGTCCAAAATACACATTTTCATTTACATTTACTCATTTGGCAGATGCTTTTATCCAAAGCGACTTACATTTGAGGAACAACATACAATCATCAACAGAGCATCAAATACAGCACGAAATCTACAACTGACAATACATATTAATAAAAGCAGCAATAAATACTAGTAAGGGCCAGTAGCACATATCGCATCAATGGGGTAAACACCTAGGGAAAGAAGTTAGAGTTAACAAAAAGTGCAATCAATACAAGATAATTATAAGGGGATAGAAGAAGAAGAGCACAGGAAGTGCATGTTAGATGTTAGGAGTTAGGGGTGTAATAAGAGGAAGTGTTCTCGGAAGAGATGAGCTTTCAAGAGCTTCTTGAAGTTAGAGAGGGACGCCCCTGCTCTGATGGCTTGTGGTAGCTCGTTCCACCATCGTGGTGTCACAGATGCGAACAGGTGGGACTGGGATTGCTTTCTGTGAAGGGATGGCAGAGCCAGGCGGCGTTCATTGGAGGAGCGTAGTAGCTGAGAAGGAATGTAAACTTGTATTATGGAGTTTAGGTAGATGGGTGCAGACCCAGTAGTCACTCTGTATGCAAGCATTAGTGACTTGAATCTGATTCTGGAAGCCATGGGTAGCCAGTGGAGTTCACAGAGCAATAGAGTGACATGCATCCTTTTGTGCTGATCAAAAACCAGACGCGCTGCTGTGTTCTGGATCATTTGTAAGGTTTTCACTGCACAAGCTGGAAGATCTGCTAGGAGGGCATTGCAATAGTCAAGGCAACCATGGCCTGTACCAGAAGCTGGGTGGCATATTGAGGTAGGGCCTGATTTTTCTGATGTTGTATAGAGCAAAGTGGCCGACCGAGAGACAGCAGCAACATGGTCTGAAAAGGACAGCTGGTCATCAGTCATGACACCCAAGTTTCTCACCACCTTGGTTAGAGTGATGGTTGAGGAGTCAATTTGTAGTTTGATGTTATGGTGGATAGATTGCTTGGCTGGAATGACCAAGAGTTCAGACTTAGAGAGGTTTAGTTGAAGGTGGCAAGCCTTCATCCATGCAGATATGTCCATTACTGAGCCACTCCATTAACATGAACATGGGTAATGTAATTTATTTTGAGTTGGTCCCACATATGACCTGTAAATACTCACTAGAGCAACCAATTTGTGTATTTATCCGAACAAACACAGTATTTATTGCTTTACGGCTGTTTTGTAAATTATTTAGGCAAAAAAAGTATATATTCATGAGCATTTTTTAAAACATTTACATCAGAAAGTAGCTTTCAACCAGCTTTCAACCAGATCACCCAGCCTTCAGCAGCTTATATACATGCTGTGGATGAAATCATGACTGCCACAAAGCTCTGATGTTAACAGATCTGTCTCCATGATAATTGATGAAGCCCATGTGATTTGGTTGAAAGTTTTTCTCAACTTTATTGTCCCTGAGGGGGAATTTGTCTTGCAGCTGGTGAAACATGGAACACACACAGACTTGAACATAATTAAGATTAAGATTATGATTAAAAATATGATTCAAATATGTAAAAACAAAACCCCTCCTTAAATCTCACAGGACAATATACATCAAGCGACAACATAAGGTTACATCCAGGATCTTCATCCAACCCAATCACCAGGTCCAAAATATAAATGAAAGTTTCTTTTAGTCTGAGGTTAATGACTCTTTTCCTCTGGTCTTTTTCAGATGGTGTCCACTCAGTGTCAGCCCAGTGTCTTCTCCAAGTCACCATCATCACAGATGAGATGCTGTCCAACAGTATCACGTTGCGGCTGGCCAACACCTCCCAGGAACACTTCCTCTCCTTGCTGCTGGCCCAGTTCCTCGACGGTGTGGCCCGCGTCCTGTCTGCCGCCCCCGAAGATGTCGTCATCTTCAACATCCAAGACGACACGGACGTCAGCGCTCGCATCCTCAATGTCAGCCTCTCTGTGGCGGTGCCTGTGTTGGGGGAGGGACACCAGCGGCCTGGAAGTCTCAGCCAGGCAGTGGACAGGCTTGGGAGAGGGGTTGAAAGTGGAGGGGGAGAGTTTTTTGGCTCGGAGGAACTCCAGGAGAGGCTGTACTTGAACCGCAGCCTTCTAGCTAAGATTTCCTCCCAGGAAGTTCTTCCCTTTGACGACAATATCTGCCTTCGTGAGCCATGTGAGAACTACATGAAGTGTGTGTCCGTACTGAAGTTCGACAGCCTGGCGCCGTTTGTTGCATCAGATACCATCCTGTTCAGGCCCATCCACCCCATCGCTGGGCTGCGCTGCCGCTGTCCCACCGGCTTCACAGGAGACTACTGTGAGACGGAGATTGACCTCTGCTACTCGAAACCCTGCGGAGCCCACGGTGTTTGTCGCAGCAGAGAGGGAGGCTACACCTGCGAGTGCTTTGAGGACTACACAGGTGAGAGCCCTCATTTAAACTTAATTACTGTTGAAGGAGTGATGTTTTTTTTTTTCACAGTCAGTTTCATCTCTTGGCTTCATTAACCAATTGACCTCCCTTAGATACTGTTGTAGTTACTTTTCATTGTCACATGACACATAATGCGGCAGCAGGGGTTGTAGCCAATTCTGTGGTCTGGTCTCTGCCACACAGACCACTGGTCGCTACCACTAGGGGCGCTAAAGATACTGGTCAATGCCACACAGACCACTGGTCGCTACCACTAGGGGCGCTAAAGATACTGGTCTCTGCCACACAGACCACTGGTCGCTACCACTAGGGGCGCTAAAGATACTGGTCTCTGCCACACAGACCACTGGTTGCTACCACTAGGGGCGCTAAAGATACTGGTCTCTGCCACACAGACCACTGGTCGCTACCACTAGGGGCGCTAAAGATACTGGTCTCTGCCACACAGACCACTGGTCGCTACCACTAGGGGCGCTAAAGATACTGGTCTCTGCCACACAGACCACTGGTCGCTACCACTAGGGGCGCTAAAGATACTGGTCACTGCCACACAGACCACTGGTCGCTATCACTAGGGGCGCTAAAGATACTGGTCTCTGCCACACAGACCACTGGTCGCTACCACTAGGGGCGCTAAAGATACTGGTCTCTGCCACACAGACCACTGGTCGCTATCACTAGGGGCGCTAAAGATACTGGTCACTGCCACACAGACCACTGGTCGCTATCACTAGGGGCGCTAAAGATACTGGTCTCTGCCACACAGACCACTGGTCGCTACCACTAGGGGCGCTAAAGATACTGGTCTCTGCCACACAGACCACTGGTCGCTACCACTAGGGGCGCTAAAGATACTGGTCACTGCCACACCGACCACTGGTCGCTACCACTAGGGGCGCTAAAGATACTGGTCTCTGCCACACAGACCACTGGTCGCTACCACTAGGGGCGCTAAAGATACTGGTCTCTGCCACACAGACCACTGGTCGCTACCACTAGGGGCGCTAAAGATACTGGTCTCTGCCACACAGACCACTGGTCGCTATCACTAGGGGCGCTAAAGATACTGGTCTCTGCCACACAGACCACTGGTTGCTACCACTAGGGGCGTTAAAGATACTGGTCGCTGCCACACAGACCACTGGTCGCTGCCTTGCAGCCAGGCTGCCACACAGACCACTGGTCGCTACCACAGTCTCTAAGGGAAGGCTCCTTTCTGTTCCTTGTCACACAAACTGTGGCTGTATTAAAAAAGGTCAGTTTCAAGTTTGTATACAGTCTATGGTCCCAAAGTAAACCTAAAGTGACCTTAGATCATTGACAGATGATACAAATTTTTTTTTGTCTAATAGAGAGGAATGGATCAAAGCAATTTTCTACTGTATCTGGCTTAAGAATGAACTTGAACAAATCTGTTTATTAGGCTACCACTTGTGAATGTGAACTATCAGAAGTTAATGGTATCCCTGTGAAGAACCCAGTTACTTACCTGGGTGTGATAAGAATGAAAAACTCTGCAATAACCTAAACTTCAGCCCTGTGATTAAACAAATAATGAAAAAGGTTCAACATGTGGTGGATGAGGCATCTTTCACTGAATGGTAGAGTTCTACTATCTAATACTGAGGGAATATCCATATCTATGTATCCTTATCCCCTGAAATGCCTACTGAATTATAGAAAGAATTAGATAAGATCTTATTTCATTTCATTTGGAGGAACAAATGTCATTATTTAGGGAAAGATACCCTATGCAACATAAAAAATTGAGGTCTGGAGGTTTTAAGTTTTGAAACCTTAAACAATACTTTCCAAAGTTAAATGGCTAACTAAGTTGATAAAATGGCCTGGAAATGAGTAGATAGTATTTTATTCGCATGGTTGACTTGATCTTTTAATTTGGCGAGAGAGGGCATGAGACGAGGCTCCACAGTCCTGGTTTGCTGCCACACAGACCACTCCTCGCTGCCACACTGGTTGTTGTGGTCGCTGCCACTAGGGGCACTGAAGATAGTGGTCGCTGCCACACTGACCACTGGTTGCAGTTGGTTGTATCTACTATGTAATACATCTTTATCATAATTCTTTGTTAAATATACTATGTTATCGATTATGCCTACTCTTATTGTTGCACTACATATTGCGGTTTGTGTGGTTATAGCCTATCTACAGTAACAAATATATCTAGATCATAATACTTTGTTAAATATAGCCTACTAATTTTTGATTAACTATATTCTTATTGTTAAAATCAGTCTAGCTTGGATTCAACCAACAAGTGGTCACCACACTTTCCTTCACAGGTGACAACACTGGCCTTCTTCTTGTAGGCAAGAACCAAAGATAGAGAGATTTATTACTGCAGGTTAACCACACAAATTGCAATATACAGTGCACCAATAAGAATATAGGCATAATCGATAATATTGTAGGCTATATTTATCAAAGTATTGTGATCTAGATAGATGTATTAGCCTACTGTAGATTGGCTACAACCACACAAACTGCAATATACTGTAAGCCTACAGTGCATCAATAAGATATAATAGAGTATATTTTACAAAGTATTGTGATATAGAAAGATGTACACACACACACACACTTTCATTCACAGGTGATAACACAGGCCTTGTTATAGGCAGGGATTAAAGATAGATAGATGTAGGCTATTACTGTAGGTATAACCACACAAACTGCAATATATAGTGCAACAATAAGAATAGGCATAATACATAATATTTTAACAAAGAATTATGATAAAGATGTATTACAGTAGATATAACCAACTGCAACCAGTGGTCAGTGTGGCAGCGACGTCACACCGACCAGTGTGGCAGCAGTGTGGAGCCTCATCTCATGCCCACACGCACAAACACACACACAGCAGTCCACTACTTGCCCCTGATGTCTGCGATATTGCAACAAAGTTTGAGTTTCAATAGCGTGAAAAATGCCACCAAAGACTATTGCTCAAGGAGAGATGCAATTTTGCCCTTTATGGTAGGTATAATATTTAAGTGTTATTATTTTACGCACTGATGGCCGCCGGCACACTATAGCAAGCATATTATCATATGTAGCGCTGTACTAATCGGAGGATGCATCAAAAAGCCAATAATGCTAAACATAAGCAGCAGTCAATACAGAGTCTAATTCTAGTTTCATGTTTGCTGGTCGCAGCCTTAACCAGTTTGTTCAAAACTGTGAGCACGATAGTGGCTGATGGTGGAGAAGTGCAGCCATCCTGTCAGTCATGCGGTGCACAGCGTAAGGTAGTTTATTAGGAAAGTATGCTCATTTAAGTCTGTTTATCTTTTTAATGTAAATAATAAACAGATATGTTCAAGTTCATTCTTAAGCCTGATACAGTAGAAACTTGCTTTGATCCATTCCTCTCTATTAGACAAAAAAAAAATTGTATCATCTGCCAGTTGAGATAATTTAAATGATCTAAGGTCACTTTAGGTCTTCATTGGGACCATAGACTGTATACAAACTTGAAACTGACCTTTTTTAATACAGTTTGTGAAGGGAAGGAGCCTTCCCTTAGAGACTGTGGTAGCGACCAGTGGTCTGTGTGGCAGCCTGGCAGCCTGGCAGCAAGGCAGCGACCAGTGGTTCGTGGGGCAGCAAGGCAGCGACCAGTGGTCTGTGTGGCAGCGACCAGTGGTCTGTGTGGCAGCGACCAGTATCTTTAGCGCCCCTAGTGGTAGCGACCAGTGGTCGGTGTGGCAGTGACCAGTATCTTTAGCGCCCCTAGTGGTAGCGACCAGTGGTCGGTGTGGCAGAGACCAGTGGTTGGTGTGGCAGCGACCAATATCTTTAGCGCCCCTAGTGGTAGCGACCAGTGGTCGGTGTGGCAGAGACCAGTGGTTGGTGTGGCAGCGACCAGACCACAGAATTGGCTAAAACCCCCTCTCTAATGCGGTTTACAGTAATACTGCCTACGTTTAATTTGATTTATTCATTTAATTTTAGTTTATGTTATCTTTATAAAATTTGTATATTGCGACTCCACTGTACTAAGATATAGCACATTTAAACTATAGTACTTCCTGCACATATCTGTATTAAACATTCATTTCTGAATTTCTGGTTGGATGCTAACTGCATTTCATTAGCTCTGTAACTGCACTCTGTATAATGACATTAAAGTTGAATCTGTAACTAGCACTAGATGTTACTTGCTGTAGTTAACTAGCTTTATGAATACATGAAATTGTGCTAAAAGTGGCTACAGCTAACAGGTCCCAAAAGAAAATTTTGCACCCTCATCAGTTGGTGATCCATGTAAGAAGATATGGAAATAAAGGAGCAGTGTTGTGATTGTATTGAAAGTGTAGCGCTAGTTTGTCCTAGTATTATTATTATTAAGTATGACAAAGAAAAATGTAAAATCACACCATTATAACCTTGTTTGGATGCTTAGCGTATTATAGAGAAACATACTTGGATAAGCACACAAGCTTTTAGGATGAGGACTAACCAATAAGTTTGATAAATTTACATTATTTTGGGTACAGTTTTGGGCAGTACAGAGCTGCTAACTTTAGCTTTTGTAGGTAGTAAGCTAGTTAGCCAGACATGCTAACACCCTTAAATTGATTCCTTACATTTTTGATGTTGTGTTTTTGGTTTTGGTACAAGCATCACCCTTACTTCAGCTTCACCCTTACTTCAGCTTTATGTGCAAAAACACTAGCATGCGAAGCCTGGTTAGCCTAAGGCTGCTAAGCTATGATTGAACAATCACTGTTTGGGGTGGGGGGTTTAGCGATATGTAATTTAAGAGTAAGAGTAATTTTCCTGTCTTTAAATGTAGAAGGTGAAAGGGCACTATGCCAAGCTATCCACATGTAGCCTTCAAAATGTTAATTTCTTCTCCTTCACAAAGATCCCATGGGGGCTTTAATGTCTACATCTGTCCCATTCAACCCCCCCCTTCTCAGCTCTTTGTTGAACCTGTCCTGTACACTGACACGATAGGTCTGCAGACAAAGGCTAAGTGATGAGTTATTGATTTGGTTACCCCTTTTGCAATCAGCCACAGCGGAAGGATACCAACAAACATGAGCCTAAATAATAAACATTTTAGAAGCAGGTTGTCTTAACCGGAGCTGAATAACTTCAGTTGTTCAGTCTTTATCAAGTTTATTTACCAGATTAAGTTGAAAGGGATTTGAGTTTTTGTCTGTCAGTCACAGTGCTTTGCTAAAAAATAATCTTACATTTCCTTTACAGCATTCCTGAGCAAAATCAATTTATCTTTGTGTGTTCTGCTGTCATTGAATAACCTGCATATGTGCATAGTTATTCACACCTACACTCAAACCTTCACCTTGAGCTGGACAGCATTTCTTGTGTTAGCTAACATCCAAAAAACAGGAAGGACGATGATATAACAAACCTCTGTTTCCTATCTGATGTCTATATAAAGAATTTCTGATTCTGATAAAGGATGGAGATTTGCACAGAAATCTTTACTTTGTGTTGAATGTTTTGAAGCGAAGAAAACAACAGCAGTTTCTCTGTCCAGAGTGGTATTGCTGAGTGGAATAAGGGAAGGGAATTATTAATTATGGATGGCTACAGATGGAGAGTGTTCCCTGGCTGTGAAATGCCCCGTGGTAAAAAATGCCTTAGATAAAAAAACATATCACAAAGCACACAGTATGTCGAGACAGAGAGGACAGGCGCTTCCATTTTCAGCCATAATGAAAAACTAATTTATTACTGTTGGCAGCAGAATTGCTAACCAGTTCTGTTGCAGGAATTGTTTTTCAGTGTCTGCTCCAAAAATTATTCACATCCTCAAAGGGTTAAAGACTGCCCGCTCACTATTTTATGGTTAATGGGAAAAGGGAGAAGTTGAAAAAGAGATTTAAGAGGAAGCGAATTAGAAATGCTAATTCATACCGTATGAATATTAGGGTAGTTGCCCCATGTTTTTGTTGAGAGGTTAAGTGGGTCAAACCCTGACTTTTTAATGTGATTTAGAGTTTCATCTTGTCTTTGAAGCACCATGCTAGTTGGTTTATTAAATGAAGTGGTGTAAAGTAACTAAGTACATTGACTTAAGTACTGTACTGTCATTTTTAGATACTGTACTTGAGTATTGTAATTGTATACTACTTTATACTTCTGGGAAAATATATATATTTTTACTCCACTACATTTATTTGATACTTTTAGTTACTTTACAGATTCAGATTATTCATTATTAGTGAAATTATTATACTGATTATTAATTAATCAATAAATACATTCTGATGTATTATTATAGCTTAAGCTATCCATCAGGTCATAAAATAAATGTTTTCTCATCTTTACCAGCTGCAACATTAAAGTGATGATCCAATTATATTATGTATATTATGCTGAAATGAGGGATTCTGCATAATGTGTACTACAAACGCTTTCGGTACTTCAAGTATAGTTAGCTCTTAATACTTTTGTCCTTATTTAGAACTGTTATATTGGTGCGTTTCCATAAGTAAAAGTTCTTCTTCCACCACAGAATGTACACTTATGTGAAAATAGGGTAACACTTTTCTTAATCCACCTCCATTTAACAGCTGTAACATCTCCTATTAAGTGTTTGTAACTGTATATAAACAGTTAATGATACACTTCACAAGAGCTTGCTGAAAGTTTAATTCACACCCATTAAAAAGAACTAGTCCACATCACCTCTGTTTTTTCCTTTAAAAAAGGCTGGGGGTTTGACTTGGGTGGAGGAACTTTTTGGAACTTTTTGGCTTCGTTAATGATTTTCTTGTGATCATCATATCACATATTTCCCATGGCCGGTCGGAGGGTTCAGCTCATGTCGACGTGTCAAATTCATTGCTGATCTTACACTAAAAGCCCTGAGCCCTTAATGGTGGACAGGGTTTCTAACACCTGGTTAAATTCTCTTACATCTGCTTTAAACTACCACTTATATATGATTATTACATAACTTACTAAATACGGTATATAAATGTTAAATAGGGAAGGGTTGAAATAAAGTGTTACATATAGGGTATATAACTGTATTTTACATATTTATTCCTTAAATTATTTGTATAAATTATTGTATGATACTCCAGTCATTTTCGGGATGAATGGCTTAATTTATATGCAGCTGTGCACTCTATGACTTCATCTCATCTAGTGGCAGAAGCCAGAGCTGCTGAAGGACCACTTCACTTTCTCCTTTTTGTAAAATCTGATTTTCACATTACCTTACAAATTATTATTTTAGCTAAAACTACAGACCAAATTCACTTTTCAATAGGTCTCCTACTGAAAAAATTTAAATCGAAACGGTGAAGCAGAAACTCTAGATATTCACCTTGTTGTCCTTGTGCTCGCTGTAATGGCATCGCTTCCATTATTCCTCATCAATCATTAAAAGTCTTTTCCTCCTATTTATGCCGGTGTTTATAAAGCCTGAAATAGTGTCAGCATTTGAACGTGTGGGATCAGTCACTCAGAGTCCAGGTTGAGTGGCACTTACATATTCTTATGCACAGCTGTGGGTGTTGGAGCTGAACTGGAGGTGCTTTTAACGTGAAACTGCAGAGATGGAGAGAGTGAACATGTGAGTGGGCGAAGTGGGCGTATTTGCAGACCGCAGCCAACTACATTAATCACCATCAGCAGGGGGTTTGGACACAGGTGCTGTTAGATCCAGTATGCCGACTTTTCGAGTTATCTGAGACTTGAATGTGGTGATGAAGTCAATGATTTAAGATGTTTGACTCGCGCCGTCAGACTGTCTGATCAAACAAGGCCGTTCAGGCAGACTTTATTTGATGTATTTTCCTCTGTGATCTACAACTCCCACTGTTCTGCTTCAGTTCACCAGTCTCCACGCTGTGGTACGGGCGATGTGTGTGAGTGTTCTAAATTGCTCAGTCTCTGTGATTCGGGTGGGTAGCTAAGTGCTGAAAAGCTGCGATTATGTGTGTAAGAAAGTTGGATGGACAATCTGCGGAATGTTTATGTGCTAATGGTGCATGGACATGTGTGCATGTGTGTATGCGTGTGTGTGTGACTGTTGGGCCGTAGGCGTTGCCAGATGGTAGCAGGAAAGAAAATGAAAAAATATAACAGCCATCATGTTTGCTGATTTGTCTCGGCTGAGTCATTCGGTAGATGCAGAACAACAGGTGTACAGTACAGTATTTCTCACACGTTTCTCCTAAAACACACGGCGTGAGCAACTCACATTTTTTCTTTTCCTTTTCAAGGGCTCAAAGACTGTCTGCATGAGAATGATGTGTTTGTGTTGATCATTCATCAGCTAACTGCTGACCTCCATCTCTCTGTGATGAGAAAGGCTGTTGTTTTTTCTCTAGTAATTCATTCAGTAATCCAGAATGCATTTGTGGTGTTTTAATGTGCAGACCTGCTTTTGGAGCAAAAACTGGTGAATGTTCACACTTAAATTTTATCAAATCACCTCACACAAGTGTTTGAAATCAACACCTGCCAAGCTCTGAAAGCCACTACAATTAGCCTCTGAGAGATGGCATGAAAAAAAAAAGCATTGCCAGACAAATGGGCTGCTTTTTAAATCAGAGCATTTGCATGCTGTTGTTGTGTTTTCGGACCAACCCCACTTTTTGTCTCCTGATAAGATACCAGTTCTCTGTTTTTCTCAAATTTAAGACCTGTATAATTCACTGTGTGGAACTCATTGAGATCATTTTTGTAAGTAAGATAACAAGAGATCAGGTGCTAAAAGCCCAGCCAGCAGTGCCATAATAGCTGATGGTTGGCATTAGTCCAGTAAAATGGACGAACGTAATGCCTTTGTTATGTACCATCTCCAGTTTTCTCTCTGAGTCTGAAATGTATTGTTTTGTGGATTTTATCCTTTATTGTTAGTAGGTAGTAGAGAGATGAGAGGAAACAAGGAGAGACAGAGGTGGAACAAAGATACCAGGCCGCTCTGTGTTCATAACGAAATGATTGAGATTATTTTCTCATGACACCAAAAATTGTTTTGTTGTTTCTGTCAGTCAGTTGGTGTCATAGATTTATTCTGGGTCGCTGTGTGAGAGGTATTCAAGTGTGTTTGGTCCCTTAGGCTCCAGATGACCTGTAATGTGATAAGAAGATCTGTTACACAGATGCAGCTTGAGGTCATGTTATTGATCACCTTATCTCAGTATTCACCTTCATAATCCTCAGTGGTTGAATTTCTGCTGTAGTGAACGTAGATCCTGCACTTGGCTTCCCCGAGCTTGTTGTCTTTGGCGTGTCTGGAGGGATTAACTCACTCCGTTTCACTCGGGAGACTATGCTCAGCTGTTACCTAGGAGCCCAGGCACACCTGTTCAAGTTTACCATCTCTCAGGAAACTTTTTCTGCAGGAGCAGTTTGCACACAGGGGTGCTGCACAGTTATGCTATGTTGTTTGATAATTCTCATAGGAGTCAGTTATCTTATATCGAACACCTGAGCACTGCTTTTGATTGTTTACTGGTCTTAAACAAGAGCTCTTAGTGTGAATAACTGCAGCAGTGGATTGAATTTCAGGGAGTTGTTCACTCAACAAGCCACATACTTATTAGGCGTATTTGTCATATTTTGTCCTTTTTGTTTACACACACTCTCTAAACCCTGTCTATACAAAAACAGGATCTCTTGTGTCTGAGCCATTTGCTGCCTTAATGATTCATGCTGGCAGCTCACACAGGGTGTGTGCACCGGGATGGACTTACAGAGGGGCGTAAATAGAGCTGAGTGGACGTGTTTGAATTATTGATCGGGACATTCTGTAGAATTGTGACTGAAGCCCATCCCCGCCCCGCTGTGCTACCTACCTGGCAACGTAAAGCTGTTGTTCAGGAGCACCTGTGGTGGAGTCGTCCCATAGGGATAAACTGAACATCTACTATCAGTAGAGGCAGATCTAAATACATTTGTACTTAAATGTACTGTTAAATATATAGTATGTATATGTCATTGAGACTGCCACAGTCTGTTTAATACAGCTCTGTCTGCTGATGCAATGTTTGACCAGTGTGACTGCTTAAAGAAACACAAGTAGTTTATTGCCCACAGCAAGTTGCTGAATTAATAACGAGGCAGACAGTAACAGAAAGGCTTTATTTCCAGCCGGCTGGCCAACGGTAGCTGTTTGTCATCAGGAAGCTTCAGTAAGAATATGACAGCAATGAGCTGACAGGACAGAGCTGCTGTTAGGCTCCATTTTGTTGCTTTTAAAACAGAGTGGCACTGAGACATGTTAGAGGTTTTTACACCACTTTAAAACACGGCATACTTAAAAAGGTGTCAATGATGGCTTTAGGTTAAAAGATAGTTTATTGGTGTCTCACAGATCAGTCAATCATTATATATATATAGATAAAAAGAAAAAAAGTCAAAGCAATGATAAAACCGTCAGTAATGAAAGGTTGAGAGGTTTCTCCAGCTTAACGACAAGCCATCAATCCTGCAGTTATAAATGTTAGTAAATCTTTAACACAAGGTTTTGCCTTGATGCTCTGCAGCTTTCCTCCGAGTCAGGTCAACAGTTCAGGGGAGGAGTTGAATTTAAGATCCAAGCAGGCAAAACCAGCCATGTTGGCAAGAAGAAATAAACCAGCTAAATGCAGGCCCACAACCTGGCAACCCAAAAGTTTTATTACAACAAGTTATTACTAAACTGTAAAGCATTAAACATTAAGTAACTATTCAAAATACTACTTAAATAATTTGTGTTGCCTCCTTGGAAGTTTAATCGCTGTTTTCTGAGAGTCTTTGTCTCTGGGGTCCAACTTTATCTCTGTGAATCAAAAAATGTTCAGCGTCATTATCAGCAACTTTAACATCTCATCCAGCATCTTGATAACTGAATAGATACCCCAACAACAGCAATTAAACAAAGAAACTTGCTTTCAGCAGACTGTGAATAGAGTGATTAATAGTCAAAGAGTGAATAAAAGGCCTGTGTGTCAGTGGTGTTGGATGAAGATGTGGGCTGTGCGTGTGTGTGTGTGGGTTGGTGTGTGGGTGCGCGCGCGCGTGCGTGCGTGGTGTTACAGTTGTGCTGCAGTACACAGCGGAAGTCTTCCACACTGCTGACTGTGTGGCTTTGACACAGATTCCAGCTCACGCATGGGAGCTCGCAGTCTCGCCTGAGCAACCGCTGCAGCCTCCCATCCGGAGGATCCTGCAAACAGCACATGTGAGCCTGGCTGCGGGGCCGCAGAGGATGGAGCCTCAACATGGAAACGCGTCTGCGGTACTGCAGACTGTGCACGTGTGGCACACTGCTGTACCGCTCTTGTCCTCCAAATTGATCACTGTTTGCTTTGTTGGCCTGGTGCGACCTGAAGTCATTCTGCCCCACACAGTTCAGCTGAGTGTGATCAATCACTGCAATTTATCATTGATTAATTGGTTGATTATTTTCTTGGTTAATCGATTCATTGTTTTGTCTATAAAGTTTCAGAAAGATGGTCTTCAAATGTCTTGTTTTTACCGACCAACAGTCCAAAATTTAAAGAGCCACCAACAATTAAAAAGTAGAACTACTGAATTTCTTTGCTTAAAAAATGACTGAAACAAATGATCATTAATCAAAAAAGATGAATGTTGATTTATTACCTGTTCGGAGTTCGAGTAATTATTTCAGCTTTGATGTGTGCAATCCTGCAACCTGATCTCCAAAGAATTGTTTGTGATTCAATATAGCAAAAATGTCTTTGAACTCATGACATAACTCCAAGGTTTATTACTTTTTATCTGATTGAATAAAACTTGCTTTGAACTGATTATGAAAGTCTGATTAGAACGAATTAAACTTTGTAACGTTTGGTGTTGTATTTTTGGCCGTGGTAAGAAAAAGCTAAAGGATGAGATGTTGGCAGCAGCACTGCAAATAGGCAAAGCATCTGTATAATGTCATCATATGACTAGAGCTGAAACACTTGATAAATCAATTAGTTGATCGACAGGAAGTTAATCTGCAACTATTTTGATAGTCGATTCATTCTTTAAGTCATTTTTTTTCAATCCAAAGAGGCCAGATTCTCAGTTGAGAGGATTTGCTGCATTTTACTTGTTTGATATTAAACTGAATGTTGTTTTGAACTAGGGGATCATTTATCAATTATGTAAATAATTGTAGCCCTGCATGTGGCCCATAACGTAACCTTTGACAAGTCTTATAATGTAATGATGGACTGCATTATAAGATAGATGGGCAGGTCACAACGATTGAAATAATGTTCTCATCAAATGTCTGTTCGGTGTTAAAACGCTGACAGTAATCATCATGAGCCACCACAGTCTGCAGAAACTGCGATCATTTCGTTTGACAGCTTCAGAGTCTGAAAGCAAAAACACTTCCGACTGACTGCTTTCAGACATCACGTTGTCCCACTGAATATGAATGCAGCACAAACTGCAATCATTTCCCCAGAGGGAGGGAGGGAGTCATGCTGGGTGTGACACACAGGAGTAAGAAGACTGAAACTGCAGACACAGTCGAAGAGAAAACAGTGCTCATAATTTTGACTGCTGAGTCACCTAAGTCACCTTGTCAACAACATCATAATTTGTTTTTCATCTGCTCCTGTATGTTGGAAAGAGTACAGCTGTGTATTTCAGGTGGATAATGTCACACCTCTGTAACGGCACATATATATAGAACAGCTGACTGAGGGAAAGCATATAGGCCTAGCAGTGTGGAGTCCCTGAGGTGGAAGCCATAGGGATGAGTGAGCTGATGCTGCTTGCCACAAACAATATTAATCCACATTTCTTTCCCTTTCCATGTCCATCTCTCTGTGTCCAGGAGAGCGCTGCGAGCTGTCGTCCCGCTCGGGTCGCTGTGCTCCGGGAGTCTGCAAGAACGGCGGCTCCTGTGTCAACCTGCTGGTCGGCGGGTTTAAGTGCGAGTGTCCACCGGGCGGCTACGAGAAGCCCTACTGTGAGATGACCACGCGCAACTTTCCCCCGCACTCCTTTCTGACCTTCAAGGGCCTCCGCCAGCGCTTCCACTTCACCCTCTCTCTCACGTAAGCACCCCCCCACTTCTCTGCTGCAACACGCCGCAGCTCATCTGGATCACCAACCCTGCTCCGTTGCCTTTCAGTAATCTGTGATTCACTCTCCATCCACCCCACATCCTACTTCTGCACGCTCTCTAGCTGAAGTGTACACCAACCCCCACACATTTATGTAACCATAATGGTGTTTAATAACAATAATGGGCTCACTGAACAACAGCCATCTTCTGTAAAGCCACTTTGGTATCACATTATAGTTCCTGTTCTATAAATACAGAACCTCTGCTGAAGCATACTGTGCATTAGAGGTGCACACACCGTACTGCAGGACTGTGTCGTAAAAGTTGGACAGAAGGTGAGCTGAAGGAGCTGTGTTTTTGGAGAGGAGTCTTATATAAGATGAGGAAGTTAATCCTACAGCCAAGAGTGAGTCTGAGCTTATTACGGTCAGTGTCACTGGTCACTTAGAGCTGTGAGTCAGCGCCTGGCCTATTTCAGCACAGATGAGTGTGCAGTCGTTATGTATGTAGCCTATGCAATGTTGTCATTGTAGTTTGGGAGTCCTTGTCATTCTTTACTCGTAAACCTCCCTTTAAATGTCTTTAATGGTTTCAGGCTTGTTTTTAGTGTAGTTTTGGTGTTTTTTCTTCCTGAATGTTCAATACTTCACTGGAACTCAGTGGGGAGTACAGGTGTTATTTATTTTAGGTATGATGTCGATGTAGTCAAATCAATTTTGTCTCATAGCCTGAAATCATAAATTCATCTCAGACACCCGCAGCCCTTAGACCCTCAAGTCATATAAAACAAATTAAATAAAGCAGTACATATTGCACAACATGTCAGAAACTCTTAAAAAATGTATTTGCCTCCTTTGTCTGTTTAATAGGAATTAAAGGGAATTTTGGAAAATGCGTTTGTTCTTTTTTACAGAGTGAGATGAGAAGATTGAAGCCTAGCTTAGCATAAACACCCTCAATAAAACAGATTTTTTTTCACTTTAAACCTATGAGATATAACACATTAATTTGTCAGCTTTTCAGATGCTGGTAGTTTGATTTTGATACCCAGCTAGCTTTTCCCACCTGTTTCTTGTCTTAATGTTAAGCTAAGCTAACCAGGTGCTTGCTTCATATTTACCGTACAGACAGGAGAGTTGTATCCATCTTCTCAGCTTACTGTGGAATGAATATGAAAACGCACATAACCCAAAGTGTTGAACTATTCCTTTAACTACCATACGGGAGGACAAGATAGGGACCCCTTGATTTCATAGTACACCAAATACAGGCAAAAGGAATTATGACATGAGATGTGCAAACAGCACGTGCAACAGTCACTGCTAACGCTTACACTTTCTCTGGGAAGTGAAGATGCTACCTCATGCCATAATTAGCATTTAGTGAAAATAGGAAAAAAAAAAGAAATTAGCCCAAGGTTCCTTTTTTTTCATACACAGCACAAAAAGAAAAATGCAACCTGCAAACGCCTCATGTAAATTTCATTACATGAGTTTTAAAAGTAGACAAGGCAGTCTTAGTTCTGTTCTGCTTTTATTTCACCTTATGGCTCTTAACATAATCATCATTCTAGACATCATTGTGAAAGGATTTTCCCACAGAGAAAGATTTTTGTGTTTTTCTTGCAACCATCCAACTTGTGTCAGATTCAGATATTAAGATGCAGGTGTAGCAGGTCTGGAAATTGAAGCTGAAGCTTTTAAGCTGTGTGGCTGATCATTTGGAGGTGGTTTGTGAAGGGGGAGGTGCTTTAGGAAAGAGCAGATGAGCTGCCAGTACTGAACACATGCAAAGACAGCAGGACCTCCAGTCTGCATGAAATCTCCATGTGATGAAACGTAATCAACGATAAAAGCAGTCTGTTCTGTTTGTTATCTGTCACAACAAGTGACAACAAGGATCACCTCTCGAATAGTATCACAGAGAACGTGGCCTGCCATTTTGCTGTACTCATTGTGATACATGTCACCTTAGATGTGCTTGGCAGGGACTGACACTCACAATGGCTGCCGGTGGAAATAACATCCCCTTTGTGAGCTTTATGGACTCGGTCTTTCTTTAAGAGCGGTTCAGGTCTTTTTTGTCGGGGAACTGCTCAAACCAGTTTTTAAAGTTGTCTACATTTCACTGGCAGGTCACAGAAGCTGTGAAGTAGCTGCTGTGTAAAAGGTGCCGAAACTGAGAGCCTGAGGCAGGTGGGGCCAACAAGTGTCTCTGTTACCTGCACCGATCAGGTTCCCACAGAAAGAGCTTCTGTTATGATGAACGGCTCAGGATGTGGCTCTCGTTCACTCAGTGACGGGTAATTTTAAGGGCTCTTTCTATTACAGCTCTGGCTGTTGAGCTCTACAGTTAAGGCTGCGATTTCACAAAAAAAGGTATTATGGTAAATGAACGAATGAAGCATAGAAATTATATTCTCCAGACAGGTAATATGCTTTCTTGGTACAGACCCCAGCAAAAATCATCACATCATTATTGTTTTCTGTGAAAATTAAATTTCCACTAAAATTGTGATTCATACCACAATATCTATTCAAAATATATGACTTTTTTGTGCTGTTTCGTTCAACCCTGTGGCAATCCATACTATATTTGTTGAGACCTTTCACAAAAAACAAAAATGTCAGTCTTGTGCTAGAGGAAAAATCAGAGGATCTCCAAAGTCAATACAATTCATCCTCTGGGGATCATGAACATTTGCACAAAATTTCATCTGAATACATCCAATAGTTGTTGAGATATTTCAGTCTTCCATCCCTAGTGCTAAAAATATATATTTATTATTAGTATTAGAGCAATAAGGCTTTTCTTCTTTTTCCCGCAGTTCATATAAAATATATCATCTAACACAGATTTTTGTATCTTTATTTCACACTAATAGGCTGTAAAATCAATAAGAGGCTTTCTTTTCCTCCCCACTGCACACGTTGTATGCGTGTTAGAATAGCGTGACACAGTTTCCTACAGAAGGGCAGACTGGTTGTTATTTTTACTGATGGGTGCCTAATGTGACACGCAGTGATGCCAGATGAGTCAGTATTTAACTCCGGCTGATTACTCTCATAGTTCAGAGGGCTTGGGGGGCAACGTGGAGGAGCCTTTTAAATCGATACGTCAAAGACTAGACGCCTACTGAGCCAAATAGAATCTAGATCATGATTCTAGTTGGCGTGCTGTATTTTCTACATGGAGATATAGAGGGAATCTGACTGCTCTGTCTGTGCTCTGTCTCTGCTGTGCTGAGCGTCGGCATCCTCTTTCCTCTGAGGTCGTGATTATCGTTTTTTCAGGAAGCAGGTCAGCGGTGGGATGCCCCTGGCTCCTCTCCAGCTTAAGAACACTGCACAAACAGCATCATTTACAGTATACCCTCGAACCCTGAAGACTGACAGAGGGGGGCGGGCGGCTACTCATGTTGTCTTAGAGCATGTATAGGTATTTGGATGTATGAATGACATCCTTCCTCTGAAAGAAAAACTGTGTTGAAGGAGGCTGCAGCTCCGTGGTTTTCATTGTCTCAGAGTATATAAGTAGAGAACAGTAATAATTCAGTCCTTTTCGAGGAAAATTAAGCTGCATGCTAATGAGGAGTAAATGACCAGAAAATACAGATGCCAGTAAGTCACACATGCCTCTCAGCTGGCAGATGTGCACAGGAGACTCATTTTTGGGTTCCCCGTGGGACGGATAATGAACTAATCTGGTAGTTGTTTTTTTTTGTTGTTGTAACACACTTTCACACATCACAGCGACCCATTTCCACAGGATCAGATTTACGACCGCAGCTGAAAGTAAAGCGTGATATTTTTAAACCATGTGCTTCGCCGCATACTTTGATCCCAGATTGAGAGTGAGGCACCGTCGGCTATCTGGTTGTCCCAGAGGTTGAACCATGTGTGCGCAGATATATATCGAAATGTGTCAGGACCACGCAGCGCTGTGGCCCTGGATGATCTTGTTTCAACATCAAACTGTACAAGGAAATCTGAAACTAAGGTTGTGGTTACAGCACTGGCTGACTGTCTGTGTTATCCTCCATGAGAAAATATATTTTGAAGCTGTCTTTACTCTGGACTGTCTTCCTTTGCGCGTCTTCGTTACTTGCAGTAAATGCGTTCCCCCACCCTGCTGCTATGACATTGGCCTAGATTTCTGTCTCTGTGTTGCAGCATGTCGTTTAATGACTGTGATATCTATTCGTGGCACGCAGATTCTGTATTCCTTCAGTTATTTTCCCTCTGAGTTGGCCTTGTGTTCATGCTTAACCTCATTATCTGTTCAGTGATCTTTGTGAAACATCAGCATTGTTAAGTCTTGAGCTCATCTTCACGATAGTAAGTTACACGTCACACTGTATTACTGTGTGGGACAGGAGCACTCCAGTGTGAAAGGAAAGCAAGGTGAATGTGAGGGGATGGTATAGATATTTTTAAATAGGTCAAACCAGACCACTGCCCTCTTTCTTTTCTCTTTTAACGTGGCGTACAGGCATGGCCCAAAGCATATGCTCTTTTACAGTACACATCAGTACTCATGTCATTTGGTATCCTTATGTTTGACAGCTGATGTTATATAGTGTGTAATATTTAGGTAAATATTTAGGATCTAATAACAGAAATGCAATATAATATACATAACTATTTTCAGTGATGTGTGACGACCTTACATAATGAACCGTTTTTATTACCTTAGAATGAGCCATTTATATCTACATACACCGCGGGTCCTTCACTGTCAATATAGAATCTCTTTCTCAAAGATTGCCCGACAGTCTCTCTGAGGAGGAACAACTGTCTGCACTGTAAAACAAACTAGATGAAATATATAGATTAAAAGCAGAGGGTACCTTCATTACATCCCCCAAAAAATGGCTAGAGGAGGGAAAACAAAATGCAGCATACTTTTTTAGGCTTGAAAAATCTAATTATGTTAATAACACTATTCATAAACTACTCATTGATGGTGTGTTAATAGATGATCCAAATATCATTGCTATGCACTAGAGAAATTTCTATAGATCACTCTATGGGTTGCAATTTTTCACAGGAATCCACAGATCTTTTCTTTGACTCGTTGATCCTATTCGCATTGAAGAAGTTGCTGAGTCTATTAAGCATTTGAAAAACAACAAATCTCCTGGAATTGATGGCATTACTTCAGAATTTTAAGTTATTTGCTGAACAACTAACCCCTTGAGGTCTTCATAGAAAGTATAGGAAAAAATGCTCTCCCTCCCACTATGGCTCAAAGTTTAATAACGCTTACTCCCAAGCCCAAGAAAGACACTCTGTTAATTGATAATTGCCATCCAATTTCTCTCCTTAATAATGATAATAAGAGTTTGGCTCTGCTATTAGCAAAGAGACTAAAGGGGGTTCTGGATTCAATTATTGACGAGACACAGTCTGGTTTTATGAGGCATAGACACATTTCAAACAACATTAGATTGGTTTTGGACATTCTAGATTACTCAGATTTCATATTTGAGAACAGCTTCATCCTATTTCTAGACTTTCACAAGGCCTTTGGTACTGTTGAACACCAGTTCCTTTCCAATCTCATGGAAAATTTAGATTTGGGGACTTCGTTTGCAAAGCTATTGAAACCCTCTATATGAATGGTACAAGCTCCATTAAAGTTAGACATGGCTCCTCTCCAAGATTTGATTTAAGGAGGGGCATTAGGCAAGGTTGCCCTATCCCCTCCTACCTGTTCCTGTTGGTAACCCAGCTTCTTACAAATTCTATTACTGAAAGCTCTCTAGAGGGTATTCTTATAGCAGGCAAAGAGATCGTGATAAGCCAACTGGCAGACGATACTGTGCTTTTTCTCATAGATGATACACAGATTTCTGCTTCACTTAGAGCCATTCTCTAAAGCATCTGGTCTATTTCTGAACATTAAGAAATGCGAACTCATGGCTGTTAAAAACTGTTTAACTTCTTCTTATTGTGGCATCCCAGTTAAAAATCAACTGACGTACTTATGAATAACCATCGTCAAGGATCAAAAACCCAGAGGCCTAATTAATTTTAACCCTATTATCAAAAGGACCCAAACAAAACTAAATAAGTGGTTACAGGTTATCACTAAAGGGTCGAATCCTTATCTCTAAGGCTGAGAGAATATCTAGGCTGACATATGCTGCTCTGTCCCTGTGTCTTGATGACAAATTGTGCCAGAAAATAGACCAGATGCTATTTAATTTTTTGTAGAAAAACCGTATACATTATGTTAAGAGGAGTGTTATCATGAATACCTATGACTATGGTGGACTGAACTTTCTGGACTTTTCTACGTTAAATAAGACCTTTAAGATTAATTGGATTAAACAACTTATAAAGAATCCGGACTTGATGTGGAACTTGATCCCCAGTCATGTATTCTCTGTGTTTGGTGGCCTTAACTTTATGTTGGTTTGTAATTATGATATTGACAAAGTACCTGTTAAGCTCTCTGCCTTTTTGTCATGGGCCCTATTTTACAAACGTAACTTCTCTCTGCACAGATATTTTATCTGTAACAATCGTGACATTCTGTATAAAAACATGTCCCTTTTCCTGGGATATTGGTTCAGGGATAACATTTCACTAGTAAGTCAGCTTGTAAATGAGCATGGTTTTCTTTTTACCTGTCAGGAGTTTCTATAACTATATGTGATCCCTGTAACACCCGGAGACTTTTCTCTGGTTTTGGATGCCATTCCTTCAGGTGTACTTGTATTGTTCAGGAATGTTCATAGACGTGACCTTCAGGTTGTATCTGCAATTGATCCTGGTGACTTTCCAGTAGGTAAGGTCTGCTTCTCTTCCCGTCCACGTAACAACAGAGCTATTCGTGCCTTGTTCCAACAAGATATAGTGCCTATTCCATATGTCATTTATTACTGGAACCAGTTTGTCAATGATAAATACTGATTTATTAACAAGATAATTTTGGCAGTATGTATGTACATTTATTAATGATTATATATATACAGGTTTCAGCTTGTTCTGGCAGAATGTCCTTTTTGGGGTTTTCAGTAACGAAAAGCAACACTGCGACCATTATTTCATAATAAAAAATGTTTTTGTTTCTGGCAAAATTTCACAAATGCAAATTTACAAAAAACACTATTTTATAGTCTTTGAGAAAGAAACTTTATTTTAGAACTCTTCCAACAAGTCGGCTCTGAAGGTACTTAATATCTGTAATCGCTTGAAGGTCTTTCTGTGATATTCTTTTGTTTGTTTGTTTTTCTTTTTATATATATTTTTCTCTTATTTTGTTGTAGTCCCCCCTATCTATATGTACCTTTGTATATCTTATGTGTTGTATGTCTCTATATATGTTGCATTGTTAATAAAACAAAACAAAAAAAAAACAACACCACCACGGGTCCTCTTACATGGATGTTGCCATGTTTCTACAGTAGCCCAAACGGACAAGATGCTCTACAGAGCTTGTTTGATCACTGCCTTAAATATGTACAAAAACACAAGCCAAAGTAGTAGTGGTAGAAGTAAAAGTAGAAGTAGTAGTAGTCGTCTGGTTTATCAGAAGTAAGAACAGGATCTTTTTTTTGGACAAATGGAGGCCCACACGTATTATTTAGGAAAAAGTCAGCAGAGCATGTCGGTCACCATAACTCCTGCACACTTGGTAAGGGACGGGGGAGCGGTGACTGATGGTGCATTCATGTGGGGTCGGAATATTCAGATTTTTTTTTTCCTCCTTAAATTTTTATTGCAAAAAGAGTAATAAAGTGCACATGGGAAGTATACAGAATTGTTTACAAATACTATATATAATAAGACACAAATAATAAAATGTTGCCAGGGGTATATATATAAAGATAATAAAAGAGGACCATATGTTGATAGTTTTCCCAGCCTTTTTGTTGCTGGATTTAGAAATTAAATTGATATACTGTACAACCTCATGGATAAAAGGTACAAAGTATTTTTTACTGCTTAATTTACAATGGCCATTAGAATTAATACATTTATTATAAAGTACTTATTTCTTCAGAGGAGCACGAGAATGCACAGTGAGCCATTTGTTACAATTTGAAACTCTCACCACTAGATGCCACTAAAGCTTTCACACTGAACCTTTAAGTACAGATTACAAATATATCTTTAATTAGTTTTTTTAAAGGCTCAGTAATTTCCTAAAACAGTTGGGCATGGTAGTTTTTAGCAAAAGTTAGGCTACTCAAAGAATAATAAAAATTTATGTGTTTTTAATTGCTTTAACTTCACAGACAATACCTGTTACTAAGATCAATTAATTGTTGGATTTTGGCTTCTTGTGGGATTTGTTGTCAGAAAAGAAGAAGAAAAATATAGAATTTCCCCAGCCTTAACCTTTAATTCAGAGGGTAAATATGGATTCAATATATACATGAACAAAACAGTGATATAATTGGTTTGAGACAAACATACTTAAATTAAAATGTTGTTTGTTTTTTCCAGATTTGCTACCAAAGAGCCCAACGGTTTGTTACTCTACAACGGCCGCTTCAATGAGAAACATGACTTCATCGCCTTGGAAATCATCAACGAGCAGATACAACTCACCTTCTCTGCAGGTGGTTTATTTGTTCTTTATCATTATGATTTACGGCAATCGCTTTTCTCCTGTTTCATACCATTTTTGTCCTGAGTTTGTTCTAGTCATTCACTTCTTTGACTGTTTCCCAGGTGAGACCAAAACTACAGTTTCGCCGTACATCCTCGGAGGTGTTAGCGACGGCCAGTGGCACGTGGTGGAGGTTCACTACTACAACAAGGTACAGAAAAAATTTACAAAAGAACTACTCCTCAAACACTGTGTATCTGTAGAGACTGGTTTATAATTAGGTTTTCAAATCTTATTGTCTTCTAAATACAGAAGAATAACAAGTATAAATGTTTCAGTAGTGAGCTTGCACACTGACGAGGGCATTGTCTGAAATATTTGCTTGCTTTTTGCACTTCTGCAGTCTAAATAAATACTTTTAATTTTTAATTTTGCTTCTAATTGGCGTTTGCCAAATATGCTGGTTTAAGGGAATAGTTTTACATTTTGGGAAATCCACCTATTTTCTTCTTCCAGAGAGTTAGATGATAAGGTTGATGCCTGGTGACCTGTGTGGTAAATATGAAGCGACTGCAAGCTAGTTCGGATTTGTCCGAAGTTAACAAAATCCACCTACCAGCACCACTAAAACTCAGTAATTAACATCATTATGTGCAGATTTTGTTACCTCTGGACAGAGCCCAGCTAGGTGTTTCCCTCTGTTTTGGTCTTTATGCTAAGCTAAGCTAACCCGCTGCTGGACATAACTTTGGATGTATCAGCCATCTCATCTGCAAGAAAGTGAAGAAGAGTTTTTCTAACTATTCCTTTTAACAAGGGTGAGCAGGATGAACCCTCCCTATATTATGAGAAAGTTTTTTATTCTGTATGCTTCCTTCTTTTAATTATTACAGAATAGCTGACATACCTTTGGTTAAATCTGTCTGCTGCTGCTCCCCTCATCAGGAGTGGCAGCACAATACCAGACATAGTTACTGAACATGCTCAGCGTGAAATCAGGGCACAGGTTTGATCTGCTTCAGACGACAGACAGTGTAGTTTTAATGCACTAAAGCCTGCAGTGGTAACTGGCAGCTGACATGCTTTCACAATAAAAAAGCTTCATCCTCAGGACATCCATAGAGGACTGACTAAACCAGAGTTCTGCAGACAGCAGGAAACCCTGAGCTGTGTAAGTTTGCCTCTTCTAAAGAATCACTGCTGACAGGCGGATGATCTGGAAGAGAGCCAACGTGCCAACTAGACACTGACAGAGGGTGGGGGGGTCCTCCTGAATAACATTAATGAGTGGGAAGGCAATGTTTTTTCAGACATGCTCAGACGGGACTAAATATGTTTTGGCTAATACATTTCTCTATAAGAACATCACAACAACTCAACCGGTGGAGGAATGTATGGAGCTGTTGTCTCTGCTCTCCCAGTACTTTCCCACCCAGGACCGACACACTGGATGTCACATTTTAGTCTATTGAGGAAGTCGCTTTGCATCATAAAGATGTTGCCAGGCAACCCCCCCGCTGCTCACATTTTCTATGCAGTGTCTATGATAACATGGCTGTGTCAGATTTTAGCCAGAAGAAGTGATGAAGAGGGAGAATCTTGTCGAGTTTTGGATGACAACTTGTTGCTTCTGTGCCAAGAAGACATTATAGTCTCATTAATCACTTTGGGACAAAACCCTTCAACTCAAATTCTTTTGTTGTTTCCTGACCTGGTAGTTTTACATCTGTAAGTGTGCTGCATGTTTGAAGATTACATGATTCTGTTAATGTGAGGTTTGTACAGTATGAGTGCAACATGTAGATGTGACTAACAGAACAGCTGCACTGTTCTGTGAGTACTGGCACTGAGAGGCAGAACAAATGCATTGGTCTGAAACACTTTTCTATGTAACTGTGAGTTAAAATAATTGATAATTTATTAAGCGTTAACTAATCACATTAACTCATATTAATTTGATAATTTCTTAATGGTGACTAACAGGATTTTATGATGTATCCATGTCATCATGAATTATGCATTAGTTACACATATATACAGTATTATGTTATATATTAACTATATATGTTTTATACCCGCATTATAAAGTGTAAGCAGTGAATTTATTATGTATCCTTTTAGTACTAACATCCTGAAAGTGTCCGGGCAGCTCTAGCTGAACTAATCCTCCTTCTACATCCTGTGAGTCGCTGAGGTAGAAACATGGCTCCTCCCGCTGGAGGTATCCCATGGCGGCCCACTCTGACCCGTCCCTGTCCGCAGGGGGTGGGGCAGGGTGAGGCGGGGAGGGGACATTTTAGATTGAAATGTGGCTTTCAGGATGGTGGGGGACTGTGGAGAATGGCAATGACCGCTGCCTTTGTGTTTGGCTCTGCTTCCTTTGGGACCATGGGCAGTGAATGATGCGGCCCCGGGGAAGGTGCCCCTCTCTCTCTGTTCTCCAGCGAGGACAGAAAAGCGGAGCGGGACAGGAGCGAAAGGAGGGTAAAGAAAAGCAGAGAGAAGTATTGACTCGGGCTTTGAACGGGGACGCTGCGCTTCAGGGCCGACCCCTCTTGTTGCCATGGTTTCCCTAGTCAATCTTATATCCCATATTTGTGTTGCTTGCTGCCATGCTCCTCCTGCGCAACCCCTGTCACCCTCTGTGACAGGGAACTCATATTCCCATAATCCTCTGTAGCAGCGAGTGAGAGCAGTGTTTAATGTGGTCTTGAGCAAATATGTGTGTTCCAATCAGCGCTGACAGGACGGGGTTTTGTGCAGCAGAAAGACATCCTGACAGACAGTCATTATTGGAGAGTCAACAGCCGTGACTGATGACAGCAGAGGTCAGTGAAAGGAGCGTCCAATCTGGAGCTCTGCCTGTTTCAGAGCTTTCACAGTGAAGGGAAAACCGTGGAAAACAGCATGTCGGATGATTTCACCTTTGGCAATTCACACCACATGTTCACTTGTTTCATCATTTGTAGCAAATTGGCTTGAAGGAGCATCAACTGAAAAGTAAAAGCCACCTTCAGTGTCTGTTTCCATCTACTTAACATTTCAGTGCTGAACAGAAAGTGTTCTGACTTCCTGTGGGAACAGCACTTGATAACAGGGTCTGTTGTACTTAAAAGAAAAGCTGGCTAGCATAATGAGCATGGTCACCAAAATGATGACAGTAATAAAACCATGAACATCTTGACAGTTCTTATCCTGTTACATCTCAGTCTGAACTGAGGTGTTGTAAGATGCTGATAAAGTCTTCTGTTCCACATGCAGTCTGCATTATGATAAATAATTGTGACTTTTTGAAACATATCTTGAGAAATACTTGATGGATTGCCATTAAATTTTGCACAGACATGACTTTTACTCTAGTGCCACCAGTTCACATTTTTATTTTGTGTGAAATATTTCAACAACTGTTGCCATGAGAATTTAGGCAAACATACATGCCGCACTCAGGATGAGCTGTAATTTAACTTTGCTGATGCCTTAACTTTCCGACTAGTGCCATCATCATGTCCAAATGTACATTTGTCCGGTACTTTGGTGGTGTTTTGTTACCATATTTGTTCTTCAGATTACACGTCTTTGTGCTGCTTTTATGTTTTATGACTAAAAGACAGTTCTCCCCTCTGGAGGAGGATAAAGTTTTATTATATGTTCCTATTCTACGTCTCACGCATGTCAGAGTAGATACAAACCCTGAACTGACATTTCTTTTTAACCGAGAATGATCAAGTGATTCAGGTGAGGTGTTGTGATAACATATAAATGGTTCAGAGTTATTATTGGTCTCATCTCATTCACGTCACTAACACTCAGCACACTGTGATCACAAGACACGAAGTGAGCGCAGGAATTTAAATGAACTGCAGCGCCTCAGATACAGATTAATATTGTTAGAGACTCACAGAGATTTAATCTAATCTACTCAATAAGAAAATCATGTGAGAGAAATTTAATTGTGGCAGAGCCTTGGGCTAAAATTATTTTTGTCATTGCTTGACGTGTGTTTTGGCTTAATAGATTTCCTGTGATGGAGCTGCTTAATCTACACCGTATTTCTAGCTGGGTGATCAGAGAACAGAGCTTTTACATTAAGGGATCAGACAGCAAAGACGAGGCTTCATAACATCAGAGCAGTCAGGAAATTATAATTCCTAAGGCTCATGCCGTCAGCAGCGGAGATCTATTTTAGTTTAACTTCACATAGACCTAAATAGCCAGACAAGAGAAGCAGTCTTTATGTCTGTTTTCAAGCCATCAGCAATGAGCCTATTCTTCATATCATCTCTGAACATGAGAGGAGCTAATGCCTGATAAACCCTGTCTGACCAGCTGATGGCTCAGTGGCCCGTCCTCGCCTGCAGGCAGCTGAATCGGCCACTGCTCAGCTCTCAGCTCAGCTCGCGACACCAGCTTGAACCTATACTTAGGGTTAATATGAGCTCTACGTGACCTCGGCGAAACTGCCCCTGTTTGAAAAGAGGTCGCAACCTTTTATCGACAGGATCATCATTCTCTCCCCTGCAGACCCCTCCTCCTTTTGTTGCTCCCCCCATTGATTTCTCATACAATGAAGAAGATCCTTTGTTGACAGGGTTGATGTCCTGCAGAGAGCGAGCTCTTCTCCTGTGTTTGTGTTTGTTTGTTTGTGTGTGTGTGTGTGTGTGTGTGTGTGTGTGTGTGTGTGTGTGGGTCGCTGCCTTTAGCTCGAGCTGTTATGATATGAATTATTAAAATACTCAACAACAGCGAGCTAAAGATGAACGCGGATTGAACCGAGTGTGATGCAAAAGATCATTTATGTGGTTGTTTCAAAGCTCCCGTTTTTAATCTGGCTCATAAAGCCACATACAGATTAGCACTGGCTGAGATTCCCAGAAGTTTCTGTACTGCTTTATGGATTAATCCTTTGTTAAATGCAGAAGAATAATGAGATATTTTCATAACAACCCTTTTCTGAGTCCTATTTATAAATGCTTTGTGACCAAAAAAATTCAGCATCTCAAAAATAGCAGCACAGCAATGCTGTTTTTTCTTTTTATCAGTGTTTCATGGTCTTTTGCTCACAAACCTTTTGGAAAATCTCAAATGAATATGATACTATAGGAAGATAATAGCTTTTCTCTTATCCATCCATCTAAATCAAGCTGTTTTCACTGTTTGTGCTGAACTGCACTAATTTAAATCCTTGTGCATACTGATGAAATCTTCTTAAAATAGAACTACGATATTATTATGTGATGAATTCTGTCAATGCAAAAGCGCAAAAACATAGATTGCACTGTCAGAACATTACCAAGGTGCCACAAACTGCTGTCGAGTGTACACAAAGGCTTCAGTGTGCATAATACAGGCGAGGCAACAAGGCATCATGCATTCTTAATCCTCATTGTTTTGACCGACGCCTCCCCAGAAAACAGAAGGAGGGCGCTCCATAATTTATCTTGACACTCATGAGTTTGTCTCTCACTCCACAGCCGGTCCTAAACCCGGCCGGCCTGCCGCAGGGCCCCTCGGATCAGAAGGTCGTCGTAGTGACAGTGGACAACTGCGACACCTCTGTGGCCCTCAGGTTTGGTCACATGATCAGAAACTACACCTGCTCTGCTCAGGGCAGTCAGTCGGGATCCAAAAAGTAAGTCCTCAGGAAGTATATCAGCAGAATTATGATATGGAAGATTAATCTTAGTGACAAGATTTTCCTGAATGACATTTTGCTCTTTGTCTTAAAATATTCGCTCATTACTCCTGTATTGGATTCAGTAATTTAATTGATTACTTTCTTTGCAGTTGGCTCATTAAGAGAGAGTAAACTTGTTTTGAAATAAAGTTCCACATCTCCAGGGTGTTAGCTAAGCTTTGCTTAGTTCCTTCATAGGGATGTTTATCCTTTTTTTCTGTTTTTTGTCTCCAGAGGAAGAAATAACACTGCAACTCTATCTCTGTGATGAATTTTTCATGCAATCCTCCCCCATCAGCGTTAATGATGTAAAGGCAGAGCACAAGTGCATAAATGTTCATGGAGTTCTTTGTTTTCAGATCACTGGACCTGACTGGCCCCCTGCTCCTCGGAGGGGTCCCCAAACTCCCAGAGGACTTTCCCATTCGCAACCGGCAGTTTGTGGGCTGCATGAAGAACCTGCGTATTGACAACCAGCACATAGACATGGCCAGCTTCATCGCTAACAACGGCACACTGCCAGGTGCGTCGTGACCTGCTTTTTGGCATCCAAAGATTATCTTTTGTCTTTAAACTGTGACTGTTTTGCAGTCAAACAAGGTGAGTGAACCAAGTGAGAGAGACTGGCAGAGGAAAGAAAATAACAATGAGCATAATGAGCACAGCGGGGAAGTAGAGTCAGTGGGAAATGATCATTGTACCTGCTATGAATAGTTTATTACCCTCTAACTCTTTGCTACGTTGATGAAATAATGAGGTAGGGCAGATCAAACAGATAGATCAACCTCTTTATATTCTCGTCCTCCTAGGATGCTCAGCCAAACGACATTTCTGCATCAATAACCCATGTCTGAACGGAGGAACCTGCGTGAACCTCTGGGGCTCCTTCAGTTGTGATTGCCCACTTGGATTTGGAGGGCAGAACTGCGAAAGAGGTGAGCGAGTCAAGTAGAAAAGTGGCGGGCTCCAGGGTGGAAATGTGTAGACACGAGATGAGACTGACACGTACTTGTCTGCAGTTTTGACCTGAGACTGTCCTCCTCTATCTCTGTGACCCAAGACTGAACCTGCCGTTGAGTAAGAACCCACCAGGTCAAACAGTAGAAACAGATACTCACTGCAGAAGCAGGCGAAAAATCAACTGTGTGCACTGCAGTTGTTGGTGTGTGTTAATTAATTTAATTTTAATTTAATTGAAATGTTAATTTCAGACATAAAAAGCCTGTTGATTACACTACAATTGTTTTAATACCTGATTTATGAGAGAATCAGTGACAGTTGTGAGAATCAAGCTTATGGTTGAATTTTCTCCAGTTCAGGAGAAAGACCAATTGCTTTTTGACTTTTGAAGACATACGTTGCTTATGTTTCTGTTCCTGTGTTCACCCGTGTCTGTTTTTCGTCCCATGTGATCTGCTGCAGCTGTTATCTGTGCTGATTTATGGTTTACAGCAACTTGAGAAGAGCCAGAGGAAGAGAAATGACCCATGTAAACGACAGTGGCAAAACAACACACCTTTGTTTTTAGCTCAAAGTAGAAGAAGTTAGAAGTTGCTATGCAGGAAAGTAGACATGGATATTTAATTAAGGACAGATGTGTTGCTTATCGTGCATAAAGAGTGTAGACGTGGGACATAATGCTGGGTGATCACATGGTACTGATCTCCAAAGATGATTTAATGAGCTTGGAGAACTTGAATATATTATAACAAACAACAGTCTTGAACAATCATCAACACCATTAGAGGTGCTTTTTGAAATGCAGCTGTTTATGTTTGTCTCTGTAGGGAAATGGTGTTGAGCCAAAATAATAGATCAACGGAAAATGAACAGGCAGCTGCTTTGATAATCAGTTCAACATTTTCAAGAAAAAATGCCAAAACATTTAGTGATTCCAGCTTCTTAAATGTTTATTTTCTCTTACATGATCTTACATGTAAACCCAATATTTTTGAGTTTGGGGTTTTTAGCCGGATATAACAAATAATGTGAATCTGTCACTTTCAGCTTTGGGAAAATGTACTGCTATAAATATTGATCTGTTGGTGTCTGCTGGCTACAAGTATATAGGAAGTAACTAGGTGTGCTTAAACGCCAGCATTAACTTACTCACACAGTGCTAATTAATAATTAGTAATTAATCAGGCAGAGTTTAAGGAATTATTTCCAACTTTTGATCATTATGTGTAAATTTGAAACCTTTTGACTGAAATTGCAGTTTGTCTCTTTGTATTTCACCTATCACCAGCCAACTATGACAGTCATAGTGCATCAGGTTTATTTTCCGTCCCTAATCAATCATCTCGATTGAGTGCTTTTCTTCACTTTGTGCAGTGTCCTTTTGAGTCATGTGTTAACATGTGAAAAAGTGGGCATGAGCACTTTAACTTCCTTCTTGAACCACACAAATAAAACTACATTTGAAATGCTGACCTGACAGATTTAGAGTAGTCATTGGGGTTTTTAAACGTGTCTCCAGACACGTTTTAAGTCATAAAAGTGCTCTTGCTTTGAATTATAATTTATGTCTGATATATCTTTGTCTCTGCACGAACATCATTCTGCAGACTAAAGCTCAAACATCACAGTCAAAGAAAAAGAAGAGAAAAAACACATTTTTGACTTTATGGCGAATCACATGCTGTTTTAAATTTATGATTTGAGTTCAGACAGCCACAAAAAGCTTGCAGATTAGTAAGTAAAGCGTCTTTCTGTGTGATAAACAGAGTTTTTTTAGCTGTGATAACTTGGACCTAATCAGAGAACATACTGGACTTGCTGGTTGACACTAATGACTCACTGTCTCATGCCGCCTACTGTAAATCTCTCCTCATCAATCTGCATCACTCCTTCCAACCTCTTCCTCTTTACATTTGATCTGTTTTACATCTTTACAACATATTTTTCCTGTAGTCATGGCCAGCCCACAGCGCTTCCTGGGTACCAGTCTGTTGCAGTGGAACAACATGGCGGCCGCGGCGGCCTCCGTCCCGTGGCACGTAGAGCTCATGTTCCGCACACGTCAGGCCAGCGCTACACTGCTGCACATCTCTGCTGGCCTTCAGCACAACCTCACACTGCAGGTGAGAGCAACATATAGTTACACCTCTTCTGACTGCTCATGGATACACGCAAACACGCTTTCTGGCTACTTGAGTCCAAGTTGCAATCAGTTTTACTGTCGTTGAAATGTTGCAATGCACAGCAATGTCAATTTATCCTCAAGGGGAACCTTTTGATTAAATATATATATATATATATATATATATTATAGGGTATTTGTCACTTAATCTGATCAATGAAGAGCAGATAACCAGAGTTCTGTCACAGAGTGAGAAAACATATTTCTTCATGAGTGTGAGGTCCAGTGAGAGCGTGACATCAGGCCTCATCAGTTTCCAAAAGATTGTAGGATTGAGGCTCCACCTGTTGGCCATCTGAGTAGGAGCGTGTCACTGAATATCAGAGCATGTTGGGACAAATGATCAGACACTAGTAACACCTGAGGCATTTTCAGCCCTCTGTTCGGCTGCTTTTTGAGCTTGTATAGACTGACGCCTCTTTGATGTTACATAACTGTCCGATAATCTATTTCCAGCCCTGCACACCTATGATGGGCAGCAATCCAAAGTTTGAACTTTGACTGTAAAGTGTGCAAAAAAAATTATTTTAAAAAAAACGTCTGTCAGAGGTGGATGTTTCTGTTCTTCGTGTGATGCATTGTTGATTCATGGTGATCTTTTTCCCCCTCTGCTTTGCTCTATTATTGAACATCGGTTCAATCTCCCTCCTGCTGTTTGTTCCCTTTTCCCTGGCTCTCTCCCTGCCTTTGTAGCTGCGCGGGGGGAGTGTGTTGATGGCCCTGCACAGAGGGGAAGACTCAACGCTCTCCCGCGTGGAGGAGGTGCAGGTGAACGACGGAGACTGGCATCATTTGCAGCTGGATATTAGCAGCTTGGGGGGAGCAGCAAGCCACCACAAAGCAGTGTTGTCTTTAGACCAGGGACTCTACCTGGTGAGTTGTTGCCTCCTAGTTGCTGTAAATCACTATGAACTACTATTCTTGTAGTTATGCAGCCATGAACTCTGTGTTGTGCACCTTCTCAGGCCAGCATGGAGGTGGACGGGAAGCTGCAAGACTCCAAGCTTAAGACTGTGAGCGTGGGTGGTTTGGCAACGCCTGATGGGAAAGTTCAGCATGGCTTCCGTGGCTGTATACAGGTCCGTCCCTGTAGACCCCATTCATTAGATTATTTGTGATCATGACTAAAAGCAGGCAGTTTCAAGTATTTCAGTGAGCAACTAATTTTTGGTCAATTGGCTGAAGGCAGAGCAAACCACATGTTGAAATATCATTACAAATCTGTTGATATAATGAAACAATGTGTACACAAACAGGTGCCTCAAATTCTTTTATAGACTCACCCCAAAAAGGAACCAGTGTTTGCAGCACATTCCTGGGGCCTGTTTTACCAAATCTCCAACAGGCAAAAGATTATTTACTCTTTACTTATTTTGACCATTTCACCGCAAATGTACCTGCTATTTGTGAGTAGCAGTCATCTGTGAAACCCGACACTGCTATCATTTGCTATCTGGACAAAAGCGTTGCATAACTGTTTTTCCATTGATGTGCGTACATGTGTTGGTTTGTTTGCCTGCAGGGTCTGCGTGTGGGCGGGGCACTGAGTCTGTCTCAGGCGAGGAAGTTGAACGTGGAGCCGGGCTGCAGCGTGCCCGACCCCTGCAGCTCCAGCCCCTGTCCTGTCAACAGCTACTGCAGCGATGACTGGGACAGCTTCTCCTGCACCTGCCTCGCTGGTCAGTCTGCATAGATGTTCAGAAAACCATTATAGTAACATTTTGCAGGGCTGGAAGGTTATTTAAAATGCTTCATATTCCATTAAACATATAATGAAGCAACACCAAGGAAATGGTTACCAAATATTTTAAACCTTTTTCACATAATCTTTTCTTCCTACCCCTTCTTGCCACAGTATACTGGCAATACCCATGTTCTGAGAGCACAAGCACTAATTTTCCTTTGTTTCACCCTTTATTTTTACAGGCTACTATGGCACCAACTGTACTGATGTATGCTCATTAAACCCCTGTGAGCACGAGTCGACGTGCACCAGGAAGCTGAGCTCCTCTCGTGGTTACACCTGTGACTGTCCCAGCAACTACTTTGGCCATTACTGCGAGAAAAAGTACACGCAGTTTTCCACATTTATGATAAACTGTGGGTTTTGACCGTGAATCTTTGTTACTTGGGAGGGTAAACTGATAACGTGTGTGTCTGCAGGACCGACCTGCCTTGTCCCAGAGGCTGGTGGGGTCACAAGACATGCGGCCCCTGTAACTGTCAGACGGACAAGGGCTTCGACTCGGACTGCAACAAGACGAGTGGAGAGTGTCGGTGCAAGGTGAGCGTGCCAACCTGCAGTTTCGATTCATCGCTCTGATAAGTGTGAGGATGCATAATGTTAGAAATGAAGGTTTAAATCTGTGTCATTACATACAACATATTAATAACGTACTGTAGGTTGTGTATAATAACTATCAATCACTAAAATCAATGTACTGCAACATTTTTTGAGTTTTCTTACTACTGACTTTTAAAAAGCATCAACATAACAGAAAAAAACAACATCAATTTAACATGAATATCTTTTAAACATGAGGGAGAGACAGAAAAAGTGGGTTAATAAGATTATAAATAAATATTTAACTAAAATAACGTACATAAAGTATGTTTATGATGCATATTTACATCTGGTCTCAAGGTTGAAATGTAAATAAGGGATTGATAAATGTAAATAATCCATTTAATAACCTATTTACCAGGTATTTCTTTGTTCAGCCACTTTTTTTTTACTTCTGTCTTTCGTTTTTGTTTTCTTTTAATTTATTAATTTAAGTTTATTTAGTTTTCCAAAGTTCCAAATAAAGTTAGTCCATCGATATAAGATGGCTATAAGAAGCTTCACAACAGACATTGCTATAAAAATGTGTTAAAGGGCCATTAATGTAACTAAACCAGTCTGTATGTGAAGGCACAAACACTGACTTCAATTGTTGTATAAGCAAAATGGTCGTGTGAACCCTTTCACACAGTACTGAGCAATTGGGGAACTTCTGATCAACAGGTGAAAGTCCTGGATTTTAGCACTCAGCCACTAATAGAAGTAATTTAGTATTTATCCCTCTTCCTCTACCTCCACAGTTTTTATTTATTTTCCCAGTTACCAGCAGCTCCTCCTTTGTCCACTGTATTGTGGGTGAATAGCGTACATTAACAGTGCATTCAAAAATCTAGCAAATTCAGTCTGCAAACTGACTATATGAAGGAAAGTTATTATTATTTAAATTATTATTTGCTTAGAATATGGATGTAGTTTGGCAGTGGGACAGCTCAAGTCTAAAGTGTAGATGGGGAAAGTAATTGCTTGGACAAAAGAAGCTTGTCCTTGACCAGATGTTTTTGAACAAGCAGCTGCAGCTTCTTCTCCGAGGGAAATATGTGGCGATGTATGAAAATGAAGAATGGAATTTTTTTTTTCGATTTTTAAAATTTGTTCGTAAGCCTTTCCTCTCTCCACTCCCATTTACAGGACAACCACTACCGTCCTGAAGGCAGCGACACCTGCCTGCTGTGTGACTGCTACCCGGTCGGCTCTTTCTCCAGAGCGTGTGAC
Organism: Micropterus salmoides; assembly: GCF_014851395.1. NCBI lineage: Eukaryota > Metazoa > Chordata > Actinopteri > Centrarchiformes > Centrarchidae > Micropterus > Micropterus salmoides. The sequence goes on from NW_024043372.1 coordinate 21,962,536, forward strand.
AGAGAGAGTGGCCAGTGTCAGTGTAAACCCGGTGTCATCGGACGCCAGTGTGACCGCTGTGACAACCCTTTCGCTGAGGTTTCTCCGAATGGCTGTGAAGGTCAGAAAACATCATATTACTGTCGAGTTGCTGCAGTGCTTAATGTATAATCTGTTTCATTTATAGCTACAAATATATTAAATAAATTTTAATTTTTCTCATCATCTCCCTCTGTCTCTCTCCTCTCCCTCCCGCTCCATCTCTCTCAGTAATCTATGACAGCTGCCCTCAGGCCATCGAGGCTGGGATCTGGTGGCCCAGGACTAAGTTTGGTCTCCCTGCAGCAGTTGCCTGTCCCAAGGGAACACTCGGTATGATGGTTTTTCAGGCAGCTCGTCAAATTACCATATAATAATGGGAATATATGAAACTCGCCTCAAGCCCTCTCTCAGCTGCAGTCTATTCCTCGCCTCTCGAGTGATAACTCTGTCTCTCTCCTCCTTCTCAGGCACAGCGATCCGCCACTGTGATGAGCACAAGGGCTGGCTGCCTCCCAATCTCTTCAACTGTACCTCCGTCACCTTCAGCAAGCTGAAAGCCCTGGTGTGTAGCGTCTCTGTCAGTTTTAAAAATAACCACTTGCAATTTTCACAATAACATTCTCATTCTGAAGGATGTGGAAGAAGAAAATGATTTAAACATGTTGATGTTTAGCCAGTATATAGTTGTTAAATTTTACCATCTTAGTTTTGTGTGTTAGCATGTTAACATTTGCTAATTAGTCATTCGTTTTGCAAGTTTTGGTCAAACAAAGTATTAGACCAATTTATCCAAAGTTATTACATTTCATCCTGAGGGGACCATGAATGTCTGAACCAAATTTCATGGCCATCCATCCAATAGATATTTCAGTCTGTACTGACCACCAGACATTGCCATCCCTAGAGCCATGCATGGCACCAGATAGGCATCTATTGGTTACTAAATGGTTGTGTTTTCCTTTCCTTTTGCCAGTCTGAAAGGTTTTCCCATAACGTGTCGCTCCTGGACTCTGGACAGACAGCAGCCATGTTGGCCAACGCCACGTTACACACAGAGAAGTACTACGGCAGCGATGTGAAAGTAGCATATCGGCTGACGCAGAGTCTGCTGCAGCACGAGAGCAACCAGCAGGGCTTCAACCTCACAGCTACGCAGGACGTCCACTTCACTGAGGTGAGCAACACATGATCTCTCTACTGGAAACTTCAAAACACAGCACAAACAAAACAAGAACAATAGATTGTTGCAATTTCTGCAGTAAACAAAACTGGTTTATAAACAGGAAGCCAGTCCTGCCTGGTGGGCCTTTCATGCTGTATCTGCAGGGAATACATCACACTTCATTTCACTCTCCGCTGCGGCATCCTGTCACACTGAACTCTCGCTGTTTTCTGACAGAATCTGGTCCGCGTGGGAAGCGCCATCCTGTCTTCAGACACACGGCCGCACTGGGAGCTGATCCAGCAGTCGGAGGGCGGTACAGCGGCGCTGCTGCGCCACTACGAGGAATACGCAAACACACTGGCACAGAACATGAGGAAGACCTACCTCAGCCCCTTCACCATCATCACACCACACATAGGTGAGCGTTTTACGACATGCTGACAACCATTAAAGGCTGGATCAATATATTAATTAATCAGTATTTGGTTATTTAGGTTCAGTTTGAAATTTACAGTTTAGATATGTGCACATGCTGATGCGTAATTTAAGTTTATTGTCAGCAAAATAGGTGTAATATTTACTTCCTATTATGTTTCCTTCTTAATATAATTTTATTTTAATTACTAAACTTCATTATTCAATTTTGTCTGTCTGTTTGTCAAATCTTTTGTTTTGTCCTTCCAACAGTTTAAAATATCCAGAAATATTACATTTACTATCACAGAAAACAAAACAAAAATTAGTACATTCTCACGATTGAGGAGCCAGAACAAATCAATGTTACGAATAGTTACGAATAATTTTTCTGTCCATCAACTAATCGTCATTAAATGTTCCAACATGAATCAAGAAAAAAGTGTGTCCCTCCTATAATTTTTTTAAGGCAAAAAAAGAGAAATAAATAATTTATTGTTTCCACCAGAAATAAACTCCATGCCAGTGTGAACTTTGAAACATTAAGACAGAAAATACTGTATAATTCAACAGTTTAATGAGAAATTAAAAGTTGATGACATGGTGTCCATTTTCAACAGCTTCCTGTGTGTGTTTGTCTCCGCAGTCATCTCCGTGGATCGTCTGAAAAAGATGAATTTTGCCGGAGCCAAACTCCCGCGGTACCAGTCCCTGAGGGGCCCTCGTCCTGCGGACCTGGAGACGGCCGTCACGCTGCCTGACTCAGTCTTCCAGCCGCCTGTGGACACAAAGGGCCACAGACACCTGGATGTCTTCCCAGAGTCCTCGCTGAGGAACCGCTCAGCCAACAGGAAGAGGCGCCACCCTGACAACAGCCAGCAGGACGCCATCGCCAGTGTGATCATCTTCCACAGCCTGGCGTCGCTGTTACCAGAGAGCTACGATCCTGACAAGAGAAGTCTGCGGTAAGAGTGATTAGTAAAGCTGTAACATGAAGCACTGGACATTTTTGTGTTGATGGTACAGAAATAGACAGAAAATGACGGAAGAGAGAGGAAGGGGTGTGAAAGGCAACAAAATCGTACCAGTGACTTTGGGATTATATGGTTTGATTTTTTCCCCTTCATTTTCCTCAGAGTGCCAAAGCGTCCGGTCATCAACACGCCGGTGGTCAGCATCACAGTCCACGACAACGACGAGCTGCTGCAGCACGCGCTGGACAAACCCATCATTGTGCAATTCCGCCTGGTCACCACTGAGGAGCGCTCCAAACCCATCTGTGTCTTCTGGAACCACACGATACTGTGAGAGCACACACACACACACACACACACACACACACACACACACACACACACACACACACACACACACACACAGAGTTGATAATGAAAGCACAAACTGGATGAAGTTGTGTTATTCCCACATTTGTCCTCATATGTGTTTTATGTCAGTGCCGGGAACGGCGGCTGGTCAGCGAAGGGCTGCGAGGTGGTTTTCAGAAACAGCACCCACATCAGCTGTCAGTGTTATCACATGACCAGCTTCGCCGTGCTCATGGACATCTCCCGGAGAGAGGTGAGCGACACTCAAATGTTCAACTTCACCAGAGCCACAGATATTACTACTCTGTTCTCTGACTGACTCCTAATCGTGATGTTTGTGTCAGAACGGAGAGATTCTGCCAATCAAAATCCTGACGTGGAGCACAGTGGGGGTGACACTGGGCTTCCTCTTCCTCACCACGGTCTTCCTCCTCTGTCTGAGAGCCATGCAGTGCAACAAGACCAGTATAATCAACAACGGAGCCACCGCTCTCTTCCTCTCAGAGCTCATCTTCATCCTGGGCATCAACCAGGCAGACAACCCGGTAATCAATTAGTTTACGTTTTCCATCTGTTGTACTTTATTTATGATGTTTCCTGCCAAACGTGTCTTAATGTTTTCATCTGTTTCTTGCTCTCTTTGCAGTTCTTGTGCACTGGCATCGCCATCCTGCTGCATTTCTTCTACCTCTGCACTTTCTCCTGGCTTTTCCTGGAGGGGCTGCACGTCTACCGCATGATCAGCGAAGTGCGAGACATCAACTATGGACCTATGAGATTCTACTACCTGATTGGCTGGGGAGTTCCCGCCTTCATCACAGGTCGATTCTCATTGTCAACACTGTCATGCCAGTTGTAAAAATCAACAAAATCAACAACATAGAGACAAAAAAAAGTAAATTAAAAATTGAGAAAGGTTGTCAGCATATTATTTTTTTATTTACTCCTATATTTAAATGTATCTCATACATGCAGCTTCAGAAATTAGACAGAAACCAAACAGAAAAAGGCCTAAAAAAACTAATGTAAGGTAAGTAAATAAATACAATAGATGATTCATGATTACATAACATTAACATTTACTCCGTTTCATTTAGTCTTTCACAGGCTTTAGAAATTATTTAGGTTTTTTTTCCAAATATTTTCAAAGGTTACGGGGCTTTTTTCCTATTTGAGAGTTTGACTCTAAGAAGGAACACGCACTCGATCATTTCATTGTTCAGTGCTACACCTGGCAGTGTTATTGCACACAACATCTGAGAGTAAACCTTTCACGAGTGCACAGAAACAGCCTGAGCGTGAAGAGAAAGACTTAAGCTGGAGCGCAGGAAATTTGTGCATAGCAGCAATATATAGAGTTCAAGCACACAGTTGGAGCAGAAGCAGAATGCAATGCAGGAGCTGTTTGAGTGCGAGGGCAGGTTTTTGAGAGAAAACAGTCAGGCTCTCAAATTGAAGAGATGGCTAGGAAAGCCCCATGAAAGGTCATCTTTTTGTTTTTATTTACTAGTTAGTCAAAGTTATATTGTTGTGGTAGGCTAATGCAGTAGTGAGCTTCTTCATTGTTTGATCCCACATCCACCAAACAGCAACAAGTTTAATTTAAAAAATATATTTACAAGATAGTTTGTTATTATCTTTTATCAGTGAGCTGATCTCATCTGCAGCAATCGATCGTTCTCGAACACGCTTTCAGTCTTAACATGTTATATGCGTGATTCTTCAACAAGTGTGCCAACTGTTCAGACGTCAAGATGCAGATTTACTGTGTGAGACCTCTTCCAATAAAACCTACTTATTTAGTCAGCCCTGCGTACTTCAGATGAAAAACCTCCTCAGGATAGAAAAAGGTTGTTAATGTACTTGTTAATACTGTAAATGTGACGTCAGCAGAACTTAGCTGTACTCTCTTTGTCGGTTTGTCTCCAGGTCTGGCAGTGGGACTGGACCCTGAAGGCTATGGGAACCCAGACTTCTGTTGGCTGTCTATGTATGACACTCTCATCTGGAGCTTTGCTGGACCCATCGCCTTGGTGGCGTCGGTGAGTCCCTGCAGATCCCTGCCGTAATAAAAAATAATAACTTTTTGTCAATTAGCTGATGCTTTTATCCAAAGCAACTTACAATTGCTACATATGTCAGAGGTCACGCACCTCTGGATTAACTAGGGGTTAAGTATCTTGCTCAGGGACACAGTGGTGAATGGTGTACAAGTGCAGTATGCATCTATGTTACCTGGCACTTAAACATGTAGTAAACCTTTAAATGGAGAAAATAAAGCTATAATTTTTCCACCCTAGTGATGCGGTATCTAGTCTTTCACAGTCGAAACATGCTGACTCATGATTGTCAACAGTGAGCGCTCCCGTCACTGTTCAGCTGTCACCAAGCGTGTAACAGAAAGAAAGAGAAACCTTATGTTCACTTTCACAAGCTCCTGCCGTAGTATGATGCAGTTTGATGTTGTGTCCACAGATGAACATCTTCTTGTACATCCTGTCGTCCAGAGCTTCCTGCGCACTGAGACACCACAGCGTTGAGAAGAAAGAGCCCCGTGTGTGAGTGTCCCAGGCATATTTTCATCAAATAGAAACACCAGCACTGTTAACATGCCACCTGCTTTGAAGAGAGTGGTCCAGTGGTAGGAAATTTCCAGCCCTGAAATTGGCCAACTTTCCAACCAAACCAGTAAAACTCGACCAACAGCCGTTGAAAGGATGGCAATAATGGAATTCCTGTCAGCAGCTAATAACAATGACATCAGATCAAACCTTCCCTTTGATCTGCTCTACAAATAGCTCAGGGATCTGTCCCTGTTGGACTACATTACAGAGAAGCTGACATTAATAAACACAAAGGGGTAAAAGGTTGTTTAAAATAGACGTTTCCTTTTTGTGGGTCATTACATTTACAATTTAGTGAGAGCCCAACAGGGAGAAAGAAAGAAAGTTACCTTGCAGCTGCAGTCTCTTACTTGCGGCGCAAGTATAAATAATCAGTTATGTGCTTTTATGTTGTTCGAAACCTGTTCCTTCTTGAAAATCACAACAAAAACCATCTGAAATCTTGACCTGTAGGTTGATTTACAGTTGTTTTGTGCTAAACTTGTTTATCTCAGTGGTTTTTATGAAAGATCAGAGCTGAAATGATTGGTTGATTAGTTGGATTAATCGATTAGTCGGTCTACTGAAAAAGAACCAGCAGCTCTTTTGATAATCAAGGAATCAATTCAGTCATTTTTCAAATCCAAATAGTGGAAACACTGCTGCATATTCTCAAGTTCCCGCTTCTCAAGTGGCAGGATTTTCTGCTCCTCTTTGTTGTATATAAAAGTAAAGTGAATACATTTTGGTTTTGGACTTTTAGTCAGACAAAACAAGACTGGGATTCTATAAATCAACAAAAGTGCACAATTTCTTACTAAAAATGTCCACACTAGATCCAAAGATGTACAGTAAAATGTTTAGATACTGTATCACCTCCTTTCAGTGTGGTGGACAGTGTAAGTTCTAATAAAATGGAGGGAAAATAAACAGGCAAGTGAACATTTTGGTAAAATGTTTATGAACTCTTGATATTCGGTTCACTCTGGCTGCTTGTCATCAACCTCCATCTTCAAATCAATGACTGCACAGAAATTCCTCTGACAGCTCCTCACTGACGACTCTCGTGGTTTCATATTCTGCAGGTCAGGCCTGAAGACCGCAGGTGGCGTTCTCTTCCTGGTTTCAGTCACGTGTTTTCTGGCACTCCTCTCCGTCAACAGCGACATGATCATCTTCCACTACCTGTTCGCTGGGTTCAACTGTGTGCAGGTGAGCCCCACTGTCCCCTCTGTTTCAACAGTTTGAAAGGTTGATTTGTCCATCTTCTTCCTGACCCTCTTCCCTCTGCTGTCGTCTCCCAGGGTCCCTTTGTTTTCTTCTTCCGGATTGTCTTCAATAAGGAAGCAAGGAATGCCATGAAATACTGCTGCAGCCGCAAGCGCCCAGATCATATGATCAAATCCAAGGCCTCTGTGAGTCACACAAACTCTAAAACACTAAAAACTGCTGTTGACTCACATCTGTAATGACCTCAGACGAGCTAATGTTTTTATATGATTCTTATGGCATCTGTTCCCAAAACCAGGAAACTATCTCAGGTTAATGTCCTGGAGTTTTTATTGACATTTATTTTTTACAGTGTCAAGTTACACTAAATGTGCCAAAATTTCCGCCATAAAGCACAAAGCTTGTGATATTCCTGCTCTAAAGCCTGAAATATTGCTGCCATAGAGCATAATCCAAAAACTATTAAAACACATCAGTGAGCCAAACTGTTGCACTGAGTCTGAAATATTCACTAGTGCACCTAATTGTGCATTAATCTGCTCGTTAAAATACAAATGTACCATGTACTCTGATTGAGTAATGTTTGCTAAAACTTCAGTGCACAGCTGTGTCTTCTGGGAATTACTGAACTTTTTTTTTAAATAGTAAAATTAAATAAGTATAGTATAGTAAATATATGTGTTTTTAAAGTTTTACATCTTCAGTACAAACTAATGAGCTTGAGGCTGATATGGAAGCAAAGACAGGCTGGATACTTTAGATTTAAATAAAAAAACAAACTCCTAATTGTGAAAAGAAATGTATTTATCATTCATGCTGAAATATAAAGACCACTGAATACTGAAATATTTCACCGTCTATTAAAGCCATCTATCTACATTGATGCAGTACGTGTAAATATTTTAACTGTCAAAAATCTTTATTGAAGTTGCTCAGATTCACTTGAATAAAAAATCCAAGCCATGTCAAAAAATCCAGTTTTTCAAATTGGATCGGTTAAATCCAGACTCAAGATGAAAAATTCTAAATTGAACATCCAGACTACAAAGGATAAGCAATCAATCAGGAAAAAAGGAATCAATCAAACCTCTGGCCAATCACGTTACATTCAGTCAGTCACATGATCCAAGACGCAAAAGACAGAAAACAGCTGATTTTATTAATGTGAAAAAAGAAAATCACATGAAATTAGTTTTAGGACACTTCCAGGAATTCAAAGTAAAATACTCAACATTAAAGTATTAATTCATCATTATGACTAGCTTCTCTTCCAGAGAGAGCGCCAGTCAGGCTAGGAAAGTTTTGACAGAGGGATTGTTTTTTTCATGGGATTTGTTGACGATAAAAAAAACATTGATCAGCACCGATCTGTTTTTTATCAGCAGCTCAAACCTTTAGTTCTATATTGGAGGTGTTTTAACACTAACACTAATCCTTCCTCTCCTCATCTCGGTATTTCCAGGGCTACAAATGCAACACAAACTACATGGACGGCCGGTTGTACCACCTTCCCTTCGGAGACTCAAGTGTGTCTCTGAACGGCACCATGCAGAGCGGCAAGAGCCAGCAGAGCTACGTGCCGTTTGTCCTCAGGTGAGGAAGAAATATGAAAATTAAAGATGAATGTGCAGCATTCAGTGCCTGACAGAGTGACAGGAGCCGCTGTGAACTCATTTCCTGTGACTTTCCAGGGACGACGGGCTGAGCAACAGTCAGGCGCACATCGCTCTGAACGACCACGCGTCACTGTTCCATGAGACTAAAGAGCACTTGGATGGTATGTTTCTACTTCAGTAGCTTTGAGTCAGTTTAACTGCAGTGGTCAGTGCTTCGATATCAACCCCTCCTCTCTGCCTGTGTGTAGATCGTGACAGCGACTCTGACAGCGACCTGTCTCTAGAGGACGACCAGAGCGGTTCCTACGCCTCCACACACTCCTCCGACAGCGAGGACGAGGAGGGTCCACTCCCCCCTGAGGAATGCTGGGAAAACCTGGCGTCTAATGTGGGCAAGAGACCACAACCGCACGGTACAGAAGCTCTGAAGCTAGCCCCAGCTTGTGCCTTTCATGTACTGTTGTTACATTTAAAGCTCAGCATCTGATTTTATAAAAATCCAGAAAGTTGTTTAACACTTTTTACTCTTCTGAAGATTTTTCTAAAATCCTTCAAGACTCTTCTTCTTGAGCAAGGACATATGTCATTTATGGCTACCTGAAATGCTGAAGCAACTTGAGAAATAGGTTAAATATTATGCAATTAATTGAATATTTTTTTCATCGAGATGGTTAGAAAAGTCTTTGAGGATTCTGAAAATACCTTCAGAGCAGCAGTAAGTGTTGTTAAACCACCTCCTTGGTTTATTTTTCAGAAAACTTATTGCTCAGCCCGGTGACCTGAATGTATTGGTAATACATGAGTGTTATACAGTTACAGCAGTAACAGTTACAGTATGTTTTTAACTCCACATATGTTCATTCAGACGCTAGTGGAGAGGAAACCCTTCTCAAACATCTCTTTGGGTTGATTCCATATAAAACTATAGTATTTAGTATGTCATAGTCAGTGAAGCAACATTAAACTATATATACTGTATTTTTTTTTTTTTATTCTTTGTTTCTGGTATTCAGACAACACTCTGAGTAAGAAGTACTGGCCTGGAGATTACACAGCGGCAGTGAGCGACAGCGAGCTCGGAGGCAATCCAGAGCAGAGTCTCGGCCGCGATGCCCAGACTTTATCAGACGTCCGGGCGCAGCAGGACACCATGACGCTGCTGCTGCCCAGTCTGCCAAACCTCCACGCCCACCCTCACAAAGGTAAAGTTTAGCCCAAACGCCAGCAGGAGTTTGGATATTACATACACTTTAATGTGTTAAACTTATTGCTAATGAATAAAAAACTGGAGTGTAACCTTGAAAATGTACATAAATAAAGTCTCTTTGTGTTGTTTCAATCTGACACATGCAACATGTGAAACTGCAAAGAAATGATTCTACTATATTATTTGATTTGAATACAAATAATGATTATGCATAATTCACGGTTTGTTTTTCCTCTGTCTATCATTGTATTTTCATAAAGACAACACACCTTGTTTTTGTCCTGTGCAGGGATCCTAAAGAAGAAGCAGCTTTCTCCCATCGTAGAGAGGAATGGTCTCAACCGCCTCCACAATGAACTTTCTGAAAATGCCCCTGGCGCTGCGTCTCCGCATGGATCATCATCTAGTGACGGTCGGGCCGGCCTGGTTAAACCCAGCCTGCCGGATCAGCTGAACGGTGTCGCCATGAGAATCAAGGCAGGGACGGTGGACGGTGACTCATCAGGATCAGAGTGAGTATGAACGCAAGCTAAGACCCCACATATCCAGGTTTCAAATCAGTCACTAGCATGAGACGTGTTTGTCTTCTACCTGTCAGATCGCTGCATCACTGTGTGTTGCGGAAGTCATTAAGTGTTTCCTTCAACTGTCTGCGTCAAACTAATATTCGTGCTGCTGTCCTCAGTGATTGTTGTTTTCATTGCTTGTGGTCTGTCTCATTTCCACCTAATTATCTTAAATGTTAAACCAAGTGAAGACAGAACCCATCCTGCTTTCAGCCACAGTGTGAACGCCAATGTGGACTGATAAACAGATTTAGTAACGCTTTGATTTAAATGGACCCAAATACGTATTGATAAAGCAACATGAATGGCTATTTTAAGAACGTTTGTAGGATTAATTACTCAGTTGTTCTGAGGGTTTTTTGTCTTTCAATTTTATGCTCACCGCTCATGTAGCACGCAGACGCTTCAGTTTTACTGTCGTCCATCCTTTTCTTTGTTGTGGACGTGCAGCTCCAGCTTTTTTATCATCGTTTCAAGGCTGTTGAATGCAAATTTAATGTTTAGACCAAAGCAGTATATTATAGCAAATATGTGTGGGGTTTTTATTTTCAAGAGTATATTGCTTCTGTGAACTATAAAGAAATATATTCAGTGTGTAGGCTGGGTAAATGTAAATATGGTACCCAAGTGTCAGTATGCCAGAAGGACTAAGGAGAGAGAGCATCTGTTTTGTCAAAAAAAAAACAAAAAAACAAAAACTTTTATATACACAAATATCTTCCAGAATTCTCTGTAATCATGATGAACAATTTACCAGTGAACTTTAACTGCACTAGTCTGTGGATGAAAAGCTGCAGATGTTCAATATAAAATGTAAGCTTAGCTTCTGTCTTTACTTCTGCACATGAGTGGTGAGTATACAGTCGTAACTGTCTGTAATTAAAGGCACTTTTAAATGCTCAATTCTTGAAATAAAGTAGGTCTTATTTACAGTAAATAAAATATAATTTTACTAATCAACCTTCTTTGCCCCTCCTCTCTTTCCAAAAATCATAGATTTTTATTCTTTAATTTTATCCCATGAAGCTCTGATCCTCATTTAAAACAATCAGGATCACTGTCTTCAGATTGGTGCATCATTTTAGCATCTGTCACTTCTCACACTGTGTGTGTGTGTGTGTGTGTGTGTGTGTGTGTGTGTGTCGTGTGTGTGTGTCTGTGTGTGTGTGTCATCGCCTCATGTGCTTATTTTTTTCTGTTTGTGTTCTTGTGTTGCGCTGCATTCATTTCAATCCATCCTGAATCCACCCACCACCACCCTCCTCCTCCTCCTCCTCTTCCACGCATCAACCTGTTTTCCCAGCAGCCACTGCAACACCCCCATGTGACTGCGCTTACGGAGGGGTGTGTCTTTGCAGGTCATAGAGCCTCCTTCCTCAACACTGACTGCAAACAGGGAGAACCGGACTTCCCCCCAAAAACAAATGTGAAGAAAAAAAAGGAATTCCCCCTCATCGTCATGATCCTCTGAAAAAGGATGTGTGTGTTGTACTGTATGTGTGTGTTCATACATGTGTGCCAAACCTCAGAAGTCACTGCACTGGCCCAGGCTCATGCACACTGACAGAATGAGTCTCACTCTCCCTTTAAAGAAATCATTTTGTTTACATACTTGAAGCAATGCACTTTTTTTGATTTACTGCCCAGATTTGTTGGCAGTCGATTCTTTTATTTTTAATTTTTTGTAGTGTTTTTTTTTTTTGTTCCAGGATGTTTTGTTTTGAAGACTGTGGAACAATAAAGAGGTCATGTGTTTTTTGGGGTGGGTCATTTAAGTGTAGACTTGCAAACATTCAGGGAAATTTCCTTTTTCATGCATAAACTACTTGTTGATTTCTTCCTGGTTTGCCTGCTTCTGTTGGAGCTGTTAGTGTTTGTGCCAGTCTGAGGAGTTCAGACTCAGGTTATTGAGTTACTTCACATGCCTGAAATGTCCAGGAGGCACAAAGACTGTCGCGTGCAGGTCGTTCGTAGAGGCTCCCCAAGGCATTTCTGAACTTGAAAACGAGGAAAGAATCGCTGTACACGCCTGTTAACAGACATAAGCTATTTCTCATTGATGAAGGATGTTTCCACAGACAACAGCTGTTCACAGCTGCACAGACTGACGGCCTTCTGCACTGCCCAGCCTTCCAGGGGGGGACCTGCATGTGCAGGACTCAAAAGGACTTTTGATACATCTTTTTTTTTTTGTAAATCACAGAGAGCACATTTTTTATGGACATTAAAAGTGCTCTAATTTTTCATCATTTTATCTGAGGGATGAATGCATTCATTTGAGTTCAGTGACTAAACAGCTGTATTTTATAGATTAGCTGCGGAGCTTTTGTTGTTTGTAAAATAATGAAATACATGCAAAATTGTGCTGTAATAATATTTGAGCTGTAATCCATTTTTACTGTACAGAGTGGCCTGTAAATGAATCAAGGACATATCTTTAAATGTAAGAAAATATTATGTAAATTTCCTTCAGACATTCAGACCCTGTTTTTAGGAATCACTGATGATACTCGGGAGGAAATGTCTTTTATCTGAGTTACTACTCTCATTATGTGTCGATGCCATTTTGCCAACCATATGAATTTATTGTATAAATGTCATGCCATAAGAATCAACAGTACCAGGTCAATCATATCAACTCTGGTATCCCAACAGAGAATTGTCTCTTTTACTCTGCCACTCCTGTTTTTACTGATTAAACTGTTTTCTACCATTTTCATCTTACCTCTAATTTTATCAGTGCCAAGTCAAATAACTTTTTATAAATTGCGTTTTCCCTGTATGACGTATTTTACATTACAGCTGTTACATCCTGCTACTGCACCATCAGAAAAATCTGATATTTCCTATAAAGAAAGGACAAGGTCACAAACTTTTGTTACAGAAATCAAAGCCTGCTTATGTGCACGTGAAAGGAATTTCATTTGAATCGGTTGTTTCACAGCTGATGGTGTAAGTGCAATATTTTGGTGATTACACTTATTTGCATTCTGGCAGAGAGAAGAAGAATAATACTGTTAAAGATGTGGCTATAGCCGGTTAACTTAGCTTAGCATAAAGACTGGAATCAGGAGGAAACCCCTAACTGGGCTCTGTCAGAAGGTAAAGCAAACTGTTATATCTTGTACAAAAAACTTAAGTGTAAAAATTACAATTTTACAGGGGGGCTACATGGCTACGCTACGCTGGATTGTTTCTTGGCTGATTGACTTGGCTGGGAAAAAATGTCCAACACATAACTATTAGCATAGATTAGTGAGCTTGTGGGATGAACTACAGTTGGCTAGCTTTTTCCACCTGCTTCCAGTCTTTATGCTAAGCTAAGCTAACTGGTTGCAGCTTCATCTTGAGCAGACATTGGCATTGATATTCTCAACTAAATGTCAAGCGAACAAGCAAATTTCCCACACTATTCCTTTTTACTGTTTTTGTTTTTGAAAATAACTGCTTCCTGTTTTGCCGTTCTGGTGTGTAAAACTACACATTTCAAAACAAACAACTGCTGCAAGCAAAAGGCGGTTTTAATGGTGGTATCGTTGTTTTTCTGCTGTCTGCAGGTGTATCTGCCAGTGGCACGTTTAATAAAGCTCAGTAAGATTAAATTAAACTTTAATGTTCCCTGCTGGAGTTGTTGCAGTGAAAATAAATGAAATTAGTCGGCCAAACCAAGCTCTATGTTTTAGGATGTGTTTAGGGAGTTAAATCTAAAATTTCATAAGGTAAATTATTTTCAGAAAAGTTTAAAAAATTCAAGGGCTATGCTCTGGAAAATGGTCCCCACTTGATAAAATTAAGTTCAAAGATGTTGTGCACCAACTTTGTTTGGACAAACTTTAAAGGTTTTAATTATTTTTGATGTTAAAATACTGATTCTTTATAGGGTTACATAATTTTAGAATTCTCTTCTACAATTAGACACGACAGATGATTTTTGAACTCAGTTTTGAAAGAATAGTAGCAAATACACTCATTTGCATCCTTGCTGACAGTTTGATTATAACATTAATACCACTCTCATATCCGTTCAATATGAAGCTACAGCCAGGAGACGGCTAGCTAAGCTTAGCATAAAGAATGGAAGCAGCTATCCTGACTCTATCCAAACAAAATCTGCCTTGGTATGTATTTAACAAGAGATAAGCTTCAGAAAACACCGGTCAACAGATTGTGTTACCTTTGGACAGAGCCAGGATAGCTTTTTCCAGTCCTTATCCTGAGCTAACCGCCCTCCACATGTGCTGGTTGGAACTAATGAGCCTCCAAACCTTCTTTATTAAACATTTATCCTTTACCTACCTAGAGGATCAGCTCACTTTAGAGGATTGATTTTATACTGAGGCATCTGAAGCTTGTGCTCAAGCCTAAAATAATATTTGATCGTCAGTATTCTTGAGGAAGCGTAGAGGGTTCAGTCAGAGCGAGACAGTTTGATATGAGCAGAAAAGCTGCAGAATATTAACTGACTTACATGTGATCTGTATTATCTGATAATAGTATTTATCTTCATGTGACAGATCAAAACAGTTTTAATCATCAGACATCTGTCATAAGAAGAATAAAGTCTTAATCTTACAGGTTTCGCAACATTTTAAAATAAAGACTACAATAAATTATTTCCGTCATATGGTGGTTTTGGTTGGTTTCAGTGGGGGGTTTCCTAAAATATTTAAATCCTGAAAAAGACATGGGGGATGACACACCGGTCCGTGTTGATGTGTTAATCAGCAGTGAGCTGCTGTCGTCAGCAGAAACGTGCTGCTTGTGTTACTTCCCAGACAAGGAGAGGGACAAGGCATAAAAAACTCTCTAGGTGGTGCTGATGCTTCTCACCTGTGTTCCTTTATAATCCCCAACACCCACTCCGGTCACAGCCAATCACTTCAAGCAGAGCTCCGGCTGCTTCTGAAACACATTGCTGAGTACAATGATTACTTTCATTTCTCATTTTTTAACTTCTTATCTTTGATAAACAACTAAAAAAGGAAAGTGTTATTCAATTTGATACATTAGTAAAAATAATTTATTCATATTTAATATTTAGCTAAATTTCCTTGTAATGATGAAACAGCAGAAAAACGGCACTAACAGTGTAGAAGAGGCTTCAAATTCTCCAACTCATCCGACCGCAGTGACTGAATGATTCACCAGCGCATATCTGCTCATGTTTTCTTACAAAGTACGCAGTATTTATTTCACCAACTCAATGTTTCCTAAACTTGTTACTTGAAACTCCTTAACATTTCCAGAATGTAATAATTTAGAGCACTGCTATCTGACTTTGCTATCCCCCCCCACACCCGTTTGTGAATTCTCTTTAGGCCCTATATGAACTGGTCACAACCAGTGACGAGGTGTTGCAAGTAGACTTTGCTTTGTTTTAAGAAGTCATTGTGCCAGAAAGGTTGGGAACCACTGATTTAGAGAATAACATTCTGACATCACAAAATCCTCAGTAACAAGCTAACAATTACGACACAATCATGAGTTGCACCATCATTTTATTAAAAAAGATGTACTTGTATAGATGCAGACATGTTTCGTTTAAATACAATCTAAAATTAATCTTTTATATATATTCATAACATTGGGAATGGACTACTTTAAAACAATTTGCATCTAGTAACAATTCTAGGACAAGTAGCAATTAGCACAGCAGCTACAACAAAAGCATTTTGTAGAGTTTTGTATACAAATACACAATGAACAAACAATTAAAACACACACACACACACATATTTGCAAACTTCTGGTCTGTATCAATTCCTCATAAATAATGTAAATCCAACAACTGTGAACAAGGAGGATAGCTCCAACATTATTCACTGGTCACCTGTTCTTCTCTCTTCATCTTCGTTCGTCATAAATACAAGAAAAATACTTTCCTGATCAGAATCCCTATCACAGGTGTGTTCGTTTGTCTGGACTGTTTTCAGTTTGAGTCCTCGAGGCTGCTGCTTTTCTGCTCCGAGCCACAGTTGCAGAGCCGGACCATAATGCTTTGTAGGCCGGGCTCCACAATACCGAGCAGGGGCCTCTGGGAAGGGTCTCCGTTCCAGCACGCCTCCATCAGCTGCCAGCATTCCTCATCAAAACTGGGCAACCGCTCGGGCCTGGCTCCTGGAGACGACACGGACACAAGTGAAACAAAAACAAACACCAGCGTGCCGTCAAGAGAGTCAACTTCGACGTGTCATGTTTGAAAACTGTCTCGGGTCGATTGTGTATAAGGTTGTGATTTCAAACAGACACCGGTAAGTTTGCCTTTTTGGTGTCGTTCATTCAGGCTGGTGTGATTGAACTTTGCCGCTGAATAAACAACCTGAGAGGCCGCCTGAAGAGGAGGGTCTCACTCCGCTTCCAAACAAATCTCGGATTTGTCTTTGGCGCAAAAGCAAACAGATTTTTTGACATTAGATATGTGATTTTTAACACAAATCCATTTTCTAGCCATCAACAAGGGCTACAACTAACAATCAATTTAATTAAGATAATTTTTACAATTAATCGATTAGTTGTTGGGTCCAGAAACTGTCAGAAAACTGTGAAAAATGTCGATCAGTGTTTCTTAAAGCGACGTCCTCAAATGTCTCGTTTTGTCCAAAACCTTAAAATATTCAGTTTACTGTCATAGAGGAGCAAAGAAAGCAGAAAATATTCATGTGGAAGAAGCTGAAATCAGAGAATTTTACTTATTTTCTTAAAAACTGACTCAAATCAATTAATCAATTATGAAATTAATTATGTTTAATACAATAGTTGACTACTAATTGATTAATAGACTAATCGTTGCAGCTCTACCATCAGTTGTTAAGTAAGCAATCTTAGAAGCAATTTGTACAAGTGACGAAAATACAGTATTCATACAAATCATTTGGTGACCACAGCATGTGAGTTCGGGGATTTTCCCAGATCAATAGAGTGTCTAAAGCAGTTTAAACTGCAGTGTGTCTTGCTGCATGTACTTTGGCATTTCCCCCATTTAAAAAGATCCCACATTAATGTCCCCATGATATTATAGTATAAGACACCTCTTCTGTCATTATTCATAACATGAGGTCAAGCTGCACTCTCAGCTACTGACAGAATCAGTTGTTTCCTCCTGTGTCTGAGACACCAGAGAATATAAACAAACACATGAGAAGCATTCAAGTGTCACCGAACATGGTTTCCTCACATATGTCCATATAACACTGACGATGCTGGATGACATCACCAAAACTATCCAATCAACAGGTTACCTGTCAGTCTGTAGAATGTCGTGTTAACGTTCTCGATTCTCGTTAAAACAGTGTAAACACGAACCGGAACTAAAAAGGCAACAAGGTAGGTTTTTTTCTTTGGTCCAGACCAAACGAACTGAGCTGCAGGTGTGAGCGCGACCTTTGTGTTTGTTTACCTTTTTTAACGTTATTCCAGAGCTGGTCCTTACTGGAGCACTTCTCAAAGGCTTCTGGGAGTTTCACTGAACCCGTGCACAGGTACCAGAAAAGGATCCCAAAGGCGTAGACATCCACAGAGTTATCATACTTTCCTGTGAGGAGACGACACCATAGAAAGAAAACCTTAAAAAGACTCGCACATAATATTTATTCCTTAAAACTTACTAGTCACTATTTAAAAGCTACTCATAACTAATCCCGTTTTACTTCTAACTATTTTTAGTTACTATTAAATAATGGTAGATTTTTGCCATTGAAATCAATGGGGCTCTGCAGTTCAAATATCATCTATTCATTAGTTACTAGTAACTATTTCCATTTTACTAGTATCTATTATTTAGATACAAGTACATATTCATTAGTTACTTGTAACTACCGTAAAACTTTGATTAATAGATTTTAATTGCTAAAATCACTGATTTGACCCTGCCTATATTTGGGACAGGCGTCCATATGGGACAGGCCTTTAATTCCTTTTGCACAAAACTGAAACTATTATGAAACAGTTTATTTATTTCAAAGAGAATATTACTTGTATAAAAATTATCCTATAATATCAAATACACGTCATTCATTTGATCTAGCTCCGACAGACTGCTTCTGTGCTTTTATTTTGAAGGCAGCAACGTAAAGAAAACAACAACAACAACAACAAGGTGCAGGATGGGAGAAGTGTGGCAGAAGTTAGCAGACAGAGCGATGGACTTCACATGACAGTATTTACAACTTGGATTTATTTTTATGAAAAGCTGTTTTGAGTCTTTTGATCGGTGAACCCTTACAGACTAAAGTAATATAAATAACACATTCAGGCTTAACAAGCACTTCAAAGGTAACGGCAATCATCACTTTTTTCCCTTTCCTCTCTTATACCAGGCAGGTTACACCGGTAAATCTATAAGAATTAGACTTTGGGGCTTGTTGTTTCTCTTAAATGAACTGAACGACTGAATTGTGGAAAATCTAACCGATCTAACGATGAGTAGCATGTCCATCCTGACACATAGATCATACGTTTAAACATGTGTATTAACGATCTAAGCAGCTTAGAAGCAGCTAAAGCCGGCAACCCCGCAGGGTTTAAGAGTTTTTATACATCCAAAGAACTTATATAAAACCAGACCAGGCATTTAATGCGGACCTGCATTTATTTGTCAAAATGTGTTCCCGCACCAGGACAGTAAGCGGGGTAGGCGGCTATTTGGGACTCGGCTATTAAAAGTTTTACTGTATACAAATGTTACTAGTAACCATTTCCATTTTACTAGTGTCTATTATTGAGATACTAGTGTTTATTTTTTAGTAACTAGTAACTATTTCACTAGTTAATAATAACTATTCCATTCTTACTAGCAACAATTAAAATGTTACTATGAACAAGCCATTTGACTAGTATCTAAATAATAGATACTAGTCAAATGGAAATAGTTACTAGTAACTGATAAATAAGTACTAGTAGTAACGGCTTGCCATACTAGTATCTGCTTGTCCTGAAAAGTTAAACTGTTTGAAGTTGCTTTGTGATGAATTATGGACTTTGTGACAGCTCAGTAAACCGTACCTGTAAACAGCTCTGGAGCCATGTGGATGGGGGTCCCAACGATGCTGCCGGACATCATGGCCTCCGGTTTACAGAAGCCCAGGTCGGTGATCTTTGCACGATTCTGTTTGTCCAACTGGAAAAGGAATGAAAAGAGAGGAACTTCGGTCATACAGCAAAATTTTTGAATTTATTCTTTGAATAAAAATTAATAATAAGCATCAATATCATCTGAATTAGTATCCAAAATTAATTTATGAACAAGTTTAAAAGGTAAGAAATACACAATGTAGTTGCTCAATCATGGCCATATTTATATCAACAATGCCGACTGGCTAGTTTAAAAAGTTGTTCACAAAGTTGGACTGTTTTTGAGGGTCACGAGGTGCATCTCGACTGGTCCAGGTTTCATATTGAAGCAGAAATTTTGATTTTCACAAAAAAATAAAAAGCTGATGTGTCAGTTTACAGTGCATCCCTGAAGTGGACAAACCACACACACACACACACACACACACACACACACACACACACACACACACACACACACACACACACACACACACACACACACACACACACACACACACCTCCCCAAATCTGCCAAACTATTGGTTGGTCTGAACTTACCAGAACATTCTTTAGCTTTATGTCTCTGTGCAAGAGGCCCTGACTGTGCAGGAAGCGGATCCCCTCCACCACGTCCAGAGCGATCTGAAGTCTCTCCCTCAGCGATAAACCAGCCTGGTAGAGACGGAGAGGAAAAGGAGACTTAACTGGAAGTGTGTGAGTGAGATGGAAGACGACATTTCTTTACCTTTAAAACAAGAATACATCTCTTTCTAAACACTGCACCTTCAAGCCTGTATAGAGGTCTCTGTGCAGCCGCTCCATGATGAGCAGCACGGCGATGCTGGAGCCGCCTCCGTAGGTGTGATCAATCACAGAGCCATGCAGGTCGACGAGCCGCTCATGCTTGGGCAGGGTCCTGAAGCAACACACATGCAAAGATGGAGAAGGAAGGAAAATTAAACATTTCAGTCATACGATCATAAAATTATCACTTTTTGAGTCACAGTACTTTAATGTAAGTCAGGGCCGCTATTTAAATGCATTAAAGCAAACATTTAGTAATTGAACATTTGGTTATATTGTTATTGAGGAAAATGATAATGCAGTAATTATCATTAGTGTTTTATTGCCCAGCCCTAATGTAAGTCTTGCTTGTGTACATTCATGCAGCCTCAACTCAGTTTTACAAAGTCCAGCATTCCTCAGGTTTAGGGCAGTTGGAGCAGATCAGCATTAACAATAAACCAACAACATGTGGGAATGTGTGCAGAATAGCCTCCAGGCTTCAACAGTCAAAACTATTTTTTATACAGTGGGTGGAGTTTGACCTTTACAACAAAACTGTCACTGAAAAGAGTTCAGCTCTCCATAAATGCAGCTGCTTCTCAAGCAAAAGAAAAATGCACAGGCAGCTATGATTGTGTTGTCTACCTGCGGCGGTTTGGTGAGAAGAATTAAAATAATGTTGAGACAAAACAAGGCGGCTGCTGAGATCATGCCGGTGCAGCTGTCTCTACACATCTCTGCGTGCGTACATAATGTTTTTGCACTCACTCTTACTCACCTTGTGTAGTGAAACTCCAGAGCCAGGTCGTTCCAGTGTTTATCATCAGGCGGTACCACGGACTTCAAGGCACATGGGTAGTGTCCCCCCCAACTGTCACACAAGTACACAACTCCGTACTGCCCCCGACCCAGCTCTCGCCCGAGCTTTGGCTTACCTGTCAGAAAGCAACGCAGTCCTTTTTCAAATGCCTGTATGCAGGTTGCAAGGCAAGTTTATTCTTATCGAACATTGCAACAACAAGGAAATTCAAAGTTCTTTACATAACACTTTTATTCAAAGCAGAATAATACATCTGGAGATTTTCAATGGTAGCAGAGTCACCAATGGCCAAAGATACAATTTCCAGAAGTTACAGAAAAAAGGTATTTTTTGTGTGACCAGACTGGGAGTTTCACAGGACTTGGTTGTGACTCACCATGCAGCAGCACATCCCTGAGGGAGCGGCTCTCCAGAGACAGGCGGGCTAACCGAGGGGCGTGGTCCTTCCTCACACGCAGCCACAGGTCCTCAGTGCGCTCCAGACGCCCCGTGTGGCCTTCCTCCAGCTACAAACACCAACACATGACATAGCATCTCATGGTCAGCATTAGGAGAAACTGCAAAATGACTTCTCTCATTTGTTAACAGTTTTCATTTTTGTAAAGTGACTTGTAACTGTTAGGAGCACCCTCTAATGTTCTTGGTCCGTCCCATTACATCTGATCCTCTTTTCTTAAACTGCATCATCAGAACGTCAGCGGGTGCCATCACCATGGAACTGTTTGCAGAACCGCCCTCAAGTCCTCAGTGAGTATAGGCCGGCTGCCTTGACCTCAGTGGGCGAAGTTGTCATTTGTCAGACTGGTTAATGCACTAGCTGGCCAGAGGGTGACAGTAAATGGGCATCTGTCTGTTTTCATACGCTCCACAGGGTTGAGTTCTCATCACTGCTGTTTGTTTTGCGCTCCGCTGGAGCTTTAAAGTCAACATGAGAACGAACATACTATCACTCACTAGTCTGCAACAGCGTCCTTTAAATTGCAGCGTTTCCCATAAACAGGGCGTCTACTTGGGCGGCGGCGATTATTTTGTGTACCCAGGTCACACAGAGTTAACAACATGGAAATGTGTTTGAGTTGATGGCGAGCCAACCCAGAGGAGACCACTAGATCTCCGGAGTGAAGAGCTCATAACCAAGAAGTACCGACCTTACCCCTCTCCTGCCATTACTGCTTTACCTCCAGTAGTGTTAACAGCAGTGTGCTCCATAGAGTTATTCATTCCTCTGTTTGACTAGTTTTATTACTGAACCCGCCATCACACACACCGCGCCACCCAGCACCACAAGTAAATTCAAACACTGGATTGAGTGCAGTTTTTGTGTCTGGCATGTTGTCCAGTGATACTGTTAATTCTTTCCATCACAATCCGATAAATAAAATATTGATGGGCTGAAAGCTATAATTTAGTAGTCACCATAAGTCTTTTTACTCTGATTAATAATTTTATATTATTACTTGTTTGCTTGGTAAAATATGATGTGTTTGTCCATATTTCTAACTTTGGGTAACTCTGTATATATTAACAATCATGAACTAAGAGAAATGATAATGATGAAGAGTAAATGTGTGCACCTTTCACTACATGTGATCTGCCATGTGCAAGAGGAGCGACCTAAGGTTGTCAAAAAGTACACTAGAAAGATCTTTTGTAGGGCTGGACGATATGACCAAAAATGTTATCACAATAAAAAGTTTCATATCTTTCGATGTCGATAATTATCATGATAAGTATCAAATTGTTATTTCTTTCGAGTTTAAAGGCTGATTTGTGAGTGATGGTTAATTGTGGTTTAAACTCTTCTTTATGGTCAACACTTGAGGCCAAACAGTGGATCACTTCACAAATCTGAGGTAGAACATTCAAATCAATTGCGATAAAGTCTTTAGTCAACAAATATGCAAGAGTAAAAATCAAGTAAAAGTTTTTTTTGGTCCAAAATAAACTTCTTAATAAAAAAAGTTAAGACCTAACTCATGTATGACTTAAGTGAATACAGTCAAATATTTACTGAACATTTATTGAACATTTGTTATATTGTTATTGAAAAAACATTATATTGTGATAATTATTGTTTTATTGTCCAGCCCTAATCTTTTGACCAAAAAATGTGATATGTCAATGAAAAACATAATATGAAGAGCTCATCTGATCGTCATTCTGCTCTTATGTACTCATATTTTGTCTGGTATTGCAGGTTTGTGTTTGAATCTGATGCTGTGCAGCAGATAACGTACAGCACAAACTATAAAAGATGACAGTTTAGATGCAGCAATTTGTGGCATTCTTTGCAATAAAGTGAATCTCTTGCGTGCATCATGAAACAAAGAAAAAAGGGGTTAAAACAGGACCCAGACTAGTCACCAACCCAAACACTCGCACCACTGTTATCACCACTGACAACACTTTGCATTTACCTTCACATTCATAACTCCTCCTCACATACCTGCAGGCAGGTGTTTCTCTATTAGTCATGGACAGGAATGTGACAGAAATTAAATGTTATTTCATTAGTTGATCTTCAATCACTGAGTTAGATAAATAACTAAATGAAATTATTTTGATATTTTTTGTCCATCAAAGGCCCCGAACACACAGCGCGTCGCCCATCATCACATCCCCTTTAAGACTGCCACAATAGTTCAGTGTATTTGTGTAACTCCATTAGGAGTGAGCATGGAAATGTAGTCAGTGATGTGACGCGTACCCTCTGTCATGTGATGCTTTTCATCAATTTGACTGAACTGGATTTGTCAGGGACTTCATGGAGGAAGTCGCAGCTATTTGCATTTTGGGGCTTAAAATGCAAAGCAATCCAAGTGAAGAGGAATAAACTGCTGAAGCACGAGCTGTGCAGGGAGTGAGAGCCAATAAGAGCTGTCTATAGAGATGTCACTGAAGGCATTATCAGAGTTCCCAAACCTTTTCCATTTCAAAATGTCAGACTTCTTCAGACAATATTTGACATCTGAGTAGAGACAGATTTTTATTATGTAAATAAATAAAATGTAAATGAAACTGTAAACATGTATGTTACACATTCTGACTCTGTATGCTTTTATGTTACCATATAATTACCAGAAGAATGTAGGTGGGTACTCTCTGCTTAAAGAGGAAGTAAACTAACCGGCGCTACCTGTCCTCTTATTGTTCCCTCAATGTCTCTTTTATAAATGAGAACTGAAAATGAGTAGAAAAAAGTCAAATAATTTAATTTTCACGGCATCTGTACAGCCCTGTTTATTCACTGTGTCCATGGAAACAATGATGAGCGTAGCCATAACCGTCTGGTTTCAGGAAAGCAGGAAAGATAATCGGTTTACTTTTCCGATAACTACTTCACTGCATAACTCATGAATGTTCAGACAAGCTTAATTGGTTATTTGTGATGCTATGTATATATGTGATTCAAAGATATTGCTGCATTTTCTTTCAATGTCTAGATTTGACAAACAAGGCTGAACACGACAAACTGATATTTCCTGTACACACACAATTGAACTCTCAGCAGTGACCTTAGTGTTGGAGTCCCTAAGGAAGCACATATTGTAAATGGTAAACCATCCACTCAAAAGCAATGTAAAGTATATTTACTTGTATTTAATTAAAACAATACATGTTATCACATAGTAAACCATGTACTGCATGGAAATTGATGTAGAAATATGTTCCCAGCGATGTTAGGTAGGTGGTTAAAATCTCTGAAAATCATCTTCTCTTCGCAAAAGTTTTTCAGGAAAACATAATAAATGTCAACAAATCAGAAAACTTTAAGAAAAAAACATTTACTGAGTTTTGCAGATTAATGTAGCTGGACAGATTAATGTAGCTGGACAGGATCACAGTTAACAAGTACTTATGTCACTCGTTGTCATTAAAACGGTTTGTACTGCTGAGAGTTAAATTGTGTGTATATTAGAAACATCATTTTGTCAGGGTCAGCCATGTTGTTTCTTCATCATGCAACAGGAACACTTGGAGGTTGGACACTCAATTTCATCTGGGAAATTCCAACTCTGCCTGGAATGCAGCATAAGGCCCTTGGGGCAGAGCTGCTGTGATGTACAAGGTGTAGAGGCAGCTCTGCGTCGGAATGTGCGTTCAGTCACACGCTATAGGCCGACTTCGTGCTTTACTTTTGACGACATGAAGCTTGTTGTGGCCCGGGCTCTCTCACACCGACTCTGCTCATTAGATCCATTTATTTTTTCAAATTCTGAATTTTATATTTTAGAAAACAGAATAGGGGCAATAGTCCCACACTTATCCATGCCTGGAAATGTCTAAAATGAAATTCCATACTTTTCCCTACTGTGTATCATCTGAAAAAAAAAAAAAGATCATACCTTACTGGTCAGTTGCCAGCACTCTGCGTTCCCACCAGCTACAGAAGGTTCAGAGGCATTCAAACCGTACAGCAGGAGATTCACACAAACCTTTTACCCTGGTCAGGTGATTAATGTCACGCTCATTTAAATCAATTACACCGCAGCAAGGTAAAAATCCCTGAGGATGTTTGTCACAGCTCTTTTGCTGTATGAGGAAATCCGCTAAAAACAACAGCTAATGCTAATCAGCCACTGCTGTATATAAATTAGTCATGTCATGCTCTGTTGCCTGGTGTGAATTATCCCACTCTATAAGGGCGTCGCAGAAGTCATGTTATATCAAGCACAGGTTTCCAGCCCATATGCCACTTTGATGTCACCATTTCATAAGCCCTGTTTTTCTCCTCCACTTTTCAGACCCACAGCATTTTTCAAAATGTCAAAGCATGGATAGGTCTGTCAGCAGCTTGGGAGGAGAAGCTTTCATCTGTCTGTCTCCTACATTATTCCATATTCTGTGCCACACCAGACCTTCCTGGTGTAAGGGCCGTGCCGGGGTAATCCTCAGCAAGGCAGAGTACTACAGAGCAGTATGAAATAATAAAAACAAAATTGCAGAGAAACTTTACCTGGCGCAGGGATGCTGCAAAGGCCTCGTGGGAACTGTTGAGGCGAGTTCTGAACTGGGAGCAGATGCTTCTGGCCAGTTTGGCAGCGCTGAGACTTTCAATGGCGTCCTGGGCCACTTTCCGCTTCCACTCTGGAGTGATGGCAGGAGGGTTCACAAACGTTATCCTGTGGATTATCTAGGAGCAAGACACACAGTAAGAACACACCTCCAGAAGTCACAGCGCAGTTTGACACTCCTGTGGCTGAATTCATTAGACACTGACCTGTTTGATTTGCTCCCAGAAAAGTCTTGTGACCGAGGATCCTGAATGAAAGGTGACTTCCACATGATAGGCAGCATTTAATAACTGTGACAGATGAGAGAAGAAGTGAAAACCCAACGGCTTAAGATAACAGAAAATGCCTGGTGGCCTGTGGCACTGAAGACAAGTGAAGCTGACATGGCCTTTGTTGATGAAGCTTATAAAAAATTAATAAATACTAATCACATTTAAGCATCTTCTAAAATTCCTGACCAGTATACTAAACAAGGTTGCTGTTTTTCACAAACTACTGCCCACCTGTTTGAGATGATTAGAAGTGATATTGTGGACAGAAGACTCGAAGTTTGACTTCTCTAGACTGTTGAGGCATCGCTCCAGAGTTCCTACAAAGCTCTCCCTCAGATAGTCCACAGAGCTGATCAGCTTATTCGCCACGGCCTGATTCAAACGAACCACTATCAGCTCTTGGATCTGGTGGATGCAAGATTTGATGTCCCTCGACGTAACTGGTTCTCCATTAGATGTTACAATGATGTCTGAAGTTGAAATAAAACAGTTTGTCCGGTTAATATGTGGTGTCTGTGCGTGTCTGTGTGTGTGTGTGTGCGTGTGTGTGTGTGTGTGTGTGTGTGTGTGACCAACTAGACATCCTGATGAATCAAACTGCATCGCTATGCACAGAGAGCAGTTTGTTTCTGTTATTAAGCCTACTACCCTCTGGTATAAAAGGGGTGGACAAAATAATAGAAACACTCTACAACAAACCACATACTCTAAAATGTCCAGGTGATTCAGCACCTCTCTGAAACTGTTGTAACAGACTGTGTTTTAGCTCAGTGTACCTAATAAACTGGAAACTGCGTGGGCACTCTGGCTAGAATCAATTACTTGAGGTAATCTGTGGCATTTGCGACAACTAGTATTAATACAATGATTTTCATGTGTGAGCACCGGCTTTTGTTTGTACATGTGGATCCTCATGCTCACAAACGTGGGTGTAAACAATGCAGTTTATTTTTTTCAAAATAATTGAGGAAGAACAAGCATTTGATATTTTTGTTAGACCTGAAGGGGAGTAACACTAAATGTAAAAAGAAAGTGTCTATTAGAAAGTCCAAAGAGCATCTTTAATCCTTTACATCAGAGCTAATTTCACATTGCCACATTGTGTTTGCACAACACAAGAGGAGGAGAATATCTGTTTAAACCCCGTTTGCATATTGCTAGTTTCCTGAATACTGACTAATATTCCTGACTAATTCTGGAGTATGGTCCGATGCAGAGTTTTACCCAGCAAAGTTTTCCAGATAACTTCATAAAGCTGCTTTTTGGAAAAAGGCCCAGGAAGGGAGATGGGAAGGAAACAGCACAATACCCAATGAAAGGCTTTTCTCAACTACTGATTCAGACTGTACAAAACTTTGTGGGCAGATTGTGAAACGCAGCTAGCTCAGTCATGTCTCTGCAGGTCTGACTAGAGTCTAAAAACAGTAAAGAAACAGGCTTTGAGTAACTCAGGCTGAAGAGGCCAGTAAAGACATGTCAGTCGGCTTATTAATATAGAAATAATAAAGGGGGAATCCTTTCTCAACAAGTTGAAGATGTAAGAGCAAAACAGGCACAATTTTGAGAAATCCAATGTGAAACCACACAATCAAAGTTACTGGTGTCTGTCATAGCAAATCACATTTCCCTTTTCTGAGTCTGAAAATATGTAATGGTAATAATGCTTCCAATTTTATATACATTCTTAGCATACTTATCTATATTTCCTGCAGAAAACTAAATCTGCATCTCTCACATCTTAAGAGTGGAGAATCCAAAACTGCTATTAACAGGCTTAACTTCTTCACTTTTAGGAAAAAACATATCCAATTTGCGAAGACCTGAAATGACCCCTTTAATTAATCCTTAAATTAAAAGTCAGTCCACTTCTGGGTTGAATCCGAACACATCGTCACAAATTACTTTTTGTTACTTTTAACAAATAACAAGCCAATTAAAAACACAATTTAATAATGTTTGTGTAAATACATGGCAATGATTCTTTTCCTGTCCCCAAGAGGTCTGACAGCAGCAGAGACAACCTCAAAGAAATGTATAAATCATCATTGATAATGTCAAAATATGTCCTGATGTCTATACTACATAATAATAAATAAAAAAGAGTTATTAAAAGTACCCAAATAGAAAGGTCCGAGTTACCTTTACAGTAATAATCTCTCAAGCCCTTGTTTGCACACTGTAAAAAATGTGTTTGACTTCCTTACTTTTGTTTTTGTGGCTTTCAGTTGATATCTTCCTGGACTTGATTTGATGACATCAGAACCACTATTTTAACATAAACAAGCTTAATCAGACTTCAAAATCTGCACCGTCTTCACAACTCGGCTGTTCTTCTGAACTGTACCGGGGTTGCAATTATCAAGAATCAGTTATTATAAACAGCTGTTTAAGTCTTCATTAAAACAAGTACACCAGCTCTGTTTTTTAAACATGTCATTTTTCCTCCACTGATAACATGGTTGAGATTGACAATGTCTTCCTTAATAATATCAAAAATCTTAGATAAGCCGGCCGCATTTACCTGGGATGCTCCCTCACTAACCTGTAAACTCCAAGTTCGCAGCATCCTCCAGCAGCTGCTCCTTCATGCTGCTAAGCGTCTCCACAATCATCTCCTTCATCTCTTCCTGTTTGCGGTTTGCGATGGCCATGAGGGAGGTGAAGAGTTCACCCTCTTTCTCACGGGTGTACTCCAGCCTGCGGGGTGTTATCTGCAGGTCCCTCTGCATGTCAAAGGCCTGCGGGGAAGTGAAGCAGAGAGGACAAGAGGATGATCTGTTGGTGATTTTTCAGGGGCATACTGGCTCAACGCAGATAGACCAAGCAGTTTATGCTGTGGGAGTTACAACTGTCACATGTTTATGAAGCATAACAAAACAATCACAGACACTCACGAACGGTGCTAGGAGGCATCGTCCTCTCACCTGGTTGATGAAAAGATCTAGACAGCGACAGTGAAGCCCATTAAGCAGGTTGGCAGCCTCTACCTGCTGGTTTTGAAGCACTTGGCGAGCAAAAGGCACCAGCAACCGATGCAGTCTTTCGAAAGCCTCACCCAGCATGCTCTGGGGCTTTGCACCCGGGGTGGGCATCTGTGTAGGGGCACCACAGGAGCACTTTCCTGTTGGGCTACTGAGGAATCCAAGGGAGAGTAGCTGCTTATGGAGGGCGCTCTTCTCCCTCTCCTTTTCCTTTTCCGCTTGGCGGCCGGGTTCTGGGGAGGCTGCTTGCATGATGTCAGGGATACGAACAAAACAGATGGGAAAGGGGAGCATCTCTTTAACCTTCCAGAGCTCAGTCACCTGCTCTGTGCTTAGGGAGTCCTGGTTGATGGCATAGAGTATGATGGGGACCACGTTGCGAGTGCAGTCTTCAAGGGCCTCTTCTATGGGCTGGACACTCGGACAAGGTACCACCATGACCTTTGCTTCCTGATGACGAACCACAAAGAAACCACAACAATGTTACTATATTTCAAGCTTACTGGTTTATAGGAAATGCGGTTCTGTAAAAAAGGCCACTGAGATCCAGCCATGCAGTAGGTTTGCATGATTAATCTAATCACAATGTCACCCTGTGTGATTACATAACCGCAAAGGGATACAATTTAATTAAACAGAAAAGGTTGCCGTCCATTGGGGATGGCTGACAGACATCACGACATTGAGCCGGCATTGTGATTGTAAACTTTTTCTCCAAATTGTGCAGCTATGCAGACACCACCAGGAGGGAACTGCTGGATTTTAGTTGCCAAATTATTGCAGCGATCTGTCACTGAACCAAACATGGAGGTAAATGGAATTTAAAGGCGCTACGATCGTTGTTTTTATAATAACAATGGATCAAACGACTGAATATAATGTGAAAGGTGTTGCTGGTGACAAACTCACAGATAATTATCACCTGACTCTGCAGTTCCCCTCAACTCTACAGAATTTTATGTCACCAAATCAGCTCGTTATTTTGGTTTTACAAAACACAACTTTACTGTTTTGGCTTAATCTCACAGCTCTCATCAGTGTCATTTTTGCAAGCAGCAGGCAGGCTGTTTGCAGTGAAAAAGTTCTGATCAACACACTGTACCCCACCTGCCCAACACCAAACATCTGAGAGGCAAAAGCAGTGACTAGCTGGTGAACATAGAGGAGCAGAGAGGAGCAGTTAGCAGCTCAAGAGCCAGATGTTTTCCTAAACAGCTGGTGGAGACCAAAGACAGAGCTTAAAGAGCTGTAAATCCTGTTAGAAAAAACTCAATAATCCATAGACCTCACTGGAGCTAGTTCAATATTTTCTACAAACACTAGAATATATAAAAAGTTTTAATTTTTTTATATGTCTAATGTGTTTTATGTAATGAAGGTGAATTGACCTTTTAACTTAACTCAGCAAAACTAGGCTACAAACCCTGTTATATAGGTGCTCAATGCATAAGAAAGAAAACACCCATCCACAGATATCACATGCTCTTTCTATTTCTGCACACATAATGGCAAATAAATATTTGTGGTGGTCTTGGGAATGTCTGTGACAGGGCAGAAAATTTACATAAGTAAAAAGGTTTTCTTAACCCTTCATAAATAACAACATCAACAAAAATAGTCCCAGAGACCGCTTCAGGGGGAGACCGTGACGAACGAAGAGACAGCCAGAGAAAAGAGGCAAAAATGACCAACAGCTGCACAAAGGAGACAGTCAGTCCTGTCTCCAAGAAACAAGAGCTGAGCCCATCTGAGCAGTCTCTCTGGAACAAAGATAGCCTGCAAACATTTGTTCACAACCAATCAAAACCGATACAATGTTTGAATTGCCTGAATGCAGTTTGTTTTCAACAACAAGTTACTATTTTGTATTTCATATGTCTTTAAAAAGTGTGACACTGAACCAGCTCTCTAAAGTAACACAGTCAAGACAAACAGCCATGTAAGAAATTCTTCTATTAGCATATTTTAAGGGTGACTGCTAATATCACAGGCCTTTGTTAACAAGCAGCATTTCTTATGTGAATTCATAGAGCACTGGCAATGAACACAAGAATCTATGGACCTCAAAAGAATTTCAGAAACATTGCGTTAGGATGGCACCCTTTATGTCCTCTGGGAGCTTAAGTTGGGTTGAGAAGCATGAGTAAACTTTGGGATGAAGAGAGGGCTAATTAGCAAGTTGGTCCTCATCTGCTGGCCTCTAAAACAGGTTGCTGTGATTATGGCAGCAGAGTGTGAATACCACAGTGAGCAGAGAGATTCTGTGCCTCCATTTACTCCAACCTAAACATGCTAATTTTTTATTCATTCAGCAGAAACCTAAAGACGAGCGGAACACAGCTTCAAATCTATGTTTTAGTGCCTGGCTGATGAAAATGTGTAGATTCAGAACTATTAAAATAATTTCCTCCAAGCGTAGGACATAAACTGCAGACTAAGGTAGAAAATAATGTACAATCTTCTCTGAGGTCCTGTCAAGTGTGACAAACTTTTTGAGCTAAATAAGGGATTTCAGTCACACATAAAAATGAACGGGGGTGTGAGATAATTCCAGCACTGATATTTTCCTTCCAGCTTTTTTTTTTTTTTTTAAATCTATTGTGTTTCTGTTTTTGAGATAAGACTCTAGTGGATGGTGAGTCAGCAATGCAAGAAGTTCTAAAAAAGGATTTAGCCATATTTAGTATACACTACTATACTATACAATCACTTTGTTTATAACATGATGACATGAAGAGAGTCATGCAGACTCCACACACCATGGGTTTTACAAAATTTTATTTCAGAAGCATTTGTTGCTCTATTTGATGAAATTAAAAGCTTGACAGTAATCAATAAATCAAATTCTCCGACACAAAATGAAAGAAATCCAGTATCTGTGGCTGTCACAGGACTGTAATAAGCACGGCCAATCATTTCATCCGGTCCGGATGAATTATTTCAGTTTGATACTTTCAAAATCTAGCTGTCTCTCGCTAGTTTCCTTCCCCAGCTTTAAGTTATTCCACAACACTAATGAGACTTGACACGTAAAATATATTCTGAAGATGAAATCAATGTTTACATGTATAATTCATGTCAGTATTGGTACAAATAGATTTTGAATTAATGAATTTTTGCAAAAATGTTGGATTAATAACAGTTTCTGAATAGTTCTTTTCTACATAGCTCACACAAAATCTTGATTTATGCTATTAAATGTAAAAAATAAAAAAAATAAAAAATCTGTAATGATATAAACAAGCAGTGTACCAGTATTCAGCTGTAACCATGGCAACATCATCACAGCAAAGGGTTTGGGATTTTTTAACATGACCTAGTCATGTGAATCGCACCAGACCAGTTGCATTACGTAAGAGGCCGGGCGGGTGGGCTGCTCGGAGGCAGAGCAGGGCCTAATTTCTGGGCTGTGTGATGCTCACTAAGGGGCCTTGGTTTAAAGGATTAGAGACTCATTTCCACATGTCACACATGATAAGGAATGACTACAATCCTTACGCTTAATCAATTCACTTCCAAAATCACAAGATATTGTGATTTTCAGGTCGCACTGGCTGAAGACCAGCATGACTGTACCACTGTGTCCTTTCTTCCTTTCCCCTGTAAACTTCAACCTGTAAGCTGTGAATCTGTTTTTAAGAGCTGATTGAAACCTGAACGGGAGAAAAACGACTGTAAAAGAATGTATTTCTGAACAGTTGCACAAATCAGGTAAAACACTGAACACAGGGAATAATCAGCTCTGCTCAATAATCTCTTTGTGAGCTCAGCTGTGTGTGAACACAAAGGCTACAGGAGGAAGTACCAACAAGCTAAACACACAGTTAGGGCCAGGCCATATTATTGAAAAGAATGACATAATTGAGTGTTTTTTCATTTTTCATGTCCAGTACACCACTTATAGGGCTGCCACTAACGGTTATTTTCATTGTCGATTAATCTGTATATTATTGTCTTAATTAATCGATTAGTTGTTTCGTCTATTAAATGTCATAGAATGATGAAAAATGTCAATCAGTGTTTCCCAAAACCCAAGACGATGTCCTAAAATTTCTTGTTTTGTCCACAACCCAAAGATAGTCAGTTTACTGTCAGAGAGGAGCAAAGAAACCAGAAAATATTGACACTTAAGGAGCTAGACTCAGAGATGTTGGATTTATTTCCCTTAAATAATTACTCAAACAGATTAATCAACTAATCAATTAATCATTGCAGCTCTATGACATGACTTGCGAATGCATCAGGTGCAAACATCCAAAAACTTGGGTGCATGTATGATGATTATTCATAATAAAGTTTGCAAATTACCAGAGTTTCCCTTGAGTAACAACTGAACGGGAGGGGGCCGGGTGACGGCCTGGAAACACGGGAGAAACCCTGGAAAAATGGAAGCGTTGGCAGGTAATGTCATTTTCGATAAAAGCTTTTCCAGGGTGCTTTAGAGACACCTGCTTTTCATCAATGCATACAATTCTGCCTCATCGCACCTTCATTCTACATCTTCTTTTAAAAATAAAGCAGTGTGCAACATGGTCACATCGACCGTTTCTGGAAACTTGAGTACATGTGTCAGAGTTCAATCGACAGTATAACCCAGTGTATTTTTCTATTTCATTAATTAATAAGATAACATGTATATTAGATGTACTCTGCATGGAATTATACATGACTTACATCAATTGATATGGGTATTATATATCGACCTGCTTTATAAATATCAGCATCGGCCATTGAAAAATCATATCAGTCGATTACCAACAGCAGCCAAACTCATTATTTAAACCATGAGCACACACGGTATAGAGACAGTAGATCCAGTTGGTTTCACACGGTATCCAGAGCCTGCGATTTGAAGCCTACCTGTAGCAGTGGGTGATGCAGGGTGATCTCCAGCTCTGCCAGCCTGTGGGCTGGGTCCTCACATTCCTCATGGATCTCCAAGTCTTCCCGGGGCACTGTATCCCAGCGGCCACAGTTAGCCGCAAGCTGGTGCACCAGCTCATACTGGCCAGGCAGCGCCAAGCTGAGCCTTGTCTGCCTCCCATGGGTGAAGCACAGCTTCCGCCTCTTGCAGACAGTGCCCTGGACTCCTTCACAAGCCTCTCCGGCCTCTGGGCCTAGCGGCAGCAGCCTCTCCCCCAGAAGGCAGTTGAGCAGCTGGTAGCGGGCAGCACAGTCTTGGCCTAGTACCACAATGTTCGGGGCAGCACCCACAGTGTTACGTAGGAACTCTTCCTCATGGCTTGGGAAAGAGATGCAGCTAAGCTGTCCTGGGGGAACACAAGGGGGTATATGATGTTGAGAGGTGGACTGAGGACAGAACTTATCAGTTATTATGTTCATTCCTGGAAGCAGTGAGCTCTTAGCTAACACTGCAACCAGAGATGGAGTACTCAGTGACACATGATCCTTTATATCTGTGCGCCATTACCAGAATATACAGTAGATCACTGTTCCATGATAGAGATGTTAAAAACAGTTGACATCTGATATTATTCCTTGGGCTATTGTTTCCTGATCAAGCGCTGAGATGTGGAGCACAGAAGAACCAATTCAACCTTGTTAGTGAACGTATCAGACATAATCCTCAGTGATGCTGAGTCACAGTCTGAAACAGTTGTATAACAAAAGAGGGGAGAGAGTAGCAATGGCCTACTTTACATTTATATACCAGTGCCTTTCTTTGTCACATACATGTGGTTTTACTGTGACTCTAATCTAGCATTCCCCTACCAGTATTCACCACTTGACCTAACATGACGCATTAAAACCTATTGATTCAGACAGACCTGTGCTGATCATTTGACTGCATGACCTGTGGATAAATTGCTAAACGGTCAGTTGGTGCTGACCTATACATCACCTCTAGCAAGATAACAGATCAGGAACTATATTGTGATTCTTCTGCGTCATGTGATGCACATTTTGTGTCCAGATAAGTTAGGGTAAGCGAGACATCTGCTAGATGAATCTAGTAAGAAGGTGAAGACATGGGTTTGGCTTTGCCCATGAAAGGCAGGATTACGGTCTCATTTTTCTGTTGATTATGACAAATCATTTAAGTTCATTTAACACTGAGGAAAGTTATTTTGACCTTCTCTGGTGTATAAGACACCCGTGTAGATGTGCCGCATTACATTGTATCTGGCTTTCCATCACTGCTGTGTGTTTAATCAATGTTTCATAGATATACGTATCTAAATAATGTGGTCAAGAAAGCTTACAATAATGTTTTGGCATATATGGAGCAGTGAAAATGTTTTTATAGAAACGTTCTTAATCTGGGGTGATTGCAATGGGAAAATGTGATGCAGTAATATCAAATAGGGGCTAATACGATCATTTTAAAGTTGGACAAAGCTACAAAACTATGTCCCCAGTAAGCCCAGTTACTGACTTTCAGCCAGGTGGTAATCTCAGCATATTTGGTGCACTTAGTCCGCTCATGCTTTTGAGAGGGGGCTTAATCTCTTTAGTTTTCCCTAACCCTAATTAATGCATTTTTTGTCAGTCTATGTGTTGGTAGAGAAATCACATGTCAGCAGAAACCTGTTAGTTCTTCCTTTCTGTTTCGAAACAACAACAAGTAAAACACAACTATGCATGTTTTTGTTTTTTTTGGCCATCCATATAGGATGCTTTAAACACGTTTTAAACACTGTGACATGTGGGTACAGTGCAGGGCTGTGTAGCTGCTGCATGTGTTCACACCTACCTGCCTCCAGAGAATCCGAGCTCATGGTTGATGCACAAGCATTGCTGTAATTTTGCCTTATTTCCCGGAAGAATGCGTTAGTTTCCTTCAGGTTCTTCTTCAGCTGCACGGTGTGCTTGTTGTAGCTGTTAAATACCCTCATCAGTTCCCGGGCTAATTGAGTTGTTTTCTGTTGTTGTACATTTCCCTCCATGGTCATCAGGTTGAGCGGCTGCCTTTCCTCGTTGTTGTGACTTACAAGTTTAAGCAGGTGCTAAAAACACCCCAAATTTAACTTCTTTAGTTGAGATGCTCAAATAGCAGTCAGTCCTGTTATCACCCCCTCTTTTCGTTTGGTGCTAGTTAGTTAGTGCTCATGTTTGTCCACCCACCTAGGCTGTGTTAAATACTTCAGAAAGACACTTTTATTTTAATATATCATAGTGTATTAGTGCTGACAGACAACCTTCCCTGCAGTGTTTTGTGTCAGTGAACAATCACTAGACATTTGGCTTGTGTTGTTATGATACAGAAGCTGCACAGCTAACTTTGCTAGCTTAACGTCGCGCCGTTACAAGATAACTTAAGATTCAAACAACAAGCTAACTTAACAAAGTAACCGCTATTTCGGCATATCGTGTAGCTGCCCTTTCTAGTTCACACCGGCGGTATGAGGAGGGTCTTAAAAACAAAGCACACCAAGATCCTACTGGTGCTAAGCAGTCTGTGTTTTGCGGTCTAGCCCTGGTCCAGACGTTAGCTCTCTTAGCCTGAAGGCATCTCCAGTCCGCCCTCGCCTTGGCCTGGCACGACAGAACTTGACGTAAAACGTCCAAGGCACTGGTTCACAGCCATGCAGCTCCGTGTTTGAGAGGGGGGGCCCGACTCTGACAGTTGTCTCTTAAGTTAAAAGACAACGGCACAAAGCGCAACAAAACGTTGGTGTTTTCCTAACGAAACTCTGTGGGGAAAAAAAGATCTTCCTAAACTGGCTCCGGCCCGGGGAAGCCAGCGGACATCTTCCTCCCTGGAGAGCGACGGCAGCACAACTCACTGGAGCCGTCTGCTTTCTCTTTTGGTGATGAAGATGAAGAGGACAATCAGTGGTGGTGCAGGCGAGGTGTGTCCGAACCAAATCACATAGCTGGGAGCAAGCAATCAAATCACTGCAAAACAGAAAGTCGACGCGAACAGAGTTGGGGAGAGGAAAGGGCGGGGTGACGCACTGCAACCTGGGAAATGTAGGACTTGGTGGGTTTTGGGACATTAACAGTTACCGTGTGGATCTGGATCACTTTGTTGTTCATGAGTTTCAATAAAACAAATGAAAGTTTTTAATAATGCCCAGATTTTGAAATGAGTCAATATGGAGGTCCAATTTCGTAAGTAAATAAAGACAAATAGAGATGTTAGGATGACAAAAATACAAACGCTCATATATAAACATTTTGACATATATAAAATTTATGAGACAATTTTAAAAGTATAAAATGGAAAAATAGGTCAAATGTTTGACTTAGTATCTGATTATTTTGACTTATTTTCTGACAAGTGTGATTTATGAGGCACGTCAAATCATTTTTAAAGAACTGGGGAGGGAATTTGGCATTAGGGGGAAGGAAACACAACTTTTAAATGGTTAGGCCTATGTTTTTTTATTTATTTTAAATATGTTTTTTTCTTTTCAAAATACTAAACTTCTCTCCCACACCTACCTAAACCTCATTGGACCTCACGCCCCAACCTAACTGGATGATCCTCTCCATTACAGAATTCTCAATCTGGAGACTCAAACACCAAATTTACACCTGGTTTTAAAATGTGATCTGTATCCAGATACATTACCCAGATAATAAATAATCCAATCTTACCTTTGTGTTCACTATTGGTATTTTTAATTAGTTCTTGTTAACCTCATTGAGATCAGATCTCTGTCCTCCAGAGGGAAACCTGCATGTGAGTGATTTGAGGCAGCAGCAAACCCGCCCCAGACTCCCTTAAAAATCACATAGTTTAGTGAGTTGTTCAGTTAGAGGACACTTTATAAACAATGTATACTAAACAATCTTAATTATTTGTCCCTTCTTGTAATTTATTTAAATGTAACACATGACGTTACTCCTTTCTTTGTATGAAAACGTGTGTTGCAGTACTGGTGTGCAAGCTACTCTGTGACTAGACAAATTATATGCCTTATTAATAGCAGATCAGCTGCTCAGATGAGTGCAAAGTAAATCCTCACACACACAGTTATTTCTTACTGTATGTCAGTATGACATATAGTGTCAAATCTTGTCAATTTATGACGTTACAATCTGGAAATGTATCCCATGTGTAGTCACACAGACATAACAATATTTAATAATGTTGTCTCCTTTGAACTTATAATAATTTTTTCTAGTCAAGGTGCTACTTTTTTCTAAGTCTTATTCCGCCAAGATTTTTACAATTGTGGCTCCAAAAGTACTTTCATTGTTTATTTTGTGCACAGTGTTCCTCTGCATAAAACTGAATGGCAAACACATGCTGTTGCTGATGGGTTAGGAGGTCAATTTAAGACAGACGGAGAAGCCAATTGGCTCAAAGTATTAAATCTGAGTGTTCCCGAAAATCAGGGATGTCTGCTCATCCTGTACAAACAAACACTCCGGTGTCTGAACTAATATGCTATTCTACACAGGATATTAAACACTAAATATACTCAATATGCTTATTATTAGTATGTAGTAGGACTAACTGGGAGAGAGCCACTATCTTTCAGGCTTTCTGTTTGTAAAACCTTACAGCTGGTGACAACATGCTGATCTCTAGTGGCCTACAGCTGTAATGACACAACTAATCCAACCTTAAACTCTTTCCGATAAGGATGTAGTAACTCTCTGGGATGGCTGAAATCAAAGAGGAAAGAGTTATTTTTTTCTTTTTCCTTTAAGGATTGTGATTATGAGAATCAGAACTTGTAACTGTAACAGTGTTATTCCAGTAATCATCTTCAAGTAAGCCTAGATATATGTTATACTGGAAAAGGAAGTAATCAGTAATCAGTTTGCTCCCCCAAGTCAATGATCCAGGAAAAAGACCAGAGTAATTGCACATCACTAATGTGGGCCAAACGTTAAATCACCAGTAAATAAATGGATAATTTTAAAATGATCAATGAGTTAATATTACTGATATAAGCAGTTTTCTCTTTTTCAGTTTACTCTAATTTTTATTTATTATTAGTGGTGGAGGAAGTATTTAGATCTTTACTTAAGTAAAAAAGGCAATATAAAAATACAAGTACAAGTTTAATTGAAAATGCCCCCTTAGTAAAGGTACCTAAGCAAAATGTATGTAAGTAAAAGTACATAAATTGACCTTGTAAATGTCATATTATATTATATTATTGGATTATTATTACAGAGACCTGTATTTTCTGTTGTAGGGGGTCACGGTAGAGCAGTTTCAACAATGTCATTGTACTGCTGTGGTTTTATTTATGTTCTGGTATTTATTTTAATTCAATGCATGCTATTTTATGAGCTCTTGATATGTTTTGTATATATAATCTTATCCTGTAAAGTAACTATTTACTAGAACAGTCAGATCAATGTAATGGAGTAAAAAGAACAATATTTCAATTGTAATGGAGTAGAAGTAAGAAAATAGCATCAAATAAAAATACTCAAGTATGCCTACATCATATCTCTATAGAAGTACAGTACGTGAGTGAACTGAATTACATTGTAACACTGGATATTATTATTATATATTGCAAGGCTGTCCCGAGTAGCCTACATTTGTCCCACACTAGTTTTATTTTGGTGGTGCGCTTGTTGTATATTTCCGTGCACAGCGACTGAAACAGCAGTGACACAAAAGCTGTGATCTGCATTTTATGTTCTTACTTGATTGAACTACTAAGTTACTACAAACTGCTAACCTTCTATTACAAGTGCGACTACATCTATTAAGGCTGCTTTAAATATATAAAGTGTAATGCCACCAGTATTTGGTTAAACTAATAACACAACTCTGTGACGCACCACTGAACTTGTATCAGGTTTGACTTGGAGGCTTGAAAAGGTGTAATGAAAAAAGGACACATCAACATGAAAAGTCATTTAAAAAAAAATCAGAGCGATCTAAACAATGTAATAATCAAACCGCGCTCATTGTATCTAAGGTGACTGGCAGCGCTTGGTGTCACAAATGAAGCGCTCCTCTGTGTACCTGAAACGCCCCTCGACTATTTGACGTGTCGGCTGCGCTCCTGCATCGTGTTGTGTACCTGCTGCTAGTAGGTCTCAGCTCTGCAAAGAGGACGGACACGCTCGCGGTTTGGAGTCAGATGTTTCGGACTCTGTCTCCAGCCTTTAGTTTTTAAAGTAGTTATCTGATGTGTAAATCTGGAGACAACTTGCTCCAACATAGGACAGTGCTGCACGCGAAGGAATGCGTGTTGTTAACAACGTCTGAAAATACAGGCCAGAAAAAACAGCAGCGTGTGGTCAGGATGGACGGCTTAAGTGTTGCCCGTGTTTTGTCAAACTGCAGGCCGTACGTTGCGGGAGTTTCACCCGATGAAAACACTCCTGTTGGGAAGGCTCCGTCCCAGCTGTGCGTGAAAAAGCAAGCCGTGAAGAGACACCATCACAAACACAACCTGAAGCACAGGTACGAGTTTCTGGAGACTCTCGGGAAGGGAACCTATGGCAAGGTGAAGAAAGCCAAGGAAAGATCCGGTAAACTGGTAAGCGTTGATATTAACCTCTTCTTTTTTTCTTTTTTTTTTAAACACCGTTTTACTACGTGGCCTAATTATGTGACCTCTTATCAACGATGCCCACATCTGCAGTCAGCATTAAGTCTGTGTTTGCCTGCCCAATCGGCCACCTGTTGTTCAGACACAGAGGGCTATTATTAGAAGACGTACTGTCTGCACACAGGTAATCTACATTTGGTGTTTTAATTGAGGGGGGAAATGTTAGGCTTCAAGTTGCTCCCTGTAAGGAAGAGGGTGAGCCACATTACTGAATTGTAAAGTGTGTCTTTGTCTGTGTTTTGGTTTAGGCGGTTGCGCTTACATTTCTCAGTGTTTCTGAACACTGCCTCCTGTCTCAAGATCACCGAATAAGCTGTTTTCTCTTGTGAATTGCAAATATGCAATTAGTATTTAAGATGCACCACCTTGGTAGTGGGGATATTAACACTCTCTGTTTGTTAGGAGGAGTGAAAAGTACACAGCTTGGTTCTCTGTGTAAACTAAATTAAAACGATATTATTATACTAAGTATATTCACACCCCGATACCAGTTTTCACACAGCATGTCTGAGGCAAACCCAGTATCCTGACAAGTTATCTGGTGTATGAAAATAAAATGCAAGACTCATTTGATAACAACATCAATACTTCTGTTTGAGATCATCCTTCAAAGACTTGATGCAATAAGTGAGCGAGTCCTGTGAATCTGTCAACACAAAAGGATTTTCTACAGTCCCCTCCTATTGGTGTAAGGAAAGCAAAAAGGAAAGGCGTTTTTCTGGAAAGACTGAGTGACTCTGTCATGGGAGGGGGTTTTAGACGGGGAAGTTTGGTAACTTTCTCTCTGTACTCCTGATGAAGGGAGAGGTCTGGGACTAGACGAAAGGTTGACTCCAGTTCCCCGTGACCTTAGGGGGAATCGGAAGTATTTAAAACAGATTCGAGGGAGATAAGCCTTTAAAAGGTACAGAGTAGCTGGCAAACAAATGACATTGTCTTTACTTTAAATGCTACAGTGTATCCAAATCAGGATCTGTGTTTTATTAGACATTCAAGCGTTTAAATTCTTAAACTGCCACATATTGATTATGTACCTGTTTATAAGGCTGATGGTGGACTAAATATTAGAAACACCTCAGTATTATTCAATACAATTCAATAGCAACACAAACTACGGCCTACGAAATGGCCGTGAAGTTGACTCAACACCTTTCTAAAGCAGTTCCAAAGAAAACATACACCATAACCAACATGAAGGTTGGGTTCTCTGCACGGCTGTTGTACAGACTGCATTCGTTTTAGCTATGTATACTTAATAAACTGGCAACTAAGTGCATTTTGTGTACATATTACAAACTGTTGTGTTTCTATGACCTACTGTATAGAACCTTTTCAATAAGAGAATTATTGGCAATTGATCAAAAACAAAGCACACCTAGAGTGTAATTTTTCACATTTGCAGGCAGATCCATCCAGATATAGTGAATAATAAAAACAGATACTTGGCCTGAAAGTAAACTTCCTTTTGTCAGGAAGTCCTGTTGGTAAGTCTGGCTCAGCTGCCAGGTCATGTTTACCAGAAAGTTTCCTTTTCAAAAGATTGTGTTTACTATGAGTGAATGACAAGAAACTGCTTAGAAGTCAAGGAAGTGAGATTCAGGAATTTCCCTTTCTATTCCTGCAGCATGTTCAGCCTTGTCTTCACACCCATCTCTGCTCCTACCTGTCTGACATGACTTGCCGCTGCCCAATGCTCAAATGTCAAAATATTGATTGATTGATTGATTGATTGAACTTACACCATACAAATACAACTTAGACAGCAGCTAGCCTAGACTGGAAATCTGAACAACATTCATCATACTTTCATCTGCCTTACTTACTATTGACAGCATAATGGACAAAGACATGTAACCCAGGGAGTGACACAACACAAAAGAGGGGGGGGGGGGGGGGTGACTAATCGATTATCGATTATAGAATAGTTGCCCTTTCATTTTGAAAGTTGTCAGTTGACTTGTTGAATAATCAATTAATTGTTTCAGCTCTAATCTGTAGTGCTCTCCACTCAACTATGTCAACAAGAACTCACAGTAGCATCACAAACCTTAACATAACTTACATAAATATGTTTTAGAGGTGCAAAAATATGTATATTAGTCTGTAATTGTATTTGTTTTAATAATATATACATACATAGACAAATGTATGTATTTCAAAGTTAGCTAGTAGTATTCATGGAGTTTAGAATAAAATATCCAAATTAAGCTAACCTAATCAATATTATTCGGTCATTTAA
Organism: Micropterus salmoides; assembly: GCF_014851395.1. Lineage (NCBI taxonomy): Eukaryota > Metazoa > Chordata > Actinopteri > Centrarchiformes > Centrarchidae > Micropterus > Micropterus salmoides. The sequence goes on from NW_024043372.1 coordinate 22,005,348, forward strand.
GTTAACGTTATTGACATACATTTGATTTAAGGTCTATTATTATTTTTGTGAAATGTCATATTGCCTGTTTTCTGCTCTTCACTCCAAACGGGACACGTATTAGAACTACCAAGCTAACGTTTGTCAGGTAGTTACACAACACTTTCACCTTAAAGTGTTTCCAAGTGCAAAAATGTGATTTTGTTGGTGCAGGAACTCGGTGTTAAATATCAGAGACTTCAACCTCAGTGCCTATTGCGTGGAACAAACTAACAGAAACAAAGACAGCACACACACACAGGTAACCGCACTGGGGTGTGAAGTCATCATGAGTGGGAGGGCAGCCGGTCTGACAGCTACGCAAACAAATGCAGGAAACCTCACTTTCCCAGAATCAGGAAAAAGGTCTGTGTGGTGTGAATACAGTGCTGACCTGGAGGCCAGACAGTGACTCATGACGGGAGACAGAGTAGGGTGTTTTTAACTTGACAAGTCGCTGCTTTACTCATTTCCCTTGAGTGTGTGGCCTCGAGGGTGCCTCATGACACCTTTCAGCATTGGGGTAGACTCATGACGCACAGAGGAATCCCAGGTATCCGAGCTTCTTATAGACACAACGCAACATAAAGACATACAGACTATATGTGATGGGTCTGCAGATACAGACCCCTACAGATACAATTCAGATTTAAATTTCCTTATTCTATGAGTCTCGCAGACAATAGATGTCTTTACAGCAGACAATACTTGACCCAGTGTTCCTTCTGCCTCGTTAGAAACACCATTACAGAGTTTTCAGTTCACTGCTCATTGTTCATCTCACAAGAGGACAACCAAGAGGCCAGTTCTTTTTAAATAACAGCTTATTAGTGTTGGAGTTTTTTTAGAGAGGCCTTATCCAGTATATTAATTTACTGACCTCTATTGCAACAGCACTGCAGCTGCTGACTACTGTATTATTGTTTCGTTTGTCATTAAAGTGAGATTGCATAAGTTTTAAAAAGGATAAAAAAAAAAAGCATTCTTCTCGCAAATGAAAAGCTGATGTCGTAAGCAATAAAAGGCGTCCTTGCACATTTCAATGGACTCCTGGCTTTTGCTGATGCAGTCTTACTTGATCTGGTTTGACCAGAGTTCACACCCCTGTGCAGTTATCTGTAGGTCTGTGTGTGTGATACACTGTTTTAATGTTTTCCATTATTCTTGTCATATGTGGCTACAGTGGCTGTCGTTCATTAAAAGTTAGTCCCGCTTTAAAGTAACTATGTGATTCTCCTACCAACTGCAAAGCTGTGTTATGTTGTTGATTTGTCAATGGAATCAATCGTACTTCTCTAATTATTATGCAATGTAAAATTAAAAATGTTTCTTTTTTTAAGGTTGCCATTAAGTCGATCAGAAAGGAGAAGATCAAGGATGAGCAAGACCTGGTTCATATTCGCAGAGAAATTGAGATCATGTCCTCACTCTGCCATCCGCACATCATCACCATATATGAAGGTACGGCATTCCCAAATGTAGTGTTTGGGTATAGTTTCACCTTTCGGAGTTGACTGAATCTCTGAGCCACATGTGGAGTGAAACGTGATACCCGGAGGCGGAAAAAAGACATCTCTCTATCACTCTCTGTTTGAGATTCAGTTTGGTCACGCAAGTCTTTGTGCTGAAGTCTGACGCTAGGTTACATAAGCGTGATTCCCTGTCGTACCCCGTCAAGGCTGCAGGATAATGTGCAGAGCCTTGTGTTCTCCAGTGCCCCTCACGCCTGATGAGATGATCATCGTTCAGTGCATTGTAATCTTGTAATGCAGCTATCATAGGGCCCTGTGTGTCCTAATCAGTGTGAATTAAGGGTTGAAAAGGAAGATAGATATGTTTTAAACACTGACCTTTCCGTATGTCCTTATCCTTATGTTTTTCGTACTGTAAAAGGCTCTGCACTAAAATACCACAATCTGAGGAATTTCACTTCCACTGTAGTTGGTTTTGAAACCTTGAATAAAAGTCGTTCTGCTGGGGTTTTTTATCTTTCAGTATTTGAAAACAAAGACAAAATTGTGATCGTGATGGAGTACGCCAGCCGAGGGGACCTGTATGACTACATCTGTGACAAGAGGACCATCTCTGAACGCGAGGCCAGGCACTTCTTCAGGCAAATTGTATCAGCTGTGCACTACTGCCATCAGGTAAAGCAGACTTTCTCAATCCAATGCTTTCAATAAAAAATATAATCTAGGAAAACTCGTCAATATGTGTGCATTCATGAGTTTTTGACAAAAATGATAATGTTGTAGCTATAGCAGAGTATCTTCACGCATGGCTGCTACGTTAAACCTGGTGGCGCAGGGCTTCACTCAGACTAGCTGATCTGCTAGTTGTGTTTTTCCAGGGCACTGACACCCCCAAAGTTACATAATGGGCATTATTCACTGTCAGCCTGCTGATCTGAACAGGAAGGCTGTGAGAACGATGCAGGGGGAACTGAACAGTTGGTCTGTGGAGCGCTAGCGTCAGGGCAAAAGGCCAGCGCACAGTCCCAACACACACACACACACACACGCATGGTCTCACACTCTAATGAGGGTGTGATGGAACAGAAGGGCTCTGCAAACGCACACAATCAGTCTGTAGCCCAGAGCTGTGTAATGACGAACATTTACAGCACACTCTATTTTAGCTTAGCTGTCCAGCACTTTGCAGAGCATTTATAAATGTTTGCTGGACAATATTTACACAGCAAACTGCCCTGCCATCTCCTATGTTAACCATCTGTCTTATTTTAGTTTTATTGAGTGCTGATGTCTTATTAAATATTTTATTTTCCACGTCAAATACAGTAAGGCAAAGTTCATCCAAACCCTTTCGGTTCTGTATGGGACAGTGATGAATTCTATTGTATTGCACGCAATAGTTTCTTCATGACTGCATCTTAACAATAAGTGAATGCTACATAGCACATCCTACAAAAATGTGTCCGTCACTACAAGAAGTGACCATACGTAAGAAGTAGCTGACCTGCATTTTAATAGCAAAACAAATTCGAACTTTGCTCGAGTCAAAGGCATGCCCCCCTACAGAGTGGAGGACAATGAAGCATAGCTGACATACCAGGGAAAAGAACGTGTTCTGACCCAGTAAAAACTAATCCTTTTTATATAATATAGACAGCCTCCATAAAACTGGTTTGTAATAGCTTGAGTGGTGGCAGATTATTATTGTAAGTGATGCAAAAATCTGATATCTACTTTTGTTTTTTCCCTCTTAGAATGGGATAGTACACCGGGACCTGAAACTGGAGAATATTTTACTAGATGGCAACGGCAATGTGAAGGTACGCATTGTGGACACGTTGAACACGAATATAAGCATTTATATAACTGTACAAATTGTATAAGCAGGGTTGATCATCATTAAAAATGTCTTTTCTGTATATGGTTAGGATTATAAATGACAGTGTGGTGGTTATTACAAAGGAAATATTAAGAAATGTTCATATGTTATATTTAATGGCAGATTTCATTACTTCCTGAACGAGATCTTGTGTAAAGGTGACTGACTAGGGAATCAGACTGTTACGTGTTATGAGTCATTAATGAGGCATAGTGATGCATATGGAAATCTTTTAGGTTACAGTAATCTGATGATGATACATCTGATGTGGATCAGACTTTATGTCTACTTATTGTTGTTGTTCAGATTGCAGACTTTGGCCTGTCGAACCTCTACCATGGTGATGAGTATCTTCAAACCTTTTGCGGCAGCCCTCTGTATGCTTCTCCAGAGATTGTCAATGGACGGCCGTACCATGGGCCAGAAGTGGACACTTGGTCTCTTGGTGTGCTGTTATACACTATGGTTCATGGCACCATGCCATTTGATGGACTCAACCACAAGACACTGGTCCAACAGATAAGCACCGGAAACTACCGGAAACCGAACAACCCTTCTGGTGAGTCTTCAGCTCAACTTTTCTTTAAAGGACCTGAATCATTATTTTATATATGCTTTGCACTTTATTTTAGCTGAACACAAAAATTAGCCTAACAGGTTTGTTTTATTGCTTTCTTTCAGATGCATGTGGGCTTATCCGCTGGATGCTGATGGTAAATCCTGAGCGCAGAGCCACAATAGAGGAAATTGCAGGACACTGGTGGCTCAACTGGGGCTACCAGCAGCCATTACTGGCTGAGACAAAGAGCAGTCCAGTAGAGCAGACCGCTTCACCAGCCTCTCCCTCAATATCACACCCTGCTGGGGTTTCTGGTGTTGCTAGTTGGCTTCGCCGCACATCCAGGCCTTTACTGGAGAACGGCTCCAAGATGCGCTGCCTGCTCCGCTCACAGGGCTGTGGAGGGGATGTAGTCCGGCAGCGCTCTCTGCGAAGGTCCCGAAAGGAAAACAATGTCTCCCAGACTGGTCATGAAGTAAGCACAGACAGTCGCCCCTCTAAGGGTATTTTAAAGAGACGCAGCAGTGTAAAGCAGAAAGCAGTGAATGAAACCCCTGCTGTAGGGTCAGCGGAGCCACAGAAGATTTTGGGTTTGTCTGCCCCAGCCAATGCCCCTTCAGCAGCATTGCAGCCCCGCAAAGGCATCCTAAAGAAGCCCACAGAACAAGAGTCGGGTTACTACTCCTCGTCTCCCGAGAACAGTGACTCTGGCTGGGCACTTCAAAGTAAAGAGTGCCCCTCAGCACCAATCTATACTAAAGGCATCTTGAAGCGCAATGGAAAGTTCTCGTCAGGTGGACTGCAGGAGTTTGGCTCTCTGGACCAGCTGGCAGCTTCTTTACCCTGTGGAGGCGCCAGGTCAAGACCGAGTGGGGCCATCAGTGAGGACAGCATTCTGTCTTCTGAGTCCTTTGACCAGCTGGATCTACCGGACCGTGTAGGACCACCAACAAAAATGGATAAACAAGCCAAGGCTAGCATGAGAGGATGCGTGTCTGCTGACAACCTGCTGGACATCCAGGAAGACGGGATTCTTGGAGATGGGTCACTGAGGCCCTGGAACTGCTACAAGTCCAATATGGCTGACAGTGCCTTTTCCATCACAGACTGTGATAATGTAACAGAGGCTTACAAACAGGCCATGGTTATAAGAGGCTCTGCAGCAAGCTGAAGACCAGTAATTAGTTAAGGACACTCACTGAAGACTTGGTTTTTCAGTCTGAATTTTTAAGTGACTGTAAACTACTGAAGACACGGTAGCCAGGACACTGCAGTGATGTGTTTTTTTTTTTGGGCTAACTTCAGGAATTACACAGTGCCAAAAAAGGGAGACTTCTTGTTAAACTTCAGATTGTATTTTAGATGGCGATTGAGAAAGGATACTTATATGAGTTTGTAAAAAGTGTGCCATTTGAGTAAAAATAACAGCATTTTAGCAGTGCTGCAGTTGAAAATGTCCATTTCGGAGATCCTCAGGAGAGGAGAGCTGCCGTTGGTCAATCAGGAGCTCTAATTTTCAACATGAGAGCTTACTATCAAACGTGTAGTTAATGCAAAAAGTCACCCTGAAACCAAAACAATGGTCTTCAATGTCATAAAATAAATATGTAGAACACTTTGCTCATAAACTAGGAAACAGTGACAGTAGGGCTATTGTATGAATATTGCTTAAGCCACAAAGTCGATGTCTTTTATTGCCCAAGGGACAGTTTGAGAAAGTGTTTGACTTAACAGCTCTTTGGATTCTAGCTTTGTGATGGATAAACGCAAGGTTGACAAATGATCAGCTACTATAACCGCAATAACACAGGTTCAATGTTAGGATGGGGGTCATTCTTTACCAATATACTACAGCGTTGAGTGTGTTTTTTTAGGATGTGGGGAAAATGACATTTCATGGATACCAAAGAGCAAATGTGCTAATGTTGTTGGACTTTTTTGTTCATCATTATTTAAAGCACCAGCAAAAAGTGCCAAGGGGACGTTTGTTTATTTGAAACAGGGACTTTTTTTTTTGTATGGTTTTGTTTTTCTTGTAATGACTTGTTCTAATTTTGGATAATGACTTGAATAATAACCATGACACGCATGACTCACAAGCGTAACCAGTAGAACCTGCTTTTGCTCCCAAGGCTGCGCTGATACAAGTGCACAGGTGGCCACTCACTCTCTGTATGCACGTGGCAATTTCACAGAAAAGGTGGGGCTCATTTAGTCATTTAAGTGTTTTGTGAAGGTCACATGTTGAAATTTGAAAAACAGTAACGTGTGTTTTGAGAGTGAACCACGAGCCCCAGCTAACTACTGGATGCTGTGTATAATGTGGCAGATGCTTATTGTATAACCTTTCAACTGGCTTTTCAAGATCAGTCATGGAGCTCAGGTGTACTGAACTTTATATTTTAAATTAAAATGCAGACGCCTGGGGTGGAACAGTATTTCGCAAAGCTGGATTAGAAGTTTAGCCATCTAACTGTTAAAAAGAAAAGTACAATATTACATCCTTGTGACTCAAACAGTAAAAACAAAGCGTATATAGTAGCTTTAAAAGTAAAATCATGAATAATGCATGCTGCTGACGATCATTAATTAAGTTTGACAAGAGATGTCATACCACGTTTTATCGTTATCTGGTTGACTTCCTAATCCTGCTTAATGAAATACCTCTTGGTGGTCAGAGAAAGGAATATGAGTATGTTGTTTGTTTCTGGAGTTACTTAAATGGATTGGCATGCTTGGCATTAAATAACAATATCAAGCCTGTGCCTGGAATAGCACTATATCAGACCATCAACACCTGTTAACCATACAGTTTATGTATAAGCTGCTTCATCTAAGTAAGCATTGAGTTCTTGAAAGAAATGTCGCACAAGGCCATACCCAGAAGCTGCAAAACACACTGGTGTTCAGAAACTGGAATGTAAAAACTGTATTTTCAGTTATTATGGTTATTTATGGTTAATTTGGAATTTCATCAGGAATGTATGTATACAAAACTAAACTAGTTATTCCCTAATTTCACCTGGAGGCTCTTGTCATTCATAATGTCACGGACAACTGGTAATGTATCACTGAAGTGTGACACAGAGGGGGGGGGGGGGAGTGGTCTAGACAGGTGTAAAATGGAATCGTTTTTTTCCTTTTCTTTTCTTTTTTTGTACAATATAAAGTGCATTCGGCCATTTCATCACCATCTTTCTCTCTCCCTTGTCACAGAAGTTTTAAGTATGCAGGCCATATTCATGTTTTTCTTTGACAGCAACAAAAACCGTGTTTGCCAAAGTTACTGGCTTATCATTTATATGACTGTGTGATCTGCCATGCTGACCGGGATGAGGAAATCAATAAAAAAAAAAAAACGACAAAGAACTCAAGTGCTGGCTCCTGTTGTTATTGATCTACAAACAGATGTTGTAATGTAACAGAATTGATTTATAGTCACAAGGAAATCCACTACTGTGTTGAAACCATGCAGAAACATCTATTTAAACTTAAGAACTATCCAGATAAATTTTTCAATGAGTCCAGATAAATGCAAAAGATGTATGAAAACATGAATAGAAGATACATTTAAAATGTGCAATCTGCAATTCAACTGTCAATATCACAAAAAAGTTCATGTGGCTCTAAATATTAATCAAAGGCACAATCAGAATCATATTCTTTTCTAATCATCTTTTTTTTTAAGCTGCTTTAGCAAATGCAAAATACTTGAAAATGAGCAACAACAGGACATTTCAAACAAATCTGAGTAATCTCTCAAGCTATTAGCTCTACACGTCACAGAAGGACCTCAAAAAAATCAACATGCAAAATAACATTTAACAATTAACATTTGTTCTGTTTCAAGGCTGTAAATTTACAATTTGTTCTAGCTGTCCAAGGCAGGGTGGAGTGTTCTAGCTTCATGTCACTGGTGTCAATACAACATCCTGAATGTCAGCAGGGGTGTGGCTGAGCTCTGAGCTGTGTGCTCCTGATCTGAAAACACTATCCTGGAAACCAGAGGGCAGGCTGAGCTCCAGCACACTCACTAGCTGGCCATAGCAGAGGAGGACAGAGCTCTGTTCAGGGTCAGAGTAAAACAAGAACAACCACAAGTTCATCAGCAGGTCATGGACAGCCATAGATGGACATCTATGGATCTTGACCAATACAAGATGTAATAGTTGGTTTCTCTTCTTTGTGTGCATTTAACAGTTTGTACTTTCTTCTGTGTGATCAGGGTGCTTGCTGAAATGATCACAAACATACCAGTCAATGCTGACAACAGGGCAAAGTCAAAAGAGATATTATCTAAAAAATGTCAGTTAAACATTACCCTTACCAGATCAATGGCCAAAAGGTTGGCCAACAACTCCATAACCGAATCAGAGGAGACGGCAGCGTCCACTAACTTTAGCCTCTGTGTGGCAATGCTCACGCAGGCACATGCGACAGCAGAGGGCAAGAACGCTGAAAACCTGCAGTCTGAGGATAAGAGAGGAAGATTGCTTACTCTAAAAATGAAAAACATCAACTAGTATTTCCTAAATATGACCACCACTAACAGTTCAAAGTCATTGTAGACTATTTCAACAGTGAGAAAGTCAGTAAAGGCTAGATGTAGCCTAGTAGACAGATGCCACCATTGTAGACCCACCCTGACAGACAAAGGCAAGCACTCAAAAGCAGACATTTCTCAGAACCTGATAATGTGACACGCTATCCTAATTGCTTCAGGTATGGGGAAATGCTGAGACAAAAGCCCAGCCATTCAATCCATGCTCAGACACCTTTTTGAATGGGATACAATGTCAGGAGCCAGAAATTATCTTAATTTCATGGGTTGTAATGTCATAGTCCATCTAACACGGCACCAACTGACTGTATCCCTATGACCTGTTGCCTCGGGCCGCATCACAGAGATTCGTGGGAAATCAGCCAGCTGAATGGTCAGACACAGGTCTTTTCACAGCACACAATACAGGATTGCACAAACTCAGCTCTCTGTCTCCAAAATGAACTGCTGACACATGGTAATCAAAGTTAAGTCTTTGTGTCCATTGTTCACTGTGTGGAAAGTCATTAAATTTCACACTTACATGTAATGCTCTCTGACAAAGAAAGATGTTATCAATGATTCAGTCACAAAGGATTATAAAATAGCTACTTTTATCACACAGTATTCATCACAATATATGGTAAACGTGTCTTTTAAAATATTTGTATCCACTCCCAATGTATACTGTCATCTGCAGTATTTTATTTGGAAGGGGAAAAACATCTCATGTGTTGATAACTCTGTTATGTAACTTACCAGTGGCTGCCAGAGCAATGTAGGAGTGAACATGCCTGCGTATGTTTTGAAGGTGGTGGGACCGAACAAAGGGGAGAGTGTGAAGAATTGGCTCCAGGAAGTCAGAGGGTACCACAGAGGCCAGACACCAGTCTAACCTGGACACCACTACCACCTCCCACTGCTACAACACACACAGCGTGAAAAAGTATACATCATCTAGATTATTATTTGTGCACATGTAGATATTTCACAGAATGTCTGCCAAACTGTTTTGCTTATGAAACAAAGTGATGTCTACCATCTGTGGAAAGCTTCATGGACAGTGGGTCCTTGTGTAAGATGGTGGGTACCATCTTACACATAACTAATTTAGTTGTATTTAGAGTTGTACATTTGGGTATGATCCAATATTTTTGGGACACCATGTCCTGGTGACTGTTAGGCCTAATTCAGGATCTTATTTAATATTTATCAAAGCCCTATATAATAGATCTTGATGGTTAAATTGTCTACATTGTTTATGGGGAGTGTGTGTGTCAGTAATAAAACTCCACTTTCTGAATCTGCACTTGTTATCCCAAAACGTGTAGTTTATAAAATAAAAAAAAGTTACCAAGATGTCTGAGACTGAAACTGAGTTGTCTGTGTAGATACAAAGCTTGCTGGCAGTCAGATGAACAGTCTCTCTCATTTTGGAGGCCAGGAACATGCAAACGGCCCCTAAAAGCTGCAGGTTGGACTTTTCAATGGAAAAGCGGCTTAGGTAACAGTCCAGGTAATACACCGCCAGCGGAAACACCTCCTCCTCACATTTCTGCTCCTCACACACCTGCAAGAGAGCCATCTGTCGTACTTCAAGTCAGCCATGTTAAATATACTTTCCGTTTGGGACGGCCGGACTGATTTGCATACCTGGAACATCCACACTGCCAGTATCCTCCGCATGTACGGCTGGATGTCTGTGTGGACTCCGCCAAAGTAGGGAGACACCTGGCAGGTCTTTTCCAGGGCCGTCAGGTGGTGCAGTACTCTGGGGTCGCCGGTCACGGCGGGGTCGCTACCCGCCCGGAGAACCACATCACGCCACGTTTTACCGTCATTTGTATCACCGGATCGATTTTGAAGTTGTCCATCTTCATAAAGATCCATTCGACGAAGTTAAATATAGCAGCATTCAATATGGTGTCGAGAAGTCATTGAAATACTAATGAACCCTTAAGCTAGCTGTTGACCGTTACGCCCATACTAACGCTATTTTAGCTAACGGTCCTGTTATCTTAGCTAACGTGAGCTAGCTTACGGTCCTGGAACGCTATATGCAGTCTATGTCTAACAGCAAACCTATGAGAGGCTAAACTTCAGATTTCCTTTTTAAAACCAAATGTGAGGCCTTTGTCCTGGTTCATCACAAAAATCAAAAAAGCTATCAAACGTGAACTTATGGTCCAACTGGTTAGGTCAGAATCTAAGTTAGGAGTTAACTGGAAGGTGAACTAAAATTCTCATCTCAATCTCATTGCCTCTCAACTAAATTTGGAAAGATTGACAGGAATTGATTTTCAATACAACTGGGCATCCTCTTATAATAATTTGGGGTGAAGCAGACTTTGAAATTTTATTGACATATTTAATTAACATCCTTTTTAAGGGTAAATTTCACATCTTTCCTAAGTCTTATGAGTTGTTCCGTGATTTCCTTTGAAAAGAGTAACATTTTAATAAATAAAAAAAAAAAAAAAAAAAGGTATCAACTACTTGCTATTGCTACTTGCTATAATATTTTATAAGATTAGTCATATTTATTTTATTACTATTTAAAAACACATGCGTTAAATATATTGCAGAATATTTGGTATACCTACAGTATAAAAATTTCTTCCTTTTTGAAGATACCAAGGCAGGTAAAGTAAATATTTTGAAAACCAGGCTGCAACTTCTAATCACGCTGTGTTAACTTTATTTCACCATCCATCATGTTGCTTAAACAGTTGTGAACACAAAGTAAGATTAACACATGATCCCTGACCAACCTTTAAGAATTCAGTTTGTTTTTAATCCATCTTGTTGCTTCAAAACAACAAAGTTGCTATTAATCAAATACACAAATCCCAGTCTTTGTATTTCTGAGCCATCACTGCAGGAAAAGATTCATGATATGAAATAACATCTACATCACTACTGCTGTACATTTTTAAAATGTGCAAACTTGTCAGAATTAACAGAATTAAGGCTGCTGAGACATTGTAATGAGACATTGCAATCTTTGAAACTGTCCTTTGATAGCACAGAAAGAATAATGCAGTTAGATGGAACTTTTTTCATGTTGAACAAAACACCATTTGCATCAGAGGAGGAGGAGGACGTGCCAGAACAGACTGAATCCTCAGTCCATTTCAACTGTAACAGGGAGCCCAATTTCAATATCCCTTGACTCTGAGTTTTGCAGTTCTCTGCGAATCTCTGCAGAGATCTGGGGGTGCGTTTGTATCTTGAGTAGCTCCATCAGGGATGTCTTCTGTTCGGAGGCCAGGTCGGCCTTGTAGCGCTGAGCCAGAGTGAGTAAACTCTGATGCCACAGAACAGGAAGCACACGTTTTTCACTACGGAAGGACAGGAAGTGGGCCACCAAGGCATCTAGGACACGGAAAGGCAGGGCGTATTTCTTGTCAAGTAAGAGACGCAGGAAAATGCTGTTCGCACCGTTGTACTCCATCTCTGCCAACTTAAGCATTGCAGCACTGAAAGACAAGAAAGAGTGTGCATACACAACCTTCCATGTTACGCAATCTTGACCTTTACTTGACAACATCGCACAATATAAAGCTTTCAAGGACGATAAGATGACGACATCTGTCTGCTGGTGTCTGTCAGTGAAAGGAAACCTTACCTGGAGTGGAGCACAGGGATTGAGCACTTTGTGAGTATGCTTCCGATGATGATGGCTTCCCTGAGAGTACATGTCCCAGATTCACACAAAGGAATCAGTATACCTGTGTGACAGAAAAGGCACAAAATATTAAAATACTGCACATAAAGGTTAAATTATGTGCTTTTAAGTTTGCTTTCAAGTTTGTTCACATGATAAACTCAATCATAATGAAGAATATTATTTTGATAAACAATGATTTGAACACATTATTTCAGAGCCTTCTGGTGCATTGGTCACATGGGAAAACATTAAATTAAGTCATTCAATTTCAATAATCAATATTACAATTTTCATCAAATTAAATGAACCCTAATAATGAAAGAATTGGTGTAAAATTTTAATCACTAGTAATCAATTAGGCTCTCATTCATACTGTATGAGGTATACAGTACAGTGTATTTGTAAGCAACGCTGCCACTTAGTGGTGTGGTACTGGCGGTTTTCAAAATATGGGTCGCTGGGATGTTTGGGGAAAATAGTTCCATCAGACTGACAGACAGACACGACTGAAGAAAAACATAATTGTCCTAAACAAATTCTAGATATATGAAGAATGATTTGACCCAATTAAATTTGAGTGTGTTAATTACTGTGCTTCTAGAACCAATGGTGTTATTTACCCTGTGGACACTAACTAATCTACTCTGTCGGTGGCCTCAGAATAAAATATCTAAATTTAGTGCTGAAATTAGAAATGGGACGTGTCCCAGAAAGCTTGTATTTTCTTCTTTGCAACAAGCTGTCAAATCCTCTCTTTCATTCACTTCACCCACTTTTCATTTTTCAAGGGTCACGTGTGAGTAGAGCTTAGCCCAGCTTTTACTGGGCGTTTAATCAAACAATAACTAGTAATGCCCAACATGATGGCTACTGTTTACAGGCCTGTAAGACATATCACACTCAGCTTGCCCTCTACTATATCATAAGAGAAGGTTGGATATTATTTAGCTAAGCAAAATTGTACTGAGCAACATTTTAAATGAACAATTAATCAAATGACTCCTGGTAATGTAGAAGGGCTGCCAGGACTGCATCTACCAATGCAACCTGTCTACACTTTTCAGCCTTCTGTTATTGAAGAACCTATCTGGATGTAATCTGAATTTGCAAGGCAATTGTGAGAAGATAAAAACAGGTTACAGATTTCATAACAAAGAGAATGAGGGTTGGAGAAATTAGCCAGGGTAAAACTAGCATATCATGTGAAAGTTGCTATGTTGCTATATATATATACATACATATACATATACACACACATACACACACACACGTACCCTCAAAGAAAAAAATACTATTAAACAAATTCTGTTTATATGCTATCTAAATAAGGTATACATGGGGCATACAGACATGGACTTTTTTGGGTTTTTTTGTTTTTTTTTAAATTTAGGGAGCCAGGCTAGCATTTTCCTTTATCTCCAGAGCTTAGTGTTAAGTTACTCTTTAACAGGCACAACTGGGGCTTCAACTAACAATTATATTATTATATTCATTATTGAATAATCTGCCAATTACTTTCTTGATTAACTGATCTATAGATTGGTCAACAAAACATGTAAATGTGAAAAGTGTCCATTACATCATCTTAGAGCTCACAGTGATCAATGTGTCATCAAATATGGTGTTTTATCCAACCAACAGTCCAAAACCCAAATACATTTAATTTATTATAATGCAGGACAAAGAGAACCAGTAAATTGTTTTCAAAAGCTGGAGCCAAAACAATTCGGGCATCATTGCTTCAAAAATGACTAAAACGATCAATATTTCAAATAGTTGTCAATACATTTTCCGTTGATCGACTAATTGATTAATTGACTTATCGTGGAGGCTCTAATGTCAATCTTTTTTTAATAAAGAAAACTAAATATCCTTTCAGATGGTGTAGCTTACTGCCTCACCTTTAAACCATGCTCCTGGTTTGAACAGCGCCTTCTTCAGAGCGCTGTAGAGGTGAAAGTTGAGTTTCTTGTACTCTGCGATATCGTCACGTACTCGGGGCAGCAGCACCAGGTTGTAAAACCTCTGGGCCATTCGCTCTTTCAGATTGGAGGAGAAGATTCTATAACACAAACATGAAAGAAATACTTCATTGTACCATCTTGAAAATATATGCAGTAAACACGATGAACTGTCATACCCAAACCATGTGGGGACTCACCTCGTTGCTTGGTACATGGCAGCCGCAGTCCAGGTCTCAGGCTCGGTCAAATACAGAACCTGCTCCCAGTTGGAAAGTGCTGGGATTATTTTAAAAGCCTTCGGCAATTTACCGCTGCGATATTTTGACAGAACCTGAAGCAAAAGAACAGAAATGACAACATTTAACAGCTCTCTAGGAGACGTTCCCATTTACAGTCAGGCACTATATGGACACGTGTTTCACACTGTTTAGGTACTCCAGAGCAAGAGAACTCTTCACGAGATGTGTTCATTGATTAGTGAAAAACGCTTCCACCAATGAGCAGTGCTTGGTTGTATTCCACTTCTACGGTACTCTACCCCTCGGAAGTTGTCATGTCTAACGGTCTTACAATGACGTATGAAAGTTGATTTTAGTTCCTTTGTTTTCCTGGTGTAGGTTTTACAATGATACTGCCACACCCAAAGATGGATCTTTCAGATAAAGTTGTATTTACACTACATGCAACCGAAACCCTTCACTACATACAGGTGATCTCCGTTTTCTTTAACCTTTTTCACTGAGAGTCCAGCTCTCTTTTCAGGAACGCCGCAACCACACACATTCACTGAAGCAGCTGGGGTTGAGGGCTTTGCTCAAGGGCATCTGACTAGCGGTAAATGCAAGAACCCAGATTTAGGCCACCATGCTCATTTGGGTAATTATCTGACATTAAAAAAAAAACAACTGGCTGATACATTTGTATGTAATTTAGATCACCTGCAGATGTTTACGGGTCTTTTTTTCTGTTGATCTGTGTGAAAAAAGCCTCTTTAGCTCTCCTTTCATTAAATGCTGTGAGACAATAAAACATAAAAACCTCCAAGCGAGTCAATGCTGTTTATTGACAATGTACCAGGCAGGTTGGTGATGGGGTATCACATGTATCACAAGAGCCAGTTACACACAGGACCAACTGAAACTAAAAACCATGATAAAGTGTCTTTATACGTTTTTTGGCCACCACGAGCCTCTGAAACTCTACTGGAGGGTGTCTTGATGATGGTGTTGATGGCGTCGTCTATCTCCAAAATCTCTTACTGGTCATCAACTAGGTTGAGATCTGGAGTGTGACAGTCATAGCATATGACTGTGTGATATGAAATCACACAGCACAATGCCTAAGATGTCGCAAGTTTTGAGGGAGCGTGCAATTGGCATGCTGACTGCAAGAATGTCCATCAGAGCTGTTGCCTGTGAATTGAATGTTAATTTCTCTACCATAAGCCGTATCCAAAGGTGTTTCAGAGAATTTGGCAGTACAACCAATCGGCCTCACAACTGCAGACCATGTGTAACCACACCAGCCCAGGACCTCCACATTCAACATCTTCACCGCCAAGATCGTCTGAGACCAGCCACCTGGACCGCTGCTAACAATCGGTTTGCATAACCAAAGAATTTCTGCACAAACTGTCAGGAACCGTCTCAGGGACGCTCATCTGCATGCTTGTCTGCATGAGGCAAATGAAACTGCACATTTTCAAGTGGCCTTTTATTGTGGCCAGCCTAAGGCAAACCTGTACAATACCCAAGCTGTCTGATCAGCATCTTGATATACCACACCTGTGAGGTGGAGGGATTATTTCGGCAAAGGAGAAGTGCTCATCAACACAGATTTGGACAGATTTGTGAACAATTTTTGAGAGAAATAGGCCTTTTGTGTACATAGAGAAAGTCTTAGATCTTTGAGTTCAGCTCATGATGAATGGGGGCAAAAACAAGAGTGCTGCATGTATAATTTTGTTCAGTGTATTAAATAACCCTTTGTGCCCTGTATTGAAGCTTGCATTTATTTGTTTTTCATTTAGCCGATGTTGTGCGCTGACTTTAAGACAACTGACGTAACTCACCTTGCTGACACCTCTGTACACTTCTATTATCCTCGGGTCCAGCTGGGGCATTGGACATCCCGACACCTCTGACATCACTGTCCCTACCTCAGTCTGTTTCTCTGTAATCTTCTCCATGATGATATCAGCTAAGGTCCGTCTACAGAGAACACACAGAGAAAACACAGCTAAGCATTTAAAGTAGAATTGGAGCTCATGGTGTGCGGTCATTTAAAACCAATCCCTAGGGCTGCTTTCAAGATACGGTCGGGGTGATGTTGCAACTTGCCTCATTGGAGGGTTTTTATTCATGAACATCTCGATGGCCTTCTCGTCGTCAGGGTCGACGACGACTTCGGTGTCACACTCAACATCACCGTCGACAGCACCTGCTGCTCCCAGTGCTGGCCACTCCTCGTCAGAGTCTGCATCCTGAGCGTCAGACCCTAAAATTTGATCACAAGATAAAGACACACTCGTACTGTACTCTTTAAGATATGACACTTCATAGTCATCTTTATATATCTTTTGTGTCTGTGTATTTTGCAAAGGGTAATGGGACCATGTCATTGGTGATTTTACACTTTAAGTAAACCTGACTGGACTTGAAGTGATGCGGCTTGATTCAGTCAACGATCTGAAGGAGCTTTACACTAGTAAACGTATTCAACGTGTACACTTAAGTAGATTTGTGTGATGTGTCAAGGTGTTGTTACTTTTGGAAAATAAAGTTTCTTTCACCAATTCCGTGTAGTATAATTTACTGTATAGTTACTATTGAACATGTAAAACTACTGACACGTTCACTGAAGTACTTGCACATTGACTATATCCTCAATAAGCGTGCTTCTATGAACTAGCCCTGTCGCACCAGACTTTATTCAAATATCTACCAATTTTAATGCATTTCACGCAAAACAGAACTTAAGACATTTTCAATGATGTGGCTGCAGTAACGTTACATATTGACGAGGACAGACCACCAACATTACCGAGAACAGTGATTGGTGCTTTCTTCTTCTCTGCTGGCGGGCCATATTCGGTCTGAAGCTCCTCTTGTTGAATTCGGGCCTGTTGTAAGATCTTCCGCGACAGACGCTCGTCTACGTATGTGTCTTCGTTTTCTGCCCGGCTGTCTCTGATCTTCACCCGGCCCCGGGCTCGGACCGTGTCCGCCTGCAGAATCTGGTCCGCGAGCGCCACGGCTCCTCCGCTCCTCTCTCCTCCTCCGCCTCTGGACTTCTTCACTTTCGGCATCGCTGTTGTTTGACCAAAGATCTAGCTACAATATTTAAGTTTTTTGTTGCCACCTAAAGTATATAAGTAACAATTACTGTAAACAGTCACTTGCTCAACACGTGCGGACTTCCATTACCGAGAGAAGTGACGTAATTTACGTCACGTAACACCGAAACGTATTTAAGCTGCAAAAATGTAGCGCAGTGTTAGCTGTTTTAGTTTTTCAACAAAATTGTTTAATTGTCTACGCTTTGTGATTGTCCAGCATCATGAATTGTCATGAATGGTTGTTTAAAATCTTAAATACTCTTAATAGATTTAACTCTACCGGAAGACTCACTTTTCACCCGGAAGTATTCATCCGAAAGCCCTGAAAACAATTGTGAAGCAAAACATCAATGGGGGTCACTTGGTGAGATAATTACTCTGATTTTTAGCTGTATTTTAAAATATATAAATATATTTGTCATACTATATTTACACTCTTTCCTTACTTTACACATAGCTTCATCCTGAGCATCTCGCCTCAGCCATATCGCACATATTTTCATTCACACAATGCTCTGCAAAACAGGGAGCCGGGTCCGATAACCCTACATGCTTATAAATAAAATCAGATTTGACTTTGCTTCTCAGTCCATCCCGACAGGTTACGCAGATGTTTCAGAACACTTAGTGGTGCTGTGTCTGTCCTGCAGTGTGTGCCAGGTGCCTGTGACGGAGGGGAAGAGTGTGCAGCAGACAGTGGATATCCTGCACAAGAAACTGGAGCAGCTGGGTGCTGTGAAGCAGGGCAGCTTCTGTGTCGACTGTGAGACTTACCATGCAACAGGAAATGTCAGCGGTAATGTTTCATTCTCTGCTTTTTCTTTGAGCACCAGATTTACTAAGCTCGTTGTGATTGTCTAAGAACATTGGAAGACAGCAAATCTTTATATTTCAAGCATTCCTCATCGTGCTGAGTAGGGATAGGGGATATTCCGGCAATTTAGTATTGCCCTTCCATAAAGTTGGGAGACATATTAGATACAGATTTTAAAATAAGAATGGTGATAGTCCAAGCAGCAGAAGCGCAAGATATCCTGACTTGTAGTTCATAATATTGCTCCAAAATCCCTGAATCCTACTGTCCTGCGGCGCAAGAGCGACATTCTTTAAAACCCTCCCTGCCTGATAAAGTGTTATGGCTTTCAATATCCTCAATTTGTAACACAGTTTCTGCTACAAGATTTGAAGTCTCAATCCAGAATGACCATGGATGTCATCAGAGTTATTTTGTCTTTTGAAAGCTCCCTTCAGAGCCACAGATGTTTTGACAGGCTGTGTTACTCTTAGTGACAGTTTAGCTGGTATCCATTAAGTATTAAATAGATTAAGTGCTATCATCAACGCCAAAATAAAACATAATACCTTAAACATGAAGATCCTGTGTTCAGAAATTTAAGTGTCAGCATTCATGTGCAAGAAAATACTGTCTCATGTCTTACAAGTATTGTTGTGAAAACTTTAAACAGCTCCATAAATCCTATATAGTTAATTATGCTGCTGGCTTATTTAAAATTGTTCAAATTAAACAATTCATCATATTTTAAAAGTTTCTACTACAAGTGTTAATTGTAAAAAATGTAACTGAAAATAAATAGTTAGGTGGCAATACTTCTAAACTGTACAAAAGTACAGTACTTGAGTGAATACACCTATTTTTCTATTACAGGTCAGCCCTCCAAGCTCTTATACGTGATGCACAACTCTGAGACTCCCCTGAGCTGCCTGGCTCTGTTTGAAGGCGGACCCTGCCTGGTAGCCGACGCAAACTTTGACGTTCTCATGGTGAAGCTAAAAAGTCACTTCCAAAATGCCAAGGCGCACAAGGTGGAGTGTCGTGGCTCTAGATACCGCTACTGTGACTTCTTGATCAAAGTTGGTACTGTGACAATGAGCTCCAGTGCCAGAGGGATATCAGTAGAGGTATGTAGTTAGATGAAAAGTAGAAAGACATTACATTTTATCACTGTGACTGCATTAACTCTGTGTGTTTCCTCAGGTGGAGTACTGTCCTTGCGTGGTTCCAGGGGACTGCTGGAATCTCACAAAAGAGTTCATGCAGTCCTTTCTCGGCTCCAACGTCCCCGAACTGCCGTCTGTGTTTGCTGCCAAGCCTGAAGGACTCTTTGCACCGGCAGACTGTGTTGACACCATGACTCAGTACCTGGAGTTGTTCAACAAACTTCGTAAACTGCAAATCCCAGGAAGTAACGTGCGTTGAGTGTCAGTGGCAATGGAGAGATCTATTTTTTTACGTTTGTGTCGAAGTTGCTTTAATTCTGGTCCTGTGGATCAGCATGGTATGCAGGCAGTTTTGAAACCTTGAGATTTTTGTATTTCCACTTCTAGAGCCTCAACATTGCATTATTAAACCTTCCTATTTGATGAAAGCATCTTGTATTAAAAAAGACCTAGCGGGGAACAATAGCTATAAACTCTGTGTTTCTGACAGTTTTTACAGTAATGATCCTTTTATGATGACACACATACTTCATATGTCCTCTTGGTGGGGTTGTAACCTCCTCTAGAGATGTTGCAGCAGGCACATTTTTAGCTGAGAGCAAAACTACACATGATTGAGAGTTTTCTAACTGGCTTATCTTATTACATTTCCTGTGGGTGGTGGCTAAAGGCTTATGTTTAATTAGTTAATAAAGTTTTGAACAGGAAAGATCTTACTGAAGTACACACAACGAGGACCAGATAGTACAGTTCACTGATGGTCTATATTCAGTAGACTTTTTCATGATAGATTATTAGAGATAATGAATGTCAAAATGTCTTCCATGAAAAAGAATAAGATAACAAAAACTTTTTTAATGGTCCACAGTGGGAAATAGAGAAAGTAAAAAGAAATTAATAATAAGAGGTATGTAAAACTAAAATATCAATAGAAGAAACAGTATTTTGAAACAAAATTACACGGTAAAGTGAGAGTGGTGTTATTGATAGCAGCAAAGTCAGCAAGCCTATGGAAACAGTGCACCAGACTAATGATTAAGTAAATACTCTTTCTGTATTAATATAGAGATATAACACTGAATATAGTGCAAAAGTCAATGTAACATACTGTAATGTATTAGTAAGGTGGCAATCAAGCCTACAAGATGTCTGATCACGAAAAATAAGTGGGGATTGCATATATGTCCAGGATCTTAAAATGCTGCTTTTATTTTAAATAATTGTCCGATAATGTCATATATACAACTCAGAAAGGGGCCATCCTGCATATTGTATACTTGTACTTTTGAGGAGTTTGACCTGTAACAGGGTATGTTTACATTGTGTTATTGTGCTACTTCAGCTGAAGTAAGGGATCTGAATTCTTCTGCCACTGCTGGTGTATGACAGGTCGACATGTCCACTGTGAGACAGGTCTATTTGACAAGGAAGAAAGTATGAATGGTAGTAAATAAAGAAAAGGCTGGCAGAGTCGCACACAAGAGGCCTGCCATGATGCGTCTACGAAGTACTGAATAATGGGTCAAAACGTTTATATACAAAATGTGTTTCATTTTCTAATGCTACTAGAATGGGTTAACTTATTAAAATTAGTCTGTAACTATAACACAATAAATTGTGGGAAAGGCGATGGTCTGACCACTTTCCATACCCAGTGCATGTTTTTAGAAGCCTTGTGCTGGATTACTACTTTACACTAGTTTCACCCAGTGATATCTTGAATCACAATTATTTGCAGTGGTAGAGGCCCCGAGTGTAGGTTTAGAAACAAGTCCCTGCCACATGACAGCTTCAACACCAGATTCAGTTAATACTGTGCTTCAAAGCAGATCGGGGCTCTCGGGGACTCCGGGGTCAGTTGTCCTCTTTGCGGTCTAGCCTCGGTTATTGTTCCATGTGGCCTCGGTAGGTGGACTGACGGACGGTCCATCCTGCTGCCTGTTGTTCAGCCTTTCCGCCAATGAGAGCCCGGCTGCCGCTCAGTCCCGGTCCAATGAGAGCAGCGGGGTCTGGGCTCGGATCGAGAGTTGGGTTGTTCAATCTGTGAGGAGGACAACAACCAGCTCTGAGTGTACCGGATGGATGGATGTTGGCGATGGTAACGTTACCCAGATTTTCCATTATTATCAGATGTTTCAAATGCCGTACGGCACACTGATAAGGCCCGGCATTAATGTGCACTCCATTAACCGGCTTTCTGTGATGAAAGTCACCAGGGAGTCTTTAAACCATTAACGGCGCAGGTCGCTAGCGAGCTAAGCCGTGCCGTGTTAACTGTTAGTTAACGTTAGCGACCAACAACAACCGTTAGACGTTAACTTCGATTGTCCTCAGCAAACGCGCTAGCCGTGCAGCTAACGCTAGCTACTGTGGCGAGCTAATAACATAAATGTTAGCCACTTGGTGTCAAACGAATCATCTGTGTTTTAACAAAGTAAATTATTAGGTAAGACGGCAAAATGCTAGACAGCGCTAATCCTGTGCAGAGTTGCCGTAGCTAGCGGTTAGCGGCTTTGGCTAACTTAGTGCTCGCTTAGGCTGCCTCGGACCAACAAAGTTATTGGATGTTCCTGGAGAGAGGCTGTGTGACTGCTCTTTGTTCTGGCTCAACATGAGGATTGTGGGGTAGCTTAGCATGGCGTGAGGAGCCAGCCGGTCGGATCCAGACAACATGTTTTAAAACACGGACAGACGCAGTTTGGGTTATTGTAACATTTGTGAATATCTCACACGTTAATAGACACTTAAAGCACAACATGGCACAGCACGGTTTGGGTGTGTAGCTCGGGGGAAACCAGATGCACCGGCATCCAAGTTAATGGTAACCTTTCGTTAAAATTGTACGTTAGTTTTAAAAGTAGCAGGTGATTTACACAAAGCAAGAAGAATGGTGTAGCACAGAGCTGGTGCTGGTGAGGTGGACAATTAACTACATTTACCACATCATTTAAATGGACAGACAGCCATTCTCCTTCATGTCAACATCTCTGCCTGTCAGTTTGGCCATTTAAGAGCTTTAAATATTGTCTGTATGGAAATGAGCACCATATATCGTGTTTGACCAGGAGGGTATAAATTCAACAAACAAAAGACTTCAAAAGACCTTATCATTACCAGCCCATTTATGCACCATAACAAATGACTGTATTTTCACTTTAAACTATACTGTGTTTTCTTTTAACTGCAATAGTTGCCAATGATCTGTACTAATAATACAATCTAATGTCAAGTGAAGGTTATTTGTATAGTCCAATATTGCTTACAATGTCTGAACGGGCGTTACAGGCCCACAATATCAGTGGTATGCCACCACTCAGTCCAAGCGCTCTCTGAACTCCCTAAAGCACATAAAGGAAGAAAGGTATTGTATGAAATCGTCTGCTCCAAGCCCCGCATTCATCAAGTGGTTTTTACATATAGTATATAGCATGTCTAGAGTCAAAAGCAAAACCACAGTCAAACTGTGAAACCCCATTTTGTTTAGAAGTTTTGTAGTCACATCAGTTTCAGGGTCTGGTGTTGTCTTTAATAAATCGTTCAAATTAGTCAAAGTTTGTGAATTCACATTAGGAAAACATTAGACGTTTTGATAGACACTATAATAAAGGATCTAATATTGTCCCACAGTAGTGGATACCCTCTTTTAAAGTGTGTGTTCTTGAGAACTTCATGAATGCTGGGTAGCTTTGAAGAGGGGAAATATTTTGTTTTATGGTAAATACCTTTATTTGTATTTTTGTAAAATGTGATTTGGGTAGTTATTGGTGTTCCAGGTTTTGGTGCAGTATCCTATTATTTAATTTTAAAATCTGCTTTTTTTGTGTAATTAACCAGAGTCCTGCTGCAACTATGCACTATTTGATTTGATTTTATCCCTGTTTCTCAGAATGTAGCTGTTGGTGCCGGTGGTGACAGCGGACATGGAAAATGCATGTTGCTGATGAGTTCTCTTCAGATGTGATGTATTGTCTCAAACCTGATCAAGTTTACAGTAGGTATACATTTTAATTTAATTTGAATAATTGAGACTGGTTATAGTGTACATCGGGACAGGCGCAGCATGTGTTTATCAGTGCTTTCATTGGATTGTATGGTCAGATCTTAATCTTACTTTCTTTTTTTCCCCTATAAATCTTACCCCAGAATGAGCTGCAGCTTGGTTACAGGACGTGTGTCCTATCACTGAGGCCACATGTGTATCTGGAGAGATGGATCGTTGTAAACACGTGGGTCGCCTTCGTCTCGGCCATGACCATTCCATCCTCAATCCACAAAAATGGCGCTGCGTCGACTGCAGCACCACTGATTCAGTGTGGGCCTGCCTCAAGTGCTCCCACGTGGCCTGTGGACGTTTCATGGAGGAGCACTCGCTCAAACACTTTCAGGAGTCACAACACCCACTGGCTATGGAGGTGCGTGAGCTGGATGTCTTCTGTTTTGCCTGTGGAGACTATGTACTCAATGATAACGCAGAGGGAGACCTCAAACTCCTGAGAGGGGCGCTCTCTACTGTTCGCAGCCCAGGTAGACGCTCACTACGCTCCTCGACTGGGGAAGGGGGGCCACAGCCCGCCATGCAGCTGGCCTTGCGTCACAGGAGGAAAGCACTTCTAGGGAAGATGCTTCAGATGTGGATCAACAAACATCAGGAGCTGCAGAATCAGCGTGAAGAGAAACTTGAGGAAGCTAGAAGACAAAAAAAAGAGGTAAAACGGAGACTCATGGAAGAGCTTGGCAATGTCCCTCCCAGAAAGAGTGCTAGGCTTCTTACTCAGGCGCCACGTTCTACCATCACACTCATTCCTCGCAAATTCCGCGACCCTCCAGAACGCCTACCTCCTCCTCCCAAGAAGCCTTCTCTTCTAACCCTGTCCCGTAAGGCTCCTCAGAATGGCAGAGCTGCTAAACTGAGGAGGTACTACTCAACACACACAGTAACCCGCCGGAGACTCGCTCCAGGTGTCACTGGTCTGCGCAACTTGGGGAACACATGCTACATGAACTCAATATTGCAAGTGCTGAGCCACCTGCAGAAATTCAGGGAGTGTTTTCTCACTTTGGACCTGTGCGAGACTGAGGAGCTGCTGGCCAAGACCAATCACTCCCAGGGCGTGAAGGGTGTGACAGGAGGTGTAGTCAGCAGTGGTAACACAGCACTGTCAGGATACCCTCTTGGACGCATGGGGAAGGCAGGCTGCTGGAATTTGCCCGAGGGCAAAAAAGAAAGTGTGCCACCTTCCCCACAGGCTGCGGAGTTGGTCCAGCCCAAGGAGCCTCGCTGCTCCACCCGCCAGCAGATGTCTCTGTGCCATGAGTTACATACACTTTTCAGGGTCATGTGGTCAGGCCGGTGGTCTTTAGTGTCTCCCTTTGCCATGCTGCACTCTGTGTGGAACCTCATTCCAGCTTTCCGTGGATACGACCAACAGGACGCCCAGGAGTTCTTGTGCGAGCTGCTGGACAAGGTGCAGCAGGAGCTGGACACAGAGGGGTCCAAACGCAGGATAGTTATCCCCATCACAAAGAGAAAACTATCCAAGCAAGTGCTAAAGGTTCTTAACACCATCTTTCATGGGCAGCTACTCAGCCAGGTGAGACTGTCAACACACCAGATATGTGATGATGTAAACATTTTATAGTAGGGATGCACCGAATGTTTGGCCACTGAAATTAATGGGCCGAAAATAGCAAAAAAAAAAAACTTTTGTGTTCGGCCTAATAAGTCAAAAGACAGATTTTTTTATTTTTTTATTTTACCGAACAATTACGTTGACATGTCGGCAGTGTGGAAGAATTTAAAGTGTCAGAGAAAGACGGAAAAATTGCCGTTTGCAGACACTGTTCTGCTGAATTGTCTCCTAGCACATCCACTCCATCTGTGGCTGACGGTCTGACCCGCTTTGAGTGTTTCTGTCACTTGTTTCTGAGAAGGTGATTAAGCTAGCCGCACCTACTTTTGGAGTGCACGCGTATTTAAGCCTTTGTGGTAACTGAAACAGACGAGAGCAGCTGACAGGCAGGTTAGCGTCATTTTCTCTCTTTACAAAGACAAGTGTTGCAGTATGAGAGTCCAACCTGAAGAGAGGCTACGAAGTCTTCATGTTACGCGATAGAACCACATACAACATTATTTAACAAATTGGGTTGGACTTGATAAATTTAGCGCGAGGATACACATGTGACAACGTCCGGTTTTAAAAATAAGGTGTCTACAGTATGGAAATAAGATTAATTGGATTATATTCACAGAAAGTATAAAACATATTACATGTGTACATTAAAAGTAGATGGACACATGTAATTTACTTTGCCGGACCCTCTTGGGCCTCGGACCCACCCACCATAGTCTCTCCGAATCCTGTGGGAAACACTGAGTAAAAAGCACATTTTGACTATTTAATTTATGCAGTGGTTAAAAAAAAAAGAAGGCAAAAATGTGAACGTACTTGTTCGGTATTTGGCAAATTTTCATTTCGGTGCATGCCTATTGTGATTTGTATTATTTGTTCTCCCTAACCCGCCCATTCTGGCTTTTCTTGCTGCCCTTATCTATCTCTGATATAAACAAATGACAGCATGATTACCAAATAATGTGTTCCACAGAAATACAGTGGCCACTAATATTGATTATTTCTCCATCTGCGCAAGAATACTCAATTGCACTTGAAATTCATATTTCAAAAAAAGAAATTAATTTTTTTGTTATGCTTTTAAAAAAAACAAATCTCCACTTATTTTCTAAAATGAAGACCAAGACTAGTGCTGTGTCTCAGTTAGCACCCTTCCATATTACACTTGATATTTTGAGTGAATTAGTGCATTCACACTGATAAGTACGGCAAAATGCAGTGCACTGTGAGTACCTGGATGGTACACTCATAACGGTAAAAAGTTGAGTGCAGAACGCTGGACTCTTCTCACCTTCAAATGTCGCCATCTTGGCTATGTAGCAGAAGGGGAGGGACCACCAACCCATTTTCAAACTTGTGAAAATGGCAGCTGTGGAAGCTGCAGCAGTTGTAAAAGTACAAGTTATGTCTAGGGCTGAATGATTTTGAAAAATATCTAATTGAAAATTAATTATTTTGACTGATATTGCATTGCAATATGATTTGCGATATTGAAGGGAGTTATCGATGAATTGGTACCAAACAAAGATGTTTTCTTAAGTCTGTAGAATATGATGTGTAGGCTAGGACATTTAATAAACATATTTAATTTGAATTGGTATATTTACACACATTTCACCTTTTAACAAATATTGTGCCTCCTGCAAAAATTACGTCATATTGCGATTTTGATAAAATTTTGATTAATTGTTCAGCCCTAGTACGTTGTGCTACTACGTACTTAGGGCTGGACAATAAAACAATAATGATAATTATCGCAATATAATTTTCCTTAAAAACAATATAACAAATGTTCAGTATATCGTCAATAAATGCTTGATTTAATTCATTTGAATCACGAAGTATTAGCACTTAATTTTTCTATTAGGATATTTATTTTGTTGAAGAAAAGGGACTGAAAAAAGATTTACTAATCATATTTATTTTTTAAAATTTTTTATCATAATTGTTTTGAATGTTCTACATCAGATTTGTGTGATCAACTGTTTGGCATCAAGTGTTTTTCACGTTCAGACCATAAAGAAAAGTTTAACCACGCAATTAACCATCTGGTTTCAAAAATCAGCCTTTAAACTTGAAAGAAATAATGATTTGACATTCATCGTGATAATTATCGATATCGAATGGTATGAAATGTTTTTATCGTGACAACAAGGCGGGCAGATGTTGGCGATAATTATCTGCCGCCATTGAAAAGAAGAAGAAGCAGTCAAATATTGCCATTGTCATTTCAGGTAGTGGACAAAGGCTGTGTTTGATTTGAGACAACACTACACTGTCGATATTCACGCACTAATCGCATAGTGTACGCAGTGTACTGCATGTTAATGTGCTAACGGAAGTATCCAAACTGAGACGCAGCTTTGGTGTCATTAATCATTCACCTGTTTTTCTTCTCTTCTCGCTGTGTGTTTTGTAGGTGACGTGTCTGTCCTGTAAGCACAAGTCTAACACAGTTGAGCCATTCTGGGATTTGTCTTTGGAGTTTCCAGAGCGATACCACAGCATAGACAAAGGCTCAGGCTCTACAGCTTACCAGCGCAGCTGCACCCTCACTGAGATGCTGTCCAAGTTTACAGAGATGGAGGCTCTTGAAGGAAGCATCTACGCCTGTAACCACTGCAACAGTTAGTACAACAGTTAGTACTTTGCAAAAGTTGGCAGGTTATGAAAGCATTTCCAAAACATTTTCATTTACCTGTTAAGCTTTACCCTCCACAGCTGGAGTTGGATAAATCTGAATTAATTTAGGATGCCTTATTTCACAGAATTTAAATGCATTACATTTTATTTTTATTTTAAAGTATTTTTTTCTGATTCTGTCTTATTAAGACTTGCGTACAAAAAACTAAAATCCATATCTGACAATGATAATGCTGTGTCCAGCATACTTATGCAAATAATCTTCCTTTAGAAAAGGATATTGGACTTTGAGAGCAGAAGATATTAGTGCCCAGAGGGATTTTGTTTAAATGACATGAATGAAAAATTTAAAAAACTCACTTTTGATTCTGCATTTTGAGCAGTTCATTCAGTTTTGAGTGAGAGGCAGCGCCTCCAGCAGTGGGCCAACGCTTCCCCTCTGAGTGACCGAGCAGGGAACGAGGACGGTGACTTGTTTGTGGAGTGAGGAGTGTTAGACCACTGCTGACGGCTTTGGAGGAGGACAGGGACTTGAATACTAGGCTGGCAGCCTTTATGGTAGCAATGCAAAATGTCTTTTTGCAAAGCCTGATATAGTGCAGGAAAGTGTGTCACTTCTGCACTGCAACAAAGCCTCACTTCAGTAATATGCATTTGAATTGATTTGTGGATTAACTTGCCGTCTCACTGTTTCATGGTTTGTCAGAAAGAAGACGGAAATCATCCCACAAACCCTTAGTTCTGTCAGAGGCACGTAAGCAGCTTCTGATATACCGTTTACCTCAGGTTCTACGGCTGCACCTCAAACGCTTCAGGCAAGTTTCTCTACAGGCTGAGTATCTTAATAACCTTTTATAAGCATTTAAAACCGTTTGAGAATCCCACTGTTGTTGCTTTTTTTGTTGCTGCTTGTGAATCCTTGTGACGCTAACTAGTTCCTGTTGTATGGCAGATGGTCGGGGCGGAACCATAGGGAGAAAATCGGCGTCCATGTGGCCTTCGACCAAGTTTTGAACATCAAACCATACTGCTGCACAGGCTCAGGTCACTCTGTCCACAGAGGAGGCTACACCTACGATCTGTCTGCTGTAGTGATGCATCACGGTAAAGGCTTCGGCTCAGGGCACTACACCGCATACTGCTACAATACAGAAGGAGGTGAGGAAGAGAGTTGGCCCAGATCAACCTATGAAGCCCTGTTGTTCTGCCACATATTTAACCTCTTCTATTTTGTCTTTGCGTCTTCAGGTTTCTGGGTCCACTGTAATGACTCTGAGATGAAGGTTTGCAGTGTGGAGGAAGTGTGCAACACTCAGGCCTATATTCTCTTCTATACCCAGAGGTCTGCCTAGGTACCTCTCGCTGTGATGTCGACCTGTGCGTGGCAACTAAAGGCTGCATTTATGAAAATGTTCGCTGATGTTTTCCCAGATGTCATTTAAACAATCACTTGAAAATGATTTACTAAAAAAAGATGGCAATGAGGGCAGCAGGACAGCCACAATCATGAGTCAAGGTGAACATTTTAGTAACATAATCCAGATGACAAAGACGATCATAATGGTATACACACTGTCACCTAGCCAGGAAAATGATTGGTGAATTTGAATTAAAATATTCTAATGGACATCTTTGGATTATGTTTGATTTTTAACAAAAACAAAAATACATCAAAAACCTTTTCATAAATGAGGCCGCAGGTTTCTCAACCTGTGGGACCAGCATTTTGGTTAATGGCCTGAAGACTGTGGCAGCAGGTCCGACTATGTCCTGCTGAACACCAAGTTGTGTGTCTGTGTTTTTTTTAAAACAATCGGGCTCATGTCTGTTGAGTCTGGAACCTACCAGGCGCTCTCCTGAGACAGCATTTTACATTCAAGTGCAACACGGATTCTGGATTCTGGACAATAATGTTGTTCATGTGCGTTTTATATACAACTAAATTTGATGCCAATGCACTAAATATAAGAAGTACATATCTCAACAACATTGTATAGTTCCACTAGATGAAAGGAATCCTAGTGACAGAAGTCCAGATTCTGTGTTGCCTCCTGTTGCTTTCTTAATTATTGTGAAATGTCACTTCTGGAAACTTTTAATACTCATCCCTGTGTCATTTGTGTTTCATCATGTCCTCTCCTCAAGTGTACTGCTGTGACTGGATACTGTGTCCTGCGCTCTCAGTGAACAGGAATAGTTTTGTTTTTTGTTTATTTTGTAGTCATTCTATTTTTCACTTCCATGAAAAGAAGCAAAAAGTACGAGTTTCAGACACACGATTGATGATGAGTGATGGAAAGCTGCACTTTTGAGGAGGGGCTACTATTGTTGGTCCTATCTTTGTGATTGTTTATCTTTAAGCTCCTGTAATTTTAAATGGCACCTCCTCCTGTGGTGTAACGGTGACATAAGTCTTACCCCGGGTCGGAGACGCTGCACCTGTGTTTAAACTGCAGGAGATGGAAAAATGAGCGAAAGGGCAGACTGTGATACTTAAGAATGTTGTTTCTGGGAGACTTGGGGTACCCATTTTGAGTTGAGCACCTGAAAGCAATATATTGTACATCTTGCATCTTGACAGGAAATTAAGATAAAATCAGGAATTCTTCTGCTTGTTATACAATGTTTTTTTCTACTCTGCTGTTTCTATCAAGGTCTTTAGAATTTGCTAGGTAATCAAGAAAAATTTGTGTTTGATATGAGTCAAATGCAAAATACATTTGTGAACTCTGTAAAAGTTGGAACAATCTAATGACGATGAATGTCTTACTTTTTAGTGGTCAGGTGTGGCCATGCCACTGGCTCTGATCCCGTTGAGTTCTGTCTTGTACTGTAAGAATACCTGTCATAAATGTAATGGTCACATGGGTTTTGCCTGACAGTAATTATTAAAAAGACAAAGCAAATTTGAAAAAAACTTTGAGTGTTCATTCAAGAGCGATCATTTTAAAGTGTCTTAAAAGTTGGAGGATGTTTGAGTATTTTTACTCCCTCAGCTGTCTGCAACATCTGTGTTGATAGCATTATTGGAAGATACTACATATGTGTGGAGTGTACATAAATGGAGTCAGGCAAAGTGTTGGCAATCATCTTTTCACAAATGTAGCATCATAACAGAAAATGGATACAGAACTGAAATAATCCACAGGATTAGCAGATGGATACACAGTTGATGTAAAACCTATTACTTCTGCTTCTTTAATGCTTCTTTAAAGATTTTAAACCTAGATGTAACATCTGCTCCAGAGAATGATGCTGCTGACAAAAGGGCATTAAATGTAAATCTTTTAAATGTACATTATTTCTCTTGTTAGCAGTGAACCTGTCCCCCCTATCCCTTTCCCCCGCTTTTTCCCCCATCTAATAAATGAAATAATGACGAAGTCTTATATTAAAAACATAAAGTCCTGAATGTATATAGTGTATGAAATCATATAAAGCAACATCTTGAAAGTGTAACATAAACCACAATGTATTGTTTGTGAGATTTTATTAATGACTTTGATTGGTGAACTAAGAGACTGTTGTTGATATTATGTAACTTTTGAGAGAAGAAACAATACATTTTTCCTCATAAGCAATAAAATGCACCGTTGCTCTGTTCAGTACATGCAGGAGTTTTGCTGTACAGTCTTACTTGGTCTGGTACGACCAGTGGTTTGTGGAGGCTAACGTTAGCTAATGTTAGCAAACATAAATATTGCTGTATAACATCAATTTACTGACTGTATGCCTGCTCTCTACTCGGCTACTGTTACAATAGCTTAGCATTTTTCCCAATCCGAAAAGTAGCATTTAGCATTTTACCATATTTTCATTTGTAGCTGGAGAGATGGCTGTTCAGCAAAAGTTACATAGTTTCACTTTAAAATGACAACATTTAAACTGTATTAGCAGAAAAGCATTGAGTCCTCAGACACAAGTCCTGTAAAGATTAAAAAGGTGATGCCAGTTAAAGGCAGTGTTCATGAAGAGATTTGAAACACAATAATATAACTTGTCATTCCAAATGTACTTTATGTAATATGCAGTGAGATATGTACTTACATAAAGCATTTCTTGTTTCTATTTCAAAGTCACACTGTAAAGTCGGCTGTGTCATGCAGTTTCATGTTGATGTAATTACTTATAACATATTTGTTATTATATTCATTATCAGTTATTTATGTAATGTTATTGTGAAAATGAATATCAGCTTTCAGCAACTATTATTATTAATTCAGTACCACTGTCTAAATTGACACTTTTTTATAAATGCTTAAATAATTTTTTTATTTAACGTTATATCCAATGGCTTTATTAGGGGCAAATACATAATTTACTAATGCTTTATAGAGGAGCAGTAACATTAATGGTAACTGATGGGATTCTTTCTATTTAGTAATAATGACGTTATGGATGTTGGGTCCTATAATGAATACTTAATAAGTTGTTTATTAAAAAGATTTTGTTCTAGATCCTCTGCAAAAGGTCAGTGGCACTACGGTCCAATCAGTCGAAGGGATTTTTCACTTTTATGCTTAAAACAGATTTATATCTCTTTAGAAAATATTTTATTAACTATTAATAATAAAACCATTAGTTACAACAACAACCCAACTTTTTTTAAATATGCCTTATTAGAAAGTGGTACAAGTGTTTCTACATCTTAAGTGATCTCGTACCCAGTCTAAGAACATTTCAATGAAAAAATTCAGTCTCAGCAAAAAGGATGATGAGGATATCTTCGAGGTCAGCCTAATATATGAAATCATTTATTTTTTACATTGTTTAACAAAACAGCAATTATTATTTTTTGCAAACTGGATATAAACTTTGATACATTTTGACATGCCAGTTGATTTGACACTGTGGATAGTAGTTCTACAATAGTGGTGATGAAATAGTATTTATGGACAGAACAGATTTCACATTGTTGAATTATTGTGGTGAATTTTTCAGTTAATTCGACAGAAAGAAAGAAATGTGTCTAAATGCACTGCTTCAACACCAGAACAGGATGTGAAACAAAGCAGGAATGACACAGTTGAGATACAACTTATCTGCACTGTATTTCTGACAAACAAAATGGCAGTTATAGAAGATTCAGTTTGTCATTAATGAAACGTTAACTCATGCCAGCTAGATGCATCTTAGTGCACATATGAGGACATGCATGAGGACATTACATTCTTGAAAAAAAAACCTTTTCCTCTCAAATATACTGTAGCTTCAACATGAAGGTTACAGCGAACATGATCAGCATTTTAAAGTCATTTTAAGTTGCTCTAGTCTTTGTAATTCATGGATCATACATAATTAGAAAAAGACGATCCAAAGATTTCTTGCAGCAAAACTCAGTTTTTGGTGACAGCAATGCAACTGATGATTGGTCATCCACACCAATAGATTTAGGGGAGATGAGATGATGTCTTTTGTTGCTTGGCAAGCAGACTATTCCTTCTTCCTTCTCACTGTAAACACCTCTAAACACACTCTGCCAGCTGGATCTTGTCCACTCCTCAACTAAAAGAGCCTTGTTTTGTCCTCAGATGCTCCATCTTTACACTCAAAGGGAACAAGTGGATCTCATTCTGGTTCAGTCTCTGTGTCCGTAAGTGGTGGTGACTGAGAAACCAGCTTGTGGTTCTCTGCTCTGGTCCCCCCCTGGAGTCTCTCTCATGCAGTGAGCTCAGCTGGGCAGCAGCCACGGCTCCAGGAAGTCCCAGTGCTTCCACAGGACGAAGAGCAGCAAGGTCAGCAGGACGGTGGCGGCTACCCGGGCTCTGGTCTTCATCAGCGGGGTGATGAAGTTGGCCAAGGTGGAGACGAAGACCAGCAGCACGGCCATGAGCGCCAGGATGACGTTGATGAGTTTGCCCAGCAGAGCTCGAGCATTAGCGTTCTCCACTCCCTCCAACTGGACGACCTGCTGCTGTTGCTGCTGCAGCTCCAGCTTGGTGATGCGGGTCAGGCACGACTCCACAGCCTCCTGGATTTACAAAGCCAAAAAGGGTTACCACAGTGGGAGCTGAGTTTTTGAAGTTTTATTCTTCACTGATAACAACAAAACATGTTTTTTAAACTCTTATTAAGTCATGAATATTTATTATTATAGAAGAATATTTAAGATTTGAAGCCATGTTTCTGGGGGTTTAAAGTCTCCAATAATGGAGCAGATTGTTTACCTGAATGTCCCTTGCTCGCTCATAGGACTGGTATGCGACTTTTTCTTCCATGCTGGCGAGTTCCTGTTTAAGGTTAGTCATCTCATTCTGGTGCAGCTCTGTTAAGTCATTCAGCTGTTCTTCAAGTCGCTCATACCTGAAAATACAGTGCACAAGAATCCTCAAAATAATGCAAAAGATCGTAAAATATTTAAATTCTTCAATTGTTGTCCGTGTATCCAAAGCCTGATTTTTTTATTCCTCTTTTCCATAGTCCTCTACTAAACTATTAAAGACCCATGCATGAGCTGCACTGTTGCACTGGCTGGTTTCTTCATTATGATGATAATGGTCACTGTAGTTTATTTTGAGTTGATCCCTCATGGACCGTCTTGCTGCAGTAAATACTCACTAGCGCACCAAATGTGTATTAATCCGCTGCCTGAAAATAGTCCCCAACAAATTCACTATTAACATTAACACTATTAACTGTTGGAGTAAAGTTTGCCAAAACCTACAGTGCCCAGCTGTGAAAAGAAATTATTTAGTCTTTTTTTTTAAATGAAAGTATATATTTGTGACTTGTTTTAAAGATTTACATCTTCCCTGCAAACAGTGGGCTTTGGGGCTAAAAGCCACAGATAGATGAACTGATGTTTGGTTAGTTTTGGTCTTTTCAGAGTTCATAAGTGTGACTGTCAATGCAAATGTTTTGTTTGGGTGTGTACCTGTATCTCTCTTCTTGCAGGCACTGTGTCATGTAGGAGTAGTCACTCTGCAGCTGGCCCTTCATGTCCTCGATGGCGTCCTCCATGTGTGCCTGGCTGGCCTTGATCTCCTGCAGGCCCTCAAGCAGAGAGTCCCAAGAACTGTGCATGTGATGGTGGTGGTGGTGGTGCCCGTCCAGTCTGGGACTCCCCATCGTCGGACCTAACAGCCCCCCTCCTCCACCTGCCCCACCAGAATTACTGCCTGCTCCTGAGCCGGACGTGGCGCTGGAGCACTCGTCGTCGCTGCCGTACTTTGGGCTGGAGACCAGAGTGGCACTTCCACTCAGGGCACGAGGAGTGGGGGTGTCCTCAGAGTGGCCCCCGACTCCGTCCTCGAGTGTGTCCTTTAGGTGAGCAATGTTATCTGCGCTGCCAAACTTGTTCCTGATAAGACTGGCAAACTCTCTCGGCTTGGAGACCACGGCTGTATGAGTGAGGGCAGTTACTCCGCCTTTGACCCCTTCGACTACTCCACCTCCGAAACCACTTATCCCAGCACGAACATTTGCCCCAACGTCCTTTAGTCCTTGCTGCATGTCCCGCAGGACATCCTTAGGCTGCCGGGCCGGTCCATTCTGTAGAGAGGGAAGAGAAATGAGGAAGCAGAGAAGTGGAGGATCTCAAAGGTAGGAGAGAGGTGATTAGGTTTAAGGGAGAGCACTGTAGGAAGATGATGAGGAAAGCAGGCCCTGTAGAGAATTAGGTGAGACACAGGATGATGCGTTGGTTTAAATACGTGTTAGGAGATGTGAATCATCAGTGTGTATTTGGACACAACACTCCTCACAAAGATAGTTCAACATTTGTTTGAGTCAGCCATGAGATAATTATTCAGAACAGTCACAGTACAAAAACAGCTCCACGTAAAGAGGTTAAATGCTCGTATACAGACTGCACACGCACACACTCGCTCACCTACCTGTTCTATCTCCTTTAGCTTCTTGTGATAGTGCTCTAGTTTCTTGTGCAAGTGTGCGATGGTCTGTGCTGACTTTTGGTTCTTCTTCTCAAACACCTGCTTGATCCTGGACGCCTGCTGTTTGTCTGCGTTGTGGGCCAACTTGAGGTACTCTGCAACGTTGTCGTCGCGGGCCTCCTGCTCCACGCGAATCTGCTCGGTGACCTTCAGAATCTTCTGCTGCAGGTGCTCCAAGGCAACACGCGTCCGCTGCGGCTCACCAGACCCCGAACATTCAGCACCCCCGGACGTGACCCCAGAAGCTGCTGCCGCTCCGTCCGCACTGATGTTGCTGTCAGAACCTCCATGGCTGGTGGTGGAGGGAAGACCTAGAGTTGCCACCTCGCTCTTGTCCAGCTGAGGGGACGAGATGGAAGGGGGAGGTAATCAGGGATGGAGAGAGTACCACAACTACTACAGAGAAAGTACTTTTACTCAAGAAGAAAACACATCACATGTATTTGAATCTAATCACATAGAAAAGAAGAAGAAGAAGATTTTTAGAAAGAGTCACTGTGAAAGGGCCAGTGTTGCATCCCAATTGAAACTGATTGTAATTATTTTTGCTTTCTTTTTGAACAAGTTCACCTCAAACTTCAATTGAATATCCACCTGATGGTGCCATAACAGAGAAACTGTGGTTTCCTTGGTAGTTTTTGACTCTACAATATAAAGTAAGGCAATATGTCAAATATCTGTTACGCTTTAAGTGTCCTGGTAATAACTCTATAACTCAAATCTTGAACTAATTATAGGGGATAAAAACTTGTGTTCACTCATTGTAACCCAGAGAGTCAGGTGAACATACGAGTAAACATGCCATTAAAGATTCAAATAATAAATTAACAATGAACAAACAGACTTGGGTTAAAAGTGGGCAGTTTTTGATTCAATAAAATGCATTTAGAAATCAACAAATGCTGATAACACGAAACTGTCTTTATTTTCTCTAGAGTTTGTTGGAGGAGACTTACTGGAAATTAGTAGGGAAATTTTAAAATTTAAGACTAACTTGCAGTTAGTTACTTTCCACCCTGGTGGTGATGCCCATAATTGATTTGGTGGAGGCACCAGAGAGTACGCAGAAAGGCCATCATGCATTAATTAGATGATACATAATTACATTGCTTCCTGCCCTGCACAGCCTCAGAAACTCAACCTCGCCATACACAACTTTCTTTAAAATATAGCGGTAAAAAACAAACACATTTAAAACCATGAAGGTGTGTAGCGGTTGACGGTTATGATGATGAAATGAGGGTGATAGTCTAATTAAAAATGCTCTATTCTTGTGCCCATGCAGGTGAATCTCTCCACGTGTTCTGGATCATTCTGTCTCAATGTCAGTCTGCCTTTAACTCTCTTCAAATAATGAGCCCTGAGAGGTAATCTCCTGGCCAGTATTATATCTATATAGTGTAGCCTGGCAGATGGTGGGATTGTTAATGACCCCCTTCCTGACGTCAAAACAGTGTAATCAGACCCTGCAAACATGAGCTCAGGCCGAGACATGACACCAAGCGTCTCAAAGCGCTGCTCTAATTCCTGCAGACAGGACGGTGCAAGGATTTATATGCATTTTATTTGCGTGACAGTGTGAGATGAGCACATGCTCCTCGTGTTACTATATATAGGATAGGCTACATGTATATTTTAATACTAACTGTGCTATATTTAAAAAAAAACAAAGTAGGTAGGCCTATAAGAGTCGCATTGTAATGGAGAGAAAAACACTATGACTGCCTTCCATGGTGCTTTATCGTGTCCCGATCTTAGAGAAAGTGAGATGCTTATGCAGCAGCTAAAGCTCATACGAGGAGGCGATGCAGTGTCCGGCGTTACGTATGGGTGAGAGAGCAGACAACAAAAACAACACCGAGCAGATGCTCAAACCTAGCGGTGGCTTTTTCAGAAAGGCACACCGGGTGATTGCTCCCGGAGGTCGGTGGAGAAGCGGGGCCGTGATGAGGATGGAGATGATAGATGTCTATGGCTTAAAAACAAGAGGACGGGGGGCATGCCTGTGGCTTTCCTCACCCGGCAGGAGACCCACTGTGACATGAGAGACGGCCGACGGATGTCAACGCGCGTGGATGTGAACACATGAGGATGAGACACAAGCAGCACAGCGATAAATTAAATCAGAAACGTTACCATACTGCTTTAATCCAATTTTTGCAGTGCCATTGCAAGTCTGTGTTCGAGGCCCATCCTCCTCCTCCTCCTCCTCCTCCTCCTCCCCCCTGAGCTCACCGAGGAGGAGCCCCCCTCCTCAAATATCTTTACCCTCAGCCGTTGTTTGGCTGACTATAACCTCACCGGATCCTAATGCTCCATTGTTAATGCCATCGATATCTGCTCTGCAGCCTCCCCCTCTCTCTCTCCCTCTCTCTCTCTAAAGCTCTGATCTATTTCTCTCTCTCTCCCTCCTTTGTGTCATATACTTCCCCCGCCTCCCCCCGTTTCTCTCTCTCTCTCTTTTAGTCTAAATGCAAATGCTAGCTGTCCTGCCCTGTAATGGACGTGGGAGCTAAGGGACAGATGATGGAGGGAAATGGGCGGGGGGGAATGTGAGAGGTTAGCGCAGGCGTGCAGGTGCCTCTGTGCTGCTGAGGCCAGAGAGAGAGAGAGAGGGAGAGAGGGGGGTGGCTGCTCCGGGCCTTTCATCCCCTAAACCCCCCAAAACACACACCCAGTGTACGCTGATACGGGGCTGCAGTGATGTGGTGCCAAAGTACACAGTGTCTGTCTGAGCAGTGACTCACTCTCTTAATTTGTCTTCCTCACAAAGGAAGAGAAAGTGCGGTGTTTGAGCTGCTTAGGGCCAACTTCAGTCTCTCTATGTGCTGGTGTGTCTGTGGAGGGATCCCCACCAGATGTAACGAAGCTGTCATCGCCATCTTAGAAACAAACCTGAAATGAATTTCAAAAAGTAAAAAACAAAAGCCTTCATCCACAGAGAGGGTAGGAGATTCCAGGCACTCAAGTGCAGTTTTATTACATTATGAGTAAAGTTTATGCATTCAAAAGGTACACAAGTATTATCAGCAAAATGTACTTAATGTACTTGTTATGAAGACAACTATATTGCTATACAAATTATCTGATTGTTATTACTGATGTTGTTTGATGTGGTTGAGCTGGAGCTAATTTGAACTATATGGCTGGGTAGCTACTTTATACCAGTGTGTCATGTTTTATAACCTGATCATAAGTTTTGTGATGTTAAGTCTAAATCAACAAAGTAACTAGTAGCAGATGAAAATAATTGTAGTGAAGTAAAAACAGTTTTCCCTCTGAAATGTAAGGTAGAAGTATAAAGTTTCAAACATTGGAACAATTGTACTTAAATGTATAGTGCTTCAGTGAATGCATGCAAGTTATATTCCACCACTGCAAAAGGGTTGCTTCAATCAATACATCGTAAATACACTAATATATTAGCCCTTATTTATTATTAATGGGTAATGTATTATCTGTTAATCATCCACCTGATTGCCTGGAGTTTGATTATGTTATGCCACACCCAAAGAATCTCCCGCTACCCTTTATCATCCGACTCAAAATAAAGTTGATAACAAAGAACCCATCTATAATAAATTATTTCAGTCACAATCAGATGCTTTGGACAGCAGCGAGATATAGTCAGTTTTTACACAGCTGTTGTACTTTCTGTGATTTGAAAATTCTTCTTTACTAGCACAAGCGAGAGGTGTGTATCTGCAGGTGGAGGGAATGTTACACAAAACCACCACACTCACACCTGTTTCCCTGTAAACGCACATAGTAAGTGCTTCTCACACTGTGGCCCCAACCTCTAGACCGAATACCAGTGGAGAAGAAAGTATTCAGACTTTTTCGTATGTAAATAAAGGAATATCACCATGTAAAAATATTATTTTCCAAATGAAAGTTCTGCAATTCAAATCATGTACCTCTAATGTAATTAGAGTATTAAACCTGTAAGTAGGTCTACTCATTATGCATAAATTATTACTGATGCATTCATGTGTAAATAGCATTGCAATGTAGTTGGTTGAGGTGGATCAATCAATCGATTAATCAATTTCTTATTTGTCCATAGTGGGCAATTTGTGCTGCAGCAAGCATGTGAAACACTTAACAAGAGACATACAATATAACACAGAAACATAGAGCTATTAACATGTGCACCGGATGGCTTACACCAATGCATAGTGGGTAGGTTAGCTGATCTGAAGCAGCCCATTTGTCTACAGTAACAGTACAGGGCCCGTTGATAGCATAAAGCACACTGACCCTAGAACCATAATACCATTATGTGGAGTTAATTTTAACTTTGTTATATAGTGTTAGTTATTATAAAAGTGTCATTATTCATAAGCTGATCTGATGTTTAGTATCTAAAATCTTCTGTAGTAGCTTCTACCTGCCTACATTTTATATGGCTTTATACTTCAAAATTGTACTTTTACCCCCGCTACATATATATTACACCTATAGTTACTAGTTGGGCTACCTTTCAAATGAATTATTTTACATACACTAATACAACGCTGTAAAGACTAGAAAGGCGCTATACAAGTACGGAGCATTTACATTTACATTTAATATATAACACTGACAGGGGCTGTATATAAATTCAATGATGAGTACTTTTAGTATATTGTCATATGATAATAATTCAGTATTTTGACTTAAGTAAATGCAGAACTTTAGATTGTAAAGGACTATTTTTAATAGAGGATCTGAATACTTCTACTAATGTTGCAGGTAAATATGAAACACGAAAAACACTTTGTATTTGGACTTATTTTTTAAAAAGTGAGATTTGACTCCTGGCTATTTCACATATTTATTCATCAGTTTTGATAACCTGTCTTTCACACACCAGTGTGCAAGCATGCACACACACACACACACTTCATGAGAATGAGCATGAGAAGAAGGATCGAACAAATTAAATACTACAATAAAGCAAAACATTTACAAAAAAAATAATTTGAACATTTTATTGGAATTCTTATAATAAACAAAACCTAAATTAACATGAGGCATAGTATCTCACAATAAATAAGGATAAATCTTTTCACTTGTAGCTTTCAACATAAAAGAATATGTAGGACATGTGCACAAGCGTCTACAAACAGAAGTGCATTCATTGTTTGGGGTAATTCTGGTATTTACTTAGCTTCGTATTTGCAGTGGCCAACATTTCTAAGATGTCAATTCGTAAAGGATTAGCATTACCCTGACCTTCTTTGACACCCACTCAGATTACCCATAGCAGCAGGATATGCCAACATAGACATAAATAAGGGTCTTGTTTGTTTTGAGGCAGATAATAACACATTGTCTGTTATAATTGCACTACGCTTCCAAATAGAAAAGAATAAAGCACTCAGCTTTAGCTTTGTAGATAATACGTTTGCTTCTGAAAACTCTTTCCTCTGATTGTTCTTAAATACCAAAACGCACTTGAAACTGGGTCCTTCGGATACACTACCT
This sequence comes from Micropterus salmoides, assembly GCF_014851395.1. Classification (NCBI taxonomy): domain Eukaryota; kingdom Metazoa; phylum Chordata; class Actinopteri; order Centrarchiformes; family Centrarchidae; genus Micropterus; species Micropterus salmoides. The sequence goes on from NW_024043372.1 coordinate 22,046,380, forward strand.
ATCAGATGTATGTGCAATACTGCAATGTCATGATAATGAATGATAATGCTACTACAGTGCTGTATTAAACTCTATAGATAAATCTCTGATATATATCTAAATAAACCTAAATATAAGTGTTTTGAGCGTCGTTCCAAAGCCATGGTGCTATGCTCCTAACCTACACTACCTGGTGCTGTACACATGTCAGAGTCTGGACAGGGCACTGGTGGAGATCTGCTTTGAGAATCAATCGACATACAGCAGATGGAAAGAATGTAAAAGAACATGATGGCACTTCTGTCGTTAATAATCTAAGCAAAGCGACTGCATGTACAGGATGTCAGAACACTTCAAGCTTTTTCCAACGAGTACATGATGGTAGAGAAAACACAGCTGTACATCTGGATATATAAAGTATAACAAATGTTTTGTAGGAAATAAAGACTCTTAGCCCTCATGATACACATAGAAAAAAAACAACGTAGAAAAACAATACTGGATTTGAACAAAGGAGCCAAAGGGCTTCATGCATTCTCTACCATTTACAATCATTCTGCAGTTTTGTCACATCCACTCCTCAACTTAACGGCACAGAATGATTCTAACCTACAAGACAACTGCTTCAAGTGTGTACAGTAATTTGTTCATCTGTCGTATCTCTGAGCTCAAAGAAGCCCAGAGTTTCTGCAGAGCAGAGGCTGCGTTTTTAGCACTGTGGAATGTACAGTAGGAAATGTCAGTCAACACTTTGGCATCCTCATGATCCAAATGAGTATAAATCCACTGATACGAGAGATTACTGTTAATCTTCTCTGCTCAAACGTCCCCTTCTTACCCCTGGGAAAACACCAACCCCCCCCCCACTGAATGCAGTACCCTAATTAACTTTATGTGTAGCTGAGGTCCCTTCTGTCGTCAGATGATTCACTGGGTACAGGACCCCCTGATGAGTGCAGAGTCTATGCAGAGCGTAGTATTCCTGAGCGTAGTACTGTATGTGTGGTTCTCTTGGATTAGTGAAACAGAACCAGAGTATCACTCGCCGGATTTGCGTGGCATCCCAACTACTCTTCTTTTAGCCTGATAGAAATCTGTTGGGATAAAGAACGGGAAGATGAGCTCATGCGAATCCACATGAAATTAAAGCTCCACTTGTTCACACTTAGAATATCTCAATCGGTACCTGTAATGTTTGTCTGTTTCCTCTTCAGCGCAGTATTTCCTCTCCTTTCCGGTGTTTTCTCCAGGTCCTCTGGGTTGAGTGCACGTCTCTCTGGCGTACATGGGATGTTCTCCTTCTCGCTCTGTGACGGCCCCACCCTTCCTCCCTTGGGTGTAACTGCTCCCTTGGGCGTAACTGCCCTCTGACCATCTGCCTTTCCCAAGCCAAGCATACAGGACCTGTAGAGAAGCGGCACCTTGGCACCGGTGACGCACTCCCACTGGAAATCGCCGCTCTCCAGAGGCTGGTCCGAGATGAAGTCGAAGCCCCAGCGCTGCGAAGCCTCTTCCAGGTCTTTCCGCAGGGCAGCCTGGTACTCTGCATGTAGCTGCTCCCGGTCGACTGGGCCGAACAGATTTCGTCGAGCGGGGCCGTTCCCCATGGGGCTCAGGCTCCGCTTGTGAGTAGCCGTCATTCTACACTGCATGAAACACAGAAAAGACCGTCGGTTAGTTGGAAAAAGATGCTGGTGGACAAAACCAGTGATGAGCAGAGACATGAGGCTAACCCTGCCATTCTCAGTAGGGAGCGATGCTGCCAACTTTCACCTTCATTGTCAATTAATGTGACATTAAGCAAAAACAATTAATCGATTATCTAAATAACTGCCAATTAATTTTCTGCTAAACAACTAATCGCTGAATTTCTTATTCTTGGACGCTTGATGATATAATTTTGTACAGATAAAAGCTGCATTAATTTCTCCCAAGTAAATAAAAAGCTAAATCTTGACACCGATCTCATTTTTAAATTAGGCAAAAAAAAAACATTCCAATGATGTTTGATGTTAAAAATCAATCCCAAGTTCAACAAAACATAAAGCAGAAGTTATTTTTTACTGCCTCAGTTTTAAAAGTAGAAATCAGGCTTACCATGGCTCTAATCGGTTTAAGTGTCCTCAGTAACAACAACAGAGCATCTCAGCCTGGTGTTACTGGGAGGCTCTTTATAAGAAGGTAAGCAGCCAGTGACTCACTGAGCCCTCCTCTGTGAATCACTGGTACATGCCTGGACATAATCTCAGACAGACATGTGAGGACAAGTTCTCAGCAAAGGTTTGTTCACTGTGGACACATGGAGTCACCACTAGGTGGCAGTGTCAGACCATCTGCAAGCTCACCAGAACAACTTCCATGACTGTTTCAATAAAGATCACAAACGGTTTAACATTTATGGATCTTATTATTTAATCAGTGCTTTTCATATCTTTATATTTGCGCAGCACTAATCTGCAAACTGTTCCAAGCGTAAGGGGTAAATGGTCATGGTCACTTTACTGTAACAGCTCAAGGAAGAAATCAGCTATGTCTCAGGAGAATAATAAGTCATTATAGTCAGCCGGGAAGGGCTGGGCAGGATTCCCATTTGAGGGAACAATCAAGAGAAACCCGTCCCAGCCCACCCTAATTATCCCGCGAAAGCACTTTAGGAGAGGAGAGGTCATTGTAATTAGAATAATGATAATGATAGGTGACATTAATGAAGTTTAATGTCACTGATTAAGTACAAAAACTGCTCCGGTTTTATGTGGAAGATGAGTTGACATAGGATACAGAAAACAAAAACTGCCAAAAGATCAGACACATTGATTTCTGTTTGACTTGGACTGACGGTGAATTTAAAGCCTGGCATTTAAAGAAAGGCTCGTCAAATGTTTTTTAAATTGGTTGCTGCCAAATTGTTTCATAAAAATATGGAGCCACACAGCACAGCAGAGCCAGGAGACTCATCTGAGACCATGTACTGTGGCATTTTTCCAGGAACTGCAGCTCATTCCTCAGCTTAACACAGCGAAAGAAACAGAACACAAAACATACAACTTCCTGATCAACCACAACACAAAGATTACACATAAACTGCGTGTGTTAAAAAGTTAGTTAAAATTCAGCTTTCAATTTAAGATCAAAAATCTTTTTTTTTAATCTGTTCAGCTTCATACAATTATTTGGTGTCTTAAAATGACTGATCACTTACTCATGAGGTAACAAATAATAAATGATATAATAATGTGATTTTTTAAGGGTTTATTGTTATTGATTACCGGAATAAATGAATGTAAGAAGTTTAGTAGTCAAGCAAAAATTCAGTAAAAATGTCAGAGATCAAAGTCACCACACACGAATTAAAGAGCATCTGGCACATCTGGATGCAGTTTATTCATCATTATGGGGTCCGGGGACCTCCTGGGGCCCTTAAGGGACTTTTAATAAATAAATTCACACTACCTTTTGAAGACCCTTTGAAGATGAGCAGTCTGTTTTAATCAGGAGTTTTTCCTGACCTGTCCCCACCCACTGTTACATAACTGTGGACCTGTTCTATACAGGTCAGGTGGGGTGCCTTCACGGGAGAAATCTGGGTCCACAAAAAAAATTAAAAATAAAATAATAACAATCCTCATCTATGTTGGGTAAAGTGGGGTGGAAATATTTTGGGGAGCACTGCTCTGAGACATGGGACCCCACCCCCCCTCCTCTGCCCCCTCCTATCCACCTCACGGGATACGACGTCAGAGGGAGAGCGGGGCGGGGCGCTGCGGGGAGGAGAGATTCAAGGCTGTGGCGGGAGAGCGAGCCACGCATGAGCGGCATGACGGCACGAGGAGGACAGTCAGCAGCGAGATCCTGCCCAGTTTACTACAAGGTTCCACGTGAGGCTCTAGCTCGTGTCGACCAGTCAAACTGGGCTGTCACTGACTGGATCCTGGACGACCTCCCTCACCGTCACCATGTAAAAATAACCCAACAAGCCTGCGTGAGTTTTCAGGAACTCTGGGTGAAGTTTTGAGTGACAAACTGAACCCTGAAGTGAAATGTAGATAGTTTAAAACCTATATAACTTCAGGTAGGTAGTTCAGCAACTTCAGGGAAGCTATTAGCCCTAAACAAATCATTTGTATTCGTGGAGATATTAAACAATATAGACATAAAAGTAGACTACACAGTATATATTACAGGCTATATAGACTAATAACCTAGATGACCAAACCTATGTTTCTGGAGTTGCTTACAAACTAATAAAACACAAAATTAACCAAATTAAAGGCTACAAAAAGTAATTTTACTTACATTATAAGTCGGCTTGTTGAATGAAGCTGCTGTTTATGTGCCTCCTCGTTGGGTTTTTTGCTTTTACACAGCCGCTCTGATGTGGAAAAAGCTCTCTTTATGTTTTTTCTCCCAGCTCCTCGGATAAATCACACTCAACTGAAGCGACTAAGTTTCTGTCCTTGATAGTTTCTCCAAGTATTCTCACAGACATGGACCTCGGCTAAACTTTTATGAACTCCGGTGGGCGTGGACCCCCCCCCCCCTCTCTCTCCCGTACAGAGGCGGGGTCTGCTGGCTCACACACGTGGATTTCACTCGGTAAACACATGTGCCCACGTGAAGACTCCATAGTAGTAGTCGGGAGGAAATTCCAGCTCGCTCTCTGACTCCTAGAGCGCATGACAGAACGGAGGCAGACCGTGCAGTACCCCGAAGAGGACACGAGGAGGATGTTAGTTTCTGTTCATTAGGAAGTACACATTTGTATATGGGGCACTTTAGTATTTTAATTTTGTTACTTTATACTTCTAATCCACTTAATTTCATAGGGAATATTGCACTTATTACTTCACGTCATTTTTCTGACGTTTATAAGTCACTGGTTATTTTACAGATGAGGATTTCCAATACAAAACAGAATTACTTCCACCAGCTACAATATTAAACATACCTAATTATAAATAATACAATAGTAATATTTCATTATTTAACACAGTCTGCATAATGATTACTTTTGATACTTTGAGTACATTCGTCTGGTGAAACTGATGTACTTTTACTTAAGTAACATTGTTACATTGTGGGAGGCTACTACTACTTTTACAAAAGTAAAGTATAAACGTACTTAAAGAATAAAAAGTTAAAGAACTCGTTACATTTCAGTGTTATACTGCATTATTATATATAAATATACTGTATTATTTAATTATTATCACTTATGCATTAATGTGCAATCAGCACTTTAATGTTGTTTGAGGTGGAGCTTTTTTTAACCACATATAGGCTGCTGAAATGTTACTTGAGCTATATTTGATGTATTTAGGCGTGCTGATGAAGCAATTCATTTTTTTGGTTTAGTTTGCATTTATGCTTTTTGGTTTAAAGGTTTTATTGTTCAGTTCCATGTTACATGTTCTCTGTCATGTCTTTTATCAATCTTGGGAACATGTTGAAAGATTTAATACAGTTTCAAAACTGTTTAGAAATCAGTTAGACTGTAGTAACAAGCTGGTCAACTCATTAACTTGTAAAGAAGACAAATTAAGTTTTACAAGGAATGATGACAATAAGTCAGATTTGGGCCTTTTCATTGAAACATTTAAGAGCAATTTAGATTCAGTTTTTTTCAACTCTCTGGGCTTGTAACTCCGTCTCTTAACATAACTGTTAAAAGTGTGTTCCACAGTCTTCTTGTTGTTGAAGGTACATTTGTTTATTTCAGCAAGACCAAGAGACATCCCATCACGCTACCCTTCAGCCTAGTTCCCACCATGTCTACAACAAGAGCTGTAACTGTAGGATGCAGCACATAAAGGCCCAACTGATCTGATGAAGTGAGTCTATTGTTGAGCGGGAGGCTGACAGGACACAAGAGAAACACACTCAGACTTGGAGGCCGTCCACAATCTACAATACAGCTATATTCAGTTGTAACGAAGTTTTAACTATGGAAAGATACAATGAGTGTATATTGTTTGTTACTGAGCAGCAGCTGTGTACAGCGAAAGGCTCTACATTTGTACAGCTGAGCAGACACTTTATTGTCTCTGCACTGTAAGACAGCTGCACCGTGCAGAGGGTCTGCGAGCCCCATCAAATTAAGGCCTGAGCCTTTGTTCTGTATCCACTGTGAAAACTGTGATAGTTGTTGATAGTAGTTGGCGCCAAATTAAGGACTTAGAGACTAAGCGTGGCCACTTAGTTAACTATTTATTGAGTGACACAAAGTCATCAAGAGAGTTGTGCTCTTTGCAACTTTATTACCGGCTACCTCTATGGGTATGTAACGTATAGGCCTATTGTATATAACCTTAGCCCTTGTCTTTTTACACTCAAGGGTCATGTTGGGTTACCTGATGATAATAATAATGTGTAAATATGTAGGCTAGGCTACACGCAGTATAGTACATTTGATGTTCATAAGTGTCAATATTAGGTGCATAAACAGGCACCAGTTTAACAGTGGCCCTTTTTAAAAAGTATCAGAGGTGCCAACACAGAGAGCTCCGGCCAAAAAAGTTGAACCTGGCTCAACTTTTGCTGCAACACAAATTGACATCTTATGGCAAGCTGCTGCACTAACGAGTCAAATAAATGCAAGCACACATTCCTGGTGGATTACTTCGCAACACTGTATTTCTACTGTTTACCTCGCAATGGTTGCCTCAAAAGATCAAATAACTGCAGATGTGCCCATTTTACAGAGATGCAATGGTCCTGTGTCAGTGTTATAGATTAACCTGTTGTGTTTTGAAATCTGAGAAGATTTAAAATTCACAGAGCTGTTACTCAAAATGAAACTCCTATAGATGTAATTTCATGTCTGGCTGCCTGAAGCAATTCGTCTCAACACCAGAGCAGCCCCTTGTGCTGTTTTATCGCAGGGCTGATTTCAGTGTTGTCACTGAAGCTGCCTGTTAACCAGTGGAGACTTCAAGATGTCACTACTCCCGGCAAAGATATAGCCCGACTTATATATCCCCCATACAACCACAACATATATTTTTTTTATTGTTTAATGAATGGATTATGCAAAGAAGATATAATGTGTTAATTTGTGAGTTTTGAAGTTGCTGGTAGGTGGGTTTTGTTACCAGTGGACAGCCCCAGGCTAGCTGTTTCCACTCTTAATGCTAAGCTCACAGGCTGCTTGCAGTAGCTGGACACCGGCAGTAATGGGAGTGGTTGATCCTCTCATCTAAGTTTAAGAAACTCTACAGTGATTAAGCTATTTCCCCAAATATTTTGATATTATTTAAATGTTTAGTCCAAAAAATATCATGAAATGGTGAGAAATCAGTTTCCCAAACTGACTTGAGTTGGTGTGACCAAATCTTAAATTGAGCTTCCACAAGTTGCACCTGTGTTCAGACCAGGCATTACTCACGAGACATCAGCAGTGTTACATAACAGCGGGTGGAAATACCTCGGGTTTCTGAGTGGATTCCCGCGAGCTCCTTCTACAGAGTGCGAGTCCCGTCTCCGTGGATACCATGAGTCAGCGCGCCTGTGACGTCACGAGCGCTACTCGTGGAAAAGCGCGCGTAGATTTGAGAAACTTGTGCCTCTGTGTTATGTTCATGCCGGTTCACGTGGACTGTATGCGTGAACTGGGAGCCGTGGGTGTGACCGAGGGAAATAATTGGACAGTGGGAACCAGAGAAGACCCGCAGCTGCACATGTAGAGACTTTTTCTTGCACTCAGTCTGGCCAGGAACACTCTTTATTAAGTTTTAGCCACCACACACATACAGTGACTATATCAGCAGCACCATTATTTCGATGTCGTATCACTAATCTATTCTGGTGAAATGGTGAAAGTGGATTACATAACGACCACACGCCATGTACGACGATAGGAGGGACATGTATGTAGTCTGTGTGTGGGACAGACAAGGGCATGAACTTGCCAGGTTACTTTTTTTTCTTTGACTCCTTGACTTCCTTACAGTATGTAACAAAAAGGCACACCCACTGTTTAAATTGGTCAAAACTCTTTCTGTATTTGACTGAAGTTACTTTTACTGTCAAGTTTGTAGGAGCCTTAACTTATAGGGGATATTTTAAATCTATCTGAAATGTATAATTCATAAATGTGACATTAAACATCTCCATATGCTACTTTACTGTAGCAAGACTGGCATTCTATCATTATTCACCACTACAGATATAGTCCCCTCCAAAAGTATTGGAACGGTAAGGCAAAATTCCTTTGTTTTGTTGGGTTTAAGATCAAAAGAAGAGTATGAGACAAGAGTTCAGAATTTCAGCTTTTATTTCCTGGTATTCACATCTAGATGTGTTAAACAAAAGGACATATCACCCTTTGTTTGACGCCACATATTTTTCAAGTATGCAAAACTATTGAACACAACTATTGACTGACAGATGTTTCTTGTTGCCCAGGTTTTGCCTTTTAGGTTGATTGTCCAAACATTAAATAGCTCTGCATGACTAGTCTAAGTTTTCATCCTTGGTTCAAACCTATAAAGACTGCATTTCCTGTTAAAGAGGATAAATCAACATGAAGACCAGAGAGCTGTCTATGGGAGAAAAGCAAGCCATTGTCAAGCTGAGAAAAGAAGGAAAATCAACCAGAGCCATTGGCACAACAATTTTGAATGTCCTGAAAAAGAAAGGAACTACTGGTGTACTGAGCAACAGACGATGAACAGGTCGACCAAGGAAAACAACAGTAGTTGATGACAGAAATATCGTGAGAGCTGTGAAGAAAACCCCCAAAACATCAGTAAGTGACATCACCAACGACCTCCACAGCGCAGGGGTGAAGGTATCACAATCCACTGTTGGAAGAAGACTCAGACAGCAGAAATATAGAGGCCAAGATGCAAACCACTCATCAGCAGGAAGAATCATAAGGCCAGATTGAAATTTGCAAAGAAGTACAGAGATGAGCCGCAAAAGATCTGGAACAAAATCTTATGGACTGATGAGACGAAGATTAATCTCTACCAAAGTGATGGAAAAGCCAAAGTGTGGAGAAAGAAAGCAACTGCTTATGATCCGAAGCATACAAGCTCATCTGTGAAGCATGGTGGAGGTAATGTCATGGCTTGGGCGTGCATGGCTGCTTCTGGAACAGGCTCATTAATATTTATTGACGATGTAACTGATGATGGTAGCAGCAGAATGAATTCAGAAGTGTACAGAAACATTTTGTCTGCCAATTTACGGAGAAATGCATTGAAACTGGCCAAGTCAATCACCTGACCTTAACCCAGTAGAGCATGCATTTGACATCCTTAAGAGGAGACTGAAGGGAGAAACACCCCGAAACAAACAAGAAGCATCACAAATGAAGAATGCAACAGTTTGGTGATGTCGATGGGTCGCAGGCTTTTTGGCAGTTATTGCAAGCAAGGGTTATACCACCGAATATTAAATGTTTAGATTTGTTCCCTTACTTTGCTCACCTAAGAATGCTGTGGTCTAATACAAACGGTGATATGTCCTGAGTTGTTTAACATGTCTAGATGTGACTACTAGGAAATAAAAGCTGAAATTCTGAACTCTTGTCTCATGAACTCATCTTTTGATCTTAAACCCAAATGTCTTCAGTGAACAACAAAAACAAAGAAATTTGCCTTACTGTTCCAATACGTTTGGAGGGGAGTGTATCCGCAGTTCATTTTAGCCAAACATCAAATTAAGCTGCAACTTATTTCCTGTGCTATATACACTGTGCAGCCATCTCCTGCTGTAATAAATCAAATCTTTGTATAATTCATCACTTCTCTGTATAAATGTATATGTATATATAGCTATTTTCTGTAATGTATTTTTTAAAAATGTTAAAATAAAGTTTAACTGCTCAGTTTTGAATATCTAAAATGTGAATTTCCCAGTTTCAATTAAAGATTTGTTTATATCTTTGGATTGTTTTAAAAATGTATTCAAGATATCTCAATTATTTTGGATGTTTTTACTCAACATATTAATGCATACCTATTGTACAAAATGAAACTGATGACAATACTGAGCTATGACTGACCAAAGCTCAAGTGGAGATGCATTTGAATTACTGAATGATTTACTATTTCAAAGGTTTTCTATCAACATAATAAGTGGATAATATAAAATGTTAAAATACCTCATTAAGCCAAATTCCATGGCAAAATCAGCAGCACTAAGTGTCGTGACATCTATGAAGAACTAAGTGTAAGTGAAGTTGAAAATATGTCAATAGAAACTGGTAAATAAATAGGAAAGCAGAGCTGCTCAACCCAAATTAACTGCCCCACCAATTAACAGAGGGACCAACTAAAGCCACTTTGATTTAATTAATTTTGTGGCAAAGTGACTGAGCTGAATAATCAGTCTGTGGACCATTGAGGCTGTGGGAGTGCCCTCTTGTGGAAAAGAAACATGGTTGATAAAAAACAAACAAACTGCATACTGGCCTTTCTTCAGGAATAGATGGAAAGAATACATACAATACATACTTTTAATCAACTGGTATGTTTAATTGAGAGACAATTTCACATCGTATCAAACAAATGAAAAAATAATGGTAAACTTCAAAAATTAGACTTGTGTACATTACACCTTTTTTTAACCCAATGCCATAGTTTAGCATCTTGAATGAGGGGGTGTGTTTATTACACCCAGCCATTCACAGATGGAAACCTTCAGTATGAAGTAAGAAAGTAGCACGTTGAAAATAGGTTGGCTTTACAGACAATCAAAAGGAGGGAGTTTCTAACAAATCCCAATCCTTCTTTTTAAAAAAAGAAAGAAAATGAGGAACTACTCATACTAAGTCAAACTACACAGTACATCATCAACAAAAACCAAAGCTCTTAAGATATTAACTATGAACTGGAATGATGGGTGGCACAACTGTTTCAAGACCGACAAGATGGACGTGACTTACGTGATGCAACACACCTGCACACACCCACTAAGCGTATTTGAAAATGACCGTAACAAGAAAGGGGGAGGGACACTAAAATGCATGATTGTTTAAAAAACCCAACACAAAAATGACCATGTTGAAGTCCATCAAATGAAACGGCAACGCCTGTACAGCCGTTCATCAAACTCCCTTTACACCTGACAGACTGTCCTCTACTTCCTGTCATTAGACCTGGAGCGGCTGTGGGGGGGAAAAAAAATAAATTGTTGTCAAAGCTGGCAGACTCAAACCAAAGGACACCTAGGTCTGTATGCTGCTTAATCGTGCATGAGTGTTATTCTCAGTGGTCTAGAGAAAACCCAAAGTGATCTATAGTAGTATCAATAGGCAAGTCATTACTATGCTTCACATTAAACTATCAAATATTAGGACACAAGAATTAAAATTATTTTAAAATACAAAAAGATATCTATACCTCCTTGACCGTGAGAAGGACCTCGAAGGTTTGTGGTTCCTGTCCCGGGAGAGGGACCTCTCCCTCCTCCTGTCTCTGGAGAAAGACCTGCAAATGCCAAACCATCCCATTCAGTCAACATTGCTGACATCTTCTAGATACTTAATCATGTTTGCCTGCTAAGTTATGTACATGACTAGTGGGGGTTGGGTTCCAATCGTCTGTTTCATTTTGAATCTGGTTTCTGGTTAACGCTAACAAATCTCTCATCTTTTATCAACGTAGATTATACTAGCTTTAGCCAATGAACATGAATTCTTTAAAAGTTACAGTGAAAACTTTCTTAGCTGTTTAAAGTACTCTCTGCAAGCCAGCGTCTGTATGCTCTACTCTTTGAGTGAAAAGAAACATTACAGCTGCAAGTGGATGGTGTGTTTTTGTATTTAAACAGTGTGGATACTTATTTTCTAGAGAATTTATCTAGCTGATCGCAGCACCTCCATTGCAGGAGAGGCTCCTAGTTAAACTTTTTAGGCCCATCAAATCAGTATTTTGAGCTCACCAACTTCATAATTCTGAATCAGGATCACTAGTACTTGGATTAAGAAGTTGGTGAAAAATCTGGCATAAACACCACTATTTTACAGCTGTTATTTTAATGTGTCAGAACAATACAAATGACTCAACATTTCATACCTTCTGCTGCTCATCTCATTTTAAAGTTGTGAACATTAGTCAGGCTTAATTAAAGTTAATTACTTTAGTTAACTTCTTAGCCAACAGGCAAATACAGATCTAAACTGAATCTGAGTTGTAGTTACTTAAAACTTTTGTTCTTTGCAAATGACAGCTAACTCTAATTAGGTTTAATCAGGGATTTTAAACGATTCAGATTCTACCCCCAACCATAATGACTAACAATGTTTCTGTAAGATTCAAGCTTTTGGGTTGAACTTGTGCATCTGTGGATGTGAGACATTCTGAAAGCTGACATACCTGCTTCGACTGCGGCTGAAGCTCCTCCTGCGTGGGGATCTGCGCAGGGAAAATACAAAGTGTTAACAGACAGACACACCGATCCCCCGTATAGCTCCATGCTATTCTAATCCTTTTCTTACATGGGCCTCCTTCAACACAGCCCTTTGTCTATCTCAGTAGCTCAAAATAGAAATAAAAGACTTGGGTGTTTTTCCAGGAGCACAATTATCTCAACCAGAAAACATAACTCACTGGCAATGGACCTAGTGCATAAAGATGGCAGGTGCTAAGGAACTCTCTCTCACCTATCCCACAGTGCCATGTGCGTCTTCAAATAAAGTCACCAGTGTGAATTATATTCCAGTATTTAATTTGAAGTGTAAGGCGTGTCTGAAGATTAATATGTAAGAATATTAATGGTGGAAGTTTACATTTGCCCCTATCAGAAGATTTCACGCCCGCACTGTGGACTGGCCGTGGTGTGGGAATAAAAAGACACACACAGAGGCCACCATCTGTATGAAACTGGTCCACTGCACTTACAGGGAGCACATAAGGAACTGGAAGCTAATAACAAAACAATATACTGGTCGCTGGGAATAAGTCTTGGGAAGCAACCAGGCTAAGTTCTGGTAAAACCAACCATACAGCACTTTTTTGATATTCATTTGGGGGGTTGAGGAGAGTTTTGATTTGTGTGACTTCATAATTCTGCTCAGAGCCCCAAGACATACCAGATGATTGTCTATAATCGAAATCTCTGGAAATGTGAAGTTGGACTGATTCAAATAATTAAAAAAAAGAACAACCTTTTCAAACCAGCTGTCTCTTCACTTTCAAAACTGTAATCATCAGTGTACTGAATGAAGCAGGAAAACTTACTAGTATTTTTGGTTTTCAACAAGCTAGATATGACGAAAGGGAGGCAGACTGTCGGCCGGGTAGGTAGAATTGGCTGAATAGGACTGGCCAGATGCTGCAAGGTGATTAGGTGGCAGGCAGATGGGGGCTGGCTGTGGCTTTTTTCCTGCTTTAATTGGTTAGCCGAAGGCTGCTGTTGGTAGGTTGTAGACTTTTGGGAACGAAATACGCTGATTGGTCGGGAATGTGAGGTGGGCCGCTGCCGTTTGGGTTAAGGTTGAAGGAGGAGGAGGCTGAGAACGGCATGCTGAGGAACCAATGGGTTGGTGCAACCTGACGACTGGCCATGCCTGGGTCATGTGACAGCACCAGCCAAGCCGATTGGGGCACGATGGTCAGCAGTCACATGATGCTGAAAGAGGACTAGTTGATTGACTCAGAGGGTGGTGAGAAGAGGCATGGTGGTGAGTCTGCAACGGGTTTCATTCTTATTAATATAGATGAAAAATAAAAAGCATCCTCAAACAAAAGGAAAAAAAAGCATCACATTTGGCACTTTCACCCCCCCCCCACCCAATTTTTTTTGTTTGTTTTTAAACAGATACTTTTTCCTGACAATTGCCTAATCCTATTTCGCCATTTTAAAGCAGTATGAATGTAGAAACTTTTAGCGTGTACAAACCAATGTACACCTCAAAAGAAACATTAGAGCTTAAAGAGGTCTTGTAGGCCAGATTTTAAGATGCATTTTGCAATAGAAAGGCTTCACTACATAATCTACTATAACATCCTATTTCATTATTTGGCTATGACTGTATCTGTTCAACTCCCTACATAAAATGAATAATAATATCAATGAGACGAAACTGCAAGCCTTAGACATTGCAACAATCACAAATGCATAATCATCAGAAAAGATAACAAGCACTTGTACTGTCTAGACTGGAAAAACATAAGCAATTACCCACAAATATTCTGTGGGTAAGAGGGTGGAAAGTAAGTAAGTAAGTCGCAGATCCAGATTTAAGTACACATTAAAGATCGTGCGAAAATAAGTTGTCCCTGCTTGTCACTGGCAAACAACAACATGGGTCACCTTCGTCTGGGTGGTGGGCTACGGCGCCTGTAGTCGTCTCGGTCTCGAGGACGCCTGCTCCATGAAGGGGGAGCACCACGGGTGCGGCTGCGCTTCTCACCATTGGACAGCTCTACTCGCACCCGGCAACCACACAATGTCCTATGAAACCACCAGTCATCATTAACCATTGTAATTACTGCAAAATGAATCCTGTTTCTCTCATGTTGGCCACTGTATCTCAAAATAGGTTTAGATTGTTGTGCCTACCTCCCATCAAGCTCACGCACAGCATCTGTTGCATCTCTGGGATCTTCAAATTCTACGAAGGCAAAGCCTGGAGGGTTCCTTGCCACCCAAACACTGCGGAGAGGACCATAGTAGCCAAATGACCTCTCTAACTCGGTCTTGTTTCCATTGTTGCCCAAATTTCCAACATAGACCTTGCAGTCAAGAGGACAGTCACGATGCATGACTGGATCTGAAAAATAATTAAAGACAGGGAATTAAGGCAGTGAAACGGGAAAGCCTGAGCCTGTGGACAAAGCCAAGTTAACAAAGCGTGTCGTGTGAAAATGAACGACAATAAAGCTACTTCCATTTCCGTAATATGCATTGCACCTATTTGCTTTCTGCAGCACTCATCTTTAAGAATGACCTCCAAAAAATTGATGTATCGTTGCAGCTTTTAGCGTTAGTAACTTAGCACTACATAATAAACATACTGCTACTATCCAAGAACCGCACCTACAATACATTCTTTACAATGTTTGGAAACGGAAAGGAGCTTGGCCTACTTTTCTGTCGGACTCCAACTGTGCTAACCTTACTTTAGCAACTGATAGCTAACAGGAACTATTTATGGTAGCTAAGCTAACGCTGACCCCTAAATAGGTTTCAGAAAGCGTTTGATTAACTGAGCGGCTAACCCCACATTGCTGCCTATATTGCAATTTTAAGTGTTTGTATCACACATTTGATATTAGATCATGAACCGACGCTTTGAAGCTAACGACTATTTAACGATAGCTAAAATGGCTGTCGCCTTTCTGAGGCCTAGTGTTGAGGAGGAGTAGCATTCAGTTAACAACCACATAATTCAAACAGTACGTTAAAAATATGTACTGATACGATGCATCGACCCAAGCATGACATTCTTCAGTACGACAAAACATTAAGATGTTCATTCAAACTCTACCGCGTTTGTTGCAATTCACAGTTTAGTCTATCAGCGCTCCGGCTCGTTTGTTCCTCTCGGTCTTCGATGGAAAATGGCGTGACGGAAAATAGTGGCTGGGGTGACCAGGTTGCTCCCGGGAGGGCGGGGTTAAGTTAATATTTGAGCGTGCGGCCTGTAAACCTCCCTTCTCACTATAAACTACTGCAAATATCTCACATCCTTTGAATTCAAAATTTAGTACTTTTTTTGGGAACTTCAAACGGATGACTGAAGTGCTTAACCGGTAATCATTAACGAATGTACACTGCAATGCCATCTTTGGGCACAGCGTGGGAGTCAATGTGGTTGTGGCGCTGTTTGTTTCATTCTGGAAGTGCAATATGCCATCACATATTAAGTACTTGCTATATAACTGGATCTGAATCTGTTAGGTGTCCAATGTATGGTTGAAAAAGTGTTGTTTTTGGTATATCCCTTTAAAAAGTCTCAATGGGACTGCCCTGTTAAAATAAAAGGTTAAATAACAAAATAAAATAAATAAAATGTGAACTCTTGTCTACCCCTAAAGCCTGACTGTGCAGGTATGAAGAATAAAGTTATGTAGGCCCAATGTTCCTGTCTTTGCATACCATCTCTGTTCAATATGGAAAATGTATCAAAGAGCACCAATACCGTGTTAGGTAATACGAATTCCTTGGTACTGGAAAGTCTGCCTCTTAAGGTGCATATGTTGATACTATCTCCATAGTTTACTATCTGTCAAGCTATCAAACACATTCACTGTGGAATGACATATATAGATTACTTTTCTAAACTGCTATAGTTTTGCTAACAAGTATTTTCAGATCAGGATCACAACGACAATTTTCAGTGGAACAAAAACTTCTATGAACAACTTTAACCTAGAAACAGAGCTGAAACATGAAGTGTGGGAGGAAGATAGGGATGATCCATCCACTTACCTCTGGGTTTTATGCAAATTCAGGAGTGTTCTTTACCTCTATAGGTCCTCATCTCAGCTCTTATAACAACTTGGTGTGCAATGATATTTATTTATTCACATAAGGATGAAACGTTGTAATAATGTACAAAGTAACTAACTTATCCTAGAACTGCACATTAGGAGTTGACTTATTTGATGGAATCTACCTCCCTCCTGATCGTGACAACAAACTAGTTTATATTGCAAACTTGTTTATATTGAAGATTGTTTATATTGCAACCTCTAGCCAGTTAAAGTGAGTATGCGCATTAAATGAGGATTCCTATGAGCACCTGAGCAACAACTGGGAACTTTTTTGACTCTGTACCCTGTCCCAGTCTACAATAACTAACAGTGTTTTTGAGCGTCCACAGTGGCAAGGTGACCAGCTATATTGCACTCTAAATTATAGTATAATTGTTGATTTATTCTAGTACTTACTTAGGCCTAGGCAAATCTATTTTAACAGAATCCCTTTTAATGTTTATCGCCTATTTATTATGTATTTATCGTGCTTTGCAAGCTTTACTTACTTACCACCGTTGATTGGTTTGTGAGGTGTGTTTGGTTGCAGATATATTGTGTGTTTCTGCGAAAGCGAACGGTACACGCGCTGATGCTCTGCACAAGTGTTCCTAACGGATAATTAAAGTTATTCGAATTTGAATTGAATTGAATAATAACTACTGATTGATTCGTGCGTGAGCTGTTAATGGACATATGTCTCTCAAATGCAGCGCACAGTGTAAAAAGAGTTTTTATAATAATAATAATAATGATAATAATAATAAGACCTAAAATAAAATAATTCAAAGTAGTGGTGTCTTTGGAAAAAGATGTAGCGTTCTCTCTGTTATGATCTCTCTATCAAAAATCACAGTTTGACCTGTTTGTACAAAACCGCATAATATGCAAATTAGTAGATGGTATACTGCAAAGACATTTCCTGCTTAGATTGAAAGTGGATAAAGCAATTAAAATAAAGTTACGGTTGTTCGGCTGCTTTCAGAACATTTAACATTAATCAAGATGCGGCGCTGTAGCGACAATTGGGACGCTAATGTTAGCAGAAAAAGGATACCGAATAAGCCCGTTTGTACTCATCGGGTGTCTTTGTTGTCCCACTTCCCCTGAACGCAGCTGTACACTAGTAACGCCCCCCTCTGTCTCTCAGCCAGGTGACAGCTGAGCCAGCACGGACTCCTCACAGCAGCAGCACGCAACACAACAGAAAATATACAACCATCTGTCAGCGCCAAATCAAAGTGGAGTACATACACAGAGTTATTGCGTTTACTTTCGATTTAGCTTGCAACGTTACGCAATTTGAAAGTATCTCTTCCGCTCGTTGTTAGCCTGCCAGCAGCGCGAGGATACCGTTAACGTTAACGTCTGACATTACTACCGGAGAACCCTCAGCGGCTGTTGTATTTCCGAGCAGGTAACGTCGCTACCGTCAACATGTCGGACGCGGCCGGGGAGGCGAAGCTGGAGGTGAAACAGGCGAGCAAAGAGGTGAAGGAGAGCGAGAACGTAGCGGAGAAATATTCAGCGATGACCGTAAGCAAGAACAGCGAAATGAACATGGGAGAGCTGTCATCCGCCTTCAGCGCCGTGCCCACACACAAACCAGTTAAAAAGGTAAGACGTCAGCCTAGCCTCTGCACGACGGCGGACATTTATAAAGTCCGGCGTAATTATAGTGCTTTCAGTTTAGCTAAATATTCTTATACTAGTGTACCTCATTTATCTGTGTGATAATCATCTGAGTGCACGGGCTCAGTTGGAGGCTACCTCAAGACATTGGGTTTAAATTGGGTTTGTCATTTAGTAAAGAAAGACAGTAGCCTACATCTTAACCTTCCGCTTGCAAGGCAAATACATTTTACACTGATTTGTTGCACATTTGAAGTAGTTTCCAATTGCAGCAAAACTATGGACAATGATTCACATGTCTCGATCTGTATTGCAAAATTACGCCTATACCTACTCAAGAAAACGATAACACTGCAGAAACAGGCAGCTTAATATTGTGTGTATTGTATGTGATATAGCCTACATACTTTGTTTATGATTATTAAAAGTTTGCTTTTTCTTTACCCCAGACTGTGAAGTAGTATGTAAGAAGGGAGACTTTGGGCAGGATGTTTGTATTCAAAAGTATAATAAACTAATAGGAAATCAGCAGTGAAAATTCACATGGGTCATATTAAAAATAAACTCTAATAATTGCACTTCTTAAACAAAAAGACCAGTTCGATTTCTCTTTTCAGTCCTCACAGCTTCATTCCCAAAGAAAATCAGTTTCACCTAAATTGCTTGATTTCCTTATGATATCTAGTACCAGGAAACTTTAAGAAACAACAGAAAGATTCACCCCATGTAACACTTACAAAAGAAATATGTTAACTTACACCTTTTAAAGAACAAGGGGCTGCAACAAGAGTTGCAGCTTGAATTCTTAGGGCTTTAGACTGTCAAGTATTAGCATGCCTCCATTTAAGTTTGAGAGGACAAATACCAGTTTCAGTTACACTGAGCAAACATACTCTCAGTTGCCCGTTTATTAGATACACCTAGCTAAAACAAATGGTGTCTAATACAACAGTCCTTCAATAAATCCTGCCTTTGTGAAGCTTATAATGTCATAACCTCAGTGGGGTCGGCAAAGTAACAGGAAAACTTCTCTGTAATACAGTTCAAAAGCAGCACAAACTACATCCTCCAAAATGACCACACTTTTGAATCAGCACCTCTCCAAAACAGCTTAAATAAACCTGAACATTATAACCATCTTGATTGCAGGATTTATTGCAGGACTGTTGAACTGTGTTAGTTTTAGCACGATATGCCTAATAAAATGGCAAGAGTGTATAACTCAACTGTGATCAGGGATCGTCAAATGCAAAGTCTCAATACTTATTAGTCAGCCTGGTAGCCTCACTATAGAGACCAAGTGTTTCACATCCTCATTCTCTGTTTGGGAGGGAGTTAATATTACAGCAACCGGCAAACTGTTTTCACTCTCTCAAACATAGATTTCAACAAAGCAAAGCTTTAATCCTGGACATGATGAAACGACTCATATTGAGCTTCTCCACAGTGATATAGAGACATCTACAGTAAATATGAATTCATTTTTGGTAATGTTTATAAGACACAGCAAGAAACATTACTGACAAAGTTAGGTGACAGCTACCAGACCCATTTTGTTTGCTGTGCTTTGTGCCCTCAGTGATCCAGGGTCAAAGCCCAGTGGAAGACATTTATTCTGACACAGAAATTATTAGCTTAAATGTTAATGTGGTATGCTACAGATCTTTAGTTTAATGGTTATGTCCTGTGGATAATATTTAGGCCCTGATGGTTAGGTTGCGAGCTTACAAATGATTATGCATGAAAACGAGGTTGGAAATTATGGTTAAGTATGGGATTTCATTTGGTTGTTGTTCTAGGACAGTTATGTAAAATTTTAGCTACTTTTATCAATCATGCTCCCTTTTAATCATTTTTGTTCCAGTAATCTCTTTGACGGGCATTAAAAAGCAAAACAATGCCAGTGATGCAATAACAAATGCTGTAGGCAAAGAAAAGTTTAGTAAAATATAAGAAAATATGTCTTTTAAGTTTTCTTAACGAGGTGCACTTGAAGGTCAAGTGAACTAAATTTGGCAATCATCAGGGCTTTAGTTAACTTCAGCTTTTAACTTGACTTTAGTTTTCATAGGTGAAACATAAACACACACCAACTTAAACATAAGATACATAAAACATAAAAAATACATGAAACTTGTAAAACAAAGTCTTAAACCACCACGCCAGCTCATATAAGATAATGGACATCAAGTACATCCAGCCATCACCTTCAACCCAGTCCTCAAAAGTTATGACACTTCAACATTAGTCCTGGAGTCTAGAAGAAGCACTCTGTAATGCAGTGTATAAATCAAATATTTAACAATCAATTGATAATCTTTATTAATCAAATCTGAGGGAACCAGTATCAGTCAGACTTTGGGACCCTGCAACCCTCCCCATCCTGTTCTGTCCAGGGGAAAATATGTGGTGTCTTGACACCTTAATCTTGAGAAAACCGCTTCTCATTGTTCCTTGTTGCCATGTTATTTTCACTGGTATGTGGAGGGTTTTCAGCTCCAGACATAAACCTGCAAACTAGAGACTGACCTTATCAGAATGAAGAACCAGACGCTCGTTCAGAGATGAGGTGAATGAGGCCGAGGCTGATATTAATGACAGGAATGGCATCTAACTCACACTTTAGTCTGTAGGCGGATTTATGAACGTCTACTCTAATATCTTTCAAAAACAGAAAACAAAAACATTCCAACAAACTGCTGAGGTGAAGAGATCTGCCCGTCCACTTCTCCATACCTGGACTCACTATTTTGCATATGTTAGAAGATAACGTCACAGCACCTGGGACTTTTTCTCACACGTGTTGCTTCGATGCATGCAACATTCCTGTTGAAAAACGTTTCCTGGTTCCCTCTGTGAAAGTTACCTGACCAGGCATAAAGCTAGGTACAAACAGCCAAAATAAGGCTGGGTTGGTAATGCAATACTGTTACCTGAGTTCAAGCTGAAGAGCTGTGTGCATTTTCTTTGTTCCATTTTATCTGTTTGGAAGTTTGGAGATCGCAACAAGGGTGTGCTAAACTGAGGGGGGAAGATCATTGCGCAAGCATGAGTAAGATTGGGCCATCCAAAAAAATAAATGTGGCTTTGGAAGCTTAATTTTGGAACATCTGTCTTGATGGCGCAATGGCTTTTGGCCTTCAGCCAGACATCTATTTCTGTCAGTACAACAAAACAAGCTTACTAGATCGAGTAGGATTATCATCAGAACTTGATTTTTCTTCGTTTCACTCTCTGTCCACATCTGGTCGTGGCTGAAGCCATATAAACAAGACCTCAAGTAAAAACAAAAACAGCCTAACTCCCATTTCTACTCAAAGAGCCTTTAAATTCCTCCTAGCTTTGTTTCATGGCTGGATTTGTAGCATCCTTTACAGCATTTACAGCGTGTAACATGACCTTTTAAAAATTTTATTTTATTTCAGCAAATCCAGTTTGTGGAGGACAAGCAGGAGTTCAGCAGGTTCCCCACCAAGACAGGCCGCCGCTCTCTGTCCCGCTCCATCTCTCAGTCATCCACAGACAGCTACAGCTCCGGTAAGAAGGAGAGACCGTCAGACATGTGTGTGCATCAGTGTTCAATTTGTCTGCAGTATAATATTTTAAATGGACATGAGTTTCTTTGATTTATAAAGAATACTCACACTGTGATAAGTCTTACTATAAATGTTAACCGAGCTTTCGAGAGTGTCAGAAAGAGGTAAGGCAAGATGGTGAATATGGAGCTCTAAATTCATAAAACCAGTTGATTTTTATTTAATGGAAATCATCAAAATATATCAGTTTGTTAATTTTAAGTTTTGTTTTCTTAAAACAACAAATTCGAGCAATGCAGTCCGGAAATGTTTATTTATGTTTTTCCTCATCACATTTTAGTTCATTTAAAAAAAGAAAAGAAGAAGAAGCAGCAAGCTTTTAACTACACTTCCTTTACAGCTGCGTCCTATACGGATAGCTCTGACGATGAGACCTCACCACGGGACAAGACTCAGGTCAACTCCAAGGGCAGCAGCGACTTCTGCGTCAAGAACATCAAACAGGCTGAATTTGGCAGGCGTGAGATTGAGATTGCAGAGCAAGGTAAGACACAGTGGTCACGTCACCATTGTACTTAAATGTAGTCTATTTAGTCTAAAAAGCCATCTGTCACGATATGTTATATTTAAACCAAGCATTATTCAGATTTTCTAACATATCTTGGTGTCTATTGTCACATGTCATGGTCTCTTTTCATTAGTCACTGCTCTTTAAGCTAATACCCTGATTTCATTTGACATAATTAAATAAAACCCGACCAGATGACAAATTACACCACATCACATTTAGAAAAATTAACAATTTAAGATAATGTAATAAAGAAAAGGATAACCAGCTACACATTTAACAAATGGAGAGTAGATATGTGTAGAATTTACAATCTTTCCCTTTAATGTTAGTGAGTTGCTGCCAAGAAGAACAAAATACAAGAGGTTCTTTTGCAACGGCTGTCGTTCTCACGCCTCCCTTTTTTTATGTGCTCTTGTTTTCAGATATGTCAGCGCTGATCTCTCTCAGGAAGAGAGCACAGAGTGAGAAACCATTGGCAGGTGCCAAAATTGTAGGCTGCACTCACATCACTGCCCAGACTGCAGTAAGACTTCTCTCTGACTTCCTGCTTCAATGCCCCAAGCGAACGCTGAAGTATGATAGTGCCTCTTAATCAGGATAGGATTTTAGGTCAATTTTATTCACAGTTTCTGCATCCACTTACAGTCTATAATTTAATACCAACTCTCATATTTCCCGAGTCTTAAATGATTAAAATGCTGTGGAGTCTGTATGGCCATAAAATATGCTATTGGCAACAACCAGCTGATCACACAGCATGGCAGACACAATACAGACCTGGTTCACTCTAACCTTCAGTGTTATTGAAATACAAACTGGTTACAAATAGAAGGTTTATCAGTCATTTTATCTTATTTGACCACTTTCTTGTTTACCTTGTGCTTACCTGTGTGTTTTCAGGTGCTGATCGAGACTCTGGTGGCCCTTGGGGCTCAGTGCCGCTGGACTGCATGTAACATATACTCTACACAGAATGAGGTGGCTGCTGCTCTGTCAGAGACCGGTAAGCAGCAGAGCATTTGAAGAACATTTAGTTTTGGAGGTTGAATACAGGTAATGGACGCACTAATGCTGAGTTGTGGAAATCCTACACATTTTAATAGCACTTGATTAGGAACAATAAAATGTTTAAAACAGACCACATGATTAGTGTCAGGTGTTTTCTCATGTGTGCTTTGTTTGGAAATGTTTAACAGACTCTTGAACAACCACCCCTGCAGATTTGCCTTTGAAAGAAGGAACAGCACTACTTGAGCCTTTTATCTGTGGTTGCTATGTGATGATTTAAGTATTTACTACATTTCCACAGTAGACCTTTTATGATGGGACAAGCTGAGAGGGTTATAATAGATAGTCGCTCGGGGGTGATCGTGTATTTCATTGGGTGGAGGAGGTTGAGTTTGTGTCTATTGTTCAGTAAGTTATTGCTCTGCATAGTCTGCTACATGATGAAATGTTGTTACCCAAGAGCGCACATGTCAGTTTTCTAAATGACATGTTCACAAGTATGTAATGGTTAGTTTTTCTTCACTGGCGGCATATCGACTCTAATGTAGACTCTCCAGTTTCTGTCTTGGGAGACGGTGGTGACTTCATGTTCATCAGTCTATACTGAACAAACCAGATGGTGGACAACAGCATTGTTGATGTAAGAGTCTTAAAGATATTACCCATTTGTTGTTTCAGGTGTGGCTGTGTTTGCCTGGAAAGGGGAGTCTGAGGATGATTTCTGGTGGTGTATCGACCGCTGTGTCAACACTGAGGGTTGGCAGCCTAACATGGTATGTGGGAAAAGTCTCTTTTTTTTTCTAGCTTTGTGAGTTTGTGGAGAAAAAGACTTTGATAAGTGAATGAAATAGATCAACAAATGCCTCAAATACCCATAAAAACACCTGAGGAGCAACCTTTCTTTTCAAAGCTATTAAATGTTAATGTTTGTCTCACAATAAATTTATTTGGCTGTGTGCACAACAAGAGAGGAGAAAGGGCTGACTTTTTCCCCCTCTTATCTGTTAGATCCTTGATGATGGAGGAGACTTGACACACTGGATGTACAAGAAATACCCCAATGTATTCAAGAACATCAGAGGCATTGTGGAGGAGAGTGTCACTGGGGTTCACAGGTAGTCTACTGCATATAGATACACACTTCCTTCCATAGCAACATGCACCAACATGAAGTGAAAGGTTTCTACCTTTCCCTTTCCAGGTTGTATCAGCTGTCCAAAGCTGGTAAACTGTGCGTACCTGCAATGAATGTAAATGACTCTGTGACGAAGCAGAAGTTTGACAACCTGTACTGCTGCAGGGAGTCCATCCTGGACGGGTGAGTAAGAGTTATTCATTTAGCTGACGCTTTTATCCAAAGCGACTTACAATTGCTATATATGTCAGAGATCACACGCCCTTGGAGTACCTAGGTGTTAAGTGTCTTGCTCAGGGACACATTGGTGGATGTGTCACAGTGGGGGATTGAACCCGGGTCTCTCACACCATAGGCATGTGTCTTATCCAATGCTCCATCACCACCCCATTTGAGGTATCTGGTTGTTGGGAGGCTGAACACTAGCGTAGTTGAACTGATGTTGGACACAGTTTGTTTATTGGACAGCTTCACTGTGACTAGTAAGCTTTGAAACGTTGTCGGGCCTTGTTTGTATTGTGAAAACAGTCTGCAGTTTAATGCACTCCAAAGCTGATGAGATAAGGGTTAAAATCAAACAAAGTGGAAAACATTGACTTAGCGGTGAACTCACCTTCACTGTTCCTTGAATTTCCCATGAACTCGCCAACACATTAAAGTCATAGTAGTGTTTTTCTCCAAGAGATCAATAAGAAAACATTACAAATTATTACAGGAAATTCTATCAATTCGCATAATTCCCAATCCATTTTCTTGTTCAGCTGTTACATTACTTTTCCAGAACTCCTGAGTGGGTCATCAGCTGCCACATGCCTAACTTCAGAAGTGTGTCTACTGTAACACTGGCGTGGTGTAATGGTCAGGAAACATTGTTGCTATCACAGGGCACCCGGTCTCTGGACTGTGCTCAACACTGAGCGACACAGCCTGCACCCTTGTAACAACTGAACCCAATGCAAAACCTTCCACGTCTCTTTCTGCTGTTTGTATCACTCTGCTAAACCCCGCCCTCACCAAACCCAGAAGATGGAGCTGGTTGCCCTTTGAATCCTCATTACACTTGGGGCTTGCTCTCCATGACGAGAGCAACACTTTGTGGCACAGTGCAGAGCTCCCCAGGTTTCAGAGGCAGCTGCTACAACATCTAATAGCGGCATTAGAAGCTAGTACACCACTGTCCCCCTTGAAAAGTTATTTCCCACTTTTTGTCATCATGTCTCTTTGCCACTCATCGATACAATCGAACATAATGAGCCTATAGCGCTGTGTGGAGCCGGGACGTGTTCACACACGGCAGGAGGGATGGGCAGTTCTTTCATTGCTGGTGGTTGTTCCTCAGCCATTGTGTTTGCAAACCTTCTGAAGCTGCACTGAAGACACTGAGCTTGACTGAGTGAGAGCATGCGCGAGGAGGGCTGCTGCACAGCGTGTGCACGAGCAGTGATTGACACTGTGGTAGAGTCTCCTCCTGGCTCTGATTGTTTTAACTTGGCCGCGGTGGATTCTTGTAAATGGCATTTAGGAGCAGTAGGAGGAGCCAGAGGAACCTGATTTCACCCCCCCTAGCAATTATGACAAGAAGTTATTTTTCTTAAAGTTACCTGAATCTTTAACAATGTCTGCACATGTGCTTTCTTCACTCTCACCAATTATGAGTTCTCACCACTCATAATGTATTGCTGTTCCTTCTGAATTGCTGTTCTATCTGCAAGGCACACTGATGTCTTGTAGCAGGGGGTCCATTACGAGTTATGATGCTGTCACAGAAAGCACATCACTGAAAAAGGCTGCTTAAGACAGAAAATGTTTTTTTGTTGTTGTTGTGGGGCAACTTTTGGTACAAATAGTGCCAAATAATGTTTTTACAGTTTTATCAGTATAAAGATGCCAGATTGTGGAGGCGCACATATACAGATTGGCAGTTTTTCACTTCTACAAAATGTGCTAATTATATGTCTCAAACCTCTCTAGCTTGAAGAGAACCACAAATGTCATGTTCGGAGGCAAGCAGGTGGTCGTATGTGGGTATGGCGAGGTGAGATACTTCTTTTTAACAAGAACATACTACACTGAACTTTATCATAAAGCTGTGAAAACATTTGTGACTGATTTCATTTCATTGCACAATATTTAAAAGACATTGAATATATCAATGTCTGGCTGTTGAGTCTAGATGATGTTAAGAGTCAAAGTTTGCAGGGCATTGAGATCAGTAGGCTTTTTCTGCTCAGTACCTAGAGCCTAGATGGTTTTTATATTGCGATAGCTTGTGTTTAAATACTGGTAAGAGTCGTTGCTTTATAAAGGTCAGGGTAATAATTGGCATATGTAACTCTGCTGGTCACACAGTACATCATCTCTTCTTTGCAGGTTGGAAAAGGTTGTTGTGCTGCTCTGAAAGCTCTGGGAGCCATCGTCAGTGTTACAGAGATTGATCCCATCTGTGCCCTGCAGGCTTGGTGAGGAAAACAACAAACTGTGATGATCGCCACGCTGAATATCAAACATATAGTAATAGAATAGACTGTAGTGTGAATAACATAGCATAGCAAGTTTTGTTAATTATTTGACAAACTGTGAGATGATTTATGTTAGGCTTAAACTCAAATGCACTACATTAACCCAACAGGGAACCCAGCCAGTCAACTGAATTGAGTTGCTTGTCAATAAATAATACTTTCCTTTCAGTCACTGACCCCACTGAGGCTGACCCTGTACTTTCTCTTGTGTGTAAACAGCATGGACGGATTCAGGGTGGTCAAGCTAAATGAGATTATTCGCCAGGTTGATGCCATCATCACATGCACCGGTAACTCCGCTTGATGCCACGCTGGTGTAACCACTTGCATTGCATTGATGCGGGATTAAAGCCTGTGAATCTATACCTGTCTCATAATAAATGCCTTTTAGTTCATGGTCCTTTGCACTGTTCCTCAGGGCTGTTCTGTGCTAATTAAGTCCTGTGTGGCAGAGGATGCATGCCGATTGAAGATGAATGATTGTGTCTATCCGTAGGGAACAAGAATGTGGTGACCAGAGACCAGCTGGACCGAATGAAAAATGGCTCTATTGTCTGCAATATGGGCCACTCCAATACGGAGATTGATGTGGTAACGATGGAAGAATCCCCTTAAATCTGTCCTACAGACTGAGTTGTGAATGTGTATTTAATGAACGTGAGACAGACTGATGTTCTCTTCTCATGCAGGCAAGCCTTCGGACTCCTGAGTTGACCTGGGAAAGAGTGCGCTCTCAGGTGGATCATGTCATTTGGCCCGATGGCAAGAGGGTTATCCTTCTGGCTGAGGTAACTGGCTACACCTGTGAGCCTTAGCAACCATATGAATTAAATACATACAGATTTCGGGCATGTAATTGATACCCTCCTAATTTTCAAAACAAATAATTTTAGTTCACTTTACTTGCTATTTAAGGCTACTGAAACACAAAAACAACAAATATAGCACAAAACATATGACCTACGCACTATTTATGCAACATACAACAACCCAGAAATCCATTCTCCCTATTTTTATAACAGTATTACTTCCATTTATCAATTACATGGTGCTTTGTAAAAACAGTTTATTTGCAGGAAAAGTTCTTAACACCCACTTCAGATGATAACTGTGATGTTCTTGGCAACATGTCGTCTTCCATAGGGACGTCTCCTCAACCTCAGCTGCTCCACTGTCCCTACCTTCGTCTTGTCCATCACAGCCACTACTCAGGTAACATGCTGATACTACCGAACAGTCTGCAATAAGCTTGTAGAGTTCACCGTGTGCTTTTTCCATTTGCTGTTGTTACTGTTCGTCCATCCTCGCAAATAGGCTTCATGATCTGACCTGCAAATGTCATCAGTAATAAAACAGAGATAAACAGAAGGTTTATGAGCTGAGCTTTTTTCTGTCTCATAAAGAGATTCCTGCTTGTGGAGGACATTTTAAAATATACAGTACACTCACAACAATTTGCTGAATCTCTTCATAGATCTGCTATTGTTGCTCTGCAATCTGAAGTTCATAGTTGCATAAATCATTTTTGGGGTTATGGCTTTATGAGTCGGTGGAGGTCTCCAAGACCTTTACTCTCAAATAGCTTCTCACTTGCAAATATTGATAGACGTGATTAGTAGAGATAATTATTGGCCGACCCTTCACTCTTAAATCTCTCCATATGTTAATGCATGTCCTGTTTGTGCATGTACGTGTATAATCATAATAAAAAAAACGAGTTTCCCCTAAAGCGATTAATAAAGTATGTATTCTTATTATTATTAATTCATGTTTGTGTTCAGGCCCTGGCTCTTATAGAGTTGTACAACGCCCCTGAGGGAAGATACAAGCAGGATGTTTACTTGCTTCCCAAGAAGATGGGTGAGGTTATTTAGATTCTTGACCTTGAAGTAACATTACTCAAGGCTGGGCTGTTGAACGGGAGAGTGTGGATTAACTAAGTTCTACCTCAGTCTACCTAGCATGTAAGTTTTGAGATGATTTTTTTTTAAGATGTAAATTGGGAATCTTCTCCTCTGAACGTACTCATGCCCTCTGGTGGTGGCGCTGTAACTAGTAGTCTAAGTCGGGCAGTGACCTTTCAGTGCAGTTCTACCCAGCAGACATGAGTTGATTTCCTGTGTTGACTTTAGTGTCTGTTTCACTAAACCACATCCGTGTATTTCAGATGAATACGTCGCCAGCCTGCATCTGGCCACTTTTGATGCCCACCTGACAGAGCTTTCTGATGAGCAGGCAAAATACCTGGGGCTGAATAAGAACGGCCCTTTTAAACCCAACTACTACAGGTATAATTCCGCAAACTTTCACTACAAAATACAGCAGAATAGAGTTGCAATATGAAACTAAAACCTCATCATTAACTAACATATTGTTTATTTGAATTAGATAACTAATTGTTTAGTCTAAAATGTCAAAACTGATATCCCAGATTGGATTTAAATTGCTCAAAAGTACTCAATTTAGAAACATCTCTCTAAACTCTCACTCACTCACTCACTCTCTCACACACACACACACACACACACACACACACACACACACACACACCCACACACACTTTTGCTGTTAGCATTGTGCTTGTAGCACTTCCTAACTAAACTTGTTTCTTGATATTCACAGGTATTAGTCTGCAGGGGAGCCACAGCTCAGCACACCTAAATGTGGACGTTACCCATCACCCATCCCTAAGACAAAAAAAAGATTTATGTATATTGTATTTTTATAATCTTCACAGGATGCACAGCGTATATTTAGTTGTAATTTACTGGCCATGGCCATTTTCTCTCTCTCTTCCTGCTTCCTGCAGAACTGCACGTTTCCCCGAGCTGGCTATGAAAGTCAGTTTAACCACAGCACTTACAGCTGCTGTGTAGGGCGATTTTTATTTTCTGGTGCATCTTTTTCCAAATGTGCTGGCTCCTGGGTTATTTTAGACTTCTGATAGATATTGAATAATGTATCATTATATTGTGCCAAATGACCGTGATGGAGAAGGGTTACAGTTGTTGTAAAATGTTAATGGTTTGTTGTGAAATCAGATAAACCTTTGCTAAGCGATACATTTGAATGAAACATTTTAATCAAATTCCTCCATGTAATACTAAAGGGTCAATTCCAAACCTACAAAACTCTGAAGCTCACTGAGCCTTTTAGCCACTGTTAGCTCCTTGTCTCATCAACCACCCGTATGAACCCCAAACACCAGAGAGCCAATGTGTGAAGTCCTGGCTGGTGAAGAAAGACACGCTCCAAATGTTTTTCTCAGGACTAAGTGGACCAAATCAGAGCTAAAAGGCCAGTGAATGGTGGACTTAAATTTATCAGGTTGCCAGAAATATGACTCCAGTTAGATGTCTGGTCGATGTTTAAGTAGGCAATTCTTACAAATGAGCCATAACAACTTGATAATGTGATTGTAAATCAGGGCTGTGTTTTCGTAAGTTTGATTTGCAGTCTTTCCGCCCCCCTGTTGTCAAGTTTTCTTTCTGCTAAAATGCGGCAGCACTTACTTATTTAATACATTCCATCCACAAGATACAGAAGAAATATTCTCTGTACTATCGTCCACATTACCGGTAACCTTCAGCAGATCTAGGCAACAAAAGCAACTTTAGCACTTACTGACTATAGCAAACGTAAGATGGGAGCTTAGCATTTATTTTCTTGAAAATATTTGTCCATTTATGAAGTTTTGGTATCTGGAAAGAAAAGTATCTGTACCCCAGGGCATTCAAAATTTAAAATTATTTGTAAATATATTTCTACCACATCAGCTCTTGCTGACCTAAGTATCTGTGTTTAGTCTTACTGTTATTCTCATGAAATTACTATTTACAGTAGGAATGTAAAATATGTTAAGAAGTTTTGATATTCTGTGATCCAAATCACCTGCAAGTCATCTGGAGCCATGTATATTCTGTGTATAGCTAACACGAGCCACAGACTACATGTTGAACAGTGTTATGCACAGTATGTTTGTGCTTTATGTGCAACAGCCCCTGATCAGCTGATCTGGTCTGATCTGATCAAAATGGTGTTGGATTTATGGTTAGATTTGTCACAGGACTCTGAGCTTGTGTTAACTAGTGGATGTCTCTTTTTAACAACAGAAACGTAAACTTAATGATCCAAATTCTCTGGGTCTAAACATGAATAAGCTTTTCTTGAATCAGCACAGTTAGATAGAGAGATGTGTTAGCTTTACCTTCTGTGTTCTCTTGTGGTATTATAGCTTTTCAAAATAACACAATGCTTTGCTTTGTTTCCTGAATGTTTTTTTATTGTTCAAAAGGCTTAAGCACTGTATCGTGAGGCTTGTTAAATGCACAACCGTATTGCCAGTTTTACTTCTCTATATTCCTTGTGATATTTTTTAATTTAGTGGCCACGTTGGATCAATTAGCTCTGGGATTCTTTTTTAAATTCAGACTATATAGTGTGCAGGTAGTACTTGTGTCTTTGCTGAATTTAAAGCTCTTCAACACATTTCAACATGCTGTAGAGAACGCTGGTGGTTCTGTGGGCCGATCTTACTCCAAACTCTAGACAGTATTACTGTCCCTGCCAAGGGTTTGGCACCTTCTTACATTGTTACGGTGTCTTCACCAGTGGTGGACAAAGTATTCAGATCCTTTGACTTGAGTTAGAGTACTAATACCACACTGTAAAAATACTCTGTTACAAGTAAAAGTACTGCATTAAAAATGTTACTAGGAAAAGTATAATCAGGAAAATGTACTTAAAGTATTAAAAGTAAATATTCCCTTTGTCCCCTATGACTGTTATACTATTATATCATTAGATTATTACTCATGCATTAATGTAAAAACAGGATTTTACTTCTGTAGTTGTTTTTTCAACTGTTTTGTGTCAGACTGCAAGTCACCCAGAGCCCAAAGTGACACTTTCACAATACTTGTTGTCAACACTCCAAACAAACTTGATTGAAAAAAACATTAAAAATATTAAAATTATTAAAAGGAACATCTCCGCATATGTGAAGCTAGAACCATGAAATGTTTTTGCATGAAAAATAACCTAAACGATGAAAATTTATTATTTTCTGTAAATTGATTTATCATTTTATCTGTACTTGTATAAACTTTTGAGTAGTTTAATTCATAACAAAACATCATATTTTAAAAATTCCAAATGTTTTATGTGTAAAAAAACTTATTTTGTAAATTAATTAGTAACTCAAGCTGTCAGATAAATGTAGTGAAGTAAAAAGTACAATGTTTCCCTCTGAGATATGGCGGAGTAGAAGTAGAAAGTGGCATGAAAAGAAAAGTACCTCACATTTGTAGTTAAGTACAATACTTGAGTAAATGTACTTCGTTACTGTCCACCACTACCCTTCAAAATTTAAACTTCATCTGCAGTTAAAAGTAATTCCTGAAAGTTTCAGTTATTTCAGTTTTTTGTAGATTTTGGTACATTTTATTGAGTAGTATCCAGTATGCTACTATGAAGTGCTTTCATCTTCGCACTAGCAGCTTGAAGGCCATTTGGACAACAACAAGGACTTTCAGTGAGGACGCCATTGTCAGCAAGATGAGCGCTGTGACCATTGTTACTGGTCAGTTGACAGTGCCTTGTGACTCAGTAATTTATATTCATATATACAACTTTATGTTTTTTTTAGGTATGGTAATGCCCAACATGATTTTGCAATATACAGTGATAGCTATGCAGCAAAACATACTCAGTTGTCTGTCAGAAGTATTTTACTTCTGCAGGGGTGGAGAGTTAAATCTGTGTTTCACATCAATCAAAAATATGCACTAAGATGAGTTTTAGACGTTAGTAGGCAACATTTTGTACTCCGTTGTACTTGTGTAGGCCTACTTTTTTACATGGAATTACATGGACCCAGTTTTATTTCTCATGACAGTTAGACATTTAAATTACTTACAGGGGTCATAATAGCACTTAATAAATGCTTTTTATAATGGAATCCTTTAGTTTGAACTAATAATAACAATCATTTTACCCTAGTTTTAACTCTATATACTATATTATAGAGGCAAATGAATGTGTTATAACTGGAGCAAACAGCTCGACAAATTGAAATATTCTTGAAATTGAAATAAAAAAGCAAACCACTGTGATTTGACAGTTGTACACTGTTGCAGGTTTTGACATCTTTTGATGTGGAGACGAAGTTCTGTAATTATATATTAGCTATAAAGTAGGCCTATATTTTCAACTCTGTATCTGTAGTTTAATTTGAAGAACATAATTTCAGCAGTTTACTCCCTGAAACATTTCTGTGCACATTTCCCTTTAATAAACTGCTGTTTGAATTTGAAAACGGCTCAGATACATCATTTCACTGTAATGACCAAGCCTTATCCACCCATCAAATGTATTGTACAATTATAACCTGCATGTCACGAGTATTGAGAAGTATTAGATACAGTCATGGCTGGATTCCCAACAGACCCCCAGGGCCCCCTCATAACCTCAGATTCACTATTTGGCAGTTGGTTAGCAGTCACCATGGATACAATAAATACAGTAGAGAAGTGTTTTTATTTTTTTTTTAAATTCCATCATCAAATAAAGGTAAAATGTAAAACTATAGAAGAAAAGAAAAAGAAAATGGGAAGAAAACATAAGCCTAACAAAAAGCAAATCACCAACAATGTTACACAGTCAGACTCTCGCAGATCAACTCTCGTCTCGCGAGAGGACACTGCGCCCAAAAAAAAATAATGGACGTCGGTGGGAGCAGTGGTGGGCTTCCTGTAAACAATAAACAGAGAGCTATGATACCGAACAAAAGCAGGGGCGAATTTACCCGCAACCCAAGAAAAGATTCAGAGGTACGTGAACAAAAGTTTGTTAACTGTCCGCATGAGTTCTGATAAACAGACGAGGCCTTTTCTGCTGTAACTCTTATCGTTAGCTCTGCCAGGCTAGTGTAGCTTCACTAATGTTTGACATGATTCGGCGACGTGAACTTACAGCAGCGACTGGAGGTCTTCAGATTGTAAAATAAATGTATAGTTATGCAGTGTTTAAGTAGTAGTCCAACGTTAATTTACATAACTTAATTTTGAGACGCGGTGTAGCTTAGCTGGAGCTAGCTAGCTGATGTTAGCCGGTTCAGGCCAGACTGAACTGTCTGTCAAGAATCAAGTGACGACCTGTTGAAAAGGAAATCTTTCTGTTTGCGTCTTCTTTCTAACATATTGACCTGGTCTAAATGTAATTTCATCATGTAGGCTATATGTATGCCATGGAGCCCTGATCTTCATTTTAAAGAAAGCTAAGTGAGTCAGTGACAGTTGGAGATTTCTGATGAATGAATATGCAGGAAAATCACTCAAAGAATTCACGTTTTTTAACCAATGCATGGGGAGTTTTGACCTCCTGTAATCTTTTGAATAATCAGAAAATGCACACAAATAGAAGACACTCAAATTCCAGCTTAAACCATTATAGCACTAAATGTGATCCAGAGGAATTTCTCAATAACGTTATGCAATAAACTGATGGATGATCAGCATCTTCTGTCCTTGTAAATGACAAACTTCCTTTCAATGTTGAAAAAAGAACCTCCTCACTTAGTAGAAATACTACAATGTGAAATACACTCCATAAATGTTCTGCATTCAAAAAGTCCATAATCAGTTATAATGCAAAAGAGTTAGGGCTGCAACTAACAATTACGACTAACGATGGTTCTGGTGGATTTTTATATCCTTTGTTATACCCTGTTGGATAGTGTAATATATTACATTGCATTATATTTGATAATATGTACAAATGTTTTGTATGCAAAATCGGAATCTGCAGAGAACTAGTTTCAAAATCACAAACAGGTTTATTACCAAATAGCTTTGTAAAAGTATACAAAGTAAGAGAAAAAAGAAGTACTGCAAAGAAAAAGTCTCATAAATATAAAATAGAAATTTACAATAAAGTATAGAAAATATGTATAATTAAAAGAGCTGTACATTTTGTGACATGTCAACTGAGGGGTGCCATGCTCACAGCTGCTAAATAAATCTAGTGGAATAAAAAGTACATGTTTTCAGTGAAGTAGAATTATAAGGTGGCCAGAAATTGAAATACTCAACTAACCTCAAAATTGTTCTTGATGTGAATGTAGTTACTTACTGTTCACCAGTGCTCTGTTGTCTGAATTGGTCACACTTGAGTGATTTTATAATTATGTATAAGGTAATACAATGTGTCATGTGTTGTGTGCAGGGGCTGTCTGAGTCTCCAGACTTTGAGTTTGAATATGCTGATACGGACAAGTGGGCTGCAGAGCTGTCAGGTTTGTGTGGTCATCATGGACACAGATTTTTTTTGTTCCCTTAAACTTAAGTCTTTCAGAGATCATTCTTTATGTATGTTTCAGAGCTATACAGTTATACCGAAGGACCAGAGTTTGCTCTCAACAGGAAGTGCTTTGAGGTGGAATTCAAAACACATGGTATGTCACACAGACTCATCAAAATCTTAATGAATTAATCGTAAAGACGTGTTACATCTAAGACGAAGAAGGTGTCGATATTACGTTTATTATCTCCACCTCATCTGTGTCTTAGTTTCTGAGAAGAAGTGGACAGAGCTTGATGCAGCTCAGCACAGAGCTCATGCCATGCGCCTGTTAGACAGCCTGGAGGTGATTGCTCGGGAGAAGAGGCTGAAGGTTGCCAGAGCTATTCTTTACCTGGCTCAGGGTCAGTCTACGTCACTGAAAACTGGTTTAACATGAACTGATCTTGACGAAAATGAAATCTTGCCATGACTGGGATTGATCAAGGAAGCTATTTTTGTTTTTCTCTCTATATTTCACCCTTGGTACATTTTGTTTCTCTCTAGGAACCTTTGCTGAGTGCAGCTCGGAGGCTGAGGTGCAGCACTGGATGAGATACAACATCTTTCTGCTGCTGGATGTGGGGACCTTCTCTGCTCTGGTTGAACTGCTCAACATGGAGATTGAGTAAGCTCCTCATCAGTTTTCTAGCCTAGTGGTTCTCAAACTTTTTCATATCAGGGACCCCGAAATCAACACAAATTAGACCACGGACCCCCATTTGATAAGATTTTGTCCCAGAGTCCCCCATCTGATAGGAGTTTTGCTTTTAGATGTTTTATTACAGAAAGTATATGAAACCCGTGACCAAAATAGTCAGACAATCTGTCACTGTGCTACTGATGAATAGAATTATAACGAAAATAAAGTATTCCCCTTTTTGTTGGGGACCCCCTTGAACCCCCTCAAGGACCCCTGAGAATCACTGTTCTAGCCATTCAGAAGCCAGCCTAAATTGCTTACGCCTGTTTTGTGCTAGTCTGGAAAACATCTGCTGGTATTGTATTTAGAAATAAATTCAGAGCCGCATTTGGTTTTACAGACGAGCAAAAAGGCTGATCCAATCACCAAAAAAGTTGTTCAAATCAGCTGTAGCGTTGCCAGGCCATAGTGAGCACAACAAAAATATGTGGGTTGGCATAGGCCACAAATGAACACAGTTTCAGTTTTAAATGTTTCCATCTGGATAGCCATATATAACATTTATATTCTCCCTCTCAGTAACAGTGCTGCCTGTAGTAGCGCCGTCAGGAAACCAGCCATCTCCCTTGCTGACAGCACAGATCTCAGAGTGCTGCTCAACATAATGTACCTGATGGTGGAAACGATACAACAGGATGACCCAGCCGACAAGCCTGAATGGAAAGTCATCAGGGAAACCTTCAGAGCAGAACTGGGTGCGTTTCATCAGTGTCAAAAGCTGCAGTCATGTCATGGATATAAACAAATACTTAGTTAGTTAAACTATTCCCACTCTTCCTCTCTAACGTAGGATCTCCTCTGTTCAACAACGAGCCCATTTCTGTCATGCTCTTTGGTATGGTTACCAAGTTCTGCAGCGGCCATGCCCCTCACTTCCCAATGAAGAAGGTGTTGTTGCTGTTGTGGAAGAGTATACTGGTGAGAGTCATATCTGCTCCCACATGATCTTACAACAAAAAAGTAACATCTGAATTGAAGAGACATATTAAAATCCTCTCTTCTATTACAGTTCACACTCGGAGGGTTTGAGCAGCTCCAAAGCATAAAGGTTTGTAAGCGGGAGGAGCTGAGTCTCCCCCCTCTCCCCGAGGACAGCATTCGAGTCATTCGCAGCATGAGGGCCGCTTCTCCTCCTGCGTCTGCATCCGACCTCATAGAGCAGCAGCAGAAACGAGCGCGCCGTGAACACAAGGTAGACATGACTGCTGCTCCCTGCTCTTAAACCAAACATATTGCAGGTTAAAGCTAACTGTGAGTGAAGCATTTATCATTGCCTTAACTATAGCTCAACCCCTGTCTGCCACTGATGCTCAATGATGACATTTCATTGAGTGCAGTTTATTGTTAATAACCCAGTTGGGATAATGCTGATTAAACTTACATGTAAACATCAACTTTAATACAATCACAGTGAAACTACAACACTAAATAGTGTTATTTGGCATAAAGGTGCTAAATTTAGCATCTGAGAAAATCGTGATTACATTTAGACATTATTGTAATTGATTTAATAATGTCTAAATCATGCACATCTTATCTGATGTTGCTGATTTTGTTTTTTTTTTAGGGAATGACTTTACTGTTTCATTTAGGCGATAAGCCTTAATGCTGCCAATCCAAACCTTCTTTGGACCATTAAATGCCTGTTTGTGCACACATTCAGCAAGTTAAACACACACTTTTCCACATTCTGTGGCACCCCTTCTTTTCTTTATATTTCATCCCTCTTCTTTTCTTTGTGGTGACTTATTATGCTTTTCCATATTTTCTGTTTCTTCTATAATGTTTCAATGTCAGATGTTCATGTTAAACAAGGCCAAAGTTTCAAATAAGGAGGTAAACGTATTTTAAAAGCAATTCCTTCAGCCAAAACCTCAGATTTCCCCTGGTTCTCCATATATTGTCATTTTCCTCAATGAGACAGGATCGTCATCAGATTGTTTCAGACAGAGGCTGAAATGAGGGCCTGCATGAAGGGCCAGTATAAGATAGAAAATCATTTTTTGGCACTTGCAATCATGCAAAGCTGCCGTACAGGAGTCACAGAACTACTAGGGCTGGGTCTGGAAATGTGGTATAATAGGTCACCTTTAAATTTGACCCATTTGGGAAGCCCTTTTCAGATCAGCAGTGTGGTGCTGTATTTTCTACCTGTTGCCCCGTCACAGTTCTGCTCCACTGACAATCTGTCACTGTTTCGTTGTTTCTCACACAGGCATTGATCAAACAAGACAACCTTGACGCATTCAACGAAAAGGATCCTTACAAGGCCGATGACTCTCGTGAGGATGAGGACGACAACGATGACAACGACAACTCTATCGAGCCAGAGACTTTCCCTCTAGAGCGGGACGAGGTGATGCCCCCGCCTATTCCTCACCCTCCGTCAGAGAGGGTGTCCTTCCCCAAAGGACTGCCGTGGGCTCCTAAAGTCAGGTACTGTTCAGTTTGACAGTTTGGAGACAGATTATGCATCTCTTTTATTTACTTTACTTTAATTTCAGGAAAGCTGATTTATTGATTCCTCCTCCATGTACACAAATCTAGACAGAAACGAATGAGATTCAGGTCTGTTTGGTTTTGACATTGTTGTTTTTGCTCTAACAGGGAAAAGGACATTGAAAATTTCCTGGAATCTAGTAGAAGTAAATTTATTGGTTACACACTTGGAAAGTAAGTTTTCTCCTCAGGGGATTTAAACAAAAAATAACTTGGGACTACTGTTTTCTACTATTAACTGTGTTGTGTGCTGTAATAATGTATTAAAGCATGGTTTTTCTTGTGCATGTGTTGCAGTGATACAGATACAGTTGTTGGCTTGCCCAGGCCAATTCACGAGAGCATAAGGACGTTAAAGCAGGTATTGCATTGGCATTCACCATATTTAATTCAATCTGTTTTTAACTAGAGAATATTAAGAATTCTAAATTGTAATAGTGCTGCTGATCTTCACAAGTTTTCATCTTTTTTTCAGCACAAGTACGTCTCCATAGCTGAGATACAGATATCAAAGGAGGAGGAGTTTCAGAAAACACCTCTGTCCGGGGTAAGTGGAACCAAAAAACCTTCACATTAATAATTTACATATATGACCTGTAGAGACAAGACTGTAGATTGATTTAACTCCTCCAAGTACGCCGCACAAGTAGTTTCAACTTTTGAACAATAAAGTGCAACTACTATGCAGTATTTAGCTTCCCTTCATGTCAGAGTATGAACTAAAGTCTTTATTCTTTCTTAGCAGAAGTTTTAAGAACCTTTTATCTGCAAGACCTAACTGTCACGAGATGTCATGTTAATGTTATTTTGTGTTCATGTTAATGTGTTTTGTGCCTCTTGTTTTCTCTCTGCTCGTCATCAGGGTGAGGAGGAGGTGGAGATGTCCTCCACTGAGCTGCTCTATCAGGGAATTCTGCCCATTTTGCCTCAGTACATGGTTAGTGCTCTTTGGGCTTGAGTTTTTCTAGGACTGTTAATACTATGGATCATATCATATGACTCATGATAGAATTTACTTGACACAGAATTTATTATTTACAATTATCTATCGGTAAATGCTTCTCTAAATTGATTTAGCAGAAAATAAAATATTGAATAGTGATGCTTACAGATATTGTTACCTTTAGTGTGTTGTCACTGTGTGGCCCTTCAGTCTCACAGATAAAATGTCAGAACTCAAACGATAAAATGTTGTAGCATCAAGGCAATAAGACAATATTGGCGTTAGTTTATCTGTGTTAATAGTCACTGGGTTTTATAGCATAAATATCAACCACCAGCTACTGTTTATCTGACTGTTAATCTAGCCCTTCAGAAGCAGCCATGAGCTTTTTCTAAGTGACTTCATGGTGTGTCTCTGTCAATGTCAGATTGCTCTGCTGAAGATCCTGCTCGCAGCAGCTCCGACCTCCAAAGCCAAGACGGACTCCATCAACATCTTGGCAGACGTGCTGCCGGAGGAGATGCCGTAAGTGCCTCTAAAAGGATTTAACAGCTTCTCCAGAGTAGCATTATATTCTGAAGATGGAAATTATTCTAATTTTAGTAACAGTGGAAAATAATTACTGGTGTCTGCTTTACTTTTGAATGTAGGTATACAGATAGTGTTACTGGAGTTTGCTTCAAACCGGGTCTTTACAAAGAGCTCTGGTTATTCTATCTTGTTTTAGTAAGAAACAGCAGCAGGAGTGACTCTATCTTGTTGATGATCTGTCGTCTGACTCCGCAGGACCACAGTGCTGCAAAGTATGAAGCTTGGTGTTGATGTCAATCGACACAAGGAGATTATTGTGAAGGCCATCTCTGCCATCCTGCTGCTGCTTCTGAAACACTTCAAACTTAACCACATCTACCAGGTATGGACGTCACATGCGCAGATTTACATGTAACTGCATTAACAAGATTAAAGCAACTCTTGATCTCATTATATGACTTTGAATGAATGTGTCTTTGTGTTTCTTTTGTCGTAGTTTGAGTACATGGCTCAGCACCTGGTGTTTGCCAACTGCATCCCCCTCATTCTGAAGTTCTTCAACCAGAATATCATGTCCTACATCACAGCTAAAAACAGGTACTTTCTGCCCCTCTTTAATCACGACTCAAAAAATGTCAGCGAGCTGTCGCCTCTATTTCACTGCTCTCAATTTTCTTTCCCTAATAGCATTTCAGTACTTGACTTTCCTTATTGTGTGGTGCATGAGCTCCCGGAGTTAACTGCAGAGAGTTTGGTAAGTTTTTCTGTTTTATAGTCGTCACCATCTGATTAAGCAGAGCGTTGCTGTTACTGCTGCTGAGAAACGTACAGTTGGAGTCATTTTTATTGTAGATATTTTGTCTTTCACAGGAAGCAGGAGACAACAATCAGTTTTGCTGGAGAAATCTCTTTTCCTGTATCAACCTGCTGAGGATCCTCAACAAACTGACCAAGTGGAAGCACTCCAGAACAATGGTGAGAGCAATTCAGTGGCACTTACCAGGAACGATCATATTGTGTTTTAACAAATGAGAACCTCTCAAACCGTCTTTTCCCCTCCCAGATGCTGGTGGTGTTTAAGTCTGCACCCATCCTGAAGAGGGCGCTGAAGGTCAAGCAGGCCATGATGCAGCTGTACGTCCTCAAGCTGCTCAAAGTGCAGACCAAATACCTGGGACGCCAGTGGAGGAAGAGCAACATGAAGACCATGTCTGCCATCTACCAGAAGGTTCGACATCGGCTCAATGATGACTGGGCCTACGGAAACGGTGAGTGGAAACACAAACAATACGTCCCCCTCCGATAATATTATAGCCAGTATGTATAAATTCAATGTTGGAAGCTATAGCCCGGAGAAAAGAGTAGAATTTTTAATTGCATTGTGTAAATCAGTGCATTGTGTGTTTACTATTGATTTGCAGTACATTAACAGTCGAAAGTAATCTGCAACTATTCTAATAATAATAATAATAATAATAATAATAATAATAATTGTAATCTAAGAAACCAAAAAAGTGACAGGTTCCAGCTTCTTAAATGGGAATATTTTCTTTGTTTTCTATGATAGTAAACTGAATATCTTCTGGCCTTGGACTGTCATTCAGACAAAACAAGCAGTATTTATTAATATTTCAGCTTGGGTTTAGGAATGTATAATGGTATTTTTCTTAATTTTCTAACATTACATAGCCCATATCAGATTAGTTAGTAATGAAAATAATTGTTTGTTGCAGCCCTAATCAAATCCAAATCAAGAATTACACCCATGGAGTTGTATTTCCACTCAGAGCAAATCAAAGTGCACTAAATATGAACTTCTGTTTTCCTGGAGCAGATCTGGATGCTCGTCCCTGGGACTTCCAGGCAGAGGAGTGTGCGCTGCGGGCCAACATCGAACGCTTCAACAGTCGCCGCTACGACAAGAGCCACAGCAACCCGGACTTCCTGCCTGTGGACAACTGTCTGCAAAGTGTTCTGGGACAGCGGGTGGACCTGCCGGAGGACTTCCAAATGAACTATGACCTTTGGCTGGAGCGGGAGGTCTTCTCCAAACCTATTTCCTGGGAAGAACTGCTACAGTGAGAATCAACAACTCTC
Source organism: Micropterus salmoides (assembly GCF_014851395.1). Taxonomy (NCBI): domain Eukaryota; kingdom Metazoa; phylum Chordata; class Actinopteri; order Centrarchiformes; family Centrarchidae; genus Micropterus; species Micropterus salmoides. The sequence goes on from NW_024043372.1 coordinate 22,088,294, forward strand.
AACGTCCTCCAGACTTTTATAAGATAATAGAAGTTTAATTCAGGAGTTTAGACAAACCACCAACAGTGCTCTCTCCGATCGACCACAGATCACAGCATTATGTTACATGTCCTGTACGGACCGAAGGTGACGGATGGATTTCATTCTCAGAAGTCACCCGGGTGTAGACTTTCAATCATCACGTTTTACAGTTTGATCGGGGCTCCAACCAAATGTTTTACGTGATGAACTATTGAGACCTTTCCCACACTAATAGCACCTGCAGTTTTTTAATGAAATACCTAAAAAAAAAATAAGTCCAGTGCTAAATCTTAAACCCAACCCCTCCTCTACACATACAGGTATTTGCTTTGTGTGCCTCTTACCTGCCACTGAAGGTCAGAAAGTTTGACCTTGAAGCACTACATGATGTTCACTTGTAATTTTAAAGAAATGTATGTGGAATAAATTTATGTATTAACTGTTGAGACTCAAAATGAGGTGTGTGCGCCTTGTTGGGGCAGGGCCGGGCACATTTAAGATGTTGATAAATATGATATTATCTCATGAGTTTATCTTCATCAGAGAGATGAGAGGAGTGGGTGTTAGGGCTTTTTAGTCATGATTTCTTTATGTACAAAATAAAAACACGTATTACTCTTTTAATAGTTATTACCTGAAGGGGACAAACTTCTGTTTACCCCACTTATCTTTTTGTTTTTCCGCTGCATTTGCAAATGATTTGACTTTTGTTTGCATTATTCAGAGTGTCTCACCTGAGTGCTGCCTTTGCTCTGGGACCATGGAGGCAAACATTCAGACCTAACCTGACCACCAGGCTGAATGGACAATACAGCCTTTATAATTTTTTTTACCTAAAGAAACTCATTAGTATCTTTAAATTGCTTTGTTATTTGGAAAAAAATTGGTGGCATGTGTTCACATAATTTAGGTTTGTGTGAAAGGAAAGAGAAACATTTAAGTTTCTGGTTTGGCGTCACCCATCAGACTGCTGTTTTGAACTCAAGGGGATAACTCCATTTGATTGCCAGTAACAGAACCATTTTCCTTCTCGTCTTTTTCTACTTACATTTTTTGTTGTGGTTTTATTATAAAGGTTGCAGAAATGAGAATACATGTAAATTGTGAAACTTATTTATCATGGTTCTGTATTTGTTTTATGTTGACTCAAGATACTGTAATAAAATTATACTGTCATTCGTGTTGCATGTATTATTATTATTATATTTTAAAGGTCAGTCTTTTGGCAATTTTTACCTGTATTTGATAGTGTAGGTTGAGACATAGGCGGGAAATGTAGTAGATTTCCTGTTAAAACGAGTCTCATCAACCGGAATGTCAAAGCTGGTTGAATGGCTGTAGGTAGATAGTAGTAATGTGTATTCTGAACAGCAAGAAACAGGCTTAATATATTTGCCATATACCTTTTATAGAAAACCTGGCAAAAATGTGTGTGAGGGAGCAGCAATTTAGCACAATGACATGGTGAAAAACAGCTGAATCAGCTGGTGTCTTCTATTGTTTTTATTTTGTTCATTTAACAAAACAAATTTCACGGACACAGCAGTTTCTAATGCCCAGGTGGTTGGTGTGTCGGGTTGGATAACCAGATCTACCTGAGAAATAAAATAATGAAATTTGGAGGTATGTTAAAAATGTATATATGAAAACTGTTGCACAGTCTTTTTTTTGTGATATCTTTTAACTGGTTACTGAGGATGATGTGCCTGAAACAAGGCACATCATAAAGGAAAACATATTAGGAACACTGAGAAATAAACTGAGAACAAAATCTATCTGTTTAAAAAAAAAAGGGTAAACAGAAAAGCTACCACACATTGACAGGAGGGGAAGAATGACAGCCTTTGAGTCGTTTCTTACATTACCTTCTTAAAGTACTCCCACACCCACACACACTGCCATTTTTGCCCTTTCTTTGTTCGTCCTTTTTGAAATCAGTTCAAATTATTTAGTCCCACCCATCTCCACTCTGACACCAGGAAACCACACAAACATTACAATGCTACTGAATCACTTGAGCTGGAAACGAAACCAGACTTGTGAAAGCCCGCCTTTCTCCACACGATCACAGAGACATGGCAGGGCCTCGTATCCCTGTGAGGATGAACCACCTCTGCTGTCGGATCTGCAGCCAGGTTCTCAGGAATCCTGTGACCATTCCCTGCGGGCACAACTTCTGCATGCAGTGCATCCAGGACCGCTTCAATCACGACGAGAGGAACAGCTGTCACTGCAGCTGTCCTGAGTGCGGTCATATGTTTCTCACCAGACCCCAGCTGATAAAGAACACAACTCTCGCTGACTTGGTGAGGGACACGGAGAGTCGTGATGCCAGCAGAGATAAGAGGAACATGGAGCATTCAGGAGCGTCCACTCAGGCCCTGAAAAGACCCAGGGGTTGTTCAGAAACAGGAACTGGAAGCGCTTTGTGTTGGAGGCACAGCAGCTCCCTGGATGTTTACTGCTGCACTGATAAACAGATTATATGTGCACTGTGTGCTTCAGCTGAGCACAGGGGACACGTCATTGGGTCGGTGAAGGGGGAAAGATGGAGGAAAGAGGTATGTAAACCAAAAAAACACAAAGACTACTTTCATTTCTTTAGTAAAGGAGACTTTACCAGCTGTAAACCTGTTAAATTTGGGAGCACATGAGTGAAAAAACCTGTTTCTGTTCTGTTTCTTGTCAGTTGTACATATGAACAAGCTTCTGGAAAGCTTTTTGGATTTGTTCCTGGAGTCCACTTTCACTGTTTGATCAGTCAGGGATCACAGCCTTTGAGCTTCCATGTATGCAGTAACCAATCTGTGAAATATCTGAGTCAATTCAGTTCATCCTGTGCGCCAACTTGATAACCAGATAAACAACTGCATCCGCTGCAATTGAACGAGTGCTTCAAATCAAAAGCAAAGTTTATTTATATCAGACTCAGTGTTGCTACTTTTTAAAATCAGTTCAACATCCACCTCACTTACCTTTCTAATGCACCTTCACGGCCAGTTTACAGACAATAATTCAAATGGATCAAAGTTTTCATCTAAAAATTCCAATTCCAAAACTATGACTAGGTCACACATACATTACGCAGGAACAAAAGGCTACCTACTGACCAGCCAAAAAATCATGTATGTATTTCTATTCCAACACACACTGTAGGAGGAGCTGAAGAACATACAGAAGAAATCCAAGCAGATTCTCCAGCAACAAGAAAAGAAAGGGAAGAACATGGGGAAGGCTCTCGAACAGATCCAGGTGAGGAAAGCCATGTGACTCAAGTGTCTTCATGCTGTGTTCTCATCACCAGATGAATACAAATGTGCGCTTGTGTGTGAAACAGAATGAGGTGAGAAAAACACAGGACTACTGTGAGAGTGTCTTTGCTGGCATCATCGACTCCCTCCAGAGACATTACCAGTCAGTGAGGGAGCTGATCGAAGCTCAGGCGGAGGCGGCAGCAGCTCAGATTCAGCTCTCCCTGCAGACCCTGCAGGTGAAGATGGAGGAGATGAGGAAGAGGAGTGCTGAGCTGGAGCATCTGGCACAGACTGACAGCGATGTAGATTTCTTGAAGGTACTGTGATCACGTCACTAGAAGCATTTCCTGAATCTGTCAAATACATGGTATCACCATTTCTCTTGTCTCTTCCCCAAATCCTCTCTTCACAGAGATGGCCCTCTCTGCGGAGCCTCTGTGAGAAAGAGCATCTCCATCCTTTCCACGAGGTCTCAGAGGATCCACTCCTCCCCTTTGACTCCACAAAGAGAGCTGTTGAACAGCTCGGGAGGCAACTGGAGGAATTTTGTGACAAAGGATTTGAGTCATTCTCTCAAACTGGTACGTGTCTTTGTTGAGCATGTGGAAATCATTTAACATCAATCTGAGGTTTAAAAGAATGTTTTTATGCATTTTGGTCTTTATTCACTATTTATTTAATGTAGCTGAAAGTGGAGGGCTGTGGCAATCAGGAGGAGAGACAGAGGAGGATGACACACAGCAGAGATGTGAAACCAGTCCCTCAAAGTCCCATGGTTTGTGCTTAAAACTGTCAAGTTGATGAGATTATTAATTTAAAACATTTTCATTAAAACAACTTCACCACCATATTAAGTTCTGTGAAAACCCTCTGGAGAGCCATTGAAATTCTTAAGTAAAAAACTGATAGAGATAAAACCACAATAAAGATAATATCCACAATAAAGTGTAGCAATGTGTGTACAAAAATTCTCTTTAATTATCAAAACATGTTTCAACATGATATCTTTCTTCAGTGCAGGCAGACACCCCTTGATTGGCTGATTAGCTTCAGGTGTGGAGCACCACTTTAAACAAGCCTCCACAGCATAAATTATTACACTTAATCATGTCAAGGTTACACCCACCTTTAACAGGTGGTGACTTAAAGTATTCGGTCGCTTTACTTATAACCACTGGAATATGTGTGATAATTCAGGGTATTAAGTTCTGAATTATAATGTTTGCTGTTGTACACAGTGAGTTATTGCACAGTATGTTTTTTTTTTGTGTACATGAAGTGGTGCTTCACGTCAATCTAAGTGTCTACTAAAAACTATGAGCTGAATTTCTTTTAGTTGTAGTTGTTGTTGCTTTATGTAATTTGGGTGAACTGATCCTTTCATGTGGCAGAAGGTATGACATGTCACAGCAGTTAAAGTGTTAATAATAACTTTAATAACGGTTGAATTCCATTGTTATTGTCTCATGATGGCTCCCTGTCGTGGCCAGCACTATTGGCTCGTTAATGTTTTTAGTAACACCTGTATGTTTCATGCTATGACAAACCCAAATGCCAAGTTATACTGACCCTGAGAGCTCAACACCCTGCAACATTAGAAAACACATGCAGTGAGAAAACACAAGCAAATACAGAAACACCCTGCAAGTACACATGTATTTGTATTTGGTTTCTGTATTTGGTTGTGTATTGAGTATATGCATGTGTTTTCTTAAGTTGCAGAGCGTTGAGCTTTCGGGGCCACCGTACTAAGTGCTCCAGTAGTGATACTATTTAATTTCGTATCATGCACAAACCTGGCACATTGCACATATTTGTTGTTAATTGTTTAATCTTAGTAGTAGTTCAAATAGTTTTTCTCTATTCTTTTTAATATTCTTATATAACTTGTACTGTCTATTCCATATTTATATATTTCTACATCTATTTATGTCAAATCTATGTTTGTCTACGTGTAGCACCTTATCACCAAAGCAAATTCCTCGTATGTGTATAACACTACTTGGCAATAAAACTCCTTCTGATTCTGATTCTGATTGTTTCACAAGGTCTCGCTGAAGTTAACAACACGGTGATTGAACCAAATGTGGAGCCTAAAACCAGAGCAGAGTTCCTGCAGTGTGAGTTTATCCTTTTATGCACTAGAGTATCAGCACCATACCAAATTATATTACTTTGTATATCTACTTGACTACATTTTAGAGGAAAACATTGTACTTTTTACTTCATTACATTTATCTGTCAGTTGTAGTTACCAGTTACTTCTCGGTTAAGAATTTTACCTAAAAACACACAATATAAGCGAATAAAATACAACATGTTGATAAAGTTTAAACCAGTTGTTCCCTATGCTTTTGGCTTGTAACCTTACAGACAAGCAGTGTCTAGTCGGGACATCTTGTCACGTTTCAGGTGTCCATGAGTTGTTAGCAGTTTCCCCTCTAAACTTCTTATTTAAATAACTGTTTAAGGCTCAAGAAGTGAAATGATCCAATATTTCAAAGAAAGCAAAGTAAGCAAAGCAAATCCTGAAAAAAAGATGAATACCCATTTATGTATCAGAGCTTTAGTTTTTATCATTTCATCTCCCATTAATCATCTCACAACCCTTCAGATTTATCTTGTCACCCTTTGGAGGGGGCTGACCACTGGAATAAACCTACTAGGACAGTTTCTGCAGAACCAGTACTCCTACTTTTCCTAATTGCAATTTAATCAATTATTTCTACATTGCTGTATTGATAATTCTACTGAACTAAGGCATCTGAATGCTTCTTTCACCTTGTAGACTGAGTCAACCACAAGTGCAAATTTTATCTTTGCATCTTTTCCTTCATTATCTCAGATGCATGTGTCCTCAGCCTGGACCCTGCCACAGCTCACGACGACCTGGCAATTTCTGCAGGAGACAAAGAGGTGAGGCTGAGCACTCAAAAGTGTAAGAGCCCAGCTGGTCGTTACCCGGACAGGTTTGTCCACCGACGGCAGGTGCTGTGCAGGGAGGGACTGCAGGCCGAGCGCTGCTACTATGAGATAGAGGTGGAAGGAAGCAAGGCTGAGATCGCCCTCGCCTACAAAGGAATAGACAGAAAATCCCGCACTCCAGTGTCAGCTTTTGGGGCCAATGCTCAGTCCTGGAGTCTTGATCGTTCCACACACTACTCTGTGAGCCACAGAGCTGACAGCATCCAGCTCACAACACCCCCCACTCATGACAGGATCGGTGTTTATCTGAAGTTCAAAGAGGGAACTCTGTCATTCTACGAGGTGTCAGACAGTATGAAGTTTCTTTACAAGGTTGAAGCTGAATTCACAGAGCCGCTGTACCCAGGGTTCTGGCTCGAAGAGAAATGTTGCATTCGGATCTGTGATTTGAGATTATACTGACTGTAAACCACCTGAGAAGTTCATAGACATTAGTGGGAAATTAGCATTAGGATTATTGAGGTATTTATCACATAGGACCATTAATGAATTTCCTCATTTTCCTCATTTTTTTTTGTTTTCTCAAGCTTTGTTGTGTTCTACATGTGGGGTTGCCCAATAGAAAGTATCATTAAAATAGTCTGCAGTAGATCTCTTTGACCCCTCCGGAGCCCCAAACTATATGAAATGGGACAAAATGATATTATAGTGTATACTAGACTGCTTTGGGTGCAAGAACATATATGTGGATGAAAGTGGAACATTTGAACAACATACCCATCTGTATGCAAAATCTCATTATGCTTTTTTAAATTGTAAAACAGCTGTGAACTTAAGCTGTATCTCAGTTTTACCTCAAGGACCTCTGCAGGTGGACCACATTTTGGGAACCGCAGTCTTATAGCTCATTACTCAAAGAACCAACTTGTTCTCAATAAATCAAAGTTAAACGTGTTATTATTTTTGTGTTATACTCTGCCTGCTGTTTTTATGTTTTCTATTATAACTTCTGTATGTTCAAACCTCAGTAAAACTATTACACACTGACGCTTCAGTACGTGTATGTATGTACGTGCATGTATTTTTATTCTGAAAATAAAACCAGCCTCCATTAATCATGCAGTAGGTCCAGACGGTGACATGGGAACTAATTATGATCTGGCTTTATTCAGTTCTGTATAATTTTCAATAAGGGACATAATACATTTACTTTAATTTCAAAACAGAGTACATGTCCCAAGGAGAACTCAACAGGCTCAGTTGTGCATCTACTTATTTCAAAAAATGCTTCTCCCGATAGGTTGTTGGCATAGTTAATGAGAGTATCTAATTGGTTATAAATAATAAATGGGTTCATATGACATTATGCTTTTACTCGAGTGATGGCACAAGGAAACAAGTGAAACTCTTGCCAACCTGTACCTCACCCAAGCCTGTTCCTTCATTAACCGGCCTAGATACACACACTCTCTGCAAAAAGTATATAATGTACAATGTAAGTTCTTTGGAGGAAGCTAGGTCAGTGTTCTCAGTATGGATCTCATGGCAGAGGCCGCAAAGAGACCGAAGAAGAGTGACCGCGCATTAGACTGGACAAGAATAAATATCAGACTGGCTTTTACTTGTATGATATTGTTGCCGTAAGCTAAAAGAGATGAACTGATGCAGGACAGATTACAAGCTGGCCTTCTTTCTATTGGACTTGTAAGTAAGAACTTTTTAGCTATCTTGCTGTCTTGTGTTGTTGCGCTTGCTTGATGTTTTGCTGTGTTAGCAAAGTTGTCAAAATCAGCCAGAGGTTTCACAGACAGAGGTTTAGCCTTTTAGCTCCCCGTCTGTGGCCTTCACATTTTTGTAAGAACATACACTCCCTGCATGTCAGGCAGTGGGGCCTTTATGAGTTAAACATAATGTTGCTAACACCTGCACTCATGCCTGATAATGTGACCAACACCCACGCTCAGGCCTGATAAAGTTAAAGATTAGACACATGAAAACAACGGACCTTTGCAAGTAGCCTGCAACTCTGTGAAAACTGTGTAGGTCATCTCTTGCTTCAGTACACAAGTGTTGTGTCTTATGCATATTTAATATTTTGCTAATACCAAAATGAGATGGATCACTGTTGCACTAAAGTCTTTATTTTCACACAGAATCATTGTGGGGTAAATTACACTATTTATTTTAGTAGTCATTTGGTGTGGATGTGAAGGTGGAGAAGGTGGGTCTTACCATATGACTCAGAAGAGGAGGAGCAAGACAGGATATATCCATCGGATACACATGTATTTGTGTAATTGCTTGAAATTATCACTAAACTTGTGTTTTATTAGAATCCATGTCTCATTGAAAAGAATACAATCTACACTGAAAGGACAACAGTTAACAATAATTGACTTACAAGTTACATTAAAGAATACTAAGTGCGAGAGTGAGGACCTATAAGGCCTCCGGTCTGAGGGTTTTTCCTCTGAGGGTATTGATCATTGATATGTTTCAATCTTGTGTATTCTGTGCTGATGTTTGTAATACCATGAAACATAGCTAGGATGTCCAGATCTCCTGGGAAGTTTGCCCAGTTTTGGACAGAGCAACAAGCATGATTTACAAGAATGTTTTTGGTCTTTCAGTGGAAAGTAAGGTGATTGCCAGTTTTGTGAATGACTGATGGCTGAAGGAAGGAGCTGCTCATCTGAGAGGTGTGGACAACTGAAGATGCTTTTGCTGGAAATATAAAATGTATTGATTTGGATTGAGTTTGGGTTTTTGCTCTGCAGAACATTTATTTATGAAATTATACTCTGAAACGGCATCATCTTGAACCGGCGTGAATGTGTGCATGGCAATACGTCTAGTTGTCTAGACATGTCACTAAAAACCACAAATTTCAACCTCATGGTGGCGCTAGAGGAAAAGTTAGAGTCAAGTCACCAAAAACATCTGGAACAAATTTCATTGCAATAGTTGACCTTGCTTTACACTGAGAGAAAGACACAATTCAAGAAGCCTGGAAGAAAGATAACACTTTTGTGTGGAGGTCGAGTCCAGTCAGCTACACATCTGAGTTATGAAAATAAAGACAAAACCTCCCCAGATTTTGAGAACATGTATACGTACATGTACATTTCCAGTGTAAACTTATAAATTTACTTTTTGTCATGGCAGATTTTTGACTCATTTAGGAAACAGACAAATTCAGAAATCCGACAGCAGCTTGTCTACTCTTTATTATTAATATTTTTTGGTGGTGTTCACAATTTTTTTTTACAATAGTTTGTCAGTCTCAGACAATCATAATATGAGGAGGACAGAGAGAGAGAGAGAGAGAGAGAGAGAGAGAAGCTGTAAGGGGACATTTTATTTAAATGTGTCTCCTACAGACAGTGCTTGAAACGTGTGCTCAGTAAGGCCCAGCACCCACAGGTAAGAAGGATTATTTAGTTCACAAACACACACACATGCACACACACACACGCACACACATACACACGTTTATTGTATATACATATGCATACACGCTCCAGCACTTGTAAGGAAGAGTTGTAGTATCCCTTTGGCTATAAGGGGCAGTTCCTAATCTTCGCAATTAAGCTTCTTTCAGTCTTAATTTTTCTTCAGTTTAATAACTTGATATTGCTTTTACACAGATCTTGAATTTACGGCTATGAGGACAAAACAAATGCTAATGTTTTTGCTGTCCTAGTGAGAAAAGTGCATTAATCACATTCATTATTACTTTATGTTACATTTACTGCTAAAACAGTTACTTTTTAAGACATTGATATACTTCACATGGATAAAATCTATCTTCAGAGTAGTTTGACTACACAAGATTATTTACAGGTTTGGACAACTAAAAAGTATTAACACTCTCAGCAGGAAGTGCCTGACTCACCCGGACTGAAACAAGACAAGAGATGAAACAATAATTACTTTATGGCCACACTAGCGGTCCTGCAAGACAGTAATGCTTTCTACACACAATGTTGTTGAATGGATAAAATATATTAATTTGCTGTTCTTAGATCTACAACTAGTGGGGCAAAAAAGTAAAGTTTTCCCTGAGGGTGGGATCATGTTGTCACATGAAAGGGTTTATCCTCTGTACAGTAGCTGTTTGAGTACTGATTTGTCAGTCTCAGCTCTACATAAAGGTGAGTTTGGACTGAACATAAAGGGAATTTTGGACGTGGTGTGGATGCATGTAAAGTTAATAGAAAGACATGATTGTTCATGCCTTTGTGCACGAGTTTAACAAACTGTTCACGTCATCTCCCGAGTTATAGGGAATTTCTGACGGTGACAATATCTCCCACTTAGTGAGAAGAACAACAGAAGTATCAACAAACTGTTGGTAAAATGGCTGCAAGCAACGCTGGCAGTTACATTTACAGTACATCAACTCCATTTTTTACACTAATAAAATCAGGAGCTTTTCACTGTCTGCTTGTGTCTGATTTCATTTGTTAATGAACTGCTATAAATATGTAACACTGCAAAAGTAGCTAATTTAGGCTCTTAGAAAGACTATGAGGCTAACTGTGCAACTGTGCAGTTACCAACGCTCCCAAGTTGGAATAATGAGAGGTTTTCCTATTCTTCACATTCACAATTGTGTGAATGCAAGAATTTTAGCTGAAAGCTGATATTCCATGTAACATGTAAAATGTCAGGTTGTTAATAATCTTTTCATGCCAAAGGTAGCATCATAACCATAGACTGTATATAAAAAGATCATAACATGCTAACGTGTAGAATATAATTTCCAGCAGGTTGGTGTGTTTTTATACATTTATCATGTTAGCATGCTGTCTTAGCATGTATGTGAAGTGTTGCTGAGGCTGACTGGAATTAAAGTGTTGGAAAAGAGAAGAAGTCAAAAGTTTGACTTGATGGAGCTAGATAAAAGGTCAGGGGAGTCATGGTAAATTATCTGTGGTAAGCAGTGGTGGTGCTAGTGTGGCTAAAAACAAGTAGACCAGTAAACCTACAGTCAAGACAGGTAAGTGGACGTCACCTAACACCAGGTGCAGCGAAGAACATACACAGCTCTCATGAACAAAGAACCAGCTGCTGCTCACTGAAGACCTCACATCACACATTACTTTCACCTCCCAGCAGCTGTTTCACATCCCACAACAAGAATTAGCTACACAAACTATAAAATAAATAAGTCTTTAAATATACAATTTAAATATATATATACTGGTCACTTTTAAAAGATAAATTTTTGTAGTTCACACCTACATACACAGCAAATATACAGGAATATAAATATAGTCCATTTAATCCTTAACACCATGGCTTTGAATATTGTGATAAAAAAATAAATAAAGGTATCCTCCTCCACGTAACAGGAACTCGAATGTGCTCATTTTGAACATGTAGACAGTTTTGCACAACTATTCAGTACCAGTGTGTTTCAGGGAAAGATGTCCGTCTTAACTTTACCCGTTCAGACTGTCATCTGGTTTAACATCAGTTCAACCAGAAGCCAAAGATCTTCATCACAAAGGAACTGAGGTGTGACAAGTGTGCTTGCATGTATGTTTTTGTTTGTGCATGTATGTGCCCACAAGGCTTACAGAAGTTCATATTAAGTTAGCTGATGAGTTTTATATTCCATAATTAAATTTTTTGTTTCTTAAGTTGCTAAATCTTTTGGTCCATAGCTGATTTCTTTATTTCATGTTCGTTATGTTTTTGGTCAATAGTGAAAAGTGCTCCTAACTGTATATTGTGTACTCATTGTGTGGGACATTTTTGACAGCAGCAGTTATTGTAATTCCAGGGGTGCATAAATGTTCAAAACAACAGGATTAGGATAAGGATTAATAATTCACTGTTGTGCAATAATTGTGTAAAATCTCTTTTGTGCTTTTGTAGCATTGTCATTTTAAGTCTAAAGTGACATTAAGTCTAAAGTGACATTTGTTTCAAATTCACATGAACAAACTGTGCTTCTAGTCACCGAATAATTAAAACGAGCTCTTTGTACTTCATTTTCAGCACAATTCAGCATTTCCTTTTTGTTATTCTATAATATGAATATGTTGGTTTCAAGTGTTTTGCTGTCTACTTTTAACTCGTTGGCGGAGAAACTGAAAATGAGGGATTTTCACAAGTCATAACATGTGTGTAATGGATGATGAGACTGTGGCTTTAGAACAAATATCACATTATCCTACATCATCTTACTGTACTGTACACCGCTGTTTACAGAATGAACAAGAACAACACTGGCTACACACTAAACACAGAACGGGATTGGAAGAGAACGGAACATAAATGGATGTCTTTAGAGCAGCCTTAAGCATAATTTACCCTATTCCACAGAGAAAACCCTGTGAAAACAAATCTACACAACGTTAGTATTTTGTAGTTTAGAACATCAGAACAGAGGTGCATGTCAGTGCTCATGTAGACATACTGTACCTACTCACTGAAATCTGATCTAATAGAAAATAACTTGTTTTGTGTTAGACCGTATGACTTTAACACACAGTACCACTACAGAGGGCAGCAACGCAAACACTGCTTTCGAACCTTAAAATAATTCATTCATTCATCTTGGCTCTCTGTGCCGGTGTGCTGAGTGAAAACCTGTTCAACCAGCAGGACTATGCCGGCTCCTCTACATTCATTCTTTCAGGTCCCCTGCACTGTGCAGACGGGGATATACATTAAGCTGTGGGGGTCTGTGTCTGCTGAGGATCCTTATACTAAGGCAAAGAAATGCAGATCACAGAACTTCATCTTAAACCCTGTGATGTTAAATACAGAATAGATACAGATGTCAATCCCACCCTGATTTCAGTGTTTGATCTACTGTGAAAGAGTAAACTTTTTTCTCCTGCTGGAGATGGTTCCTTGGTGTTATTTTGCCTAGCGTGTGTTCAGGTAAATTGGGCAGCTACATACATTTTTGTGGCGTTAGTAGGACAGTGGCGGGGATTCTCTGCGCTGCAGTGATCCCCGGGGGAGACTTTATGGCTGAAAGGTAAACTGTGCTATGGGATTGGGTGTCACGGGGAGTGTTGAAGTCAAGAGTCAGACTCTGGTGTGGCAGGCATGGTCGGTGTAGTCGGTGTGGTGGGGCTGATGGCAGCGTTCTGGTAGCTTGTACCGTAGCAGATGTTTGGAGACAGGGAGTTGGGGTCCAGGGGTTTGTTCCCTCCTGGAGTAAGGTAGGCTTTGCGTGCCGGCACCGATGATGGCATCTCGCCGGGCTTGGTGCCGAGGATGGATTTGGCCTCGTCCTGCTCCTCCAGGATGGACATGTCCTTCATCATGGTTTTACGGTAGGAGACAGACAGCTTGTTGGAGCCGTCTGACATCAGGTTGAAGCGGCGGGCAATGAAGACAACGGGGAGCGGCAGCATGGCCACTATGATGAGAGCGAAGCACATGGCCAATGCCCAGGGAGGGTAGCTCTGGAAGCGTTCCTGAGCCTGCAGACACACAGAGAGGGTTTAGTGATTATGTGACAACTTAAAAAGAAATCCAAAGACAAAACATTTCTCTAAGTGGAGAGGAGCATAAGAATAAATTGGCTACTACAACCTGTTAGGGTTTAGCAGGCTGTTGCTGTGCAATGGTTCAGAATGCTAGTGGGTTTTTTTAAGCTATGCAATACTCTAGGGGTGGTAATGTCAATCTGTCAGTCGGTTTAGCACTTTGTTTTGGACTGAAATATCTCAACAATTACTGGATGGATTGCCATGAAATTTTGTACAGACATTAATGGACCCCAGAGGATGAATTTGGCAGATTAAGGTTACCCCTTGCTTTTCCTTCAGCATCATCATCAGGCTAAAATGTAATTTTGTCTAATACTTTGGTTTAATGATCTCCCATTCACATCAGCCTCAGCTGTATTTAGTGCTATTTAGCAAAGCATGCTAGCACACTAAATTAAGATAAATTTGCCTTGTCATTGTGGGCATGTCAGCATACTGCTCAAAGCACCACTGTGCCTTAGTTTATACTCACAAAACTGCTAGCGTGGCTGTAGGCCCTTTTTTCGGTCTGAGCACCCGCTTAGTGTTAACTTACAAACATGCAATGAGGCACACATATTGCCAATAGGAGGGTTCCTTTTATGGGACACATATTTGTCTATAAGTCTTTTGTTCAAATTCCTCATGACAAAATTAAAGTTGAAAACAGGATAAAGAAGTTGAGGATAAACAAAACAAAAAAAAGTTATAATTACAAATATGTCAAATAAAGTTTGTAAATTTGTTTTATCTATATAGCCTCAAATCTGTATCAGAGAGCTTTACATTCAAACAACTTACACCCTCTGACCCTAGACATAATAGATTTATGACAGGAAAATATAGAAATTGTAGAATAAAGAAACCAAACAAAACCATAAATGAAGACTGCTGGCAACAACACACACACACACACACACACACACACACACACACACACACACAGACTGACCAGCTCTTGGACCCAGGCGTTGTATCCTGGTGGGCTGATGGCCATTTCTATCACAGTGGCTGAGATGAGCACAATGAGACACAGAGGGGAGACGTACTTCCACAGGTAGAAATACATCATGTTTGGTCGGAAACCCAACATGTCCTCTAGATCCTGCATGAACCTGACGGAGACAAAGAAATGACAGTAATGATCAAGCTCATTTACACACTTTATACTAATTTAACAGTCATTCGTTTTAGTGAATGTTTTACTTTTATAATTCAAATTTGAGCAAGATAAATTGCAGACACAGACACACAAACCTACAGATAGTTGTACCTTTTTGTGCCGTAAATCCAAGCGACAGACACATTTTCCAGGATGACCACTACAGTGAGAGGCAGTCCGGCAGAGTAATCATCAAACATGGTGACAAAGTAATTCCCTGAGCGTTGAACGAACAACAGGCCACATAGGAATGCCACAATGCAGCAACACACTGTAACAAACCCAGAGAAGAAGAAAAATTAGCACCCATTCAGAGGAAAAGACGAGGAATTTCAGTCTAATAGATGAGAAAATGGAAAAATAAAAGGGTTTTATTGCCAGTAAGCTGTTTTGTTCCCTGTAAGTGTTTTGCATTCAGTACGCTCGGAGCAATAATAGAAAGACTAATGTAGCCCATTCCCAAATGTGCTTTAATACTCTGCTGACTAAGTGATTTCAGCCACTAAGCATGTAGTGTCCTGACTGATGGGGTCAGTGGGGGAGGTTTACCTGTGAAAAGCTCCTTCTGGACCTTGTAGGTGTCGAGGACAGGTGTAGTGATGCCGGTCATGGTGCCGATCATGCTGCCCAGACCGAGGTTGATGAGCATGAAGAAGAACATGACCGACCAGAATGGAGATGCCGGGAAATGGGTCATGGCTTCTGTGAAGGCGATGAAGGCCAAGCCGGTGCCCTGGACAGCCTGCAGAGAGATGGATCAGAGGAGTGAAATCAGGTAACAGACAGAACATACTATGGATCAAGCTGTTGCAACACTGTGCCAAAGACTCACCTTGTTGAGCTCGTCCTCCAGGACACAAGGCTCCAGACCCAGCTGGGCGAAGCTGTCCTCTTTCACTGTCTTGATGACCCCGTACATCTCAGCATAGTCTGATGTGGTGAGATGGGTAAAGTTTATATGTGGGGGGATCAGATCATGACTCAGGACGTTAGAGTTGAGGTAACCCAGGATCTTCTCTGCATTCCTACGTAGATAAAAGGACAGAATCAGAATCAACTTCATTGGTCAGATATGTTGACATATCCTTGGAATTTAACTCTAGTTGCTCTAAATACGGTGCAGAAAAAGAGAAAATTAACTGGACGATACAGATACAGACATCCAGCAAAATGAAGGCATCAAGCTAAACATGCACACATTTAAGCGGACTTAAACATACTATACTATACTATAAATAATAATATTGTAAATATAGGTTGTGCAAAGAATGTGAGAATAATGTGAGAATGTGTGCACAATAAGCTTTAGCTTCTGCCTGCACCTGGTCATCTATAGTGTTTATGTTTTGAATGATTTGATTGAATGATCTGTAAATGACCAAACTGAAATAAATGAATGAAAAATGAATGAAAAAAAAAATAGTGTTTATAGTTTTAGACTTGACTATAGCAATGATGAGATAATATGTACGTATCATTGTACGATGTTTATATTACACTGTAATAAATATGTATGTGCAATAAGATTATTTCAGATTATTTGAACATTAAAAGTATAAAATAGTATAAAAAAATCTGTATTTTTGCTCTTAGATCGTTTGCTTATCTTAACATGCTTCTAGTCACTTCAGTTCACACAAAATACAAAAATACCTGAAAAACTAATAATGTTCCCTTTCAGCTGTAACTATTTAGTGCTAATTAGCAAATGTTAGCATGCTAACATGCTAAACTAAGACGGTCAAGATGGCAAACTTTATACCTGGTAAACATCAACATTATGCCATGCTGACAATAGCATATGGCACAAAAGCACACAGCTGTGCCCTCGGCTACAAAGAGCCGCTAGCATGACTGTAGACTCTAAATCTTCTTTAAATTGTATTTTTCACTGATGTGAGGAGCATAAACAAGGGTCAGTTTACTTCCATTTAATTGGGGCAGAGGAATTGCAGACACAAGGTATATTGATATTGAAATTATTGAAGGGTAGCCCCTTAAGATGCAGCATCTCATTTTCATATATCCAATCCTTAGCCAGAAATATCTGCATGGCTACTACAAGAGGTAAGTTAGACTACTTTAAAACAAGTAAGCTACCTCATGCTTGTTTACCTAACTTATATGTGTTTATATGTAAACCCTTCAGGGATGAATAAAGTACTTACCTACCTATCTGTACACTATAAGTGGTGTGTGAGGATAAATAGCTTTTGCAGGTGTGAACTTACTGTACGACACACTTTTCGTTCATGAGATTGGCCTTGAAACCCAGCACAGCGAACACCACCAGTGTGGCCAGAATAGAAGTGAGGAAGTTGATGAAAGAGACGAGCACGGCATCAAAATGGCAGTTGTTATCGATCTTGTTGTAACTGGAGAAGGCTATGACTCCTCCAAACCCCAGACCCAGGGCAAAGAAGACCTGGGTGGCTGCCTCCCTCCACACCTGGGGCTCCAGCATCTTCTCTAACTGTGATTGACAGAGAGAGTAAGTGACTTTATAACTGTATAATTGATCATTTTCCACCATGGCTGGTTAAAAATACTGGGATGAAGCAGTTCTGTAAGTCTCACCTTGGGAGTGAACATGTGAGCGATACCATCCACTGATCCCTTCAGCATTAAACCCCTGACCAGGAAACAGAACAGCACCACATAGGGGAAAAGAGAGCTGAAGTACATCACCTGTGAAAGTGGAAAACATACATTCAGGAAAGGAAAACCAGCAGTCTCTTCATTGTTTTTCTCTCCTCATGTCCATTTCATTTCTGTCTCATCCTCGACCACTACCTTCCCGGAGGAGGCGATTCCTCTAATGACAGCGAGACATACGATGATCCAGGCCACAAGCAGAGACAGGGTCATTTTCACGTTGAGGCCACCGCTCTCTGCGATGGTGCTGGTGGTGTTCAGAGTCTGACGGTACCAGAAATAGGTCGTAGCCGAGCTTTTCTCACACTCCGGCTCCACAACTGTATATTTTGCACATAGAAGGAGATAGAGCTTTAGCTTGGGTGATAATGAAAGAGAAGAGATGGGTGTGAAGATGTAGCAGGGGGATGTCGCATTATGGAAGATGGAGAGGGCATAAGGAGGAATATAATGAGATTGACAGTGTTTGCTCAGGGTCAATATCTCAATTCTCTGCTGGTTTACACCTCTCAGACGTGAAGTGAGCCAAACAAGGTCATCTGTTCGCTTAGTATGTGATGCATGAACCTCCAATTCACAACACCTGAGATGGGTTTTTTTTACAGTCCACATACAATCTCTTCTGTTGTTACCTTGAGTAAGTGATAGTGAGAGTGTGGCTGAGTTTATAGTCAGCAGCAACAATTCTCCACTTACTTTTGCAGGATAGTGCAGATTTATCCATGCAGATGCACACACATATGACCCATACAGATGCATGGAGAACTCTTTATAGATGTATGACAATATAAATCTAATGAATTCAAAATGGCCTTGGCTTAAATTCATTGATTATTAATCACTCCCTGGTTCCATCATTTGTCTGTCACACTGGATACAGATGTGTGTTTCTGTGCTTCCAGTGAAATGTTGTACACCTGGCTGCTGTCCTTCAATCTGAGCGTCTGAATCTCTGCTGTCTTTCTGCCAGCAGGCGCAGCCTTGCTGAGTCATATGCACCCTGAGTGTTTCTCGGCTACCCCGAGGGTTTTGTCATTATCACTTCTAATCAAATAAACTCCATCTGGAATCTGGATTATCTCTGTGAAGTTGGGACAGAAAGTTGTAAGGGAGTTAACACAGTTTGTCTGATCTGCTTACTGTAGTTGTGCTTGTGGCATGGTGGCCCATTGAGGAATTACTGTGGGAACCATATACATACTATTACAGAGATTGACCATGGCAATGACACAAATGGATATTGTATTATAATCCTGAAAATGTATGCACTCTTGATATTAGATGAATGCGTTAATCTACTCTAAAGACATTTTACTCAGTAGGTCCATCTGAGGCAACAAACTAACACAAGCTGGTCAGGATTAGATTCATAATACATTTCTAATATCCTTGTAGAAAAAAATCCAGTAGTTCCTTTAGATCAATTTTTCATTTAGATATAATATACTGTGCACAGATGGACCAACGTCCTGATGATTTTACATGTCAATGTGCCCCAACAATAGCAACTTTCAAATCTACAGTAAAAAGTCTCCTGTTTCCACGGCCTCGGACTGATCACTTTCCTCTATTGCACTTGTATTTCCTTAACTCAATTTGGGGCAACTTGCTGCTGCACTGGAATTGTATTTCTATGATTTAGATTTTTGATGATAGGCTAACAACATGGCTCTATGGATGACATTGTCATTTGGCCTTCTACCAGCACGAGGTTTATTTAGCTACCTTTCTTTAATGACATTCCCATCAATTGCACTTGCTGTTTAGTGCTAACTGAAGATGCCTCTTCATTGTGTTTTTAAATGCTGTTCTAAAGCACATTGCAGTAAATTGTGCTACACATATAACTTTCCTTATCTGTTAGTTAGTATTTAATGTCACTCACTGGCGAGTGTCCCATTCTTTCTGATTGGACAGTCACTCCAAGGAAGAGGATACTGGAAGGACTGGAAGAAGTAGAAGATGCTCCAGCCGATGATCACATTATAGTAGAGGCCCACAAAGCCACACACCTAGATAGATAGATACATAGACAGATTAGAATTACTATAGATGGATGAATTAAATTGTAAGGTGTCACATTTTATACCTCCACTAAATTGTATAAGATCGTCAGTGAAAAAGGTATGCATATGAGGCAGCATGCTTTGTGCATGTCCCAGGTTGCTGTCAGTCTTGTGAGCAGTCTTGCCAGCCAGGACATTCACGAGCTAAATAAGGATGGGGAAAGCATGAATAATTAAAGTGCTCTCTTTTCAACACTGATCTTCTACAAGATATTTATAGCTACTTCTGCGCCAGCCGTGCAGCTCGAAAGAAAGGCTCCCTTTCACTCTGAAATACGTCAATACCCCCCATAAACCCAAGAGAGGCTGAGGCAGTGTGAAGGCTGTTCTGGTGACTCCAGATGCTCTGGTAACGTTATCCTGCTCATTGCCATATCAGTTTCATTGATTGTTACATGCTATAGACATGCATACAACAAACAAAACCATACATTTAAATTAGGGATGAAATTAATCGTGTCCCTTTGATAGATAGATAGATAGTCCAAGTGTTTGCTTGTGCAGAAAAAGCCACCTTCATAAATCACACAGACAGAGCTTGTTTTTTTATCCTTAAACTGGTGCACATTCAGCAGATGTGCTTCTGTTTACCTGCAGGGTTTGACAGCTGCTTCCACATTACAACTTCCCTGATTCTTATCAGAGGACTCACACTTTTTCTCTCCACCACGCTGCTGTCAAACTGTTTTTTCCAAGGCGCCATAGAGATTTTAACAGCTACACCAAAGAAAGTATTAACAAGAGTTTGTTTTAGGTTTATGGCTATAGATATGAAAAATGATTCTGATTTACACCAATTAAGGAAAAACATCCGGGATTCTTTATCCCCTTACCATCAGACTGGACACCCCTATCCCGCCCAGACTGGGACAGACGTAGTTCCAGACCCCGATGCTCCCACGTCGAATCTTCTGACCCACAGCCAGCTCCAAGAAGAAGAGCGGGATGCCAATGATGAGGAGGAGGATGAAGTAGGGAACCAGATAGGCACCTGAAAAACAGGGAGGCTTCTTGATCTTATACTGTACACTGTATGAAGCATTTCAAGGCAAATGAGTACAAAATTAGTACAATCCCAATTTGCATTTATCCCAGACACAGACCAAGGGAAGTAATGTGTTTGGTTGACAGAAAACAACAGAGATATCTGTCTTTAATTTTATGTACACTTACTGCTACCCACATTACACAGTGAGCTATGTTGCTACAGAACTTTTAATTGTGTTTTCATACTAAAATTAATGGAACCAAGTTGTAGCCTGGAAGTTGGGAGAAACGTGGAACATGATCAGCAATTATCTGAAGCACACCAGGAAAATCAAATGACCAGAAAAATAGTATAGTCATGCAATGAAAACTTTTGTTGAGACCCATACTTTCCTTGTTTGTTTTGCAAATTACAATACATTCTGTGTTTTAAGGGTTTAGCCTGTGGTGCTGTTGTAGACTGTATTTAGTAATATTTTGTCTACCTCACTGATATGCAGAGGACAAAAAGTATGTGCTAAACTTTCAATATAATGCAATCGAATACAATAGAAATAGTAGAGACAGCCTCAGAAATGACCACAGATGTGATTTAGCACCTTTTAGACACAATGACAAGAAGAAATAAAAACTGTAGGCTTCTCCTACACCTTGTACGTTGTTCTATTATTGAAATGTAGTAAATGGATTAAAACATGCAAATATACTAGTGTGGTCCTGAGAATTAACACGGTTCCTGTTCATTTCTGTTTTAATACCAGCGACATTTGAACGGTAATTCATTCAACAATTTTGCATCAGTTTAACTTGCAAAATGTGATCTTGTGATTCAGTGAGATATATTTATCTCCCAACCACCCCTCCTCCTGCACCCTCTCAAATATAAGGTTTCAGGCTCCACTGACAAATATTCCTTGAATTTCATTTTAATTTTGACAGAAGTCTATATTTGTCCCTTTGCAGCTTAATCCAGAGAGGCATAATCAGGATGCAACTGTGTTTTATGTCCAAAGTAGGAGTCATTATCCGGGACTTATAGGATGTATTAATACATCAAGTAGGAATTACATAGTGGCACACACACATGTGATAGTGAGTGGAGTAATGAGGCAGAGAGAAGGGAGGAGGAGAAAGGCCCAATCAACCAAGCCGAAATAGAGAGGAAAGTGAGGTTAAATGTTTGGGCCTTTGCTGGGATGCTCACGCACATCCACTCCATTATGTATGATTTATGACAGTGTCACGGGCATGAGGGTGTGGCAATGGAGGGAGAAATGTTCAAAGGAGGTAGAGAAAGACCTGACGAGGAATAATGGGAATGAGAGAGAGGAGCCCACACAGCGATAACTTCCAAACAACACAGAACTTTAATGTGTCTGTAATTGGCTGCCTGACAGAAAATTACTGAGTGAAAAGTGGTCTGGGAGTCTACTGTGAGTAAATCCTCTCTACAGGCAATAAATCCTGCCTATATGCAGTGAATCTAGAGCTAGTAAAGCAGCAAACACATTAAACTTGCAGCTGTCACAGAGTGCTGCTCAGTCCCTCTCTTTAACCACACTGTTTCACCGCTGGCCATCTGCATTACCCTCTGGACCCTCCTGACCTCCCATCCTCTAGCTGTCCATCAGATGCCCTTGGACTGTCCCTCCTTTCCCTATCACCTGTCTGCCACGCCTGTTCTCACTTCCCTCAGCCCTGCAGTTACCTGGCCTACTCTGCCCACTCCTCACCTGCAGCTGTCCCTCATCATTCCAGTTTGCTTCCTTTGTCGTCAGTTCATCCTGTTTGCAATCTGCCTTGTAAGCCTTGTTGCTTTTGATTTGTAGTTTCTGTTTCATGGACCTGTATCTGCCAGCCTACTGGTCTGCCTGTCTGCTTACCTGTACCTGCCTGTAAGCTCATTGATGGACAATAAATCATTGTACTGCACCAATCTGCCCTGTTTCATGTGTGTTTTGGGTCCAATCCCCACTGCCCTGGCAAACCCACCCTGACAAGAGCAATGTAGCATGTTATCAGTCCATGATGACACAGCATTTCTCACCAACAGTGAAACACAGGTTTACACTGTGTTCTCCTTCAGATACATGCACCCCAGACCAAAACAAATCCTCATCACTATACAATTACATTCACTTTTTCATCGAGCTCTTTTCTGTTTACCATCGGTTGAGCCTGGCCTGCCCTGCCCGGAGTAGTAATCAATAGTGCAGTTATATTTAGATTGCTCTCTTGGCACTTCTGTGCTGAGTGGAAGTGACATGTAGTTTGTGATGGTCGAGGGTTACTTAGCTGCTAAAGGTGAACTGCTAAACAGGCAGCTTAACAAGAAGCTGAGCAGATGAAGAAATCATCATTTGTGTCAACAACAAATCACTTTCAGTAACTAATTATTAATGTTATTTTTGAATAATTAATTTGGATAACAGAAACGATACCATGGTATTTTTATACCATCACAATGTAATTTCACAATACAACAATAATATGGAATTATTGCTTCACCCTTGTAAAAATGTCTTGAAAGCAATGCAAAGACTAAAAGCGGATTTATTGTCAATTTGGGTAAAATTACTTTGATTTATCTTGCTTAATTCAAACTAGATTGTTACAAAAATAGAGCAGCCATGTTGACAGTGACGATGCTGACATTTAGCAGGTATAATGTTATACAATGTGTGATAGCATGCTAACATTTTTAATTAGCTCTAAACACAAAGTGCAGCTGATGTGAATCCCATTAGTTTTGCACGTATTGGTCATAAAACAAAATGCTGGACAAATTAAACAAATTGTCCCGAGGGGGACATGAACATCTAAATTCAACTTTGTGGCAAACCATCCAATAGTTGAAGAGATATTTCAGTCTGGACCAAAGTGGTGGACCGACCAACAGACTGAATCACATCCATTACTTGTTCCTCTTCATGGAAAACATACACTGATCAAACGAAACCTTTGCAGCCAAAACAGCAAAGACGTTAGCCGCAGAGCCTTTAAGTTGTCTAAGCTGTGAGGTGGTGCCTCCATGGATCAGACTTCACATCCCAGAGTCCACCACATCCCACAGATGCTCGTTTGGATTGAGATTTGCGGAATTTGGAGGCCAACACCATCACAATTTGGCCCTTGTCAAAGTCACTCCAATCCTTATGCTTGCCCATTTTTCACAAGACCTATTACGCTTTCAACACATCAACTTTTAGGACAAAATGCTCACTTGCTGCCTGATATGTCCCACCCACTGACAGGTCCCATGATAACGAGATAATCACTTTTATTCACTTCATCTGTCAGTGGTCATAATGTTATGGCTGATTGGTGTACAAGTTGATATGTTTAGAACTTTCTGGTGATTATATTATATCAATATTCAGATACCACATCCCAGTGAAAATTAGAGCACTCTGTGTGTTGCTTTTAGCCTTTTATTCTCAGTGCGCCTGGGTTGGATACATTATCTGTATGCATTACTGTCTGTCTTAATGTCTTTTTTGTGGCTATCACAAAGGGTCATGGTAATATCCCACCACTGTGGGCTTTAATTTAAGAGGACATTTTAATTTTTTAGTTTACCCTTAAATTAACCAGAGGAGAAGACCCACTGAGATAAAACCTCTTTTTCAAGGCTGCCCTGGCCAAGAAAGGCAGCAGGACAGCAAGTTTGACCTAACAGACATAGAATGACAACAACATAATTAAGACACTATAAAAACCAATACATTAAGACAAGCAACTACATATCGACCAATGGATTTCATGCTTATTTAAAACATTTACATTCATCTTTAAAAACCTCCATAATCAGGGATTTGAACTCTGCAATAGGCACCAGCACCTCCAACCGCAGGGTTAAGCTCTTAAGTTACTGATTTTGAAAACATCTGAAAAGTGTAGTGGTAAATATCTACTTGAGTACAGTGACAGTGAATGTTACTTTGTGCCTTGTGCAACACTGCAACTTGGACGAATGGCAGTGACTCACCTCCTCCATTCTTCTGGCACAGGTAAGGGAAGCGCCACACGTTCCCCAGGCCCACAGAGAAGCCCACCTGGGCAAGGATGTACTGCAATTTGCTGTTCCAGGCAGGGCGTCCATCGTTTTCGGGCACCTCTATCTGTGGGACTTTCTTCCCTGTGGCCCCTCCGACATTCAGCGAGCTGCTCTTGTAGTCGAGCGGCTCCTCGTGTGCGAGCAGGTCAGCCACCGACTCTGTGACGTGCTCATGGCTCTGCTCGCGCTGCGTCACCTTGCTGTTCTTAGGCATCAGGGTTGGGAAGGGGGTGGGGGTGGAGAGAGAAAGAGAGAGCGAGACAGACTGGTAGGAACAGGAAGAAGTGATACAGGCAGAGAGTGGAAAAGAGACGGATGGATGTAGCTATAAGGGAGATGCTGAAGAGAGAGTTCAGGTCTGGGCGTCAGTCCTGCATCAGAAAAACAGAAAGGTCAAAGAGAAAATTGTGTTTCAAGGACATCATCAAAATTAAAATTTTCTGTCACTGGAGAAAAATCCCATACATAGTCTTGTTTGTACCCTTGGCAAGAATCATTTACTATACAGTAATAAAAATACTTCTCCTGGCTTTGATCCTTAAATAACACTTCACACAGCCGCTGACACAATTATTCCTCTATTTTGTGCTTGGTTAGGCTTGTAATAAGACACTGGATTGTAACACATGGTTATTCCTCTCCAAAGCCATGAAGAATGTCACCATAAAGACAGGAGACCATTTGTCACCTGTGTGTTCACTTAACCTGATTCTTTAAAAAACAGAACTCAGCAGGTACTTGAACAGGCACCCCCCCCCCCCCCCCCAAAAAAAACAAAAACAAAACAAAAAACAAAAACAAAACACCACAGCTTTTGGTCCCTCACGCAATGTTTCCAAAATATTCCCAATCCTGCAAATTGTTCTATTTAATTTCCCTGTTCTGCAAAGCTTAACTTTAGTGAAGCTTTTTTTTCTCCTGTAAATCCCCTAATCCTCTGAAGCCTCGCAGCCACATCCATCCTCACCCCTCTTTTGGGGAGTGGTTGGTTCAACCCAAACCTCATGGAGGAAGTGAACATGATGCTTTGGATGAAGTGCTGTCATGTGTTCTCCTGATCCACATCACGTGGTGCAGTTTAGGTTCATTACTTATTAAGCGAGTCATTTGTAAAATGCAACACTGCAGAGCCCATAGGTTATTTGAACGCATTATTTCACATGCTGGAGGAAATGAAAAGGAAGAAAAACTGTATCTTACGATTTTTGATTCTCTGTGTGGGTAGTGGCTGATGTAGTCACCAAAGTCCTGTTAAAGCAGAAAGAAAATTCTTGGCTAAAGGAAACAGTTGAGAACTGGGGCTGAGCGAAGATGCTGCACCTTAATTGTGATGCAACCGCAGTGATGCACACAGGCCTTTAACGTCACAACTCTCACAAAAAGCACAAACTTCCTAAACACCCTCAGAGCTCCTGGCGGTGGCAAGAAAGAAACACTCAGAAAGTCCTTAATTTGTGCTCAGAATGTGCATTTTTCTTTCCTTGCTTGTGTAATTTTTTTTATCCCACAACAGATTTCCTCCTCTGGGCATGTCAAGATGAGCCTATGATGCAATAATCCACAGCCATTCACAAGTGTTCATAATCCTTTGTGCATTAACTGTAAAGCCCCCAGTGCTGCTTTTCTGTCTTGTCATTCAATCCCATCCTACAGTATACAAGACACGTAATATCAATCAGAGGCTGCACCATCCAGCCAACACAGAGAAATGAAAACACATCAACTCACCCAACCATTAATCCAAACACACGCAGTTCAGATGACTCCAGCTGATCCAGTCTGACTGTTGGATTTTACACCACAGTAACAAAATGTCACAGATGGTACAATATAGAGAAGATAATTTTCTGTATTAAGCCAACAATGATGTGGTTTCTTATTATACAATTTCTTCTTGTTATATAATGTCTGCTGTAATGCACAGGAAAGCAGTGTGCCATATGTATGCCGTTTTCTTTTGTTGTGACTCCATGTTCTTGGACTTAATACTTCAAGAATCAGCGTACCAAGACTAGAGCGGAAACAAGAAACAATTTCCTAAAATGTCAAAACTTTTTACAAATTCCTAAAGCCAAAACATCTTGTTTTGTCCAGCCAATGGTCCAAAACCCAAAGATATCCTGTCACTTATGACAAAGAAAAGCAGCCACTCCTCACAAATGAAAAGATTAAATTATTCAATTGACCTAATCAATTCATTGACCAATTGTTCCAACTCTAACCAGGACATACTATTCAAGAATGTGTCATCATCACAGTGTATTCATAGCAACATATCTGGATGACTATAAGTAAAACTTACACATTTAAAGAACACCTATTGTATGCTGGTAACTTTCCAGCACCAACAAGGTCACAAGTTCAGCCCTAACTGTGATCACATGGTCTAATGTTTTCGCTGTCAGACATCATAGAATCATGAAGTTATACTCTCATGTGAATGAGGCAGATATTGATAGTTATGTGAGTTATGTTTTAGTGGTGAGTTTTCCAACTACTTCCAGTAACACAACATAACATGTGACTAACAGGACGAAAAACAGCAGACCCTGCAGATATCAGCTTCAGTAATAATCAGTCCCCTTTAAATGTCCACACTTAATTGATTGTTTACTGATCCTGTGAGTCTCTTTTACTAGTCTGAACACAGTTAGTGGCAGCTTTTTCATCCTGGAAATTACAAAGTAGGCTATTAAAAGTCTGAAGGCTACTCATTCCCACTTTACTGGCATTAGATCTCAGAACTGAAAAAAGAAAGTAAAATGGCCTGGGACAAAGCCATACTACTACCCTAACTTTAGGACATTGACCTCTTTTAACTCTAAAATGCAGCTGAACAGAACAGCTGCCTTCATTCACCAACACCACAACAGGGATCGCTCACTGTGAACACCAGGTGACACATCTGGTGCTGATGCTGATCGCCCAGCGTTTTTTCCATCTCTGATTTTACAGCTCGTCACGAGTGACGCGACGACTTTTAAACAAACAAACAAACAAACAAACACAAAACACGCCCAATCAAGGTCAAACGCAATTATTTTCTGACCTCCGTGTAAACTAGAGCGCATTTATCGTAGATAATGCAAATTTTATAATAGGCAACTTCACGTGACTCAAAACAAGCGTATAGCTCTGTGGTGAAAACACAAAACAAAGCAATTTAAAGTCTTTTCCTGTCTGTGAACTTTCTGCAGAGATGAACAGTCTACATCTTCTTAAATGCGGGTGATAAGACCTATTGCGCTGTTTTGCATCACAGAAAGTGGAATGTGGAGATGTTAGAAATAAAACTCTTTCTCACCGTGAGTCTTTAGCAGCGATCAACAATATCCAGGGTTTATAATGAACGCAGTTGTCAGAGAAAATCTGCAGAGAAGCATGAGTACATCCGCCGGGCTGCACTTGTCGGTGTGGTACTGAATGAGTGCTCACAGGACACTGGAGGACGGCAGATCACATGCTGCTCTGCCTACAATTGACATGCAGGGTGGAGAGTCCGGTGCGCACCGTGACGCACAAAGTGCTGCTCATTACCACCAAAGACAAATAATAACCTGCCACTCATATGTTGTTTTTAAGACTTCCATCACAGTATCTTTAAACGGGAAGATGGGATGCTGAGAGGGAGAAAGAAGGGGGGAAACTGTGCCGGGATTTGTCAAGGTTATCCACTCCTACCTGAGGAAGTGATATTGTGACGCAGCTTTCGTCATTCCTATTTCAATTGCTAAAAAAAAGCCATTCAGCTCTGTCCTTTCGGTATAGCAGCATGGGAGGCAGAGAACGTCCCGTCCCCCCCCCCCCCCCCCCCCCCCCCCCCATCCTCGCCTCCTATTCTAAAGGTCACAAAAATAGGGTGTTGAGGTTTTGTTTCCATCCCCCCAAAACACAGCTGGCTGTCCACACTGAGAAACAGCTGAGCTCAACAATGAGTGAGTAATAAATGAATGAAACTCATAATAAATGTATGAACAATACATTAATTATACAGAAAGGGACAAAAGAAGGACATTTTGTTCTTGGAAAAGAGCAAATGTGTTATTATTAGTAAAAGTAATAATACCATAGTGTAAAAGTAGTGTAAAAGCACAGAACATTCTCCAAGTATCAAAAGAAAGGCCCCTGTCAGAGGTTGGTTGTTATGTCATTGGATCCTTATTATTGCTGCTTATTTGGATAATCTATATGATTACATCATCTTTCACAAACTGACCACACAGTGTGTATAAGCCTAATCTGAAAAGTAACTAGTAACTGTAGTTGTCAAATAAATGTAGAGGATTGTAAAGTTCAACATGTCCTTCTGAAGTGGAGTAGAAGTAGTTCAAGTACTTCAAAATTGTACTTGAGTACATTCATTGAGCAAATGTATCACTGCCCTCTACGTACTGTTAAGACATGAAGTTCACACACCGTCACACACTGTTTTTATTAAAATCCTCTTTTGGGAGAGAAATCTATTCTCCAAGATACATGTAATTCTCTTCTAATCTCTGAGTAACAGCTTTGTCTCCCTGATCAGACTTTAAGTCTTTGGACTGGGTGGTCATTTCTCTACCAAACATTGGACACTGCAGCAGACACATTCACCCAGGGGAACATAAATCATGCACCAGCCTCCAGGATATTCTTTGATACCACTGAGATAGGGGAAGAAGACATCATCGAGAGGCCATTTTTCATCCTGACCCAACATATTTGCCTCCTTGGTCGTCTTAATCAGATGTGTTTCCTCACTTGCTTCTTGATTGTTTCTCTTCATGTGCATCATTATCATCATCATAGAGTTTGGTCTAAGTGATGATAAATACCTTAGAGATGTAAATATGCAGAAATTTAGTGACTGTAAACTCTCTGTGAGAACAAAATCCTGTTTGAGAAGCACCAGTAGGTCCAAATCAGATATGACCTCTAAAGTACATCTCATATTCCCTATATTTGTGATGCTTTGCAGTGGGATGTTGTTCAGACTGTTTTTAGGTTAGATTCCACTGTGAGACACTAATGTGTCCCTGAGCAAGATACTTAACCCCTAGTTGCTCCAGAGTCATGCAACCTCTGACATACATAGCAATTGTAAGTGGCTTTGGATAAAAGTGTCAGCTAAATTAATACATGCATGTATAAATGTATGGAATAAAACCCACACCAGAGTGCAGCATCCAAGACAAGCTCAGGGTCTGATCTGTCTCTTCGATGTCTACAACTCGTCCTCGCTCTGTGACGCTTTTGACGTACCTTCTCTGAGCTGACTACAGGGAGCAGTTGCCACAGCAACCTCGGGATCATATGACAGCTTTCTCTTCTCTGCACTCTCATTTATGCATACCTCCCTCAATAAATTGCTTTTCTCTAGTTGAAGAACAACAAAATGTATTTCAAACATCCACACACATGTGACCTGCCAGGTTTCCTCTTCTGTGGCATCCTATAGGTGACAGATTAATATTTATTTAATCCAAATCAAAAGTAATTTAAGTAGTTGTGCTATACTGACACCTCCTCCTCCTCCCTCTGTAATTGCTTTCCCCGCCTCACCTCTTTCCTCCTGTTTTAGCGAGTTTTAGAAGTGTGTAGTGTGTTCTTGTCACCTCATCTCATGGGAGAAACTGTCTGAGATGAAAATAGAGGACATGTCTGAGACAGCACACTGGAAAAACAGGATGATAAAGTCTGATAAAGTTTAAGAACAAGGATTAAAATCGTGTAGCATAACAATGAAGTGATCGTAATGTAACATTGTCTTCTTCCACTGGCTAAAGTGCTGCAGGGCATATACTAAGTGGACAGCTGTGTGCCACTCAATGATACACACACATCATTTTTCAGTATTTTAGTAAGCCTGAATCAGCAGCCTTGCAGGCCTCTGGGACTGTTGGCACAGCGGCGCTGTTGCCCTCCCTGGTTAGCACATGACCAAACAGTCTCATCTGGGTTGGAGGAGCTGCTGCTTTGTTCTGGCTTCCCTTACCCCATGTCCTTTTACTCATACCTGCATTTACTGTTCATACTTTTAAACCTATTTTTTCAAATTAACTCCCACTGTGATGATCTGCAGAGTTTGTGGTTTTGTAAATGTAAATGTTCTTGGGTCTCTTGTTCATTCAGCACTAGATGCAAACAGCCATGCTAGCAACTCTGTGAGGCTGTAGGCTACACAGTGGTGTATTGACTCTACGCTAAAGCTACATGCTGACAATAATACTGATAACATGCTGATGTTTAGCAGGTATAATGCTGACCATGTTCACCATTTTAGATTAGAATGCTACAGAGTAGGCTACAGCTTTTTGCAGGATTTTGTTTTATATAAACCAACATACAGAATGGGACAGATGATGGCGCAGAAGATCACCAAAGTGATTACAATTTATCCTCAGGGGGACATGAATGTCCATACCGAATTTCATGGCAAGAGTTGTTGAGACATTTTACTCAAAAGCTCAAATGTCAGCCTCATGGGAGAGCAAAGATGACAGGTCAGGGACCGGTAAAGTGAGTAAGAATCATCCTCTAGAAACCATGAATTGTCTGTACAAAATTTAATTGCAATCCATCAGGCAGTTGTTGAGATATTTCAGTGGTGGACCAATCGACAGAGTGACGTTTCCATCCAGAGCAACACTGCTACATCTGTGACCAATAAACTCAGCATACATCTAAACTAAACACCAGTAAAACCAAAGCGACAGAATTTCCTGTCAGGGTTCAATTTACACTCTTTAACATTTCTCTTGGACAGGCTTTACAGGCTGGATGTTACTACAGTAGTTTTTCTCTTAGGTTTCTTTCTATTAAGTTTATCTTGATCACTTCACATTTTTATCACATACATCCTTTTCGTTGCCTTCCTTTTACAATCCCGCTGCACAGTGTCCTTCCTCCTGTAAAGAATTTCCCTGTGCAATCGTTATTTTAAACATCCTCTATGATTTTGGTTATATCCCAGGGTTCTTGGTGTCTGACGTCAGCACCCTTTCACAGCACATTTTTACTCCTCCCTGCTGTTCACCTTCAGACGCCTCGAACTTCAGATTGTCTCCTCCGCTGCTTTGCAGCACCCGTTTTCCAGTGCTCCCCCCACACCTACTTCCACTCACGTGCGCTCATGCATTCTGCATCTGCACCACCACATCCGCCCAGTACTTTTCCTTCTCTCCAGTCTCATTTATATCCCCCCCCCCTCCATCCCTTTCCCACCCCACCCACTCCCTCCTGCTTCTCCCCTTGTGTTTTGCGCTGTCTGGGTCACTCTCAGGTTCTAAAAAAAGCTTCAGCCGGCACTTGGCTCTGTGGCATTGCCTATCTAGTCCAATATTCTTAGTACAAACACTACAACAAACATAATACACTACAATGTGATTCCTGCTGGAAAGCAAGTGAATGTGAACACTTTTGACAAATGCGAATGGATAAGTCAAAGCATCTGATGTCTACATTTGTCAGCCCAAATGCATGGCATTGCTTTGTCTGATCACTGCACTGATGATTCATTCACTCATTTAGGCAAGAGAGTAAGTTCATTGATGCTGAATGCTCCATTTAGTTGTTCTCTCATAGTACTTCATCTGCATTATTCACAACCTGTGCAATACTGTGTGAAAAAAACT
The DNA here is from genome assembly GCF_014851395.1 of Micropterus salmoides. Classification (NCBI taxonomy): domain Eukaryota; kingdom Metazoa; phylum Chordata; class Actinopteri; order Centrarchiformes; family Centrarchidae; genus Micropterus; species Micropterus salmoides. The sequence continues at coordinate 22,120,533 of NW_024043372.1, forward strand.
ATATATACATTATTTTAAGAAAAGACAAAAACAAGAACTTTGCACATGGCCTATTGTTAATTTTTCCCTAAGAAGAAGACATCAATTAAGGGCTTTAATTCAGGCTTTATATCTTGGTTTCATGTCAAACACTCCCAACTCTTGGCTTTCTACTTTATCTGTCCATGTATCCTCACAGTCTTGTAGCACCTCCTGCTTTCCCAGAGTGCATCAGTGCATGGGGATGTGCTGGTGTTGTGCAGGTGTTCAGACAGTGGAGAATGTAGGTCATGTTGGGCTCGAACAGACGCACTGCAGTGACCGCCACACAGCAGCACTCAGAGACGGTGTGTTTTATTTACACAGGTTGTAAGAAAAATGAGGAGTCTTGTCATTAAATCAGTGTGAAGTGAGAAACATAACAGATGAATGCATTTAATAACCAGCTGAGTGCCATGATACGCTGTAGTGATGAGCCACAGCAGGTGGCTCTCAGTTTGATTGTCCACATGATGGCAGATTCATCAAGGACTGTACACTGGTGCAGGTTAGATAGGAGAAGACTTGGTCGTCTTTTGGTTGGTTGATGACAGAAACGTCCAAACAGATCTGTTCCTAAGCATCTGTCTCACATGAAAGCCAGGGTGCAGTGGGTCAGGCCATGCTGTTCACCTTAATGTGAAACACAAAAATAGAAACTCATTAAAAGCTGTTTTTCCCCTCACTAATCCTTTGCAGATTTCCCCTTTGACAGCTCATTAACAAAAAAAACCTTGTTTTCTGTTTTGGATGGTTAAAAACAGATGATACGCCTATCTGTTGCAGTATATTGAAGGTTTCATATTTCAGAGAAGCCATAGCAGCAGCCTTGATGAATTTCAGTTTGTCTAAAACAACAAAAATACATGATTTAAAAGTAACTAAAAGTATTGCTATGCATGTGCAGTTTGCTTTCTTGCTGATTATCTACTTGTGTGAACATTCACAGCAACTATAATTCCCTGATAAGTTTGACACCATTTGATATGTAAGTACAATTTTCATGACATAGGCCCACTTCACTGATGAATGCTTTGGTTGCTCCATTTGAGGAGTGACGAACAACTAACCTGGATATTGGGAAGAGATTTAAAGCAGGAACAAATCCCCCCTCACATTATAGACACACTTTAAACCCATTTTAATACTGGGTGGCAGATTGCCTTGCTGGGCCTACGCAGGGTCATGTGACGGTCTACAGAAGAACTTCAGCAGATGGTCTCTCAAAGAGGGGCCAGTCCAGCTCACAGGGTTGAGGGCAAAGCTCCCGTCCCCATTTTTTTTGGACAACATAATCCTTTTAAAATACCCCTGCAGCAAAGCACACAGCATTTTTTTAGTAAGTGATGTTGGTGCAACAAGGTTGATGCAACAAATAATAGGGTCATAGTCAGTAAGAGGAAAAAAGGAATACAGATTAAGTTGTTGAGAGCAAAGAATAAAAATAAATATGACACAACTTGAAACCAGAAGGGTGATTAAATCCCTGAAAATGATTGATGATGATGTGATTCTTTGGGTTTTATATATTTTGATTGGCAAAGGTGAGCTTTATTTGGAATAAGTACACATATTCTGTGTTTTAAATTTTTTCGGCAAGCTCAGATAAAGAAGTTGACGTTGCATGCATGGCTGTGCATATTACATATGTTTGCACGTGTCACAATCGAACATAAAGAAAGTAGAGATGATTGTTTCTGAATTGTCAGTTTTTCATAGGCAAGGTAAGTCAAGGCAAATTTATTCATATAGCACAACAACAAGGCAATTCAAAGTGCTTTACATAAAACATAAAAGCAACATAGGGAAATATAAAAAGACATTTAAATACAATTTTAAAAAGACTGAAAAATAAACCAGGATAAACCAAGACAATAGAAGTTACAGTGCAGTGTAAGATCTTAATCAAAAGCCTTAAATTTGATTTAATAAAAGGCAGCGGCAAAAGAAAGCTTCAGCTTTGGTCCAACACAGTTTAATAACGGGACGACCACCTCTGCCCCTGCTGTCGCACAGGCTGTAATCCTACGCGTGGGAGCACCCTACATACATGCTTTAGCATTTTTTTCCTGTGTGTTGTCAATAATGACTATTAAAAAGCCTACACATCCACATATACCCCTCTGACTGCACAGATTGGTACAATGTGGATGATGGCTCAGGCTGCATCACAACTTGGCTTGTTGTGAAGTAATTACTGTAAGAAAAACAAGAGTTAGGGTTAACTGGGAAACCAACTCAAGGTCGCCCCTTAAACACATTTAATTCAAAATGATCTGAGGGGAAGGTCATCATGTGGCCAAATGGGGAGTCCTTAGGGTGTACATTATGTGTGTTATTGAGCTGATCCTGTGAATGGGAATGTAACAGGAAAGTTGGACTTTATATTGTAGAAGGTGGATTTCAGTATTATAGGGAGACTAGCTGCTATGGTAAGTAAGCTTTTAAGAATTGTGTAGGTTCAATGTGTTTGATTTGGACAATTTACATAACAAATTACTTTTTTTCACAGAATAACTGATATTACCATAAAACTTCCCAATTAGACGCCTGTCCCTTTTACTGGTCTGCTGTGGCTACACATTTTGACAAATAAAGGCAGGTCTCAATTAGACTCCTGGTCTGTTCTTAGGATGTATAATACATCTTGCCCACTAGAGCTAGTTCTAAGTTGTTAACATCGTGCATACAACTATAATAGTTTAAACTATTGTTAACATGTACATACTACATTGTACATCATTTAGATTCTCCACAATTCAATTGTTCAGTTAATTTTATGGAACATTTCAAGCTGATGATACACGGAGCAGCTTTTAAAGCAATGGTGCTGGGCAATGTTGCCATCAATCGTAATGAATAAAGATGCCCTTCCCCCACCACTCCGCCACCCGCCCCACCGCTATCCGTTCTAAACATAGTCAGACTTGCCACCAGCAACATTGCTCAAAAAATTGCCTCGTGTATCATCAGCTTCAGACTTCCTGGTATGGTAAACAAGTGAGAAGAAAAAGCCTAAATTGTATACAAGTAATATTCATACAGGTTAAAATAAACAACTTGATTCTAGCTTGTTTCCCATCTTTGCTGAGCAGGAGATTTGTGCAAAAGGCATTAAAGGCCTGTCCCATAGGCAGGGTGAGTTCAGTGACGTAAGAAAATAAAAGCCCGGGCTATTAATTTAAGTTTTACAGAAACTTAGTTTGTTTCATTTTTGTTTGTTTTGAACAGCATAGAATCACATAGTTGGATGTTTTATATTTAAAGTTTAGTGGTTTCTCCATGTTTTATGCAGAGTAGTGATGGGACAATATCCAATACAAATCTTCCAAGGAGACATACAGAAAATAGAGACACACTGGTTGTGGTTTCTAAGTGTACACTTTCACTCCACTCCGGGCAGCCACTGAGGAGTCTCCTTACAGTCAATATACAGGATACAAAAGTTTTTGTCAGTGTGGACAGTTAGTGCTTTGTTTCAGTGATGAACTGCAGCTGAAGTGGTTGTTAGGAGGAACCTCTCTGCCTCCTGGTGGTAAAAACATGTTTGTTCAGTATCCAGCAGCCTGACCATGAGCATGACAGGAGTGCAGGAGCCACTCACAGAATCTTCAGGTTCCAAACAAAAATGTATCTATTATTCATTTATACACACAAATATACACACTGTGGCATTAAATACACCTACTTGCCTCATTATGTGGTTTATTTTGGATCTTTGCCATTCCTTAACACAAATTATATTTACATAAGTGTGAAAACTGTTCTTACATGAATAATACAAGGATCTTCAATGTTTTTTTCTCTGCATTGCTCCACACAACTACAATGTACCCTGTACACAAAATTGCAGTCTTGACTGTTTAGAGCTCCACAGCCAGTGGTAAAAAAAGTATTTAGATCCTTTACTTAAGTAAAGTAGCAATATCACACTGTAAAAAATACTCCACTACAATTAAAAACCTTGCATTCACAACCTTAAGTTAAAGTATTTAGGTATTATCAACAAAATGTACTCACATTATGCAGAAAAATGCTCACTCATTCATCACAACACTGTCCACAGCACTTTGGTTCATGCATCTTATTCTATCTGGTGCAGCTCCATCACAGTGCGAACACACTATAAACTTGTATTACACAGCTGGTCCCTGACAAGGCCCTAACCTGCTCCACCTCTTATGTCAGGTGCACAAATGCAAACAGCTTGTTAGATCCTAGCTCTAGGCTACCTGCTCCAACAGTAGGCCCCTCCTCCACTTTAAATGTTTTCCTGCCATGCATTTGCTCAATCCACTGTCAGTGTCCTTACTTCAAGGACACCACAAATCGACCTACTTTACCAGACAAATGTAGCCTAAGTTATTCCAACTATGTTATTATGCTATCCCTACATGTAGGCTAAAAATCATACTGTATTTTAATAAATATTGATTCATTAAAGATTAGGCTAATCTAAAACACAAACTCGTAGGTTTTTTTTTGCTTCTCTTGTCTGTCACAATCGGTATAATTTTCTTATCAACTTCCTTCAGGCATGTACTTTGACCCCACCGCAGAGCCGCACCCATGTTTACAATAGGCGAACGGCCTTCCTGTTCGCATGAGTGACAGCCCGCTCAGCCAATCATCTTCTTCTACAGGCGCGTAGGCGTAACTTCCTGTACAGTAATGCAAGTTAGTCCAACATGGCGGTTATGTCGCTCGCTTGAGTGTAAAGTGTTAAACCGCGTAAAAGTTCAGATAGTTACGGTATATTGCATTGGCAGAGAGTATATTTACACACATTAGTGTCTGTCGACTGCACGTATCGGCTTTTTTGGAAATGAAGGGGAAGGAGCGATCGCCGGTGAAGAAACGCTCCCGAGCGCCAGTTGATAGCAGAGACCGAGGAGGGAGCAACCCGAGCGGCAAGAAGACCGGAGCGCTGCCGACGGTTGGCAGCAACAACGGTAACGGCTCTGCTCAGGGCGGCGCTTTATCCAGGAGAAGTTTACACATCGAGAAAAGAGAGATGAGGGATTCAGACGGACACAATTCATCCAGTCGGGCTGGTAGCGGTTACGACTACGGAGTGGTTTCGGTGAACAAGCCGTACGGTGGCGCTGACATCGCAGCGGAAACATCCAGGTCCGGTTCACGCAGCGATCCACGGCCTCCGTCAAATCCCGACAACGAGTACAAGACTCTCAAAATAAGCGGGCTGGGCTCTCAGCTGAACGATGAGGAAATAGAGGACGGGCTGTTTCACGAGTTCAAGAGGTTCGGGGACGTGAGTGTTAAAATAAGTCGAGAAAATGACGAGAGGGTGGCGTTTGTGAACTTCAGGAGGCCCGACGACGCCCGAGCGGCCAAACACGCCCGCGGCAAGCTGGTGCTGTACGACCGGCCTCTGAAAATCGAGACAGTCTACATGAACAGACGCAGAAGCCGCTCCCCTGTTTCAAAAGACAGTTTCCCCTCAGGACAGAGGCATCTCCACTCTCAGAGACCCCTGTCTCCCACTGGGGTGGGGTACAGAGACTACCGGTTACAGCAGCTGGCCCTGGGCCGACTCCCCCCTCCTCCTCCACCGCCTCACATAAGAGATCTGGAAAGAGACAGAGATTTTTCAATGTATGATGCCAGGACTAGGCCCCCGTTCATCCCTGAGTGTGCTGTGTACCGCGAGGAGGACCTGCTTAGCCCCGAGGATGACCATAGGGCAAACAGGACTTTGTTTCTGGGCAATCTGGACGTAAGTGTGACGGAGAGTGACCTGAGGAGGGCGTTTGACAGGTTTGGCGTGATAACAGAGGTGGACATAAAGCGGGCAGTGAGAGGCCAGAGCAACACCTATGGATTCATAAAGTTTGAGAATCTTGACATGGCTCATCGTGCCAAAGTAGCGATGTCTGGGAAAGTGGTGGGCCACAACCCAATTAAAATCGGCTATGGTAAACCTACACCCACGACCAGGCTGTGGGTGGGGGGCCTGGGACCCTGGGTTCCACTCGCTGCACTGGCTAAGGAGTTTGACCGCTTTGGCACCATCAGGACTATAGACTACAGGAAAGGTGAGGCGTGGGCTTACATCCAGTATGAAAGTTTGGATGCTGCTCAGGCTGCATGTACTAACATGAGAGGCTTCCCTCTCGGTGGCCCCGACAGGAGACTGAGAGTGGACTTTGCAGACACAGAGCACCGCTACCAGCAGCAGCAGCAGTACATGCAGCTTCCCCTCCCCCTGCCACACTATGACTTAGTTCCTGAGCCCTTTGCCCACCGCCTTACTGACTCGGTGAGAGTGAGAGAGAGGTCCCCTCCACTTCCTGCTCGCTTCAGAGACAGGGACCTGTACCCCAGTGCTGAATGGTCTGGCCTGGCTGTCCACGACAGGATGCGCGGGGCAGCCTTTGATCCCATAGATCGTCTGGAGAGGCGTTCCCGTGAGACCTGGTCAATAGAGCGTGAGCGTGAGTTCCAAAGCCGAGATCTAGGCCGCAAAAGGAGACATTTGGATGATGGCTGCCGACTGGATCATTCCCCTGAGATTGGTGACTATGGTCTGCGGCGCCATGGCAACTCATTAGAGCTCAGCCCTGGAGGGAGCAGTCGAGACGGCGGACGCTATAGTGACCCTGAACGTCTGCCTCGCTCTGGCAGAACCTCCCCTGTCAGAGACCGCCAGGATGCTGGCTTTGGAGACAAGAGAAGAAAAACACTCAGCCCAGCTGAGCCAGGCTGCTCAGAGAAGGACCGCAAACGTAAAGCCAGTGACTCATCTAAGAGCCCAGCGAGAAAGGAGAATCGCTTAGGACATCCTTCCTCCAAATCTGGCCAGCAGTCTAAGCCGGCAGCTGGGGGACAGAAGCTGAGCCAGGCCTGGCAGGGCATCCTCCTGCTGAAGAACAGCAGCTTTCCCACTTCACTGCACTTGCTGGAGGGCGACATGTCGGTGGCTACCAGCCTGCTGGTGGAGGGCTCCACAGGGGGTCAAGTCTCCCAGCTGAAGATCAGTCAGCGCCTGCGCCTGGACCAGCCCAAGCTGGATGAAGTCTCTCGTCGCATCAAGGCCGCCGGCTCCGGCGGATACACCATCCTCCTGGCCGTGCCTGGGAAATCTGAAGATGGAGGGCTCCAGGACGCCAGCAGCTCCACCGAGAGACCCCTGAAGAACCTGGTATCCTACCTGAAGCATAAGGAGGCGGCCGGCATCATCAGCCTCCCTGTGGGGGGAAGCCGTGACAAGGACCACGGAGGAGTCCTTCACGTTTTTCCCCCATGTGAGTTCTCACAGCAGTTCTTGGATGCCTCTGCTAAAGCTTTTGCCAAGTCAGAGGACGACTACATTTTGATGGTCATTATCAGAGGAGCATCATAAAAAAAGTGCAAATTATAAACGTCTGTTTGTTCCACTCATGAACTGTTAAACTGTGAGCTGTAAAAACAGGGAGAAGTAATGATAACCAAGCAGGGTGACAGGGTTCTCCCTAACCTGCATGGTAGCTTGTATCTCATCCTGCTGAGGTTTATAGAAATGAAACTCATCGAATTGAATTTTGATAAATTGATGGATTTGATTATTAATACAGGTGACATGCTTCTACTTTTTAGTTATCAGATAAATGTACATTACATAAAGGGTACTCTGCTTACCGTAGTTCAGAGCAAGCTCCAGTTCTGTGAATCAGTACTTTGTGTTGCCTTATCTCATTTCATAAGATATTCCTGTCATACAGTGCCTGCCTTTAACAAAAAGAGAATCTAAGATCCAAAACGGTATTTTTATCTGTACACAGCATAGATTTAACTGGTCAGTGTCAACAAGTTTGTAGTACTATAATGTTTGTACAGCAAACCTAAAGAATTCATTAAATCAAACACCTGTACATAGAGAATTTCTCTTGATTAAGGAAATATATCTTTTTGCTCTATAGCGTATTCCAGATGTGCATCTGTATTACTTTTTTGCTGACTTAAGTAAACATTTTGAATACTTCCTAATTAAAAGTTTCGTTATGATAGCTTTTCTATTTTTGTCAGTTTTGGCCAGTCCTGCTAAAGAAAGTTGTGGAAAAAAAACAATTCTCATGAAACAAAACCATTGTATTAGTCCTGATATCTGGCCTTGTGGACTATTTCTTCATAATTTACTTTTGGCTATGATAAATAGAGATGTAAGGGTTAAAGTATAATATCATTGCTCCTTTCTGAGCCACATCTGGAGGTTTTGGGACATTACAGTTTTTCCGATGTGTTTTCCAGAACTTGTATGTTGGGGTGGACACAAGCTGCAGGCACCTGCACATTATAATGCAGTTCAGTACAATAACCCAGCGAACATACTGCCTTCATGAAGCTAATCATGTTTAGTTTGTTGTTGAAATGATGTTCAAGAGGAGGTTTTAAGCTCTGTGTTTCTTTGTGACCCCAGGGTGTTGTATTGAACTACATTATCTTACAATCTAAATATTCAGGGCTGCAACATTTCATTATTCATTGATCAAGCCACTGGTTCTGTTCTTGATTGATCGGTCGAATCATTTGTTCGGTAGAACATCAGAAAATAGAGAAAGATAACCATATTTTTCTACGGCGATGTTTTCAAGCCCAAGGTGATGTCTTCACATGGCTTTGGTCCTACCAGCAGCCCCAAACCCAAAGATATTCAGTGTACTGTGATGTAAGAGAATATTTGGCACTTTTTTGACTAATTGATTAAGTAGTTATCAAAATTGTTGCTTAGAAATTATCTGTCAGTTGACTAATCATTTGAGCTCTAAATGTTATTACCATGGAGTTGACTCAACTCCCCTTGGCCTCAAATCTGTGGATGTTTTGTTTGAAATGGGGTTTGATTATACAGGGTTGCTTTTGTGTCCACTCCTTTTTATATTGTTGCCATCATGTTCAATTAGACTGAACAGTAATTGGTTGATTCAATTTATCACTTTTATTTTTCTCATGTTATAATCCACAAAGTACAATAACTACCCCAACAAAGCATATGTACTGTAAAAAAAAAAAAAAAAGAAAAGGAAAAAAAAGATGATGCAACTTACAAGCTGTATGTATGCCGTGCACATCTCTAATAACTGATCAGGAATCTATCCAAAACATTGCTACGCTATCAGTGGACTTTTGTGATTTAAAAAAAACCTCTGAATGAATCAGAGGACAGGAGGCCGCTCTCCAGTGGCCTTAAACGCCACCTTCTGAAAAGACTGTTAATGAGCGTTTTCATGCTTGATTTTATTTGTTTCAAATGGGGGGGGGGGGGGGGAGAGAATTGTATACTCAGGATATCTGGAGAGAGAAAAGGAGAACATCAGTGCTCATGGGCCTAAAGAAGTTTACCTGTCAAAAAAAAAACCCACAAAGTGCAACATGCACTTGATTTTGTCTCAATAAATTTACTCTTTCGTGGGAAACACGAGTGCCTTGGAAGACAACTGTTGTGACCTTTTCTGTTCTTGGAATTGTCTATCAAACTCTCACGGCTTTATCGCTTTGACAGCAGGAGCCTTCCCGGCAGAAAGGAGAGGAAGTGTGAGAGTCCAGGGAGGTCAGCCTCTCAGTTCTGTGTTTGCTATTTATTGAAGATCACTTGTTGAATGAACTCTTTTGTGAAGAGCCTTTCATGTGACCTTCATTCAGATTGAAATTTGTCCGTACTAGAATACTGTTTTCAGCCTGTCTGCGAAGGCAAATCTAGAGTCACTGTGTCTCTTCAGATATGTGGCTTTCCCCTCAGTCGCCTCCGGCCTGTATGACCGGAGGTGAGGCTGAGAACTCGCCAAGTTCTGTCAAAATGGCCAGGGTCGTCTCCATCTGAAAGCCTCTTGGCGGAGGCACAGCAGCATTTGAAGGCCCCCCCTGTCTTCTGTCTCATCCGGCCCCAGCAGCACACAGAGTATTGGTTCAGCGTCTGCAGGAGCAGTGTTCATGTGTGTAGTTGCTTATTGTTCTTGCATTGGAGTTTTGAAAAAGATCTCTGTTCTGGGGCCAGACTTCAAAACATCTCATCCCGTGTCGGGGGGGGGGGAAGAAAAGGTTGAGACGGTGAGACAGCATCTGCTTTATTTGCCAAAAAAATGGAAAGGAAACGCAACAGAAGAGAAACCATTGCCGTTACAGGGAATCCTAATCTTTTAGTTGATGTGTTGGTCTGATTTACACACTTAAAAAAGATTCTGTGCCAAAACTGCATGTGAAAGCGAAGTGAAGAGTTTCCTGCTATGAGTCAGAAGCTGCTGCAGGATGTGTATCATCAAGACGGTGCTGTTCCTGCCCACTGCTGCTTCATCTCCAAACTAAAGGGACGTGAGCAGCTTCCCTGCAACTTTGGGCGTCCAAAACCTGCCGCGGCACGGGATTCAAGGTGTCCTGGAGCTGAAACAGGTTTGAGTCTCACCCCGGCTGCACCTGGTCCCGCTCCACAGGTAAAGTATTAAGATGGCCTAAACTACTGACCAGGGTACGTATTAAAATGTTTAAGCCCACTACAAACACATCAGGCCCAGTTGCTGGTTAAAAAATAACAAATTACTCAAATTTAATGATACTGAAGTAAACTGCTTTTAGTTGACATAGAGATGCTGATTTAAAAATCCATGAGGTCTTAGTTTGTCATGTTGAACAAATATCCTGTTACTTCAGCCTATCATCTTACTGTGGGACTACTGTTCCCTTTTGTCTTTTGACACTTTTCTACTTGTCAGATTAGAAATAATTTAGCAGTGTTGGTCCCAAATGCACCGGCAAATCACACAGTCACTGCTGTAAATCTCAACAACAAAGGCTGCTTCACTCTAAGAGATAGTCATAGTCAGTGGTGGAAGAAGTACTCAGATTCTTTAGCTGCAGCTATGTATAAAATACACTTAAAGGTTTTTTCATTTTGTTGATAATTTACTTTACTTGAGTATTTCTGTATTGTGAGATTTCACTGAAGTAAATAATAAGGTAAAAGGGGCACTATCACAATGTAGAAATACTCAAAGTAAAGTAAGTGGGCGAGCAATTTATTAGCAAAATGTACTGTAAAATACAAAACAGCCCATTTCAGTATATTTTATTAGAGGATCATATGTTTTGTTTCATCTTAATCTGCAAAGTAACCAGCAACTGGGGCTGAACAATTAATCAAAACGTTATCGAAATGGAAATATGACCTAATGCAATATTCAAATCACAGGAGGCAAAATGTGTTACAATACCATTTTAAATGAAATATTGTCTACAGACATGTCCTGGCCTACATATCATATTCTACAGACTTAAGAAAACACATTTGTTTGGTACAGATCCCTGCAAGAATCACATAGTAAACATTAAAATATGTTTTTCAGTTAACATGAATAATTATGTGAAAATGATCATTCCCTCCAATATTGCAAATGCAAAATCGATCAAAAGAATCACAATTAGATATTCTTTTCAAAAAAATATACAGCCCTACCAGCAAATAAAGTGGTCAGATAAATGTGGTGAAGTAAAACGTAATATTCCCCGTGAAATGTAAAGTATAAAGAAGCATAAATTGAGAATACTCAAGTAAGTTACCTCAAAATTTTACTTTAGTACAGTACTTTGGTAAACATATTTATCTTCCACCACTGCAAAAAAATGTTAATTATCCTCAAGTATGACATCATGTGCCCAATGTGAGAAATCTGTATTAGTAATCAGGAACAAATAGAAGATGGTTAATGGAATATTTCTTTAAACATGCATCTACTGCATCTGCACATAACTGTATTTTCTTTTCTACTGTGTCCAACTCAGGTAGCTTTTGATAGTTTAAGATGAGCTATTTCAATTTATGAAAATGGATGAAATGAGTGTTGAATGCTCTTAATTGCACTGAGGGGAGGGGGATGCGATGAAAAGATGAGGTAAAAGCTTTTTGTAATGTCCAAGGTTTTGGATGACCGGGTATCACTCATCAGTTGGAGCACACAGTGGAAAATCCTCCTCAGGGTTAGTGAAAGTGGTATCATTGATCACACAGCTGTAGGTCAGATATGTAAACTTTGTGCTAAGATGACAAATTTAGAGTTTTGTTTATAAAAAAAAATGGCTGGTGTAATTAATTTGATTACAGATCTTAGGTGGCTGACATAAATAGTAAGTGTGTGTTTACTGTATTTGAGGGGGTGTTGAGAACTTGAATTACACGATTTCTGCAGTGTGATTGTGAAAAGGGAAATGTCACTGACAGTTCAGACCGTAGTTATACAATAAACCGACCCCTACATGAAGCTAAAAACTTTGAACAGAAGAAGTTTCAGTTCATTCCTATAAGCTATATGAGGCATAGGTGTCATTTACACTGGGGACACGTCCCCATCCCTTTTTGAAATGGCTCATTTTGTCCCCATCACCTTTTGAAAGTATTTGTTAAAATAGTTCTGATAAATTGCTTGTAACAAGAAATGTTAAATAACAAATGAGAATGTTTTGAGAAAGGTTTATTTGCACAATAAGAAACATGCAATGCAATTTAAATATATATAATAAGTTCCTGATTAGGACATTATATTACATTATATTTTTATATTTTGTATTGTCACCTCACACCTGAATTTTGTGTTTCCATTTATATATATATATATGACATTTCAACCACGAATTGGTCTGGAAAATGTGTCCAGAATGCAGGAAATTAAGTGTCTAAGGCTAAATCTGGACCTGGGACCCCCAGACCCCCCAAATCATACATCACAGTAGTGAAAATTTATTCACGTTTCGGGAGCAAGAGTTTCACTGCACCCCTTAAATGTCCCCACCACTTTTAAGCACAAAGTTTGGCAACAAAGCCAGCATCTGATTTTATCCTCCAGCCATAACAAATTCAAGGATGTTGTTGTGTTTCAGAAAGAGTGCTGCCTGTGAATCTGACAGAAAGCTGTCAATGAACCAGAGTTTAGATGTTTGAAACAGAGGATTTAATTGCAGCACATATTCGCAGCGTACGCTGTTACTGTGAGTTTGTATTATTAGTGTGATGAGGAAAACTGGGTACACTTTAACGCATTTGATCACTTTTTTAAAGAATCTCTTGATCCTGTATAAAGTCTGTTTCAGAAAATGTCTTCACTTTTTTACTGCTAATTTTTTATGAACTGTAACCAAACGGTGCCTAAACATTTTTTTGAACATGAGCTGGTCATAATTAAAGTGTTGAGTATTTCAGGTTGTCACCTCAGTGTGGAGGCAAGTGAGAGGAAACTCTTCTCTGTGTGTCCTCTTTGAAAAGACTGCAGTGTGACCGATTGAGCTCTGTAGAGCTTCACTGAACTCTGACGTTATGAGTGCATGTTGAATTCATCAGGAGGAGGAAGCATTCCTTGGTGAGTACAATTTAAAATAGTTTAAAAATGTGCACCTCTCCTATTTATACCTTCAGTGTTTTATATTGATGATGTAAACTTGCATTTGATTTGTGCTTGAATAAAGACTTGAAACACATTCTGACATTGTGTCTTTATTTTATTTTTTTCCTGCTTCGGTGAAAATGTGTGTTTACAGATTTGGAAATGACAGGATGTATTTGTCTGTCCTGGTTGATAGACCCTCAGTCCTCTATGGGGCAGGGGTGGGATGGACCAGAGAACAGAAGAGGGGGGAATGATACAGTATCAGTATTTAGACCTCATCTGGCTTTCACTGCCTATAAAATGGACTACTACTACAAATGAAGAGAGCACTTTTCAAGCCCTAACTGTGTGCTGAAGTGAACTTGATGTTGTACATTGCAAATGTCAAAGCCTGATGCAGGGAGTGGTTTTATGTTGTATGTAAACTTTATATAAAAAAATGCTGTATATAGGTGCATTTAAAAATATGAATTTTAAACTTTCATATATTATTTAATTACACTAAAGTGAAATATTTTAAGCCTTTTTGTTTTAATCTATGTGATTATAGCTTACAGCTCATGGAAATCAAAAATCCAATATCTCAAAATATTAAAAAATCTCTCAGTCTGGTTCAGTACACACAGCCACAACCATGGGGAGCTGTCCAGAAAAAATCACAGTTGCCGAGTCTAGAGGAAGAGTGGAGAGGCACAGAATCCAAGTTACCCAAGTGATCCATATTTTCAAGAGGAAATTGAGAGACGCCAGACCAACAATACCAACAAGCTGAAGGCCGCTGTCAAAGCAATCTGGGCTTTCTTAACTCCTCAGCAGTGCTATGAGCTGATAGCCTCCATGCCACGCTGCACTGATGCAGTAATTCCTGCAAAAGTAGCTATGACCAAATACTGAGTGCATAAATGAACATACTTTTCAGAAGGTTGACATTTCTGTATTATAATAGTCTAATATTTTGAGATTATAGTTTTTTATTTCCATAAACTGTAAGCCATAATAATCTTTATGTGTAATGAATCTAGATTTTTTTGACTTAAATTGCAGAAAGTAATTAAAAACAAACTTTTCCACAATATTCTATTCTGTTAAATTGCATTTTGGCATCATTTACCACCTGTACTGTAAAATAATGTATTTCAAATGTTAATGTAGTTTGAGGCTTAAGAATTTTTTAATATACAGTTACTTTGGATAAATGATTAACAGGAGTTAGAAACGGTCAATATAAAAGACATTATTTAGCATTTTATATTCCACGATCTCTTAACACATGACACATAACACATTATTTTATTACAGCAGCGTTGACATTTAATGCTGATTTCTGAAGTTTACTTTGAATAAAGAGCTGAGTAAACTTGTTATATTCTTATATTCTTAATTGGTTGACATTAGATTAAAGGTTATTAGGAATAAAATACTCTGCTCTCAGTACGTCTGTAAAGTGGTTTCTTATCAGTTCAGTTGTTGTAAGTGTTGCAGTGAAAAAAGAAGGCAGGCTAGTTTTGACCTCCATACATAAAAACACCACCTGCTCTTGTGAATGAGATCATTGGGTCACTTTGGAAGTAATGAAGTCTGTCTTTGTGTTGGTGGCCTTTCTGGCTGTGTCACGGGGTCTTCTCAGGTAAGATACACAACAAAGTTACTCTTACTCATGATAAAATACGGTGTTTATAAAATAAGGGTGTTTATCACAGTGTCGATACCTACAAAACTTCAAACAGTTTGATCCAGTGGTGAAATTCAGAGTCACTCTCTTCTTACATCTGACACGTAATTAGGCATGTGTGCACGAAGCAGGTTTTGAATTTCAGTGGTCACATTGTCACCCTACTACCGGAGAGCGACCAGAATTGCCAGTATGTTTTTTGCTCAGTGCTCTGAAAATTTGTGTTGTAGGATGTATTAAATATCGAAACTAAGGGACCTCAAGCAGTTCTTTTCAGATGCTTCCTGAACAATAACACTTTTTATAAGAGAACAACACATCAAGCAGTCAGCTGTTAGAGTAGGTTGTCCACACCTCTGCAGTGTTTACGAGGTGCTAATGGGGCCGGTTTGTCTGTTCAGGATTCCCCTGATGAGAGGGAAGTCTGCCAGGCAGCTGCTGGAGGAGAGAGGCCTGTTTGAAGAGTACAGGAGGAGGTTTCCATACGACCCTGCAGCAAAGTTTCTCCCCAGGAACGAGCAGAGTGCAGTGCCCATGACCTTTGACCCAGATGTGAGTAGCATACAGCCACTGCATACTCTGCCCTGTGCAATACATCCTCTAACTAAGTGATCTTATTTTGGACAAAGATAACATACTATGGAGAGATTGGCGTTGGGTCTCCACTTCAGGTCTTTAAGGTTCTCTTTGACACTGGCTCCTCTGACCTGTGGGTTCCCTCCTTCAGTTGCACCAGCTCTTCTTGCGGTGAGTATAATAGTAACGTAGTGCTGATCCAGCACATGTAACAGGCCACCAATCTATTTATTATTTCTTTTTCAACCAAAAATGCTAAACATTTGCTGGTTCCAGCTTATTGAATACAAGGATTTGAGGCTTCCTTTGTCATAGATTATTGTAAAGTTTATATGTCCTGGTTTTAGACTGTTGGTCGGATATAAACAAGCAAATTTGAATATGTCACTTTCTCTCTGGGAAATTATAAAAAACAATTTTTTGGAAAATTACAACATTCCTGAGAGTATGTGCATATTCGTATGTAACAAAGGGTGTCTTTGAATATGAAGCAAAAATTAACAAAATGTACTCTCCTCTGCTGCTTTACCTCTCTCTTTGTCTGAAACTAGACGATCACGCAAAGTTCTACAGCTCAGCATCCTCCACTTTTCAGGCCGGCACAAAGCCTTTTACATCGGCTATGACAGTGGATTTGTAGCAGGGAGTACTGGATATGATAATATAAAGGTGAGGACAACATTTATTTTGTATTCTTGACCAGCGGCTGACCAGTCGTGAAAAGTGCTTTTACTCAAGTACTGTACTACAGTACAATTTTGATGTACTTATACTTAACTTAATTCCATTTCATGCAATGTTATACTTCTACTCCACTCAGAACTCAGAGAGAAATGTTAATTTTAATTCTTTTTACTTCACTGCACATTTAAATGTCTATGAGTTTTTATGAGGTATCCTAAACTTCTCGAACGGTTTCTTCAAAGTAACTAAAGTAAAGTGACAAAAATGCAAAGATTAGACAAAAGTACCAAAAAAAATAAGTACACAGCTGTTTATCAGAACTTTTTCTTCTTTCCTCTCTGATCAATCATCTCATGACCCCTCAGATTTATCTTGCAATCCTTCAGAGTGGGCTGACCCTTATGTTGGGAACCACTGGACTGAAGTACCAACTTTTCATAGTTGTGGTTAAATGGTTAAAACTTGCTCCACCTCGGCCGCTACTTATGCGCTGATGTATTAGTAAGCATGTTAAGTCTGGGAGGAAGAGATTACTCTTATTACACTGGAAGCATACACTGGAAGCATACACTGGATCCCCCTGTTTCGCACCACTAACTTTTGGAACGTCCTAATACAAAGGTACTTTCCTATTTTTCAATAGATTTAAATGTCCACTTTGTGTCTTAAACATTGCAGCCACTTCATAATTGACAATTTCTGGAGGTCTTCTTCTATTCATCACCTATGGTCTTTGTAATCAATGCATTTCTGTTGATGCTTCCTTTATTTTTATGTTGCAGCATCAACATCAATGGGAACACCGTTGCGTGCTCTGCAGGTTGTGAAGCAATAGTGGACTCTGGTGCTTCTGAAATCAATGGTTGGTTGGGAGCCTCTTCAGATCAGTATGGTGATGTTAGTGTTTTATTTTTAGTAAGTATAATGTTAAATGCCGTTTAAAAAAAGGCTGTTGGCTCTGTTGCAGGCTGTTGTGAGCTGCAGCAACACAAATCTCCTGCCAGACATTGTGTTCAACATCAGTGGCTACAGCTTCGCTCTCTCTCTATCAGCCTATGTCATGAAGGTTTGTGTTTCAAGCTCAGAGTGATGTATGGTGCTACTTTTTAAGGCATACTTAAAGAATTAAAAGTTGTAAGTAATGGCTTTATCAATGATAATAAATCCTTTATTAAGCCATAAATCCTTCAAGCCATTGTTAGAGCAATGTTTGCTTTATAGAGCATGAATGATTCATTAATATGGACAAGTGTTGAGGGCTGAAGAAGCTTCAGAGAGAACCAAGTCCAGCTGCCTTTGATTCAACCCTCCTTGGATATTAACATGGCAACGTTTGGGTTGTGGAAATGATTTTGGGTAATGTATATCCTCCACCAGTATAACTTCGTCTTTTTAGCTCTTTAATTCATCAGGACGACCCCTACAATGAACAGTCCAACCTTCTAAAAAGCTTATGAATTAAAAAGTTAGCTAAAAGACAAATACCAGCCCAAAAGATTTTTCTCAACCTGACAACCCAAATGTTGTCTTTGGAAATGCTTTGAATGATTTATGGCTTAATAAATAAAAATCTGAATCAACTTCAAGTACATGCACGCATACTGACACATACTCGAAGCTGATTCTGATCAGTATCAGAAAATCAGTAGATCTCAACATGCAGTGCAGAGAACAATGTTGCAGGATAATAATGATACAGACACAGATGAACAGAAATGTCAACCTAAACAAATATAAGCAAATGTAAACATACAGGAGGTATAGCTTTTACACACAGGCAAGTAACACCTGTATAAAATGTCAAGATGAATACAACAGTCCTGCAATAAATACTACCTTCATGAAGGTTCAAATCTAATAATAAATAATAACTTGAATAATAATCCGTTTTGTATTATGTGACAATGACAGGTGTTTATATTTTTTCATATTGTTACTCACCATTTGTATCATTGAGGCTAGGCTAAATAGAAAACTACATCCTCCAAAAGGACACAGTTGAATAACCAGCCTCTCTAAAACAGCCTCAACACAAACTGAAAGCTTCATGCATGGAGGATTTATTGCAGGACTGTTGTATTTGACTGCATTAGTTTTAGGTGTACATAATAAACTGGCAACTGAGTGGATGTACACGGTAGTGCAAAGAATGCTGGAACAAATGAAGCTTACTTTATTTACAGAGGTGGTTGTATGTGCATATACTGAGAGTATTATTTAAAATGATTTATAAATTATTTCAATCTGGAAATGACTTATTAAGCATTAATAGGCATTAGCTGCAACATATAAACTCTCAGTGTATGCCATATTAGAAAGTGGTTCCAAAAAGTAAGTCAGACAATCACCTCTGAGGTGAGTAAGTTATTCGGTCATGCTGTCTGTCCTCTCTCCTCAGTCTGCCTCTGGGTGCAGAACAGGGTTTGCACCTGGAACGTGGATCCTGGGTGAGGTCTTCATGCGGCAGTTCTACATGGCCTTTGACGTCAGCAACAACAGGGTGGGCTTTGCTCAGGCTGTGTGAATACATGCGGAGAACTGGGTCAGTTTTAAATGATAGTAGCATGAGATATTTAGAAAGTAATTTACTTCATTTCGACTAAAATAAACATTGCTCTTCAGACCTTGAAGACAGCACATCTTTGTTGTAAAAAAGGAATTCAAATGCCTGGTATGTCTTCCTAGAATATATACACTCACCTAAAGGATTATTAGGAACACCTGTTCAATTTCTCATTAATGCAATTATCTAATCAACCAATCACATGGCAGTTGCTTCAATGCATTTAGGGGTGTGGTCCTGGTCAAGACAATCTCCTGAACTCCAAACTGAATGTCAGAATGGGAAAGAAAGGTGATTTAAGCAATTTTTAGCGTGGCATGGTTGTTGGTGCCAGACGGGCCGGTCTGAGTATTTCACAATCTGCTCAGTTACTTGGATTTTCATGCACAACCATTTCTAGGGTTTACAAAGAATGGTGTGAAAAGGGAAAAACATCCAGTATGCGGCAGTCCTGTGGGCGAAAATGCCTTGTTGATGCTAGAGGTCAGAGGAGAATGGGCCGACTGATTCAAGCTGATAGAAGAGCAACTTTGACTGAAATAACCACTCGTTACAACCGAGGTATGCAGCAAAGCATTTGTGAAGCCACAACACGCACAACCTTGAGGCGGATGGGCTACAACAGCAGAAGACCCCACCGGGTACCACTCATCTCCACTACAAATAGGAAAAAGAGGCTACAATTTGCAAGAGCTCACCAAAATTGGACAGTTGAAGACTGGAAAAATGTTGCCTGGTCTGATGAGTCTCGATTTCTGTTGAGACATTCAGATGGTAGAGTCAGAATTTGGCGTAAACAGAATGAGAACATGGATCCATCATGCCTTGTTACCACTGTGCAGGCTGGTGGTGGTGGTGTAATGGTGTGGGGGATGTTTTCTTGGCACGCTTTGGGCCCCTTAGTGCCAATTGGGCATCGTTTAAATGCCACGGCCTACCTGAGCATTGTTTCTGACCATGTCCATCCCTTTATGGCCACCATGTACCCATCCTCTGATGGCTACTTCCAGCAGGATAATGCACCATGTCACAAAGCTCGAATCATTTCAAACTGGTTTCTTGAACATGACAATGAGTTCACTGTACTAAAATGGCCCCCACAGTCACCAGATCTCAACCCAATAGAGCATCTTTGGGATGTGGTGGAACGGGAGCTTCGTGCCCTGGATGTGCATCCCACAAATCTCCAACTGCAAGATGCTATCCTATCAATATGGGCCAACATTTCTAAAGAATGCTCTCAGCACCTTGTTGAATCAATGCCACGTAGAATTAAGTAGTTCTGAAGGCGAAAGGGGGTCAAACACAGTATTAGTATGGTGTTCCTAATATTCCTTTAGGTGAGTGTACTGTAAAGGTGAAAATCAACCCAAATGTTTTACTCTGATACGGATATGTGTTGTGGGGGCCACTAGGTGGCAGAGGAGTCACTGAGCTGCACATTCAGTCACTTCACCATTCATGTGATTCTCCTGGGAGGGGCTTGAGGAGTGGATGAGTCATCTTACTTAGAATTCAGTCTCTAAAACACAGAACTAAATGCCAGTCATTCATTGTCAACAGGCGCTGGCTTACACTCATGCCATCTGTGTCAGTGAGCTGAGATTTTCTTTAGGCTGCTGCATTTGTTCTAATTATAATCTGTGATTTAATATCTAACAGGGGTGCGTCATTCAGCTCTTTTCCATTTAAACGCGCATCGGCACACAGATGATCCATCATTAACCCTGTCATACCTTCTATGAACACACTTTATTCCATTTAACCTTGTAGTAATTAAAGACTACTCTGAATTTAATAATGGTTAAGTCTAGTTACACACAGTAACTCGGCTGGTAAATATGGTAACAGGAGACAGCAGCAAATGAAGCAGGGAGCATGGACATCCCTGCAGACCTCTTCAATCATTCATCCTGCAGAGGGGTTGCAGGACAGCAGGTGAGGTTTCACACTGCAGCATCTGTCAGACAGATGGACCAACATCTATACAAAACATTAACTCCTTTAAACAATGTCACATGAAGAAATGGAGGCAGCATGTTACACGCAGTGATTATGCTACACATAACTACACAACATCAAGATAAAGGAAGTTTTTCCATGCCTCTGTCGCCTAGTGCTTGCTCTTGGTGGGAATTGTTGGGCTTCTGTAAATAACATCATAGAGTACGGTCTAGACCTGCTCTTTTATGAAAAGCGCTGTGAGATAACTGTTGTTGTGATTTGGCACTATATAAATAAAACTGAATTGAAATTGAATAACATTTTTTAACTGAGGCTTAAATTATCTGAGGCCAAAATATAACCCTGATCAAAGTGAGTGTTCTGTCCTAGACAGAAACAGGCAGAGGAGAGTAAATACAGGCCAGAGTGCTTATTCTGCTCAAGGAGATCCTGTGATCAACCCAAATAAGGCTGAAAAGCCGGCAACACCGAATGTTGCCAGAACAAAGTAAGTCTGAGGGATAGGTGCAATAAATACATCTCCCTGGGTGAACAGTTTCTGCTCCAGTGAGCTGTGTGGTCTGCCATTTCACCCTCAAGTGAACAAGGCTGTCATTAGTGTAATACACTGTGGAGCTCCCATGCGAACATGCCCGACGAAAGCCTGAGCTTTGCAGACAGACATCCAGATCAGGTCATCATCATATTTGTTCTATCACATCTAGAGCACTCTGGAGTTAAAGAAAAAGTTCGAGAATTTGGGGAAATACGCTTAGTGACTTTCTAGTTGAGAGTTAGATAAGAATATCAATGTCCTTAAAACTGTTGGCCTCTTGCTTAGTCCAGTGTCACTTGGACTACTCCTCATAGCTCATGGTACTGGGGCCTTAACAAAGGCTTGAAACAGATACAATGTAAGTGAGTTTTGGAGGTACTGGTAGGCAGATTTTATCAGCTTCTGATGGAGCCAGGCTAGCTGTTTTCGGTCTTTATGCTAAGCTAAGCTAACCAGTTGTTGGTCATAGCTTCATTTTTAACATACAGACATGTAAGTGGGATCAATCTTCTCATTTTATTCCCTGCAAGAAAGAAAATTATTTCCAAAAATGTCAAACTATTCCTTTATCTTTATTTTTTTTAAATGTGTGTTACTGCAGCTGTTTGACAGATTCAGTGCGTTCATCTTACAGGAATATAGTGACAGAACATGATCTTGTTGTCATATGTTTAGTTTATGAAATACAGGATGGTACAATATTACACGGTATGATACAGCAAATAATAAAATACAATAATTCCTACAGGATTGCATATACTAAAATATAGGTTTGTGGCTTCACACAGAAATACAGTTGGTAACCTAAACATTCTGATCACAACAAACTGTAAACACTAAACAGATTATTCATTCTTAGCATGTAACTCAGTCTTTGGTTATAAGTACCTTTTAGAGGTAAACAGAGATATGTACAGCATTAGCATACAGTAAATATGTGCCCCTTTTCAATTAAGATGTAGCTACATTATAATGCTATTAGACCACATTAGACTGCATTAGACTCACAATGTCAGGACTATCTTCAGTGCTGTAATTACCATAGAGACATTTAATTAAGGTGTTGATTCGCATAAATGATATTGAAAAAGCACCATTAGAAGTGAAAGTATACAAATGATAGTTCTTTCAAAAAGATATTATATAATACTTAATAAATATTGCTGCATCTCTAATTAGGGAATTTTATTTTGCTGTTAATTTTCTTCACAGTTACAGTGTGTGATCTGTATCCCCCTGAATTTATTAAATGGTTAAATTTCAGCTATTTAAGGTAAGTTAAAAAAAAAGTATTTTTATAAACTATCTTCCATCACAATCACTCATCAGCAACAGACAAGTTTGTGAAAACATCATTTTCCCAGGACTCTGTCCCCTGTTTTTTTTTAAATTTCCTGATTTTTTTCCACGTGTGTGCATACACGATGGACAACATATTTTGATGTGAGCTTCTAAAACCAACAATTAAAAGGCATTTTAGTAATGTAACTAAAATTAAGATATGTTTGAAAATTGCTACTTGTATGTTTATGTTTCAGCTCTGTGAGGCAGCCTGCGTGTTGGCTGCACTACTCGCTGCTATTTCTGACTGTGTTTATGAGGCTGCTGGCTGGTTGATTTGTTCAGGGTTGGGCACTAATGCCCAGAAGCATTCAGTAGATGATATTCACTCTCACTTGTTTCCTCTGGGCGATGCTTCCTGCCAGCTATTAACTGTCCAATATAGCAGGATGTACTTTTATGTTACCAGTCTGAATCTCACGTTGAACATATAATTATAACTGCATCATAACAACACATTAGGTTTATTTTTGGAATTTGAACTCACTGTCATGTATCCAGTCTGTCTGATCTAGAAATGGCATTATAGTCATTTGTGAACATGATTAACCCTTTTTTAAACAGTTCAAACTGAAGAACTGAGGCAGAAATCTGCCTTCAGGAGACAAGGTCTGCAGCAGCTGCACTGCCAGTGGACAGCTGAGTCACTTTGTTGACTTTACGCTTTAAATGAGCTTCAGCTTATTACAATGCTTATATTTTTTCTGGACCAGAAACTGTGATAACTCTGCAGACCCAACAGCTCACTTAATATGTGATCTGAAACAAGCTTCCTCTTTAAAACGAGGAAATGCACATCAGGCCATAAAATGGTTAGAATGAGCAGATGAGCCCCGCGACCCGACCCTGGATAAGCGAATGAAGATGGATGGATGGATGAGATGAGCAGATGAGGAGATCGAAATCTTTCTGTAACAATCACAGACTAATTATTCTGTACTACTGGATGTTATATATGTTACAAGATGTGCTTTTTAAGTTCAATATTTTTTGCAGTGTCACCTGGAAAGTATGATGCCATGAAATCACTTTGTAAAATTACTGGCTCATCTTAAATCAATATTTCATGTCCATTTGTCTGTTAATCGTCAATAGTTGTATTTATATTGATGTAAACACTTCAAACATATCAGTTTCAGTAAAATCTGCAGTGTCTATGTGGTCAGTGAGTAACTGCCACAACACTGGTTGTGGTCTGGTTTATCTGAAAACCTTTTGTTATCATGTATTTCTTGTTATAAAGTAAAAGAAAAATCAAATTATGGTTATGAGTAAACTGCAGTACAAAATGCACCACACAAAGTTCCAAAATGACTCAAAGTAGACCTGCATACAAGAAATTGTAAAAGTATTTAACAAAAGGTTGGTTACTGCAAACACACATAGTAATTGAGCATTAAATCACACTCAAATCGAAAATAATCTAAATACATAAACTTGCATAAGAGTAGTCCTTACAGTATCATGTCCTGTGAAGGCCAACAGAACTGCACAGGAATGTAAAACATTAAGCATTAATATTAAACATCTCACAGTATTAATTAAGTGAGCTCTGCAAGCTCTGCATAAAAATGAGCTTCTCTTTCAAGCTGCAGCGTCTGTCCAACATCTTTAAAACTTCTAATCTTTGTAGTACTGTGATCCCTGGTGGATAAAAGAAGCCTGCTAAGTTGAGGAACAACATCAAAAAAACATTCTGTTTATCTCTGAGTAATTAGTGCTGTGGGTTTGTGTTTTCAAATATTTTCTAAAGGGACTGCATAGCAATTTCTTGCAGGGCCAGCCAATAATTTGCAGTTAAAGTGACACTATTGAAAATAATAGAAGCACTGATTGTATTTTTTAAAGACAATTTGCTTTAAGCAATAGAAATAACAACTTCAGTCCTGTATGAGAACTGAGATAACGGCATTTTAAATTATTTAAACCACATTTCTAGGCATTATTAGGATGTTTTGGGGTGTTTTTAATTTCTTTTTATCAAGACATTGCACTGATCATTTATTTTCTAGCAGCAGTAAATGCTACTGCAGCAGTGCCACCAGCTGTGAGAGCCAACTAAAGCTTTAACCTTGTTTGGAAGATGCTAACCTTTGCACACATTCAAAGCACACAAATCTCAGCCACAAGGATTGAGCCATCCCTGTCTCACCCTGCAGGCTGCGCCACTGAATTTTACAACACCATGGGGGTATCAGAGCACGCAGAGCTGACAGACTCTGCGTCAGACCTCCTTCTCTCGCTGTTGTCCCCCTGCCACTCCTCGTCTTCCTCGCCGATTGGGTTCAACCTCCCGTTCTGCTCCACCTGGTCCTTATGTTCCAGGAAGGCCACATGTTTGTAGGGGAAGCCGCCGCCCTCCACTCTTTCTTGACCTGTCTCCTCATGTGCCTGAGAGATGCTAACAGTTGAAGAGTGGAGGCTGTCTCCTGGGTCGCTTTTCTCTGGGCCCTGACCTGGGCAACAAGCGCAGCGGCAGGGTGTGAGATAGAGGTAGATGAGAACCATCACGACACTGACCATACATGCTATGAGGGTGGTGTAAGCTGTTTTTAGGTTCTCCAGTCCGCTCTTAGAGGTGGAATTAAACACTACCACAGTTACATACAGTGTCTCATTGACGGAGTTGCTGGTAGCGTAGCAGGTGTAGACCCCTGAATCCTCTGCCTTCAGGGGCCCAATCTGGAGGCTGCCATCAGGACGCATCGCGGCAGTCTTGTGTGCTGAAGATACTGGGATGTCTCCAGGCAGCGCCCAGCTCTTCACCAAGTCCTTCTGCTTGGTGTCACAGTCCAGGACCAGGAACTGTTCCAGATAGGCTTCTTCATCCTTAATTCTGAACTTGCTGCAGTTCAAATAGACCTTATCCAGATCCAGCAAAGCCAATTTCTCCTTCTGCAGGCCTGGTAACACACAAGTGTGGCTGCCCTTGAAGTCAGTGACAGAGCTGAGCTCCTTCAGGTGCCAGTGTGCCACCACGTTATACAGCTCACAGCTGCAGGGCAGAGGGTTGTTGTGGAAGTACAGGCCATTCTTGATCCAGGCGGGCAGAACCTGAAGCTCATGCAGAGGCAGGGTTTTGATTCGGTTGGACGACACATCAAGCAGTCTTAAAGTTTTCAGCCGGCTCTGCTCCTTTACCAGCTCCAAGGGGAAGCGTGAGATCTGGTTCTGGCTCAGGTAGAGCCTCTGCAGGCTGATGAGGCCAGAGAAGGCAGAGCGATCTATCTGAGAGATGCGGTTGTTATAAAGCAGCAGCACCTCCAGGTGCTCCAGTGGCTCAAAAATGACCTCGTCCAGCAGGCGCAGGCCATTGGAGGAAAGGTCCAGGTAACGAAGCTTTGTCACATACACAAATGCCTCAGAGGAGAGAAAGGTGAGGCTGTTGTGGCTGAGCAGCAGACTGTGTAGTCTGCTGAGCTTGTTGGG
Organism: Micropterus salmoides; assembly: GCF_014851395.1. Classification (NCBI taxonomy): domain Eukaryota; kingdom Metazoa; phylum Chordata; class Actinopteri; order Centrarchiformes; family Centrarchidae; genus Micropterus; species Micropterus salmoides. The sequence continues at coordinate 22,146,680 of NW_024043372.1, forward strand.
GGTCCACTCAGCAAGTAGCTTGGTGATTAAGTTGAAGCTGAGGTCCAGAACAGCTGTATATTGTGGAAGAGCAGTGGGAACATAGGTTAGATTCATTTTGGAACAGCTGATGATGTTGCTGGCGCACACACAGGTCTTGTGGCAGTCCAGAGGGCTTCCCATAAACTGTGCACTAACTCTCACTGTTGGCAACAATAAAGCCAGAGGTAGAACTGTAATAAAGCTCCTTCTTTTGAACACTGCTCCAGTGGCACAGTGGGAAGTCCAGAGTGACCCCCCCATCATGTCAGGATTATAAACTGTAGGAGTCTGGGTGTCTATTAGTCTTTACAGTGGAGAGATGAAGCTGTAAAGACAATAAGATCAATAAATTAGCGCTGTTTTACTGAAGATTCAAGTGAAAGATGTGATGTCATTCCTTTATATGTGGTGATAATGACGACATTAATGCTCAATGCAGCAGCCCGGTCAAGAGGTGGTCAAAAAGGGTGCTCAGCAAAAAAAAAAAAAAAAAAAAAATCATCTTACACCATCAATTAATTAGCGAATAACAAAACATTCTGTAAGACCCTAACAAACATTATCATGCTGTTGTTTGTTTCTTCCCATCATCAAATCTCCTCTCTGTGTCACAGACATTTGTTCCCGACAGGCACAAGTGTCCCGCCCGCTATAGTGCTTTACCTTGTGTCGGTTTCTTAACATCCGAGGAGAAAAAGGAGAGACTCAACAACAGTCCAGTCTTGGAGATGATCCGCTACAGGACAGTCTCACCCTGTTCATCACAGCAGCGGCGATCAGCGGTCCCTCTTCTGACTGTCATCGGGACATAGAGAATAACCGGAGAAGCCTGTTTGCGGTCTTTACTGATGAGGAAATGCAACCATCTGATAGTTGATCTGAACTGAGGAGGGGCGCATGCAGCAGACCGGGGGGGTGTCGCCCCCCTCCCGCCTTTCGCCTTCTCTTCTTCCTTTTTACACACATGACTGTTTTAAACACTAAAGAGGTGAAGTGTCCAACATTATACTTCATCCTCAGCATCCTTCAAGAAGGCTTTTAAGCTGTTAAAGATTAGACTAGTAAGCTTGCAGCCAACATCAAATGTTGTGTCTGAAATGTGCTACAGCATTTAAACTATTTTACTGTTTATTAAACATGTTGCATGTTGGCATGCAGCGTGGTAAACATGTAGCCAATGAATTGTCTTTGAGATGCCGACGAGCTTCAACCCTGCAGCAGGGGGATTGCTGGCTGCTTTTGTCTTTCCCCTCCTCGCTGTTCATTAGTTTATTATGTTGGCCCTTATCATTTTTCCTAAAACAAACGGGGTCCTCGGGGATGTGATGGTGTAATTTTTCTTCCCTTTAAGGACGCATTAACTAGCAGTGGCTCAATCAGTACAGTGACGTCTTTAATGATGAAGCAGTTCCTACTTGGTCATCTTATTACCGTGGTGAAGGACAGGGCAAACACTCACTGTGTGTGGGAGCTGCAGCTGCAGCACTCCTTAGCACAGGAAGGGATGTGCATGCAGCAGTGCCTTAAGGATCAACATGGGGAGCTCAGAGCAGCAACAGCTTAGAGTCCTGTTCTCTGAACAGGATGAATCACCTTTTACACATCATTACCTCATTACATTATGTTATTGAGATTTAAACATGAGGCATGGTTACTTTAGGAATCATGGCCACATTAACCTGTTAGGGGTTAGAGGCCTCTGTTAACCGCTTGTTCCTCCTACTTTCAGTGCAACATGTACAGTTTTCCAATGTATTATAACCACCTGGCCCTGGATTTGCAATTTGATTTGACAAGTTATTTTGTGAATATGCAACATACAGTATAAGCACAAAAACTGAAACACGGTGGCCACTTCCGGGTAATGGAAACAAGTTGTGATCAGAATATTCACGTATCACCATCTTTTAAGTTGAGATATCAAACTTGTTTGCAAACAGTTGCTTATTTAGACATCTGGCAGTTATAGAGCAACATTTTCCTTCATTAATTTATGTTTGTATATATTCATTTACATATGTCTGTTCACTCTCTTATATCTCTGTTTTGGTCTCCACCAACTCCTTAAGAAAAATCTGGTTTTGTTCTATGATTTTGTTGCTAAATGCTCCCCTATGTTCACTAGCTAGTTGCTAGTTTGGAGTTCTGGGGTCCCATGCAGGGCAGGTGCCAGCTTTGCCCGGTTGGTAAGCCGACCTTGTTAGCAATGCAATGTTATTTACACCAGGAGCCTTGGGTTATAGCTTAGATTTGAGACATAATCCAGTGCGTGCACATTAATGCATCTGTATTGACTACACCTATTGTATTGTTGGCAGTTTGGATAATGTATAAACAGTATGGAAGACTCATTCACACACTCAAAACACATCAGGTTATGTTGAAGGTAGTTTATTTGGTTCATGTTGAGGGTTATATCTGGCATCAAGTGGACAACGCAGGAAAATTAGCAGACAGAACATAAGCAAAAGGCAGGTAAGAGGACACTCACTGAGGGCAATTATAGACATTGACAGCATAGACAGCTGCAGGGCAGGGACCATGGAGACAGGGTCTAAAGCTGAAGAAGGTGAAAGGGCAACGATGCAGATGTCAACATGACAGATGACCATCCATCTCATGTATAGCTGCACATTAAATGCCTTGTTATCAATCTTCTTAGCACAAGGTCACCTCATGCAGAAACCCTCACATGAAACGTGATGAAACAATCCACATGTCTGGTTGCTATGGGGGCCAAGGGTTGGAGTTGAGGGTGGAGCAAGTACACAATGGAGTACCATGCATAAAAGGACTGTCATGTAATGTGTGATGGAATCATTTGGAAGGAGATATGAACAACTGTGTGTGGAGAGAGGAGAGGCACATTACCTGGAGTTTGCAGACAACATGAAATATTGTGTGATTTGAATCAATGTAAACAATATAAACAATATAAACGGGCCAGTTCACGTCCTATAACATTAATTAACACGGGCTGTCAGTAAGTAACAGTGCCAAAAGGCAGCAGCGTGATTACCGAAGGGAAGTTGTGACGTCACCTGGGAGCAAAAGGTTGACATGCAACACTCGATGTTGATAATGAGAAAAGCTCAATCAGATATCTGCTCAAATAAACTCATACAAATTAGAAATCGACTAAAACCTTTTTGAATGTCCCCGTGGAAAATGCTGTACATCGATCAACTCTAGAGTGCTGTAACTTGAGGAGTATTATCTGACATTATCATCATTAATCTTTTTGCCAAATGTCTGTAGGGATCCATGCTTACATCCTCTCGCTAATTGGTTTGTATTATGTTGTGAACTTACGAGTGGAGTTAGAAGAAATGGAGAGGACACGTTTTCATTCAGGGCTGTTATTGATACCTGTATCCTAAACACTGTTACAGTGTGAGTTTCCATTAATTTAATTTATATGTATTTTCATGTGCCGCCCCACTTCAGGGTCAGAACCCACCTGATCTTGTGCTGGAGCTGCTGAAGATGATGGGAATGTGTGAAGCATGCTATATTGTGAAAAAGGATAATTCATTCAGAGTTGAAAAGTGAAACATCAAGCTCTCACTCCACTCTACAGGACCACATGTTCCCACTTTCCTGTGAATCTGGTGTTTCTCCAACATGTCAGTTGTTCATGAAATATAAACAGCCTTGTTTTAAACTTTATGTCACTAAACCTTTAGGTAATTCAATACATTTGAGTGTTGTTTTATTCTACGACATAGAAGAACTGTCTGAACACACAAAAGAACATTTCCATCAAAATAATTTATTTGAAAACCTAAAATGCTTTTCACTAGATGACAACAATATACACAACATGATTATTTGAGGTCCAGTGAGATATGGAGCTGTGTTGCTGAGACCGAGCTGTGCAGGCGCAACGCATCTGCACAGCTCCACTGTATAATAATGTGACATGGATCTCAGCAGCAGTAATTACCCGTCATTAGCCGAATGTTTTTAGTGTTAGGACACGGAGATACACGTGCAAGAGACACTCACACACACACACACACACACACACAAAAAAACAAGCGCATTATCCTACTTGTGTTCTACATCATTGTTGCCATGATGCAAGGAACGTTGCCTGGTGGCCTTTTTCTTCTGTTAAAAATGAAAAGTATAAGCTCAAATAGCAACAAATAGTCAATAAATCCCACGAGAAGATGAATGCCAACAGTAAATTCATCCTACATGTATTGTCTGTGTATCCAAGGCCTGTTATAGCATATTCCTCTGTGCCATAGAGCTTTATTGTTGTCCAGAAACTATTAATAATACATCACTGAGCCACATAGTTGCACTTGGTGTCATCTTTCTTCATTACTATAAACACACACACTGTAGTTGATCCTATATACAACCTTCTACTGCTGTATACACTCACTAGCTCACCACATGTGTACTAATCTGCGTCTGAAAATAGTCCCCAACAAATACACTATTTGCTCCTGTTTGAGTAATGTTAGCTAAAAACTGTGTCCAGCTGTTTTAGAAAATTAGTGAGCCTTTTTAAAAACAAGTATCTTTGTGACTAGCTTTTAAAGATTTATGTCTTCAGCTGGAACCAATGGGCTTGAGGCTAAGAGCCATAGACAGGCTGGTGAAGTTGGGAAGCGCTGAGAGATGATTCATGCTGGTTTAAGTCATTTCATGGGAGTTGTTGACTACAACAAAAAATAGGGTTATCCTTTAAATTCACAAAGACAGTACTCACAAAGGACAACCCCAATGCTGCTTTTCATTGTATTCCACAGGTTGATCACAGGTTGTTTTGGACTTCAGGGTTTGTCATCCTCTTTTAAATGTAACAACGAATAAAATGATGATATATTAAAACAATAACAAGCATGAGCATTTAGGACTTTTTTTTTCATTTAGCAATCATTGTATTGCCTTAAGAAAGATGATTTAGGTATTTTTGGAGATGTGTACCATGCTGGTAGATTAATATTAGTTCTTATAATAATTTGAAAGAATAAAGTTACTGAAGCTCTTGCTTAATAATATTGTGAATGTTTACATAGGTTATTGCATATTTCTTCAGTGAAGGATCCATAATAACACTGATATTCCTTCAACACCAGAGAAGGAACACATGAAGCATAGAGACAAGAACATTTATATGGTTTCTTTGTTTTAGAGAAAACAATTGGGTGCTGTATAACCATACAGACACACACACACACACACATATACAAAATATGATCATAGTACGAGCCAACATTAAAATCAAGTGTTTATTGTTGTAAAAATAATTGTTGTTATCAGGAGACTCCCTAGGTGATGTTCCTGTCCTATGTGTCGGTATTGCCTGTTTTTTCACAAGAGTGTGCATGTGCACCATGTGTGCCACACGTGCAGGTGAATTTGTCTTGTTGTTCACTCCCGTGTTCGCCTCTCTCTGCATGGCACTGGTGCACTTTAGTTATGATTAGGTATGTGCATATTTAAATTTGTTTAAATGTGTGTGCGATATCAAAACAGTTCTTAGAGATTTTACTGTAATCTCTGTTGCAGGGGTTGAAGCAGGTGGCCACACACACACACACACACACACACACACACACACACACACGCACACACAGTAAAGTGGACACTGCCACCATCTGGCAGGTTTGCTGAGTTATCTGAAGTAAAACCCAGATCCCCAATTGAACCTTAAAGGTTAAGTTAAATATCAATTCAGGGTTTCATTCAGTTATTTAACCTGTTTCTTGGAACAGACCTCATGCCAGCAATGACTGACAGACTGAGAGAAGAATGCCTAATGGGATTTCTATAAAAAAAATCAAAAGCTATTATTTTTATTAGGCTACATTTAGATGTCTTCCAACATTCATTTTTACTGCTAAAGATGGCAGTCTAATTGCAACAAAAGGTGTCCTAATGCGTTTGTTATTTCATGAAGCAAATAAGAGAGACACTGCTACTATGAGATATGAAATCAGCTTTTACTTTAGAATTTTAGAAACACTAACCGCAAAGCTCTCGCACATTATCAATCACTTGGACTCTTATTTACGATGTTTCCTCAAACTTTTATCAGGTAAAATACTGGTTAAAACAAATTAACCCAATGATGGTGTGACGACTGAAATGTCAGAAATAACAATAATAATAACGTGACAGTGTGCAGGATCTTCTCAATTTCAGGTGGGATTGACGTTACTAGATTTTTAATCAATTGCAGTTGTTGACTTTGAACTTACAGAGGAATCATCATCATACCAAAAACATATCAATTTATTTAATTAACCACGTGCATTTTGCATCATAGCAGGCACCTCCCTCAGACTACTTGAATGTAAACTGATTCCTGAGGAAACTTTCAATGTTTAGCTTTTATTGCTGTTTCTAGAAGCAAAGTGATAAAAACAAAATTTCTATTATGAATGACCCGTAATGTCTGCTATCATCCAGCACAATATTATCCAACATTGTGTATAATTCCTGATGCCAAACAATACTTGAAACTTAGGAATGATAAAGCTATCGAATGTTCATTTGAAGCATAACAGGAATAACCCAACAAGATCTTATTCTGTATCCACACAGTCACTTTGTATTATAGTTGTTCCTCCATCCTGTGTTTGACTGTATGCTGCGTTATAAACCTTCCTCAAGTGTCTCCAAGGCAACATTCATCACTTTACCCTTTATCTCCAGTAACATCACTCCAACACATTTACAAGATATCTGAAAACATGACATGGCAGACACTTGTTAGAGTAGCATGTTAGACATTTGTAAAGACTCTCTCCTTCAGATATGTCAGCTATTTGTGGAGCTTGACTGAACAATGTTTCTGTGCTTTTGCTTTGATGTTGTTAAACACAAAGCTCGTTAATGTTCTCCCATGCCTCGGCACACCCATGCTAAATGTGCATTTGAATACAAGTTGATAGTTTGTGTAGGTTGTAGTAATTATGTTTTGGTAAATGTAATGGCGTGAATTTATTTCTGAGTGCGGCTGATATTTGTGCGTCCATATCTATGGGTAGTTATTATTGGCAGCAGGGTCTCTCTGGGGTTAGTGCAGCGTCCTTTGCTATTTCTGAGTACGAATGTGGAGTCTATTTTCAAGGTTGCCATGGAAACCATTGTATTTGTGGTAGCAGCGATTGGTGCTGCCGGCCAAGATATGCCGGCAAGACTCTGCTATTTTTGTCATGAGTCAACGCCTGATACACACACTAATGCACACACACTCAGGTGTACATGCCTGAATACAGATGAAAACACACAGATACACTCGCACAACATGCAAAACCACACCACATACTTGTGTTAGTCATACATGCTGTTAGAGAGGTTTTATGTGTTACACAAGCATGTGTGTGTTTCACATCTATCCTCAGTGTTACCAGACATACATCTTCACCATGACAACAGTAGTAGCCTAATCGCTGTCCATTAAATCTCTCCACCCAACTGCATCGTGGTCTTTTACGCTCTGCTGTCCAGGCATGGCTGAAGTATCGACAGGAAGAGACACATGATGTTAGTGTGTAATCAGTCAGGTTTAAAAGATCAGCGGTTACTATAATCTTATATAAACATTTAAAATAAGGAATCTGATTACAGGTTGTTTACTACTGTGATGTGTGATATTAGAAGGTGGAAGGTTTTTGGCTTGTCAGACTGTGGACAAAAATGCCATTTTCCAGTCTGAAATGAAGAGTGGCATAGCGAGATGTAGTAGGGCTGCAACTAACATCATAATGTTATGTTTTATTTTCAGTGAATCTGCTGATTAGTTTCTTGATTAGTCAATCAATTGTTTTGTCTGTAATAGTGAAAAATGCCCATCACAATTTCCCTGAGGCTGAAGGTTAAAAATGACTCTTTTTGTCTGACTGACAGTCCAAAATGCAAAGATATTCACTTCCTATCACACAACACAAAGAAAAGCAGAACATTTTAGGAACCTGAGATATTTTGTCATTTTTACTTAAGAAATGACTTGCTGATTCATTTGTTGTTGATAAACTAACCAATCATTGCAGCTCTAATATGCGGTCTTAATAATCTGTAAAATGAAACTTAAATATTAGATTCATTATTATGAGAGTAACAAGTCTCTTTCACTATTGTTCATCCGGGTCTGTCGTTCCTGCTGCACACTAAGTACAATGATATGTGGGCTGAAAGCATGGTATAATATTTTAACCAGAAGACATCAGTTCTCACCAGTGACATTATAATAATAAGACTATTAGTGAACTAGATTAATCAATCAATTCAGGAGAGGCACTGCAAATTAAAACATGCAAACTGATTTCCATGAAATGCAAATGTTGTGTGTATTATAATGGGGAACCTTACAAATACAAATGAAAAACACCTAGGACATCCTAGCAGCTCTATGCTTGCTCCTTCAGTAGAGTAGCCTTACCCATAATAGCCCAGATTTCATTGTTCTCCGCAGACAGAGCACTGAGATGGACCGTATATGCAAAAGATCACTGTGGCAACAGGAGCACCAGTTTGAACGCTGAGGCCTGTCCTAATCAATGCCTCACTGTTTCCATAAATGTTACTGGAGTATTGGAGGGCACTTTGGTGGATGAAATTACCACCTGAATCATTACTGACTTACAAAAATACATAAATTGAGAGAAGGACAAGAAATAACTGAATAGATGTGGGAGTGAGGTATCCTATCCTATTTCTCGAGAGGAAGACCAAGAGGTCTTTTGGAGACTAAAGGTTCACAGCCATGCAAGTGGCCCCAGGAGGCTGTAATCTGTTGGATAAATGGAAAATGGATAGACAACGTTGCTGTTCACAGATCCTTGATGCTAAGAGGGCAAAAATATCTAATATTTGACCTGAACATTCTGTTCATATTCCCATCAAAATCTCTGTAGAGTGGCAGCTTTATAACGTGTCAGGCTTATCCCTGCATTGTTAGATTTGGCTCAGAATTCAGGTGTACTTATAGGCACAGCAGCTTTGCTTTGAGTTGAGAAATAGAGTTTGCAAGCTAACTGGCTAACTTTCCGTTTACAGCCCTATAAAGGCCTCATCAGCATGTTAACCTGCTAACATTAGCATACGTTTAATGTGCCTACAGTTAGTGTGTTTATATATCACTGAATACTGACATTGTGTGATTATTAAGATTTAGTTTGTAACATGTGTACAGCTAGCATGTTATCATTGTCACCATGGTTGGTGCCAGCATTCAGCATGTTAGCATGAAATTTTGACTTGGTGGTGGAATTAGAGGAAATCACCAAACTCATTTGATTTATCCCCTAAGGATGACTGTCTGTTAAATGACATGACAATTTGATAAAGTAGTTGTTGAAATAGGGGAGACCGGGTGTGGTTTTAACACTTTTTGCTCCAGGAACTATAACTCGCTGAATTTATTAGCTAGAGTACTCAAACTTTTATACAAAGTACCCCCATTTGTTTACTACAAATGGCACTAATTCAATCCTCTACAAGAATATACACAGACCACATGAGTTGGTGTTTTTTTGTTACAACCTACCCCACTTACTAGGTTGTAACACATGCTGGGGTAAGTTGTAACAGTTAGACAAAATAAGTAAAAATGGATTCCATACCATATGATATGCTTCAAAAACATGTATAGTGAAATAAATTAACAATGTTTCTCTCTCTCCCTGTAACAGACTATGTCTGATTGACTCGCTTGTATGTGTGTATGTAGCCTACATTTGTCTACTAGAACAAACTTACTTATACATGATACACACTATTATTGATGTACACTTTAAACACTTCTACAACATACCTTATTAAAGAAAATCTTTGTACAGCTTTAGTCTAACAAAAACAAACAAACAAATCAGTGTGTGTGTCTGTGTGTGTAAATGTGTGTGTATTCTTAATCACACACATTCAGACACAGTCAGTGCTTGAAGTGTGCCAGTACTCATCAGTATGCAGTACTGGCTCTTCTACATTTTACATTTTGGCGCACGGGCTGCCCGTACACTTTTCTACCATCTCCACCGACGGAGACTGAGTAGGTAAAAGACTGAGTGCCGATACATACGGCAACATGTGAACAACATGTGAATGGGGAGTACTCGTCTCAGTGCTGACAAATGAATGCTGGTAACCCTGGAGTACAGGCATAGTGAACTCAGAAACTGCATAGGGCACTCTAAAACTGTAAAATATTAAAATCAAGAAAGTCCCTAGATGTATGTATAGGGGATGGTTGTAACACTTTAAATAAATGTTACAATCCACCCCACTCAAGGGGGTAAGGCACAGTTGAAACAGTGAAGCCGACAAAACCCTGTGACATCCCGTCTCACATGAGAGATGTAACCGTATTGCTTAGATTATGAACTCTCAGTGAATCTAAAACTATTCGGCCATCAGTGATGCTGCATTGGTTTTTGGCAGGTGAGCCTCGTAGGTGGACTAACAAACACACTGAGCCAAGAAACTTTTTGTTCGTGAAGCTATGTAGCTACCAGAATTAAGTGGTTTCTGTCATTGCTCTATGTCATAAAACCACGGTTATGCTGCGTGATCATGCGCAGTAGACACTGGTGCCAACAGGAAGTAACCCTGTAGTAGTATTTCATTGGTCCAAAACTGGCTTCACTGCTCTCCATTCAAACCAGCGGGGTGGTTTCGTCCAGTAATATACTGTCTATGACCCCACCCTGTCAGCCATTGTTTAGCTAGCTGTATTAGCATAGTGGTTTGAAATTAGCAGGGGGAAAACTGCATCACATGTTGCCAATGAAACTACAATTCAATCTAATATAAGTCAAACAGTTGTATCTGCAATAGTATAGATACTAAACAAAATACAGTCTCGGTAAAAAAATTTACTTTCTGAGCTCAAAATCAGTTTTTTCTCTATATATTCTTAATGTGCCCGTTTCCAGCCTTGACAATCACCATGCCTGATCGGGGAGGAAGCCCACAGTCACACCTCTCCCCCGCTCCAACACCATCTTCAAACAGTCACCTTCCCTCTCTGACACTCTGCCACCCCCCCCCTCCCCTCTGATCTCTCACCTGCACTCAAGATCTGTGAAGAGGACGTAAGCCACCTCTTCCAAAGGCAGAAGACCAGGAAGGCTCCTGGCCCAGACAGTGTCTCCATTCTGCCTGAAAATCTGTGCAGACCAGCTGGCCCCCATCTTCACACAGATCTTCAACAGATCACTGGAGCTGTGTGAAGTTCCCTCATGCTTCAAATGCTCTACAATCATCCCGTTCTACAAAAACCCTACATCTCTGGACTAAATGACTACAGGCCTGTCGCCCTGACATCTGTAGTCATGAAGTCCTTTGAAAGATTGGTGTTGGCCCACCTGAAGGACATTACAGTTTGCCTACAGGGCTAACAGGTCAGTGGATGATGCTGTCAACGACCCTGTTCGTGGACTTCAGCTCGGAGTTCAACACAATCATCCCGGACATCCTCAGCACCAAACTCACCCAGCTCACTGTGCCAGCCTCCACCTGTCAGTGGATCGCAAACTTCCTGACTGACAGGAGTCAGCGGGTGAGGCTGGGGAACATCACATCCATCACCCGGACTATTAGCACTGGCGCCCCCCAGGGGTATGTGCTCTCCCCACTGCTCTTCTTCCTCTACACCAACGACTGCACCTCAGGAGACCCATCTGTCAAACTCCTGAAGTTCGCCGTCAACACAACGGTCATCTGCCTCATCCGGGACGGTGATGAGTCAGCTTGCAGATGGGAGGTTGATCAGCTGGCTCTCTGGTGCGATCCGAACAACCTGGAGCTTAACATGCTCAAAAATGTGGAGACTCTGCCCCCCATCACCATACTCAATAGCCCTGTGTCTGCTGTGGAACCCTTCAGGTTTCTGGGATCCACTATTTCCCAGGACCTGAATTGGGAGCCCAACATGGACACCATCATCAAGAAGGCCCAGCAGAGGATGTACTTCCTGCGCCAGCTCAGGAAGCTCAACCTGCCTAAGGACCTGCTGATCCACTTCTACACAGCCATCATCCAGTCTGTCCTCTGCACGTCCATCACTGTCTGGTTTGGATCTGCCACCAAAAAGGACAAGGACAGACTTCAACGGACAGTCAGGACTGCAGAAAAGATCATCAGTGCCAACCTGCCCTCCATTTCCAGAGTCAGGAAACAGGCAGATGGATGCAGTTCCATCTACCCCGGACGCAATCTGTTCCAGATTTTCATTTTGAAATACTGAGATAAGATACTTATTACTCTTATCTCTAATTGGTGGAATTGGTGTTGTTACAACGATCCCCATGTTACAACAATACATACTATATTTATATTGTATAGTAGTGTTGGACTAATAGATATTTTCATCCCTCGTACTACCCTGAAAGGATGGCTAATAACTACAGCGAGGAGATAACTTTCATCATCACACATCCTCATTTCTGAAAGTAATGTTTGACAATACATTAAGGACACTAGGACCCTGTGGAGACAGCAGCTCTGTCCCTGTTTCTCACTGCCTCCTGCTCCATCTCTGCAGTCACTTGTGTGTGAGTGGAGGAGGGAAAGCAGAGAGTGAGCTGGTGTCTTTGCAAGCATTTACATCAGCATCGTTTCAGAAAAATCCCTGCTGCCACAGCTGAACTCATCTGGCGAGGAGGATGCACGCGGCAGATCAAGGGACAGGAGGAGAAACAGGCTCATATATTGGGAAGTATCTCAACAGCATCCACAAGGTACAGTGATTTATGTCCACTGTGTACCTCAGCAGTGGGAGTTACACCAGGTTTTCATCCTCAGAGACCAAAGCAGCAGACAGCTACACCAGGAAATACTCTGATTCAGGTACATAATGCTCCCTGCCTTGTTCTCTCTCCATCTCTTTCCCTCACGCTCCCTGAATCTCGCCACATTTTTTCGCTCTCCTCTTCTAATCTGCTGATTATATACTGCTGAGCGCAACGATGCATCTAATTCACTCATAATGTGACATATAGAATGTGGGCCTTGCTTTATACAGTGGGTGTAATGCACTAATGATTAATATATATACGAGTAGGCGGTAAGACATGACTAAACCAGGCAGAAGGGTTAAACTGAATTAGGAGTACCCCTATGTGTGATTTAGAGACGTTGCTCAATGAGGGCAATCATTCATAGGTGATTAGGGAGGTTAGGGCTCAATTTGTACCCTGATTCATACTCTTATCACTGTAGACAGGAGACAGAAAAACCAGCGCTTTTGTTACAGCTGTGGCAGAGAGCATTCATAGCATTAAGTAACTAGATTTCCTTGATCTGACACATACTGTACATATAGCAGCAGCCACCCATGCCTATTTGTTGTCTTTAGGTGCCCAATTTGTCCCCTCCTTGAATGATGCATACTTAATTGAGTTAATTGGTTTGAGGCCTGGCTTTGGATTACCTTATCAGTAAGACTGCCTTAACAGAGATTTGAGAAGGAGGATATTATCTCATCAGAGTGAATTAATCTTAATCTTATCTCTTGATAGCTGGGGCAAAAGTAACAATGAGCAAGAGGAAATGATCCGAAGGATTAGTTAATTTGACACAGAAGTGCAAACAAGTTGTCACATACAAACTCCGGTGAAAACACATTTGCATTTTATTCTTACCTGTCTTTCTCTCTTGCTTTTAGGGCGGGTAGTGACTGATGGCAGACATGAAGACTTTCTAAATGGACAGGAATCATAAAATCTGAATCTCCTGACAATCACAGCATCATCCTCATCCGCAGCTTTTGACCTCTTTTTCAAGCCGTTGTTTTCTGGCCGCACTTCCTGGCTTTGAAGGATGGGTGATGGGCCTGTGACTGATCCTGCCTGCCTGCCTCTTCCCACCCTTCAATGGAGCTGCTGTGGAACTCCTCCCACCCACCTCCACAGCTCATGTCCAACATGTCTGCCTCCTATCTGCCTGAGGGCTGGGCCCTGTCCCAGTCGCTAGCCCTGCTGGCCATGCTGCTCATGGATCTGCTGGCTGTGGTGGGTAATGTGGCTGTCATGGTGGTCATTGCCAAGGCCCCACAGCTCCACAAGTTTGCCTTTGTCTTCCACCTGTGCGTGGTGGACCTGCTGGCAGCCCTGGTGCTGATGCCCCTTGGCATGCTCTCAAGCCGAGCCTTCTTCGGGGAGGCCCTGTGCCGGAGCTACCTCTTTCTCAGTGTGTGCCTGGTTAGTGCTGCCATCCTCTCTATCTCCGTCATCAATGTGGAGCGTTATTACTACATCATACACCCGATGCGCTATGAAGTAAAGATGACTGTTGGCCTGGTAGCGTCAGTGCTGGTGGGGATATGGGTCAAAGCCCTGGCAATGTCTGCTCTGCCTCTGCTCGCTTGGTTGCTGCAAGGTGGAAGAGCTCCTCTTCTGGAAAGTAGTGCTGTAGGGGGAGGAGGAGGTGGGGCAGTCCCATCTCCCCCTACTCAGGGTCACAGGCGCTGTTCACTACACTGGACAGGGGGAGGGTCAAACCGCCTGGCCTTTATGGTCTTGTTTACACTGGTGTATTTCCTGTGTCCACTACTGGTTATTCTTGTTGTGTATTGCAATATGTTCAAAGTGGCTCGGGTTGCAGCCATGCACCACGGGCCTCTGCCTACCTGGATGGACACACCTCGTCGTCAGCGGTCAGAATCACTCAGCAGCCGTTCCACGATGGTTACCAGCTCTGGGACAGGGACTGGGACAGACAGAGCGACTCCACAGCGCCCCTTTGGGGGAGGAAAGGCTGCAGCAGTGTTGGCAGCGGTAGGCGGACAGTTCCTTTGTTGCTGGCTGCCCTACTTTACTTTCCACCTGTATTCAGCACTGGCTGCCAGCCCTCCAGCCACTCTAGCCTCTCTGGAGGAGGTGGTCACCTGGATTGGCTACTTCTGCTTCACCTCCAATCCTTTCTTCTATGGCTGTCTCAACAGACAGATCCGGGAGGAGTTGGGCAAGCATCTGCCTTGTCTGTTTCGGCGAGCAGGGACTGAGATGGAGGACAGGCTGCCAAGCCGTGAAGGGTCCATAGAGGAGAATTTCCTTCAGTTTCTTCAGGGCACTGGCTGCAACTTGGATCCTCAAAACTCTCACAGCACCTCCAGTCCTAAAGGGGAGGCCTGCTGCCCTGTGGCTCAGTCGCAGACACCGGAGTTAGCGCAGCCCATACCAATTGATTTCCGTATCCCCGGACAGATTGCAGAGGAGACTTCAGAGTTTATTGAGACTGAACAGGCGAAAAACAACCATATATATACAGACACTTAATTAATGTCTTTATTTCCTGAAAATAAGACGAATTTTGATCATTCAGATATAAACCGTATCAGGAGTTATTTCAGTGAAAACATGTTTCTCTGTTTTTACTGAAAATTGTCCAGCAGTTCATTTAAATTACTTTGAATTCTACCTTTGAATCATTGCACTTGGCCTCATCAGATTTCATCCTTAAACAGTCAGACACAGTTACATGCAGTTGTTTGAGATGCATTTCAAACTGTAATTTGTGAACAGGGAAATTACTGTTGGATTTTAAAACATTCCACACAGCTGCTCAGCTCTATACAGTAAACAACTCAGTGAATTAATATTGATGTAACTTATTAAAGCCTTTTTAAAAAAAAAACAAAAAACATTTATTATATATTGGATTCTACAAAGGTAATAGAGTTAAATGTTTTCAGAATATCCCTTTTGGTTTCAAATAAGGGAATCCTATCTGAAATACACTGTCTCCCTCTCAATTAATTTTCTTTACTATGGTGCAGTGAAGCTCTGCCATTAGACAAATTGCCGTTGGTATTCAGAAATGAAGATTAAACGGTTCCACACACCAAATGATACTGTATTTGTAACTGCCAAATCAATCATTTTTGAGACTCTTGTAAGCTGATTATTTTTTAAAAGAGTTTTGTAAATTACTTGCAAGAAACGTAATGTCAAAAAAGACAGCAATAAAATACATTAACTTATGACAAGTATTTAGGGGATACATTGAGGGAAAAGCACAACTGTCACTTTTGATTGGTAGTTGGGCTTTCAGCAATGATAATGCCACTCTTAACCCATATGCCAATCTGATTATAATCGATTATGAGGCGAACATACTGTGGCCTAACTCTCATGGAATTGTAACGAGTTGTTTACAGATAACCATCTGAATTTTGTTCTCCTTTCTGTGGTGCTTATTTAAATACATTTCACATCTCTTTTTTATTTCCCATAAAGCAAGCCAGATCTGTTGTGACTCAGTTTAGGATGTAGGTTGACTTCATAACTCATCTTAAGTCACCCAGCTTTCTACCATGTTGATGTATTTATATTTGGATATAGATCTTAAAAATCAGTATTCTCTTGATGCACTCCATTGCATTCAAATGTGATTCTGTTTCCTACATTTGTTAAATGTACTAAACTGTATGTTATGTTAAATTGTATAAGTTGTGGGTTGTGTATTTCACTCAACACACCCAATTTTTCTTTTTATTCGTGAGTGTAAGTATTTGTTATGAATTTCTTTACAAGGAGGCTGATGTATTTTGACACGTATGTAGTAACTGCCTTCTTTGTTTTTCAGCTGTGGAGATTTGTTATCCCGGAGGAGATAGGAGAAAGCATTTACATTTTCTTTGACTACCCTGCTCATCAGGGTTTTTACAGTACCTCACATGCAACATTACAGTTCTGCACAGTTCCACGTCTAGTATGACTCCTGCACACTCTAATCTAATGTTGTAACCAGGCTAAAGCAGGTGCGATTTGCTCATTGAGGCTGCATATGATGAACTGATGTGGAAATCGTTGGTTGAAATAATGGATTCTTTCTTACGCAATGTGGATAACAGGGTTTTTAAGATATTCTTCTCAGAGGTTGTTTTTGAGTGACAACACCCATCCAAAATCTAAAAGCTTGTTGAGCTTGATATCTTCTTTTCATCATGTCTAAATATCCCAAACTGTGAATGATGTTGAGTGTTTGTGTTAGGATTTTCACTTGTTCAGAGATAGTTTTCTCATGCTGTGATTAAAATAAAAGTATGACTTCCACTGTACTGCAATGACATGAATGTGTTTAGAAAAGTACATGGCTAAAACCTGAGTGAGAGATACTGTTGTAATAAAGAGTTTCTATGTTTGTAAAATATTTTTGATGCGTTCTCATAATTTCACAATATGATATGCTGCTGTCACAAATACAGTTAAGTGATACCCAATGCATGCCTAACATTTAGGGTCTTTTCGTTTTTTACTAATTGTCTCTGATTCAATGTGTGTGGCACCATCTCTCTGCTTTGCTTTGATATTCCTTTGCAAAGAGGGGCGTGGGAGGATACAGGATACATTTTGACCTTAAGGTAACATTTAAACTTCAAAGGCTAAAGCCAGTGGTACAACCATCAGGAAGAAGAGATGTAACTTTCAATATACTGCAAAATATTTATAGATGGATAGGTGCAAATGTAAAGAAAACCTTTACAGATACTCAGTTTAAACAAATATATCCTGCCACTGTTTAGTGCTGTGTTTCGGTTGGAGGATGCTGGTGCGCGACAAGCCTCACACCTCAACGATGGACCTCAGTCAAACCGCCCCCAGCTTCGCCAGGCTCTGCCATCCCCATGGCAATTATTACCTAGTGACATTTCTCAGTGCTGTAGTGGGCGGTAGGAGGAGCTTGCTCTATTGGGAATCCAACAAGACACCCTTATCTGTGACTTCTTAAAATACACTCTCTAGACTAAACCAGAGCTGACATTTGCTATGTTGTTATTTGTTTTCACAATCTTGGGATTGCTTGTGTGAGTATCTCATACTGTAAACTGAACTAACCTTTGATTATTTCTTTGTAATCTTGTATTTATTCACCTTAATATCTTTAGTTTTTAAATTGAAACTTAAATGTTCTAATCTGACTTATTATAATCTAGATTCATTACATTAGAACATTATATTTCCTATTGTGCCCTAATAATGATAATAATAACCTTAACACAAGCAAACAACAGACGTTCAGCTTAGAGTAGGAGGTGCAGAACAGGTATGATAAGCAGTATTTACTGACTGAGTGCCTGGAAGAGGGCAAAGGGTGTTTAGCTAGAGTGAAATGATGGACCATGGCCTGTAAAAGTGTGGGGTTTCACAATAAAAGCCCAAAGATGAAGTGAAAGAAGGAAGTGAGATGGTAATTTCCACACATATATACTGTATGTAGATAATGCATCAGTTTATCATGCAACAAATACAAATGAACTAAAAAAATCCCATTAAAATAAATCCTCTATGTGCTTGCCACTTGGGGGCAGTGGAACAGCCTGAAAACACAACACTGACATACAGCTTCTGCTGACAAAAGAGGTGAGACTGAACCAAAACAGTAAAGTTGAACTAAAAAAAAACAATGAGCAAAATGATGCTAAAACACTCAGTGGAGCTGAGGGGAACTGCAGAGTCAGGTGATCATTTTCTGCGTGCTTGTCACTATGAGTGATACCTTACATTACATATAGTCATTTGATACATTTTGAATATAAAAATATTGATTACTACAGCTGTAGGGCATCATTCTATATATAATAATTAACATATTTTTCTGTTTAATGTTGTTAGCCATATGGGATACAGTAACCAAGGCAAGATTTGGTGTCAAATGAACATTTTTTGGTGATATTGAACAGCAGCCCTCAATGTATTGTGCTGCCACTGTAAAGACCCAGATGTTCACTCAAAATCTTATTTCAGTTGTTGTTATTGACCTTGTCCTGTAAGGGGCAAAAGTACCACTGAACAAACCGAAAAAGTTGACTCCAGATGGAGGTCAGTGCTGTAGGCTACATTACCTTTCCTGTTGCTGGTTATCAAGAAGAAGTGAAAGCAGATGGACAAGCCTGTGGCAGATACACAGACTGGGAGAGCAAGAAAATAAAAATGTCATTTCTTTGTTTCCACCAACTTTCCAGGCACACTGTCAGCATTTCACAAATGAGACATAGTGTTGCAAAAGGGAGAACTAGACAAAGTTGGGGAGACGTGATTGTGGAGGAGGGGAGGAGAGATAGCAGAGAACAGAGGAGGAGGAACAAAGATGAAGAAATATGATCTGAGTAATGGATGTAAAATGGAGAGAGGAATAAAACTGTCAGATAAATCAGCATAATAAAAGTGGACATTACAAACACAAATAGGCTAAAATGATTTCAACATCTTAAGACAATAATGAAAATGCAGCTACAGCTACCTACCACAGGCCTACAAGTGATAGTTATTATTATTTTGATCATTTGATATTGTAGTAATTGTTTTGTTTTTACATTTAAAATTGATTTTATTTATTTTTATTTTATTATTATTTTTTAATCAATTGATTATTTAAAAAAAATTGTCTATTAATATATACACACACACGTTACTGTTTAATTTATTTATTTTATTTCTATTTTAATTTTAATATATTTTTATTTTTTAACACACACACACACATGCTTACTGTTTTATTTATTTATTTTATTTTTAATATATATTTTTTAAACACACACACAAACACACACGCTTACTGTTTTGTTTATTTATTTATTTTTAATATTTCTTCATTTTTTTTAACACAAACACACATACGCTTTGATTACTTTACGCTTTAATTACTTGTTTAATGAAATGTATGGGGTTGATTGTTCTTATGTTGTATGTATGATGCTTTGGCAATGTTGTTGTTACACATTCATGCCAATAAAGCTCATTTGAATTGAATTGAATTGAATTGATAGTGTGGGCCTTTTTCACACTAAGACGATTCTTGTTACAGCCTAAGTTATTATATAAAGAAAACCACTTACCACTCATATTGGAACCCTGTACAGCACCAGTGAATATATCAACATCATATCAAGATCATTATTGTAACAGGATCTACTCAGTTAGGCCTATACATCTTAGCTATTGGTTTTAAATGAAATGTTGGACTTCAGCCCTGAGTCATCCAACACTGGAGGTCTACTATGTGTTCTCATTTATATTAAGTGCCTGGCAGTCATCCAGTTTGCTTTTGCAAATAGAATCTCTAGTAGTTACTTCAATGGAATACACAACCTATATATTTGGCATTTTACAGATGTAAATGCTCTGTATAGCTAATTCTAGTCTTTTCGACCACTCAAAGCGCTTTTAAACTACATCTACCATTCACACACTGAGCCTAAGTGCTCAAACAGAAACTAACATTCACACACATTCATACACTGGTGGAACAGCCAGCAGGGCTTGCCCGAGGACACTTCAACATGCAGCCTCCAGGAGCCGGGGATTGAACTGCCAAACTTCCGATTAACAGGCAACCGGCTCTACCTCCTGAGCCACAGCTAATTTACTTCTCAAATACTGTGCAGTATACTGTGTTGAGTTAACAAGTGGGTACTGGTCAGTGGTACTGTTCTTAGGTACAACTTTGAGATACTTTTACTTTACTTGAGTAATTCCGCTGTTACTTAGCTATTTCTACTCGACTTTACTTTCCACTTTTATTTGACAATGCTTAAATACAAATAATAGTTATAGCAGTGAATTAAACTAGCCAAGAGTATAATAAAACAGCTCAAATTAGTCCCATTTTACTGCCATTTATATACAACAAAACTCATTTAAAATAGAGGTCCTGGAGTTAGATCTCCTT
Organism: Micropterus salmoides; assembly: GCF_014851395.1. Lineage (NCBI taxonomy): Eukaryota > Metazoa > Chordata > Actinopteri > Centrarchiformes > Centrarchidae > Micropterus > Micropterus salmoides. The sequence continues at coordinate 22,167,338 of NW_024043372.1, forward strand.
TTGGTGCAAGTAACGTTAAGGTTTGTTTCATTTGGTGACCTTCACCAGGACGCACCGTCGAAACAGGCGGCTCCTTTAAATCTTCGTCCCTCTTTTGAGGAAACTACATTTACGTCAAAGTAATACCCGATTCCAGAAAAGTATTCGAGCAAAGGTGAAGATTAACCTCAGGTAACTGTTCATTGTTAATTCAGGTAACTTCGCTAACCGCTATTCACTGACGAAAGGTAGACTAACTGACTTAACGGTTAACTTAATAAACGTTTAATTGTAACTAACGATTACGTATCAGACGTTAACTAACGTTAGCGGAGAGCGTTGTAAACTGTCAACAAGTCTAGGAGATAGTCTAGCACACAAAAAGCACATTTTAACATTAGCTATGGGAACATTTTAGTAAACTTCACAGGAACATTAAATAAGCCTAGCGGTCAGGTTTAAGTTTATCATTAACTGATATCTTATCAGCTCGCTGTAGCCATCTGCTGTCATTTTAACGTACCGTGGTATGTTGCTATGTGTTTTTGCAGGAGATTTCCTGTCTTGTATCAAGTTACAGTCTACTTCTGCTTCCAGCTGGTCCTCAACAATGTCAGGTGGTAAGTCAGCAACCCGTGACAGTGCAAACATCGTTACGTGAAACATAACCCAGTGTTCAGTTTGAAATACGGGACGTTTAACGTTAGCCTAAAATATCAAAAGCCATCTGCTGAACGTTACTTCCAGCAGTTAACAACTCCTTGAATGTTCTAGTAAGCAAAGTCAGAGGTCTTTCTTGGGCTCTTAATTGTGTTTAGTGGCCTTCTACCAACCAAAGTGGCTTGTGCATCACAATTGGAGGGTTTCACAGCTCATGGCACCCTCTATCCTATAGAACCTTGCCTTGGATAAGGAAAAAGTAGTAATCACTTGGTCTAAATATTACTCTGTTTGTAGTAAAAATAGGGCTGGGCGATATGGCCGAAAATGTTATCACAATAAAAACATTTCATACCATTTGATATCGATAATTATCATGATAAATGTCAAATCATTACTTATTTCAAACTTAAAGGCTGATTTTTGCTCCTAGGTGAAAAGTTGAAAAAATCAGATGCCAAACAGTGGATCACTCCACAAATCTGAGGTAGAACACTCTTTTTTCAACAAATATGAGTAGTAAACTTCTTATATACAGTCTATTAGTAAATCTTTTTTCAGTCTCTTTTCCTCAACAAAATAAGTGTTTTAGTAGAAAAATTAAGCGCAAATTCGTTAGTGATTTAAATGAATTAAATACCTCTAAGCTGAACCTATTTTTTTTAACCTATAACATTTATTGACATATATTTAACATTTGTTATATTGTTATTGAGGAAAATTACATTGCGATAATTATAATTATTGTTTTATTGCCCAACCCTAAGTAAAAGTAGGCCTACTCATGTTTAAGATTAATGCTGCATGTAGCAAGTAGCATGCAAAAAATGTGCTTTTGGAGAAGACTGGGAAAACTTAACTGGACTTTAAAGTAAATAAAAAAACTTTTTTACTTGCACGTTTTACTTTACTCTTTTTACTGTAAAACGATATCTGTAGCTCTCTTTACCTTCTTCCTTTTCAACAGTTGAGTATAAAACTTGACAATGTCACTTGACAAAATGTCATCCTTACTATCAGTCCTGGTGACTTGCTGAAGTACTGCTGTAAATAGGAAAATGCCAAGGCCATGTTTTGGAAAATGCAAAAAAAAAAATCCTGTGCTTGCTTTTCTCATGCATATGTTTGGCAACATCCACCTTTGAATGCACCATATACGTAATCTGATTAGAGAAAATTAAGCTTTGTTCAGTTGGGTTTGATGTCGTTTTACATTTCACATTACCTAGAAGAGAGAACACTGTGTTTTCGTGTGTTTGGTGTATGGCCTCTGTAAACAAAATGCTGAATTCCATGAGCTTTGCTCTGAAGGAGTGAAAAAAAATCCCCTAGCAGCCAGTGATCTGCATAGTGGTCTCATTTTTAGCAAAAGGGTGTGTAGACAGAAAGCTTACCCAAGCAGCTGAGAGCAGGGAGAAAACCAAAGAAGGAAGAACAAGAGCTATTTGGCAAACACAACAGTCTCCTGTTTCCAGGTAAGGACTTAAGAATGTGAGTAATTTGGTTTTAGCAACATGTTGGACATAGTCATGGGGGTAGTTAAGATTTTGTTTCAGACAAAAGCAGGCCTCTGTTTTTTAGCTGCTGCTGCTACTCCACATGCTGAGCGTCAGCTCTCTCAAGAACTGGGTCAGCTTTCAGAAAAGGCTGGAGACACCCTGAAACAAGATTTTTGTTTTAACTTGGGAAAGATGAACCTTGATGACTTCTTCTTTTCTCAGTCACCAGAATTTATCTTTGAAAAGATGTTTTTACCAAGCTCACTTAACAGAAAGGTTGAATTTTAGTTATTTGATTGTTGTATGTGTACGTCTGTTAGAAATAGGGCTGCAACCAACAACAAGTTTCATTGTTCATTAATTTGTCAATTATTTTCTCGATTAGTTGTTTGGTCTATTAAATGTCATAAAATTGTGAAAATGTTGATCAGTGTTTGCCAAAGCCCAAGATGATGTTCTCAAATTTCTTGTTTTGTCCATAACCCAAAGATATTCAGTTTACTGTCATGGAGGAGTAAAAAAAATGAAAATAACCATATTTAGGAAGCTGGATTTTGATTAAATCTTTCTAAAACGTTACCCAAATTGTTTATCAAATAGTTGCCAATTGATTTATTAGTTGACAAGTAATCAATTAATAATTGCAGCTATAGTTATAAATATTAAGGGCATAGTTTGATCAGGTTTGCGATGGGAGTTTAGTCTTTGTTTTTAGCCCAATTCATCAATAATTAAAAAAAAACTAAAAAAAACTTATAGATTGGATTTCAGTTATAGAGATCAGTGTGGTATTGGGTTTGGTCTCAGGCACAGTTGTGCTAAGATCTGATCCACATATCACCAGTTTCTTAAATCTAATTAATTCTAAATAAAGATTGTTTTTGTTCAGAATTGATCACTATCAGCCTATGCTGTAATCTCAGAGGCCAGTTTACCTGCAAAAATCTTGAGCATCCTGGTTGGAATATCAGTTTTTTGTTCTGATGGGTTTCAATAGAATTAGAGGACAATGGGTGAGGAAATGAATGGTTGGGTAGCAAAGAAATCTTCAGTGGTGGAACGTTAAGGACAGCCACTACAGTATATTTGAAATCCTGTGCTATCCCTGATAAATGTGCTCCGGATGCAGCATGTAAAAATGATCACACTTCATGAAATGTTCAGTATGCTGCAGTCAAATTATGGTGAAGCCCCTTAAAGTAAGATGTTTGTAATTTGTTTGGTGTCATTTCCAATTTTAGTTTTGATAAACTGAGGCTGCTTGAACAGCAAATTGTGTGCCCAGAACATGAACAAACATGTTTTTGTCCAATTGCATTATGTCTTCATACCACTAGATGGGGACGTTTACTGTTTTTTTGTAGCTCTCCTGCTCTGGCTCCTCCATAAGTGAATTTCCAAAAAACACTGTTAGGTCAGTGTTAGATAAGTAACGGTCAGTGTCATCCAGTTCAGTAGTATACAGTAGATGCGGTTTTTATACATATGTATATTGATCTTAATCCTTAATCTGAAATGATTTTCCTGAGATTTTGGTATATCCTGGGGAGTGTTAAGAAGTCTAAGAAAGGTTATTATTTTGAAAATCCAAGTCAGAGCCAACATTATCACATGCAGTAAAAATATTTTTGTATTGTCTGTATGATGGTTACGAACAAAAGCTTTAACTTTGTAGGACTTTCAAATATTCGAAAAGTTTTATTTTACAGTGATGAGTGTGGCTACAGCATGAAGTGAAAAACAACAATTAGCAGCTTTATTTGTTCTACTCGCTGAGGCTGTGCTGACGTTTGGAAGCTTGTGTGGTTATTACACTTCAAATAAAAGAGTGTAGTAATAGTTAATGGTCCTAAACTACAGGGAACTCATGAGAGAAAGTTGTGCACGTACTTGTGGCGAGTTGCATTACTAGTATTGCTGGGCATTGGTTGTCACTATTTATAATACTTCATGTCAGGCGGGCCCAGGCTCTGTGTGTTTTGGCTCTCCGTCTCCCCTCAGAATTTTCCAGCAAAGAAGATTGAGAGTTCACGAGGAGCTTACTCTCTGAGCTGGTTTCTGTGCTTATCAACTCTGACCATTCTGTATTTTTAATTTGTTTGCCGTTCATCTGGATCCTCTGTGTCGGGTGAACACACATCCTCATGATAACTGGTATATCTAATGGCTATTTTTAGATGAGTGGAAAAACTTTTGTCCTTCACTCCCCTTGGCGCTCAGCTGGTAGGGTGTAGTCGGTCTTCCAGGCTTGCTGGCTGTCATGCTAGCTACACAGTTTGGTCTGCCATGCCCTCCTCTGTGGCCGTTTTTCCCTGCTTTGGCTACAGGAAGCTCGTTCCTTGGTTTCTAAGGCAACCAAGGAGGATGACCCCCAGTGGGAGCCGGGGAAGCCTTGTGCTGCCTTTGAGCTCGTCGCTGTGCAGCATGCATGCTGACATGGCTGGGAGGAGGAGCCAACTCTGCAGAGGAGCTTCTCCCGGCCCAGTGTGGGTTCTGCCGCCCCGCTTCCCCACCGTGAGACAGCACTCCAGCACTACAGCTGGTGCTCCTCTCTCCCTCTGCTGGCCACCGCGCAGCTCTGACGCACTCTGCTCCAGTAGTAACAGGAGCACAGGCGGCAAGATGTCATCCTCTTCCTCCTCCAGCAACGATGGACAAGGGAAGCCTAAACCTAAATCCCCGTTTCGCAAGAGGGGCAGCCTGCAGAGCACCACCAGCCCTGGTGAGTGTGAGTGATGGGGGGGGGGGTCCTGTAGAGGTGAACTTTCAGCTGTTACTTGAATGTGGAGCCAGAACATTACACAGATACTTGTGCAGTGGCATTTAAGAATCCATCCTGCTCAGGATGGAGCATTAAGGGAGTTTACAGAGGTGGGGTCTGCTGCGGCTCTAGTTTGTTGCTCAGTTTTGTATCTGTTGTTGAGACGTTTGTTGACTTGAAGCTTCAACTGAGGTTATATATTTAACATTCAGCATGCATTCTGTTTTGTGTGGAACTCTAATGCACTTCGCTGCAAAGAACATTTTAACTAAACTAGAGCTTCAATTAATCTATTGATCAGTCAATAGTCGGTTGTTTAGTGTATGAAAAGAAAATACGGACAAAAAGCACATTATCAGAGCAAACCCTGTTATTGGTGAGGCATGAATCAAGAAATGTTTAGCGTTTTAATTTGATGAATGAGCTACAATGAAAATAATCAATAAATTATTAAAATAGTTGATCTGTCGATTCAGCAGTTCATTAACAAATCTTCAGCGCTAAGCTAAATGATAATCATGACTGACACTCTAAGAAATGTTTTATTTAGTACCACTGCAGTGAGTCAAGTCAATAAATGCATTAATCCAATAAATACATTATAATACACCCAAAAGTAAATGTGTTTAAATATGGATTTGACTCTGCTTTTACTGATGTTGTTGTGATTGCTAAGGAAACAACACACTGTTATACTATAGAAACTTATCCCTCAAAGAAGTGCCCTTAATGTACCCCTTATTCCGTCCCCTTTTAGCAAGTGTCACAGCCCGGCTCATGGACTGTAAAAAAAGGAGACACATGGGTAAACTAAACAACAAAGTCATTTATTAATAAAGAATAAGCAAAACCTATGAGTGGGAACAATCTGTAAAGTCAGTAGTGTAGGGAGTGGATGAGTTAAAATGTGCTGCATGGATGTTGTGCTGTAAAAACAAAGACAAGAAACCAAACACAACAAAGGAAGCTGTGAGATGAGGAGGTCCAACCAAGCTGACTGCTGCTCTGGCTTGTATGCATGGGGCACACCGGGCCCAGGTGTGTCCCATGCCTCTGATTACTCTGCCAATCAGGTCTGCAGCCCTGGAGACAGGAAATAAACCAAGGCCCAATCCCAAAGCCCTAAGCCCTGAACCCTCACAGACTTTACTGACGTCACTTGGAAAGTGATTGAGTTTAAGAGGCTGCAAGGGCTCAAAATGCTGTAAACGGGAATGGGACAGCACTTTGCCACTTTATCACCTTGACAACGCTGAAACACGTTGCACACTTTTTATTTTATGTTTTTGCCTGATTTAAAGTCCTGCAGGCTCTCGCCCTAGAGTGGAGGAGAGGTCAATGTCAATATATATTTGTCAATAATCAATACACTATTGTTGGTCAAACAGAATCATTAATCAAAAACTAAAATAATGTGTAATAAGGTGATTGCATTCCTCTGACTTCATGTGTTCTATGCACCATCTTAAGTTAAGAAAACTTTCAACAATGTTAATATCAGCGTAGGTGTTGATGCTTGTTTGTTTACGGTTTTCTTCTTCTCTTATAACGTGGATTTGCCGTGATAATTCTCTCGCTTCCCCTGGTAACCCCCATGTTTCACATCATACCGCTATGAACTGTGGGAAATTCCCTCAGCCGAAGTCTGGAGAAATGCGGACTTACGAAAAGGGTCTATAAAGGCCTCAAAATGTCTACGAGAGAGCCCTTGCGCACTTGACGATTTGACAGTGGGACAGCCCTAAGCCCTCTCGGACTTACCATGAACGCGCCACAAAGTCTGTGAGTCTGTGAGGGTGGACATTGGGATTGGGCCCAACAGCAGTATGAACCATCATACAACATCATGGCTATCATGGCTGTACTGGCCATGGCCTCTCCTTATCTCATCAACCCTGGGTTAGATAGAGCAGTGGTGTTGTTTTATCTTGCACCTTCCAGCTCTCTCATCATGACAACAACAACCTCCCCAACCGTTTGGCCAAAAAATTGTTTTCGTTTAGTAGAATACGCAGTGACCGTGTGGAGAAAAAGAAATATCATTATTCAATTTCATTTATTAAGATCCCCATAAGCCGTAGCCGAAGCAACAGCTATTCTTCCTGGGGTCCACACAGACACAAAACTCTAGACAGTATAGTACACAATTACAGGTAATCACACACACCAACACAACAAAGACAATATAACCATACACAAACACGATACAACACACTATATAACCCAGTTCTCATCAGTAAAAATCACTCAACTGAACAAACAGAAGAAAAAGAAAATAAGTTTATGTATTATCTAGACAGTACATTGCACTATATAGAGTCTGAGCGTCCTTGGATGAGAAAAGCTGTTTCGCCAGGAAATGTTTCAATGACATTTTAAAGCTATTTTTACTCTTCTCCTGAATAATATGCTCAGGCAGAGTGCTCTATGCAACCATAACTCTATACATTGCAGTGTTCTTCATCATACTGGTTTTCGTTTTGGGTATTGTAAATCTACCCTAAATAGTGTGCCTAGTGTAATAGTCATGCACATCTGAGCTCCAACATAGCTGTCTGTGTAATACCCTTGGTAATTTAGTAACTGAAATATTTTTAAAAAATAAAGAAAAGAGGCAGTACATCGATCTTTTACCTTTAACTAGATTAAACAGCTATACATTGTATTTACATTAGTTCTATATCAGCATCGAAGTGTACAACGTGCTGCTTTATTCTGAGTAACTTGAAATATTTTCATCTGAGTCATGGAAGCACTGGACAAAACCACTGAGCAATGATTTATTTATTGTTACTTCAGCTAAACATTACTGCCTTTCATCCTCCTTATACATTTCAGTTAAATTGCCCCATTAGCGTCCCAGATTTGATAACGATGATGAACTTTCTCACTGAGTGTATTTTTTGCTCACTTTAGCGACAGTGACCTCTGGACTTTTGAATCAACCTTGGACGAATTTCAACAAAGTTCACATCAAAAAATTAAGGAAATGCAGTTTTCCAGCAACCCTTTTAGATTGTTTGGGTTTAGCAACTTGGATAAAATATATAACTCTTGTTGGTTGCTGTTAGGTAATTAAGATGACAAAAGAGTTCTCTCAAATGCTACTCTTTACATAAGATATTAGTTACTGACGTTGACTTTTTAATTTGACTTTGTTACCACAGGCCTTTATCTTACTGGCTTATGTTGGTGAATTAATTAGTGTTACAGTTGTGTCAGTTAACAAGGTATGCATGGGGCTTTCATTAACTTTTTAGTGTGATGTGATAGTGGCCAAATGATCTTAGCTCTTTGATTACCTTTGAAGTTGATGCTAACTGCTCTCTGTTGGGAGAAACTAGACCAGCAATATATCTGTGAAACAATTAAATGTTGATATTGATTCAGTTTGAAACCGCTGCCTTAGTGTGCCACAGCACAGTGCAAATGTTGGATGTTTTGGGGATATGCGGCAGCAGATCTCAAGCAGTAACTCACATTGACAAACACACATACTGTATTTGCTGAGGAGTCCTGTCTTTGCTGCAGTAATAAATAACTTAGAGGTCTTTCCATCCATGCAGTCATTTAAGTCCTCTCAATTAGCCGCTTGGCTGAGCCCCCTGCTCTCCCAGTCTGTCATAAGAGCCACATGTAGGCCATCCGTTATAGTACTTCCATCTGACCACTGTTAGCGTTCTCAATGCCAAATTGCTGAAAAGTCTACTGTAGCTGTGGCTTGGGCAGCTGGTGTTTTTATCCACATCATGAACTGAAGCGTTGAATATTTCCTGTGATACGCCTTGTAGCAACACCAGAAATAGCTTTGCATCCTTTCAAGTATTTATTTATCCAAAAATCCACATCTCTGGCACTGCTGTACATTTGAAACAGTTCTCTTATGTAAGTGTTGGTGTTGATTTGCTGGTGGAGACATTGATTACTCAGCCAGTGTTCTCATCTGCAGGAATCTGTCTGCCTGCAGGCTGCTTTCTCGCTGGACCTTCATTGCATCACATGAAGCAGAATATGTAATGTCCGGGCTTTGCAGCCGAAGCCATTTAAAGAGGCTATTAAAGCATGTGGTAGAGAGGTGGAGGGAATTCCTCTCTCCAGCATGAATCACTGCTGCGATTTCTGTTGTGATCTGATGCAGAAGCTCTTACCTTGATCTTCACTAACTTCCTGGCCTCTAACTTGACACTACCTTGTGTACCTTTTATCTGTAGGCTGTCATGTAGTCTAGCTTGTCAGAAGATTTTGTTGCAACCGATTTTCTTTGCTCCTGTCAAGTGCACTCAGTGGTGCTGTGATCCCTGCCTCATTACCTGTGTGTTTCTGTGCACTGTGTTGTACTGGGTAATGTATAGATATTAATTTGCCACTGATTTGAGCATATTGTCGAGAACTCTATTTAAACTGTGAGCTCCACATTAATCTGTATTATTTCTTACTCACTGTACATCCTGCTCCACGTTACAGGTTACTGGCTAATTCACTCACTCCACCACTCCAGCCTCCCCCTGTTCTGGTTCATTATTAATCAGATATACTGTTCCTGGCATGTCTTTCATGTGGTCTCTTTCTCTTGAGCTTGTGTGTTTTTCTGTATCTCATGACTTGCCCAGTCATGTGGGCATGGGCTCTGTTCTGTTACATCTGGGGGGCTTTGTTACACTCTTCCCTGAATTGTTAGCACATCTACACATTGTTGCCCTGTGGACTTTAACCTGGCAACCTCTGTGCCCACTTCACTCTCTCACTTACCTCCTTACAAAGCAGAACTTCAGTGTCACTGCTCAATTGAACCATATTATTAATAGTGTCAAAATTGAGAAATGAGAAAATTGAGAGCATTGACGAACCAGTGAGGACACATTTGGGACTAAGACCACCTAACAGGTTTGGGGATAATGACTTATGAATTACAAAACAGTCCTTAAACGGTGTATGTAGGCCAGTTTATATATGGGGGGCTCATTTTGGGGAAACAATGTGTGAACATTTAGAAGATTTTCTGTGAACTGCTTTTTCTATGCAAAATTTTAGTAGCACATTTAATGAGTACAGTTTTGAACTTTTACATCTCACCACTAGAGGGAGTTTCCGGCACAAAAGTACAGAAGGACCATTAGTTTGAAACAAGTGGCTGGTTGTCTGCCTCTCAATGTTTGGCTGTCCTGCAGTCAGACATGAGTGAGGACCAGTTTGCTCTGTGTTTTTTGAGTGGAAAATTCCAGTGCTTTCTTCTGCTATGAATAGCTCAGTTGCTTCCCACGTAACAGAGGAAGTGTGTCAGTTCTGGAAAAGAGATTTTAGGGGGCAGGAACCAAGGCCTTGAACGGTATAACACCAACAGGTGGGCCTGTTGTTGCTGGGGGGCGAGCAGATAACGAGTCCTTTTCATTGTCACCACAACATTAACACACACACACACATGCACAGAGCAGCAAGACTCAACATCATGCCATTGGACACACCGTATCTCACAGGGGTGATTTGCTGGCTGACAGACAGTGCTTATACACATGGTTATGATGGGTTGTATTTCATCGCTGAGGTACAGTTAAGCTTTGGTCTGTCCCCACTCTCAGCATGGCTCCTATTAAAGATCTGTTTTCATCTAATCCATCGTATTTGATCACAGATGAACCGGCGTCAGCTGATGTTTGGTCCCTGACTGGCTTTTTTTATTGTCCTGTGACCTCAGTGAGTCAGTGAACTGCTCACACACCACTCCCTGTTTCCCTCAACGATCTCCCAGCTCTCACTTTTTTTTAGGAACACATGTACCTCCACACTTATGCCGTGTGAAAAGATGCATCACAGGGAGAACACCCATACGGTTTCTCCACACACACTCGCATACATCACAGTTTATTGATCATGAGAAAGCTCTTGAGTATAATTCTTGGAGGGGGGGGGGGGGGTAACAAGACCCTTGTTATTGCCACCAGCTTTGGTCTTAGGAATGGAATATTAACCTCTCAATATCCAGGCAGTGCAAAGTACAAGGTGCTACATGTTGACAGTGTCAAGTGACACGGTGCTCCTCTTTGCTATGTTCAGATATGGTGAGAGCTGCACTGAGGTGGCAAGAGGTTTGGTGACCAGACAAGGCTCTGGATAATCACAAAATCCTGGAGGGGGAGTGTGAATGTGTGTGTATGTATCTATTTATTTTTTTAAATTTTGTTTAAATTTTTCATTGATTTTATCTGGTTTTTTTTTGGTGTGTTGGGATGTGTGTGTGTGTGTGGGTGTATACATCGCAGTATACAGTTTGTGCAGGTGATGGGCCGCAGGGAGAAATTATTGTTTTGAGAACTTTCCTGACGGACTCAGGAAGAGAGATTCACAGCAGCATCTGACTGCTGAGAAGCCATGAGTATTTTGTGGAAATATTGGTCCTCTTTTATTCACATGGGAATTTTTCTGCAGCGTTAGAGATTAGGTTTGCTTGACATGGATTTGCCTTCTCTTGGAGAAAGGGAGTGAAAATTGGTACACTGCTCTTCTGTGCTCTTGATTAGTCTTTTGGGAAAAAGATGTGTTGAACACAACAGGGGTAAGAGCAGAAAAGGTCAAAGGAAATCAAATCTCAGACTGCTTTTAAGAAATGTGATTTAAAGAAAAAAGGTAGATATGTACTTTGTCTAAACTGAAATTCACACCAGCCTGTAGCTGGTCTTCGGCAACAAACACATTCACACCTTGCTCTGATTTCATTGTTGTAAGTAAAGAAATTACATCGTCATCATGGCACTACACATTAGCACACAGTAGCACCTGTAGAAACGAACTGCTACTTTTACCTAAACACCTCTTTATAACTTTCTACATATAAAGGCTCCTCTATAGGTTTCTGAATAAGTGAATGAATTTTGAGATACAATCTCTTCCAGAGGCAATTCAAAGATGGCCCACCAATAAATTGGGGTGTAGACACCGTTTCACTGAATAGGAAGTTTATGGTTCCAATTTCTAGACAGATAAAATGTATTCAGAAACTCATGTCACATTATAGCCTGTTTAGATGCTGGAGCTGGCCTTGGCTCGCAGCAACAGCCTCTTTCTATTGACTCGCTGTCTGAAAAACTGCACACGGTGCGATATGATCAAAACAGGGCTAGGCTTGGACACATCAATTCTCACAAAACTGTTCTAGGTTTGTAATTCTTCTATTCTACATCGCTGATCTCCCAACCATTTTATAAGCTTTGCACTCTCCAAAATGCAGCCTACACCACCACCACAGGCTTTCATGGAATGAAACCGCATGTGTTTATTTTCCATAATAAAGTCATGAGCAATATGCTTCCACGCTTTCACAAGTCTTATTTATTCATCATGTTTTGTTTTTATCTTTCATCTCTAGGATTGATCAAATTCAAATCAGCGTAGCAAACAGCATTCACTGACATTGATATCATTTGAGATTAGTGCAAATGTGGTGAATACGCTTCAGAGGTTTTTATTAAGGACCGTTTGCTGAAATCGTTTAAAGTATTTCTTGACACAAAAATAGATTTTTGTTTTGGCTGTATTTAGTTAGACCTCAGCTTAACTGTAGAAGTGCTGCCTACTTAGCACACAGCAGAAAAGATGTGGAAACCTCACTATCCACCACATTTTAGGTCCATCATGTAATAGGCCTCGCAGGAAGAGCAATGAATGTATTGTGTATCTACGTCACCTTTTTTCAAAAACTGTGGGTGACAAGTAGGTGTCGATTGTGGCCAGTATCAATGCTGTTTCTGGGATGCGGTGATAAAGTGTCTTCCACTGTTAAAATGCATGTAAAATCTAACTTTAGTATCTATTATAAATAACTAGGAATGCATCTTACTAGTACAACACGGTTCATGAGTAACTCTCATTTCTCTTCCTTTGGCCAATTTCATCAGTCATGCAACTTTGAAAAGAGGAACTCCATTTGTCATGTGTAAGGCCCATAGATCCATAGGGCCATTTAGGCTACCTCTCCACCTGTCAAACCGAGTTAGTAAATAATATGGAGTTTGGATACAGTAGCAAGAACGAGAAAAACAAACATTTGCAAATTTTACCAGCGTGTGGCTGTTGCTAATTTTGCACCCAGCTCTATACATAAGCAAACAAGTTCAAAAAGGAGAAGATTGGCTATTTCGTATATTCTTATTACCTGTCACCCGGTCTGATTACCTGCGAAATCAGACCAAACGATTTATAGCACACATGAGGCGGTTTACATTTCCCCAGGCAACGTTTAACAGTAGTACATTAATAAGTTAAAAGGAAGCAGGAGGAGATTTTTCTTTAGAGAATTAGATTTTTGACGTTTTATTTTGTTGTGGCTGATATTGGGACAGGATCAGCAAAGAGATAAAGGGACAGTGGTGGACGACTGTTGTAAACACGAGTCAATCTTAGTGGATTCAGCTATGTAAAAAATAAAAATAGTATTAAAAACAAGTTGTGTCTTTATTTCACTCGGACCAAAATTCGGGCCCTAGCCAGATCAAGATGTTTACAGCACGAGGCGGTGGAAACTCTTCTGCTTTTGCCCACAGGGGCCGCCAGAATCAATACAAAACAGTCCCTTGTATTTGTTTTAAATAGGGGTTTAGCAGATTTCTTGTACTTCCTTGTGTTGTGCAGCAGTCATGTGATAGAGGAAGGAAATAGCCTCCGCAGACATCATGTGATTGGTGGAGAAAGTTACGTGGCGTGCAGAATTTAAATGAGCTCACTTGTATGTACACACAATCATACACCCCTCTCTGTAATTATAAGAAATCACTCTACAGACATTGAATTCAAACATCTGACAGTAAAACAGAGTCACAGCAATAAGCCAATTGAAGCAGATCAGAATTCATAAACAATTTACAAAGAAAAACAACATGGCACGGACCATAATACAGTGTTGGCAACTACATATAAGGCAAATAAATTTATGTTGAAACATGTCTTCAATGGACATGTAGCAATTGTTTTTAAGTAGTGGTATTCATAACATGATTTAACGGTTTGCAGTCATGAGATGATTGAAGAAGTGTGTTTATGAATAAGAGCTGGCAGGCAGAAAAGAAGTGGGAGTGGCCAGGGCTGCTGGGCCGCCTCCATTTTACAGCACAATAGAGTCTGAAGTGGCTCACCCCTGTCCCCTCCCCTGTTTTGCCACGTGGTATGTTCCAACCCAGTATTTAAATCCGGGAGCTTGAGGGCTGTGCTGTTCATGCACTGAAAACCGGCGTAATCCAGGAAGCAGCTGAGAGGCAGAGGCAGAAAGAGAGAGAGGGAGGACGAGAGAGAGAGAATCAGAGGAAAGAGGAAAACTGCTTCACCAGCACACTTGAGGTGGCGACAGATACAGCAGGAGAAGCAAAGAAAAAGAGAGAGTTGTGTGATCCTGTTATTAGGGCAGCTTGTGTTTAGGAGAGAGAGAGCATATCCTGCCTCTCTCTTCGCTGTCATTTCTCTCTCCTCCACTGTGCCAGCGGGGGATGGTACATCGTCTGTCCCAGGCCTAGTTACATGTCCCAGCATCCCGCAAGAGCTCAGACAAGGCCACTGCTGCGACAGTAACGGAGACTGTGAGAACAAGACAAGACAGTGAGAATAGAGGTACTGTAACCCATGCTGACTAATGATGATTAACAGGAACATATACTGTAGAGCCTGTTAATGTGCATACTGTTTTATTACTAGTTTCAGCAGTTCTCTGTGATGCCTGGTACTTATCACTCAAAAAATACTGCACAAGCAAGCTCGTAGTGACAGATAAGGTGCTAGTAAACACAGTTGCTGCGTACTGGAATAAGCTGACAACATGCAGAAGACCGTGGGAGGAAATGTAGAAATGAGCTTCTTTAAACCACAAGCAGATGGTAGAGAAAAACACATCAGGCATTTGCTAGGTTGGTCATTTGCTATGATGCTGATATTTGGAGAGGGCTTGATGAGTTTTTTTTTTGTCTGGCTGTTGCAGTGGGTGAACATCAAGTCCCTGCTGCTGTTTGCTACAGTCCTTTATGATGCAGTTATATTACTCAGTGGATTCTTGAGTGTGTGCTGACGAAAACCAAAACATAACAGGGCACACGTGCAGTAAATCAGAAAGGCCGTTGCAGTGGAGTTTCAGAAGCAGGAAGAAAAAAAATTTCCTCAGAATTGCGTCTTCATTAATGCTGTACAGGCAGGTTTGTGTGAGCAGATGTACTGTAAACTACTGGGGTCTGAGTTCAGAGCCCACCTGTACATGTCGCCCTTCCTGATGTATTTAAGGGCAGTGTTTTTATCGGAACAGCTGACATCTGTTTTTTCTGTTTGTGTTGTGACTTATCTGTGTCCTCTTAAAGGCTGTTTATGGTATAGAGTATTTTTGTCTTTCCAGCAGGCTGTCAACTTTTAAAAAAAATAAAATAAAATAAAGTGTTTACAAAGGGAAGTTACAGGCAGCAGTTTTCAGATGAAAATTATCATCACCCACATTTGTTCCCTTGCACCCAGCCTGTTCAGTACTGATAATAAATGTTCGAGTCGAAGACCCGAAGTAGAGGTTCATTCTCATCTATAGTTGCTAAGGAACATCTGAAGTGTGTGTCACCACTCTCCCCTTCAGGGAATAAAGAGAAATCTGTAAAGGAGAAAAGATTGGAGCCACAATTGCTCTAGACCAAAAAGTAAACCAAAACACTTTATTATAGGGAACTTCTCACACATGCATAGCTTTTCGGCCATCAACAGTTTCTCTTATTCTAAGATGCCCATCATGCATTGCTGCTATGTGACATCCCTGCTTGTACATGACTTTTAGCTTTGTAAGAGCCTCCCTTGTGTTTGCTGAAGTCCAAACATAGACATAGACAGCCTTTATTTAATTAGTATATCTCTAAGATTATTCTCATGCTTGATAATGTTAATGATAATGGAGTTTACATGTCTGAATAATACATAACATAAGGTCTGCTGTGTAAAAATAAGTAGAGCTGGGCAGTGTTATTGTTTATTGACTTTTAGCTGACTGTGATGATGCGATCATTACTTTGTTGTTCTACAAAGTTCTACAGTCAAAGCTAATAATTTAGAGCAAACTATGCATACAAATTAGTTATTCAAGTTCATCTTTTGACACGTACGAAGTCTGATGTATGGTGAAGAGACTGGCACGTGACCATAAAGTATCAACAAACCAATAACAACATTGAACGGGACTGAAACTCACACAAGTGCTTGTTTGTACATTGCCAGACCACAGTGATGAAGGGGAATTGCAGGCTGGCATTGTGAGGCTACATGCACAAAGAATTATTATACAAGTATATTTTTCATCTCATTATTTATTCGAGACATAAACTGGTGATTGAAGTGTGCCTAACAGGTTATTAGCTCTAAGTGTCATGGTTGGGAATTTCCTGACTTGACGATGGACTGTGCCCGTTTATTTGCTATTTGTGTACCCAGCACGGCACGCTTTGAGAAGAGACTGTGCAAGGCCAGATGTATTCACCAAAATGCCAGTTACCTTGAGTGTTGTTATTGTCTCTTTGATGTTGCTGAACATCAAACATGTAGTTGATGACATAGACAACAGTTGTCTAACAACAAGGTCTGTTTTCAGCACAATGTCCCGCAGCTGATAATTTGATGATTTAATCAGGAAGAACACACCATCTCCTTGACAGATATACTCGTCAGTTACAGAGAAGGATAGAACAAATGTAGAAATTAAACTGGAAGATAACTGAGATTATTGCTGTTCGCCTCTACAGTGGCAGCAAAATCTAATTAATTCTCTTGATATCTTCATGTTTATCATCACAGTAAATGACTCAGCCAGTAGGCCTGGCGGGGAAGTTCTGGTAACAATGTGGGGCTTATGGGACTTTAAATATGTTGCATAAGTTGTTTTGTTGTCAAAATTCACTTTACAGCACATAAAATCAAAGTTGGCAAATTGACATTGATTTTTCTGGTCATGGAGTATTTTCATGGACGTACTGTACAACATTTTGTTTGACTTCTTCAGTATATAAACCAGAATGGCTCTGCAAAAACTAGTCTGCTGCTACTTCTGGCCCAGGGAACGGGGAGGATGAGACAGGCTGGAAGGATTGTATTGATCCTTAAAGAGCAGAGTCAGCTCCGCAGATTCTAGGTGACCCTTTCTCTGGTAGGGTTTAAAAGAACAGGTGGGTGGTGTGCAGACTCAGGTCCCAGGGATGTTAGAGAAAGCTGAGATGCAGAGCTTTGTCAACATTACTCACTCGTCTAAGAAATTAACAAAGGCTACATGAAGGCAGAAGGGTTGAATTAGTTTATTCTAAAATAGATAACACAGTAAACAGCATGTTTGACATGAGGCTAGAGGCTAGGATTCTTGGCCTTGTGCCAAAACAGATCCTCATGCGATCTTCATCTGCGTGTTGGTTTGAAACAAAAGAACAAAGCAGCTTATGACTAGGCTTCACAGAAATACTACCAAAAAATGTGTTTATCTCCACACTCTTTCACAGGTGAGTTACACAGATTAAATTTGTCTCAAGGATAAGCCCACAATCTCCAGTCTAAAGTGCTTTCTGTGGTTGGACTCCATCATGACTCCAACATCAAAGACATCTATCTTTATTGTTAAAAAAAACAGATTAACAGTATTGCTTTAATGTATCTGTCTAGCTGCTATTTGGACAGATAGATTTTCTTTAACCCCTTAACGCCTGAATTTATTTACAATAAAAAAAAATTAAAAAATACTTCTGTTTTCATTTGCTTTCAAGCTGATGTTAAATTAAGTGAAGATTGTTAATTTGTCTATAAAACATAGAAAAGATATAAATTCAGGTATATGTAGGTATGATGCAAATTAGTGACAAGAGGCATAAATGAGAAAACCAGGGCTTGCAAAAGGTTCCTAGGTACGTATCAAATATGCACCAACAGGCACTGGGGGAATCCATGTGCTATCTTGGCTTGCAGTCTGCAAGGAAGAGGTATGATGCGAATTCGCGACAGTCGGCGTCAAGGGGTTCAATGCACAACACCTGAATAAATCATACAGGACTGTTTGACATAAGTCTTCCTTTCATGAACTTGCTAGGGCCTCTGTTGTCTTGATGGTTGGCTTATGTGTTGTCATTGTTGTTGTTGCCTTTGCATGTCAGTCGGGTGATATTTGAAAAGGTATCGAAGTACACAGCAGAATATGAGCCAATACTCAGAGAGCGAATTTGCCATATTAGTTTGCTGAGTTTCCCCCAGCTTTGTTGTGTTTACTTGTATAGATGTGATTAGGAGGTTTGTGCTCCTTATTACCATAATGTCACTGAGATAAATAGCGTTGGGAGTGCTGGATTAAGAGTCATCTGTGGTTGAAAGGCCGGAGGATTACACGGATGCTATACTGGGGTTGACTTGTGTGTGTCTGTATACTTAAAGCCATCTGTTTGTCCATGTGAAAATGGACGTGTCCTTATATCCACACACGTGTGTACTACAGACATAACAAAGATATGTTTGAGGTCATTTACGAACATTGTTCCCATTATGTGGTTTGTCCAGCAGAGAACACTGACAAGTTTATTTTTGAACAGTAAAGTGGTCCACTAGGGACATATTGTGATCATACATCTTTCAAAATAAAATTGATTAAATCCTTATCAAAAACGTTTAATATACCTCTTTTTATGTCCTAGAGCACCACTGTCAGCAGATCATGGCACAGATGTAACTCGCATCTTTTAAAACGTCTAGGTGTAATATTGAAATGTTTTGTAGTGTCATGCCAGTATTTGTATACAGTGGAGAGTTACCCTCTGTTTATTCCTAACTCCACAGCCTTGGAGGCAGACAGCAGATGGCAGAGACTAATTGTCACAGGCCAGACACAGAACTAATAACGGTACCAATTATAGAGGAGAGTGAACGCACTGCTCCCAAAGCCATAGATTTATTATGAGCGTGTGTGCAAATATAACTATGGTACTGTACTCTTTGAATTATGGTTCTCTTTCATTTAAATTCATGACTGTCTTTAGAAAGTTCCTAAATGCACCTCAGACAAATGTGTTTTGGTGTTTTGGTGGCTCTCTTCGGTTGTGCTTGGTGAGTCTGGAGTGGAGCTGGCTTCATCTGGTCTTGCAGGTCTAGAGTGGGGAAGGTCCCTCTGTGTCATCCCCAGGTGTGTGTACGCACATGTCATTGTGTACATGTGAGTTAGTTAGGGTAGTTTTCTAAGTATGTGCATGCCCACCTGTGATTGAAGTGACACAGTATCTGCTGCTACAGCTGTCTGTCCTTAAACCAGCCTCTGTTATTGGACACATTAAAAGTATTTTCACTGTCACCAGAGCTCCATAGGCAATCATGGTTATGCCCTATTTGGATTTGTTTGACATCTGGATGAGAATTTATCTTTTGCAACTGGTATTTTTGTGCATAGTTTTCTGCCCTCAAACCACCACACGAGGCAGTCTTTGGGAAACCAAATGTTAACTAGAACTGCAAGCAGTTATAAGTGGGGTCCAAGCCTCCCGGCACAAGCCGCCCCCCCTGGCCCCGCGGAGGGCGCGCGAGTCGGCCTGGGTGCCCCGCTGCAGCTTGGGGAACCTGTGGAGAATAAATGAGCAGAGTTATAAATGAAAGGGGCTTGCGGTCACGGAGATGTGAAATTAATGTATGTCTATGGGAGTGTTATTTTATTTCCAAGTAGTAGCGCCACATAGAGGCCGATCGACGCCAAATTTCATACAGCCCCTCAGGAGGGCATGCCAAATAAGGTCCCTGAGTTTGGTGTAGATCGGACATTGCAAAGTTAAGATGTGACATGACGTCCTGTTTTTAGCGTTTGCGCAGATTTTTGTTAGCTTGTAATTGGGACATTTTTTGTCGGATCAAAATTCCCTTTACAAACCTCGTTCGGCTTGGTCCAGAGATGGTCCGTGCCAAGTTTAATGTCGATCGGACTTGCGGCTTCGGAGGAGTTAATTAAAATAGGTTTTCCAGTTTTCGCGATTTAGCGAAACAAAATTGTCATCGCACAGAGGCGTGTCATATACCATTGGAATCCGCAGCATCCCCCAAACACATGGACGTAAGTAGGTTTACGAATGTACCATGTGGTGGGCCGTAGTTATGAGGCAAAATGTCGTTTGGTTGAAAATCCCATTGAAATGAATGGGGTATTTGAGCTTCGATTATAGCGCCAGCTTTAGTCTGAATTGCACATATGCATATGACGTAATTTCCTGTTAGTAGCGTTTTTCGCAAACATTTGTTAGCATATAATTGCGACATTTTTTGTCGGATCAAAATTTCCTGTACAAACTTTCATCAGCTTGGTCCAGAGATTATCCGTGCCGAGTTTGGTGTCGATTGGACTTGCGGCTTCGGAGGAGTTAATTAAAATAGGTTCCCAGCTGCTTCGCTGGTACTGGGAACCGTGATGCCTTGCATTCGCGGGTTCCCAGCCCACTCAGGCTTGGACCCCTAATTATTTTCTATTTTGGTAGGTGATTGCACTAATTAGTTTTTTCTGTTGTTACGTATTTGTCTGCCTCTGTTTTCAACAGACTGTGAAATGATAAACAGTTGTAAAGAGACTGACATACCCCCGCTATTGAATTAACTGTGAGCCAAAGCAAAGCACCCAGATGGTCCATGTGTATCTTTTACCCCTTGAGTTCTGTCTGTTACCACACATCGCATACAGTCTCTGTGTGTTACAGAGTGAAGAAGCCAAGTTATATGTGTGTTGGTGTGTTTGGAAAGAGGTCTTATGGATTGTAAATTCTTTACTGTCAGAGCTGTTTTAATAGTAAACATTTACATTGTAAATTACAGGCTCCATCAACAACAATTCTTTGTATAAGCACACACAACACACCGTAGTTTGTTAGTCTATAAAATTCATATAGCTCTTGTTCAGCGACACTTTGCTTCATACAATTGTGAAAAGATTTCTGAAATGCATTAGTGAACTGGAAGTATTTACCTCCATATATTACTGATAATTTACATAAGCAAGTCTATCTGTGTGATATAGCCTGACTAAGTAAAAGATAAATATAGCGTAGTGTAAATTGCCAGGTTACTTTGCAGAAAAGAGACAATGTTGTTAAATGTGATCTTTCTCATGCAACACTAAAAGGATGTGAGTTTGTGGCTCCAAATTCAGAAAACTAAAACATGTAACGTAAACATGTATGTCTTGCCAAACTCAAAATATAATACAATTCAGTAAATGGTGTGAAAGTATTTTTACATAGCTAAGAAAATGTACATAGATTACAGAAACATTTACTTATCACTTAAAAAAGTGAAACTAGTTTAAAAGACTGTGAGGCTGACCCCTTCCTTTTAAAGGTTCAGTGGGTAAGTTTTAGTGGCATCTAGTGGTGAGGGTTGCAAAGAAATGGTCACCACTCACCCCTCCCTTTGCAAGCGCGTAGGAGAATCTACGGTGTCCGTCTCGCTCTGTCGGCTCTTGTGCTAAATAATACGTGTGGAAGTTTGTCCGTTTGGGCTACTGTGGAAACATGACGGCGCAACATGGTGATGTCCATGGAAGGGGGACCTGTGGTTATGTAGACAGAAATGTCTCATTCTAAGGTAATAAAAACATAACGGTTCATTATGTAAGGTCTTTATACACCACTGAAAATATAGTAGTGTATATTATATTGGATTTCTGTCAATAGATCATCCTAAATATTACACACTGGACCTTTAATACAGACAGGAATGTTCAACTGCTGTGCTTTCTGGATTTTCAGCCCTTTTCTGGTTAATGGCTATTTTATGTTTGAATGGTGGCACATGTGTAAATGTCACCCTGGCCTTTACTGGGGACCTAAAAGAAAACACTCTGTAACTAATCATTTCTGATTTTGTCAAGGTGACTCTGTGTGTTTCTGTCACATACTGTAACTCTCTCTTTGTCTACCTACAGACCTGTGCAGTGCATCAGGGCCCAAACCCCTCAAACCCCAGAGATCCCTTCCAGGGACGCCTGTTTCTCTCACACACCATCCAATTGACCTGCGAACATCTATGGAGGAAAAGTACAAAGAGATTGCTGAGGTAAAAAATTCAAAGCCACACAGACAAACTCTCAGAAACACTACGATACATGATTACATTATACATTTTAGACACAGCTAATCAAAATAACTATTCACTTTTGATTAGCACCCATGCACCAGTTTTCCAGCCATTCAGTTATTTAATGAGCTATTACTGACATTTGTTTGAATTTGGAATAGTTGTGAAAATACATCTTTGAATCCTTAATAGTTAATAGTTCACCAATTAACCACTGTGTATTGTTGGTGCAGCTTTTGCCTTTGGCCTTTTGTTGAATGAGTCATCATGTAATAATACTGCCTGCCTCTAAAATAAGGCTCAAGAATCATACCATAAAAGTGTGCATAAACAAACTTCTTATTTTGAATCCCAGCACTTTCTGGCTTTATGTGAAGGTAAATGTAACCAGAGGTGTTGTGTGAGCCTCAGAGTCTGCCACATGACCATTGGTGAATTAGCGATTGACCTGTTTTCTTGTTTTACAACACCATAAATGTATAACTCATGTTTGCACAAGGAGCTGTTCACACGCAGCATGGCTGAGAGCGAGATGCGAAGCGCTCCTTATGAGTTCCCGGAGGACAGCCCCATTGAACAGCTGGAAGAGCGACGGCACCGCCTAGAGAGGCAAATCAGCCAAGACATTAAGTGAGGAAATGCAACACACACACACACAGTCAAATAAACTCTCAGACAGACACAGCTCTCCATTGCCCCCACCTTTTACACACAGTCTTGCTTTCAACCCGTGCACACATGCTTATCAGCTTCCAACATGCCTGTTTGCAGGCTAACTAACCCTAGCTAAGTGGGCTAGCCAGCAGTTGGCACCTGTCCTGGTGTTCAGTCTTCTTCTTCACAAACTTTTATAAGGAGGTGGGTTCTGTATTGGTTGCCAGGTTTGATGCTATATGCTCCACTAAGCTGATCATTTGGGTGGTTATCTGACACAACCCCTGCAAGCCCCTGTTTATCAATTGATCACTTAATACCTAATAGGCTTTGTGTGTATATGTATGTATGTGTGAGTGTTTGAGAGTGCTTGTTTGAGTGTGTGTGCGCGCTTGTGCATATATTTGGTCTCTCTCCCTTTTGTGTGCTTAATTTCTTCTCACTACCTCTGATGCCCATCTGCCCCTTCCCCTGCTGCCTTGCCTACACTATCCTGCCCCGCTGTATATCACCCCAAGGCTTGAGCCAGAGATCTTGCTCCGCGCCAAACAGGACTTCATGAAAATCGACAGTGCGACAGACCTAGAGTGAGTGAGCTCTGCTTCAGTATGCATGTTTTATGTAGTGATTTTACTTTTTGGTTGTTTATTTTCTTTTAATTCATCCCTATATAGTGTGCCTGCACTCTTAGAAATGTGCATGATAAACTACGTACTTGACTATTGTAGTATTAGTCAATACCATCCTATGAAAGTTGAGGTCAAGGGCAACTGGACTTGATTGAAGACATCTTCAACCAAGTTGCCCTTGACTTCAGCCTTCGTTGGATAACTATGACATGAATGACTGAGAGCCTTCACAGATATTAGTCAATACCACACACTTATCGGTGTCTAGTGTGCAGTATTTAGGAACTCTGAACTGGTGGAAGTACTTTTCTCCAGAACCACTGACAGAGATAATCGGCATATTGGAGATGGACCACATCTTCCCCCTGCTGGTGACTTGATACATGTACAAATGGGTACCTTTTGTCTCTCAAGTGTGAAAGTCTGCGGCTGTAAGTTAACTATTGGAGTTTATTATGTAGATGCATTGACATCTTAATGCTACCCCTGAAGAGAACTCATGCATCTTTTTTTTTCAGTGTGCAAGGTTTGCAGGAAAACAATGGGCTCACCAAGACCCCAAGAACTAAACCACTGAAATCCTGCGGAGAGACTTGAAGATTGCTGTTCACTAATGTTCTGCATGCAATCTGTCAGTGGCCTTAAATAATGACAGAATACAAACTCTCAACCTTAATGTGTGCAGAACTGCCAAATCCAAGAAGGTTGCAATCACAGCTTTTAATGTGTCTACAAAATACTGAATGAGGGTCTGAATGTATATGTAAATGAGAAAAATAATTTTTTTGTGTGTTTTAAAGAAAATAACATTGTTAACGGAGTGTGTTGATTAAAGTGTAGGGGTCAGAATACTTTACAAACTCATTGTTTCAAACAATAAACTGCACTAATTTCTGATGTTGCCATTACAACTTAATAAAATCACTGATTCTCTTCATTTACTTTAATGCCACTCTTCCTGTTTATATCCACATGTACCCTCATCGGTCCTGCCTCTGCATACCTTTCTCTTGTTTTTATAGTCTCCTTTTCTCTGTCTCTATCCTTTTAAGGATAATGAAGGAGAAGAGTGTGGACTTCTTTGATGGTGCCTTTAAGGAGAGGGCATTGCCAATGGAGAGAGAGTACCAGCGGGTCTCAATATCTGGAGAGGAAAAGTGTGGGGTGAGGAGCTTTTTTTTAATGTGCTGTGCTTGTGTGTTTTCATCATCACATTTAAACCTAAACTCCAGTAAGTTCAATTTCATCCATTTTCTTTACTGTCGGTCTGCCAGGTGCCCTTCACCGACCTCGTAGATGCTGCGAAGTGTGTGGTGAAGGCATTATTCATTCGGGAGAAGTATATAAATCGATCTATGCAGAGTTTTTGTAAGACCACAGCTCACGCCCTGCAGGAGCTTGGGATGAAGCCGCTGGATCTGAGAGTCTATGATGATATACCAGAGACCCCTGTAGATGCTGGTATGACATGCACACACACCACACATATACTATGTGTCTAAAGTTGGGAAGAACTAGCAGTTAGAAAGTGTACATCAGAAAGGATAGAACACATGGTGGAGGCAACACATTCTTCTGTCCTGTTGCCCATTATTATATATAACATACCAGGAATTATTGAAAAATTAATATCAGCTATTATGGTAATTGATTAATCATTTGACAAATTTTTCAAGCAAAATGCCAAAAAAATTTCTTGTCCTAGCTTCTCAAATGTGAGGATTTTCTTTGTTTTATACGATCAAAACAACTCTCTTTTATTGTCATTAAGGCTAGGGTTGGCAACCAGCAAGAGACAGCTAGATTTTAAAAGCATCAAAATAAAAAAATCACACACCCCTCCCTTCAGGCCTGTCATCAAATCCAGTCCTCAAAACACATTTTCTTACAGGTAGAGTGCGGGCACTTAGGCTGGTTGGTAGGTAGGACCGTGCTTATTATAGCCCAGCCACATCTACAACTTCCGGATTTTTTTATTTTTTGTGTCGAAGAGTTTGATTTATTGATTGCTGTCGGGATGTTAAGAGAATTTCAACAAATTTAACAAAAAAATGCTTCTGGAATAATATAATAATAATAATAATAGAAACTGTGGTCACCTGAGACTGCTATGTAATAAAAGCTTCTATGCTTTGTCTCTTTTTATCTGAGCAATAATCGTGTCATTGTTTATCATTTTAATAAGTATAGCATGGATGAAATAACTTTTATTAATATCAATTTCTTGTTTTCCCAGATGCCCCTGTCCACCCACCTGTTTCAGAGACACACCCCTATGACAATCAAGACCCCAAAAATATGCCGGCAGACACGGGATATGGTTGCCAGATGGTGGATGGAGTGGTCCATGTCTACACCAAGAACAACAACATGGACAAGTATGCGTTTGTACATGTAGAGTGACATTTCAAATATGAAAATAAAAAGGTAATCTGTTCATATAACTTTTATACTGTTCTTTTTCAGAGGTTCAGAACTGGACCTGCCCTACCCTGACCTGAAGGAGTATATTGCAGACATGAACGTTATGATGGCGCTCATTATCAATGGGCCAGTGTGAGTGTTTCATTGACACCATGGTTATACAAATGTCATTGTTTTGAAGCTCAGTGCTTATTCTAAATTAAATCTGTTTCCTCTGTATACAGGAAGTCTTTCTGCTACCGCCGCCTACAATACCTGAGCTCTAAATTCCAGATGCACATCCTCCTGAATGAGATGAAGGAGTTGGCAGCTCAGAAGAAAGTTCCACACAGAGACTTCTACAACATACGAAAGGCAAGAGCCAACAAATGGCAGCTGTTGAGTCACCACTTTTTTCATAACATCCTGTTGGCTCTGTACCTGAGCTGTTGTTAGTTGACAACATTCCTACATTCCAAATGGGAATAAATGATTTAACTTCATTGTTAATATCATTGTCATGATCTGCCTCGCACATATTCTGCTCTGTCGTAACTCCAGGTGGACACACACATACATGCATCATCCTGCATGAATCAGAAGCACCTGCTGCGATTCATCAAGAGAGCCATGAAGAAATACCCTGGGGAGATCGTTCACATTGAACGCGGCCGCGGTCAGACCCTCAAAGATGTGTTTGAGAGCATGAACCTCACAGCCTTTGACCTGAGCGTAGACACCCTTGACATGCATGCGGTAAGAAATGAGAGCAGCAGGAAGTAGTATCTTAATAAAAAAATATTTTGAGACATGCTGTACAAAGGGACACTTCATAATACATTTGGTATAGATAAAAATGAGGTTTGACTGGTTTTGTTTTTTTATCAGGACCGTAACACGTTCCATCGGTTTGACAAATTCAACGCCAAATACAACCCCATTGGAGAATCCATCCTCAGAGAGATCTTCATCAAGACCGACAACTACATTGAAGGAAAATACTTTGCACACATAATCAAGGTGTGAAATCATTTCATATGTAACGCATATCTGTGCCTCGTCCAAATATAATTTGTCAATACATGCACAAACCGATACATCAATCTCCCTCTGTCACTGTTTTTCCAGGAGGTGATGTTTGATCTGGAGGAAAGTAAGTACCAGAACTCTGAGCTGCGTCTGTCAATCTATGGTCGCTCACGAGACGAATGGGATAAGCTGGCTCAGTGGGCCGTGAAACATCGAGTGTACTCTGATAATGTGCGCTGGCTTATCCAGGTGCCCCGTCTTTTGTAAGTACTCCCCTTAACTTGCTTTACCTTGAAGCTGACGTGCAACATTTAGCCTCTAGACTTTAGATTGGTGAGCATAAACACATGGTTGTAGTAAGAGCATGAGCCAAAAGGAATTAATTTGTCTGATGCATCATCATACACTTCATGGATTCAGCTTTCTAAAAGCTACTATATCTCTAGTGTAGACATGGGTTATGGCTTTTAGTCACTACAATGAAGCCTACATTTTAAGAGTTATCGTTTTTACAAAACTAATCAATAATCATCTCTATGATTCCCACAAATGCCACTATTCAACCACCACCTCAACAGCGATGTGTACCACACAAAGAAGCAGCTGGCTAATTTCCAGGAGATGTTGGAGAATATCTTCATGCCTCTGTTTGAGGCCACAATCAACCCCCGCAGTCATCCAGAACTGCACCTCTTCCTGGAGCATGTGAGTATCACTTTACAAGATACCCAGGCTATTCTGATGACTCACTCTTAAAGAGACTTAGTGATTGTTGCTCTGTTTATGTTTGTTTATTGCATGTGTGTTGGTAGGTGGTGGGCTTCGACAGCGTGGACGATGAATCTAAACCTGAGCACCACATTTTCAATCTCGACAGCCCGCTGCCAGCCAACTGGACAGAAGAAAACAACCCACCCTACTCCTACTACCTCTACTACACCTATGCCAACATGACTGTGCTCAACCACCTGCGAAGGTACACACGTTCATGACAAACAAGCATCATTGATGCTCACTTCCATTCGATTAAACACATAATCAGTCACAAAACAACACAAGGTACACAATGTTTTAATGTTCGTGAAAACATTTGTCTAATTCAGGCGGCGAGGCTTTCATTCGTTTGTGCTGCGACCTCACTGTGGGGAGGCTGGGCCGATCCACCACCTGGTGTCAGGTTTCATGTTATCAGAGAACATCTCCCATGGGCTGCTGCTCAGAAAGGTCAGGACAGAGTACACTGGACTGTTTCCAAGAAAACTGCAACGGAAATGTTTTATTTTGCCATGTTGAAATAACATTGTTACAAATGCCGGCTGTGTTCTAAAATTAATTTTGAAAATTGTCTAAAAGAGTTACTGTTTGTTCAATGTTTGACTGTTCAATTTATTCATCCATAAAAACATGGAAATTGCAGCCCTCCCATCCTAATCAACCAATGATGGTGTAAAGAATCTAGAAGAAGAAGACTAAGATGTACTCGTAGCTTGCAGCTATGCTTACTGGTTTGTCTCTCTCTGTCTTTGTCTCTCATGCTCTCTCTCTGTATGTGATATCCATCAGGCCCCGGTGTTGCAGTATCTTTACTACCTGGCTCAAATTGGCATCGCCATGTCACCACTAAGTAACAACAGCCTGTTCCTCAGTTACCATCGCAACCCGCTGCCGGAGTACCTGTCCAGAGGCCTCATGGTCTCCCTGTCCACTGATGATCCTCTTCAGTTCCACTTCACCAAGGTCAGTGTGAAGGAAGTTTGTCTGAATCTACACATGTGCTGCATTTAAGGAACAAAATGCAAAAGATGACCAGAAGTGATCAGGCTGAGATGACATTTTTCTGTGTGTGTGTTTGTCTGGGCCCAGGAGCCTCTGATGGAGGAGTACAGCATTGCTACTCAGGTGTGGAAGCTAAGTTCCTGTGACATGTGTGAGCTGGCAAGAAACAGTGTCCTCATGAGTGGGTTTTCACACAAGGTAAACAAGTCTTCTCATTTTGTGTATTTAATCAGGTGACATACCCTTGGTGGCTACTTTATTGTATTATGTGTAAATACAATTATATGTTTATTACTCAGTTTTTTGTGTCAGATATTGTGCTTCCTTCTGGGTTTTGCTTGTATCTGAGCTTCTCACTCATATAGCTTCTCCTACTTCCAGGCCAAAAGCTATTGGCTGGGTCCCAATTATTCCAAGGAGGGTCCCGTGAGTAATGACATCCGTCGTACCAACGTCCCTGATATCCGTGTGGCATACCGCAGCGAGACGCTCTCTGAGGAGCTTCAACTCATCACTCATGCTGTGCGCACTGAAGAGCTGGACATTATCGATGAGGAGGACTCTCTGTCCATGGCCCCGCTCCCGGGACAGCGCTGAAATCGCAAAGACCAGGACTTGTCCTGTAAATCCCCGACCCTGTGGCCCCACCCAGCATGACACTGAAGAGACGTGGGGTGATAGTAACTCTGTCGTTCATCCTATATACAGCATAAACACCGCCAACCATCACTATAGAAGTATGCCGCACACTGACAGCTACACACCAACAAAAAGCCAAGGACACGGTTCTGCCCAGAGCAGTCCAGCTTTGACGTTGTTTCATTTAACCCAACATTATTGATTAGTTTCCAAATTTATACTCAATGTTTCTCCCAGCTCTTCTTTATAACCGCTGTGATGTGTTGAGTCTCAGTCAGCATAATGAAGATTAGCAGATGTGAGCAGCACCAGGGTTTTTTGTGATTGAAAACCAGAGAAGCAATGTTGTCTTTATTTTTCAGTCAATGCGTTTGACTCTCTATCCTGTCAGGCTAAAGCTGTCAGATCCCTGTGATTAACTCTGTTGTCCAGTTATATGTTTGAATTCACCAGAGACATTACATGGCATGTACTATCTCTGTAGTACCTGTGTACAACAAACACTTAACAACCAGCACACTGAAACTCTCATCACAGCCAACCGGCTGTGAATGATGCTTATCTTCCACTATACAATCCTGCTGCCTAACTTAAGTACATCAATCATCTTCAATATACAAACTTATGATGAAGGATTATAGATGCAGTTTTGGCGATAGAATACAGCGGGGACAACAAAGTCTGACAGGTTTCATGGGAGACATACCGTCTCATAACAAGAGATGATAACTTCCTGGAGCTGGGTGTGGTTTCAGATCATTTATTTGCCAAATTGTACACACAGAATTGTTCTTCCATGATTTGAATCCGCTCAGAAAGTTAAGATAAAAGAGAGAAACTCGCCCTCATGAGAAGCAGACATCCTGTGGTTGACTGAAAACATTCCACGAAGCAAACTGTCCTTTTTTTAGCTGCAAATGAAACAAGTTCCAGTTAGTGTTTAAAATCACCTTGGTTTGATGGTATATTTCTGTGTTAGAAGAGATATATATATATATATATATATATAGCTGAAATGTGAATTGTATAGTTTAACCACAGCACAAATACATGTGGCTGAATTCAGCATTGTCCGAGGAGAACTCCCTAACCGTTACCTCACTGTAGCCATGAAGACGTGGACCTCCTGAGGGCCCTGATTTCACTCATTCCTTCCCCTGCTGACAAACTAGAAGTTTTTTTTTCCCTTTGCATGCCGTGCACTGTACATATGCACCAAGCCAAGATTTCACAGTGCCTTTTCAGTTTTAGCTTTGAGCGTTGCGTAACCAGTTTTTGCCTTCACCTGCAACATGTATCCCATCTCTTTTCCTCCGTCATATACAGTAGGCCTCCGTGCTGTTGCAATCTCCATGCCAATGGAGCTGAAGCCACCTAGCTGCATGCTTGGTGTAAAATAGCTTTTACAGTGGCCTTCATTTGGGGAGAGAAGTTGTTCGGTTTCTAGTTCTCTACTTACAAGTGCTTTTTTTGCATGCCTGCATGAACAAGGGATGGCAGGAGAGAATGAGTTGTTTACAGCGAGCTGTAATGTGAAGCATTCTTACTGATTCAGGGCTGCCGACCAACTTTCCAGTCATACAGTAAATCTGTTTGATGTGAATATTACATAAACGGATTCAAACTATCGTTCACCATATAGAAATGAGCACACCATGCTGGGACGTGGTTAAAACTGTTGATTGGTTCTTGTAGCATTTATTGTTTAACTCGCCCCAAATCTGATCAAAGCTGGGATCACATTTCATATTGCACCCTCATTGTGTTACCACATCCTGCCACTGGACACGGTCCAACTTTCCATCAAACTGTGATAACTCTTCTTAAACCTAGATGCTACTGTCGAGTAATATTTGATGATGGGGAGAGTGAATCAGAAAATGTCAGCCTTTATTTGAATAAACAACTACATTGTATTAAAATATATATATATATATATATATATATATATATATATATATATATATATATATATATATATATATATATATATATATATATATATAATGTGTGTGTGTGTGTGCTTTATAGATTATTAGGATAACAGATGAGAAGCCATCTTAGTTCAGCAAGAATACAGTAGCTTGTTCAGCAGATGCACCTGAGTTGTGCAAACACGAACATGGTGAAATGTGTTTGTTGGATTTCATGTATAAAGTGTATTTTTTTAAAGGCGATATAGAGATAAGAAATTTTATATTCACAATATATTGATTTTCATGGTTTAACACATTGTTGCTGTTGGTCATTGTGAATTGGCATTATGTCATGAACATAGTTTTTATTGCAGTTAGCCTTTTTAAAGCTAGTGAGCTAGCGAGTGCAGGACTTTGACATATAAATGAACGTCCGTTACATCCAAGCCCTCAACAAACGGGTTCACACACTGCTGATTAAGCCAATAACTGCCAGATAAATCGCACTGTCTCGCAGTATACCAGATTTTTTTTAAACCTGATGTGTGTAGCGACTCTGGCGCACTGGTAGTGATGAGTTTTATGCCAATAAGCAATGATTGGTTTGAAAGAGCTGAAAGGGGCAGTAGCAACTCAAAATGGCAGAGCCTATATGTCATCAGCGCATGTTGAAAGTGCTGTTTATTTACTCTCATTGTCAGAAGGGGGAGACAAAAGTCCCGCACCGCAGGTTTAAATTGTTAATTGGACATTTTAGTGTCTGTTCCATTTTTTCCTCATACTTTGTTTTTTATTCCTGATTATTCTTAGTTCATTTATTATTGTACATCTATTCCGCCCATGATAGATACCTCTTACTTTAAAGCTTAAAGTTATCGCTATAGTCAGAAACTGACCTCTAAACACACAAATAGTAATCCTAAATTTTATGTCACATCAATAGAGTTGGCTTTTTCTGTTTTCTTTTTGACTGATTTCACCAACTGATCTACACTGACTTGTTCATATCTGTCTGATAGAATCAGTCCACAGATTGAAGCATGAAATATAGTTACGTCTAATTATTGCAGCTTAATTTTATTATTGGCCTTTCCTTGGTTCAGTGTATAACAACCAGCTTGCTGACTACTTAGTAACATTTTGCAAGGTATTATGGTAATAAGTGTTTAATGACAACATCCCCTGTGCTGTGGTATGTTGTCTCTGAGACAGAGAGTTAGAATCTGGACTGACTTGAACCTTTTCCATCCATTCAGCTTATTGTGTATTTACGTCCACTTCATGGTTTCATGTTGTGTTTTACAGTCACCCCAACATAGTGCATCCTACCTCACAAATACTTATCTCTCTGACAAGTGTCGAGCTGCTGCTCTACGTCTCAGCTAATGATTGATCTAATGACTATTTTTATGATCAACTGTTTGGTTTATAAAATACCAGAAAATATATTGATATTTTCAAATTCAGTCCAGGAACAGAAAATATTTGCGCGAATATGATGGATGACAAAGAAAAAGCAAAAAGTTCGACAATATTTTGGTCAGTTTTTGTTTTTGTCCATCAACTAATCGATTAATATTGATTAATTCCAGTAAATAACTGCACATTAGAAGTGCTTCACTAGAGATAGAACAGCTGAGGCCATTAAAGACATTGTGATTATTTGGATGCCAACACTAAATAATATTAAATTCCTTATATATACTATATTCACATATATCTAGTTCAGTTTCTGTAGTTAAGACGCTGAAATTGATTTTGTTCTGTTTGCTAACTTCACAGCACATTCATAGTAGTATGCTGATATTCATACGCAATATTTTTTTGTTCAGCTGATATTTTTGTCATAAGGTATCTTTGTTTTTACACAGTCTTGTTACTTTATTTGACATTTGATTTATATTTTAAATTTTGCCTTATTTTATCTCCATTGATCTGTAGCCATATTATTGCCTGAAGTGGATTGCCAGTATTTAATGCATTCAGATGCTTCTGATATAAAGGTTCACGTGTAATGTCTGAACAATAAAATAAAGCATGTTTATTCACTAAACCTTTGTATGTGTGTCAGTTGTGACTTTTATTTACAGGTTCCATAATGACCACATAGATTAGGCTTTTTGCTCATCCCATCATTTGTTACATACAGTGAGGAAAATAAGTATTTGAACACCCTGCTATTTTGCAAGTTCTCCCACTTAGAAATCATGGAGGGGTCTGAAATTGTCATCGTAGGTGCATGTCCACTGTGAGAGACATAATCTAAAAAAAAAATCCAGAAATCACAATGTATGATTTTTTTAACTATTTGTATGATACAGCTGCAAATAAGTATTTGAACACCTGAGAAAATCAATGTTAATATTTGGTACAGTAGCCTTTGTTTGCAATTACAGAGGTCAAACGTTTCCTGTAGTTTTTCACCAGGTTTGCACACACTGCAGGAGGGATTTTGGCCCACTCCTCCACACAGATCTTCTCTAGATCAGTCAGGTTTCTGGGCTGTCGCTGAGAAACACGGAGTTTGAGCTCCCTCCAAAGATTCTCTATTGGGTTTAGGTCTGGAGACTGGCTAGGCCACGCCAGAACCTTGATATGCTTCTTACAGAGCCACTCCTTGGTTATCCTGGCTGTGTGCTTCGGGTCATTGTCATGTTGGAAGACCCGGCCTCGACCCATCTTCAATGCTCTAACTGAGGGAAGGAGGTTGTTCCCCAAAATCTCACAATACATGGCCCCGGTCATCCTCTCCTTAATACAGTGCAGTCGCCCTGTCCCATGTGCAGAAAAACACCCCCAAAGCATGATGCTACCACCCCCATGCTTCACATTAGGGATGGTGTTCTTGGGATGGTACTCATCATTCTTCTTCCTCCAAACACGTTTAGTGGAATTATGACCAAAAAGTTCTATTTTGGTCTCATCTGACCACATGACTTTCTCCCATGAGTCCTCTGGATCATCCAAATGGTCATTGGCAAACTTAAGATGGGCCTTGACATGTGCTGGTTTAAGCAGGGGAACCTTCCGTGCCATGCATGATTTCAAACCATGACGTCTTACTGTATTACCAACATCAACCTTGGAAACGGTGGTCCCAGCTCTTTTCAGGTCATTGACCAGCTCCTCCCGTGTAGTTCTGGGCTGATTTCTCACCTTTCTTAGGATCATTGAGACCCCACGAGGTGAGATCTTGCATGGAGCCCCAGTCCGAGGGAGATTGACAGTCATGTTTAGCTTCTTCCATTTTCTAATGATTGCTCCAACAGTGGACCTTTTTTCACCAGGCTGCTTGGCAATTTCCCCGTAGCCCTTTCCAGCCTTGTGGAGGTGTACAATTTTGTCTCTAGTGTCTTTGGACAGCTCTTTGGTCTTGGCCATGTTAGTAGTTGGATTCTTACTGATTGTATGGGGTGGACAGGTGTCTTTATGCAGCTAACAACCTCAAACAGGTGCATCTAATTTAGGATAATAAACGGAGTGGAGGTGGACATTTTGAAGGCAGACTAACAGGTCTTTGAGAGTCAGAATTCTAGCTGATAGACAGGTGTTCAAATACTTATTTGCAGCTGTATCATACAAATAAATAGTTAAAAAATCATACATTGTGATTTCTGGATTTTTTTTTTTAGATTATGTCTCTCACAGTGGACATGCACCCACGATGACAATTTCAGACCCCTCCATGATTTCTAAGTGGGAGAACTTGCAAAAGAGCAGGGTGTTCAAATGCTTATTTTCCTCACTGTAATTCAGACTTTAATGTTAATGTGACTTACTACACATCATGAGCATAATATTGGATAAATGATCTAAATGCACTTCAATGTACACTTCATCGGATAACTTGGCAACTGATTACAAGCTGTAAACCTAATCTCATTTATTATTATCATTTAATACTATCTGAGAGCTTATAGTATTGGGCTGTTGGTGACTTGTTTTGGTCCACGATGATGTTCTTGATCTTCCTCTGTGACGTTCTCTTGCTGCATTGTTGGTCCCATTTAAATGGCAGCCTGCAGCAATGACACATAAAACAGTCAGAGGGGTGCCTGTGTTTACACTCATCAATGTGATAATAAATCTGCATTCATCAGTGTGATGATAATAAATAGTGCAGACAAATTAAGCCGCAGTGTGGTCTGTCACTTACAGCTATGGCGGACTTGACTGCTTGTAACTGGAAGAAGACTCGCCCCCCTTCCTCTGGACACACCGTCTTCAGCTCCTCTCTGGTCAACCCCAGCAGCATAGGGCCGCTCAGCACGCCCAGACAGCGTACAGTGCTGCAAGGGAAGAGTCATAAAGATCTGTTTTATAATCGATGCTGAGGTTCACTTTTTTTAGTTTCCACTGAAGTTCAACTGAAAAAAAAACTTGGGCACTCACATTTTTTGTTTTCTAAAAATTGTAAAACTCAAAGCAGCAGAAGCCAAAATATTCTGACTTGTAGTCTCCAAAAACACTGGATCCTACATTTCCCATAATGCAACTCAATCATGTCATTGGACACCACCTCCACCCTAAATGCCCACTTCTTTCCAACCCCACACCACCAATTTCTAATACAGGCTTTCTGTTCAAAGATTTGAGTCCAGACCTAGCTCAGATAAAATAACCCTGACATCATCAGGGCCAGTCATATATGTACATACATCATTAAAGGCTGATATTAGATAGTAGTAATAATATAATAAAATATAATTTTGGTAAATGACTAAGCTTCATAGATTTTATCAAGTTAAATGCATTAATCAAATCTAGCTTCCATTGCATATATTATTTTAGTGCTACATTTATTTACTGTGTGTACTTACATTTTACTAAAGCCCTTGTCTTCGAGCCAGGCTTTCACTTCTGCAGGCTTGGACTTTTTCGTTAGGACAGGAGAACCACTAGTTTGCTGAGAAAATGGAATGATAATGACTTTACTAAAATGTAAGGATGGATATTACACAAAGGACACAGTCTGCCTTACAGTTTTTCTCAGTCGCTTTAGAAAATTTCTCAGATCAGAATTGAAACTCTCAAAACTACTTGTTCAACCTCCACATCATCTCGTCACTTGTGCACATCGTGAAAGCAAATCCTCATTGTTTTGAACAAATTGCAAATGCTTTGACACATCGATGCAACCAATTATGTACAATTGTCTGTTGTTTCCTTCACTATCAATTGCTTATGTCATGTTGATCACCATGTATTATACCAGTTCTCTGTTGAATAGTCTTACCCCCCAAAACATCTAGGCATAAGTTCATTGCATAAGTCGATACATGCAAAATGGCTAAACACGTTGTCAAAATCAAAGTTAAATAAAGTCAAACTTTATTGTCATTTTTATTTTTACAGCTAAATGAAATGTTGTTTCTTACAGACCATGGTGCATAAACAAACTAAGAATAGACAACAACAAATCACAACATACTACAGCAGCAACACAGCCCTCAGACCATTCACCCAATACCATACACTGTGAACAGTAACAATACACAGTGAGCAGTGAATAGTAGATGATGAAATTTATGAAGATATCCATTGTGATGTGGATTAGAATCTGTGACCTCACAGACAGCAACATCAGCCTAAGGTTTACATTTCTAATTTTGTCAATTGTGCTATGGAGTACTGTAAAAACGTCTTGTCTTTTTCTTTTCTGCATCACAATGACATGGTCTGTAAACAAATTACAGTACAAACAGTAAAAACTAACTGTGAATCCTGTCCAATCTCTTGCAATGTATAACTTTATACTGCTGAAACAGATATGCCATATTGAAAAAGTGCAGCCTTGTGCATTTTCAATCATTCTCATAAAAACGTTAGCCATAGTTTACATCAGAAAACACAGTTTTAGTAAGTACACAGTTATATTGATAACATGACTAAACATTTTCACTATCTTGTTTGTAAACAATGACACAAGGACGTTCCTCATTCTGATGGCACTGACATGTTCAATGACATAAAGATTTGCTTTGATTTTGAGCAAGTTACGGGCTTTTGCAGGTAATCCAGTGTGTTGTGCTGTTTGTTCAATATGTTTCGAGAAATGTGCTCACTCTTTTGCAAATGTTAGGGATGATTTGAGAAGTGTACCAAAGGGAGTGAGAAAAACTGTAATACACAGTGTCACAGAGTTTTCACTTGGTTTGCAAATGATGCAGCTTAAATAAAGTTCACAAACATACTGAATGAGTCACATATTGTAATCACTGATCATTTATGCATTCTTTTGCTGCAGTGGAGACTTTTCCGCTGCGATTTAATCAGGTAAATGACAGTCAAAAGCTCAAAGTCACTGAGAAGGGTGACACATAATTACACATAAGCCTATTTTGTTAGTAGTACATGTTCAATTTACTGAAGTACAGTAATTGCATTGAGACTGACATCCTGTTTTTTCACCATGAAGTCTTTCCTTCACAGTAATTGCCAGTTCACCCAGTGATAGAGGTTTCTCATGATAATGAGTTCAAGTTGACCTGTGATGTGAATGGTACCAACCTCGACAAGTTGCTCGTCATGAGCCTCCAGGACATTATTGGGTACAAAGCCCTCCTCTCCGCTGCTGTTCCTCACTTTCCACCACTGTCTCGACTTGTCCAGCACCTGTTGACGGACAAAGCAAAAACTAGCCAGGGTCTTCAAGACAAAATAGTTGAAACAATACAGAAAACAGAAAGAGCAGTTGGTTCATGTCACTTACACTCACCTCAACTATTTCTCCTGTTCTGACGGTAAGCTCTCGGTGGTTTCTTGAAATGAAGTCATACACAACACGCATGGGACGCAGTTTTGATTCACCTGAGCTGAAAAACACACCAGGGCATCAAAAACATACAAGTTCGAGGTTTAAAAACACCCACAGTACATTAAGTTATACTTTACGGTCTTGTGCGTACCGTGCTTTTTGTTGGGGGCGTGAAGGTGTCCACTTGGCTGAAGTCTAAGAAAAAGTACACGGTCTGGTTATGTTTTTTCTACTTTCTCCTTCTCTCCAAGCTACCTGTCTATCAGGTTACAAAATGAGTGTTTGATGTGAAGGTTCACCTGGCTGGGTGCTGGTTGTGGACTCTCCTGTCTGCTCACAGGTTCATTGAGTTCAGGGGGCTGCCAGCCGTCAAAGAACTCCAGAGTGTATGTTGGGATGTCCTCATCGTCTTCTGGCCATTTGGTGCTGGTAATATTGTCAAAATCATAACTGATTATTAGCCTGACATGTATCAGACAGACACGACGCAGTCTCAAAGGAAAAGTACCAATGTGAAAATACAAGTAAAACCCTTGCATTCAAAATCCTAGTTAGGTAAATTTTAGCAAGATAAAATTACTATTAACAAAACAAACTAATACTATCAAAAGTAAAAGCAGTGAGCAACGTTACCAGTTTAGGTGGAGCTAGTGCGAACTACATTATAACCAGTTAAGACAGTTTAGTTCATTGGTTTCTTTTACAAAGGGTTACAAGATAAGATGATTAATGGGAGAAGAAAGAAGACAAGTTCTGATACACAAATGTATATTTTTGGGGGGACTTTTTTTGCTTTAAAAAACAACTCTCAGACATCTGAAACATTGACAAGGGGTCCCAAGTAAATATTGCTTTAATGGGTGACAAGTCAAAAAGGTTGGGAACCACTGGTTTAATCTTTAATAAGTATTTTAAAAGCTTATTGTATGGTAAATCTTCATCTAAAAGGTAACTACTCATTTCCCTCTGAAGAAAGTAGCATAAAAAGAAATACCTACTTCAAATTTGTACTTAAGTACAGTACTAGAGTAAATATGCAGGTACTTTGCCCCACTGCAGAGATGTAGTGAGATGATGTTACATTTCATGTAGAAAATAAAAGCAACAACTGATTAGGTCCAACGGTGTCCATTGTCCCACCTGGGGATGTTCCATGGGTCTCCCAGAGACTGCCAAAGCCGGTCCTCGTCTGTGGAGGCCTCATCACTCATCAGACGGATACACTGAGGCGTCAGCAGGGGCGCCACAATGGTCTGTGGCAGATCCTCAGGGCAGTGAGATACCACCTGGTGAGGAAAAGCGTATCTCAATCTGTAGCCGCGTATTTAGGCCAGGTGCAGGGACACAGATTTGGTTAAATAGGAGCAGAGGGTGTCTGCACACTGGAATGCAGCTCCCACAATGAGTTGATGAGACAATGCCGACATGATGGTCAACCAATTAAGCAACTAAATTGGATAAAATGATCCAACATTATATTCATGAATAGCTGAATTTTACGGATAATTCATAAATTATAGTAAAAGTAAGTTACACTAATTCAACAGCTGAGGGTGTAGAAAATATACATTTTAGGCTGAGCTAATCGTAGCCAACAGAACGTGACAATGCATTCTGTCAAACTGGTATATTAAGATCTATAATACTGTAGGAGCCATGAACTGATTTATTGCATGTTTGGAATTACCTGTGTATAGGTTAACTGTTTATTTGTTGTTGCACCTTTTTTGGTAAGTCATGTGGGTGGCGATTTCTGTATAGTTAATTTACACACCTGTTCAACGCCATTGAGCAGATAGATTTTTTGTTGACCGCGGTGTTCTTTATAGTTTTGAATCGTTGTGATTATTTTGAATATATGTTTTCACATTATATTAAGTTGCATATTTCCATCAATAAAAGGCATTATTTTTTGAGATGCGCGAATTATTTGTGCAGCGAGTCCGACAAACAGCACCATAAGGCCCTACCTCAGCCTCTCAGCGTTTTTAAGTATAGTCGCTACAAATACAGTATGTAATAGAATAGGGTTTTAAAAGAATTTGGATCTGATGATAAATTATAAATTTGTGTTCAGGCTAGTCAAAATCCCAACTGTTAACAATTATTCAAATGCAAGAGATTTAGTCACTTACGAATTCTAATGTGGTGAACAAGGAGTGAACAAATTCAGGAGCACTGGGATTATGAATATTTCCATTGAGCTCCCCCTGTCAAAATAAAAACATTTTCATACATAATGTGCAGCAGCAACACTGTTACACAAACTGTACACTACGGAGTGAACAGGAATAACACCAACCATGATGATATATGGTATGTAAATGTGATTAAGGACACACACCAGAAGGTTGAAACCACATTTGATCTTATGGAGACACGCTGCAAATTCTGCCGCAGGAGGCATGCCGTCCATCGCTAAAAAAATCAATACATGATGAAGCCGTCACAACTAATGATATTTCTACAATTTAAACAATCTGTCATTTAGATCCAGTCTACATGTACGGCTGCCTTCATTTTCCACATCAAATTACCTTTTCCTTTTTTCTTTTTCTTCTTTTTCTTTGCATTTTTAGCTACTATTGCAGCTACCTGTCCCATGAAGATTTCTATGTCACTTACAATATGATTCAAGATGTCCTGGAGAGAAAGAAGAAGAAAATCATTTCCACATTCTTGTTCTCTTAAATGTTACAAAACGTGTGTCCTGTTAAAGATAAACAACAACTAGCTCGCACATTTCTTGTGTGTGATTACAAAAGGACACTCACTACATTCCTGTCCAGCTCTGTGTATGCAGGAGGAGGAGACAGAGGTTCTTCTTCAGTGGTGAAATGCTGCAGCGATGGTACCTCGTCTCTGAGAGTTGAGGTCTCATCCTCCTCCTCTTCCTCAGGTACAACCAGCTGAGGCTCAGGGACTTCATCCTCCTCTATGTGTTCAAAGGAGGTTTGTATCAATTTCCATCATTAACAATCAGCACAGCAGTTGTATATGTCTTCTGTCACAGACTCACCATAGTATGGAGGCATCCATTGGGGCACTGAGTCAACTGCAGGCTTCTGCTCTTTAGGTTCAGAAGATTTTGCAATGTTATGAAGGCTGTTCATTCCCTCATGTCCATTGCTGCTTGAAAAAGTGTGAGGCATGTTAAAAACAAAAATAAAGTTTCAGGTATTTGTTCTCACTGACTATAGGTTCTTACTTAATGATTGAATCCTCTTTCCTGTGTGACAGTGCTCGTGACAGATCCTTTTGAACATAGTCAGCCTGTAAACAACAACAACAAAAAAATTACTCACTGACTTCTTTCACTGACGTCACAATAACATCCATTTCCCAGAGTTTGTACTCACCCTTACATCCTCACACTGAAACATGAAGACGGTGGTAGTGTGTTTTCTCCTGGGCTGGACTGACACTGTGAGTAGGGAGTCAAACACTCCAGCGTCCAGCACAGCCTTTAGCTCTAGGATTTCACCGAGAGCCATGGAATCGAGCTCCTCCTGAGAAAACACAACAGGTTTTTATGCACACAACAGAAAAATCAAGTCTGTGAGCTGAGTTAGAGGACCTTTGTTGTCATGGTTACAATAGCCACATGGTTAAGGTTATGGAACAAAATTAACCAATGTTCCCTTGCAAAAGGAAATGGGAAACTAACAGTGGCCTTCCGAGTTAAAGTCTGGTGTTTCTATAATAAAATCAACTGACAACCTCTTTTACTCCTGTCAGACAAGATTTCATAATTCCTACAGACGCTAGAGGGTTTTGTCTCTTGAATGTAAACATTTGCTATTTGGGGGAATTTGCTGAAATGTCTGATTTAGGAGTTTTCTTAGGAGGACAGCCTCAGATACAGAGTTGCATGTCATCTGCATACAAGTGGAAAAGATGCCACATTTGAAGATGATAGTTTCTGTGACTGGTCTTGCGAAGGATATAACATATGATTCACATAAATTTTCATTCTCATCTAATCATTCAGTGACTCTTCATGCCCTGAGTGGGGTCATTGTCACCCTGGAACATCTATTCTTCTATTTTTATTTGTCACAAGACTGAAGGTCTCATGTGCTGCTTACCTTGGTTTCATTGTCTGTGAGCAGCAGTTTAGCACCGCTCACCTCCAGCAGCATGCTCTGACCCCACACACGACCCATCCCATCCAACAGCTTCAGTCGCTCCACACAGTCAGCTATGCTTCTCAACTCCTTCCCATCCAGGTCACAAGTGAACAAGTGCTGCCGCAGAGAGGCGTTAAAACAGAACATTAAACAAGGCACGATTCAGAAAAGAGCATGTTTGTTTGGCTAATGTTATGTATGATACCTCCACTCTGTACTGCAATTTGTTCATCATCTTGTTTATTGATGCAACATACTCCTTCCTTTGCACTGTTAAAGCATAAACCAGGGCTCTGTGTTATCCATTAGATTAAACTTAACAGGCTTATTATGTCAAGTGCAGCAGTGGTAACTTACAGTAAATTGACTTGGCACTGGGCCTGGACAGATTTGACGCCTGTGATGACACCTCGTCCATAGTGGAGTAACCACTGTCACAACAAATGCAAGCAATTTACAACACTGATCATCAACAAGTCATGATTGAAAGAATTTATCAGTTAATTGATCAACCACATAAAATCATAAAATACATACGACTGGATCGATTCTGCATAGCTGCTGGTGTCATTGCCAAAGGGACTGTTTCTCCTGATCATCGTCAGTACTGACCTAGCACAGCTGCAATATTATATATGATATTAATTATACACACCATGAATGACAGCGGTATGAGCTGGCTCAGCAACCTGCATCTTAAATAAATCTAGAAAACATTTATTTCGTCGAGTCTTAAATTAAAGCTGAGTGAAAGTATCAAGTTTTGTTTTACATATGACTCATATGCATTTATATGCTCAGACAACACCTTGGTAATTAACAGTAAATCAATAAATGGCTCTTGATAATCAGCAACACAGCAACCTGTGATCAACCGGACAACGACATCTTTATAGTGTTGTTAGAATATTTCAAGAGTTTGTATATTTTAAAGACAGGTTTTCTGACTGTCTTACGCCACAAATGTATAAAACAAACTCAACATATTTCAAAAACAAATGCAGAGTGAATGGTTAGGAACATTTCACAGTAAGTAAGTCAGACATGTCTTCTATTTGTTCTAATTACATCTTTTCTCAAGATTTTTACACTATGCTGAATATTAAAGTATGTAAAATATAAAAATAAATGGAATATAAAAGGAAGTTTATGGTGATGTGGATTTTCTTCAAATTGTCTTAAATAAAGTGCAAACACGTAGCAACCCTTCTCTACAGATCATTTGTATAAATAACAAAAAGACATCCAGTTTCTTTGGAGATATATTATCAGATGTCCGTACCTTTGATGTCTGGCAGCTGAATGTTGTTACCTTCTTCTGTAGTTTTTACCCTATAGTAAAAATACAACTCATATTTTAATCCTGTACCTGAGTGAACGAGAGTTTTCACCCTTGACTTCCGTGTTAAAGCAAAAGACAAAGTCCACTGTCAGTAGCAGAACGATCTGGGATACTGAGCCGTCTCAGTTGAGGGTGTGAGATCTAGTGTGGCATCCCAGCTGAGCAAAGGTTACTAGATACGGAGGAAAACACCCAGGAAAAGCTTAATTGCTTGCAGGTCTATAAACCTATCAGCATTGTGTCATTTTTCCGGTCTATAATGTAGAGGGATTGCAAGTATTGAGTCACAATGATCCCACTCTTCTCTTTTTCCACAATGAAAACAAAAAATAGTTTGGGCCTATAGAGAAATAAGACATAAAGCTGTGTTCATTGCAGGATTGGTATTAAGAAGATAAAATCAGACAGGAATTCATCAATGACAAGAATCACACTACCAAACATTACCCAGAACAAATTGCTTAGTGATGTAATGAACACTGGGTAAACAACATGCCCATATTTAGCCCACATAGGGGAGTCATAATGTGTGTAAAATAAGATAAGAGCTTGTTTTAGAGTCATTTCATTAGTAAACAAGTAAACCAATGACTGTACAGTAATTACAATTTCTAGGTAACTGTACTTTGATATTCTCAATAATTACCTCTCCGCCCTTCCATGTGCCTATATGGAAAGCCATAAGGCAAGGAGAGCACACCTTCCTGCCCATCCATGTGCACACATGGGAAGCCCAGGTACAGAACAGAGCAGACATCAGTAACAAAAGAAATGACATTGATTAGTCAGCCACAGCCTGAAAGGGAAGGTGGGGTGGTGATGGGTTACAAGAGGTTTGCAGAGGAAGCAGCAAGAAGGGAATCAGCTGAGCTGGCAGCTGATGTGGCTGGCTTTAAGATGGGCTGCCATCAGCTGATGTGCTGGGATTGTTAGCTGAGCTTGACTTCGTTGCCTGCCTGAACTAACACTCTGCTCGATTTCTATTAAATTGAAATTACAATTGTGTAAGTGTGTAAGCCCAAGTGTCCTTGGGCAAGATACTGAACCCCGATTTGCCCCTGGCGGCTATTCCGCCAGTGTGTGAGTGAGTGTGAAT
Source organism: Micropterus salmoides (assembly GCF_014851395.1). Classification (NCBI taxonomy): domain Eukaryota; kingdom Metazoa; phylum Chordata; class Actinopteri; order Centrarchiformes; family Centrarchidae; genus Micropterus; species Micropterus salmoides. Next base: position 22,211,672 of record NW_024043372.1, read on the forward strand.
GTTAGTTTCCGGTTGAGCACTTAGGCTCAGTGTATGAATGTGTATGACTGGTGAATGCAGATGTAGTGTAAAAGCGCTTTGAGTGGTCGAAAAGACTAGAAAGGCACTATACAAATACGGAGCATTTACATTTATAATATCAACGTTTGGGTTAGGCCTATATGATAATCCTTTGGTCATAATATAAAGTAGCCGGATGCGGTTCTCTTTTTCTCACTCTCTGGTAGAGGAGAAGTGTGGCAGCATCTCTGTACAGCTAATTGTTTAAAAAACATCCTCTACATCCTCTACAGGTTGTCCTTCCTATCCAGAAGGTGAACAACTATATTTGTTTTCATCCAGTATACAAGAAACACAATTCAGGTGTTTTAAACAGGAACACTGTGATTCTTATTCAACAGTTTGTTCATGAAAGGACAAAAGTTAAATAAGATTTATATTAAATGAACATGTCAAGTACGATAGTGTACAGTAACCAAGTCAATATTTATTAATACATCAATATTATTTCTTAAACCCAATTCAGTCACCATTAAATTTAAACATTTCATACTAGGTAGGTTGAGTGGGTAATTATTTTATTTCTTGCAATTCTTGTATGTAGGGTTTCCATATTGAAAAAATTATGTCAGAACAGTTCCTCTAAAATGTTTATTACACATAATGTGTCATCTCTAAAAATTGGTATGAAGTTTTAGACAAGTGTGAATAATTATCTCAATCGCTCATTAGGTGATCGGACGCACTATCACTAACTATGTACTAGGACATATCACTAATATTAATATAGGATGTATGTTAATATTAGTGAGCAGGATTGTGGTGCAGCTGCAGAATGAAGTTAAAAAGTGAGTTTAAAAAAAAAAAAAAAAAATAGGGTGTAGAGTAGAGTGAAGTCTGACCGTATTTTCACAGCATTTCAGTGACTTTGTTTAAATTTACTACATATGCTGAAGTGGCCTAAATAAAGCCACTGGATGCTGTTGATCCAGATAATGTAAAATTTAACACCTAGGCCTACGATATTTTAACTTTGATGCCTTTTTCAAGTGCAGATCACTAAACACATCTCTCTGATCTGTATGTTTTTCATCTTTGGTTGCTGGCCCCTGTATTTTGTCCCCATCAGATTAAAGCTGCGCAAATATATTTGAAATGTGATTTAGGCTAGGCTGCAGCATAATACACTGACTCTTATCAGTTGTTTAACTTTCCATTTCAGGGTTCAGGTGTGGAAAAGACCCCTGCTGTTGTTCAACTGAAACACTGGAGGTCAGCAATGCAGAGCTGCAGTCTGTCCACCTGCAGTATCACCAGTCAGTCAGCTGGAGCAGAAAATAAACAGTGTTTAGACATCCTCTCTCAACAGCTCTTTGACAGGGGATGAGGTAATAAAAGTAAATTGGAAAGCAATGCTGCATTATACACATTTAAAAATATTGCCCATAAACAGTTGTTTTTAATAATTAAAGTAACTTATAAAGTCCAATGTTATTTTGATTTTATTGATTAAATAAACAATCATAGGATAAATGCACTCTGGGCATAAAACATAATTCAGCACCCCAAAGTGCAGTGGCATCCATATTAAAACAGATCCACATTGCTGAATGTTGTCTACTTAAATGGCCTCCTGGATACAATAAATGGCTTAAAATCAAAGATGGGAATACAAAAATATCCTACAATATAAATGGAACAATAAAAACAACTGAGAACAAAACTGCAGGCCAGGTGACCCGAAAACATATACTTCTGTCAAATGGGACGACTTGTTGTCATTTGTGAAGTAATTTGAAACACTTATATACACATGCGCTCGCAGGATAGTGGGATCTCACACACTGAGGACAGCGGGACTGTTTAGCCATAATGAATGTAAGAAGAAACCAGCAATGCTTTCATTCACATGTGCCTGTATGTTGTCCCAAATATACAAAGATCATGCTGTGCTAGATGTCAAAAAAGTTTACATGAGGTCACAAGATTAAAAAAAAAAAAAAAAAAAAAAAATCACTGGGCCCTGTTTCTTGACTCTAGGAAAGTTTGGTAATCACTCACCCGTTTTAGATAAATAAGGCACGGGGCAATTTCTGTAACTCATTAACCATGTTAAATGTTCTATTGCAGCAAGCAGGACTTTGGCCCATGCAGTCTACGGTCCCTGCACACATAATGCAGAGTAATGCAGGCCTCCAGGCACTACTCTTTCTACCTACAGAAAAGCATAGTCACAGTACATTTATTCTAGAGAAAGCTGGAAAGCGTACGAATCCTACAGCATATTGTGCACACTACTAAATATGATAACACATAAGTACTTCTTTGCTAGCAGTAGGTAACCCTCAGTAGCAGTGTGAAACATAAACCGATAAATGATATAGTTCACAGTGCGGACTGCTTTACTGTGTCTGCAGAGCCTGGGTGATGCTCAGGCCTGAACCAGGGGGCAAAGCCCAGCCATCCTGGCCCTGGTGGGTCTGCAGCAGGCAGTACAGCTGCTTTAGGTGGGCCACTATGTTGTCTTTGATATCTGGGATTGAAATCTGCAGGCGAACGCTGCCGCTGTCAAAGGATCGTGTGTTGTCTCCGGAAAACATCTCGCTCAGCATGCGTGCCACCACTGGAATGATCTGCATGACAGAGGACCAGAATGAGTCACACAATCAGAGAGTCTAAACAACAAAAGAGTAAAGCTTATTGATGAGAAGAGAAATACGAGAGTTGTGTGAAAAAGGGTGTAAAGAGTTTAGTAAATGTTCAAATGAGAAGTGATATTTCTGCTTTTATATAAATTATTTTCAAAGTGTTTTTTCAAGCAGCAAAATATTTCCATGGAGTTTACCATCTTAATGGAGTAAACTATTCACAGGTATGAGGTAAATAGTCTACTCTGTATTGCCGCTCGATGCCGACAAAGATTCATTACCTCACTCAAAGTCTTGTTATAAAAACTGTCAACATTTCTCACCTGAACCATGATCAGTTTTCTCTCCTTGGGCCTTCCATCGGGCCACTCCTCTCCAAAACACAGGTTGATTTCAAATGAAGGAGGGCTTGGTGTCTGGCCACGCTGGTGGGCTATCACTCCTGCACACAATAAAAAAAAAACATTTATTAGTTCTCTTTCTCAGAGAATATTACAAATAAATTAAATCAACATATAACCCAATTTTACTAATTGTCCCGATAAACGTAAGAATTCTACTTACCACTGAGGAAAGACTCCAGGCAAAAGAGTTTGATCTTCCTCTGGCGCTCAATAAGATTTGGTGCAGCTTGATTTGGAGCACAAGGACCGGACCAGTACACCTTACACTGGCAGAGGCGGACTGCGTAGATATCGTGGCCGCTTACCTCCAGGATTAGGCCTCTGTCCATCACATCCAGCAGGCGGCTAGTGAAAACCCTCTGCTTGTCGTTGGGAATGTGCTCGGTGGTCGGAAAGCGTAGCTGTTCCAGGTTCACCGGCCCGAACAGCTCCTCCTGGTTGACCATGGGGCCGAGGTCCCCGTAGAACAGCCTGCAGCCCTGTGGGTTACTGACGGTCACTGTGGGACACATCTCCTTCCCTCTGTACAGGAACTGCACCTCCAGGTCAGTCACTGGGTTGGAGATGAATGTAGGCACGTGTTAAAACCATGTTTCGTGCAACAACTGAAGATTTGCTTCAATTTCAGAGAAAGTTCACCCCCCCCAAAAAAGAATACAGTGTCCTCAGTGTATCTGAAGTGCTACCAAGGTTTGGAGTTACCCTGTACTGGTGAATTTAGGTCAACTGTCTCCTAATTATGTGTGGTGGTCAATGGATTTCCACATTTTTCAACCACACTGGAGGAAGCATGTACTCACTCGGGAGGGAACTGATCCACGTTTCTGGAGAGGCAAACAGGGCGTCGGGTAGAGGAGGGGGCTGCAGTGAGTGATCAGACAGAGGAGCAGGGGGCATGTCGACCATGGGTGTGGGGTGCATCTCCACATCCACAGGCTCCTCTTTAGGCCAGACCTCATTTGAAGGGGGGCAACTGGAAGGCTGCAGGGAGGAATCTGCGCTCATAGGAGACCACATAATGAGAGGAGAGGGACTGGTGCCTACATGAGGAAAGAGAGAAGAATAAATTTGCTGCCAGTAAATTGACCCTTCGCTAAGCCACGCCCACCTTTGTTACTGTTGCTTGATGGACTGCCACTGTCTATTACTGCAATCCCTGGAGAAATATTTTCTAGTTTTTGGAAAAATGATCTCAGAAAGAAGCAGACAGTTTTGCTGTTGCATAGTTAGCTACCGTTTGCTAATTAACATTACATTAGAAACAATCCACAGCCGACATTTTTCTGGATTGGTTTTAGGTTTTGGAAAGAGAATTAAATCACACTTCCCCTATCAACCTCTCTGGTTAGCGACTGTAACTATTACAAGTGCCTCGGCAGAAGACAGCTAGAAAACGACTCCTTTTGCATTAGAGTCAATGGAGCGCAGCCATGAAAGTGTCAGACCTCAGTTAGAGAGAGTCCTATTCTGTGCTGTGAATGGCCAGCTGTGTGTTCAGGGCGTTGCTTAGCAAAGGGTCAATTAAAAATAAAGGTTTAATCTGTGAGGAGAAGTTACTCACCGTTGGATGGGTATGGAGGGAGAGACTCTGGTGTATCTGGAACATCTTCCTCACCACCATCTTCATCATGCGGAGTCCAGGAGCCAGCGTCTGAGGAGCCTGTGGGGCGAGATACATCAATTATAAAATAGTAATGTTTACAAAATGAAAGTGAAATTGCAGCAAATCTGTAAAGATCGTCTTCAACCAGTTCTTGTTTACCCTGGTTACTGAGGGGCTGTGGGATGTCGCAGACATCATAGATCTTCAAAGGATTCATGGGGACCTCTTTGGTACCATCATAGACCAGCTTGAACTCTCGGCTTTTGTTCAGGGCACATCGAAGCTGAGCTTTCCACTTTGCAGGATCAGGTTCATCAGATCCCTCTTGGAACTTCCCGGTCTCCACGGCCCACGCCTGGAGGAACATTTAAATACAACGGAGGTATCAGTATCACTGTCCTGTTTAAACACTTTTATATTCCTATACAGGATCCACATTTACTGTTGAAAGTAGGACACTTAAGAGATTCATCACCCCAAAAATACTTCCTTTCTAATGAAGCCTGTGAACAATGTCACCCAATGCTGTTCAGTGCAAAGTTGTTTTAGTATTTGTAATCTTAAACCAGTCTTCGCTCTCTCTTTTTTCTTTTTATTTATTATTTCGCCTTAACATCTTGTTTAACATCTTTCCTTGCATATATCTGCAGTTAGTCTTATAATAATATATCCCTGTCTTGACTCTTTAAAAGCAGTAACACAAATACAGAACCAATACCAATATGATGTGATGACTTGTACCAATCTTTCCTAATGCTACAAGCCGGAGAGAGCCCTATGTAGGCTTAAATGGGTTGCAAAACAAGATTTTGCTCCAGATACATGCAAAGGTTTTGCTATATAATTGTACACTTTTATTGCATATTTAAGCAACATAAACTTGCTTAAAAGAAAAAAAAAATCGAGTGTCCAATCCATTTCCATCTCAAGATTTACATGTTCTGATTGTGGCCTCAGAGTAGGCTACTTTACATTTGTGTGTGTGTGAATGTTTTCATACCATAGGCCTTTGTTAAGAGTAGGCAAGAGGAATCACCTTAAATATGGTGTCCTCGTCCTCGTGCTGGGGTGTGTGGCGTGTGGCGTGTTTCCACGGAATCTTGAAGCGCATGTTTTCACGGTCCATCCACACCAGACCCGGGTATCGCCCGCTGTCTACCTGAGCGACCAGCCAAGGTTTCAGCCTCACACGTCGAGGGGTGACCGACATCCTGGCTGTCAAGTAAACACAAACCCGTCAGTCCAAGGTAGGTTATAACTCCGAATAACTTCCTCGACCGCCAAGGGCTATATAGTCTCATCTGTGACAAACAATGCTGCAGCTGAAAGCCTGCAAATCCGGATGTTCCAAAAATTTTAAACTGTTTGTCCACACCTTGCCAGGCATAACTTACACTATTTGTTTGGCATACCAGGCTATTGCAGCTGCTTGCAGGTTAGACCTTGTATGATAGGCCAGTCTATCTTTAAATGTGAGAATTACAGTCAAATTGATCCAAAAATTAAATTTAAAAAAAATAAATAAAAAACCGACCAAACACGATACTAAAGAAAGACACACATACCTGTAGTAAACCAGGAAGTGGAAGAAGTCTTTCCTCGTCGGCCTGCTGACGAATAAAACCGTGTGCGTCCTCCTCAAATCCCCCCCAAACCACTGCAGACTCTCAAAACAAAGTTAATCGATAATCACCTCGACGAAAGTGGGTGAGAACAACACCAAGAGGTACGTTTATCTCGGAGAACTCTAAAGAGCTGGTGTTGCTCGCTCGGTTTGCCCTTCCCCTTTGCACACCGAAACTCAGGTACGGGCGTGACGTCACGTCGGTGACACACCTTTCGCGAGCCGAGTAGCTGGGAGACAGCTTTTTAATGAGGCACGTTGACGGTGCATTTTTTCTTCCCACGAGCATCTGAGCATTTCACTGTGAGCCATGCAAAATTATTCTGATACAGAAATACTTAGCCTACTTCTAATTATAGTCACATAAATAATCCGGATCTCGACATAAGCACTGGCTTTTTTAGAAATATTTTGATAGCATTTACATTTGACATTTACATGGTTGTTTTTCATCAATAATCTAATGTCATTATACATGCTTATATCATATAACGTTCAGAGAAATTTAGGAAAAAATAAATCTACTTTTAGTCGTTTTTCATGGAAGTAGATCACATTAGAATTGCTGAATCATCAGTTTACAAGACGAGGTTTAATTTACGCAGTTAGGGTTTTTACACCGTTTTTTTGTTATTTTTCTCCGCTGATGTTGGTTAGCCTACTTAGTTATTTCCTTTGAGAGTGTGAGGAGAAAAAAAATGTTCATCTAAAGGGTTTATTACAAGTGGCCTACGTGAATATCCCTAAGTTGGTTAACACCAAGAACTCAGATTGCAGACAATATGGCTGATATGACTTGACTCAGCTGGTAGGCAGTTTGTTTCCAGGAGTTTCCAGGAAAAATAAGAATAGATTCAAGTGGCACAAGTTAAGTGGACGTGGGATGATGATGTCGTCGCTAGTCGCCAAAACAGCCGACTATAACAAACCACTCCCTGAAACTAACTGAAACATGGCTTTGAGAGCATGTGTCTATCAGCTGTGCACCTTTCCCCTTGGATTTCCTAGTTTCGGCATCATATGCATGATGAGCCTGTTGCCATGTGATGCTAATTATTTGTTGTGCATTCTAGGATGGGGGTGGATGGTTGGACAGGTGGATTTGGCTGGGTGTGTTGGGTTATTTTGGGTTCAAATTAACTAAATTTAGTGCCAGCTGCATCACAAAGGATTTACATGAGCTCAGTATGCATATACAAATAAGCCTTCAGAACTCCCTTAATTCTCTGTAGCATACTATCAACAAGGTGTTGGAAACCATCCTCAGAGACTTTGGTCCATATTACAGTTTTTGCTTAGTTTGTCGCTTTGGTACATTTCTTAGATCATCCTAACACTAGGCCTATGCCTTTAACCTCACAGGTGCCCCCCCACACCAGTACCTATCTACAATCTTTGTCTGTCCACCCAAAAGGGCTCAGGACACAGGCAGTAACAATATAACTGAATGCATTTGAATTGTTGTTTAAAAAGTAAGATCCTGTATTTCGCCAGAAATAACCGCTTTATCGCTCTCGTCAAAGCCACTAAACTCCATTGACATAATCAGTAATTTTAATGTTACTGCTGCCAGGTTATTGCGTTATTTATTGCGTTATTGCTTTTTAAAGCTTTTTGTGTGACTTTGGTGTTCAAAAGATTAGTTCGGATCTGAGCTAACATATGCTGGTGTAGGGGGCACTTGTGAGATTGAAGGCTTGTTTCTGTTTGCCTGATAAACGGGAACTGTCCTGGGTAGTTTCCTGCATTCAATCTTCCACGATGAGATATTATTAAAAAAAAGGTTTATTCCATATATTCAGAATTTCATTCAATATATTCAGACTTTCATTCAATATTTTCAGACTTTCATTCCATATATTCAGACGGACAAACTTCATATACATATATTTCCTAAACAGCATGCCATAACATAGGCTATATATATATATATATATATATATATATATATATATATATGCTGGCGATTTGCACTATTCACTGCTCACTGTGTATTGTTACTGTTTAGCCTACTATGTTTGATACTGTGCCTATCAAATGAATGGTCTGTTGCTTTTGTTGTGTGTTGTGATTTGTTGTTGTTAATTCTTACTTTGTGTGTGTACCTTGGTCTGTAAGAATCAATATTTCATTCAGCTGTATACTTGTATGCAAAGAATGACAATACCTCTTGATTTTGTCAATGTGTTTAACCATCCTGTATGTAGTGACTTGTGCAATGACCTTTAGCCTAGATGTTTTGGAGAGAACCGGTATCAAGCAATGTGATCAGCATGAAATAAGCAAATGATAGTGTAGGAAACAGCAGACAATTGTACATGATCATTTTCATCAATGTGTCAAAACATTTGCAATTTGTTCAAAATAATGAGAAATTGCATTTATGATGTGCACAAGTGAAGAGATGATGTGGAGGCTGAACAAGTAATTTTGTGAATTTCAATTCTGATCTGAGAAATGTACTAAAGCGACTGAGAAAAACTGTAACGCAAGATATGCTTCATGCTTTACAATTTACGACAACATTTATTTGGCAACACATTTTGCACCATTAGGAATGTGCACATATCAAAATGAAAGATTTTTCTTTATAAACATAAACTTACAAGCCGACATACTTGACAGCATCAGAAGCTAATCACATGTGGAACTTTAATCGATGAACAACTAAATATTATATATAAATATATATAAAAAAGGACTAGTCACAGTTGTATAAAAGCTGCTAGAGTTGTTAGTTGTTTCCACTTACTTTGCTTTGAGTAATACAAAAAAATAACTTAAGGGAGAAACATGGAAATGCCCTGAGGTTGTCCTAAATAATAAACAGTCAGTCAGAATCCAACTAGAGGCTGATTAAAGGTAAAGTTGTTTATTTTAAATTAAACATTACAGCTACTGTCCTGCCTACCTCAGTGGATGTAGTTTTTTGTATCTAATTCATTCAAAGTATAAAAGAGATTTTCTGTAAAGGCTTTAATGTACAAAACATCTCTGCATTGCTCAGAAGAGGGGACATCTCAGGAGGCTTTACTGTACAGTATATAAAACACTACAATTAAGAAAGTCAAAGGGTCTCTGGATTCTACTGGTTGGTTTTTACACATATTTTACACATACATGAAGTTCAACACTTATGTAATGTCAAACAGCATACAATGGCTACAATGAATGGCAATAATGGCACTTAATGAGCACAGAAATCATGCAAAGTTTTTTCCAGCAGAGGATGCACCTGAACGCTGATACAGTTAAATAATCTAAGTTATTAACGTTATAACGTAGACCCATTAAATTTGCTTCAGTTATTTCAGAACCTGAAGCTGACAAGAAGACATTTTATCATAAAGTAGCATCCTGACTCCATTATTTTTTTCACAGAGGTAGCTTACTTTTCTGCATTTCAAAGTGTGTGTCCTTTCATTAAATACAACTTTTGATATAGATGGATAGATTTGTCCACATCCATTTATCCTGAATTCATCTTCAATCATTCGGCTGTGGCACAATTATACAAAAAAATATATTTTAGGGGTACGTAACATTGGAAATATTACATTTTGGTCCTCATTTCTCCTTGTATTTTTTTTACAATGTGTGTGAGGTCCAAGCGCTCTGTTAGTGTCTTCTGCAGCATTTCGTCATTCTGAACCCCCTCCATGAACTCCTCATAGGACAGTTCACCTGGAAAATTGAAATGGAAAAAACACACACACTCATTCACTCACTGAACTCAAATCCTTCACTGCCGGTGGTGATGCAGATTCATTTTTAGTGAATTTTTTGCCACAGTTAAGATCTATCACCCCCTAACCCTGTTGGTCTCGTCCTTGGGTCTCACCATCTCCATTGGTGTCAATCTTGTCAAACACCATGTTGGCAAAGTCCTCTGCTGACATCTCACCTGGAATTCCACTGATTGCATGGATGGACTAAACATGACACAAAGAAAGCAGTTAAAGACCGACACATACATTGCTTAGTTGTTGCTTACATTTCTTCAACCAGTAGATGTCAGCAAAGTGTCAGCTGCTTGCCTCAGCACATTGCATTACCACATGGTGTCCCATGCATTTCTGTGCCTTGAGTGTCATTTAAACCCAGTGGTCTGAGCAGTTGTTTCAGTACATGACTTTGGATTTGCTATAAGCCATTGGTTAAGCAGAAGGCTCATGCACACCTTAATTATCAGAAGCAGCTCCTCACGGTCGATGCAGCCACTCCGGTCGATATCATACAGTTTAAAGTACCAGCGGAGCTTCTGCTGCACCCCTCCTTTCAGAACCAGGCTCAGAGCGGCTACATACTCCATGAAATCCATGTATCCATCATACAAAAGAAAAGCTCAACATGAATATTGTCATAGGCAGAGGTGAATGACATTCAAGGTTTAATCCTGCCCCATTTAGGGCTGTGCAAAAAAACTGTCAAATTGTGACAGTAAGGCCTGTTGCCCACCCATTTAATACTTTCTTTAAATGTAGGCCTAATACCTCCAATAATGATCTAATAACTTCTGGATAAAGACACTATTATTGGAAACACAATGATAGCTTACATGTTTGTAAAAAGAGGTTGCACCTGTCTTGTTTAAGGTTGTAGGTTAGCCTAGTTAGGTAAGCACCGTCGGAAGGGATAAGCTCCCTCTCTAATAGGTTTCTTTCAAACATTTCTCGTAGCAGAATTAACACACCATTAGAATTAATACATGAACTTTCCTCTTATGAAAACACAAGCAGACACCGAATCAAAATACTTTTCTTTTTACTTTTTACTTTTCTAAAAGCTGGGATGAACATGAAGAGTGTCTTTGCTCATACTGTTCTCATGTAAGTCTGTAAGTCTACAAAGAGACATGATATAGGGGTAACTGGTGAATATAAAGTACAAATAAACATGGTTTTTTTTTCCAAATCTTTGTGGGTTCTCTGATGATGATGATGATGATTATAATTCTTATTTTTGATAATAGTAGTAGTAGAGTTTCAGTATTATATTATGAATATGATTTAGTTTACTCATATTAGCAGCAAAGTCATAAGCTATCTACATGCAAATCAATACATTAAATGTACACTTTACCTCTACTGACATACAGTAACATTAGAAGATTATAACATATAGACTGCTAGAAGATTAAAAATGATCTTACACCATTCAAATCGAATGTTTTAAACATTGTCTCAACGTAGGCATTTGACGTATCCGACAGATTCCTCAGGCCAAATAATTGCTTGAACTCGTAATAGGTGACAAGTCCAGATGGGCACTCGGTCATGAATTTTCTGTACCACTGATGACTCTGGCAAGCTTCTAGTTCATCCACAGTCGACCCAGTGAAGTTTCCCATGTCTGTTTTTCAAAGCAACGATTGTGAAAAAATTGTAACAACTGAATATACTGCATTCACCAAGTGTCCAGGCATGGCTAGTATGCAGACTAAAAAACAAGCAGCAGGAGTCAGTGTGTGTGTTAGCCAATCATCTCTCTGTGAAAGGCTCAGAAGTTGTAATCCTCTTTTCTTGCCAGCAGAAACTTAACTAATTAAACAGACCTAAGAGCAAAAATAACTCCTTGTGTACAGGACACAACACCAGCTGACCAATAACAAATATTTAAGATTTCTGACTGGCTTTTATGAATCAAATATCAATTGTTACTGCTCATTTAACCAATTTGGCGTGATTGTGCTTGATGAACTCTACAACACAAATAGCTAATATTTTGATGTTGAGTTTGATGTTTATCTACTTTTCCCAAAGAAATAATTGTTTCTCCCAAACACTTATTTTGGTTGTGTGCATGCAACATAAAGCATATTATGTATACTTTTTTCTGTAATTGTGAATATATTTTAATTCCTATCCCCCTTAGCTTGTTGCTGATTTTAATGCATCTTTTTTATTCCTGCCTGTTTTGCACATGTGTGCACAAGCTGTGATAGTAGTACAGTGGGTACGGAAAGTATTCAGACCCCTTTAAATTTTTCACTCTTTGTTTCATTGCAGCCATTTTCCAAAAATCAAAAAAGTTCATTTTATTTCTCAGTAATGTACACTCAGCACCCCATCTTGACAGAAAAAAACAGAAATGTAGAAATTTTTGCAAATTTATTAAAAAAGAAAAACTGAAATATCACATGGTCATAAGTATTCAGACCCTTTGCCGTGACACTCATATTTAACTCAGGTGCTGTCTATTTCTTCTGATCATCCTTGAGATGGTTCTACACCTTCATTTGAGTCCAGCTGTGTTTGATTATACTGATTGGACTTGATTAGGAAAGCCACACACCTGTCTATATAAGACCTTACAGCTCACAGTGCATGTCAGAGCAAATGAGAATCATGAGGTCAAAGGAACTGCCTGAAGAGCTCAGAGACAGAATTGTGGCAAGGCACAGATCTGGCCAAGGTTACAAAAAATTTCTGCTGCACTTAAGGTTCCTAAGAGCACAGTGGCCTCCATAATCCTCAAATGGAAGACGTTTGGGACGACCAGAACCCTTCCTAGAGCTGGCCGTCCGGCCAAACTGAGCTATCGGGGGAGAAGAGCCTTGGTGAGAGAGGTAAAGAAGAACCCAAAGGTCACTGTGGCTGAGCTCCAGAGATGCAGTCGGGAGATGGGAGAAAGTTGTAGTAAGTCAACCATCACTGCAGCAATCCACCAGTCGGGGCTTTATGGCAGAGTGGCCCGACGGAAGCCTCTCCTCAGTGCAAGACACATGAAAGCCCGCATGGAGTTTGCTAAAAAATACCTGAAGGACTCCAAGATGGTGATAAATAAGATCCTCTGGTCTGATGAGACCAAGATAGAACTTTTTGGCCTTAATTCTAAGCGGTATGTGTGGAGAAAACCAGGCACTGCTCATCACCTGTCCAATACAGTCTCAACAGTGAAGCATGGTGGTGGCAGCATCATGCTGTGGGGGTGTTTTTCAGCTGCAGGGACAGGACGACTGGTTGCAATCGAGGGAAAGATGAATGCGGCCAAGTACAGGGATATCCTGGACGAAAACCTTTTCCAGAGTGCTCTGGACCTCAGACTGGGCCGAAGGTTTACCTTCCAACAAGACAATGACCCTAAGCACACCGCTAAAATAACGAAGGAGTGGCTTCACAACAACTCCGTGGCTGTTCTTGAATGGCCCAGCCAGAGCCCTGACTTAAACCCAATTGAGCATCTCTGGAGAGACCTGAAAATGGCTGTCCACCAACGTTTACCATCCAACCTGACAGAACTGGAGAGGATCTGTAAGGAGGAATGGCAGAGGATACCCAAATCCAGATGTGAAAAACTTGTTGCATCTTTCCCAAAACGACTCATGGCTGTATTAGATCAAAAGGGTGCTTCTACTAAATACTGAGCAAAGGGTCTGAATACTTATGACCATGTGATATTTCAGTTTTTCTTTTTTAATAAATTTGCAAAAATTTCTACATTTCTGTTTTTTTCTGTCAAGATGGGGTGCTGAGTGTACATTACTGAGAAATAAAATGAACTTTTTTGATTTTTGGAAAATGGCTGCAATGAAACAAAGAGTGAAAAATTTAAAGGGGTCTGAATACTTTCCGTACCCACTGTATATGGCATTTGTGTACTTAATTTGAATATATATAGCCTATGTGCTTTCCTGATGTGTTTCATAAAAACAAGATTGACAGTCTGCAGCTCTGTGAGGGTGTACTAGATGCACACGTCAGCGCGCTAACATGCTTGCAATAATACAAGCATGCTGATGTTAAGCAAGTATGATGTTTTCCATTTTCACTGTGTTGGTTTAGAGCCTGCCACTGTTTGCTAATTAGCACTAAACCCAAAGCACAGGTGAGGTTGTTGTCATTTTGCAGGTATTTGGCCATAAACCAATATATCAGACAGATGGAAATTTTGGCCAGATGTAGGCGCTGGACCAAAAGTCAGGAGATCAGAGTTATCATAAATCATATTCTGAGGACCATAAAGCATGAACAAAATGTTACAGTAAATCATGCAGTAGTTATCGAAATATTTAAATAAAGAGCTAAATGTTAACCTCCTACTGGTACCCGAGGAAAAATAAGAGGCTCACTAAAGTCAATAGGATTCAGCCTCTGGAGACCATGAATTTCTTTACAAAAATGTATGGCAATCCATCCAATACTTGTTGAGATATATTATTCTGCAGCATAGCCCTACCTAGAGCCACGGCGCTAGTGGGGCTAAAAAAAAGAAAATACTTTCTAGAAAACTAAATTATAACCCTTAAAGTGTAACTGATTGTATGTGTGTTGTTGTTATTAGGTTCTCTGCTTCACTGGGTTGTGGTCTTTAATCACAATATGCTATTGTCTCACAGGTGAAATGGGGCCCACATATGGGGTTTAATGCAGTTCAGAGGGCCACGCTGTGTGTAACTTCGGGCCATCCCTCAGTAACTGTGAAAGCATTCACATTTACTGTACACAATGACAAGAACTCAACCTCACAGCTAGGGGGTCATCGACGCCGAGGGGAAAAGAAAAGGTAAACTCATAGAGGCAAAAGGAAGCTGAACACAAAATGTATCATTAACAATTTTTTTTAACATTCAAAACATATTCTACCAGTCCAGACATACTGTGTGTGGACAGTAAGTTAGAAAACTGACCATTTATTAAAATACAGTATTGCAGCTCTTTGAGACAAACATCAATTGCAAAACATTTGTACATATTCATAAAGCTCCTTTCTTTATGTCTTCTCGCTGAAGTGACCTCTCAGCTTAACCTAGTTGGAGGAATGGCCGACCCTCTTAAAGCTCCTCCATCTGCTGTCACATCCACCACATTGGCTGCTGGTTTGTTGGACTGGACAGGGACGGCAATAAGCCTCCAATGTAACGTCTCCTGCGGCAGAAAGAATTTGATTTCAAAAATGAAATGTAAGAGTTACAGATTTTGTTAGAGCAAAATGTTACAGCACGAAAACAGGTCTGTTCATCCAAATTACAAAAAAATGTTTTACTTACTTACTTAGTATCTAGCTTTGATAATAGTTTTGGTTTTACTTGCCTTGGTTTGAAGATGTCTGGTTCCACCAATGGATATTAATACAATTTTTTTTTCAAAGAGAAAAATGAATTAGCCAAGCAGTTAGGCACACAAATAAGCCAAACGTAATTTTGTCTATAAGCACGCAAAGCAATAATAAGGGTATTCGTAAAAAAAAAAATATTATTCAATACACCATTATGCTACATTATCAGGTGCTAATTGAATTATGCAACACTGAAGCCTCCAGTACACAGACCAACACATACATGAATGAACATAAATCACTGTAGCAAGACTACAATGAACGATGTTTTTGTTGGAACTACTTTCTACTGAAGAAATACTTCTGACGGAAATAAAAACTGCCTTCAGATGGCGGATCCATAATGCTGAAATACACCAGAATTGCTTCTGTCACCTTAGTAACTGCACACATTCTTCCACTGTACTTTCATTGACATTATCATACCTCATCACAATGGAATGCAAAAGATTTATTTAAGGTCAGGTGTCTTTGTACTTTGCACATGTGGGATTTTGCAAATGCACAATATGATTTGTGACTAAAACTACAGGGGAAGAAAGGGGAACGAAAGCACAAGTGGATCAGAAAAAAATGCTGTATGTACTGGTGCCTGTATTAGTACTGTCTGCCATCAGGACACTGTTTCCATAAAATATGAGAAAACTTTAATCAACAGTGTAAAGTGGCTTTATTATTTTATGTGCAATTAAAAGTATAAAAACACTGCCATCATAGTGCCTCTCCTAACTGAATGAGCTTATTGTGGTAAAAGTAACTGCATAAATGGCTGAATAATTGCATTGAATGAATGTTGAGCTGTATAGCATGTTCACCACTGGGAAGCAGGTAAGCTCTTGCCAACACATTCTTCACATTTCAGCCAGCATCAGTTGGCATGATGAATTCCCACCCAGGACAGAGGAACTGGACGGACCAGTCCGGTTTGTCTCCAGGACAGCTGAGGTTTTAGGTGCGACAGAAAGACTTGTAGACTGCTGACAAGAGACAAATAAAGACGATTGACTGGCTTTCTGGATGGTGTGAATATTTCAAAAATCCGCTATTACATAATTTAAAGCAAGAGGCCAAAACTCCTCCTGCTTAAACTCACTTCAGTGATTACAATCCATAGTCAAATGTGAGTCTTTGTCATCCTACATTTATATCAATCTGATCAAGGAAATACATTAAATGTCCTTGTTGGACTATTACTATGGTAGTAGTAAGTGACATGGTATTCAGATCAAGTATGTGATAACACAAAGTAAAAGCATTATCAGCTAAATGTTCTTAAAATATCAAAAGTAAACTCATGGTGCTGCACGGCCCTTGTCATTGTTATTGTTACTTACTATGTTTTATATATTTGGATGATTATTTCCAAGTGATACAATTTAACTAATACCAACAAAAGGCCCTAAAATAGTGTAGTAAGTATTGCAATTTTTATTTCATGGTTATTTATGGTTCACACTTTCAGGTTAGCTGAGTCTGGGCCACATTGTAAAAAACCAAACAACCTGTGTAGGCTGGCATTTTTTTTTACAAATAGTCCAGTAGATTTATGTTCTTTTTATTTTGTTTTATTTCTCCATTAATGACCATTTCCTGAATTTCTTGTTGTATTTCATGATATTTTATGTGCTCCTGCAAATCACAGTGATGGATTTTGTGTATTTAGATCATTAAAGTAAAAGTACCAAAACCACACCATAAAAATACTCTGTTACAAGTAAAAATCCTCCATTCTCATTTTACTTATGTAAATATGCACAAGTATTGCCAGTAAAATTTACTATATATATGTTTATTATTGGATTATTACTATTGATGCATCAAGTACTTGTAACGTTGAAGCTGGCTGAAGTAACGGAGACAATTTTAACTGCTTTATATACTTTCGTGTTGTCAAATCTATAATAATGCATCATATTTTAAAAAGTGATCATTTATATTTAAGATGTTGATCTTCAAGTTTGATCAAAGTAAAGGTGTCTAGCAAAAATTAATATTTGCCTCTGAAATGTGGTGGAGCACAAGCATAAGTAACACGAGATGGAAATACTCAAGTACATTAAAGTTGTATTGAACAGTGTTGGAAAAAGTATTAGGATCTTTGTCTTGAGGAAAACTAGCAATACAACAATTTAAAAACACTCTGTTACAAGTACAACTCCTGCATTCAAAATCATACTTAAGTAAAAGTAAACAAGCATTATCAAGACAATGTATTTAAAGTAAGTCATCAATATGCAGCCAAAATGGGTTCTGCTGTTGTTACATTATTAAACATTATAATGTTAGATTATTATTATTTATGCAGTATGATGCATTTTAATAATGTAGATGGCTGCAGCAGAGCTTTATGTTATACTGTTGGTGGTTTAATTTACTGTAAACTGGATACTGGATACAACATGCATTGTATTTTATATGCTTATTTGGGTTTTAAAATCTGCATTCGGTTACACTACTACTAAATGTAGTAGAGCTTCTGAAATTCAGAAGAAGTAAGTTGTAGAAAATTAAAACACTCAAGTAAACTCAGAATATAGTAACTCAGAATTTTATTTCAGTAGATATAACAGCACTTGAGTGAATGTACTTAGTTACTTTCCACCTGAATCACCTTGGACTTCTTGTTTTGAAAGGTGCTAAAGAAATAAAGTATAATAAAATGTAACTTTATTATGTTTTATTACACATATATCACATATACTCTAAGAGCAAAGGGGCATTTCCCATCAGCATCTTACTTCCTGTTGAAATCCAAAACACTGGTCCTCGGTGACTCACATAAAACAAAAGCCCATTTGGATTTTCATCAAGGTGTTGGTGGGTATTAGGCCTGATGTTTCTTCCAAGTGAAACCACTGCCACAGTCACAGTCAGCCCTGCCCTGCCAATAAGGCGGACCACAGCGCTGTGAAGTCTTTATGAGGATGACAGACTCATTTCGCGGCTCTCTAAGATGAGCAGTGAGAGCATAGTGAGCAACAGGAGCGGCTCAGGGAGTGCGCAGGTAAACGCAGGTGAGCTTTGTGCTGGGAGTGTATAAAAACAGGGAGGCACAGTGACAGGAGAGAAGGCGTGGTCGGCTCCATTTTCTCTGTCTGTCCCGAAAAGTTTCCATCAGATCACAGGAGTCAGGTTTACCTGGCGCGCGACGGTGCACCTGTCGCGAAATTCGAGAGTAGCTCACCTGCACGTTACCTCGGACTTACCTGTTGACCAAAATGCGTCAATAAGCTTGCCTCAACCAGCCCAGCCGTATCTACACATCCACTAACCAGCAAACATGAAGAAGGGAACGTTGAATTTCATGTCTCGGAAGAAGCCGTCTCTTTTTGACTCTAACATCAAAATTAAAGACATGGGTAAGTACCGTGTTTACAGGGCCTATAGGCTATAAAGGAGAGAATGTGTTAACATGAACGATTCACTGAGGAATAAATGACCTTTGTACCTGGTGTTGACATGAACAGAAGTCTGTAGGCTAAATGTTGATAATATGATCCTAAAAGACATCCTCACCAGCCTTTTAGTATTTTTGACATGTCCATATGAGCAGCAGGTGCTGTCAGGATAGTGAGTTCATCCGTGAAAAGCCTGTTCTCAAATGTCTCTTCTTGGGAAATCTGGGTGACCTTGCATAGTGTGGCTTCACAATGACCTGCCCTCTGTACAACACACATTGTGTTGCTGTAGTTTTTTTGTTGCCTTAACAATGCTTTAAGGAAATAACGGGATGTTGTTTAGGAGCTCAAGCCAAATGAGGAAATTGGTTTAATTGAATCTCTTCAGGATCCATTACTCTGTTATTAGAAAAATATTTTAAAAAGCTGCTTTCAGTGTGTTTGTTTGACCGATGTTTACTGTCCTGACCTGTTTAGACATAGGTTGAAATCCTTAATGTGAACAACAGTCAACTCTAATCTCAGATACACAACATAATGATATCTAGCGGTGGTTGCAAGTGAAATATCAGCGGAGGTGGCAGAAGCTCACTCTGTGGGGACTTGGCTTGGGAACTGGAGAGTTTCCAGTACAGACCAGTCATACAGAGTTTGGACCAGGGGCTAGAGAGATGCCAGTTCATCTAATGGGCACTGTCATGGTGCCCCTTGAGCAAGGCACCGAACCCCTACTGCTCTGGGCACCTGACTATGTGGCAGCCCCCTCACTCTGACACCTCTCCTGTATTCTGGTCCTGTGTGTATAAAATAACAGAGTGTAGAAATTTCTTCTTCTTCGCTATCCTGACAAAAGTATGAAGACCTGACTGGATGATACTGACCAAAATAAAAATCACATTACTTTTGTTGAAATACCTTGATATCAATACACTACTTTAGGGACTGGAACTTTAGTAATACTATAGGAACATATAATTGCACATATACATACTATTACAACTTAGCAAACTCCATCAGCTGAGAAAGACTGTGAGATGCGGTTCATAGATCTAGAAAAAGATAGTACGCAGACTATGAGTTGTTTTTTTTTGCCAAACTAAGAGGAAATGATGTTTAGTTTAGTTTAGTTTATTTGTTTAGCACGTTTGGTACAAGTCCAGAACAATGCAAGGAGGGAACGAAGCCAGACTAGGCTTGTACAGAGTTCCACTCCTTAATACATTATTCACTGTGCCTTTCACTCAGCTTAAACATTTAAATCATAAAGTTGGTTTGCTTAAAAGTAAAGCAGCCTTTAAACCAGGAAAAGACTTAAACTTAAAAGATAATACCATAATATTATCGTAACACTAATTCCTGACAATAGACTCATCTATCAGTTCACTGTTTAGCTTGACGTGACAATAGTTCCATTTAAGGAAGAGCAGGAAACAAGCTATGCAAAGCCACAAAATGAGAAAGAACATTTGTGTATTTAAATCAGGCAGGGGAACAATAAGGAAACTAATCATTTGGTTAGACTGGTTTAACACCACATGCAATTCTTTCTGTACTCGCTTGTACCGAGTTGAGCCCTCAGCTGTATTTGTTTTGGTGTGACACCATCATATGTTCAGTGCGTGAACATCACAGGGAAAACATAATACTTGTACTAATACTTGAGGAAAGGAAAATCACTTTGCCTTCCTTGTTTATTATGTCAAGCTCTTTCGTCACTCTTTGGTGATTCTTTCTTCAGCCCCTTTGGAAGGTGTTTCTGTAGAAGGCTGACAGAACATATGGACTAAATGCTTCTCAATGACACGTTTCTTTCATCGGCCACTTGAGACTTGAGATGACTAACGCTGGAATGAACAGTAAAGTAATGTACATTTCTGTTCTCCAGCCGACCTCAGTGACCTAAGATTATCAGTTAGTTTAGCAAAAGTTTTCTTTCAACTGTCTGTATTGGTTTGTAATTTTACATCTAAAGTTGGATGGGTATAAAATTAGTTACTGTGCCTTTATCTAAGTGCTCTTTCAACTCACCTTTCCCTTTTGGCCTAAGTCTAGAATAGCATTTCAATCATTTCAATTTGGGGATATGATTTAATATTGATTATTTAATGATTTAATATAACATTTATACGACCATAACTAAGCTTTCACTTAAACACCGTGGTGAAATATAAATAACAATTACTGTGAGGTCTTCACCTGCCCATAACAGTTTAGTTGTCACTAACAAAACTACCTGGAACAGGACATGGGATCACACAGTAGATAATTAGGTTGAGTGTCACCTACTAGGAGGCCACTGTGGTGCACACAGTATCTTGTTACCTGTACAATGACAGGAATGTACTAATCTTTACCTGAAAGAAGAACAATAGACAGTTGGACAGGTTAAAATGTGTTAAGTGTCTTCTTTCAAAGGTGAATTTAAAAATACTCGTCAGTGTTCATCTGCTTACACCAACCCTTTGAGCAGAAATTGAATGGCTGTAATCTTGAACTGAAACTTGCCATGCTAACAAAAGTTTCCCAGGTGATTCAAATATTTTTATTTTTATTTCCTCAGATGATGTGGAGCTGGTGCTGGAGTCATCAGCGATCCCAGAGTCAGGAACTGCCAGTGTGCGTGCCAGACCCACTGTCAAGCATCACGCTGTGAGTGGCTCTGTTAAGCTTCATGGTGCATACACCATGGATATTTACATTTACGCTCAGTTTCCAATATTGGAATAAGATAAGATATGCAAACTCTGTATCTAAAGAGCTGCAACGATGCAAATTAGATCATAAAGGAAGATTTTGTGTTTGACTGGCAGAGAGTGTGAATCTGAGTCAGCGTAAATAAGCAGAAAGCTGGACATGTATGAATTATTTATAATTTTGTCAGTTGAGTGTTTGCATTGGTTGAGTTTGGGGATGTTTGTGTCTGTTTGGTGAAAGTCACTAGGCACTAGTCACTATGTGAATGATAGCATTACTCACAATATGTTGTCTACAATAAAGATGGTTTCACCATCCAAGTGTATTAGATAGAGCTAAATCTGCAAAGAGTAAGCTATAAACAGTACAGTACTAAAATTAATTAACTGCATTCAGAGATGCTCTGCGGTTCATAGTATTTGAAACTGGAAATCTGAAATGAAGAAACTACTACAAAAAATAGCAAATTATAATGTACAGTTCCTACTTTTAATAGAAACAACCATACTTGTTTTGATAAAGCAGCACCAGTGGTGGAAAGTAACTATGTACATTTACTCAAGTAAAAGTTACTTAAAGCAGGTTTTGTTTACTTACAAAATTTCTAGTTGGGGTGCCTTATGTACAGTAAAACACTCGCGATTCTGCACCATAATAAGCTCTTTTGCTTTTAATAATCAAAGTACATTTAGCTGATAATACTTTAATTAAGTAGAATTTTGAATGCATTTAGTTGTGATGGAGTATTTTTACATTTACTTAAGCAAAAGATCCCAATACTTCCACCATTGTGTATTGCAACTGTAGATATTCCAATATAGTGCCTTATTGTCCTAACGCTAATGTGCAAAGTTTAAGTAGTTTAGCTGCCCATATGACTGTCAATCCTCCTATTATATCATCATGATACAGATTTAAATACGAAGCTCATCTCTACTGTGGTTCACACACCTAAGTGTTTGGGAGTGTTCTGTGAATGCATCTCTGGCATGCGTTGGGCGTGACACACCCAGCAGCACACCGGCAGGACAGCTCAGACTACTGTGACGGATAAAAGTGAGTCACAGCCCAGGGAACAAACAGATGAAAACAAATTGAATCATACGCCATCTTTACTGACACTCCCTGACTGTAGTGCAGTGTTCTTTCCAAGAAGCCACATGCGTGTCCTGTGATTATTAGCAAAGGGAGAGTTGTGTCATTGAAGGTATGATATCAGGCAGGAGTCCAACTTATTCTAATTGAAACTGAGACCTGTTTGACTTTTTTAGGGAAATGGCTTGTTGAGACATGAGAGCAGTTTTATTCTACGTATAAAAATGTTGTCAGTCTGTAATTTGAGTAGATGTATTACATGTAATAAAAGAAAGCTAAAAAACAGCTTTTCAAGATCCTAATTCATTACCAGCCTAATTAACTAGACTATTGTGATGCAGTGAAACTGATGTTAGCTTGTTGTCTCATTGCATTAGCAGATTACGAGCCTGCAGCACAGTAATGTCAAGAAGCACGGCAGTAAAAATATGTTTCAAAGGACAAATACCCTGTTAACTCTTATGGACTTATATTGTGTCAACACAGTCTGTGTTTATTTTTGGTGGCGTTTGGGCTGTAAAGAGAACAGAAAATCTCTCTCTCTCACACACACACACACACACACACACACACACACACACACACACACACACACACACACACACACACACACACATATTTGTTTCTCTATTCCCATGGGGACATTGCATAGACATAATGTATTCCCTAGCTCCTTACTCTAACCTTAACCATCACAACTATATGCCTAACCTTAACCCTTACCCTGACCACAACCTGAACCTCAACTTCAACTCTTAACCCTCAAAAAGCAGTCTCTATTAGTCTCGGTTAGTATGAATTCACGTTAAAGTCCCCACTGGGATATAAAAACATGAAACACACAAATAGACATACACACACTCACAAAACCACAGGTCTCTAAGTGAAACCCTGCAATTTTCCCAGCCAGGCCCACTTTAACTACTAAAAAATGTAACAGGTGTATCCTCTGATTCGCCAAGTGCTCCTCATGAGTGATATATGTTAAAGTTCAGTCATAGCAAAGAGTATCCTAAAAAAATGCACAATTTAGAGAGAGGCATCGCAAATTTGTGTGTTTTGTCACAGATTAGCAAGTTGTAGCAAAACGAACACATTTTATTATATTCACCACCTGCCAAAGTTCCTGTTAATACTAAGACCTAAGAGCCAATAAAATTATTTGGCTGCAACTGTTGGAACAAGGAACGTTGAGTGCTGCAATAGCTCAGAACTGGTTTGTTCACTCTGAGAACGAAAATTTAGTGTATCTTGAACAGGATGTAATTTTTCTCATGTTTACTGCTATTTTTGAACCATGTTTTGAAAATCAACAGTCTGATGGTGAATGTTTGTTTTCTCACAGTCCTCATCAGACAGTTTCCAAGGGTTTGCTGTCCCAACACCCAAAGTCCCCCTCCTCCCCCCTGTCAGTGGTACAAAGATCAACGGTTCAGGTGAGCACCTACCCGCCTCTAATATGTATTTAAGTTCAACATGGCAAACACCCAAATTCCATTATTTACACTCCAAAGGACCCATGTCATTTGCAGTGCGTTTACTCAGACTCAGTTGATGGAGCACGGCAATCATAATGTCTCCATAAAGGAATCCAAGGAAGGTTAAAATCAAGGGCAACTGAACTAGGTTGAAGATACATGAAGCGTATTCAGTCAGTCTTCAGCCTAGTCCAGTTGCTCTTGATTTCCTTGGATAACTATGACCTGGATAAGTGAGAACCTTCATAGACGTCTCCATAAAGGGTTGAAAATGCAGGTAAATGTTTGCCTAAGGAATTGTTCAATAACCCTCCTGCATGTGTCATACCAGCCATACCAGATAGAGGTGTATTTACAGAAAGGGAGTTTTAGCATTTATAAAAAAAAAAGTGGACATCAATAATTTCTAAAACCCCCCAAATCACATTACCATCTTACTTCTTTATCAGGCTTTTAATCCAGATTTAATTGATTCTTTATGACCGATGTAGTTATTTTTTCTTTTTAAGATATCTGCTTTTATTGCTATTGTGACATTGTTCATGCACCTAATCAGATAATCTAGGAATTTTATTGTATTTTACGATCTTATTGACTTTTCACTTGAATTGACTTCTGAAAGATTTCTCACATAGTTCTGAATACTTCTACAGTATGTAAATGTTTGAAACATGGGAAAGCAACACATGTTAAATATTGTAAAGGCTTCCGCTTCCCAGTGTTCAACAGCACTGAACTTTCTCTGAGTTATTCTCTCTCTTCTTTTTTCATAGTTGGTGAAGAACATTTGTCCAATGGATCGGTTATATCTGTGCCTGACCTCATGGAAGGGGAAATATTTGTTCCTCCTCCTCCCTCTATGGCACCTCCACCCCCTCCAGGGACTTTTATCCCTCTTCCACCAGACTTCATGGGTGACCTGAACAGTCTAGACCTGGCAAACCTTCAGCCACCTTCCATGCCCGCTCCAAAACCCCCTTCACATCACCTTCACTCAGTGGATGAGGAAAACTTAACCTTCTTAAAACCGCCACCAATGGCTCCGCCAAAGCCTCCGTCTACTTGCTCTAGTGGCTCTGTATCATCCTTACCCATTTCTAGTCCACAACCTGTCAAAGTTCCTGAGCGTCCAATACTTTCCCAGACCCCTGTTTTAAGGGAACACAAGACACCACCTCAAAAGCCCATTAGACTGTCCTCTATCTCCTATCCTGACTCCCCACCACAGACTCCTGCCCCACCTCCCACCATGCAGACACTGTCCACCTTCAATCCCCAAAACACAGCAAGGCTTTACAGTGTTCCTAAGACCTCAATTCTCAGCGGGTATGAGGATCGCGACCCAATACCCAAGCAGATGTTGCTTCTGGAAGATTCTGGGTCTGTCAAATCTGCGCCAGTGCTTGTTCAGGTGAAATCCCCTAAAGTGGCTACACCATCTAAACCAGTTTCCAAAGATGTACAGGAGCCAAAGGAGAACTTACAAATTACCCAACTCTCTCAATCACCCCTGCCTGAGCCAAACAAGAAGGCTAAGACAGGGACAGTCTCAGCACCGCCAGAAATAGACAAACCTCTCCAGGTTCCACATAAGATGTCACCACAGCTTCAGACAATGAATGGTGCTTGGGTGGATTCAGAGCCCAGCAAGGAAAAACTTGAAGGATCTCCAAGTCAAAATCGCAAATTCAGTCCGTTATTAGATCGTAAACTACGCAACCTGAAGAGCGACATAAATGGGGCACGAGAGGGACCTGCAACTTCCCCGCTGGCTCTTTTACTGGCAGCTAAAGAAAGAGATAAACATAAATCGACTCCTTCTTTGTCACGGGAAAACAGTGCCAAGAACAATGAGCAGCTTAGTGCACGCATTCTCCCAAGTGACACGAATCCCAATTCATTTATTGTCACCCCTATGTCCAGCTCCTTCTCTTCTCCAACATCTCAAGAAAAAATACAGGAGAGTCCAAAGTTTGTCAATTCAGTTATTCAGACTCCAGAAAAATCCAGCAGTCCTGCACTGGTCAAAGTTCCATCTACCAGTCCAGCTCTCAATAGGATGGCTGCACCCCAAAGTGCAACACACCAGGCTGAGCAGAAACAAAATGCCAAGCAAAGCTCCTCAAAGTCTCAATCGGCACAGCATGAGGATATTAAAGAGGAGTTAAGTGTGCCATTACTCCCTCCACCACCAGAATTTGATGATTTAGATGAGTTTATGGAGCCCCCTCCTTCCATCCCACCACCTGACCCTCCCATGAAAAAGGCACCAATGCCAACTGTGAGCTCTCTCCCTACAGCTCAAGTTCCACCTCCTCCTCCAAAGCCTAAACCCCCAGCCGCTCCGAAACTTCCACCTCCTGACATTGATGTCAAACCAAAGGTACAAGTCCAGACAAAACCCAAAGTGGTCCCCTCTCAGCTACCAGACACTCTATCACCAAGTCAGGCTACGCTCCTGAGCATCTTACAAAAGAAGATGTTGGAAATGGACAACAAAATGGCCCCAGTTAAGGAGGCAGGGACCAGCTCCGATGACTGGGGCGGCCCCTTGTCTGATGAGGACAAAAAAATCCCTGTTGTCCCCAAAACCACACCACAGAGCAAGAACAAAGCCGCAACCCTGGACATGAAGGAGCTGGAGGATAAACTGGTTAGGAAAAAACAGGAGACCTCCTCAGTCAAGGTTCCCAGCAGGTAAGACTCCCAGTGCTCAAATATGACACCTTCACTTTTTGAGACAATGATCCCAGTGTTTAGTTACATTTTTCACTCATAATCATGCATGTTGTCTTCCTTTCAGCAATGGACTGCGGTCAAAACATCAGTACGGTATGACCTTTACAGTTCGCCCTGGAACCAAACAGCCTATTACTCTCGTTAGTAAAGGGGATTCTTGAGGTGTTAAATGAGATAGGTGTCCTTCTGTTTAGCACACATTGCATGTGATTGGACAACGTAGTTTTGCATCAGAATGAATTTTTACATAGGGGGAAAAAACTGTTTTTATATTTTATTTTTGAAGCATTACAGTAAACCCTTTTTTGAAAGTTTTTTTTAGATGCTGGTTTATACATTGAGGTATGTTTCCTTTTTAACTAAAGCTTTTAATCAATCTCAATGCCACATGGGTAATATTTAAAGGAAAAGAAAATTCTATTCATATATAATGAATGAGTATGATGTGTATGCCGGATGAAAATTAATCTACATTATTCAGTATTCTGTAAAGTCCATAACAGATCTGTAATCTTGACTGTAAAATACAATAATGTACAATGTTGGTTCATGCTGTAATTACATGTCCCATAACTGTTACATGTACATTATGTAGGTCCGTTGCAACAAAGCCAACTGTTAGTTCAGAGATGTGCCAGAGTGTGTTGATCTCTCAGAAGGATTGCTTCTCATATTTATTGATGTGGGAAATGTTTTGCGTGTGTGCTGAATTGTGTCGATGTAGCTACACTCATGTTTTTATGCTGTACATATCAGTTTGCATAAGATTAAAATAGAACTTAGATATTGTAAGATGTAGTTTTATGTACATGTTAAGGTTGTATAATCACAATATTTAAAATATTAGTCTTTAAGCAGAGTTGTTTATCTACAACAAATGTTTTGTAACAACTCCCTAACTGAAAAAATAAATCCAAGCACTAATTGCATGTTTAAATAAATGTCTTTGAGATGTTGTTTTTTCTTGCGTACAGTATTAAACTTTTGTGTTAGTATCAAGACGTCTTTGATGTGCATATGAAGAAGAATGGACAGCTGCACTGTATTTTATATAATACAGTGGAGTAAAGAGTAGGGAAGCACCAACATAAAGATTTAATCAGCAATAATCTCAAATAATATTTGATATAGCCTGTTATTCAAGCTCTTTCAAGATTCAGATGTTATAGTCTCAGTATTAAAACCCTTTGTAAAATCAACCACATCTAGTAAGAAATGGTTTAATAATTCTATATATATATCTATTTCTAATCAATAATAATCTACAGATCTGTTACTCTGTTGAACTGTGTTATGTCTACAGATACTTGATCTTCTACATGTAAAGTTGATTTACCATGACCTTAACTATGAAGATACATCATGTATTGAGATATTTTGAAACGGAATCTGTATTATTTCTGTTTCTGTATTACAAGAAATGACCAGGGTTCCTACACATTTTCCATTTCAAAATTCCACATCTTTCCAGACTTCTAGCTAGATATTTATTATTACTAGGTAGTCTATAAATTAGGTAGGGATGGTTTCCGTAGGCTGAAAATATATTTCCTTAACAACTACATCAATGCACAAGTGATATATGTATATGCAATTTAAAGATACTGCCGCATTGTCTTTCAAACTAATTTGGTCATGGGTGTCCGCTTTGGTTTATAGGGTACTTAGGGCAGAGCTGTGTTGCAGGCTCTGACATACTGGCATAGAAACAGCTCTGTCTGTCTGAAGGTTGGACCGTCCTATGCGCTCACTACGCAGGGGCATGCAAACTGAAGAAGATCCTAGCTCACTCTACTGTCAGTGTTTGATAAGAGGAGAAAGAGGGACTTTTTGTCAGGTAAAGGCCTGATGGCACTCATTATTTTAAAACAATTGGAGTATCTGTCTCTCAGTCAAGGGTTAGTTACAAAATAGAAAGCAATTGATTCACATTGACTATGTAAATGTTGATGAGCGGGGCAGACTGGGCAATATGGATGCACATAGTACTGCACATTCAGCCAAGTCATAGATTGAATAGTATTTTACATTTGAAAATATATGAAAGTAAACATGGGGGAACCAGTTTGAATGGGCTGTGCTTAGGTCTGTCAGTAGAGTAGATGCCAGCCAGTACAAGCACAGAATCCAACCCTTTAGCCAGTAGCCTACAAGCATCCAGTATCAGCCAGTACTAGTCGAGACCCAGTACAGACGTCTTTAGCAAGTCACACAGACCCGGGTCAAATACAGGCAGCCTCAGTCAGTACGTGCACAGCCAGAGATGTACAGCCAGCTCAGACCCTAATGGAACAGCTGCTTCTCCACCAGATTGGACCCCAGACTTAACAGGCTTTATAAGGTGGAGTATGCAGAGTTCCATTCAAACCAGCATTGGATTTTTCTTTCCCCAAAGACAAGGTTAAGCTTTCCATTTAGGCATATTAAAGAGACAGATTGTTTTAAACGAGGGAGGATTGTATTGAGAGCACTGTGGTATCAGGTGTGACTGTGTAGCAATGGCAACTTGTTTACATGGCTCACAGTCAGGTAGGAGGGCCAGGACAGCTCTGGGCTCCAGCAACATCTGATACTAAGCCTAACACCTAGAAAATAGAAAAAGTCTGGTAGAGGCACGTGTGGCATATCAGTGAAGGGTTGAGTGAAGATGATGCCGGAGACCTAACGCATATTCCTTGATGCTGTCTGATAGAAAGGCTATATCCAGAAGGAAAGAGAGTGACCATTCCTTCTGCAGCCTGTGTGTCATTATTGCAAGTACATGTTGATTTTATTGTGAAATATGGAGGCTTACATAGCTAAAGTGTAATGTTAACTACCACGTTAATATGACGTAGGCCTAGCCTAATTTTGTTTTCAGGAGTGTAGGCCACATTTCAGGTTCGAGACTGGAGTCCAGTTCGTTTTGAGCAAAATTGTATATGAAACAGATAATAGTTCTAATGCTGCCTGCAGAGGTGGTGTAACAACGTAACAATGCTTCAAATATAAATAATGTTTTTCAATTAAACACTCTTCAACCAAGATCGGCACAGAAAAATAACGTTTAATGTGGTTAAAACAGGAAAGTCAGAAAATCGATATGCATTGATGAATTAATAAATTAGTTTTTTGTTTTTTCTTACAGTATATGTTGTCCACGGCTACTCTGTCTAAAAAAGATTCACCTTCAGTGTTTGAAATCCCTGTAGCATCTGAAGGCAGTAGGACTGATGTGTTGATAAATTCGCGGTCTCCGGGAAGTGCCGCACCAGAGCCCAGTGCCATTACGCACGGCCGTTGGATATTGAGGACTCGGGATTTTATTTGAAGACCAGTCAAGACCATAACTTTGGGAATATCAATAAATTGCTTTTGCATTTGTTAACATCCTAACTTTGATTGGAAGTAAAACTCATTGCTTCAAATGC
Source organism: Micropterus salmoides (assembly GCF_014851395.1). Classification (NCBI taxonomy): domain Eukaryota; kingdom Metazoa; phylum Chordata; class Actinopteri; order Centrarchiformes; family Centrarchidae; genus Micropterus; species Micropterus salmoides. Next base: position 22,241,822 of record NW_024043372.1, read on the forward strand.
AATCAATAACCCTAATTAAACGACTGTCACCCCTTCCCGCGATGCTTACATTGATTTCAGCTCTTAGTGTTTGTATGTGGGTGATTTAATGGGAAAGTGGATCTTTCAGATCACTTTGAGAAGTACCTATGATCTCGTTCCACATGTTATTTCGTGCCATGCAATGCAGGGAACTGGTCTTGGTCTTGACTACACCACTAAGTACATATTACACAATAAAATTTATTTAAATAATGACACACAGGCTGCTGAACGATCAATCTCTTTCTCTCTCTCTGTGGACAAATATAGCCTTCCTAGGAGACTGCATGAAGGGATTAGTGTTAGGTGTCCCGGCATAGTGCTTCAATCAACCTTGTACTGATAAGCCACACGTGCCTCTGAATGAAACTAGAAATGTTAGGTGTAATGTCATTCGTTGCTTGATAGTGCAGAGTACTTGTTTACTGTATAAGGTTTGGATCGTACCACGCCATACTGACCTACAGTGGGTACGGAAAGTATTCAGACCCCTTTAAATTTTTCACTTTGTTTCATTGCAGCCATTTTCCAAAAAGTTCATTTTATTTCTCAGTAATGTACACTCAGCACCCCATCTTGACAGAAAAAAAACCAAACAGAAATGTAGACATTTTTGCAAATTTATTAAAAAAGAAAAACTGAAATATCACATGGTCATAAGTATTCAGACCCTTTGCTCAGTATTTAGTAGAAGCACCCTTTTGATCTAATACAGCCATGAGTCGTTTTGGGAAAGATGCAACAAGTTTTTCACATCTGGATTTGGGTATCCTCTGCCATTCCTCCTTGCAGATCCTCTCCAGTTCTGTCAGGTTGGATGGTAAACGTTGGTGGACAGCCATTTTCAGGTCTCTCCAGAGACGCTCAATTGGGTTTAAGTCAGGGCTCTGGCTGGGCCATTCAAGAACAGCCACGGAGTTGTTGTGAAGCCACTCCGTTATTTTAGCGGTGTGCTTAGGGTCATTGTCTTGTTGGAAGGTAAACCTCCGGCCCAGTCTGAGGTCCAGAGCACTCGAAAAGGTTTTCGTCCAGGATATCCCTGTACTTGGCCGCATTCATCTTTCCCTCGATTGCAACCAGTCGTCCTGTCCCTGCAGCTGAAAAACACCCCCACAGCATGATGCTGCCACCACCATGCTTCACTGTTGAGACTGTATTGGACAGGTGATGAGCAGTGCCTGGTTTTCTCCACACATACCGCTTTGAATTAAGGCCAAAAAGTTCTATCTTGGTCTCATCAGACCAGAGGATCTTATTTATCACCATCTTGGAGTCCTTCAGGTGTTTTTTAGCAAACTCCATGCGGGCTTTCATGTGTCTTGCACTGAGGAGAGGCTTCCGTCGGGCCACTCTGCCATAAAGCCCCGACTGGTGGATTGCTGCAGTGATGGTTGACTTACTACAACTTTCTCCCATCTCCCGACTGCATCTCTGGAGCTCAGCCACAGTGACCTTTGGGTTCTTCTTTACCTCTCTCACCAAGGCTCTTCTCCCCCGATAGCTCAGTTTGGCCGGACGGCCAGCTCTAGGAAGGGTTCTGGTCGTCCCAAACGTCTTCCATTTGAGGATTATGGAGGCCACTGTGCTCTTAGGAACCTTAAGTGCAGCAGAAATTTTTTTGTAACCTTGGCCAGATCTGTGCCTTGCCACAATTCTGTCTCTGAGCTCTTCAGGCAGTTCCTTTGACCTCATGATTCTCATTTGCTCTGACATGCACTGTGAGCTGTAAGGTCTTATATAGACAGGTGTGTGGCTTTCCTAATCAAGTCCAATCAGTATAATCAAACACAGCTGGACTCAAATGAAGGTGTAGAACCATCTCAAGGATGATCAGAAGAAATAGACAGCACCTGAGTTAAATATGAGTGTCACGGCAAAGGGTCTGAATACTTATGACCATGTGATATTTCAGTTTTTCTTTTTTAATAAATTTGCAAAAGATTTCTACATTTCTGTTTTTTTCTGTCAAGATGGGGTGCTGAGTGTACATTACTGAGAAATAAAATGAACTTTTTTGATTTTTGGAAAATGGCTGCAATGAAACAAAGAGTGAAAAATTTAAAGGGGTCTGAATACTTTCCGTACCCACTGTACTTCTTGTCTGGCTTTCTCGCCCTGGCCCACGCGGTGGTAAACATTTTGGCTGCGCTGGCTTCCTGCTCCAAACGCCATGAAACACACTCTGCTTGTATCATCAATTTATTTTTAGGAAATTTGAAATGTCTATTTTAGAAAAGAGAATAGGGGAAATGGTCTGTAAACACATTTTTTCCATACTTATCCAGACTTTGAAAATACAAATCAAATTGCATACTTCTTCATACTATGAAGGAATCCTAATAGACAATGTTCCTGAACTCCTGCATAATGAGCTAAAGGTGGTTGGTACTTCTTTGATGATATTAATGATTAAAAGTTACAAACACTTAACTTAAAAAAAAAAGAGAAAGCAAGATTATGAAAAAATAACATTCCGTTATTGTGGGCTTGAGTGTTCAATTGCCTCAGTGCTTTGTCTGAATTTCCATAGATAATGGCTTGTAAAAATAGTTTTAAGGTATCTAAGTACAGTCTACGTCAGCCCACAGATTAGCCACACCAGACCTTTGCAAACCACTCATCTTGTTAACTTCTGAGCCAACGTCCTCACTTGTTAAACATGAACAAATAACCCACTGTCCTCTTTTGACCCAGCCTGCCTCAGTCACACTCACGCCCAGTACTTAAGTTTCTTCCTAAAGCAGTTGTTGGCATTTAATAGATTCAGGAAACACAAAGAAATGTCAAAATGCTCTTGCTATCACAATATTAAGTTACCTTTAATGGAAAACTATGCAATATTTTAAGTGTAATTACACAAATGCAATACAGTATGAAAAAAGTGGAAGGGAGAGGCCGTACAGTAGTGTAGTAATGCACCAAGTTCAAATATCGTGCACATATCTGGATTACTAAATGACAACGAAACACTTTATTTCCTGAATGACATATTGTATTTAACTTTTTGGATACGCATGGACAGCCCTCAAAAATAGGGGGTGGAGTAGTTGTTTTAAATTGTGCTCTTCCAAGCATATGTTGGGTCTAAGAGGAGGAGTTGGGAGCTTCAGCAGCGATATCCACTGTGTGGTGAAGCACAAGGTGATCCCATCCTACGGTTGTGAGAGTGTTGGAGCCACTGTGGAGCCAACTCACACCTTTGACAAAGTCCTGGTGTTGTCGATCTCTAAGTCTACAGAAGAAGAACACATGGTTGGTGTTTTTTATTTTATATAATTGTACAGGCAATAGACCAGGTTTTTTGGTATGAGGAGCAAAGACTCACATTTCACGGAGTTCAGAGTTCAGAACAACGAGGGAACAATCATCACTTGTGGAGGCCAGCATGGAGGCACTGGGATTAAAAAAAAAGTTTGAGTTTTGTAGAGGAGCAATGTAAGGGCGAATGACACTGCTAGGATTTGTGTTTACCTATGTGTAGAGAAGGCGAGCCCGTTAACTCTGCGGTTGTGGACGTTCTCCACCTTGGGCGGCTCTGTTCCCAGGAAATCCTTCACACTCACTCTGCCCAGCTCATCACCTGAAGTGCAACAAGCATGATCAGAAACACAGGAACTAACAATTTAATGTCTCTGCCAATCAATAATCTGCTGCCTTACCAAAAGCAATGGTGCTTCTGTGGTGGGGGTGCCAAGCTACAGTGGTAGGGGCGCAGATGGGAGACTCTACATCTGAGACAAAAGACAGCAATGGCATCATTAAAAAAAATCATATCTTGACAAGATGTAATACCAATTAAATTGCCTATAGAGACTATTGGATTCAGGGTCAACAGTCACGGGATTGAGCTTTGTTAAATGAGCCAAACAAACAGCCACTAGGCAGCTGCTCAGACACTTATCTGAACATAATGAATTCCATTACCCGTCAACCACCCGGGAAAAAAATCTGATCCTGGTTGTTTAAGTGGGGAAATGTTACTCACCTATTCTAGAGGCTGGTTTGTTTGGCTTTCTCCTGTCCCACATCAGCACACGGCCATCCTGAGGAATGGAGGATTACAACAGTGTGAATAAAGACAAGTACAGTCTTAGAGTTACCATCTTTATTACTGCTGAACTATCTGTTTATACACGGCATGTATTGTTGGAAATCAGTTCATTCTTAACATGCACATTTATGCAGCAAGGTGCTCTAAAATCTAGTTCAATCAGTTACTGTATGTAGGGTGTTGTCTTTACAACCATTCATGTAAAATGTTAATCAGTAACTTACTTGACCACAGGAGATAAAAAGAGACTCTTCTGTAGGACTGCAGGCAACACAATTGACTGGCTGTGTGTGCACTAGAGGAAGAGAAAAGTTAAAGAAACATTTGGTTTTAATGTACTGCTGACATTCTTAAAATACAACAAATTATTATATACACATATATTATATACAGAAATATACACTGTGCTTTCTTAAGAAATCACCAGATTCTCTTCATTTAAGTACAGCAGTTTATGAAAAAATTAAAAATGCAAAAAAAGACGTCACAATTTTAGCAAATGATTTGAAAAATTTGAGTTCTGCACCAACAGAGAATCATTTGTTCTTTGGCACATTGCTTAACTAAACCAAAGCAAATTTATTTAAATCCGTTTAAAGCTTTTTAAGACATTGTGCAAACAAACAGGGAACACATGAATGAGGGCAAACAATCTCGTGATTTACAAAGACCTGATTTATCTTTCTACTCAACTTTAGCAGAAAGACCTTGTGGCAAACAGAAACTCCATAAAACCAAAAATAAATATTAATTGATCTTTAAAAAAATATATCAATACTTCCCATTACTATTTACTAGATATTTTGAGGTGTTCCCTTACCATTGTAGGTAGTGACAACCATCTGCTGACTGAGATCCCAAATTTTAATTCTGTAGTTTAGAAAGGGGAATAGATGAGAAAGGGGGGGTGAGTGACAAAAACATATTGCCAAAGTTTAAAACAGTCAACATGCTTCTATTCTGCTGTGAAACTTCAGGCAACTGTGTGTGTATCCACATAAAATATAGTTCTAACCGACAGTCCATGCTGCCGGTGACAGCACTGCTTGCTCCAGTAACTGGGCTCACTGTGGTGACAATGTGGTCATGCTCGTGTTTGGTGAAGCGATTCACCAGCAGACGCTCGTCCTCTGCCAATTCCCAGAGCTCCAAGGCACCTGCACACCAACCAGTCAAACAAACCCCAGTTTAACATTCAAGTCTCATGAGCATGCTCGATTCTGAATTGCTACAAATCTGCTTCTTACCTGAGTCTGATGCAACAACAACACCCTTTTCTGATACCCATTTGACATCTGTGACTCCAGACTCAGTCTGCACACCAGCTTTGCAGAGCTCCTCATTGGGGGCCTGTGCAGGGTCACTGTAGACCCACACAGATCCCTGCCAGCTCCTGCCACTGAGACTGGAGGCACCGAGCAGCAGAGTGCCATCTGTGAGGAGAGCCAATATAAATTAAAATAAAAATATTAACTATATCTTAATCCTATTTTGACAGACCAAACTAAATTGTTAGGAGCAGTCTTCAATTCGGCTGTTAGCTCATTGTTAAAGGTAATTTCAATTGACATTTCTGTCACCTGAAGCAAATTCAAGAACATAGCCTAGCTGGGATGCTCAGCATGTGCCCAACTTTAATAAACTACATGCTATTAATTTAATATTTTGGCGGACTGTATATGAGCCGAAAGTAGTCAGAACGCATTATCACAGATGTAGACAGACTCGGACTAATAATAACCAAACAGCTGCACCACGTGTTTACCTGCGTAACCTTCAGCTAGCTCGCCTTGTTACCTACCTGCTCTATACTGCACCGAGCACAGATGCTTCTCCATGCATGCTGGAGCATTGGGGGGTATATTCCATCGGTTCTCCTTGATCATGCTAGTATCTACTGCACTCTTCATTCAGATAACGCACTAGAACTTTACAGGGGGACTTTACAAACGACTTCAGCGCGATTTCTAAGTGAGCTCGCTAGCGTTAATGTTTGCCTGCAGAGACACCACAGTTTCCGTCTTTGGTTTATTTGGGAAAGATAATTGATCGTATCCTAAACACACAATAATGTCCGTGTTGCGTGAGAAACCACAATATGTAATAGAGCTAAAGTTGTCGTTTCAAGAATGAATGAACGAGTGAGCAGCAACGCATGGGACCGATGAACACACACTTCCTGGGTCTTCTTCTTCTTCTTCTTCTTCTTCTTCTTGGGTTTGTGGCAGTTGAAGTCATTATTGATGGTACATTACTGCCATCTTCTGTGCATAAGGCGAAACACTACAGTTCAAAATGATACATTTTCAGATTTCAAGTAATTTGCAACTATTATTATAACTAATGTTATAGCATACTTTCATAAAATGTAAAAACAATATTTATAATCATTATTATTTGTCTGTTTTATACCAAGTCTGTCAACTGCAGAGTGGGTATATTTCATCTTTGTTAGCATTTTCCATGTAAAAGTTAGACCAGTCTGTTTATAACTCTCCAAATTGAATCACATCTTGGTGGAAAGCTTGTTTTCTACAGCATACTGTTAGCTAGTCCATATATAGCCAATATGCTAAGTGTGTTGTTAGTTACTGCATTGAATAGTTGTTTTCTCAAAATGACATGTTTCCTTGTCCTTCAAGGCAGTTAGATCATCATCCTTAATTTATGTGTCATTTATCTGTAAACATGTAGAAAATAAAGGGTCCAGAGCACTTATGAGTGATATTTTGAATAAATCCACGAAAAACAATTTTTTCATAAACTGTTCTGTAATTGTCTGGCCATTTGGTATATAACCACAATAATATCCAAATCAGTGCAAATTTAATGAAGAAAGAACTCATTTTCACAATAAAAATGAAAAAAAAACCCATTAAAAATTGTAATTCAAAAAAGCTTCTATGTATGTACTTTCTGCTTGTAAAGTTTCAATGTGATATGAGTAAAGGGGGAAAGCCTTTTTGATTGTGGTTTCTTGCCTTAATTGAGTTATTTAATTTGATTCTGTCAAAAACAACATACACATAATACACGTGTGCAACTGTTCACAAAAAAGCACCATAGATTCAAACCTAGACACCTGAAGACAAAAGATAAAATAAAACAGTTCTATATATATACTGCAACACAAACAAGGCTTATGCATAAAATTGAAGCATGACACATAAAAACAATAAAAACTTAAATAGCTTATTTTCATGTGGTGCTTGCCTGCCCCAAATCAAAACAACAAATATTGCTCAGAGTCAATTTGTCTCCTTTTTTAAAAGAAACAGTAACCTTGTTATCCACCAAAATCAAACCATCTTCTGCTTGTCCACAACCCCTTTAACACCATTTAGAGGCTTTCTTGCTCCGTGTTCCATGTTTTCTTCTTCCTTTTGATAACGTTAATTTTACGATATTAACTTTCACACAGCTTACAAGGGCCTTGCCAACATGACATCTCTTCCATACCTTGTACCCAGAAAAATAAGACTCTCTGTCCCATCCAGAGACAATTTAGAAATGGGCAGTGATCTTGAGTTGTGGTGTTTTTCCTGTCTAATTTTATAGTAGTTCAGTCACTGGTTTTCACCATAGACTCCATGTAAGGATGATCTTCACCAAGAAATGAAGCTGTGTCTTCGAAAACAGAGTTGTATCTCCTCAGAATACATTCAGTTTAAAAATAGGAACACCGGAAAGCATCAACCTTGTTTAAAACTATTTCCAATTTGACCTTATATATAAATATTACCAGACTTGCCTACTTGGGCGGCTGTGGCTCAGGAGGTAGTGCAGGTTGGCTGTTAAACGGAAGGTTGGTGGTTCAATCCTGGCTCCCCCAGGCTGCATGTCAAAGTGTCCTTGGGCAAGATACTGAACCCCAAATTCCCCCTGGTGGCTGTTCTGCCAGTGTGTGAATGGTGAATGCAGATGTAGTGTAAAAGTGGTTGAAAAGACTAGAAAGGCGCTATACAAGTACGTAACATTTACTCAACATAGTACTTTGTATTAACTTGTCAAACAACATGAATGACCACAAAAATTATTTCATTTTGTTGGAATACAATTCATTTAAGCAACAGTTTTCTCTGGCATAACGTCAGACATTTCCCTGACGTTAGATGGCACTACAGTTAATTCTTCTTTTCACTGTTTATTAAGACACTTTTTACATTCTAGGTTATGTTTTTGTTTTCACTGATACAATTGATCATATCTCAAAAATGTGGTATAAGACCATGTCCAAGACCATGGGAATGGCAATGTTGAGTCCTCTCTTTAAGAGTACATGAAAGATTGAAAGGAAAATTCCCCTCATTCTGAGTGAACACTTTGGACATGATCATCTCCTTCAATGTGCCGCTCCTATTTGGTTATTCCTCAAATGTAATTTCCATCTTCTGTCTTGCCCACTGTCACTGCTATTTTTACTGCAGCTGGTATCCTTATTATCATGCAGGGTATAATGTTTCTTACCATTTTCTTCTTCGTCCTTATATTGACAAGCAGGACACCTGCTAAGCAAATGACACACATGACAGACTAAAGAATTAGAAAAGGTCAGGAGGGAGGAGTTGAAGACATTTTAAAACCTTTAATCTTTTAATATGTAGTTTATAGTGACCTTTTTTTTCTTTTTTACCCATTTCCTTGTCCCTTTAGTCATTTTCTCCTCCATGAGCCTCTGACAAAGCAAAAGTAGGCTATCAATGAAGTAATATAGTCAAGGGCAAATATTTCATGTCACTGTTGGTGGGGACAATAAAAACAAAAAAGGCTTCCAGAGGGAGACTTAAAATATGCATTGGATTTGTAGTACAGAACAAAAGCTGTTAACTATTTGTGTACCAAATATAGTTGACTAGATGCTGATTTTTCAATTTAATTGTTTTAATAAAAAATTATTGTTAGGGACAATTCAGTAGTCACTGGATATTGGTAGAGACATGTCCCCTACAAAACTTTACGCCCTTAGCTACAGTAGTTACATGTTTGAGTGTTGTAGAACAGGTGTGTGACCCTTAAAATGAAGCAGTGTCTACCTGTGACCCATTGTTTTATTTAAATGATTTTTAGAGGTCTTAACAGGTAAAATCATCCAGTAATTCACAAGAGCTTTGTATCAATAAATCATAAAATCAAGTCACCAATATAGCTCCCAACTACTCACGGACATTCTACCAGAAACATACAATTCCACTTCTAAATATCTTGGTGAAAAATAGAACATTGAGTCATATGGGAGACACTTTAAACTATGGGAAATGCATATCGTGCCATCTCACCATGTTTTTATTTTTTAATAAAATACATTTTCGTTTCACACCTAAATTGTCAGGCCCTGTCACAGACAAATTTGTATACGTTAGAATGGTTTTCTAATGAATTAGTTTGACACAAATAGTATTTTCTTATTGATTACATGTCCCTGATTGTATCTAACATGGGATTAGAATTTTTACAAGAAATATAAGCAATTTTTCTGTCAAATGTAGTGAATGGAAAGTCCAGAATAACCGCCAGTCACTTATATAGTTGTAAAGAAAAATACTTTAACACAGGATATTTTACAAACACATAATGGTGGGTATGTTCCACCACCTTCATCTACACAGTTAAAAAAAAAATATTAATCAATATTATGACTTTTTTTTAAATCATAATATTTAATGTGACGGGACTGACTGTGGCGTGACAGGGCTGACGGTGTTGTGACAGGACTGACATGCAGGACAAGATATATTTGTGTATTGGGAAACATTCCTATTTTAATTTCTTATTATGATTTTAATGTTAATTTAAGATTAGACTAATTCAGTTATGTTCAGCCAGTGACATATAATAATGACCAAATTCATACAAAAAATGAATGACAACTGAACATATTTTCAATTCAATAGATTTAGTTATTCAGTTAACAAAACAATTGTTTACCACAAGTGCTTTCAATCATTTCACATGATCTTAATAATACAAATACTGTAGGCTTTACCAGCTAAAGATTTTAAAATTATACATTTAGGATGAAAATTAACAGTTACATTTAAAAATTTGAACATTTGAACATCCATAATTCTTTGACAACTGGCGAAATCAATCTGCTGATGAAGATCATATGATCAAAAGCATTATAACAGATACGTTGAGGTGAGATTGTTTTGTCAACCTAAACTAACAAGTTATAACACTAAGCCAAAGTAAAGTATATGTGGGTCAAAGTTGTCCTGTAAGTGTCCTGGCTCTTGTATTCTGGACTAAATATCATTCAAAACTTTTGTCTATGAGCATAAAAAGCTTCAAATTTATAATGTAATTTCTATTTATTCAAAAGATTTTTGACTATGTTACTAATGACAGAACTCACCCTCTATGCATTTTAGCGTCACCTAGGTCAAATTAAGTCAATTCCACTGAGTCATAACCTTAAAGGCTTATTGCACACTATTTATATACTGTTTTATGTAAACATGACAGGACAAAAACATGGGGACAGTCATAAAATACTATTTATTTATAAAACGTATGTATAATTTCATGTTTTTAATCAATTGATGTTAATGATAGCAACTTAGCAAAACAAAACTATGAAAGATTTAGCTCTAATTTGGCTGAGGACAGTCCAATTTTCAGGATTTGTAGTTTTCAAAAGTATTTTTAATAAAGAAAAAAACATCTGAGACCCTAATGAATAACATATTCCTTTAAAGAACAACTCACGGAAATCAACCATCTAGTCAGTTTTAGACATTTCTGGATTATGCAAGTTTTATGTACTGTAACAACTCCAGGACAGATAATGTATGTTTCTGGTAGAATGTCCCTTAAAATGATACCATCACCCCTCTTGCTTCCACTGAAGTCCATTTATTATCCTACTGAGAAATCTCACAAACATATTCTCTTATTGTCTTTTTGATGGCTTTACACCTGGGACTTGAAAACTGCTTAACTGATTAACTTCAGTCAGAGAACTATTCTGCCAGCCAGTTTTTATTGCTGTTCATAATGACTGTGGTGACATGGCAGCAGTACTATTTTCCCTGGGAACCTGTAACTTGAAGAAAGGATGACAACTTTTATCTTGTAAGTCTCAAACACTTAGTAATAACATATAAGGGATGAAAGGGTTTTGAAAAGGTGCTGCTTTGTCTGTCTGTTGTCATCATACATGGAAGCAAGCACGAGTTCTCAACGAGCCTGGGGGCATTTATATGTACACAATATGATTTTAAACAGGATTCATGTCTGTGAAAATGACTACTTGACATAGTTGTAGTTTTATGTAGCCTAGGTTTGAAGTGGTTTTGTTCAAGTCTAAAAGAAGAGGTTTAATGGCGAGGTTGATGTGTAAAATTGGATTCTCAACAACAGGAACTCGACGTCGTGGTTTAGACGTTTTATGTTGTTTAATTATGCCAAGGCTGTGGTTTCTAAATACTAAAAGTGGTCACCATAATTCGACCTGCTTATCAAACAAATCCCATTAAAGTGAGAAGAGGAGAGAAAAAAAAAACATTGTCATTACGTAAAAGTCTATGGTATGACTACGTTGAAACAAAGTACGCGTTTATTCTGAAGGTGAAAAACGGAAGTGGCAGTTGAATGGTTGCTAACTTCACACTTCTGTCGCTCGGTCTAGAATCGATAAGCGATTGGCATTTTTTGATGGTAAAGATTTTGCGGGTCTAGTAACGCTCTCACAGAAGGTAAGCACACGACTGTGTCAAGTGGACTGAAATATCAAGTGGAATATTTTCCATCAATTGTCGTCGATGCACTTAACGGTAACGTTAGTTAGCTTTGTAACGTTAACGTTAGACGTTGGCACAGCGAAGCCTTTGTCTCGGCGCTGTCTGGATGATGTTGAAGGCTAACCATTAACTGTAGCTAACGTTAGCTGTCCTGTGGTCTGTCCCTACCTGTCCACGCTGAGTGACAGGTACGTGGACAGCTGCTGCTCTGTGTGCTAGCTTACTAGTGCTGATGTGTGCACTCAGGGACTGCAGTCTGTGCGCAGTTACATGGCATAGAGACAGCAGGGTAACAGTTTTTGGTCAGTCAAACCTGCAGACCCGCAAACATCGTTGGTGCCTGTTAACAGAAAAATCATTCCAGGTGATAATACTCAGCTATTGTGGTTGTCACCTTTTTATAATCTGAAAATGAGGGACATTAATCCGACTAGGAGAACAGAAGGGCTGTAAAAAAAACAAACCCATGAGTTGCTTATTTCTGTTGCCTTTGGAGAGGAGAATTTATCAATATGCGACACGAGTGTCCAGTTTTCTCAGCGTATAATCAGGTTTCAAAGTTCATTTGGGGTGACATGAAATTATTCAGCGTGGATGACATGTGGGTATCTCCTATCCCTTTGGCCCTGCTTCCAATACTCCTAATGTGAGCATTTATAATGGTACATTTTGTGACTTATAATAAAGTAAAATATTCCTACATTTTTTTAAAATTCTTAAAATTGTCTACCATCTTGACAGATTGTGCCCTGTTTCTTTTGAAGTAACCCTCCCTTACCACCTTTTATAAAGACATGGTGTGATAAACTGTAAATCATAAACAGGTTAATGAAAAGTACAGCATCAATATAGAGAACTGGTTTGAATGATCCGCTTTGTGTCTCTGTCTTATTTTGTCTCTCCCTTAAAAAAAAATCTCTTTCTAACTACACGACTAGTGTGGTTGTGAATTGTGTAGACAAGACATTCTGACTGTAATAGCTTCTCTGCTGAAATATTTACATTCTCATTAAATCCAAAGAATTGATCATTATCAGCTCCAAAGGGCCTTTTTTAATGGAAAACATTTTTACATTTTACAGTAGGAAACGTACCGGTATAAAATTTATGATGGCTGAATTCATTTTCCGGGTCCTGGTACTGTGCATGCTGGTTTAGTGCTCATTAGGACACTTGAATAGAAGGCTGTCATTGTTAATGTTATTAGTAACATGTGCATTTCCTACCACAGCAAATCAAAAAGTGCTGTGAAAAACCCTGTTGGTCATTAACAGTTCCTCAGTTCTTCATTATTGTTAGTCATAGTTGCCATAGTCTGCCAGCTCTAGCTATAGTTATAGAATTAGCTCTCATCAAATTTTCACAATGAAATTAGTTTCATCATATACTTAGTAACAATATTTTGTAAGGAATCATTAACACAATAAGCCGTTGTAACTGACTGCTGCAGAGCTCAGCTGGTGTCCTTCATTCAGATCATTTTCTTAGTCTCTATAATGTTTATAGCGCTAATGTAAGACGCTCTCCATGTAGTGACACTTGTTGTTTGACCGGCTCTTTACCTCAGGGGTTCGTCATGGCCTTGAAAAGGAGAAGGGCGACATCCCCCTCTAGCAGTGTGAGTGGAGGAGATTTTGACGATAGCCTGACTTCAACGTTATTGTCTTCAATTGGGAGAAAGAGGAGAAGGACCTCAAACATTCCAACTGTGGATCCTGTAATATTTTTTCAAATTTCAGTTACTGTTGTGCTTTTAACATGCTGTCAGAATTATACCACCTACACAGATTACGTAGTTGACATGGGAAAGGATGTGGATATTTTTCAGTGTTTAATCCTTGCCTTGCAGATTGCTGTATGTCATGAACTGTACAACACAATCAGAGATTACAAGGATGACCAGGGCAGGATGTTGTGTGAGCTGTTCATCAGAGCCCCCAAACGAAGGTGAGGAAATACACTTGCTGAGGATCAGATGAGTGATCATTAGATATGTGCATATTATCACTGGAACTCCTTTAATATCGTAAACAAACACAAACATTAGACCGAGAAAATGTACACATTCCTATTTCTTACAGGAATCAGCCAGACTATTACCATGTGGTGTCTCAGCCTATTGACATGATGAAAATCCAGCAGAAGTTAAAGATGGAGGAGTATGATGATGTTGAACAACTCACCAGTGACTTTCAACTGTTGTTCAACAATGCAAAAACATATTACAAGGTAAAAAAAAGGAATTCTTGTGATAAAGTAAAAAAGGTGTATATGTCTGCGGGCAGAAAGTTCATTTATATCTATTTGGGGTGTGATGAAATCCCGTGTCATGAGATCTTGCAAATTTAAAACGTGATGGTATTTCTTATCTAGGTGGAGTGTGAAATTGGCACAGAAGATGCCGCCGCCGCCACTTTTAAGTTGAGCTAATTAGCCGAGGTTCAGTAACGGGACCACACATCAAACGCGTCATCGCCAGCATTTCCATAAATACCCACAAGTCCCAGCTCCTCTTCTTCGCTCTGGCATTCTGCATCCCTCCCCCCACCCCTTTCACTCTCCTGCCTTCTGATCTCCATCTTCCTCTACATAGGGTTATAAGGTGGTCCGTCGTGCCCGTGTGCTACGGCAGATTTCCCTGTCGTAGCTTCCCCACAACGCTTTGAATGTCTATTCAGCAACTGCAAGCCTCGTACATCTTTCTGTTTCGATCATCAATAAATCATTTAATTGTAGCTGTTGATTGTGTGGTCCTTGCTAGTGAAAACGTTTGTGTGGCAGCATTTTGTGTACCCTGTGGAAAGTGACAGACAAGACACAAATGCACCTGCATTGATTTGCATTTTGTGACTTTCAGTTAAATAAAAGCCTATTTTTCCTGTAGAATATTTCGTCACTGAAGATTTCTTAAAAATACTGTTAAAATATTGTCTCGTTCTCGTGATCCCAATATCGTGTATCGTCTCATGAGCTAAGTGTCAGACCCCTAATATCTGTGCATGGCTCGGGCTACGCACCTAAATATGTATTACTTGTGTGTGTCTAGTCTGACAGCCCTGAGTACAGGGCAGCCTGTAAACTGTGGGACCTTTACCTGCGAACCAAGAATGAATTTGTTCAGCGAGGGGAATATGATGATTATGATGAAGATGGGTACGATGCACAAGACAACCCCGGGGGTTCCACTGAGGATGAGGTGACACTCGTTACTGACAACACAGATGTATGATGACTTTATTATATTAATCTTTAGATTAGAATGTTACTAATGTGTTGAATCTATTCACAGTATCTTCATGAAAATACTACTACTTTGATGACTTACCTACACAGACTTACCTAGGGATGAGGTGGTTTGGTATATGTCATGAAGAATTCTGAGCATGTTGCTGCATTAACTTGCATAGTAATGGCTGAAAAATTAAATATGAGCTTTTTGTTTTAAGCTGACTTACCATACCATTGTGACAGTGCTCATATTATTATGTTTACAACTATGTTGCCTTAATAATACATGATTGTGTATATGATTATTGCTTCAATGAGCCTTGTTATGTTTTATATACCTTCTTGAGTTTAATGGGTAAAGCCTCACTGAAAGCAAATTCATCTCTCAAGTGTGTATCACGCCACTGACAGCCAGTTTTAAGGAAAACAGTATCTTATAGTATAAACAATATCAGATGCTTATTATTGTAGAATTGTTATAATGGAGTTTCAGTGTAGTTTGAGTGTATATACAGTGTACTGTACGTCAGTATTTCCTTACCTAAACTGTGTGACCACTTGTTTGTGACAGAGTGCCCCTACCTGCTTGAAAGAGTTCCTTGAGCAGCTCCTTGATGCCGTGGTATCTTACACCGAGCCCACTGGCCGTCTGGTCAGCGAGCTGTTCCAGAAGCTTCCGTCCAAAATGGTATGAGCACCTTTAGTATGACTTAAGACATTATCAGTGAAATGATTAAGTTTTGATGTGTAGTTTGTCCTTTTCATTTAGCAATATCCAGATTATTATGCCATCATTAAGGAACCCATAGATCTGAAAATCATCGCTCAAAAGATCCAGGTACACTACTAAACCTTCTACATTAAATATGCATTCTTTTTTTTTTTTTTTTACAAACTAAATAATAAGTGTATTTGCTTTTAGGTGGGCCACTACAGGAGTGTCAGTGCCATGGCTAAAGATATAGATTTGCTGGTCAAGAATGCCAAAACTTACAATGAGCCTGGATCGCAAGTGTTTAAGGTGAGTGTGTAATTGAGAATATGACACATGCTGGATGTGATAAGCAGTGTTTGACATTCATATCTATAACCTACTCATTAATTCCAGGATGCAAACACCATCAAAAAGATTTTTGCACAAAAGAAGTCTGAGATGGAACATGGAGAACCAATCAAGTCCAGCATTCGTATCAGGTAAATGGGAGACAACACTGGGAGTAATGTGGAATAAAGTCATATTAATGTTTGATTTGAACTCTGTCACTCTTCCTCTTCTGTTTGTCTCTGTCAGGAATAGAAGGTCTGCCCAGGGAGACCGCCTCTCAGCTATCACCATGGCTCTACAGTACGAAAGTGACGAGGAAGGCATACTCTCTGGTATCCCCTCATTATCTTAGGTTCATCAAACAGACGTGCATCCGCTGGATGAATTGAATGAATCATTGAATTGTTAAGTTATCTATTCATCTCTTCATGTGTTCCACAGGTTCTGTCCACTATGACGAGGGGGAATCTGAGGCAGAGAGTATGACCTCTAACATGGACATGAGTAATCCCATCTTCCAGCTTTATGAGGCTGTGCGAGGTGCCAGGAACAGCCAGGGCCAGCTGATCTCTGAGCCTTTCCTGCAGTTGCCCTCCAGGAAGGACTACCCCGACTACTACCACCAGATCAGTCAACCCATCTGCCTCCATCACATCAAGTATGACAGAACTAACTCTGCGTGTGTTTTCATATGTCTGTGTCCACAAGGGCCAGACTAATTTAGTACTCAACAACATTGAGAAATGTCTTTATTTTTTCCAAATATTTTTCTTTTAATACATCGAAGTGGATTTTTTTTTATTTATAGGTTCAGTGTGTAATATTTAGGAGGATCTATTGACAGAAATTCAATATAATATATATACCTACGTTTTCAGTGGTGTATAAAGACCTTACATAATGAACCGTTTTATTACCTTGGAATGAGCCATTTCTATCTACATACACCTCTTACATGGAAGTTGCCATGTTGCGCTGCCATGTTTCTACAGTAGCCCAAACGGACAAACTGCTCTACAGAACAGTTTTGTCACTATGTTGAATACAGAAGAAGAAGAAGTCTGGTTTGTTGGAAGTAAGAAATGAAGGAAGTAAGAAAAGAAGTGAAATTTTGACAAATAGAGGACCAGATATATTATCTTTGAAATAAGATATTGTAGATGTCTGCGCATTGTTTATATGCTCTAATAATGCTAATCCAACACATCTTTGTAGTAGTGTCCATGCTGATTCCACATTCCAACTTAAGAGCCCATGAACACACGGAAGAACGACTCGGGAAATGGGACCATCCGAGGAGCACGTCAATGCACATTGAGCCGTTCGCAACCCTCACCACTAGATGCCTCTTAACACGTACAAACTGAACCTTTAAATACACTTAATAGTTTATTTAAAAATGCAAAGCCCATTGGTAAAAATAGCCTCTTAGCAAATAAAGTATTCGGTATTTATTCGGGGGTTTAATAAGAAGTTACATATGTCTGTATTTAATCTTCAGTTTCAGTTTAAAAATAGCATGTTCTTATTGTCATTATGTAACACTTTTGCATAGCTTGTATGTGAAAATAGATCTGTTTAATAAGTGAATTTTAGGTTACCTTTTATAATTTCCTTAGAAATAAAATGTGGAAAAATAAATTAGGTCTTTTTATGAGCTAGATCAAAGTACCTCAACAGAGGCTGCAAATTTAGTGTCAGAGAAGACATCTACCAGAACAATTAAATATGTCTTACATCAAGTAGTTTGTTCAATAAATACAATGCAGTTTTTAAAGTGCAAGCAATTTTTTCAAGCAAAAATGTATCCATTTACGAACACCACTTGGATGGAAACCCGTTCTGCTGCATTGTTTTTCTTTTAATTTGTTAATGTTTTCATCATTTATTTGTTTCACCAACATTGTCTCTTTTTATTTTCTACCCCTACGGCATCACACACACTCACTGTACAGTACAGTATTTCTGTGCCCTCCTTCCCAAATGTGAGAGCCCGTAATTCCCCACAGGAACAAGATGAAGAACAATGAATATGAGAGCGTTGAGCATATTGACTGCGATCTGACCCTGATGTTCGAGAACGCCAAACGCTACAATGTTCCTCACTCCTCCATCTACAAGCGTGCACTCAAACTCCAGCACATTCAGCAGGTCAGTGCCAACGTACACTTGTCGTAGTTGTGCATCTTTGATGGAATTTTTTTCTGTGTTACCAAAGTTTAACATTTTTGTCAGCCTTGTGGTATTTTTACGAGCCATATATAACCATTTGAAATATACATATACAGTATGTTACCTGTAATCTGTGTAGATGAAGAGAAAGGAGCTTTTACAGAGAGATGATGATGATGGAGACAGCATGCTCTCCTCTGCCACGTCCGACACCAGTAGCACAAAAAGAAAAAGGTTTGCACTTTGTCACATTGTACTTGTTCAGCGCTATGTAGGTACTTTGCTTGTTCCCCCCCCCCACGTGGAGATAGAGTGACAGCTGCCTTGTGTTTTGTTTCCAGTCACAAGAAAAATACAAAGAAAAACCGAATGAAAGTTCTCTTTGCTGCTGTGGCTGAGGCTCGAGAAGCTGGCACTGGTAGGAGACTGTGTGACCTCTTCATGGTCAAGCCCTCGAAGAAGGACTATCCCGACTACTACAAGGTCATCCTGGAACCAATGGACCTCAGGACCATTGAGCACAACATCCGCTCAGACAAGTACATGACTGAAGATGCAATGGTGGAAGACATGAAGCTGATGTTCCGCAATGCTCGACACTACAATGAAGAAGGCTCCCAGGTAAGATCTGTTTGGTATTTGTATCTACCTTTCAAAGATGTGTTTTAAATATTCTAATTTCTTGTTTGTTTCTGAGATCTTCCAAAGTCTTAAAAGCACATTTGTTTACTGTTGTGAAGTGTTGACAAAGGTTAGAGGTAATTCTAAGTGAACTTTAGCCTGAAAGAGACTTTATCCAGAAACCAGGAGCTCCTCATGATGAAATTCTTTGTTGTGTTCAAGGTCTACAATGATGCTGACATCCTAGAGAAGATTATGAAAGACAGACGCAGGGATCTTGGGCCAGTGACAGATGATGATGACATGATGTCCCCAAAGTTGAAAATAAGTACGTCACTTAGTCAGCCAGACTTACTTCAATTGACTGAATCAAATCAAAGCAATATTTGTGAGTTTGTTTCCTATCAGACATTGGGTTATCTTTAACACACATGCACTTTATTTGATTGCAGGAAAGAACAGCATTACTCTGAAGAAGTCCAAGTACCTAACACCCTTACAGCAGAAGCTAAATGAGCTTTATGAGGCCGTCAAGAACTACACAGATAAGCGGGGCCGGCGCCTCAGCACGATCTTCCTGCGACTGCCTTCTCGTGCCGAACTGCCTGATTACTACATCGCCATCAAGAAACCTGTAGACATGGAGAAGATCAAGAGCCACATGTTGGCTAATAAGTACCAGGATGTGGACGCACTGGTGGAGGACTTGGTGCTCATGTTCAACAATGCCTGTACCTACAACGAACCAGAGTCTCTGATTTACCGCGATGCTCTCATGCTGCACAGGGTGCTCTTAGAGACGAGGCGTGACCTGGAGGGAGGAGACGACGCCCATGTGCCCGATGTGCCCCGCCTCATCCAGGAACTTGTCCGCAGCCTCTTTGTCTCCGTGCTCGGGCACCAGGATGATGAAGGCCGTTGCTACAGTGATTCCCTCGCTGAGATTCCTGCTTTAGATCCCGCAAATCCTGAGAAGCCACGACTAAATTTTGAGATTATCAGAAATAATGTAGATCGAGGGCGTTATAAGAGGCTGGATGTGTTCCAGGACCACATGTTTGAAGTGCTGGAAAAGGCCAGACGTTTGAATAGGTGAGGTACTGTTGACCATCCTGTACGAAACTAAATAATTTATCGAATCATCTTTTCTCATTGAGATGTTGTAGGATTACTTTATTAAAAGAAAGACAAAGTTTTGTTACACTATATGTTTATTACAGGACAGATTCCGAGATCTTTGAAGATGCTGTGGAGCTGCAGCAGTTCTTCATCCGGATCAGAGATGAACTGTGTAAGAACGGAGAGATCTTGATGTCTCCTGCCCTCAGCTATACCTCCAAACACCTGCACAGTGATGTGGAAAAGGAGAAGAAAGAGAAGCTTCCCAAGGAGTTTGAGGAGGACAAAATCAAGAGGGAAGAGGAAAAAAGAGGTATTCTGTTGAATATATATTAAAGTTCACAGTACATAGAAGCTCTATCATACATGGTCTCTGTGTTTACTGTGTTTTACTGAGTCAGTTGTGAATTCCCAGAAGCTGAGAAGAGAGAGGACTCTGTTGGAGGATCGTGGCAGTCTAGCCTGCAACGCACGTACAGCCAGGACTGCAGCTTCAAAGATAGCATGTACCACGTGGGAGACTATGTATATGTGGAACCTGCAGAGCCAAACCTCCAGCCTCATATCATCTACATTGAGCGACTTTGGCAAGACGACACTGGTCAGTCTCCTCACTGCACTAATCAGACTAATTAGTGTTTTTGCAAGGAAAACATGTTGATATTTTGTGCTGGATTTTTTTGTAACGTACAGTGTGTCAGAAATCATTTTCTATTGAGACCAGTTCTAATTTCGCACGTGTAATAAATGCAGGTGAGAAGTGGCTGTACGGCTGCTGGTTCTACAGGCCAAATGAAACATTTCATCTTGCCACGCGGAAGTTCTTGGAGAAGGAAGTTTTTAAGAGCGACTATTACAACAAAGCTCCTGTCAGTAAGATTCTGGGCAAATGTGTGGTCATGTTTGTGAAGGTAAATATTGTCCTATTGCTGTACATTTTCTAGGTATAGGTTTGGTTTTTGAGCATCAGCTGTTTGAATGTGTACTGAGTGCTGACCAAGCATTTGTGGTGTGTGGGACTGAAGGAGTACTTCAAACTTCACCCGGAAGGCTTCAGAGCTGAGGATGTTTACGTCTGCGAGTCACGCTACTCTGCCAAGTCCAAGTCCTTCAAGAAGATCAAGATGTGGGCCATGCCCTTGAGCTCTGTTCGGTTTGTTCCCAGAGAGGTCCCCTTACCTGTGGTCCGCGTGGCATCCATGTTTGCCACCAAACAAGAGGAAAAACCACCAGAAATAGCTGATGAAAGCAAAATGACAGATGGGATTGTAGACAAGGTAAACGCCAGATGTTTTTTTTCACAAAAGAATTAGTACATGTAAATTAATGACTATTGTCAGGACAACAATTTGTCTCTGCAGGAGAGGGAGGACGTTCCAATGGATATGACCAATGGGGAGCCAGGGTGTCAGTACTATGAGCAGCTCTGCTACAACAACCTGTGGCTGAAAGTGGGAGACTGTGTTTACATTGGCTCACATAGACTAGTGCGCCACCGCGTGGGCAGGTAGAGTAAACGCATTGTATTTAAATGGTTGTGAATGCTCTGAAGTGAATTAAAGTGTATAGTTTCAACTTGACAAACACTTTTGTTTAACTTCTAAAAGCATTTTCTTAATTAAAGGCATACATGCAAATAAATGCAAAGGGCCTCAGTGATTTCTTTTCAACTGACCATGAGACACATGTCACTGCTTCCTGTCAGTTTTGGACACAGGAGCTCTATATTGTGGTACAGTTGGAAAACATGGAACACAGAGAGCATGGCACAATGGCATGATTATGTGTTGACACAATCATGTATCTAATGTATCTAATGCAGCTTATATTGAACACAGGATTGAGAAAATGTGGATGCGAGACGGAGCAGGCTACTTCTTTGGCCCAATCTTCATCCATCCAGAGGAAACGGAGCATGAGCCCACCAAGATGTTCTACAAGAAGGAAGTGTTCCTCAGCAACCTGGAGGAGACGTGTCCTATGACCTGCATCATAGGTACCCTCCTCACCGGACATTTGGTTTGAAGGGACCAACAAAGCTTCATGCATGTGGTGATAGAAATCCTTTAATGCATTCACTGAGTCCATTGTCTTGTTTGTTAGGGAAGTGTGTGGTGTCATCCTTCAAAGACTACCTGTCGTGTCGGCCAACTGAAGTACCTGAAGAGAATGTTCTGCTCTGTGAGAGCCGCTACATTGAGAGTGAGAAGCAGATGAAGAAGTTCAAGGGTCTTAAGCGCTTTTCACTTTCTGGGAAGGTAGTGGAGGATGAAATCTACTACTTCAGGTAATAAAACTTCCCGCGTAGGGTGCTTTAAACCCATGGATGTGTTCCTTCATGATGGTCTATGCCAGTTTTCAAATTTAATGAAAGAAGAACTTAAAGTATGCCAGCCAGTTCTTCTTAAATGAAGGATTTATTTGAATATTTTTCTGATTGTCTTATACAGGAAGCTCATAGTGCCCCAGAAGGAGCCATCCCCTCTGCTGGACAGGAAAATCGAGGAACTGGAGGCTAAGTTTGCTGATATGACAGATGAGGAGCTAGAGGATCTTGGGGATGATGACGGCGACCTAGTGGACCACTCTCTTCCACGGATGCAATCTTCGATGTCTAGTGACATGGACATCATGCCCTACACTCCTCCACAGGTCAGAGTGGAAGTATTTAATAAAACAGGTAAAATTCCTCTGCAAACTAACAAGTGATAATGTGGCTCAGTTGATGGTTGTGGTTTGTTTGCAGTCCACACCCAAATCCATAAAGGGCCTTTCAAAGAAGGAGGGCTCAAAGCGGAAGATCAACATGAGCGGCTACATCCTGTTCAGCAGTGAGATGCGAGCAGTCATCAAAGCCCAGCACCCAGACTTCTCCTTTGGAGAGCTGAGCCGCCTCGTTGGTACAGAGTGGAGGAACCTGGAGGGCTCCAAGAAAGCAGAATATGAAGGTGAGTGGAACTTAAAAAAAAAAGTAGTCTTGATCCAGACGTTAAGTAGAGTTGACACCCTTGTCTTTGTTGCGTTGCAGAGCGAGCAGCTAAAGTGGCCGAGCAGCAGGAGCGTGACAGGGCCCAGCATCAGACGTCCCCTAGAGCAGGTACCCCAGTAGGGGCACTGATGGGGGTGGTGCCTCCCCCAACCCCCATGGGGATGCTAAATCCCAACATGACGCCTGTGTCAGGTAACCCCTCATAGATGCAGATGGATCCCCAGTGTACACTAGAAGGCTGGAATAAGAAGCTGAACTGCTAGATATATTCACATTTTTAAAGTTTCCTAATCACACCCATGCCAGCATGTTTGCGATGTTGCAGTGTTGTGATTTCATTTTTTGTTGCCTCTGACATCATTTGATAAGCCCAAACCTTGATTGTTGTACAGTACTCTTTATTCTTCAACCTTCGCATTATGGTAGACTCCACATATCTATATGTGAAAGTAGAACATGGAGTGGAAAGGTTGCTGTACACTATTTGAAGATTGGGACTTAAAAAATGAATTAGTGCTTGACAGTAGTGCATGTGCAAGTTGTTTTCATTAGAGATGCACTGATTGCAATTTTCTTGGATTTGGATTGGATTTCTTCGATTTCTGATTTTATTTGTTTTTAAGAACTATAACTGACAGCATACACAAACGTTTATGTAATTCTTTCTTTCCACGGATCTCCCTTAGTGTAAACATTAGCTATTCCTCCTGCGGTCCATTCAATTGTATGTTCATAATAAAACATTGACTTTTCTCCAAAACTGCACCAGGTTACAGGACCTTGTCTCACACAAACAAATCTCACAATAAAACAGTGCTCTGGGTTAGGCTGCTGGACTTGAGCTTTTTTGTACAAATAAAATCCAACTGAAAATGAATTTTATTTAAACACTGCACAGTGTTTCCCCACAGAATGCCCGTGGTGAGGCCGGGTATTTGCATATTTTATTTTAAAATATTTGTAAAATAAACAGTACCCTATTTTTAGGTTAGGTAGGTAGGTACACTGCAAAAACTGAGCTCTCAAAAACAAGAAAAAAAAGCACTAAAATGGGGGAAATATTACTTAAAATAAGCAAAATTATCTGCCAACAGAACAAGAATATTTCACTTGCTACATAAAGCCAAAACAACTTGAAACAAGTGAAATTCTGTAACATAAAAGCCGCCTGGTAAGAAAAAATATCTTGTTAGACAAAAAACAAGTATATTTTGCCTTCAATTAAGATAATTAATCTTACTAAGATTTTAGTTTTTGCAGTGTAGGTTATTTCTTATTTCACTTTTTAAATTCTACCTAATTCCCCACCTTATTTTCGTGTTTACTCGCAAAGTACTTTAATCTGCTCTCCTTGAAAACTGGCCGATTCCAATCACCGGCTGATCGATTGTTGCATCTCACACAATGAAAACTTTCCATTGTGCGTGTGGCGATTGAATAAAGGCATATATATATATATATATATATATATATATATATATATATATATATATATATATATATAACATATGTCTGCGTGCTTGGTAGTGAAGTAACATTAGTCGATGCATGTTTGACTGATGCATGTTACTGTCTTGTGTTGCTACTGTTCCTTCCTAACAAGGTATGATGGGTGCGTATAGGTCAGCTATGATGCCCCTGCAGGGCCACGTTGAAGGCATGATTAGTATGACTGGCATACCACCACATCACATGGGGGTGCCTGTCTTTCCCCAACATCTCCTGCCCGTTATGCCTGGGTTTCCTGGAATGCCATACTTTGGTAAGAGTGCTGTCATAGCCACCCCACCTGCCATGCAGTTGCTTCCTGTCTACCAATCTGACTCGCTGGAGGGGCTACCTGTACCAATAGGCAGAGGTCCTTGAGTTGATGACTAGTCAGTTGAGAGCCTCAACTGGGGCTTGGTTAGTTGTCGTGCTCATTACCAGTAGTCTTGCTGGAAATATCTCATTGAGAGAAGTTCATAGTCTCCAATGAGCAAAACCTGATATTTTTATTAATATATTCACAATTGGCATTCCTTAGTGTTCTAATGTAGATTAAAATGACACAGGTTCATCAGTATTGGACTTTGAATGTGGCATATTGTAATTTGTAACCAATATCAAGTTGGCCACTGCACTTTTTCACTGTGTTGATGTTGAATTTCCCCACAGGTATTCATGCCGTTGGAGGTGGACCTGGAGCAGGAAACATTCATGGATCCCAGGTAATCTGTACGGCTCTGTAAGAAAGTAATCTTTATATTACATGTAGCTCCCTTGATGCAGATCTCTGTGGAGGATAGAATTCACATCAAGCTCTTCTCCAGTAACTGAATAATATCAGTTATATTGTTCATAAACAGTATACAAATTGTCAAACTGAATCATAAAAAAAACTTAACTTAGAACATATGTGGTATAGTTAAGTTACTTACAATGAACTCAAAATACTGTACTACTGAAAGTACTACATTCTACCTGTAATTTAAAAATATCCATATACTCAGCACTGACTGTTTTAATTCAGTTAAAAATTGTCAAATGAAATGTGTGTTTAGAAAAGAAAGAAACTCCTAATCAACAGATAAGGTTCAACCACTATGTGACACTTAATTAGATCAAGATATTGATGAAATGCTGTGAATTCCATTCAGAACCAGATAAATAATAGCTTTCCTATATTATTTTCATCAGATGGGTTTGATGGGCCCAGGGCAGCAGGCTCCACCACCGTACCCAGGACAAGGCCAGATGGGACAGCCTGCGCTCCAGCAGCCCTCCACCCCAGTGTTTGTGTCCCCACCAGCCAAGTCTCAACGGCTGCTCCACTCCGAGGCGTACCTCAGATACATCGAGGGCCTTACTGCAGAGTCCTCTACTATTAGCAAGTGGGACCAAGCGCTCTCAGGTTAG
This sequence comes from Micropterus salmoides, assembly GCF_014851395.1. Taxonomy (NCBI): domain Eukaryota; kingdom Metazoa; phylum Chordata; class Actinopteri; order Centrarchiformes; family Centrarchidae; genus Micropterus; species Micropterus salmoides. The sequence continues at coordinate 22,267,708 of NW_024043372.1, forward strand.
TCTTGTTTTTTGATTGCAAGTGATTAAGTCGATAGTAAATCGACGATCAAAATAGCAAACATAGCTTGAGAGTGGGCTTGAGCGAGTGCTCTGTTGAAACGACTATAGATAATGTTCTTTTTATGAGCACGAGTAAAATGTGTCAGTATCTGTTTTCTAATAAACTATAAACATGGGAACCTTTTTAAATAAAATAGTTCTCTTACTATTGTAATCAAAAACATTGCTCTAAAGATTCATTTTGAGGCTGTTCTGAAGTTTTCAAGCCCATAACAATATCAGATTTCCGGTTAGTCATGCCCACATCCCATTAATCCATACCCATTACGAATATGGATACAGATACAGATAATTTAATTTGCTGAACAGGTACAGATAGTGGTATGCTCTCTCATTCCTACTTGAGTATTATATGTATTTCTGTGTCTTGCTTGTCCAAATGTAATCAGCGATTTCCTCATTATTCCATAAAGTAGGCTTTCAGTTATGTAATATGTTTGTCAAGGTCCTCGTAGGATTGAAATATACTTGCTTTTTAACCACATATTCACATAGTCGACTGGATGTGTGGTGAACAAAATTGTTCACATGCTTGCCCATGTACTTCACGCGTTACTGGAGGGCTCCACTAGAGGGCTCACCAGAGAACTCAGACCATGCTGAACTTTCCTGATTTGCATGATCTAAAGATAAACATGGAATTTTGGTTGAAAATTGGTCTCAGTGGACCGGTGTATGACAGAATTGCCAGCTTAGGTGTCTTGATGACCGGTGGACAAAACACGCCACCTTTTTCTCGGACTCTGACTATTTTTGCAGGTTTCCACATGGACTTCTTAAATGGTACTGATACTGTTGCCAGCTATTTTGACAAGCGTATTTGTCACAGTGCAACAGCAATGTTAAATCGTATGGACTTTGATGGTCTATCAGCTTGTCTTCAAAACTTTCTGCCAGTGTAGTCGCTGCTGACGTGCCTACTGACCCCTCACCCTGTCACATCCTCTTACTGCCTGTACCTTTCATGTGCATATTGCATCTTGCAGACGCGTTGTGTTAATTTCTATGCACAAACGGACTCAGGAGACCCGAGGCAGCCATCATATGCACACAAACGTGTAGTTAAAAGCAAGTAAGCTCCAATTTTAGGGTGCAAGACACATGCACTGTAACATTTTTTACACACTAATAAAAACCTTTAAAATAACTTCAACATAATTTTCAGTAATGCAAGTAAGTTAATAACAGTGTAATGTAAAATTGTGACGTGTGCCCCAGACGTGTGATTTTAATTGTTATATTTGTGCACTTTCAGTTCAAAAACAAGATGTGCGCCTGACAAAAGAGCAAGAGAGCAGACTACCATCCCACTGGCTGAAGAGTAAGGGGGCCCACAAGACAATGGCAGATGCACTTTGGCGACTCCGTGACCTGATGCTGCGAGACACCCTAAACATCCGTCAGACGTACAACCCGTAGCATGCCCGTATTCTGAGCCTCTGTTCCCTTTGTACCTGTGAGACAGGAAGAGGATTAAGCTCACTAAAAGTGTTTGCTTTTGTCATTTAGAAAATGTGTTTGTGGTCATAAAAGCTGCTTTCTGTGTTTTTCTTTTACTTTTCAGACACACTGTTTTCAGTGCATTATTTTGAATGACTGTCATTCTGTGATAACTGCCTTCATGCTTTCACGATTAAAATGTGAAGACTTCAGTTTGGCTGTATTTTTTTTTATTCACTTAGTAGGACCTACCGTATGTTCATAATGCAGTGGGTGTCACTTGCAAAGAATGATCACATGACTAAGCATCTTCCAAAACCTACAAGTGAAAGGCGTGTCAGTAGAAATGTCATAAGAAAGGAAATAAGTCTATATATACGCTTCATATAGAGCATATGATTAATAACATTTAATAGGAAAACTAAATGATTATATAATGTAAAGTTGCAATGTGTTCACTGCACATGATCGAGACCATGGAAGAGGCGTGTCTTCTTGATTCATCCTGACATGTGCGCCTGCGCATTATACTGACCGCGCAGTTCCTTTTGCTCCTGACGTTTGAAAGCTGGCACGGCGAGCACGTCGGAACGGTTGGTAGTGCCTTCCATCCCATCCTGAGTCAAATTTACTGTAACGGTAAGATGGCCCAGTGATTTAGCAGTTACCTTATCCAGGCAAATGGGATTCAAATGTTTAAATTGGAGCATGGTCTATTTTGCGAGTAAATGCGTAATGTTCGTGAATTAGCTAACTTTGTAGTTAGCGCAAAACACATTAGCACGCTAGCGCTAACGTTAGCAGGCTTATTTGGAGGGGACCGGCTACTGGATCAGTCTATTCACTGGAGTAGGGATTTCGCTTTCCATGCCGCTTAAGTAGTGTTACACATGTACAGTACACAGTAGAGCAATATGGTTAGATAACTTTCGTCAAATGTAATTTACACAAGATGAATTTCATGCGATATCCCGACCACCATGTGCGTTATTTGAACTTGCAGAAGATTGCTGCTAGCTTAGACCTGCACAAACCGATCTGGAGTCAGCAGGGCCAGTTCAGCTAATGCCAGATTGAGGCAATGTAGCCAGTGTAACTTAGCTAGGTTAGCTGCCAGCAAGCTAATGTCAAAGAGACTGAGTGCATGAATGACTGAAACTAGCATAGGAGCTATAATTAAACTATCAAGTGTCAAGAATGGCTCTGACTTGTTAGATAGAGATGTGAAACTAAGACTTTTAAATCGCAACATGGACAACAAAGTAAACACATCCGATAACTTGTATTATATATTATAAAGTATTGTGATGATTAGAGGAAGACTCACGTTTTGAGAACGCTTGACTAACATTTGTGAACAGGGTTACTCAGCATGTAGATAAAGTCCATCCATATGTAGAACAGAAATGACCCTCTTAGGCAAGTTGCTGCCAGACACCGGTCTATCTTTTTAATTCCCTCACTTGTTTTCTCGCCTTTAGTTCACGTTAGGAGTATGGAACTGAATGATGCTAACCTACAAACCCTCACAGAGTTTCTCAGGAAAACACTGGACCCAGACCCAGCAGTCAGACGTCCAGGTAGGATACAATTTAATGACTTAATGTTAGCACTAACTTTAAATATCTCAGTACAGTTTATAAAGATTATCTCATGGACCTATTTTAAGTGTTCACATGATTGTGTGATGCTGCTTTGCAACACCTGTTTTCTATTCATCTTTTTTATTAGCTGAAAAGTTTCTTGAATCTGTGGAGGGAAACCAGAACTACCCCTTATTACTACTCACTTTGCTGGAGAAGTCCCAAGACAACGTGATCCGCGTCTGTGCTGCTGTTACATTCAAGAACTACATTAAAAGAAACTGGCGCATTGTGAGTCTCAAAGTAACATCAAGTTTACATGTTGCTGACTCTGCTTCTACCTAGTATCTTTTTTTATGTCAGTGCAGTGTGTCTAGATTGTGTCCGGACCCAGATGAGATGGACTACAGTTCACATCTGTCATCGCATGTCCTACATCAGATTTCACATTGTTGTTGTTTACTTGTGATCAGAATAAACAAACTGACGTTTGTAATCTGCCATGCAGATAAACTATACTATTGTGGTAGCTAAATGGTGTGTCATGTGCTGAGCTGAGAACAGATACCTCACAATCGTTTCGCCTAGGGATGTTGTCCCTCAGTGTGGTTACTGTTACTGTGTGGGGACAAACTGTATATAAAGTACCATTTAGCATGAAGCATAAACAGAACCATTGGTGAATTAGTCTTGTTGACCTGTGCACTGATTTTGTGTTATGTTTTCCCAAAGGTTGAAGATGAACCAAACAAAGTCTCTGATCCAGACCGAACAGCGATCAAAGCGAACATAGTCAATTTGATGCTGAGTAGCCCAGAACAGATTCAAAAACAGGTACGCCCTCACATGTCAGTGCTTTAAAGGGTCTGATTTGAACGTGTGAAGGAAGATGCTCAACCAAGCCCCTGTTTGCATTTCCACAGTTGAGTGATGCCATCAGTATCATAGGAAGGGAAGATTTCCCTCAAAAGTGGCCTGACCTGCTAACAGAGATGGTGACCCGCTTCAGGAGTGGAGACTTCCACATCATCAATGGAGTACTTCGTACAGCACATTCCCTCTTCAAGAGGTAGAACTCACTTCTCGATGTTTTAAAACATATTTTGATGTAACTTTAAACAGAAATGGTCAAATCTTTTCTTTCCCCCCTTATTTTTTTTTCTAGGTACCGTCATGAGTTCAAGTCAAATGAGCTTTGGTCAGAGATCAAACTGGTACTGGACACGTTTGCCCTTCCTCTGACAGAGCTTTTCAAGGTTTGTGATGAGTTGCAGTTCAATTACCACAACACTAAAGTAAACTAGCTGTTATAACACCTAACAAATATTGAAATGTTTGTTGTAGTTATGATGACTTTCCAATACGAAGAAGTGTTTATACTTATTTTTGTCTCTTCCTCACTGTAGGCCACTATTGAGTTGTGTCAGACTCATGCTACAGACGTCAATGCCTTGAAGGTCCTCTTCTCTTCCCTCACGCTCATCTCCAAGCTGTTCTACAGTCTTAACTTCCAGGTCAGTTCAATTTGTGTCCACTTCAAGGCTTTGTTGTTTTGATGGTCAGGGAAGTCTCATGTTTCTGGCACCTCTCGTAGTCATGTTTGCAACCAGGACTGTACCTGATGTCACTTTGAATGTCTGCCGTCATATTTTGTCATCACCCTAAAAACAAATCCTCAATTTCAATAAAGTGATTCATTGGATAAAATAAGTTAGCCCTTGTTTATGTTAAGTAAGGCAAAATGAGTAGGATTTGTTGGTTCCTGTTCGTAAACATACAGTTCAAAGTTGGCCTTGTGCAGAGAGACAGAGCAGTGGTGGTTGAGCCAGCTAGTGAGTGAATGAGGAGAGAGAGCGTTAGCAAGGACAATGAATCAGAGAAACAAGTTATTTTCTGAATGTTTCGCAGTGTTGTGCTTGCATTTGCAGCATTCAAATGTCAACATTATGAACAAAGCTTTGAACTGTTTGATACAATTCTATATGCATCAACACATTATTAAGGAATAGAAAATGTTAGGGAAACCCTGTAAGTTGGTGTAAAGCAACAACTTTTGACAGGTATATTGACTGGTTGCATAGAGTTTGTGTACAGCTTGTAACAGCTGCGGTGTAAGGCCTGCTGTATTGAGGACCCGCTCTCCTGTGCTGTAAAAGTCAATATCAAAAATTGCTGTCTGGCAGATCAGATGAGATGAAAGTATTTAACAGTTAGGGATGTTTCAGCATTGGGGTTGTTTTTAGGAAGACTAAGACCCTAAGAGCAAATCTTTGTTTCTTGGCCTTAAAGAAATAAGTTAAAATTGGTATAAAAATAATCTAAAGTGTGATCAAAGTTTCTCAAAAGCTGAAATTAAAATGTTATTTTGAATTGAATTGGAAATTGCCTTTAACTACACTGTGTATTTCTACACAGGACCTTCCAGAGTTTTTTGAAGACAACATGGAAACCTGGATGACAAATTTCCATGGACTACTGACTTTGGATAATAAACTTTTACAAACAGATGTGAGTTTGTTTTGTCTTATTTCACTCGTGCAATTCATTTTTAAACAAGGCTGCGCTATGAAGTGTTTTTAAAAAAAAACAAAAAAAAACAAACCCCAAACATTTTTGTGTGTTTGTGTCTATTATGATAACTCTGTAGGATGAGGAGGAAGCCGGTCTCCTAGAGCTGCTGAAGTCTCAGATCTGTGACAATGCTGCTCTTTACGCTCAGAAGTACGATGAAGAATTCCAGCCGTATCTGCCGCGCTTCGTCACTGCTATTTGGAACCTTTTAGTTTCTACGGGCCAGGAAGTCAAATATGACCTGGTGAGAGGACCGATCCGTGGCTGTGTTTGTGTGTTCTCTCTGAGGTTCACTTTCCCCGTACTAACAATACGCCTCCTCTTTGTTGCAGCTGGTAAGCAATGCTATCCAGTTCTTGGCATCAGTCTGTGAAAGGCCACACTACAAACATCTATTTGAGGACCAGAATACACTCACTAGCATTTGTGAGAAGGTCATTGTGCCCAACATGGAGTTCAGAAGTAAGTAAATGCTTTGTTCTGAGTCATTGGATTGTACCTGGAAATGTTATCAGCAGCTCTAACATGTATACTGACCAGATTGCCTGTAATGCCTGATTAGGTGCAGATGAGGAGGCATTTGAAGATAACTCTGAGGAATACATCCGGAGGGACCTTGAAGGATCTGGTAAAGATTAAGATTCATATCACCTCCCCATATGTAAATTATTCACATAAATGCATGAAACAGTGTGTAGTGTAATGTTTGGGATGCCAGCAAGGCGTCTCTGCTGGCATGTAGAATCATTTGAACTCGATATGAATAGTTAGCTTAGTCACTTGGTTAGTTGAAATAGTCTCATGCAGAGTTTCAGTAGAAGGTTTTCACAGAGACTGAAGTATGCCAATGATAACCACGTCCCTATTGTTAACCCTTCTCCATCCTTCCTCAGACATTGACACTCGTCGTAGGGCGGCATGTGACTTGGTGAGAGGCCTTTGTAAATTTTTCGAGGGCCCTGTCACAGCAATCTTTTCTGGCTATGTGAACTCGATGCTGGCAGAGTATGCCAAGAATCCTGGGGAGAACTGGAAACACAAAGACGCTGCAATCTATTTGGTCACATCGCTGGCATCTAAAGCACAGACACAGAAGGTAGTGTTGACTGTCATTTTCAGAAGATTGAATATATCTATCTATCTATCTCATATGTATATGAGAGGAACTATATCTACTAATATAATGAACATTTACAGTATAATGAAAAATTTGCTCATTTGCTCTTTTTTTCTTTTCACCAGCATGGGATAACACAAGCCAATGAGTTGGTGAATCTGAATGAATTCTTTGTGAACCACATACTCTCAGACTTAAAGTCACTCAATGGTAAGAATACTCTTACACTTCAATATCACGCAGAGGTGGCCTAAAGGTTACAGGAGCGAGTTAAGAGCAAGAGCCTTATCCCCAAACGCTCCAGTGGAGCTGCTCAGTCTTCAGCAGATCACACTGTGGTTGTTCTGGGCAGCTTCCATGTGTGAATGTGATCATGGCGTTCCTGCAAAACAGATTAAATGTGACCGGGAGGTCGTCAAATAAATGTTAAAAAAATATGCTGTAAAATTACAAAAAAAACGTATGTATTACAACTAGGGCTGGGGCGATTCGTCGACGTAATCGATTACGTAAATACGTCGACACGCATTACGTGCGTCGATGCGTCGCTGCATCCGGTGTGGGATTATCCCGGACAAGCTCCAACTACAAGACCGTGCCTTCGACTGTCTAAGGTTTGGAGTATTTCAGACAGACACTCAACAACGTGCTGCTCCGTGAGCTCTGTGAACTGGAAACAGCTTCACTGCAGCACAGCTGCTGTCCACGAATAGTGAAGCAGCACAAACACTTGAAACGAAAGTATCCCGCAGCACTTTGTCTAAACAGCAGCAATGCAAATCGTGTTTACTTTCTGTCACCGCACGAGCCCGGCACATTATCAGCACAAGGACACATAGTATTTCTTCATTGCCTTCATGATAAAAGTAATTTCTGCCCCGCTGCTGTCATGGTAACGTAACGTTACACCGCGAGTCATGTAACGATCGGCTGTTTCATATTTTCTGTTTAACGGCCACACATGAGCGAGAAAACAGCTGAATCTAATTACAGACAATCTGTGACTGTCTGTACAGTCTGTGAGTCCTTTCAGGTGTTCACTGATGCAGAAATACATTTTATTATCATACTGCATTACTTAATATTGAAGTAATCCATGTCAGAAACATTTAAAGTTTTAAGTAAAGTAGCCTAATTAATGTCTGTTGTTGTTATTATCACAACACATCAGTGACGTGGAAATTTGATTAATTTTAAGATTTGCTACTATTGTCATTATTCTAATGTGCTTCATCAGGATGATTGAATAAAATATAGATTTATTGATTAGACATGTGTTTGATATTTTAGATAAATTAGTATGTTAATCGAGTAATAGGCAACTTTTATTTCTTTAGAATAAACAAAAATAGTCGTTAGATTAATCGACTTGAAAAATAATCTATATGTACAGCCCTAGTTACAACAGCCAGCACACTTTAGGTTTTAAGGATCAGTTGATTTATACACGGGCAGTTTGAATGTCCAGATTTATTTCTGGATACACATGAATTAACATCAAGCCCTCAATTGTCATTGTAGTTAATGAGTTCCCAGTGCTGAAGGCAGATGCCATCAAGTATGTCATGATCTTCAGAAGCCAGGTATGAACTGTTTCTTTCTCCACAACTTGTTAAATTTCAAAAGGCAAAACAAATGCATTACGGAGGGCTTTGTTCTCTGACCTTTTCTTTCAGCTACCGAAAGAGCAGCTACTGCAAGCAGTTCCTCTGCTAATAAGTCACCTGCAGGCGGAGAGCACAGTGGAGCACACTTACGCTGCCCATGCTTTGGAGAGGCTGTTCACTATGAGAGGCCCCAACAACACCACACTGTAAAAGATACAGATATTTGAATGAACCAAAACAGTTTCTGAGTATTGCTCACATGTTTATTTATTTGGAATTATTTTGACAGGTTTCACAATAGTTTAAGTTGATTTGAAATGACTGTAGGTTGAACAATATTTACACTTTTTGACATTGAAATAAATATTTCATGGCAAAGTAGGACAAGCTTTGCAACTACATTAGGTGAAATTGAACATTGACATATGGGTAATTGCCACACACACACGTAAATTTTACATATTTTGTAAAACTGCCAAGATTGCCTATTTATTTACCTTTTATCTCAAGGGATCTGTTGTGTACTACACAGCAGTGCAATAGTAACAGTCCTTTTTGTTTCACGAAAAGTTTAATTTACAACTGAGACGAAACAAAAATCAAAGTCTGCTCAGGCTTTTGCATCCGCCTGGATAGCTACTAACCCATTACGTAAGCCAATCAGCCTCTGTATATTTTTCAGTATCACTCCTGCAGAGATGGCACCTTTTACTGAACAGCTGCTCAACAACTTGTTCAAGGCACTAGCTCTTCCTGGTTCTGCAGAAAATGAATACATCATGAAAGGTAAATCAGACTTCTGTCATCTAAATGTTCTCCCTTAATGTTTCCCAGTCAACGTCAGACAAACTCCAGACGTATTTAAGTAACCTTATCATGGTTTTTGTTTTCTATTCTAACTTCTTTTTATTTTGTTTTTAAAGCCATCATGCGCAGCTTCTCCCTACTGCAGGAAGCCATTGTTCCCTACATTCCCACTCTGATTGGTCAGCTCACTCATAAGCTCCTCTTAGTCAGCAAGGTAACACACACTTTGTTACTATTTATGAATACAGATAGATTCACAAAGATGCTTGTTTGTTTAGGGCAGGGCCAGAATTTTTCTGAGCAGATGCTGTGAGGGTTAGATTTATATAAAAAAGAAAAGGGGGAAAAAAGGGTTTTATTTAGGCTTTATTAGCATACTAGTGTTTAACATTTAAATTTCACAAAATAAATGCTTTTTATTAGCTTATATCACTGTGAACAGACTCAAATGGCAATTGCATAATGATATCCACCCTACTTAATTGGAAAATGCTCTCAGACTTTCGCCAAGGAGGCAGTTCACTGAGGAGTGATGGTTAAAATCTGTAATTGTAACAGCAGGATGCAGTTGTGATTGGCAGGAAATATTAATCAACTTTTTTTTATACAGTCTGCTGTTAAATATTTGCAAAATTATGTGACACCTATAGTTAACGGTGGTTAACTAGAAACTGTTATCAGGCAATAATTGGTCTTTTTCCATAATTATGTGAGCAGTCCTTTATCTGACTTTATCTTTATCTGCGAACAGCAAAAGTGGGAGGAGTTGGTTAATATTACCTGGCTGAGAAGGTGGAGCTGTGCAGCCTGTCTCAAACTGGTCTGCTGTCATAAAATGCTAAAAATGACCGTTGTAGACACATTTTTGATATGACAGCGGGCCAGATTGGGAAGCTTAAGCGGGCCAGCTGTGGCCCGCAGGCCACCGGATGATGATCACTGTTTGGAGGGATACATGTGTCAACTAATCCAAAACCTGTCCCCCATTTTCAGAATCCCAGCAAGCCTCACTTTAACCACTACTTGTTTGAGTCCCTGTGCCTGTCTGTGCGGATCACCTGCAAGGCCAACCCCACCACTGTCAGCAGCTTCGAGGAAGCACTCTTCCCCGTGTTCACTGAGATCCTTCAGAATGATGTCCAGGGTGTGTAAATTACTTTTGGAACTGACTTTATATACGTGTAGATCAGATGCTGGTAAACAACTTGTGGCTGACCCCCTCCACTCATGCTGCTTTTGTTTGCTGTTGCAGAGTTTCTTCCATACGTGTTCCAGGTGATGTCTCTCCTTCTAGAGATCCACTCCAACTCTATTCCCTCCTCCTACATGGCTTTGTTCCCTCACCTGCTGCAGCCCGCTCTATGGGAACGGACAGGAAACATCCCCCCTCTGGTACGCCTGCTTCAGGCTTACCTGGAGAAGGGAAGTGCCACTATCGCCGTCTCTGCTGCGGATAAAATAGTAAGTGATGGCAGTGTTGTGTGCAGTAAAGAAAATTATGTCATACTTGTCTGTAGTGATTTTATCTCATTAGTTTTATGTTTGACATTTATAGATTGTATGACTTATTAATTGCATGACCATTATGTTGACACTTGGGTCTTGTCTTGCTCATCTTTCCCCCTCAGCCTGGCTTGCTTGGAGTTTTCCAAAAGCTTATTGCCTCTAAGGCCAATGACCACCAAGGTTTTTACCTTCTCAACAGCATCATAGAGCACATGCCCCCGTAAGTCCATTATAGTTGTGTTCACAGTGGATCCTCTGTAAAATGTCGTACCTGGTGAAATTGACTGAGGTCATGATATGTTTTGCTGTCTGTTGCCAGAGAGTCGATCACTCAGTACAGGAAACAGATCTTCATTTTGCTCTTCCAGAGGCTACAAAGCTCCAAAACCACCAAGTTCATCAAGAGTTAGTACCACCATCTCATTTTCAGCATTCTGTTCAGAGCTGTTAATCTGTCAAACACTGGCAGTGACCGAGCACATGCCTTTTTAAAGTCCCGCTTATTATCTACTGTCTTATAATGGTGAGCTTCAAGTGTCAATGTTTTCACTGGTTGTCTGTCTTTCTCACAGGTTTCTTGGTGTTTGTCAACTTGTATTGTGTCAAATATGGAGCCATTGCACTTCAGGAGATTTTTGACAGCATCCAGCCAAAGTGAGTGTATTTTCAATATAAACCACAAGATGTTGAAAGTACCCTGTGATGTGTGACAGCAGTTATTTTGTGGGTTTATCCATCGGTGTAGAGTTTAAGCAGTGGGAATATGACAAGTTCTGTTGACCTTAATGCCACAAAAGATTCAAATGCTGGCTGTCCCTTTGAATTTGAGGGCCCACTCGAGCTGTTTAAACCCATGTTGCTCGCTGCGAACAAGCACCAATTTCTAGAAATAGGACATATTTTAAAGGAAAACTTTGATCATTTCAAACACTCAGCCCTTTTAAGCTTCAAAGGTGGCTCGTTGTGAAGGATGGAAGCTGCAGTCAGCTTGGATTCACAGCGGTTACAATGGATCTCACAGGCGACCCAGTTTCATGTTGACAAAGAAGCAGTTTCTAAACTGCATTATTCCATCCGAATCCCCTCTTGCAACAATAATTGGTGAGAAAAAGGGAAAGGGAGTGAGACAAACTGGTCTCAGGCACACTGTTTACTGGAAGTTAATGAGTTTATATGTATAATTATAGTGAGTAATGGCTGCCTCATTCCAATGCCTATGCAGGTTGCCACTGTGTCTTGCGTTTAGTGTAATTGCAGAAGACCGGTGGCAAAATGTACAGTGTAATGAATCCTGTTTGCTTTTTGTGTTGCAGAATGTTCGGTATGGTGTTGGAGAAAATTATTATTCCAGAGGTTCAGAAGGTGTCTGGAGCAGTTGAAAAGAAGATCTGCGCTGTTGGCATTACAAAAGTCCTTACCGAATGTCCTGCAATGATGGACACCGAGTACACTAAACTCTGGTAAGAAATCAGCCTGAAGGAAACGTACACGTGCAGGGCCTTTCAGATAAATCATCTGTCATCTTAGACATGACTGTTCTGATTGAGGGAATTAAAATTTTAATACAAATCTGTTATTTATGTTAATGAATGCCAGTTTAAGGGAACTTGGTTAATAGTAGTTAGAATTTGTAGTACTGTAATATATATTTTATATTTTCCCAGTTACGTAAAGTAGTTAGCAATGCATATAATTGGATGCTGAAGTTAAGGAACCCTGATTTAAAAGTAAGCTACTTCATAATGACCTATCAGTTGAGCAGAAGCTGACCTGCACGGTTTGTTGAGCAAAGTGTAAAAATTATGCATTGCTGTAGATTTTGATGCTTGATGGTAGCATTGCCTCAAGATTTGGATTAATTTAACTTCACAAAGTGGCCTTGTAAATGTTTGACAGTTTAGACAACTCAATCTAATTATCACAATCTCTTTTATGGAGATGGAAATCAGGTTTTTAAACACAAACCATTATAAACATATTTTACATCACAACAGGCTGAATGTGTTAGCACTTCTGTAATGGCGTTCCCAAAATTTTGCATTCATCTAGTATATGGCTGAAATGCTCTACTGATATGTACCGAGTTACTATTGCTTGGTTAATTTTTTGTCCTGCGTAAAACTAACCAATCATTTGGATTTGAACGTGTCTGCTCAGGACCCCTCTGCTCCAGGCGCTCATTGGTCTGTTTGAGTTGCCAGAAGATGACAGCATTCCAGATGATGAGCACTTCATCGACATAGAAGACGCCCCAGGCTACCAGACAGCATTCTCGCAACTGGCATTCGCCGGGAAGAAGGAGCACGACCCGATCGGAGACGCTGTTGGCAATCCCAAGATCCTGCTGGCCCAGTCACTCTACAAGCTTTCAACTGCCTGTCCAGGACGGGTATGTTTAGACATGCAGGAAATATTTAGCAGCTTGTGCCAAAACTAATGTGTTTTTGAAGTTACAGTGATGTTTTGAATTAAAGAAATGTTAAGATTATTGCCTGACTAAATGGCACTGAGCTAGAGATGATGTGGAAAGCAAATCGGTAATTCTTGTCTCCTTTTTTTTTTTTGTGGGGATGCAGGTTCCCTCAATGCTGAGCACCAGTCTGAATGCAGAAGCCCTCCAGTTCCTGCAGGGGTACTTACAGGCAGCCAGTGTGCAGCTGGTTTGAAACTGATGTGATGGTGTTCACTTAATACGGAGACCACGATACACTGCAGGAGTGTCCAGAGTGACCTCAGGTCGCATGACAGACCTGCTTCAGCTGAACTTTAGTCTTTACAGATTTGGTTTAACTTGACACTTTATGATGGATTTGGCCAGAGAAATGATCATTTTGCCTGAATTTAGGAGGAAATCTCTGATGGAGCTTTTTTTAGGGTTTTTTAAAGACATGACCAAAAGTTGACTTAACTGAAAAACTGCTTTGTGTTTGAGCTCTTGGTTTGCTGTGTGGCAAAGGCTAACAAGGATTTTGTTATCAGGTTCTGATACAATTGACAGTTTAATTCAATAACAGCAGCAGCAGCAGAGGTGCATTTCTGTATTGTCAGAACATCTGAATCATATGGGAGGGATTTCTTTATTGCTTCTTTTGTATGTTTTGAATTCCTTTTTACGCTTATGGAGACTGTAGTCTGTGGCTCAAAGATGATGCTTAATATTTTTCTGTTGCATGTTTCCTGTAGATTTGCCCAGTCTTTGTTCCCGCGCCGTTTGTTAATGTGAATAAAAAGAGGCACTTGTATAGATCTGTTTTCACTGCAGTCTCTTTTATGTGAACAATATTTTCAGTAATGTCTGAATTTTACTGGCTATATGGCCTCCAGTGTAGTTTTTAATGAATAACCTCAAGAATTTCCTTTTTGTAAGCAATCCCAGGCTCCCCTTTAGACCAAGTTATGGTTATTTATAACCAGAAATAACATGTATGCAAAGTAACATGGCTGTGAATGAAATTACCCTTCAGCCCAGTGTAGAAATAAACATGCAGGGGTTCTCCCTTCAGATGACAAATCCATGTATTAAGAATGCACAGTATAAGCATTTAGTGTCCACACTCTTGCATAATTTAACAAGCTTGTAAGACAGTGTGACAGAGAGGTCTTAGGAGGATTTGCTGTGGCCGTTGGAGGAATTCAGTTCAACATTCTTGATGAAGGGTAGCATGCATTTGTCACCTCCCATGAAGCGGTATGTTGCTACATTTGCGTCCCATGGCAGCAATCTAGGGAAGGAAAGGGAGGAAAACAAGAGTTGGTACCAATACATTACTCTAAATATATTTTTTTTCATCAATAATGGCATGTGTCTCTATAGGTGTAACAGATTATGCTGCATGTTTGATAAATAACCTGATCAATACTCACGCTCGTGTGAGAAGGGGGATGTACATGAGGCGAGGAATGCAGATCATTTGCTGTTCGCCTAAAATGGCTTTCATGGACTGCTGCACAGTGTAGAGGGGCTCCAGAGGTGGAATTAGACTCCGGAGCTCCTTCCTGGTAGATATCAAAGAGTGGAGAATACAGCAACTATTTTTGTCGCATCTAACAACCACAAAAGTTACAAAATGATGAATTGTGGCATCTCACCTGATTTCACAGCCTGCAAACATCCCCGTATCTACAATATAAGGGCAGACTAAAGTGGTTTTGATGCCATACTGGTCCTCTGCTCGCAACTCGTGCGTCAGGGACTCGTGGAAACCCACAGCTCCAAATTTACTGGCACAGTAGTCCTGGAGGAAGAAAGTAAACAAACCAGCGGAGTGATGAGCATTTAAATGTTCTCTATAAATGGTTTGTTTTCAGATTTGTGTCATTAAGCACGTGTCTTACCTCTACACATGCAGTGCTGAACAGCCCAAGAGTACTGGCGATGGTTACAATGTGACCATGGTTCTTTGCTTTCATCTGAGGCAGGAAGGCCTTTGTCATCTGTTGGTTTAGAAAGACGCTTTAATAGAAGTACAGAAGGTGGCCTGATTCACCCACCAGTGACCCCATGTGGGTTGATTAAACATGCACAGAAGTATATTGGGCCCCATGCTTATGTCAGTATCAATGAGTTTGCTTTCATTTACTTAAACTTGAGTCAAAATCTTGTTTTTTTTTTTTTTTTTTTTTAGACCTTTATTGTTTAAGCTGATATTGTGCTCATATGGTGCATATTCCTAAACTTCAAAGCTGGGGCCATGTAGTAGGCTTATTGCAGAATACAGGACAACATGCACAGAGAGTGGGAGTTAATAAGGGCCCAGCAGTGGTGGAGGAAGTATTGGAGTAAGTAAAAGTACTAACACCTCAGTGTAAAAATAGTCAAGTAATGCCATACAAATGTTACTCATATTCACGAACATGTATAAAGTAAGCTATTTAAAGTGAAAATATTCAATGCTTGTGAATGTTATAGCCTACTATTATATATCATTATTACTCATCCATTAATGTAAAAATTTTTACTGTTGTCATTGGTTGAGGTGGGGCTCATTTTGAACTATTTACAGGTCTTCAGCTAATGATTATTTTATATTAGTATTAATCTGCTTTTCATTAACCGACTGTTAAACTTAGGAAAATAGTGAGAAATGCTCACCACAATTACCCAGAGCACAAAGTGACATCTTCACAAGGCTTGTTTTGTCCAACCAACAGTCAAAACCTAAAAATTTTATTAAAAATAAATGTTAACTATTAAAATAATTAGAAAGAACACCAAATCCTCACACTGGAGAAGCTGGAACCAGGACATGTTTGGCATTTTTAATTTCCTATTCGTTTTCAATAAATCATCTAATCAGTGAATCCATTAACTAACTTGTATAAACTGTTGAGGAGTTTAATTTATAACAAAACTTCATGCTTTATATGCCCTTCATATGTGTTGTATGGACAATCTTAATTTATAACACACATCTAAAAAATGACCCCCGCTGTATGTCTGTCTCTGATGTACTAATAAGCTTATCCTTTTATTAAATGAGCACGAGGCTTTAAGACGATCAAGGGGGAGATCACATGCTGTCTTAGCTGGTGGGCTCCCGCGGGCTCCTTTTATTCTGGGGATGAGTGTATGAGGTTACCGCTTACTTCTAACTTGGACGCATTCAGTCACATGGCCTTCCTGTATTGTGATGCACCAGCTCTGCTGCTCCGATCCCTTCACACATCAGTGCACAAATACCGACCAGAGCCCGCGGGGAGGACCATAATGAATTGATGTTATGTAATTCATGTCAGGCTGGTACATGAGTGCCTTATCTCTGCGTCTAGCAAAGGTGGAGGAACTTTTCAGTTTCAGTTGTTTGTGCGTAAAAGGTGCGTGCGTCAAAGTCTCACCCAAAACAGCGCGTGGCAGTTGACCAGCAGAGTCCTTTCCAAAAGCTCGTCAGGACAGTCCAGCAGCCTCCGTCCGGCCACCACGCCTGCGTTGTTGACCAGTATAGAGACTTCCCCGACCTCTACTCTCACCCTGTCCGCGATCTCATAGATGCTCTGACGCTTGGACAGATCCACTGTGTACGCGTGCACCTGAACGCCCAGCTCGCGCGCCAACTTGGCGGTCTGCTCGTTGGCAGCCGTGTTGCAGTCCCACAGCACGAGGTGCGCTCCCTCTTTGGCAAATTCCAGGGCGAACAGCCGACCCAGCGCGCCCCCGGCCCCTGTTATCAGGCAGAGCTCCCCATCAATGCACTTCAGCCTCGGCCGGAATAAAGTCTGTATGATGGCGGTAAGGATGGCGTAGGTTAAGTGGATGAGCATCATCAGCAGATCCACTATAAACACCATGATGCTCCAGTCCAGTCCTGTATCTCAGAGCCACACAAGCAGACCGCAGAGCGTTGGAGTAGTTGTTTCTGAGTGGTGTGGGATTGGATGGACATTTTATATAATGTGTGTGTGCTGGATTAGGACTCTGACTGATGGGGGCCACCAATAGAAAGGCTTTTTGTCTGATGACTAGAGGAGCTGACTGACTTACCCGTGCACATTCATAAAGCCTTCATAAACAGAGGCTGAGTGAGACTGAAGCATGGATTAAGATAACACTTGTCCAGAGCCAAAAGCAGCATATGCCACTATATCTTATATGTCATCAAGCTGAGAGAGACGTACGCCACCATAATGTACACCTTCAAGATTGAACTTTACCTGAGCAGGCCACATATTTGTATTTAACCAATAGCTTCAATTCACAGTCAAACATAATTTTGCAGCTCATTTGTTTTTTCGTGCTTTGGCTTCCTACACAAGAAACCAAGTGACCATACATTCCAGGTGCAAACACACTTGCATATTCATTTTGATGCCCTTTTCTCTTGAAGGAGGGGGATCATGTTTTTTCCAGGCGGTCTTCCAGTTAAAGTTAAAATATTGTAACTTTGGAAGATATACATTTGAGTTATCTTAATTCAGTCAGCTCATGTTAGTTTTATTTAGCTGCAGATTATTTTTACAAAACTGTGGTTGCTCCAGAGATGTGCTCCTCTGACATATGTAGCAATTGTAAATGGCTTTGGATTAAAGTGTCGGCTAAATGATAAATTATTATTTAGTCCCCCTTGCTACAGAATCACATTGGGTACAATGTAAATCCGAATAAGTTCAGATCACTCAAAATATTTCTGGAAACTTATTACCTCAAACTCTTAAAGTAGTGGTAATAATATCTTTGAATAAACTTTAACTTAAATATAATACATTTTTAAAAACCTTTAATTTCCGCATACTACGTTACATTGATTAACTGATGCTTATTAAAATTAAATTCCACTTATTCTTTACTCAATAAATGTAATTGTGCACAATTTAAACTCAAATACTAATGGAAACTCACTCAGCAAAATTACTACTAGTAAACTTGAAATTTTGATGCTCTCCACAGTGATTTTATATTCATTTCGCAGCACCAAGCTGTTTTGAGCCTCACCACCTTATAATGGCAGGAAAACACATGACCTCAGAATCATTACAGATAGGATCAGCCATGTTTTCCTTTTGTGTCTTAATTTACTGCATTATACATTTGTAGAAATTAACATAAATAGGCAACATGAGAACCACCTCCCTTCTGTATTATTACAAGCATTTCATTTGTACATCAAAATCCAAAAGAATAATCTCATTAGCTTCAATGGACTTACGTTAGTTTGCATCCCTAATTTGCTTTAACATTACCAACCTCAGCTCCTCCGTGGTCAACAGTCCTTCTTTAATTTAACCTCATGTTGATCTTATCCTCCGCTAACTTTCACCGTCACTTTCTGCCACTCACATTCGCTCATTCTTTGAACGAGGAGAGGGAGGCAGCCATGCGTTGAGTGTTGCTGTAGTTCACTGAAAATCATTAACGAGCGCCATTTCAATGAGCATTAGAGGTAGCGTTACATGGACGTTGGAAAATATATAGCCTAACCATTTAAAAAATTTTAACACCTACAACACAAACTTCAGCGAATTTAAGACTTTGAGGCCTTTTTATTTTTATTTTTTAAACCCCGCAGAAACCCTGGATGTCTACCTGACAGGTGCTGTTATCAGAGCAGCTCCTTTAATCTGGAGGTCAGAGTTTTTGATTGTCCGAATGACAGAAAGTAACGGTGAATCTCGGAGGACCAAAATATTCTGGGAGTAAAAGTACGGTGTCGGTGTGTCAGGTAATGCTTCAGCTTCTACAGACCAACAAAAGTCTGTTCCCAAACGGCTGGAGAAGTGAAGCAGGTTAACAAACATCTCCCCTTCAGACTGGAAGCTGAGCAGGAAGCTAACAGAACGTCTTTTAGTTCAATTTATAGAAGGTAACGAGCAGCTGTATTTCATTCCAGCCTACCTGTGCAGCTGAGAGAAAAGAGGTGTTCAGCTCTGTCCTGAACACAGACTGAACATCCATGGGGTATGTGATGGCCGCACTAGCAGCCACACATGGAAATAATTCACGATGGTAACTCTTTCATTTGTTTTGAGCACATTACATATTGTCACATCTTGGCCAGGACATCCTTGTAAAAGAGATTAAAAATCTCAATGGATTTCTTTCCTGGTAAAATAAAAAATATATATATATATATATTTTTTCCCCATACAAAATAACTGGACACACACTTTAGTTTTAAAAACAGTTTTAATAGTTATTTGGGTGCACACATTTAGTTAGCTTTGTCAATTTAGCTAATTTCAGGTTCATCATCTTTAAGTTATGTTCTGTGAAACTAATACCTTTTCTTTTGAGTTACCAGTTCCTGGGGAGTTACTGCTGGGGGTTAGGGTCTGATCAGCCACTATATAGGGTGAATTGCCCTAATGAGGGACATCTAAGGTCTAGTGTGTGTGTAGGTCCCCCATAAATACATGAATGCCAATCAGACTCTGGCTTAGCCAAACCTGTGGTGTCATGTTTCAAATTCACACCACCTCTCAAATGTCCAGTCATAAATGAGGGTGGAGCCATTATCAAACCGGAACCATTTTGTGTGACGACCACCCAAAGGTTAGTGACAGACTTTTGACAAACTTATTAAGGAGTATAAATACATTTTAAACCAAACAATCATGCAAATTTTTGGCCCAATGCAGTTATGAAATGTTTTTCCATCAAAAAATACTATAACTTTGTATGTGTAAACTATATATTTTCTATTTTTATAAAATTTCCTAGTGTCCCAGATTAGGAAATGCGGTTTCGTAAAGTGGGACAGCATGATTAGCCTAATGTGGGACAATTGGAAAGTACATCGGTCAGTCAAAAATGTGTGGTGGGGCATGGTTAGTGGGACAAAAATGGTTATTTACAGGTGTGTAGTTTTGTTATGTAATATTAGAAGGCTGTTACTACAGATGTTTAGGGTCATGGGAACTTTTTGTTCTTTGGGAGATGGCGGTTTAAAGGCTATTTTTGGTTGTGAGTGTGTGAAGATAGGTGTCTTAAAATGAAAAAATAGCTCTGACTTTAAAAACTTGAAACCATTCCACTTTATTTTATGCATTTCATTATTAATGACGTGTTTCAGATCAAAATGGCAAAGCTGAGAAAGACACGGAGAGATTGTCAGAAGCACAACAAGAGGCAGAATAAGGGAAAGGATAAGAGAAAGAAACTGAATCGGTGGAGGCAGGATAGGATGAAAGGAGCCTTAGAGGAGTATAGGAAGATCGTTGAAGATGGTGGGGTCCCTCAGCTAAGACTGTTGGCCAGGGCATGGAATGTGCCTACATCAACTCTCCATCGCAGAGCAAAAGGCAATGTGGTGAAAGGGAATGGCCACTTTCACCACACAATTGGAAGGAAACCACTTATTAACCTGGAGGATGAAGCTGAGCTGGCGGAAGTTATATGTACATTAGAAACGAGGATTCCCCCTTATGATGGTGGAAATACAGAAACTGGATTGGGATTTCTTGAAAAGAAACAAGAACCTGAGTATCCGAAAACCAGAGGTGCCCTCAGCCTCGAGGGCTGCAGGGTTCAACCCCACTGTGGTGAAAGATTGGTTTAACAAATATAAAACTACGACTGAGAGTCTGGGGTTGGAGAATGCTCCCGACCATATATGGAACTGATGAAACAGGGCTCCAGGACCACTTCCTGTCAATTAGGGTGGTTGCTGAGCTTGGGTCACCTAGTTTTGAGGTTACCGGTGCTGAGAAGGGCGAGACCAAGGCCTGTCTTGCCAGCATCAATGCGGCTGGTGGGTATGGACCCACGCTCATCATATTCAAAGGCAAGAGTTGTTTATACCTCTGTTTCCAAGGCCTGGAAGGAAGCTGCTACACAATCAAATGCCCAGGCTGGAGTCCATGGGTCAGGGATATTCCCATTCAACCCGGCCAAGAACAGCAACAATCTTTTCATGCCATCACAAACTTCTGAGCGATCCTTTGGAGAGACTCCAGTGGAACCAGATGTGCCCCCTCCTGCACCAGAATAAGTCAAAGTGGTGACACAGCCAGATGTCTCCTTTAAACCACTGATCACCCTTCCTGTCAGAGAACGGCCAACTACCAGCCCCCAGAGGGCAAAGCCTCCTTCCTATGATTTGACTAGCGATGTCCACTTTTCCTTCGTCAAAGAGAGACGGGAAAAGAAAAAGGGAAAAAAGAAAACTACAGAGAAAACTAGACAGGTGAACCAGGAAGCTTGTGCTATCTGCCAGCATTCATATGGTAACACAAAGGACCCCAAGGCCACAGAGGACTGGCTTTCTTGTGCAATCTGTTAACGTTGGTTCCATGAAAGCTGTGCAGAGAACAATGGGTTTATAGAAGATGATGGTGGATTGTTTTTTTTTAGCAAGTCACAAGATTTTATATAGTTCCTTCAAATAGGCCTAGGCTATGCCTGTTGTGGTTGTATGTGTTTGTTAAATAAAATGAACTAGAGAACAGTCAGGAATTCTGAGCATTTAACTCTATTCTTCGTCTCTTCTATCTAAATAACAGGCCTGTGACAACAGTTGCTTAATATCTTTATAATAAAGGCATCAAAACTATCATTGGAGTATTTGTCTGATGGTGTTCAATTATTCATGTTTAATCCATCCATAACCAATATTATAAATAAATTAAGATTTTTATATTCTACATGAATCAAGTTGATTTTGGCCATAGACCTTTCAGAAGAAGAAAGAAGATCTTCTATCTTCAAGTTGATTTTGGCCCCACATTAGGGACACACCTGTCCCACATTAGGAAGTCGGCGATTGTCTCAAAGAATTTGCACTCAGAGAGCATATGTCTGGCATTTCCTTTAGGAATGTGTTATCTGTATTTTCTCTTTTTGATTAGGAAACATCCTGAGGTTTTTAAAATGGTATTGGGTGTTGATTTAATACATTGGCTTCACGTCGCAATATGGTACAGAAGTCTGAAAAACATAAAATGTCCCACATTAGGGGCAATTTTCCCCCCATGTCTCAGTCTTGTTAGGTCTGTTTTGTTCAGCTTATGTTAAGGTTATGTTACCTGAGTTAAGTTCTTTTTAGTTGACCTCTTGTATGGGCCCACAATTTTCTGTTTTGTTTCGTAAATAAAAAAAAATATTTTTTGGAAACTTACTTTCTGACTCCTCATGCCTGACAGCTTGGTCCCTCACAGGGTACCATGTTAGGGTTACAGCTAGCGACTTGGCAATCACAAGGTAGCCCCCGCCCTAAAGCCTCCCCTGCTTTCTGGTCTCCTCCCCAGCTGTTCTTGGTGTTGCTCAGGCTCAGCCGCAGGTTGTCCATGAGCTCCAAGATCTGTTTCAGGGTGAGCTGAGCCAGGTTACTGCTGGAACTGCAAAGACTGAGGACGGAGACACAACCGCTGTTCAACAGGTACCCAGAGACCGTCCTCACCTCTGTCTCTTGCGGGGCTGGTGGTTCTTGATCAGCTGGGCATGTTGTTGTAAATTGGACAGCCAGTGTCTCAGGATGCTGGTGGTGAACTGGTCCTTGGGGTAACAGGGAGGACTCAGGACCATCTCCTCACTGGGCCTGGGACACAGACATTAACGGGGGCCCAGGAGTCTGTAAGCACCCCCCCCCAAAAGAAAATTTTGGAACCGGGTCCTTTTAGAACCGGGTCTCGAGCCCCATCCCTACTCAGCAGTGGTTAGCATGTTAGCCGTTAGTTAGCTCGCCAATTAAATAAGTTCACCAACTAGCCCTGAGTCGTCACCGAGATTCTGATCAGGCCTTTAAACTAATGCAGTTACTGTTTGTACCAAACTCCATTTAATTTAGTGCACACACACTCTGGCATTGGACAATTTCAACAATGAATCACTGGGATGGACGATGACATTAATATACTATGTAATTAACAAGCTGGCATGTGGTGCACCTGCTGCCGTGGAAAAGGACCATGGGTGGAAATATCCAGAAGAATTATGAGTTTTGTGTCTGTGTCTCTGTGTCTTTATAAAACATAACCTACTGCTGATGGAGAAACTCAGGGGAACAGACAGGGAGACAGAGAGGCGGGGAAAGCCGGTGTGTTTGCAGTGAGAGACCAGAGATAAAGGTGTGTGTGAGTGAAGGGAGAAGTCGAGGCAGGTGCAAAGCAGGTACATTTAGAAACAATAAAAAAATAAATAAAAATGTCCATGGGGATTAAAACATGCTTTCGCAGGGTGTAAAATGTAATAATTTTCCAATAAAGAAATATGCAATTCCACTTAATTTTGGAACATTACATCTGTGAATAACAAGTAGAGTAAGATTTTGAGTAAACTACACTCAAAAGCTAAACTTGTTAAAGAAGTCTACATACAGTAATGAGCATACTTATTGGTTGAGGATCAGTGGATAAGACACATGCCTTTGGTGTGAGAGACCTGCATTCAATTTAAACTGACACCCATCAATGTGCATTTACTCATTTGGTAGACACTTTTATCCAAAGCAACTTACATTTCAGGAACAACATACAAGCATCAACAAAGCTAGCTAACAAGACTGCCAAAGACACTTACGTCCCAGCATGAATGCCCACGAATTGTTCGTTAGTTTAGCTAGTTAGCTTGTTTAACATTAGCCAACTCCTCACACGTTGACTCTGACATTTTAACTAATATATGGAAGATTCCAAATATTACAACAAAATTACTCTTCCACGATGACAATCTTAACATTACCTCCTGCCAACACGGTCTAGTTTGACAATAACTAGTAGCTTCTCAATTTAATGGCACATTTAAGCTAGCCATCAACTCGGTCACGTTAGCCCTTCGGAATTCTGTTTAAAGGTAAAACCAGACAGCTGGAGTTTATAGTGAACATCAATATGAAGTTATTCTACAACACTGCTTCTGTTAAAATACAAAACAACGGTTTAATAAGTAGGAGAGACTTACCATAGTCCAATGACGGGACGTTTGATACACAACGTCGAAGCTTGTTTTACTTTAACAAAGCGCGTGTTGCCGCTTATATGTGTGACCATTCCACGTGACCGATGACGTCCGAGCTGTACGTCACGAAATTTTAGCTCCATATGATGCTGTAATATGAAGGGGGCGTGGCGTGAGTGTGACTGGAGGACCTTGACGTCACCATTGGATCAAGGCTGAATTCAGCTGACAAAAGGTAGCAAAACATTTATTTATTTAACAGAAACAGTGGTGCCTTGAACACACAGCTGTGCATGCAAGCGCGCTGATTTTTACTGCATTTTTAACCACAGCTGTGTTTCTAAATGTGTTGCAGCTGATTGGGTAACACAATGTTGATTGAAAAACTGTTCCAGCAGAGAATCCAGCTTTCTTTGCAGCGCTGTGAAAGTGTTCTTTTCTGTTCTGTGACTTTATTTCATAACCCACTGGGATGACCGGAGGCAGTATGTGGAGTCAGTTTGCCGCGTTCCTGTAACGCTAACGTTAGCAACCGTTAGCTAACGTAAGCTAACGTAAGGTATCACCAGTGGCTCAAACTTTTCCAGACAGTCGTCAACACTTATGATTTTTCATCTGGGGCTGCTCCTTATTACATGCGCTTTGGTCTGGTAAGTGAAAATGTTCTGTTTTCAGGCGCAGTAATGTTAACGTTACTTAAAGTTAGCTGGCTAACACAATGAGGTAACGTTAATGTTCACTTTGCACTGAACTGCTGGTTAACGTTACTTTAGTCCATCACTGTGGAGACAGTCAAACTCTGCCTTCATATAAGTTAATTAGCAGTTTGTGAATGCAGTGTTTGTAGTAAGATGTACGGTTCCTCAAAGAGTAAAAACATTCATAATGTGGAACAATGTACAGCCTAGTTTCACTGATATAGGTTAAATCTGATTTTCAAGTCAGATCAGTTGGAACTGTGTAATTATTATGTTTGTATCATAAGTATTTAATATGTTTATATTTAACTTTATATCTGTCCTCTCAAGTGTACCTGAGCGCTGAGTTTCCTCGAGCTTCAAAGACATCTCGGTAAGATGTATCCTAAAATAGTGTTGATGCATGGCTGATTTTTCGTGTTTCATTTTATCGGGTGAACCTAATAAACCCCTCAGCCCTTATATTGCAGACACAGGGAGGATTTTTTGCAAAAACATTGGATTAGACTGCATTAAATTTAGCTAGATGTACCAAATAAACTGGTAACTAAGTCTTAAAGACTAAATACATTTATCACAACAATAATCTCTGTCCATATCACATGTTTGTGAGAAGTGATTACGTGGCCTTTAGTTTGTAAACTAATCAAAAGTTGGTGTTCATATATTGTGTGCCCATTAAGGACTGTAGAGAGTGCTGCTGAAGGAATTTCATCATGCCCATAATCACCTGACTTGCTAAAGCAGCTCTGATATTGGTGAGTCAAATAAATTATAAAATATTGTATTTTTTTTTTAAGAAAATCAGCATTTGATCGATGTTCTTGTTGACTGGGCTAATGGGAAATCTTTATATTGTTTGTTATATTTGCTCTCGCAGTATTGAGTGGCACTACAGCTATCCAAGGTATGTTATCAATTACTGGCTTGCTAATCAGACATACTGAGGATATAAAAAAATACTACATTGCTAGAACTGGAGTCAGCAACATTTAACAGTGGATGACATTTTAACATGAAAGAAGATATTTTAGCCCTGACTTGACTTGTATATTTAGCAATTTAAAATTCTCATAGATTTCTTTCAGAAATGATTGGCGGCAATCAAAAGCCGAGAAAACTGTAGAGCTATTACAGCATTAAGTGTAAACATTTTTCACTGTAGGCTTTGTTAAAGGCTGTTTTAAACTTATGATGAGATGGTTGAAAGACTCCTTTTATGGTTCTTAAACTATTTAGTACCTGACTGAAATTCTGTCTCAACCCTGTTCAGACCAAAAATGGCACTGTTGAGAAAAAACACATGGGTCTGTGTTGGTGTGGGAATGTTGCTTCAGATAGAAGGTAAATGATGAAATATTATACAATTAGTCTGGTTAGTGTTGGCTATTAGCATCCCCTTCATAGACATTGCCAAATTGTTAGAAATTAGGGACAAATCCACTCTTCTCCTTTCATGAAAAAATGTTTCCCAAACCTTCCAAGACCTGGGCTTTGATTCTGTGTGTATTTATATTAGTAGCATTGTCTTTGAACAGGGTGTACTTTTAGAAAAGAAATGAGAATGTGTACCCAATGTGTAACAAAGAAGAAACAGACATCAGAAGATGGATGGCAAGTGACCCTATGGCACAGGCAACTGCCCACTAATGAGGACAATAGGTCTAAGTTGAGCAGAATGAAGTATACGGTGCTTGGATCTCAAAACCTAAATTCCCCATGTGAGGACACAAGATTTAAGGAGACTAAGTTTAGTTGAAGCTAAATAAGGCTTAAGCAGTCTAGTCAAAAAATTAAATGGATATTGTTGTTAGGTCATTGTGTAGGTTTACTGTTGGAAGGAAGTGTCCCACTGCTGCACCTCAGCAAGTAAACACACAAAGACTAACTTCTAAAAATATTTACGATATGTTTTGTGGCTTGTCTAAGTCAGACTGTTGAAGTCTGATAATGAACTTTAGACTTTTGTCCTCATTCTCTTAAAGTTAAGTCAGATTAAGAAAGCATTATAGAGTCAGTATAGACAGAAGGAATCATAACGGCCACCAGTAACTCTTAACATTTTGGCATGTGAGTATTGTATCAAGACAGGCTTGGAAAAAATAAAAAAATATGCTTTTAAGTGAGCATGCAGTGCTAGCTTTCTTTTATAATTATCCTCATAATTGGACTGTTTGTATTTTGCAGATCAAAGATGAACAAGACATTGCTGACACTTCTCACTGTGGTCACTGACACTGACACTCCTGGTGCAGTCCACTTAAGCCAAAGTGAAAGGTGGCTGTGGATGGACTTGTCTGTTTCTCTGGGGGTGGTGATGTAACAGCGGATAAGACACATGCCTTTGTTGTGAGAGACACGGGTTTAATTCCAGATTGTGACACGTTCACCAATGTGTCCCTGAGAAAATGTGGCTACTTCTCAGCTGATTTATTACCTCAGTAAACACTTTCCTAATGAGTTTATGGTCTCAGTCGCTAGTCGTCTTCAACACAGCATGATGTTCATTTAGTAAATTATGGTCCAATTTAGAGAAAAAATATACCAGAAAGCAGGGGAGGCTTTAGGGTGGGGCTACCTTGTGATTGCTAAGTCGCTATGTGTGACCCAAATATGGTACCCCATGGATGTTCAGTACACCTCTTTTCTCTCAGCTGGACAGGTAGGCTGGAATGAAATACAGCTGCTCCTTACTTTCTATAAATTGAACTAAAAGACGTTCTGTTAGCTTCCTGCTCAGCTTCCATTCTGAAAGGGAGATGTTTGTTAACCTGCTTCACTTCTCCAGCCGTTTGGGAACAGACTTTTGTTGGTCTGTAGAAGCTGAAGCATTTATTACCTGACACAGAGAATATTTACCTCCTCTGAGATTCACCATCACTTTCTGTCACTCGGACCTCCAGATTAGCTGCTCTGATAACAGCACCTGTCAGGTAGACGTCCTGCAGGGTTTCCGCGGTTTCCGCAGTCTTAAAAAGTCTAAAATAAAAAAAAAGGCCTTAAAAAGTCTTAAATTCGCTGAAGTTTGTGTTGTAGGTCTTAAATAATTTTAAACGGGTATTAATTTTCCAACGTCCATGTAACGCTACCTCTAATGCCTATTGAAATGACCCCGCAGCGCTCAAGAATGTTTTTTCCTCCCCTGGTGGTGTAGTTCTTTCTGTCTCTGGTCCAAATCAGTTTAAATATAATTCGCTGTATTACGACTACAAAGACCAACAGGCAGCTTTCGTGTTATTGCCGCAAGTCTCTTTCGGATTGTACCACAGATATAAAACGGATTTATTCTTCAGCTATGGGGAAGTGCAACCTTATCGGTTCTTGGATGGAAAAACAGATCTTAGGGCTAAAAAGCAGTCTCTAGCAACATATTTGAAGCCTACTGTTGCTGCTTAATGAATGAGCGCCGCTATTAAAATTTCACATGATCGTCAGTGATTTTCAGTAAATTACAGTAACACTCAACGCATGGCTGCCTCCCTCTCCTCGTTCAAAGGATGAGCGAATGTGAGCGGCAGAAAGTGACGGTGAAAGTTAGCCCTCCGCATAAGATCAGCATCAAGTTGTCAGATTACAGCTCTGTCCTCTGTTGTACATCTCAATAGTTACATTAAAAAGAAAGGACGGTGTTGACCACGGAGGAGCTGAGGTTAGTAACGTTAAAGCAAATTATGGGTGCAAACTAAAGTTAGTCCTTTTAAGCTAATGAGGGGATTATTCTTTTGGATTTTGATGTACAAATTAAATGCTTGTAAAAATACAGAAGGGAGGTGGTTCTCATGTTGCCTATTTATGTTAATTTCTACAAATGTATAAAGCAGTAAATTAAGACACAAAAGGAAAACATGGCTAATCCTATCTGTAATGATTCTGAGGTCATGTGTTTTCCTGCCATTATAAGGTGGTGAGGCTCAAAACAGATTGGTGCTGCGCAATGAATATAAAATCACTGTGGAGAGCATCAAAACTAACCAAATGAATTTTCCCAGATCTAATGGTTAGAATTCAACCCCAGTAGACTTATTTTGCAAGTTTAGCATTTGGGGTGTAGTTTATTATTGTCTCCCTGTCTTCTCCCCTGAGTTTATCCATCAGCAGTAGGTTAAGTTTTATAAGTGTCCAAAAAGACACCTCATGCCAGCTTGTTAATTACGTAGCTTATCAATGTCATCGTCCATTCCGGTGTTTCATTGTTGACATCATCCATCCATCCATCCATCATCAACCGCTTATCCTGTGTACAGGGTCGCGGGGGGGGCTGGAGCCTATCCCAGCTGACATTGGGCGAAAGGCGGGGTACACCCTGTACAGGTCGCCAGTCCATCGCAGGGTGTTGACATCATCCAATGCCAATTTTGTAGACCTCACTCAACCCTAATTTGAATATATTGATTTACTCTGCAAGTAATTTTGTGACTGCATTTCCTTTGTGCGTTTCTTTTTTTAAGTCGTGATATAGGTTTTAAATTTCATTCATAATGGTCTTAAAAAGTCCAGGTGAAACCTGCAGAAACCTTGATATTGTTCTACTACCTAGTCTGACTGACATAAAAATTTACATAGTGTGGGGCTTCTTATTTTAAACAATCTTGATTAGCTATCTTTATTTGCTTATGATTCCATAAAACTCCACATTTAAAGCTCCCTTTTATATTAAGTAGAAGTGCTGCTGATGGAATAAAATTATGCATAGCTTTTTCCACAAAACACAGTAAAGTCAGCAGTAAAAGGAAATTTTATTTAGCTCAAGAGATTCAAGTTATTATCAATTAACACCAAAAAATCTCATTAACAATCTGGAAATTGATAATGTTCAACATTATTGCAAAAAAGAATGAAAACAAATTGATTATCAAAATTTTTGTCTATTCAGCTTTATGCAAGATGTGCCTTATGCAAGATGTGTCTGTTAAATGTAGAAATTACGGATTAAGGTTTTGATGCTAATAAATGGAACTTTAATTGTAATAATGGAGTTCATTCGTATTTTTCACTTTCTGAAAAGGGGCATTTTGTAAATTTCAAGTTGACGAGTTTCCATTAGTATTTGACTCTATCACAATAAATTTGTTTTGAGTAGATTTCCCTCAGCATATAAGTTGTGCACAATTACATTTATTGAGTAAAGAATAAGTGTAATGTAATGTTAATAAGCATCAGTGAATCGGTGTAATTTATTTATTCTTTTTAATTGTATTATTTTTAAGTTAAGGTTTACTCAAAAATATTATTACCACTACTATAAAAGTTTGAGGTAATCAGTTTCCACAAATTTTTTTGAGTAATATTAACTTACTTGGGTTTACAGTGTAGGGATCTTCACAACCAGTAGACTATGGAGAGGAAGAATGATTACAGGGATCAAAGGAAAAAAGAAGTGAAAAAAATATAAACCTGTGCTTTAAAAGGTAAACATGGCTTTGAGCAATGTAGTTGAAATACGCTACAGTTCTGTTTTTTGTTTTTGTTTTTGAGTCTCAGGATTTTGCAGTGACTCCTTTTCTGTCAAAGAGACAGTGCAGTGAATTCTGAGTCAGACAAGACCAGCCTCTAATTATTGTCTTTCTGCAGACTTTTCTGAGCCATCTTGAGTGTTTAAATGCCAAAACATAGTGAGGAGAAATAACAAAGGGCACGGTTTAAAAGTTATTTCTAGAGTCACTTAAAGAAGTTTTCTTTTAACCTTTATACTCACAGTCTATAAACTAAATAGTCTTCTTTTAATAAATATTAATGTCATAAGTTAATTCTGTTTTGATTTCGGCAATGCATTCACAGTAAGTTTGCGCTTGTGCTCTTACAGTTACCTGAAGTCTTTTGTAAAAAAAAAAGAAAAAAAAAAGTAACTTTCACTTTGAGATGTGTTTGGCTTTTATGTAAGATCTTCACCTCAGTAACAATTGACAACAGTAAACTACTTTTGTTAAGTATGATATTTAAGTATTAAATATTAGTATTTTATCCATGACTGGTTGGCTGATGCCCTACGATGGACTGGCGTACCCCGCCTTTCGCCCGATGCCAGCTGGGATAGGCTCCAGCCCCCCGCGACCCTGTACGCAGGATAAGCGGTTGACGATGGATGGATGGATGGTTGGCTGATAATGACACTGTCAAAACTTTACATGCCAAGGACCATAAATAGATTACATTTACCTGACGCTTTTATCCAAAGCAACTTACAATTGCTATGCATGTCAGAGGTCACACGCCTCTGGAGCAACTAGGGGTTAAGTGTCTTGCTCAGGGACACAATGGTGGATGCCTCACAGTGGGAATTGAACCTAGGTCTCCCACACCAAAGGCAAGCATCCTATCTATGCGCCATCACCACCTCCTGATAACCATCTAATAAGATTTTACTCATTTTTATTCATTTATTGTACGACACAGTGTAACAAATTAGGATAATGTTTAGAGGCAAAACCTATGAAGGAAACAGCTGTTATAATCTCAATGCTGAACTGAAATCGTGGAAAAATATTGGCATTATATAGTGCTAAAATAATTAATTTATTAATAATATAGTAAATCGGCCCGAAAAAGAAATTTATACAAATTTTGATAACTGATTAATCATTTAAGTCTTTTATTAATCAAAAATGACCAACATCTGCTGGTTCCAGCTTGCTAAATGTGTTTTCTCTCTTCATATCATTGTAAATACGTGATACATATAACAATACAGGTTACATTTTATGGACCAAACAATCCATTAACCTGAAAAGAAGAAAGACAGAGTAAGTGATATTGAAAATATGTTTTAGTTTTAGCCATACATTTTATAATTCAAAAATAAAATTAAACTATTCCTCATTTAGCTGGTCACCCTGTGGAAGCATCACTCAGTTGCAGTGTTCAGTTACAGTGAACCTCTGTCAACATTTGACCTGATCTAGGAGGTAATCTTCTTGTTTTACTGTTATATTTCACTTAGTAGTAAAAACAAGAATTTAAAACTACCACACATGTATCAACATGACTATTGGGCTTTGTGTGGAGTGGGTATCTTTACAGAACTTAACACTGGAGGGTGCTGTTGTATAAAATCTGCAAGCTTGGTCATTGCACAATCTGACTGCTCACTCTCCTGTATTACATCCCTGTAGTATGAGTGCAGTGCGTTTATAAAAAACACATTTCAGTTAAAAAAGTGAGGCTCGTAGCACCAAACACTGGATAATTGTCTTTTATTAAGCATCAATCAGTAAAAGGAGAAAATTGCTTTGAAATTGCTGATCATAGACATTTTCCTATAGCGTCTTAGAGGATATTTACAAGTTCTGTGTTTCAAAGTTTAATTGTGCTACATGCGTTGAACAACAGGAAACCACAAAGATCATATTCTACAAAGTCAACTGGTACAAAGTATGAAACTTTACAAAACAAACATTTCCCCAGACACGGCAAGGTACAGACCTGTGTGAGCTGAACAGAGGTGATTTATTCCCTGAAGAAGGGGAAAGATTCTGAAAATTTAATTATGTGTCTGCATTTGGCTTAATCCTCTAGTGTGGCGTATTGTGCTTAAAGACATTGATACTTAGGGACATTATACCTTGTGCTTTTGAAAAATGTGTTTGAACCAATGTGTACTTTTGTATGTTGACATTTATATTTGCATGGTCTCTAGACAGGAAAGGATTTAATACAGAAAAATAATAAAGTGCAGTTCAGAAAACAAGAAAAAAAATATATAAAAAGCAATAAGGACATTGTTGACATTCATCCAACAGAGGAGTAAGAGTAATATGGCTATGGCTTGTTAGGAAATCCACTATAATGAGCGGCCAAACCAAAGAGTTATTAGTGTTTAGTGTGTGTGTCTGACGGTTGTGTGATGAATGTTAATGAACCGTCATTCTTCACTAAGACACCCGCCCTTTTCATTTAGTCTTTTCTTCTGTGCCTTGAGGAGTGAAAAGTCATATGACCACTTGTCAGTTTGACATTTTTATTTATACAAGTCAGTGTTAAGGGCTGGGCTGCAACAAATCCCACACACCAGTGATTGTTTGTATAGTTTACTGTAAGCCTCCGTGGCCTCCCTTTTGCCAGACTCTTTTGTTACAACGTTTGTTCCTCAGAGCTCCACGGCACCATCTGACCAAAGACACTGCTGTAACTGAGCCTTTCTTGCTGTCCCGGGCCCTCCTTCTGCATGCCCGGGATGATATTTTTAGAATTACAGAAATGAACACATCCTCAAAAGGATGCCTCAAGCCATTGCCATTTTTGCACTGTCATTCTGCACAAAAGACTCAAGCACTAGGCCGATCTCGTAATGGAAAAAACACGAGTGCCGTGTGCATAATGTGGCTACGCAACTTAGATTAAGTTGCGTAGCCACATTATGCACACTCAATGACAGACTATGATGGCAATTGTCCTGTCTGAAGGAATGCTTTAACCTCTAAAGTGCAGTGAACAGCTCATGAGTAAGGTTTTGAAAGATCTTCTTGTCTGTGTTATTGCGTTATTTGAGGCTGAAGTTGGAGATGAAGAGAAGGAGCGGCGTGCTACAGCCATCATTAGAGATGTCAGTTGTTACCAGACCGGCAGCTCTGCTGCACAGCTCTCTCTGTCACACATAGCTTGTTCCTATTCCATTCACATTTCACACTCACTCCCTCCACGAGAGTAGTTAGCTGAAGTGAACATACACATCATACACAGAAGCAACAGCCCCTTAGTTTCTGCTGTGCTCATGTTAATATGAAACAGAGTGAAATATGGGCATGATGTGACAGTCTGACTGAAAGCCCCACAATCCAGTTTTCTGTTCAAATCATGTCTTCAGGCTTCACCAGACTGAGACCACAGGTGAGGAGGGAGAATTAGAAGAATGATTGATGAATGAATGAATGCGTGAACAGAATGTAAACAGTACTATAGTCTTTAAGGACTGTGGACAAATTAGACTACTTCCTTGCATCAGATGTGAGCCATCCAGTCATCTTAACCATCACCATGGAAACAGTGGTCGTTCACTCTGCCGAGTGAGTCTGCACCTGTTTGTTTTTGTGGATTGGCCCTTTTTCATGTAAACGTCTGGTGCATTTAAGTGCAAGTGCTCAGGAAAGACCTTAGAGGGAGGGCTATGGATATCTAATATACCTGATTCTCTGTGTGTTTATTTCCTGTACAGTTTTGTTTAATTGTCATTCGGGCTCCATTAGCCAGGGCAGAGCGACAGATTCAGCGTGCGGGGCAGGCGTTAGTTCGAAAGCAAAGGCACGGAAATATCTAACTACCAAACATTGTAAATACTTTTTTCACTACTCAAACTAGATGCTTTGCAGCATGCTTGCATGATATGTTGTAAAGTTCATAGCCTAATGTTATAAAACCATGCTTGTTATTATTAACGTAACAAACGGCATGAGAACACCAGATGATCAACACCCAGAGTGGTCATATGTTTGGAGTCAATTTGGAGTCAGGTGCGTACAGAAAAGCAGGATGCAGGATATTTGGTTGAACTAAAGTGGTCTACAGAAACACAAGGTATAGGTCTACCTCCATGCTGTTTGTGTGCCTGAGAGGCGAGCTGTTTGTTGCTTCAAGGTGGCTTTATGTTTGTAAGAGATGTCATGTGAACTCAGATGAGTATAATGTTTTGGATTTCTGGAGGCGAACTACTTGCGACGATCCACAGAGTGTAAATAATCCAATTAGCTTTAGAAATGGATTTAAAATAAAGTGCTGTGTTGCCTCTTCATTTTCTCCCTCTATTCTTTGCATTCTCCGTGAATAGCTTTCTCCTTCAGATCCCAGTCCTCTTGTCTGTGCACTATCCAGCTTACATGTTCGTACCGAATGAGCACCTGAAATATGCCAAAATCTGCTGTTTGGAAAAGGAATGCTTACATTTCTAACATATTGAGATAAAACACTAAAACGTACTATCATCTGTGTGAGTTATCAGAAAGAACAATTCTTTGGTTCTTCACATTGCACAAAGGAGAGAGGGACAGACATTTACAGGGAGACAGTAGCAAACAATACAAATGTTTCTACTACAGTATATCATCTAATAAATGCAACTCCATCAAAATAATGCAATACATATATTGAAATGCAAAACTATGAGATTAGCACAATATATTTGTCTAACAGTTCTTTTAGAAAATATCTTAAAAATATAAATTATTTAGATTCTTTACCTTGTACAATAAATGTTTTTTTGTAATATTCTACATTTGTAGTTGTACAATATTCACACTCCTACAAAACTGGAGGTTCAACATAGAAAATCTCTGTGATTTTCAGTGCTGTCTTTCCAGCCATGGTGATGCTCATGAGTCATTTTATGTTATTTTTAAGTTCAGATTATCAGATACAATAGGAATGATAGCTCCTCCGAAACACCTTTGAGAAAGTTTTGAAATGACAAAAGACTTGATTTTCTCCAGATTCAAAATGAACTCCAATTACACCAATCTGAGGGACACACAGAGATATTTAGAAACAAGCAAAAATAAGTAAATGAACAAGAATAAAGAAAAAAATATCATGTTAAGGTGCTCTCTCTTGCCAGCAGTCGGGCACAATGGGAACAAGAAGGAAAATCGATGGATGCAGCCTCACAGTGTCCCTTTTGTCGAAATGTATTTTGTGCAGTAAAAAAAAAATCGACGAGCAAGACACTAAACTCTGAACGGAAACAAACTGATAGACTTGATTCTCCTCAAGTTCACACTTGAGACAAGGGACCAAGAACACTACATAATAATAAATATACTGTACATGAAAGATAATCATTGCATAAACTTATATATGTATGTGTTGTCTCTCTTTCTCACTAATACAAAAACAAACATAAAACATGGGTGACAACATTAACTAAGGCCAGTTTTGAGGAAGGAAGGTAAAGGAAGCAAACTATACATTTTCCCAACACACTTGGTCCGTTGTAATGCCATAATAATACATGTATAACCATAATTTAAAGAAAAATGTAAGTTTCCCCTTCACACTACAACGTAGTTCCTTGAACTATCTCAGTTGAATGAGTTTTCCAGTGTCACTGCCATGTTTCAATGCCCTCTGTGGTTTGCTACTGAGTGGACAGCTTTTGCTATAGTGGCTTTTACGTAGTATCCTGGGATGTCAGAAAAATAGGTTTTTGTTTATGAAAACGATATTCTGTACTCTTACAACCAGGCTGTGATTATTAGATGATATTCTGGGCAAGTATCAATGTTCATGTATAAATAGTAAAAGTTATCAGACAGGTGTTCCTTGCCCTTTTTAAAACCTCTTAGATCAGAGTTCGCTGTTAATTAATTTATTCAGGAGTCCTTGGTAGGAAACAAGAGAGCAAAACACAAACATCTTCCCCATTGTCCACAAGGATTCTATTGTCATGGGAGAAGCATTTTGCATTATAGTTCTTTAAATATTCCTGAAAATGTTTTCAGTGACTTTCATATTTTTGGGAAGTTCAGTTTAGTTCACTGTGCTTCTTTTTGTCCCTTACTTCCTCCTCTCCTGTATGTTTGTGCTGTGGTCTCTCACTTATTCTAACTTTAAGCGTTAGGGTGACTCTTCGCTCCCTGAAGTGGCATGAGCTCCTGAACCACATGGTTCTCCTGCCCTTCTAGCGGCAGTGTGCTGTTCCCGAGCTTCCTCTGCAGGCCCCCCATGTGGTTGGACCCTTGCTGGAAGCTGGAGTGATGGCCAGCTTTGGGGCTGGCTTTTTCCAGAAGTCTTTGGGAAGGGTTGGTGCGTGAACCATCATTCAGGTGCTCCTCCTCATCTGTGTCGGCATCAATGAATTTATTGATGGACGCATCGTGGAACGTGAAGATGACGGGCGGTAAATTCTCCGGACTCTTGCTGGGTGTCCTGTTACTGGCAGTTGTGTAGATAGACACCTCAGGACTCTGGACTGACGAGCTGTCTGAGAAGGCCCCTGTCCCTGAATCCTCCCGATCTCTGAAGTTGACCTTGAGAGAGCGGCTTTTGAGTGGCTTGTTCAAATGTAGACCCTTGGAGCTGTCAGAACCGGGCTCGGTGCCTGGTCCTGTCAGGGGTGTGGTGGTGCCCTGGGATCCTTCATGCTCATTCTCCATGGTGGGCTCGAGGCTGGGGTTGGTGCTGAACCTCCCTATCATGTTGCTGACAGGGCTGTGGGAAAAGCGAGAGCTCTCAGGAAAGTCAGTGGCGCAGCTGATGAAGCTGTCAAGGCTGGACATGCTCCTCATGTCTGTAACTGCCTCTGCTGTGCTTAAGATAGCTTCAGTGGGGATGTTTCCCATCTCAAATTCAGCTCTCTGCCTGACTGCTTTGGGCAGTGGCCCTTTTTCATTGCTGTTGACGTTGGGTTGTGACTGGGCTATGGCCATCTTATTGTACATCTCCTCCAGTTTCTGTGCGCTGAGATGTTGAGGGCTACTAGAAGGCTTGGCCTGCTCTTGGTAGCTTGATTCGAGAGTCTTAGTGGGGTTGCTGGGGCTCATCTGTGACTTGAGTTTGGGTGTCCCTTTCAGTTGAGTTGGAGACACATTATTATCATGCACCTTCTTTTTTTCTTCAGTATTTTCCACCATTACATCCATGAGCTCTACACTGCGGCCAAATGTTTCTTTAATGTTCATAGAGACAATGCTACCATTTCTCTTAGCCCTCTCTAGAGCCTCCCTTCTTTTGATGGCTTTCTCCTGCCTCTTTTGTTCTTTGTAGAACTCAGAGAAGTTATTCACTATGATTGGGATAGGCAGGGCTATCACCAGTACTCCAGCGATGCAGCACAAACCTCCAACTATCTTTCCCAGTAGAGTTTTTGGGTAGATATCACCATAGCCAACTGTTGTCATAGTAATGGTAGCCCACCAAAAGGAAGCTGGAATGCTTTTGAACTTGGTGTCCTCTTCATCCTTTTCTGCAAAGAAGACCAGACTGGAGAATATCATGATGCCCATGGCCAAAAAAAGAATGAGCAGGCCCAGCTCATTATAGCTCCTCCTTAGAGTGAAGCCCAGAGACTGAAGACCTGTGGAGTGACGAGCCAGCTTCAGAATACGCAGGATCCGCATGATCCGGAAAATCTGAACCACTCGACGGACGTTCTGAAATTGCAGCACACTCTTGTTGGATTCTGTCAGAAAGATGGTGACGTAGTAGGGCAGGATGGCCAGCAGGTCGATAATATTCAGAGGACCCTTAAAGAACTTCCACTTGTTGGGGGAGGAGAGGAAGCGAAGCAGGTACTCCATGGTAAACCAGGCAATACATACAGCTTCCACATGGGCCAGTTGTGGGTTGTCTGTAGGGTGACCAAACTCATCTGTGTCCTGCAGCTCTGGAAGGGTGTTCAGAGACAAGGCAATGGTTGACAACACAATGAAGAGGATGGAGATAATTGCCAGGATCTGGAAAACACAGAAGAAAACAACAGTGAAAAATACAGTTCTATACACACAATGCCTGGGGAATGTACCCTAGTGCTGTACACCCATCTTGTGCCATTTTCCAGGGATAGTAGTGTCGGTTGGTCCACTACGGATATAAGTCCGGACTGAAATATGTCGACAATTATTCGATGGATTATCATGAAATTTTGTGTAATCATTCATGGTTTCCATAGGATGAATACTGCTGACTTTTCCCCAGCGCCACCATAAGGTTAACCTTTGTGGATTTAAGAGAAATGTCTCGACAACTGTTGGGTCAATTGCATGGAAATTTGGTAAATTCATGTCCCCCTAAGAATGTATCATAATAATGTGAACCTCTAACGTTTCATCTAGCGCCATCATCAGCTTAAAATGTTCATTTGTCCTTTGGTTCCAAAAACCTGCAAATAGTGTTGACATCCCCATCTGCCTCAGTTGTACTTTGTGTTAAGTGCTAATTAGCATATGTTAGCATTCTAACACGCTAAACTAAGATGGTGAACAGGATAAACATTTTACTGACTGAACATCAGAATTCTAACATTTTTATTGTATGCATGCTAACATTAGCATTTAGCTCAAAGCATCGCTGTGCCTAAATACAACCTCACAGAGCTATTTGTCTTGTTTGTAAGTCTGTAGTTTATGAAGGTCTCTTGAGGGTCACTTTGAAAAAATTCTTACTTTATAAAGTTTATTGATGTGTTGGTGAGGTGACAAACAAGCTGCAAATGTTTGATCATCAGTACATCACTACACTAGTGATGGTCGACTGAACTGAAATTATTTAAAGACTTAAAGATGAAAAGGCTGCAATGAATATGCAATAAGCCATCTGTTTTCCGTTTGTGCAAAGGTTCCTGTAACCTGTAGTTGGCTTCACACTTCAATGCTAATTTTGAAAATGATCACAATAATACTCTCAACAAACAAGCAAGAGTAGATCTGGACAGTATTTCTACAGCATGCATCACAGATCATGCATTTGAGGGAATCATTTTGCCTCTTTATAATATGCAATGTTGAAGGTTGAATGCGACTGTGGATAACA
Source organism: Micropterus salmoides (assembly GCF_014851395.1). Taxonomy (NCBI): domain Eukaryota; kingdom Metazoa; phylum Chordata; class Actinopteri; order Centrarchiformes; family Centrarchidae; genus Micropterus; species Micropterus salmoides. The sequence goes on from NW_024043372.1 coordinate 22,306,872, forward strand.
AGTGGAGCTAAATTTAGCAGCTGACTGCCCCTGAACTACATGCTGAAAGTTAAAACGCTCCACCAAAGTGAAATAGTGCTTTAACAATGTCAGTTGAAGAAGGTTAGTCCCGTGAGAAACTTTATTTCAACTTGTCAAACCGGTGTGGTTCCATTTGTGACACCAAATTGCATTTCAGAGCTGGCTAAAAGTTCCACCAACAAATGATGGCATTTTCTGATGATATTAGTTCACGGCTCATTTAGCTTTCTGGCTACTTTCTCCAAAGTATTCATAAAATGTCATGTCAGCATTTCAAAAGAAATAGGGTCAGAGCTAATGTGATCTCTGGGGTGGATGGGTTTTTTTCTCCTCAAGTCTTGATAGATGCATTACAGAGACAGACAGTGAAGGAGGGAGAGAGTTTGAGATTGTATTGATAAATTTTTTAAAACCACTGCCACACTTGTTCTTAGCCACCCATCTCTTCTATTCTTTAATGCCCAATGCTACAAGAAAACCACAGTGTATTACTTGTTTTACGAAGCACACCATGCTTGGTCAGTAAGTCTGCCTGACAGACTACTGGAGACCTCTGAAGCATTGAGCGACCTACTAATAATATAATCTGCTGAGTGCAATAGGGTTTGGTTATAGTGCCGGGGATTAAGAGGGCTGCACAGTTGTGGGTGTGTAAGTGTGCCACACCTATTATTTCTGTCCCAGAGTCAATGTGAAATCCAACACAAGGTCACTGTGGAGGCTGTGTCTCAAGCCAGTGGTGAGCAGGATTATACCTTGTCACCAATCTGCGGCCATAAGCTCTAATTAATCTTGACAGGTGACTGCTTGTACACCTACCTTGGCCTTTGAGGAGAGAGGGACTAAAAACAAAGAAGCCCTGCTGGGCTGGATGTGAGACAGGGTAAAGACTAGAGTAAAGGTATTTCAACTTCATCAACCAAATAGTTCAGCGGTGCGAGTGAATTAAAGGGCAGACAAAAATGTTTAACTCAGATCAGAGCCTTCCTGAAATAGCCTGCCCCCTGGTCTGGATACCAAGAGACCCAAGTGATGGATGAAAACTCTCAAACACATCCCATTAGTGGTCTTGTTACTGAATAATCACGCCCAAGAGAATAAAACAACCAATATCAACATAAATTATCACAGTAACAGACAAAAGGATGTGGAGGTCAGAAGCCCCAAGGTCTTGTGAGGTTCGAAAAGGTAATTTTACCATATGTGCATTGATTTAGCAACAACATTTCAAAAGACAGAGACAAGAGCTGAGGGGCACTGGATACTGAGCCCCAGTTCTAAAATGAACCGTCCAGTGGAAACCACACTCATCAGATCAAGACTAATCTAGCTTGATGCGCTGACCAGGCCTGAGCATCGCTAATGAATCATGTTGATTTCCAAAAACTGCTTTGAAACTGAACCTAGGTGTGTCGTGTGTGAAGAACAACTGAAGCAAGACCAGCTCCAGCTCCCAACAGATTCTCTCTCTTACTCACCTTTCCCCCTCCCACCCGGGCAGTATGCCCACCAGGGTCAGCCAGAGAGGAATTATAGGGCTGTGATCTCACCACAGAGGTGAAGATAGAGCGAGAGAAAGAAGTGTCTACTGAGGACACGTAGCACAGTGACTAATCTGTGACACAGAGGGAATGAGGCAAATCCAGTCTGTGCTTTGCTGCAGAAACTTTTGAGTTTAATTGGTTAGGCAATGTGGTGTGAGCATTTAGGTATGATTTGTGAGTGCAGGGGTGATGCTGTTTCAAAAATTAGGAAACTGAATATGAATATTTTTATGTAGCTGCCAGACTGAGCAGAGCAGAAAGAGAAGAACGGACAATTAGAGTAAAATGAATATTCTTCCAGTGCATATAAAAGGCACAGATGCACTGTTAGAGAAGGTTATGGTTAGTTATGTGTTACCTCATTAGCTCTTAATGACACTGCACTGAGGTCATAGGGACAGCCCATCCCACTTCCTGTTTGCATAAACAAAGGATGAATCTGATCAAGACTGCTGTTGCTTATGCACAACCCTGATGCACACTCATCTACACACACACGCACACACCTAGCTTATGGCTTAGCCCCAAGTCTCCCTTCCCCACAGGCTAGGAGGCAGGAGACTGCATATTTAATATTCTCCTGAAGTGCAAGCTGTCCTGTCCTGGAAAAGGTGTGTGTGTGAGTGGGTGCTCACTGGGCTGTGACGGACTGCAGAGCCAGACAGCTAGCCTAGTTTTCACACTGCTTTCACCACACAAGGTTAGTTCTGCTTCATGTGTGATCAAAGGAGGGCTGGACAGGGAAGGAGAGATTCTATAAACAAATAGCAGGGGGGGGTCCTCAGAGAGGCAGCGTCCCAACAGGATTAGGAGTTCAGCAGTTGCCTGGTGTGTAGCCAGGTTGCACTTGTTTCCCAGAAGTGAAAAACAAACCATTTCATGTTTTATGAGAGGTTTTCCCAGCTATGTTTCATGTCCTGCTCATCTCTCACAGACACATGATGGACAACGTATCTTATTTTGTGCTATCTGGATTCTTTATTCCTCTTGCAACACTGAATGTCTATCCATCCATCCATATATTCCATCGTCACTGCTTATTCTGCGTAGAGGGTCTCAGGGGGGCTGGAGCCAATCCCAGCTGGCATAGGGTGAGAGGTGAGGTACAACCTGGACAGGTCACCAGTCCATTGCAGAGTCACACATATACAAACAACCACTCACATCTAAGGGCAATTTGGAGTCACCATTTAAACTAGCCTGCATGGGAGAACATGCAAACTCCACACACAAAGGCCTGGGAAGGCCAAGGTTAAAACCCTGGACCTTCTTGCTATGAAGCGACAGTGCTAACAACTGCACCTGCAACACTAAATGTAAAAAGACGAATTATACTTTAAAATTATACTTCATGTATCTATCTTTGGATTATAAAATACTTTGCCACAGTTGGCTTAAAAGCTGGCTATAATAGGTTTGTAGTTGTCTTCATCATTATCAGTTATACATCCTACATTTTCACGATGGAAAACATTCACAATATGAATATAAACATTTTGAAAAATCCTTGGATCAAGTTCCACTCCTCAGCTGTCAATCTGTTTGCTGTGTATGTTGCAAACATGAACCACGTTCACGCTGCGCCTTAATGCTCAATACTGATATATTGCCCATATCAGATTTTTTTGATAGATTGCAATTTTTTAAATTTGCCCCATATCAGACTCCAGTGTGAACTGGCCACAGCCTGAAAGTGACCCGCATGCACAAAAGAATAATATGTTGTCACATGTAACATGCTGTTGTTCCAGGGTAAACATGAAGGCCACACAGTTTACCGTCTACGGTTGATTTCAGTTAAGTTTATGAGCAGTTGAGGACGAGGAGAAATGCTTTCCCCCGTGTTTCCTGTTAGCGCAGAATTGTGACGACTGTCGCTCCAGAATGACGTCAGAGTCACATGAGTCCTAATCTGATGGTCCAGACTGATGTTGCATTTCAAAAACTCCGACCCTTTGGGAAGTGGCCCAAATCAGAACTTAAAAAGATCAGATTCAGTCATTTGCTGTTCACACTGTGATGTGAGTCACTTATGAGTAAACAAATTCATCTGATTTGGGTCACTTTGTCCTGCAGTCTGAAAGCGGCTTTAGAGTCTACAGCCATGCTAGTGGCTCTGTGAGGTACAGCTGTGCTTTGAGCTAAATGCTAACGGCAGCATGCTAACATGCTTGCACTGACAATACTAACATGATGTTTAGCAGGTTTCACCATCTTTGTTTAGCGTGTTAGAAGGTGACATTTATGCTAATTAACACTAAATACAGTACAACTAGGGCTAATGGATATGTCATTAGTTTTGCAAGTATTTATTCATAAACCAAAGTATTTGAAAAAATAAAATGTTGACCCTAAGATAGATGAAAAGAATTCATCATGAGATTTTACCAAATTTCACTAGAATCCATCCAAAGTCACAATTGTCAACCTCATGGTTGTGTTAGAGTCATTGTGTCACCAAGGGATTCATCCTTTGGGGACGATACCAACATTTCACGCCAGTCCATCCAGTAGGTTTTGAGATATTTCAGTGTGGACAATGGTTAGTGGTGGAATAATGGGCTGTCCAACATTACGAAATAATATGGTTAAATACAAAGTTTTTGTAAGAGAAAAGACCTCACCCAAAACACTATCAACCTAACAACAGACCTGCTCCTACAGCTCCAGCAGCATTTGTCAGAACCTGTCTAACTTAGCTCACTCATTGGCTTATCTTTACATTATTTAGGAAACTCAAAATAACTCCCCAGTAAGCTGATACATTTTGGCAGAAGAGTTAAGACAAAAGGGAGACAGCAGCCAGGACAAAAAAGGAGAGTCAAATAAAGACTGGAGGCGTGTGAGGAATGAATGAAAACAGAAATACAAGACACATAACTGACATTTAGGTGTGAGTACAGATGACACGATGAACAAAGTGGCATTGTAGCTGCAAGAAGAAATCTTTTCGTCTGGTGTTTAGGACTTTCCCTTCCGTCATGCTATGTGAAATGCTGAGTCACTTCTGGTCTGTCCTCATCGTAACTGGATTTGACCTTTTCATCACATGAGCTGAATCAATGGGATTGTGTCACTTAGTGACTCACTCACTTTATTTTTTTTAAAGGATAGAAGCCCATTGTAGCTATAAACAATTCCTTTCCAGGGTTACAATCACCTTCTTGGAAAGTTCCACATGGAACCGGGGTGCAGTAAACTACTCTTATACATATAAAAGAATGACAATTAACCCCTTAACATACACCTCCCCCCCTTTGTTTCCTCATACATAGTTTTATGGTTGCTAAAGGATAAAACTCATAAAAAGACCACAATCAGCGATGTAAAAGTCCGTCTCTAAATACTTTCCAACTTCCCAAACCTGTCCATTACTCCATTTGTTCCAACTGATACAAATATAGTATTTGTTGGGGACTATTTTCAGCTGCAGATTTTGGACGCTATTGAATATTTACCACAGCAGAATGGTGTATGTATGGATGGTTGGACTGTTTTCATGTTAATTATAAGAACATGTAAACCAGTGCAACAATGTGGTGCATTAATGTGTTTAATATTTTTGGGACAACAATGGATGTCTATGGCAAGAAAACACGAGCTATATCAGGCTTTGGTTGAGGAATTTTATCCTCATAAAACAAAAAATAACAGCCTTTACTGTTAATACTAGAAATGAAGACATTACTAGTCGAAAATGATGGCATAAGAAACAGAACAAATTTGTGTCCAGAGAATGGCAGGGGTAAATACGTTTCCTGTAGGGTTTTATAGCAGACGAGCAAGGGGACATAAACTCTGAGGAGGCACCAGACAGACATCACAGACCTGTCATCCACGGTCATTGTCATTTTGCCAGTTTGGGTTGGGTAACAGGTGTTTGTTTAGTTAAATTCAGTTTTAGTTTTGTAAAGCATTGAATTATATAGTATTTTTCTAATGTTTTTCTAATACAACAAGAATAGAAGTAATGTAAACCACAACACTTTATTTTATTTTATTTCTTATTTCTTAACATCACAGTCCGTTTAAAAAGCAACAGTTTTTGGTAACACAAGTGCCCCCGTCTAACTCTCCCATCTGTTTCTAAATCAGACAGGCAATGATTTTAAGCATCTCCCAAACTGACAAGAACTCCTGTGTCCCGCACAGATGTGCCCTCCGCCTCATCTGCTTGCTTTCACCTTGCCTGGCAACCATCTCCTCCCATGTTTAAGCCTATAGCAGGAAGCCTGTGCCTATGCTGTGCCGTGTGCTGAGGAGGAGACAGGGTGATGGATTACTGCGCGCAGGATGTGTCCTTTGGGAAGTGTGAAGGTAGCGCTAAAATGATGAGGAACTCAGATACACGCTATTGTGTGTGAAGTGATATATCTTTTTGCAATGCATGAATTTAATCATTGTTTTAAGAATTAGGGAATAATCAAAAGTAATGTTTCTGAAATTAACAACATAAATGTGGCATGTGCACATTTTAAAGTCTTAAAGGCAACCAGTTTCACATGACTTTTCACTGTACTCAAGCTCATCATTGGGTGCTGGCGGGCCTCCACCAGCCGAGGTCAAACATCTGAGGAAACGGATGCAGGCTTCTTTTGGCGCGAATGACAGAGAAAAGGTGAGAGGATGAGAAAAGGAACAGAGGTGACACTGTGAAAACTGAAGACAAAATAAGAGAGTGACACAGTGAGAAAGTGAGATGAGAGATTGCTCCCCTGTAGCTGATGTAAAAACCAGTGCTGTTGCCCTGAGTGTCAACCCCCCTGATAAAACATCTGCCTTTAGCCTGGCACAGAAAACCTTGACTCTGAAACATCTGGAACACCTGTGTTATCAGGTGTACGTTAAAGAATACGTGCCAAAATCAAAAGCACATGTTTCCTCCTCTAAATGTAAGGTTATTATAAAATAGTTTAGAGAATTCAATAGCAAAACTATTATCCATGGGCGTGCATATATGGGGCTGCTGCAGACCTCTCCCTTACTCCACTTGGGTAGTTTTGTAAGGCATATAAATCAGTTTAAGCATGAAATGAAAAACTGATCCAAGATTATTAGGTGATAAAATACCAGACAGGAGCTTCTCTACTGGCAGAGCAAAGGGGACTTAGATCCGCTTCAACCTCATGATGTAAGGCTATTGATTTCAAACTATTTGTTCCCTGATCCCCAGAAACCGCTCTACATCCTGGTGCTGTCACCTTATTTTCTGTGTTGAAAATATATTATCTGCACTATGAGTGTTAGATTTTCTGCAGCATTACATATATGCAGATTTGTCAATAAATACGCATTAATACGTAATAAGTATTATCCAATTAAAACCACTTTACTGTAGATTTTATAATATACAGTACTTATTAACTATTTATTTTCTCTATATCATACATACAGTACATATCTCAATTCATTCTGTACTTGTTTAATCTGGTGGTACATATGGCAAAATGTGTGTGATCTAGGAGAAGTGAAAATTGTGTTCCATTTTCTGTACGGTGTTTTTTTGTGGACTTTTGGTAGTATTGTTTGAATGTATATGAATCATTTTATATTGTATATTTAAATATATACTTAATAAATTACATTTTATTGTACAAAATATGTCAGTTTCATAAGGGGGAGGTGAATGTGAACAACAAGTGACAACGGGTGACATATACTTGTGTTAACCACTTATTTTTATACTGAAGTATATTTATAAAACATGAGCTGAACTTATAATGAACTGTGTGCCGTCTCCCTCTGCACTCTCTACTGAGTCAGACAGACAGGCACACAGCATGTGCCTGTCTGTCTGTATAAACCTGCTGTGGGACCCCTCAGTGGGATAGGGAGGTTCTCCACCACGGCAGAAAAAAAAAAACTCACAGCGTGCATGGCTGAGCCTTACTAATGTCATAAGTATGGTATCTTTGATCCTGAGATGTACAATCCTGATATACAGTGGGTGTTTTGTGTGGGCCTGAAATGTAGCACACTGGCAAGACTCATGGCTCACAGCACAATCACATCTCTACTCAGCAAAGACACATCACACCCAGCTGAAAATGACAAGTACTCAAAATCTGGCTTTGTTCTTGATACGTGTTTTTTGCAGGCTGGAGCTCCAGCTGTCTCTTGTTGCTATGGTCTTTGCTCACTCTAAAACTGGCAGCAGTGTTGGCAGGCAAATGAGGAAAAGAACATATCATGCTGAATCACCACCAACTCTGTGAAAATGGACCATTTGGCAGCATAGTGCATAACAAAATCATTGTTTCTTTTGTCATCTTTTATTATGGGTGTGGTGGCGTGTTACACAAGAGGATAAGAACCAGTAAAGAAAGCTACCAGGTTTTGGTGATGTAATCAACATGTCCATCAAGTCAAGTCGGGTTTAATTGCGATCAGAGCAAGTGATCAACATCAGGGGACAGAGACGCGGCATAAAGAGAATCAGCAACCACAAGACACTACCAGTTTTAATGCAGATTATGACCAGAATGCAAACAGGTCAGGAGCTTAGATCAAACCAGGAAGTTCATGACCTCTGTCAGAGAAAATGATGAAGGGTGATGAATGAATGATGAAATGATTCAGCATTGTAAGTCCAGTAACATTAGACTAGATACCATTACACTATTCTGATGAGGGGGAATATCTCTCCTGCCATTAAGCTCTTATTTACTCGCCCAACATCTCCATGGCAACAAAGTTCAAAGCCTCATCACATGGTAGGATCTTGGACCTGAAGCTTGATATGAGCCCAGGGCAAGCAGCGGACACAGAGGCCCGGTAAGATGCCTTTACTGATCTGGTGTCTGCTGACAGCTAAGTAATGTTCACTAATTTCCCCGTCTCCGGTGACCCGCCTCTGTGGCGCAGCAGCCCTGTTCGGTGTTTACCATAAAGAGCAGATGTCACTGGGCTCATGTGACACGATTGGGTGTCAGCACTGAGTGGAGTTACCTGGACTGCTTACTGTGAACACCTGAAACAAGAGAGGCCTGGTTGCTGCCCATAATCCTATGTCATATCAGTTCAACACTACAGTTTCAGTGCCAGACACCTGATGACATTCAATACAGATAAGTCGGATGCTCAGGTGTAATCACATAAAACAGGTACTATACAGCATTTTAGAAGAATAGTTATACTTTTTTGCTTTCTTTCCAAGAGTTAGATGAGAAGATCAATACCACTCTCATGTATATCCATTAAATATGAAATTACAGTAAGGAGATGACACACCCGACCCTCTCTTTTTGCAATTGGTTGAGCACAATGTTTTTTTGTACTTTCTGCCAACCCAAATGGACAAATAAAGAGCTAGCACACTTAAATCATTCAAATGGTTCGGACATTGCCACGATGAAGGCTTAGTTGAAACCTCTATGTGTATTTTATTCCCTGTACCAAACTTGACACTAACAAATGAATTGAAAGAGAGTTAGATGATACCATTCTGATGTCTGAGTGGTAAATATCATGCTGCAGCCAGGATACAGCTTAGTTTAGCATAAAGACAGGAAACATCGGGAAACAGCTAGCCTGTCTCTGTCCAACTGTAACAAAACTACCACTAAATGAACTCGCAATATATTGTTTGTCTTATCCGTCACTTCTCACCTTTTTGTATATACCTGTGAAACTGCAAATGCATCAAAACTAAATTTATCTTAACTGGTCCCAGTGTGGCAGGCCCACCACTCAGTGTAGCCATGACAACAATATCACCACGTTACAATTATAGAAAGTGCTGTGCCACCGGGTAGCTGGCTGAACCTCCTACTGTACCATTTCCTTTTCCCTCACTGTTACTTTATGTCTCGCTTAGTGCATGTGTCGTCAATCATGTCGGAAGATATTTCAGTCTAAGCTATGGATGATAGCAAATGGTTTTAATGGCAGATGGCACATGCACTGTGCTCCATTCCACGCTGTCAGCCTCGTATATAAAATATGTGATGAACAAGAATGCACAGAGACAGAAATGGCCTACAGTCTTGTTTTAAAAGCGTCTCCTGTGGAGAGTTAAGCATCCAGCTTAAACAGTACTAAACATTTAAACTTGGTGTAACAGCAAGGCAGACTTTAGATTCAGTCCTTCAAGATCTGTTGCTTTTTTTGTCTTTGTGTACAATTAAATTGTCCAAAAGTGATAAATGTGATGAAATTATGATGTAGAAGGAGACCAAGAAAGAAAGATGTTTGAAGTGCAGTATGAGGTGTATAATGTATGCAACTGACACGTACAGGCGCTGAAGGGCCCTAAGGCAACAGGCAGAAAAGAAACTTTAGAAGTGCCCTATTTTCTTAAATACCTCAATGAAATGTTAAAATGAAGTTGTGTAATAACAATCATAGAGCAAGAAAACACAATTAGTTTTCTGTCCTCCCACTCTACCAAGCAAGAAAGAAAGAGACTGACTCTGACATTTACAACAACAACAGTTTAGAGGGATGTAACCTTTAAAGGATGAACATTCATTCTGAGCTCAGAGGCCCGAGATTCAAAAATAAAGCATTCATTACAAGTGACTTTGAGATGGAGCCTTTCAGTGTAAGCTAAAAAGGAACAAGGGGCAGAATGGAAACTATAAAACTATAAACTAAAAATGCTATACTTACAGTAGTATACTATACATCACATTGTGTGTTTGTATTTACAGTGAAATGGGAGAATTGGAGAGTCTCAGGGCCATGGGGCCTTGCAGTCGTGCTGTAATAATGGTGGACTGTAACTGATCGTAATAAGACAGAAAAGTATGCCAGGCTGTCTGTCACAATAAATGCAAACAGTGGCAGGCAGCTGCATGTGAGCTGTGTGAATGACTGAACCAGGATTTACACACTGATGACCACAAACAGGGCTCGCTCTATCACTTCTGAATGCAGAGGGATTACTTGTCTTGTTGTTATGATAGAGCAGGAAAGAAGACCCAGGCTCACCCTTTCTGCCCGTTTCACCATATTTTCTTTCTCTTCTCTTGCTGTCACACACATACATTAACACTTACATGCAAAGAGTGAGCGCAGATCCCTTCGTGGGGGGACTGCAGTACCTTGGCGTACAGCTGAGCTGTTAGTTTCCATGGTGATGTGAGGCTTTTTAGCATTTGCATAACAGATGCAGCAAAGCATTCACGAAAACAGGACACAGAAAACAGAGGCCAGGGGACATGTGATCATACTGAACCACACAGTGGAAAAAATACAGTTAATTCCCATCAGTTCAGATCACGGATTGATAGTGAGGATTTCTGCTATCACTGAGAATTCAGTAAACTCTTTTTCAGGCATCAGTAAGCCAGTATAGCTCTCTGATCTATATCAATGCACCAGGAGCTTCAGTTAATTCTAAATGACATTCAAAATTATTTGACAGGCTGTTTCCTGATTCTTTTCTGGCATTCAGATTCAATCTCTCCTACATTAACACTGATCAAAAAAAAAAAGATTTTGGATTTCATTTCTGACAAATTAGTGCTTAGAAGTTGGTATGGAAAAAGTTGAAGCTCCCAAGCTCTCAAGAAAACTATTCACACTAAAGCTGAGATGATTAAAAAAAGAATCAATCAATCATTTGAGTCAATTTTTAAGCAAAAGCTTCCATCTTCTGAAAAATTAGGATTTACTAAAAACAATTGGCAGATTAATCAATGATGAAAATAATTGTTAGTTGCAGCCCTAAACCACACACACAAACACACAGAAAAATGTGTATTCATAGACATGTGTGCTCTGAGGGGAATTATGTTTTTCTTGGCGTCAGCAAGAACAATCCCACAACAATTCTTCAGCGTAAGCTACAATTACTACTATTGCTAAGGTCAAGTACGCCATGTGTATTTGTATGGTCCTGAATAATTGTTAATAGTGTTAAAAGGATTCACGGTGCACACTTTAAATACAGTGTTGGCACTGCTTTACACTGTGTGTACATTCCTTAAAGCACAAACAAAATTCAGAATGTCTTTCAAAGATGACACAATAATGATCCAATCACCTCTGTCTTAGTGAGGTGTTTGGCTGCCAACATCATACAGCCAATTTTAATATATCAAAGATGGGTTAGTATCTGTAGTTGTGTAACTATCTGCTCATTGTATCCAGATTAAATCTTGCCATCATAATACTTGGGAATGAGAAATGTCAACGTATCATTAGTGGCTGGCACATAGCCAGTTTCGACTGTAACACAGTGAGGTCGAGCATCCCAGTTGTATAAAGTGATGGTGATGATGATTTGCAAGTGGAACAAAACCCTAAATTATAGAGGAATATGTTTAATGCTGCCGCCATCTTCCGGATCCTGGAGTAGAGACATTAGGCAGAGAGAAAGACTCGGCCAGATTTGAGTAGGTGCAATCCAACTGTGCCAGACTAAATCATAATAAAAAAAACAAACAAAAAACATAATCCTGTGCTCTCTTTAGTTTCCCAGACAGGAAGTTCAAGTGGAGAGCTACACTCCCTGAAAAAAAAAGGCTAAACACATGTCAGGCCGGTGCTTGATGCTCCACACACTACCTATATCCATCCAGCCTGCTGTAAACTGGCTGACATTCAAACATGCTGGCCAGGCAATCCCTGCCATACATGGTGATTCTGACCCCAGATTAAAACACACTTCTCCCTCTGCTTCTCCTGATCCTCACTATGCTCTCTTTACGACAACATTTCCCCCCCGCAAATGATCTGTTTTACCTGCATTACCACCGTTTCAGATGATTCTCAATTTACCTGTTCTGACCTCACTTCTTGCCACACGCAGTCCCCATTAAGGATCAAACCTTCTTTTATATTTAGTAAACACCAATTTATTGCCTGTCCAATGAGCAGTCAGAGTGCTTTACTTTATGAAAGAAATCAATCAATCAATCTCAGAGCCGTTTTAATTTGCAGCTGTCCTTCCCACTTCTAATCTGCCTCTTCTGCTGCTAGTGCAGCTGGTGACATGCCCACCAACTAACTGTGTTGGTTAAAGGTCTAAGAAGAGGCTGCTCTGGCAGTTATGGAGACCATCTCAACCTATTTGACAAGAATCCACCCTGCTGAAGTGTCTGCTGTTCTGTTACTGTGACCTACCTCTTCAATATCACTGAAGAGGTACAGGTGAAAAGACAAATCAGCAGGGATCAATGAAGTGCTACATTCACATTTTGGACAGTGCCTGCCAACCAAGCCCTGTGTGTATCAGCCTAAACCTATAAAAGAAGCTGTAGCTGACATTTAGCCACATCACAGGGACACTCCAAACACATGCCTGCAGTATATCGTTCTCTATGGCCTTTCAACCAGCCATCTTCCCCCTCTCTTCCTGTTGTTATTTCCAAATCAGTTCATTCATCAACCTCTATTCCTATGGTAACTTCCAAACCGTCACAGTGTAATTACTTCTTGTTTTCTGTTACTTTTAAATCATTCATGTAATATTTATTTTCCATTCTTCCCAAGGCCACTCCCAAACCAATATTACCATGTCTAATGTAAATACTGAACACACTATATCATTCTCTTTCAGTTGTCCTTCTCAGCACAATCAATACCTCAGCTGTCTCATCTTACCAAATCATGTGCTTCGATATCTCTTAGTTATCAAACCTAAACAATTAGTGCCTGTGTTGGGGTTTAAATAACCTAATTAATTTATCTTTATTCTAAGGTTGGGCTGTCTTATTTGAGCTGTATGCCTTGATTAATACATCTTTGACCAGTGGATATTCTTGATTGAATCCTTGTCATCTCTTGATCCCCATCAAATAAAAACATTTTTTTCACTCCATTTGCAAACTGTTGTATACTTGCTAATACACTGATGCACAAGACAAAAAGTTTTTCTTTTGTTGTAAATTTTAAAATCTGTTAGCAATGCGATGTACCAATTTACCAATTCTCTGCCTCTTTGAGAATCCTAGTTTTTCACAAGAATTGCAAGCATTTCTTTAATCACTTTTTGGCATTAGACTCAGAGTGTGAGATCACACTAAGATTAGAAAGCAAATCCTTGGAGATTTGGCAATGCTGTTGTTGGCATTATCCCCAGAGCCAAGGTTTCCATGGGATAGTCCCTGGGATTTCCGTTTAATACTGATTTTGATCTGGGCAGAGGGTTAATGAAGAATCTCTAATGAACCAGCCTTCTCGTCTCATTTTCTCAAAGCTCTGTCTTGCTAGAAACCCACTGGGCTGACCATAAGAGGAACTGTATTACATAAAGGCATAATGAGACAAAAATGACATGGACATGCTGTCCACTTCATCACCACTTTGTCTTAGATGGCAAAGACAGAGGAGGATGATATCTGTCAATGTTAATTACAAGTCCTATTTTCATAACATCTTATTTGAGTTATTTTTATGGTAGTAGGTAAGCAGCAGCCACACAACAAGCCTGTCAGGCTTTGGATATCTCTAACATTACGCTTAAGCTGTGTGCATGGGGCTGTATACTCTGCATATGAAGAGTCTGGTGTCTTTTTTCAGCCTTTTCAAAACCAAAAACACGAGAGCAAAATTGTAAGGAATGAATTAAAGAGCGTGTTTATCTGCCGTGAGGTAAGCTGCAATCATTGGCATATGTCTGGCTAACTAGCTTAGCCCACTACTTTAGTAAATTGAGCTTCCAAGGCACATTATTAACTAACTACATTATTTTGTGGGGTTACAGGTGTTGTTAAAAACAACCACCATCAATTCCATGAGAACCATTTCACACATGTCTCATCTTAAAACGAGCTGGAAACATTAAAAGTCAGCTGGAGACAGCGTTTTCAATCAATTTAATGACTTAACGTTAGCTAAATTAGCTTGCTAGCCACATCTGATGAAATGGCCTCCGGCTAGAAATGATAACACTTATTTTGTCTACCACTGTCTAATCTCAAGCTGTAAAGTTGCTATTGTTATCATTATAAAGTGTGTAAATAGTGTGAGAAAGCAAAGCTTGTCAGGTGCAACAGTAAGTAGGAGGACAGGGCTTAGCGTTTGGTCAATAAATCATTTAATTAATCTGTGCGATAGCCAGTGAATTGAACAGTTCTTTGTCTCACTCTCCTCAGCTTCTGCCGTCGGACACTCACACAGTGAGACTTCCCAAACCGTCCCAGTTGAGCCTGTATTTCTGTCCTCCGAGAGCTGCATCTAGAACCACAACTGTGTTAATGTAACGACAAGCGAGTCAAGTTTCCCTACAGATCACTAACCCTTTCAATTTACACCACGCTGCTCAGTTTACACAGGACTGATCAACTCTCAGCTTCTGCTCTCATGGGAGATGGAGCTGCCTGGTAGTTTGAGAGATGAATGTTACACAGGATGAGGCAAACCAGATGACAAATTTTCAACAATTATGAGCTTTAGATGGCAGTTTTAAATGCATATCACGTGACTGTGCCCCTTTCCAGTAGTGTTCATTACCATATAAACGAACTGAAAGTGGACAGGAGAGAAAGCATTTTGCACATCAGGTCATCCATAATTTCCTAACCTTCGGCTTGTGAAACACATCCTCTCCTCCTATCTTCCCACTTAAGTCCAACATGCTTTTACATCTCTGTGGCCTATATCTCACACCAGACAGAGGTAAGGTGATGTGCTCGTGGCTGTCGTCTGGTAGGTGGAGGAAGGGACGAGAGAAATGAGAGCAGTGAGTAGGCTGAGGCTCTGGCAGTAGACTGGGAAGAACAGGAACTCCTGGGACTGCTGCCTAGAGATTAGTGGGATAGTGATTGAAACTCACACAATCCACCCACTCTGCACTGCCAGACTATCAGCAACACTGGTTCTTAGTGTAACGCAGTGCGGCATGCTAAGGACAGACTATAAATTTAGATACATGTCAAGGACTTTTCTGGGATCCTTTTAATGAGAAATACCTGCATATGTTAGTCATTCGATGTGCTGACTGGCCACATGGTCTCAGGTGAGCTACCTTAGGAGGTGTTTTATTTCAGATGCTCCTAACTGACTTCTTCTGTAGTGTCATCCTGACAAACAGAGTTATCTCAGATAGCTCATCTAAAATACTGCTACCCAAAGCACTACTCCTAAATGTAATTACAACAAATAAACATTAGTTTCTCCTCAGTCAGCACACCACAGTAGTCTCAATTACCATCAATATTAGCATACAGCTACCGCAAGGATATGGCCTTGGATCCTTTCTCACATCACCATATGTTCACACTGAATTCTACATATTTTAAATTGACTTTTTCTCTTCCCACTTAAATGTCTCTACATCACTGTATGAGTAACTGACAGGCCTGGCTGTGCATCTGTTGCATGCCTGTAGAACAACATACAGTAAACTTTGTGACAGATAAAATACACAGTTGACTGGCAGACGAACCCAGACCTGCTCCACTAACACCTCTACAACAGACACATTTTGAAAGAGATAATGCAATTCTTAACTATGTTGACCCAGAAAAGCTTTTCTTTCCCACTCCATGTCTCTCTTTCTCACTAGCACTCACTGAGACAAGCATGGTAAATACACACAAACACAGACAGTATTTAGTACTGTACCTCTTCTTATTGTCTACTCTGTGGTACTTCAGTGGGGTTTCTGTGGGAAATCATTTCTGGGTTTCTGAGAAACTTCATTAGTCTATTTGTTCTGAGCCATCAAGTGCAAATGAAACACCCATTAGGTACCAATTACAGCAGCCATTAGGAAACATGGACAAACAAGCCCATGTACTTTGGTTAAAGTGCACACCATTGGCTATTCCTTATTTAAAGAAATAGTTGAAAATGTGGTTGTTAGCTTTCTTGTAATTAAATGAGAAGGTCAAATCACTCACAACTTGTCCATTCAATATGAAGCTGGAGCCAGCAACAATTTAGCTTAGTTTAGCATAAAGATTAGAAACGGGAAATAACAAGCCTGGCTCTGCAATGGGTAACAAAATCCACCTTCCAACACCTCTAAAGCGCTGTGATGAATACATTTGTGTAATCCCAGAGATTGGGACTTGAGTTTGAGACTCAGACTCGAGTCCGATTTAAGTCGCGCACACAGTGACTCGACTTGAGATTCGTCCTTAAAAGACTTCAGACTTGACTCGGACTCGAGGTGTGGGACTCGTGAACATTGTTTATTTTTAGGAAACATCTGAAGAGCTTGTTGTTATTCCCCTCCCTCAGTTACTTATAACCTGCCTACGTAACACGTAGTATCAGCTGTGCGCGGCCACACATCAGAGAGGACAACAAAGTTCGGCAGCTGCTGCGCCATTCATCAAAAACTTTGGCTTTAAAACGTCACACAACAAGGCCCAAACAAAGAAGCGCTGAATGCAAAATAGGTTACTTGTGGTGAGTAAACATGTTTAGCTCAGCATTGGCCATCTATCGTTAGCTTGCTTCTTGCTTCCGACTGAATGAGTGTTTTTTTGCTTGCCAAACTTGTGGTGGTTGATTAATGTAATCATTTACGTCCCGCTGGCTGCCATCACGTTAATTATTAACGTTGGCTGAAAAAAGGTCACAAGTATTTTTGTTCATGTAACGTTACAGTTTTATTTACTTATAATGTTACACTGGTTTGACAGTCTGGGGGATGTGTTGACTTACAGTAGTTTATAAGCTGTGATTAGTTGTAGACGCATTAGGCTACATGGTGGTGCTCTATAAGTGTTAAACAGGTTACGGGTTTATTGCTGATCATGTAACGTAACAGTTTTATTTAGTTAAAGTTACACTGGGTTTGAGAGTCTCTGGAGTGTGTTTACTTACAGTAGTTAATAAGCTGTCATTAATTGTATTGCACATTACATGGTTGTGCTCTGTAAGTGAAAAACAGATTACAGTTACAGAATCCCTCATAGCTATGCAGTGTTTTAAGCAGCCTGGATTGAACGCAGCAGGTGATACAACTTCATTATAACCACGAGAAACTTGAGACTTGACTTGGATTCTTGCTCAAAGACTTGTGAGCATCTCTAGTTGCAGTTTTACAATGGGTTACGTCCCAGACTATTTGTTGGCCGGGTGCAGTGACTTCCTGGAGTATTGTTGTCATTGTAAAGTTGCCAGTGAACCAGTGGAGAGTCAAGGAAGTTGCTGCGCCCATCCAAGAAATAGTCCATCATGTTACTCCCCATAACACAGTGAATTGTTGTTTTCCACTTCTGTTTTTGTACCGATTAAACAAAAAAGTGAATCAACATGTTTCGGGAAAAGTTCTGAAAATTTTAAAGAAAACAAAAAACAAAAGAGGTAGATTTCATTGCCTTTCTGTGCTCATCAAATAAATATTTGAATTATTTGACAGCACTTTAAGCTACACCGAGAAGCACTGAGTGCACTGTAAAACTACAACCCTATGACCACTCTGTCACCTCAGACACTACGATCACACCAGTCAGTTGCCAGTGCCAGTCTATCTTAAACAAACGTCTCTTTCTCCCCCACACTCACACGTTCTCTCTCCCTCTGTTATGTAAGAACACCTTTGCTGATTTAGAAAAAAACTACTTGTGAATCTGACAGTTTGCTGCTGGGAAATTAGATGACTGCCTAACAGTTTGATGTAGTCCTATGAAAATGTTCTAACCCATCGCAAACAATCAACTAAATTACAACATCAATGAGTCTATTTAAGGATATGTGTGTGCATGTTTTTTTCAAATCAAGTGGTGAATGAGTGGGAAAAGTAGCTAAAAGGAAAACGTGCAAGGTAGTGTCTGTGTGTGTGTGTGTTGTGTGTGTGTGTGTGTGTATGTGTGTGTAAACATATGTGTGACTGTGTATTTATATATAGAAGCCCCTTGAGAGAGGAGTGCCATTACCGTGCTACTGTGTTGAAAATCTGCTGTTGCTGTGCTAGATGTCACACTAAGGTGGCTTCATCACTCCTCGCAGGCTGTGCCTCATTAAGATGAGCAACACCCTGTATGATATTAACAACTACACCTCTTCTGCATTGTCCTTCTAAATCTCTTTGTGCAAACATTATTAAAAAATCCACCAGGATCTCTTGGGGGATAGTATTTGTTGAAAAGACCACAGCTTATACTCAGTTTGCTCTGTAAATGCATGCTGGGATCCTTGGTTTTCATACAATAGTCATTAAATAGTAAGAAACATACTCCACCTTCTGTTTTTTTCATACTGTCTGTCATTATTGATTGCTTTGGTTTGAATGAGTAATTTTGTCCCATAAGAATGAAAGAGAGTAGGCGGACACATTAATTCAGTAACTGAACTCCCCATGACTGTTTCTCTATCAGCAGAGAGATGCACTGCCTTAGTTCTGTTCACACAATGCAACTGCTGCTCTTTTTGGGTCCACACAGGTGAGCGGAGAGGCGGGAACATCACAACAAAGCAAGATCTTATCTCACTGTGCTGGCTTAATCTGAGACAATCATTAGAGGTGGGGACACCTGAAAAAACCTCTCACCTCACTCCCACTCAAACCAACCCAACCTCAAGAGCTACATTATCTCTATAAACCACACCGGGGCCTTCCTCAGAAACCAAGCATCACAAGCTCTGTGTAGGGGCTTGGCTCACGCTACAGGGGATCATTTGTGAAGTATACTATGAAACAACACACACACAACATGATCTAAAGCTTTCTTCTCTATATGTGAATGCACACATCTCACTCTGAATGCGAGCTGTAAAATGAGAACTGCAGATGACAGGATTTAAACATGGCTCCTGCGTTTGCTTTTCATCCTTACTCTATTTGCTAGAAGCTATTTAGTGAAAAAAAGTATGCTTTGTTTACTGTACTGTCACGCCTAAATGTGTCACCAGCATCAAAAGGATGCAAGATGATATGCTCACCACAACTGCAACCAGACTCTTTGTTTAATTCAGGCTTCTAACATGGCAAACATGATGCCCCACAGTGGGAGACTGGAGGTGATCGTGTGTTAATTGGGAGGTGAGCTTGTGTTAATTGGCCCCTGTTATAGACTATTCATCCATGGAGCTTTCAGGTGTTGGGTTCTGTATCAAGTTCAGGTAATTACTGTTCCACAGTCTGGCAGCCGCTGTGAACTTTGTTTTTGTTGGTGTTTGAATCTCTACATGCTGTCTCTAAGTGCTCGTTTTTTGTTTGTAGTAAAACTTTTGGTACAGTCTGTTTTGTTGTGCGTGCACTTCAGATACTGCCATCATTTAAGTCCCAGACCACTTTCTTTTAACAAAGCTAGCGCCTCTCTGCACAGCACACACAACAATAAGCTAATGGACCCAGAAAGAATAAACAGGCTGATTTGAATATGTGTGCTAAACCTTATCTACCCTTGTGTGTCATGTGACCAGTCCTATCCCAAATAGTAAGCCATATTTTCAAAGATCATAAAACCAGTGGGATAGTAATTACAGTAGGCTATGTGTTGCTATATGTTTTCTTTCCCTGACTTCCTAAACCATGCTCAGTCATACAGAAATAGCTTTTTGAAGAAATTATTTGCAAGAGAGTAGCACTGTAGCTTCAGCATAACTTGCATTACAATTAATAGTATTGCAATCCTTTCTGCCACACTCAGCTACCTCTAAAGATGTCTGAGTTTTCTCCTTCAACCATCTCAAATGACCAGAGGATATCATGGTTAAGGAGCAAAGACTAGGAGTGGATGTTAAGTATAGCATAGCTCTGGTACTGTAGCTAATCAAAAGGACAAAGCTCTAAACTTTCTCCATTACACTGTGCTTCTTTTACTATTTCGCTTGACGGCTAAGTGATACCAGATGAACTATTCAGTGACGAAGGTAGCTGGTTAAAAATGCATTAGCTATTTTTTTGTTCCGTAGTCACCAGTTGATGATAAGTAGGGTAAAGCACATGTAGCTCTTGAGTTCAGGTAAGAAGCCAAAACTGCAACATCAGAGAGCATTGTCATGTAAAGGAAGAATTTGTACAAGATCGGAAATGGATTACAGGCGCCATGGAAAATATATCTGCTATCAGAAAATGTATTGAATGGATTACAGAATTTCATTGCTCTTATTCAGTCATGCCTGTCATTCCTGTAAGGGTGGCGGGAAACTGACCTTTTCAGTCGCAGCCCGCCGAGTGAGCGCTGAAAACATTGGCCTGGCGTGCAACCGTAGCTTAACAAGCAGTGTCTTGGGTTCTCTATGGAAACTTCTCTGCTGGTGACTGTTCAGCGCCCATGCCACTCTACATCTTCTTGAGTGATGTTCTCTCGCTGACAGGCCCGTGTGAATAATGAATGATGGTCTGCTGCAAAGTGTCTCCGTCCCCTCGCGATTGACCTCTCACCTTTTTAAAATGTCAGCGTCGGTGAAGCCCTCCACAGCCACAGACCCAGTTGTGCCAATGTGTGAAGAATACAAGGAAAGTCAGATAAGGCATTGTACTAAAAATAAAGCACGGATTTTGTAGGTCTGTCAAACAGAGATGCTATGCAGTGGGAGTCTGCGTGTGCATGTGTAGCAGACAGTGTTGCCCCAGCTGGCTTGTGCGATAAGCTAATGTAGCGTACTAGATCACCTCTCTCCATGGAAACTGCAGGGCAACCAAAGGGCTGCAGTTGAATACCCTCTTCCTGAAACCATATGCTCCAAACTAGTAGAGAGGAGCCACTGTACTCTAGTAAAACGAATTGACATATAAATTATTTGTCATTTGTTATTTCTACCCGCTCACATCACAGTACCGGTATTTGGCAAATGCCCAGTCAAATTATGACATGACTCAAGTTATGGGTCAGAAAACCAAAACAATGAGCTGCAAGATGCTAAAACTCTCAGTAGAGCTGAGAGGAACTGCAGAGTTGGGTGATCATTTTCTGTTGATTCATCATAACAAGAGACCCGTTTCTCATACAGTCATTTGATCTGATTTTAGTACTTTAGTCCTGAGTGAGAAACTGTGTGTATGACAACAATGTTTAATTTCTTGTTATTCAAAATTTCCATATTATAACCTCAGATGGAAAATTTCATACAACTATACACCCCTCGCCATGCATTGTCTAATTAAATCACGGCTGTTTAAACATACATGAAGACTTTGTTTTCTCCAAAACGTCAGACATGGTTTTCACCAGCTTACAATGTTCAAAATATATGAACCAATGTACTGCCACACAGGGGAAAAGGAATTAATGTATAGCCAGTCTGTGCATTAGGTAATTTATGTAGTCACATAATAAGTCAAACACAAAAGAGGTTCAGAAGGAGAAGACAGTGGCTGGTAGGCAAAGCGAGCAGTCTGTCCATGCTGGTAACACAGCACCGCCATCAATGAAAGAAGTCATTTATAGACCACAGGAACAGAATCCGGTTCTTTGAAACAGCGGTCATTGGTAATTTCTGAGGAAATGGAAAAGAAGTGCCTGGGTAAAACTTCATTTACCATCCACTGTCTGTGAATTTCTTCAACATCTCAATAAACCGGAGAGCAGTCACATAATTTTCAGTAGAAGCTTAATGAAAAAACATGAAGCAGCTAAAGGTGCAGTTATAAGGAACTGCCTCCAATGCAGTGTGGAAGCTCTGATTGCTCTGAAGTCTTGGAAGTCTCGGAGAAAATCATTCGGCTTAGCAAATAGGTTGCACATAGAACAAAGAACACACACTGGCCAATACACGAACTGTTCAATCCTCACCTCTGAAGTTCACAGATGGGCAGCATTTCTCTATCGATTAGCAGCCACTCTGATGGGATGTGTTACTTCCTTAGGTGAATTTCTATTCATGTGTTGCACGCTAACCAAACAGCACAAAGGCAAGATGTAAATCAATAGTGCTAATGTCTCTCCATGTTTAGAGCAGAGCTTCATTAGAGTCTGTATGGTTAGGATTACACAAGAACGATCTTCACATGCAGCCCAAAAATGTAAATAGAGCTAAAGATCGGTATCATGATATAAAAGCTTCAGAGCAAAAACAAAACAGG
Source organism: Micropterus salmoides (assembly GCF_014851395.1). NCBI lineage: Eukaryota > Metazoa > Chordata > Actinopteri > Centrarchiformes > Centrarchidae > Micropterus > Micropterus salmoides. The sequence continues at coordinate 22,329,312 of NW_024043372.1, forward strand.
AAAGCATGCTAGCACTTTGCTATTCTGACCAAAGCCTTTAAACATGCCACCCTATTCGTCTGTGGCTGTAACTGGTGTCAACAGACAAAGTGTAAGAAAAGATTATGTAATGATTGCGGGCATTAAAAACGGCTGGTGGCATTATTAAAAAGTTGTGCATGTCAGTATATGGACGGTCTGTGTGTAGTTTGAGTAGATTAAACCTATGAATAATCTAGCTCTTCTATCTGGAATATGGCTAATAAATATAAATTATAATATACATTTTTCAATGGGTGCAGAGGGAGCTGTCGGTCTGAGAGTTAACTATAAAAAGCTAGAAAAGGAATTTTCCTTTATGGAATATGAGGACAGCTATTATCTCTATGCATTTAGATGAATAAAACAAATGTATTTATAGAGTTCTTCGTATCTTTAATTAGAATTTGTGCAATAATGAGCGCTTACATGCTGATTAGGTTACTTGAATAATGAGAGAAGGGAGTACAATAAAAGAAAAACAGAAACAGACTTCCATCTGCCAAACAGTCGCTGTGACTCTGTGTTAGCCCACTCGGCGTTTCCTGGCACTGCAATTACTCTGGCAACTGGGAAACATGTATGTCATTGATTTATGGCTATTCAAAGCTCACGTAAGCACAACGGAAGTTGCTGTCTCAGAGCAACAACCCTTGAAAACAACTGATAAAATACAGCTTGTTGGACACCATGCCGTACCATAAGACAAAGGTAGGGAAGGAAGGATAGACAGAAACACAAAGAGACAGAGGAAACTCTCAGCTCTATTACTCAGAGCCGTTGCTGGAAATAAAAACAGAGACCATAAAATCACAGTGACTGCCGCATCTCTGCTGGACCCATTGCAGTTCCTGTGACACAGTGCTGGAGGTTAGCATGAGTGACTGCACTCCTTCATGCAGAGCTATCAGCACGCAGTGGTCCGTGGGAAGTCACACATCATAGTCCCCTTCTAGTGGCGGGTCAGGGACTCAACTCAGCTTGCCTTGCGGTCTTTGCCATTAATTTCTTTCCATTCTTACAAAAAGTCATCTGCTAGGTTGTATGGGGTGAATGTGCAGCAGGTAACAGAACACCGTGGATATCTCCACCCTGATATCCACACAGAGCCACCGCCCGGATGCACAGAGTAATCTCAGACTTCACAAACAACAAAGCAATGTGCTTACAGTGAAGCCAATCGGGCGTATCTGATGTGTGGTAAAGAAATTCAGTTAACTGCCTCCAGTCATGGCCGTCTCTGGGAGGAGAGGAGAAGTTTCCATGCAATTAGTTCAAACAGCCTCTGCCAAGGCGAAAGAACTAAGTGTCAGTTTTTATAGCTCAGTATCCTGTTCTGGACCAAAGCTTCAGTGGGTAGAGAGAATGCTGCAAGGCTTTTAGGAGACAAGAATTCAAATTCCCAGAGTGTAGAAGTGTCAGCAAGCAAGTCTGTAAAGTGAAAGATGTATGTGTCAACACTATTTTTTAGACTCTGTAAAAAACTTAACAGGAATTTAACAATCAGACCCTGCTCCTATTTGCTTAGTTATCATTATCGTCAACCAACTTACCATTAAGTTGTACTGTAAAACATAATGTACTGTATATCCATATTGTAGTTGAATTCAAGTTTTCAATATCTAACCACATCCTCCATCCCATCCCATGCCTGGAATAGATTATCAATCCAATTTTGTTTGTCTGTGTGTGTCTGTGTGTAACTGTCTATGTTGTGTCTCTTTGATATGTTGAGCCTTTTTCTTACATTGCGTGTTATATGTTATAAATTAAATGTATCTACAATCATTAATTATCTCTGCCAGGCGTAAGCCTGAAGGTCATCATGAGCTTGGTCGTGTGTGCGTGTCTGACTGTGTGTGGGCGTGTGTGTATCTGTCTGTAGCTAATTTCGCATACTACTGGACCTAATATTCTTTGTGCACACTTATGACTTCATGCACATACATTTTCTTATACATACAATGTTAAAACAAAAAAACAATGAGTTAAAATAGTTATCATTTAATTCTAATTAATGCATAGTGACTCAATAAAACAAATATGCTAATTTGATCTATATTCTGGATGCCTTGACTGTGTTAGGTAAACTACAAGGTATATTTCTTGGGATAATCTACAAATAATTTATTCTGATGTTGTAATACAACTGTTTAAATAAATATTAACACCTACAACCATGAAAGGGGACACAATGTAATACATATATAACATTACTATATTATATTTAATACTGAAATTTTTACATCAATTATTTGTGGGTAAATAAGTACAAACAAAATATTTCATCAGATGTCATTGATGGTGGCCTGTCAACATACTATATTTAACTGTCATCACATGATTTAAATTTAATAAATCCTGATTGGTGCATGGAAGTACATGAGATCACCTTTTTCCAACTGAGACTTGACTTTTTCAAAACCAGTTATAAGAGTATAAGAGACAGACAAAAACCAAACAGGCAGAGATATCTCTTAAAATAACAAAATAATTGGCAGAAAATATTGAGTCATCACACACAGAGTTTTAAACACTGAACTTTCTAATGCCAATGAGTTTGATTTATAGGGTGACTATGATCCCTCCGAGATTGAGCTGCACCTTAGAGGGAATTGAGCAACAGATGCATGCTGAGACATGCAGTATTACACAGGCAAGTTTCATTTACAGCCCACGTACCCTTTCCTCCCACTAGGACACACTAAAATGATGACATAGGTATTCAGCACATTGTGTTCTGCATCAACAAAAGCATAATCTTTTATTGATGAAATGATTACCTGCAAGTTTTTCCAGGAGTGCATATTGTTATGCTAAATAATTTAGTGGGCAGACCCGTGGTCGAAATGCAGATTCAAGTGGGTCTAAAACTATTTAGTAATACCTCAACACTCCCAAGAAGAAAGACAGACTGGCTGCACACATGGTGTCCTTCACTGCTGCTTTGACATGAAAAATGGCTTGTATGACAGCAAGCACTGGTGACTATGTGTACTTTTGGGGAGGTCTGGAGCTATAGATATTTGGATCCCACTATCTCTCTCAGGCATTAAGTCAAGCTTTATTAATGTCCAATTAAAATTTCATCAGCACTGAAAAATAAATGAGGCGGAATATGTGTTTGGGAACAAGCCATTTCACTGATGCAACTCTTCAATTAAGCCTCAGAAACAAGATTGCATTTAATGGCTCCCATTTAACCTCAATTTGGCATTTTTACTGTTCTCTGTCTCATATGGAAACCAAACAATAAGGAAATGGCCCTATTTGTCAAACATCGCCTGCTTCCCTACCCTTGCTTTCATTCTAAAGTTTCTGGGCCCCTTCATTGTACACAGCATATACTGATGTGTTTAGCTGATTGCATGCCAGCACGGGAGAAGGACATCAACAGTGTACCTATTTCTCTGTTTGACTTTGTAAAGAGATTCAAACTGAATGACAAAACCTCAGTGGAGCAGAAACATGAGCCAATGCTGAAATGCACAATAACGTATTAGGGGCACTCCACGAGGTGGAAACTTGTGCTTGTTGTGTAATTATTTTACAGAAACTTGCATAATTCCAAAGTGGAGTCGATTAATCATTGATGAGTGTGCCATGGACCATGGCTTGAGCCTATTATGATTTTGCAAAGTAAACATTGTTACAAGGATTTTGTCACGCTCCAGACCTTTATTTCATAATTTGTAGTCCTGTGAGTTCAGTGGACAGCAGCAGAGCTGAGTAAATATTCAGATTCAAACATATATTTGCTCACGTGCTCTCACTGAAATCAGGTTTATGTTTTAAAGAAACACAAAGGTAACATTGTTACATTTAGGAACAATCAGAAGTATTATTAAATAAGTTGGCAATTAAAAAATGTAATCATTCAAAAAGAATATCATAGAATAATGTACTTTCATTTAGTTCCTGTTATGAGTTGTATTTTTTCCCTGTGGTTTTCTGGTTTTTAACATAATTTCCTTAGTCCTGTGCTTTTGTTCATGTTTAGTGTTTTCCTGATGTGTGTACTTCTGTGTTTTGTCATTATGGTCTGTCTTAGTCCTTAGTCTTATATCTCCATGTTTTAGTGTAGTCTCCTGTTTGGTCCCGTCTCTGTCAGTGTCCTGATTTTGCGGTCTTTCCCTATTTTGTGTTTTACTTTGGTAGATCTGTCCTTGTGTGTTCCTGTATACTTTATTTCCTGTTTTATTTTGGTAATCTTGTGTACCTGGTGTCCTTGTCTAGCTTTGTTTGATTACCTGATGTATCTCAGCTGTGCTTCCCTCCCTGCTAGTTTACCAGTGTATATATTGTCCTCAGTTGTTTTCAGTCTTTGTCACATCCTTGTGTCTACATTGAGTGTTCTGCCTAGTGCGCTGTTCCCTGGATTTCTGGTTTTGGATTACTCTGTCTTACATTCTTCTGGATTACCTTTGTTTGGACTTTTGTACCGAGCTTCCACGTAAGCCTGTTTAGTTATTTGAATAAACCTTATTTTGAAGTGCATCCTTCTCTCGCCTTGCTGTTGTCTGCATTTGGGTCCACACCCCTCAGTTCCCTGCCACTTCACTCAGCTACCCCCTTGACAGTTCCATTCATAAGGTGCAGAATGATTCATTAAGGGCTTGAATGTAACAGATGTTCATCTGTAAAAGTCCCACACCCTGGCTTTAAAACAAAGGATTCATGATATGCATTGAACATCATCTGCCTGGAAAATTATGTTATTAATAGACACTGGCAATAACACAGTGCCCAGAATACACCCTTGAGGATTTCAAGTGGATTTATTTTAATATCAGCAACAATAGCCTGAGTTATTAGATGCAATAAACCAGCTTTTATCAACATCAACCAATCCAAAACGTGTCTAATTAAATTTAAAAAATGATGACCAACATTATTAAAGGCCTTAGGCAAAAATTACTTAATCCAGTATAGCTCCCTCTGCTGGCTTAGAGGATATTGATTGCATCACAACAAAATATGAATAAACTATGTGGCCAAACAGACATACAGTGGTGATAAATAGTTTCAGCTACATTCTTTTTCTTGGAGATAGGAGTTGTTTCGTAGATACAATTTGTGGAAGATGCAGTGGTGGGCTGTTTGAGGGGCAGGGCCCAGGGGTGGGAAAAAAGCTGTGTGCAGTGGGGCACTAGTGTGCAGAAAAAACAAACAAACAGCTTTAGAGGCATCATTAGAGCACATTGTCTTGCACGTAGGAGTGTGTGGAGGCCAACAAATGTTTCAGCATGTAGGGCAGCCTGTATTGTCCACAGGAAGTAAAACTTCCTTTCTTGTTAATCAAACAAACACTGATATCTCTGATGCCAGGAGGTCCGTAAGTCAGCATGCATACCAGAGGACCTGGTGCTGGAGGATGCTTTGACTGTGTGGTGTTTTTAAAAAAGCCTCAATAGAAAACCGAGGGGCACTCGGCACTCTTAAATATGGCATGTCTTTAACCAATGTGATTGAATAATTAAGAAAAATAATTAAGGGCTTGAGTAATTCAAGGTCAGAGATAGAGCAGGCACTTTCAGTGGATGAGCTGAATAAATTATGCAGGAACCCCTGTTCAAGGAGGTGTTTCTTTGAGTAATGTATCCACCATGATATCTTTTGTGGCTGGAATACCAGAGGTTTCATGTATTCCTAACATATTTCTGTGCGCACAAACGTAAGTGATACACGCATGGTGAAAATATTGCTCAGAAAATGAAAGACTGACACGCACAATGGAAGTGAAGCAGATCATTTGTTGAACTTTTTCCCTCTCTCAGCTAGAGTGACAAAAAACGGCAACGTCTCTTTATGTTGCAGATTCCCCAAACAGTTGTACTTGTAATACCCCACTGGGTTATTTAACATTTTTAATTGAATATTGACCCGGTCACATCTTTCGCAAAGTCAGTTCACTTAAAAATGCTGTTAACATGACTATATCCATTGATCCTGCAAAGTAAAGTACTCTTGTTCCTGGAGTGTGGGCTATGAGCCTGGTAATGAGCTCGATGATTGAATACTGGACTGGAAATGAGGCAGGGGTGGCTAATGAAGTGAGAGTGGAGGACTGTTGAAAGGAGGTGGGGTGTGTGATGGTCTAAAAATATGTATTTGTGCAGGAAAGTTTCCTGCAGTCCTGACATGGATTAAACTCTAACACGAAGTGTCAATCTTTTCCTCCTCTCTGGTGTTGCAAATTAAAAACAAACATTCAATAATAATTACCCCTTGAGATCAGCTTTCTGACAGTACTGGCTTGGGAACACGTAAGCCGTAAAAGGGAGACAATGAGGGCTGTCATGCACAACAACAAAAAAGAGTTTTAATTGACTCGCCACAACAACAGCACTCAAGTCTTTTCTCAGGAAAGTACACCTAGTTAAGATTATTGTCTTAAGTGGAGCAACACAATTACTTTCCAAAGTCATGCTATTCAATAAGCAAAACTTTGCCAACGGCTTTGACATTCACACCTGAGTACAACAACATCTTTCTCCCTGTCTGCCCTCCCCTCCCCAACCAGCTACTGAAAATGACAGATTAAAAGCAGGTTAAAAGAAAGTCAGACATCAGATCGAGCCAGTCTCAAAGAGAGATTGCCTCTGGAAGTTAAACCATTTTCTAAATTTAAACCCTAATAATTATATGACCAAACTCTACTCAGCAACCCTCCCTCCAGCTTTTGATGGAGAGATAGGCTAAGTCTTTAAAACTTAATTAATATAGGCCTGTTGGCTGCATGCCATTGCTACCCTCTGGGTTACCTTCTACTTTCACTTGATCTGCCCTGGCAGTGTGGCAATAAGAAAAGCTGAGTTGTACCTTAGCTGCAAATGATGAACTAGGCTTCTCCAAGAGGTCCCAGAGTTTCTTCCTCTTTTCGGAACAGCATGTGGTTGTAAACTCCTCTCCTCCCCTCTCCCTCATGTTCTCGGCCTCTCTTTTGAGCTCCTCGTTCATCTGCTCCTTTTTCTGGTGATACCTGGCCTGACAGCAGGACTCCAGGTAGATCTCGTCGATGCCCCAGAAGTCCAGCTCTTGGCTGAACGAGAGGGCGCACATCTCCTCCATCATGTGTAACTTTCCGGTGCGATAGAAGTTGAGAATGGAGGTGAATGCGCCGGGATGCCTGTCGAAAAAGTACTCGTTGCTATCTAAGCTGTAGTCGTCGCATATCTCCATGATAGAGTCGTGGGTGTTGCAGTCTCTTAGTTTGCCCAGTCTTGTGCGGGGCAGCCGGTCCAGCGTCCTCCACAGGACTTCGTGGAGGAGGCCCCCGACGTTGAGCCTCACTCGGCGGGTGTGGGTCTTGCTGCGGATGATGTCCATCGTATCCGTGGGCAGCGAGGTGCCCGACCGAGACCCCGCTTTGATCATCTTCACTCAAGTCACTCGGTCACTTGGAAAGACTGGAAGATGCAGTCTGGTAGATTAGGAAGAGGTGGTCCTGTAGAAGACCTCATCAGGGTCCCTCCTTACTTCGTATTGTGGCTGTAATAAAAGACAAAAAGAAAATAAATTATTGCCGTTGAACAGTGAGTGCCGGTGTCCTACAGTAGCAATGTCAGGTGGTTTATCCACTCATCAGAGAACCAAATAGATATTTTAATCAGCTTTAACAGGCACAGCCGATTTTCTTGCTGACTAGGGTGGCGGGGGGGCGGGCCAATGATAAACTGGACTTCACTTGTGAGCGCTGTCCGCTGCTGAAACGGCGGTCGGTCGCGCCACAGACACAGCGTCTGTCGCTGTCCACGTGCTCTGGTGCTGAAACGTCTCAGCCCGGGTGGGACAGCAATCCATCCCTTATGCAAAGGCAGCGTGTTTGTGAGAGACAAACATGAATATGTTGCCGAACTGTTCTCTAGAGGGATGTTAAGCTGGACTAATACTAACACCGATTATCAACTTTGATTAAGAGCCCGCAACACATTATGTCACCCCCTAAGACCAGTCTGCTGTTACAAGTTGTTTGTAGTTTTGTTTGCTCACGCCGACTTTCCAAAGCAAAATTATAGCAATGTGGAAAGTTAATTTTAGCTGAGGCAAACATGTCATGATTACTACATTCTTTTGCGCATGTCTGAGTCATGCAACACATTTTGGGGAGATACATAAATATAGGCTACCTACATGAGCTGGCAGTCAAACTAGTGCATCGTGATGGCCAGCTACACCAAACAGAGACAGCATTATGCAATGTCAAAGTGAAACTTAGTGCTTCGTCAACAACTGCCTATGACAATGAAACCTGAAGCCAAGATTAAATTCAAACACAATAAAGAAATACGATACATGCGTGTCTTTCTTAAATCCCGACTCACCTCGTGGACGGACATCAGCACCATTTCAAGAGTAAATGCGTTGAAACTTCTTATGCCCGTCCAGGTCTCCCGCGCTCTGCCGGGAGCTGATGGAGGCATCACGAGCTACATAGCGACATGTCGAAAAATTTAATTGTTTTACGCAGACCTCGCCATGTCCAATCTGCCCTGTCCACCCCTCCCGGGGCAAATCAACAAGTAGACTCTCGGGAGTCGCCGGGAATACTGTCCTCTCTCGTCTACCTGCTCACGGCGGGAGTACCTGCTGGCCGTCCGGCGCCTGTAACTGTGAACGGGATCCTGCAGGGGCTGACTTCACTCAGACTCCTCCAGCGGCTGCAGCCTGTGTGAGTTTTAACCCTCACAGAGCCGTTGAGCCACAGTTCAGAACATCTATAATGCAGTTCATGCTTTGTGCAGCAGTGTAAGAGACCAGCAAACCATTTCATAGGAATTCACACCATCTGCCACTACTTGATCAAAATAATTTTGTGAAGGTACTATATGCCCATAACTATTACAGCAAAAACTGTAATTTTACCAGGATTCTTGTAGATTCATTTTAAAGTAAGGCCACTGAACACACCATATATCCTTATAGAAAGAGGTGTACTCCTGGATTTCCCTGGATGGTAGCCTGTGGATGCTTACTAATCTGAAAAATGGTGGAAATACGGTATCTACTATAAGTCTGTGCAGTAGTATAATTCAGACTTTGCAGAGACAACCCAATTGTCTTGGCTCCATGACATAGTCATGTTACGTGGAAAAAAGTTACTCATTCATCCGCACAAAATCAGCGACTCAGGACACATAATTAAAGCCACCTTTATTGGGGCTTAGTTGGGCAGATTTTGTTCATGTCTGTGCCCTAACTCTGTATCTTTTAATCAAAACATCATGTCTTCAACATGAAGTGAACAGAAATAAAGAGCATTTTTCTTTGTTGTTTAATCACAAGCCTGCATTGTACTGTTTGTGATTAGTCTCTTTCCAAACGGCATATAAATCTAAACTTTCCACTTAGCTTAACTCTGGAAACAGCAGGCATGTGTCAGTGTGACAGATGTGTAGCCGGCTCTGTTTACAGTACAGGCAGTCCCCTCATTGCACTCGTGCTCTCTATTTAACATACAGAACCCCTCAACACCTTGTGAACACTAGTTGAAGCAGCTGTAACGGACTTGAACTAATCATTTCACTCCAAAAACGCAAAGAAATTTGAAAACACAAGATTAGACATAATGTATTATTTACATTTATTGATAAATAACAAAAGTACAAACTGTATAGCATAAATAAAAAATACAAAAGTTCAAACGGCATATTGACACTATAAACAATGTGCATATGTTGAAATGAGCATACAAGATAGGTGTTCTGCTGGTTTTAAAGTTTAAAGTGTATTCCTGGGTTTATATCGGATGAGCAAGTCCCCCTCTGGTTGCATCATCCCAAATCCATAACGACTGGCATTTACCTCCGGCATCTGAGCATTTGGGTCACAAAGCTCCAAATTGTAGTTAGCCAACACCATGTAAACAAACCTCAAGAGTAGACACAGATGAAACATAAAATTAGAACACTAAGGTAACAAACTTCTCCAGCGTGGAAACCTTTTCAGGTCTGTCACCATATATGATGCACTAGTTCTAGGACACTTACTGTCTGATGGTATTGATGGCAAAGTGCTTTCCCACACAGCCATTGGTCCCTGCACCCCATGGCATAGTGTAATATTTCAGCCGCCTCCCTCCTTTATAAAAATCTCTCTTCATTGATCCATCTTCATTCAGGAAGCGATCGTACTTGTATTTCTGGAAAGGAAACACATTTTTTAGAAGCAGATATTAGATGCAAACAATTAGAAAGGACAGATTTATCTATGGAAATTAGCTCGATTATACAGTTTAATGCCTGTTTGTTTTTCTAATTTCTGCTAGACAGACTTTCTTAATGCAGTCTTACTGCAATGTCCTTCCCACGCCTATTAGCTGTGTTTCTGTTCCTGTGCTCGGCTAATCTCTCAATGGTCCACAGCTCTGGGTTTGACCTCTCACTGGGTAATACAGGGTCAGCTTTGTGTATGCGCTGTTTCCACCTTACATAAACCACTACACTAATTACACTTAAATATGCCTCCAACTAATCCCCAATACAATTACTACTATTCCTACTGGCAGCTAAGGAAGTTTTTTTCAAACAGGGATGCCGTTACTTTAACAAGACAGGACTACAAACCTGTGGCTCTTGGTAAATCTCAGGGTCCATCTGAGGGCTGTTGAAAGGGAACAAACACACCCTGTCTCCTTTCCTCAGCAGGTACTCCTGGCCATCTGCCATGTGGAGGGTCTTTTCCTGCACTACCTCTCTGGTGATAAAGGGGGCAGCAGTGAGTCTAAGTGTCTCTTCCAGGGCACTATCTGCGAAAGGGCAGAAAGAAATGTTGTTAATAATATCATAATAGCAGCAGTATTTGTCCTCATAAATATATTTTATGAATTTTTACAACTTAACTGGTCTATTTTATACAGTACACAATGCCTATTTGGAGTTATAATTCCCAATTTCTTTATTTAATAAGTTTTCTTTTTTCCATTGTTCTTGGTCCAGTAAATTGTGCTCTATATGTGTACATAATCTCTATTATTCCAGATTCTATTCTCCATTCTATAGACTACAGTATATGTTGCATTCTGAAAAAAAGTGAATCCAGACTTTTGTCTCTACTTCATCTTGTTGACAATAGGAACCACCTACAACTATACAATAAATGTCTTGGTTTACACAAGCTGAGATCAAGCCCTCACCAAACACAGGGGTTTTCACAGGTCTGTCCAGGTGAGAGGTCTCTGAGGTTTCCATCTCCCTCTTCACCGCTGTCAGAGCCTCAGGACTGGTCAACAAGTAGCCCAACAGCCAAAATGCAGCAGGGCCAACATTACCCTGGAAACAAACAAAGACTCACATGATGACAATGATAAGGTCGTCTCTCTCACTTTGGCGTTGCATAGTGACAGCGCAGGTGGTTATTTAGTGTTTGCAAATAAGAACACCACATGACACCCAGAGTACCCATGTCTGTCTTTTGTTGTTGCAACAAAGTACAGATTTCCAGTAAAGTTAGGTTCAAATAAATACATTTTTTAAAAAAGCCTAATGAATCTTTAGTGCTGACGAGATAAAAAAAGAATGGCTTCCTTTCATGTGTCTGGGATGAGAGGGGCCATGGTCTGGATAGTCTCACTACTAGCAAAGCGCAGCACGGTAATGGTTTACTTAAAAAGGAAAGCCATTGGAAACCCGAGGTCCCCTGCCATCTGCCTGCATCCAAGGGCAGGACATTTAAGCTATTTAGCTTTAGAGTAAACTACAACATTGTCTGCCAGGAGTAGACACATACAGTAGTGAACACAGAGGAAATATAACATAGTGATTTCATTTCTACAAAATTGCCTCCTAAATCACTGCAAATATACTACAAAGAGTAAATAATGCTTACTTTACAATACATAAACACTGATGATGATAGAACTTGAGTATCCACTAAAGCATGCGTCACAAGAACATATTCTCCAAACATTTGGCACAAGTATCGCAGACCTGAGCGTGGGACACCGTCCTTAGAAGCAGAAATATTTTCTGTGCGTTTGACTACACTGACTAGCATTACATTATTGCCTGAACCATCTAACAAATGCTCTGTATGTCCAAGTACATCATGCAAATACATGTTAATTCCTCTCACTAAAGTTTCAGGGAAGTTTAAAATGTGACTCAGAGACAACTAAACATTATGACTCAAAACTTGTAATCCAACGGAAATAAACCACGGTGACAAGTGCAAAAAGGATCAGTAAGCAGCCTGCTGGGTAAAGCAAATGTTCAAGTAAATGTCTGATTAACACCTTTGGTGCAATAAACCCCTCCAGCAGGGCTGTAGGCAAGACGTATGAGTCAATACCAAGTCCAGTTATATGTGAGTAAGTAGTCAAGACCAGCTCAAATCTCATTCAAGACTGAAACCAGTATAACCTTGACCTACTTTTTGTCTTGTAAATGTAGAAATGACAATCACTTTCTTTAACATGGGTGGAGATGCAGGTATGCGCACACTGCTCCATGACCCGACTGTTTGTAGATGTACAAACAAACCAGTTTAAAAGTTTCAGACTTATTAGTTGTAACTGTAAATTATTTGTATTTTCATACAACGATTCTTCAGGAGAAACACCTTAAACTGTGCATTATAGTAACAGATAAAAATATCAATAAAGCTGCCATTCCCTTTATTGTAATGTAAGAAATGGCAATATCAGCTTTTTGAAGTCCAGCACATTACCACCACCAAGGTAGTCTCAAGAATGATACTATGTTTATTTACAATCCTCTGTCTTTCCCCGATCTATATTCCTGACAACCGTTTATGGCTTTCCCACTGAAAGGCAGAATAACTGCTGTGAAAGCAGAGGTGAACAGCGCTCTCATGTGCCAAATGAGAGTACTGCTACTTCACCTCTACACCTCTATCTCGGTCTCTTTGAATTCATGTATCCTTGGAGACCTGCGGGACAGAAACAACCTCAGCAGAGACACCGTGACATCACGTTCCTCTGACTGAGCAGGCAACTTGCCTAATCTTTAGAGGTGATTACCAGCTGAAATTTGTACACACAGAATGCCTTTCATTTGATCTCTAACTCACCTGTGTGGCCCAGAGTTGCATCAGTACAGCCTTCTTCTGTGTCTCCTCATCGGCCCCTTCCTCCTGCAGGAGCCGCCTGTAAGCATGAATCCAAGGGCTTGACCCTGAGTCATCACTCAGACCTGCTGGAGCCAAGAGCTCCCACAGTCTCTGTCGAACACTCTGGGCTGTCCTCTTCTCCTCTATCACACAGATAAACATCACAAAGTAAGTCAGGGGGCGAGTCAAACAGTTGAGCTCAACCGGAAGAGGTGGATGAGGAAACATTATTTCAGGTATGACAAGTACGGCTGAAAGAGGTATACAATAATATTGTTATTGGCTGACTTTCCTGTGTGGTTGCGGCAGGTTGCAATTCTAAACGATAATGCGGTGTGCAAAGAGAGACAAGGTGTGGGGAAGTAAGGTTTAGCCAATGTAGTGACAGGGGCAAGTGAGCTACCAGCTAGATCACAGGCTGTAGAGGACTGGGATGGTGATTCGTGAATTGTGAAAGAAAATCGTGTAAAACACTAAAAGGCTCCCAGACGTTATGTAAGCAATTGAAACTCGCCATGGCAACCACAAAACAAATCTGAGGGAACATCCATCGATGATGTCAAGCCATGCTCATCGAGACAGTGACAAATGTAAACCGCAAAGACTTACGCAATGCCCTCTCCTGATTCATGGCTGGTAATTCTGATATGACCCCTATATGATCTATATCGACACATGATGTACATCATAACTGTCAGACATATTTTACTTATTTTATTTTATTTTGTCACAGTGCTTTCAGACACCTGCAGGCAGTAGGGGTGTTTTCAGTCCAACTACCTGACTTCAGTGTGCCTCTTGCCATTTTGGTTAAGAGGTCATCAAACTTCTTGTACTCCTTGTAGACACTTGAGGGATCTGTGCCGTTGTTGTTCTGTTCTCCTCCAAACAGGGTCAGGTACCCCGCCCTGCAGAGAAAGGAGAGATACAAAGTGTGGGAATGTGCAGGACTATCAGATTGATGGAAAGATAGCCAGCCCACACAGTTTCCACGCACAAGAAATCCCCTTTCAACTGGTATTTTTCCGGCTGGCCGGAAAACTGGCCCACACTATGAGGCATCTCCTCACGGTGGACGTCACCTTGTCACAGTAAACATTACTATCATATACTGTTTCACATTTCAGATCACTTCTGGCACGATCTGCTCTCTCCTTTGTTTACTGATGGTGCTTCTTTCCACGAAACTGCTACATTTTGATTCACATCCGCTCTGCCAAAATGTTCAACCGGAAAAGTGACCTCCAACATTTGTGTGAACGAGTTTCGTCATCCTACATTCGTCTTGCCATGTTTACAAACAGAGGACCGCAGGATTGACTGGTATGTAAATTGTTTAGCTAACGGCCATTGACATAAATGAATCATTCTTTTGACATAGTTAAACCTGTAGTCTCTCCCATTCTGTCAGTGAGAATAATTACACAAATACTGTCATTTCCAGGCATTTCTAAGGACATATGCTTCCGCCATACCCGTACCCTACTCAGTGGCTAGGTAGCTACAGGTGCTCCCCACTTCAGCTCAGGCAAACCAATCATTGCTGGTTGGCATAAAACATCGCCACAGAGACCAGATTAAAAAACCCCAGTACACTGCGAACACAGAGAGCTTTACCTTGTGGTGACAGGCTTAATCAGCATTGTGAGAACTTGTTTGTCAAGGGTGGATGTTCAATTATATGTAAAAAATCTCATACTACAGCTTTAAGAGTGTGTGTTGTACAGTGAAGTGTATTTAGCCTTCCGAATAGTTATTTTTCACCTGTCTATAAATGTGTGAAGATACGATTGGATATTCATTCAAAACAAGACACTAAAGATAATCTTGACCTTGGGTTATTTTGACCGCATAGTTCATCCTTATGAAGGCAGCTGTGTCAGACCAAACAACCAAACAAACAGACAGAGCATCACAGCCTGTCACCTTTGGCTTACTTTAGCTCAGCAAATCGTGCTAATGTGACCTGGGGAACCTTGTGTGGTATTACCCTTAATGAACAAAAATGTGTGTGTGAGCAGGAGGAGTGGGCTCTTACTTGAAGAGTAAGCTGTAGGAGAAGCTGAACAGTCCCTCCTCTTTCCAGTCTTTCTGGTTCTGAGGTATCTTGGCTTTCAGCAAGCGTTGCAGGTGTCGTCTCAAGGTGCTGTTAAGGACGGCTAAATTCATTCCCATGAAGTGCCTACAGACCCAAAAGGTTGCAATTACATGATAAGAAACAGTCAATTGCTGTATCACAGTAGGCAGTCCTGTAAATCATGTTACCCTGATTGAGGGATTGTGAAACAGAGCAATTACTCAGTAACCCACATTCTTAAAGCTATCTGTTGACTTAGTTGCCCTACTTTTCCCCCTTAAGTAATACAACTTAGGTTTTATATTTAGCGAAGGTGGGTGAAGTGGTAACATGATGAGCAAATAAAGGAGGCTATTAAAGATCAAACTGTGGGAAAGCTGCATGCTCATATACAGATGGAACCAGAAAACGTAAAACATTCAAATAAAAAACATTGAATTGAGTGTGTGGCTTTACACTCCTTTCTTGGCTGGCTACCTGCTGAGCCACTATCTCCCTGAAAAAAAAACTGTGTGACAACTGAGCAATTACAAAACAAGAAGCCCTAAAAATAGATTTCCAAAAATGGGAAGAGTGTTTAACAGAAGTGTCCACAGCCATACTATTCATGAGACCTGAGCGGGCGGATTCCCACAAACTACTTTTCGCTTCTACGTTAACATGAAATGAAAATAAAAGTACACAGTGCAAGTGTTCAGTTTGGAATTTAAAATAATAAGGGCATTACTTCTTCATCATTGCTTTTGCTTTAGCCAGCTGGTGATGTGGGAGCTGCAGGTTAAAGATCCTCTCCATGAGCACCTGCGCATAGCGAGTAAAGTCTAGGGAATCCGAGTCGTTGATGACTGTGTCGTATGAGTGTGGATCCAGCAACACCGTCACATAACGTCCGGCAGCACGCACCTGTCGATCATCAGTGCAACAGTGAATGTATTGGATACATACAGGTATAATGAAAGCAGATTCTTTTTGAATGCATTTATGAATGTTAAGCTGTTTGATTAAAAGCAGTAATAAACAAATTAACCAAACTAAATTTGGACAATGGCTGATATCTTAATACTCAATGTTATAATTGTTAAGTATCTCATCTCTTAACTATTTTTTCAAGCTAAACAACTTCACCTCAGTTTATCTGATTTCTGATAAGGAGCAGTATTCCACAAATCTTTTGAATTAATACAAAACTCCAGATCACATTTCTTGGGAAATGGTTTGTAAGTAGCTCAAAACATATGAAACATTTTGTTTCAAGATAACTGAAAATCATAGTGGTTTTAATCTGTGTTGTGTGATGGTGATGAATAGGCTATGAACATATTCTTAAATCTCTAAAAGATATATTCTACAGAACCATCTGAAGAGGTAGTAGCACTCTTAGCCTCTTCTAAATTAATTTTGGGATTAAAACAAGATGAAAATTTTACAACAGGTCTGATTAAAAATTCACTGGCCTTTATCACGTTTTATAAACAGTACTTCTCTTTTCTACTGTTGCAGTTCCTCTGAATGTAGCATTAGAACTGATTACCAAGCGGTCACTATAATCTATTAGTAAGGTTGAATTGCATAATAAACTTTATTCTTGACTTTGGAAGTTGATAAAACAATCTAATCATCAGATCAATTTATTAGATGTTCTTCAGCTTTCAATTGTATCACACTATCTTCTTCAGTGGAGGGAGTTTTCCCAGTTGTCATGGAATCATAAATGTTTAATTTCCCTTTTTTCACAGCAGTTTAAAGACCTTTAGGCTAATATGGAGAAGAGCCCCTAAAAATGCACAGACATCTAGCCTAAGGTTCTACAGATGTATGATTGTTGTGTGAAGTGTACATCATCTTTAGGTTTCTTCTACTTACTGTGAAAATGTTGCCATGCTTCAGCTTCATTCGATTCAAGAACTTGGAAGCATCCTTTCCAAATTCAAGTGCATGGCCTAACCATGGGATAATCCCTTTGTCTAGAGGTGGATCACTCTTGGATCTAAACAAGAATATAAATAAGAAATTAAAACAGAGTTTGTGTATTGTTAAATAGTTTCTAAGTTTTAAGTGGCTTGTCTGTTGGTTTGGCAATTTATGCTACTACACTATTTAACTGTCACACTATTAAAGGTACAGGACTATAAACAACACAATGTATCTTATTTGACACATGCATATGCTTTGCTGTTTGCCTCATCAATATAACAATATTATGTGGTCTGCCAGCTTCCATCCGTGGGCAAACAGTCTTTATCGTGAGATTATGGTTATAAAGATAAAAGTCAACAGAACAATAACAGGGATTAGTTTTAAAATTAATATTACATCCCAAATACATAACAGTTGTTATTGCTTCAAATGAAAACAAAAAGCAGTGAGGTGTAAAGATTCCTATAGGAAGATTTCTAATTTTAACACTGAAAGTTTAAATTATAGTTTAATCACATTCCTTAGACTAAGGAGGAGCAACCCATTAAATTAAGAAAATAGGCTAGCTGTGCTTGCGTTAATAAAAACGCGTGGTGAGTACGTCAACAATGGTATTATTATTGATAAACTACTTAGCACCGAATTGGTTTTACATTATAGTTCACAGCAAAAATACAGATATTACACTAAAGTAAATAAAAAGAATAGATGACAAGAGCACACCTATTTCAGGGTTAAAAAGAGCGAGCTTTTCATTGCTCCAGGCAAATGGGACAATCACAATATGTATATAGGGCAATACAGGTGGATCAAACAGTAGCCTAACTTACCTCGATCTGTGTGTTAGAATAAAATAAAGCAGAGCAACTTGGATGAGCAGAAAAATAGTCCAGATCATCTCGTGTGTTTACTTCCCCGCTGCGAAGTCAGTGGAGTATAATCTCAACCTCAACCCTCAGGTGGCCTTTTAACCAGATCTCCTCCTTACGTCACCGTCAAAATCCACAGAATCCTCGTCGTCATTGCACGTTACGCCCATCATCGTGTAGCCTAACATACGACGTTGGGTGACACCAGGAAACAAAACGACATTCCCTCCTCATCGCACATTTTACAGGCTGTTCAGCATGTCGCAGCCTGAATTTATTCCTGGGGAATTATGCCAGATAAAACATACCTGGTGGTGACCTATTAATATAAACAGCCCCCAGTGTTCAGGCACACACTTTTAAAATATTCCAATTAAGCACGTTTACAATAGCTTAAAAAATGGACAGCCTACATTCTCCAATTTGTGACCTTCAGTTCATTCCCACATCAGATCCCGGATTAAATCTAGCCTACATCAAATTCACCGCAGAACCTACTATGTGTGTGGTTTATTTTCATTAGTTATGGGAAGGGCTGCTGAATAAATTATTTTATTTTCCCTGTTTGGGAATGCCCCGTCGGTGTTCAGATTTCACCTGCTTTATGAATGGCTAGGGGAAGTATAATCCTGCCTGCAAATGTTCACGCACACCTCAGTGTTTTACCGTCACCGACTCCTGAGTCATTTCCGTTTTGACTTAATATCAGTTGACATTACCATCATGTGTCCCCACCTGTTGTGTGTTCATGTCTGCACGTCCAACAGGGCAGAAATGAAGGGAAAGGTGGGTGGTGTTGGAAGACAGACAGAGGAGAGGAAAGGCACAAGCTCATACTAGTTCCCCTATTTTCTTTTCCATCATATTCACAGGAAACAAGCTATTAAACATTTCTGATGTACAGCTTCTCCTTCTTCTCACTTTACACTTTGCTGTTTGTCTCTGACACAAAATCTGTAATATTGGGAAAATGTAATGTAATAAGTGATGAATATATACATCAATTTACATTTTCTTGGAATCTTTATTCATCAGAACAAATGGCAATGTGCAGTTCCTGCTAAGTGGACACAGCGGGTCTGTGGTGTGCAATGAAACAACCTTCAGCAATATCAAAAATGAACTGGCTGAGAGTGTGAGAAACACTAAACCGCTGTTGAACTTGGAAATGGCTTTTCTCTTTCCAGTTAAGACATTTATCAAATTAAAACAAATGAGAAATACAAAACTTACAGACTAAAATAGTTTGGCACGCCTGACTAGAGAACTTGAATTATGAAAAAATTAAATAAAGAGAATATAAATAACGTTAATCCTACCAATGCCTCAAATATCAATTCAGAACTTAAACCCAGGATGTGAATTAAGAGATCTCCTTGTTGTCCTTCTCGTCTCCTTGTGTATTAACCGGTCCTCGTGATTCATAGACATCCTCAGGAGTTTGGCCAAACAAAGCCCCGGTCCGCTTGAGGAGGTAGACTCCAGCATGTAAACCCCCGACGTTGACCCAAACAGTGTGCAGCTTCCTCCACAGTCCTCCCATCCTCGAGATGGCCTGGAGACGACATAAATCTTGTGACGGCAAAATAACAAATGACACATTTGTTTTGTGTAAAACAAGATCTCTGCATAGACAAATACAGCTGGTAACGATGCCGCGACTGAGCGGAGTTTAACCTGCATCACTCAAACTGTGGACTATTATTTAGAGATTATTTCAGGATAAAAGCAAGCTTTTAAGCAGAAGGACCACATTAGGTTGTTTAAACTTCTTGGAGAGCTGCATAAACACAAAAAACACTTGCATTTACAAATGATCCCACCTAATGGATTGTAGTAAAGGTTGAAATCACACCAACACTGGATTTTTCCATTTCACACCAAAACACAACTTTACTATATAACAATAATCATTTAATGAGTTTCAACATATTTGGGAAAGCCCATGTGTCACAAAGGTCAAAAGTAAACCATGTCACTGACCCATGACCCCATTCGTAGGTCCAAAATATTCATAGCTCACAAGTTAATTTAAGAATGTCTTTTGTAAAGCAGGGTGGGGATTTTAAGAAATGATAAATCTGAAATGAATGAATTCCTTGTTTTGTTGCAACTATATGAATACACCAGTATCCATGGGATCACAACAAGAAGGTTCAACACTGACATGTGACTTCATCTCAGAAGGAACTGATATTATATGAACATACTGTCATACTCATCAAACATTTTTTAAAGTAGTTTGATGCAGTCACCAAACACCATCACCACAGTGATTTCGTAGCATTTTCCCCTAGCACCACATCATCTCCAAAATATTATGAGGTCGACAAGTGTCCACCCTCGATGACCCACGAACATGAACCTGCTCCAAATAAGCAGCAATTCTTTTTTCTTTCCACTCTCTGGTTTAGCACATCTTGACTAATGTGAACTCAGTGTGTGTTGAACTTTGGAGTTTAGGGTATTCTCAGGTCCAGATGAAGGAACGACTGTGGTCCCTCGATTTATTTGTACTGCGCTCATAGCAAAGGATCTTACACATTTTGGCAACCACCTTTTTATCAATTTAAACTGTGGTGATTTCTAGGCCTGTTGGTGATGTTTTTAACATCAATGTCTACACACACACACACATCTAGGAACTTCAAAACATATACAACTTTATTGTAAATGTATTATTTTTAGAATTACTTCCATAGCAACAGGTTGTATACGTGTACACACAAGTATTGTCCACTATTTAGATCTTGACACGCCTCCAGATGTGAAAAAAAGCAGAACCATTGATTATACAAGGGTGGAGATAAAAAACTAATACAACATTCCTCGGGTGCAACATGGCACTTACACACTGTGTATTGTCCTACTGTAATAGAAACACTACGACTAGTGCACGTCAATGTCGGCGCACCAAAGGCGTGCAGGTTGCACGTGCACCTGGGCCCCCGTCAGCAGTTAATTATTACAACAATTGTTTGCTTGGGCAGGTGCATCTACCTGTTCCCAACCCAGAATACAATTTCTATAGCACAATGATTATTATTATAAGCGAGGAGTCATCATGTTTGTCCAAAATGAAGATGAATAATGATGTAATGATGAGTGAAGAAGGGCTCAAAAGAGGCAACAAGTTTCCAAACTGAAGAAACTGTTTTTTTTCGTTTGTGCATCACTGTTAGCAAAGCAAAACATTGCAGCTTGAAACAACATTAAGCGTGTCGCCTCTGTGTTTGTTGATGCGCCTGCTAACACGTCTGTGTGTTGTCTAACATAGTTTAGTGTGAGTTAGCTGCTGCTTTGTGAATAATAAGGCTGCTGGAAGTCAGCTATTGTGTTCATAATAGGCAGTGTGCACATGCTGCCAGCAAGCGTACATCGGGGTGAACACTTAGATCAAGCGAACAAAAGCTACTGTATGATGAGTCGTTATCAGTAAGATAGTAGCAGGACAGGACTTGCACTGTGATTTATTGGAAATTTCTCATGTAACAGTATCCTATTTTCCTGGAAACGTGTAATACACCAGCTGAAACTCCTTTTTATCTGCATGACAGTTACCTTGGAGAAGCATTTCTTGTCCTGGGTCAACAAGACAGCCTTTCCTGAGCCTGGTCTGCACACACGGGCCATTTCCCTCAGACAGGAGGGGTAAAGGTCCCAGTTCTTCTTCTTAGAACCCATCCTTCAAGAAAAAAGGAAAGGTTTTATGTCATGGTTGATATGACGGTTGAACAAAAGCGCTGAAAAATAAATCTGTTTCAGTACTGAAAACGACATTTCCAGAATAATTTCTAAATAGTATTTAATCAACCATGTACAGTAAACTACTGTGGTACCTCTTTCCAAAGGGCATGTCAGTGATGATTATGTCAACAGAGCTGGTCCTTATGGGTAAATTGCACAGATCCCAACGTACTGTGTCAATGGGCAATCCAGATGCACTGTTTCAAAGGATCCAAATGGGGGGTTTATATCTTTACTCTTCTCAGCTACACAAAATTGTACATTAAACCTACCTTCTAAACCCCCCCCCCCCCCCCAATCTCACCTGCCCTTGGCTGCCCTCCGTTTCTGGATGTGACATATATTGTTGACTGTGCGGTTAACTGCCATGTCATAGTTGTCACCGGCAATGTAGAATGAACAGTTAAATTCAATGGCCCCCTGGAGAAGAGAAACACTGCACAATTAGTAGTCTCTTTTTATTATTATTTAAAAAGACCAGAGATCGGTTACAGGCTGAAAAAAAAGGCTGCTTCTAACCGCATGTTGACTTAGTAAGTGGTTTTACTTTCTAATAGTGTTAAAACTGGGACAGGCAATTTATTTTAGAAGCATTTTTGTTATATTTGTTAATTTTTTTATTATTTTTTTTTACATCCCAGCAGCGATCAATAACTCAAAAACTCTGGGAAATACGGTATCTGTTGCTGTCACAGGACTGTATTAAGCACCACTGGCCTACATGCGCATGGAAACATGTTTTGGGCGAGTGGCATAGGAATGAGGTGTGAAGGGAGGGGCTGGGATTTTTTCAGTTGGATACTTTCAAAATCTAGCTGTTTATGCTATACCTACACCACCTTTAAAAAGCAGCCAGATGTTGACGCACAGCCGAGTTAAGCAGGCCTCATTACAGATAAAAGAAATGACTGATAAGCATACATTTTCTTTTCATAAAAATTATTAGTACTTTGTTTGTTTTTTGCCCTTTCTTCTTCTAAGCAGAACTTGCAAACATCTTGCAAGAATACTGTACAGTAGTTATGTCTCACCTCCAACGGTATTGCTCCTGTCCCGCACATCGGATCAAGTATTATATCAGATGCCTGAGGTTTACACAGCCTGTCAACAGAGCATGAATATACGTTTTATCATCACATGAACTCATTTTATACATGTCAATGTAGACATACCACATTTCTCCTGTCTAGTCATGGACACTGATTTTACTTGATTTGATTATTGATTGAATTTCAATCAAAAATAACTGACTTTTATTGGAAGGTGAGTAAGTGGTCATTAACAGCATCCCAGATCTACCGCATCAGCAGTCAGTCAGTTTTGACCTGTCAGAACGCTAAAGGACACTCATAAACACAATGTGGTTCAATAAGTGAGCAATACTGCACTATGGAATTTTACATTACGCACTTAATGTTAATTTATGTGCTACTCATCATGGAAAACATTACTTGGCAGAGCTGTTATTTGTTTATTTTCTTAACAACTTAAAATAAAACTAAGGTGTGACTTGCAGATTTATCTCAATAGAGAAGAGTTGTTCTTGGCTCGTGTGATGTATTGGATATGCCTGTATTCATTCAGTCCCGCGTGACCTACCTCACTGTCAACTTAGTCTTGTCTACTTTCAGATGGAGGAATTGTTGTTCAGCCCCACCAACATCTTTTCAATCACGCAAACGTATTAATCCTTTAATTCTCTGTCATTTGGCCAACTTTGCTTTGTGCACGTCCAAAGAAACACATAGCTGTCTAACTTACTGAACACAGTTGAGGTTCCTGCTGATGAGAATTTAGTGTGCACCCCCTGCACCTATTTGTGTGTTTCTTTGTGTGAGTATTATAGAATTACCTGAGCATGCCATAGCACAAGGTAGACCGCAGAGTAGTGGGTCCAAAGTGACTGATGTTTCTCCTGTGAAGACTCTCTTCTGTGAGTGCGATGCCGATCACCATCTCTTCTTTGTGTATGTTTAGTAAAACCTGCAGTACAGAAACATGCAGTACGTGATTATTATCAGTTATCAATGTAACCATGCACGTGTTCGTATATTGTACGGACCTGAAACAATCGTCAAATGAATTGCCAACTATTTTGATTTGGAAGCAGAAATGTCAAAAATTCTCCAGCTCCAGCTTCTCAAATGTGAGGATCTGCTGCTGCTCTTCGTCATACATGATAGTAAATTGGATATCTTTGAGTTTTGGACTGTTGCTAGGACAAAAGCAGGTTGAAGACATCACTTTGGGCTTTTGAAACGTGCGATGGCCACTGTTCACTGTTACTTTTCTCATAAATGAGTAACTGACTAACTGAAAAAATAATCTGCAGGTTAATCAATAATGAAAACAATGGTCACATAATATGAACAGCTCATCTTCACGGAAAATGTTACTTCAGTGAGTCATTATTTTTTCTTCAGTCAATCCTTAAACTAAACATTAGGTTATGGCTTGAAAGTTTATCTTGTATTACATAACAGGGAAAGTAATTTTTTTTGGCAAGTGCAACGGTATTCACTTTGCGTCAGCCCAGTCTGATCAAGCATGCCCACCTCTATGTCAAACTTTGTCATGTCCGCTTTCCACTGGAAGAATTCCTGTACAGATCCACCAAAATCTCTGGCTGCCTCATTAGAGGAAAAGCTGTGTTTGTCACCGGCCCTGTTGCACGTCACACGAAACTTGAGGAGTTTGACCTTGGGCGCTACCTCCTCCGAGTCCTGCGTGCTAGACTCCAGGTCAGGCATCTTCTCCATCTTTGTCTGGCTTTCAGCAGCACACACCGCTTGAGGCAGCTCTTCCTGCTCAGTATCAACTACAGTTGAATCAGTGACCTCCCTATTAGGTTTTACTTTGGTGCCATTTCCTCCTTTCCGGTAGCCTTTCTTCTTTTTTAGGGCACCATTTAGTTTCCAAACCTCTAAGGCATTAGTCCAGGGGAGTTTTGAGGCAAGCTGCTGCAACTCCATCAATGTCTCCTCCTGCACAAAACACAGTGTTTATTACCCTGACCATAAATCACTCAACATAAGCGACATCAGACTATTGGTGTCTCTAAGTTACCTTTGATTCTTTGAACTGGTAATGATCATATTCATCTACCACAACAAACAGGTTGTCCACAGACTTCAGAAGATGGACCTGCAGTGGGTAATTCAATAAAGGGACAGTCAGACAGATACATTTTAGTCTTTTGTACATCTTCTGCACCTGGCAAAATTAAATCAGTAAGATTGGCGGGGTTCAACATATCATGTATAGAGCTACCACTATTCAACATCAAAGCAAAGTTTTCTATGCATATCTTATCTCTCTGTAATTGTTCTTATCTATCTTATCTATGCTAAGACAGTGAGAAACACAAGGCATGCACTGGCTCCAGGTTTCCTACCTGGAAAAGCTTGTCAGTGGTTATTGGAAAGTATATACGACCACGATCTTTGCTGATACGTGCGTCAACCCCGATTTTCTCCTTGACCTCTTCTGCAGCAGTGTTCTCAAACCCTGTGGGCACGGTCGCTCCAATGGTGACGCTGATGATGTCCCCTGTGGTGGCATCATTCTCATCGGAGGTAGAGGTCGATGATCCCACTGTGTTAGGGCCCGGCTCTGCGGCCCCATCTTCCTGGGAAGACATACTGACAGAGGTACGACTGGATGATGTGTTACTAGAGCTAGTGCCAGGCTCAGTGGCTAACATGAAACACCTGCAGGGGGAGAGACGGGCATTCAAACTGTCAATAATGCATAGTTTACATATTGAGTACTGTTGTCAAAAGTTTGCATGAAATACAGTTTATTTGAACATTGTGAATAAACCTGAAACGTTGCTGCTGAAGAAACAACGTTACCAGTTAACTTAGCCGGCTAACGTTAGCTTTAAGGAGCTAAAAAGTTGTTTCGAGTAAACACAAGGTAGAAAACACGATAGCGACTAATGCTTGACTTTTATATTAAACTGCTGCCACACCATGATACGTGTTTATGTGATGAGCACACCGGTTGAACTGTAGAGGCTGCTGACAATCGTTTAAAGGTTAGTTGTTTTAAACTTGCTAACTGGAAACTGACCAACCTGACAGACACGAGGCGACATGTTGTTTCCGCTAAGCAGCAACAACACCGACACTTCCGGGTCAGTGCTTCAGAATAAAAACGTAATCTTCGCAAATCTGACAAAACTAAACAATATGGACAAACTAAACGTCAGAATACTCCTCAGAAAATCAATCATACATTGTGCGAGGGTTTGAAAATAGTGTGCAGGTACATTGTACAATTATTATTATTATTATTATTATTATTATTATTATTATTAATAATATTGTTATTATAAGGATTAATAAGGTTTTAAGCACAATCTAGCCTATATGTCAAAATACTCATTCACACCTTTTATATTTTCTTAAGCTCTCTCTCTCTCTCTCTCTCTCTCTCTCTCTCTCTCAAATTCAAATTATCTTTATTGGCATGAATGTATATCTACAATACATTTCATTAAACAAGTAATTAAAGCGTATGTGTGTTAGAAAAAATTTTATATATTAAAAATAAAAAATTGGTGTTACTTTGAACCCAAACAAGAAATGTAGTTGGCGCCCCTTCACTACTACTTCCGGTTACATCTTTCCCAAATGTTATCGGCAGAGGGCGCTACAATATAACTTTTTGTGACCATTGAACAAAACCATTCAGCTTACATGAAAACAGCAATGAGGCAGAATAAGAAAAATAAGCCATTCTGCCTCCTTTCTTTTCTGTCTTAAAATATTTACAAGTGACAGCAAAATAACCTCAGGGGATCTAATGCGAAGGAATAGAGAAATGATGGTGAAATAAAAACAATAATCTCTTACACTTCCTTCTGTAATTATGGGTTGTTGTTTACATTTACCAGTGGTTGCAGTTCATTGTGTGCACAATGACAAAGAATAGTTTCCTGATATTTGTGTTAGAATGAACTGGCTCACAATAGTATAGCCAAATACACTGTCACTGATGCAATGAAATGACAAATTTACTCTCTTCCATACCCAGTCCTTTAGTCACCCATAATCTCCTTTCCTGATTTATCATTTGTGATTAATGACGTTTGCGTAGAGAGTGGTGATAAGAATAACTGTCTTCTCCTCTGTGTCACATTGCCTTGTGTGAATAATTGAACCTCTGGGCAGTGAGAAATTTAACTTCACGTGAGAGCAAAATATAATTCTCTATCAGTAAGGAAACACCTGTGAAAATAATGAGCATTTCTTTTTATATTTATCTGTTTACGGGTTGCAATCAAGTTTAAAGCACTTAATTATGATTACAGGAAAATAAAACCTGTATTTAAATATTTGTTTCATCTGCAGGACTTCCTTTGACAGAAAAACACCCTTTTTCATGTCTCTCCACAATACAAAGCCTACTGTATGTGTATATGTGTATTGTTGTTTTTCTAACTTTTTGTATCAAGTCAACTTTCCAACTGATTAGTAAGTGTTAAGTCTGAGAGACAGAGTGGGCGTGCGTTCATGTCAGGGAATGAAAAGTCCTGCACAGCAGATGGCTGGTGTTGCACAGTCAGTACAGTCAGGACTCCAAAAAACCTTTGCCAACTTAATGATCTCAATAAACTCATTGGCAAAGGCAACATTTTGCATGATGCATGAAATTATTCCCGCTGCAAAGAGAATTAGCTAAGAATAGCTGACGGTGAACAGAAGCTCAGAGTAAAAAAGAAGTGCAGCTCCAGGTTTGCTGCTTTGACAGAAGATCAGACAGACACAGCCAGAGCCCTGTTTGATCCATGTGTGTAGCTCAGTTGTTATTTGTGCAGGTAGACCTGGTAAGAAGCTTCCATCCTCACATGTAACTCAGCCTCCGCTGCAGTAATAATGCAATGAGGAGAAAAGACAAGCATACAAGTATGAGGGAATATCCTCAAAGCAGTTATTTATGATAAACCCTGTGGGCTTATTCTTCAGATCCTTCTCTCAGTGTGGCATTACTTGTTAGAATAAAAGTGACATTTGCAGAGATATGAGGATTCTTGGGGATGAGAATACATACCATATGAAGGAGACATTTCTCAGCATGAGTGCTTGATGGTTGATTAATAACAGTGTAAATCAGCATCAAGGAATGCGTATCAAAGCCTATGCTAGTGGTTATCAGTAGGTTTGCAATTGATTGTCTTGTATTGCACGTGCAGAAATACGAGCCTCTGTGGTCTTTTATCAGAATCAGAATCAGAATCGGGTTTATTGCCACGTACATTTTCACATACGAGGAATTTGCTTTGGTATGAATTGGTGCTTACAGTACACATGAAACATAAATAGTAATATAATATATATAAAAAGTATCCATAAAATCTAAAAAATACAATAATACTATAATACAATGCTGACAAGTATTTGCAAAAGTTGCCAACATGAGCATAAAGCACAGATGAGCATTGTTGTAAAGTGTGGGGTCAGGAGAGTGTATGAGTGTGTGTGAGTTTGGGGAGGGGGGCATGAGAGTCACTGACAGTGGTGACCCAGGCCTTGTTGAGGAAGCCTACTGCCATCGGAAAGAAACTGTTCTTGTGTCGAGAGGTTTTGGTCCTGATGGACCGCAGCCTCCTGCCAGAGGGGAGAATCTGAAACAGTTTGTGTCCAGAGCGGGAGGGGTCAGCTGCAATGTCTCCTGCACGCCTCAGAATCCTCAGGTGTACAGGTCCTGAAGAGAAGAAAGATTGCAGCCAATCACCTTCTCTGCAGAGCGAATGATACTCTGCAGCCTGCCCTTGTCCCTGGCAGTGGCAGCAGCGTACCAGATGGTGATGGAGGAGGTGAGGATGGACTCAATGATGGCGGTGTAGAAGTGCACCATCATTGTCTTTGGCAGGCTGAACTTCTCCAGCTGCCGCAGGAAGTACATCCTCTGCTGGGCCTTCTTGGTGAGGGAGGTAATGTTCAGCTCCCACTTGAGGTCCTGGGAGATGATGGTGCCCGGGAAGCGGAAGGAGTCCACAGTGGTGACTGAGGAGTCACACAGGATGATGGGGGAGGGTGGGGCTGTGCTTTCTGAAGTCCACGACCATCTCCACTGTCTTCAGAGCGTTGAGCTCCAGCCTGTTCTGGCTGCACCAGGTCACCAGATGGTCGATCTCCCACCTGTAGGCGGACTCGTCCCCACCAGAGATGAGCCCAATGAGGGTGGTGTCATCCGCAAACTTCAGGAGCTTGACAGACTGGTGACTGGAGGTGCAGCTGTTGGTGTACAGGGAGAAGAGCAGGGGGGAAAGAACGTAGCCCTGAGGGGAACCGGTGCTGATGGTCCTGGAGTCAGAGACATGTTTTCCCAGCTTAACATGCTGCTTCCGGTCTGTCAGGAAGTCAGTGATCCACCTGCAGGTGGAGTCAGGCACATTCAGCTGAGAGAGCTTGTCCTGCGGCAAGGCCGGGATGATGGTGTTAAAAGCAGAGCTGAAGTCCACAAACAGGATCCTGGCGTAGGTTCCTGGGGAGTCCAGGCGCTGGAGGATGTAGTGAAGGGCCATGTTTACTGCATCATCTACAGACCTGTTGGCTCTGTAGGCGAACTGCAGGTGGTCCAGGAGTGGGTCTGTGATGGATTTCAGGTGGGACAACACAAGGCGCTCAAAGGACTTCATAACCACAGATGTCAGGGCGACGGGTCTATAGTCGTTTAATCTTGTGGTCCTTGGTTTTTTGGGGACAGGGATGATGGTGGAGACTTTGAAGCAGGCTGGCACATGGCATGTCTCCACTGAGGTGTTAAAAATGTCTGTGAACACTGGAGACAGCTGATCAGCACAATGCTTCAGGGTGGATGTGGAACATGACTGCTGACAGCAGCAAGGCAGATGATTTCTTGGTAACACTACACACCTAGTTTGTTACATTTAAAATTAACCTGTAATTTCTAAATTATATCAGAAATGGAAGAAACGTGATATTTTATATTTCTGTTTACATTATTTAATCATTTTTATTTCTGTAATTGTACAGTATTGTGGCAAGTATTTGGATTATGGGCCAAAGACAGACGCTGCAAGACAGTGTCGGGGGCCCATAGCCATTATTTTATACTGCACTGTACTGCGAGATAGCACTGCCTGCAACTGATTGAATGTATGTTCAGGTGGGCTTAAATACCTTAATAGGAATGGGATGTGTATTTGCTGATCAAAATCTACCCCTTTCACTAAAATATACATGAATGTATGGGATGTATTCTGCAGAGAGTTTGTATTGTAAATACAAGACATTTTTTGTGGATTCCTTACTGACAGATTAAGCTTGAATCATGTCACATGAAACATTGTAAGCATAATAAAAAAATATAATCTGAATCTGGGAATGATTGAATCAGAGGGGTGTAAACTTTTTATTTCATGCTTCAAAAATCCACATCAAACATTATTAATATTACTGCAACAAAAGTGTCTTACAATTTGTTAAAGATATAGAATATGTTGATTCCAAATTACATTTACATTTACTCATTTGGCAGATGCTTTTATCCAAAGTGACTTACATTTGAGAAACAACGTACAAGCATCAACAGAGCATCAAATACAGCACGAGATCTACAACTGACAATACATACTAGTAAGAGCAGCAATAAATACTAGTAAGAGCAATAATTACTAGTAAGAGCAATACATACTAGTAAGAGCTAGTAGCACATATCACATCAATGGGGTAAATACCCAGGGAAAGAAGTAAGAGTTAACAGAAAAGTTCAATCAATACAAGATAATTGTAGGGGATAGAAGAAGAGCACAGGAAGTGCATGTTAGAGGTTAGGAGTTCGAGGTGTTATAAGAGGAAGTGTTCTCAGAAGAGATGAGTTTTCAAGAACTTCTTGAAGTTAGAGGGGGATGCCCCTGCTCTGATAGCGTGTGATAGCTCGGCCTCTGGAGGCCAAATGACACCAAATTTTGTTGTGGAGTTGACATAAAAGCCAATTGCTGTTGATCCTGACTCAACAAAACATTAGAATAACACCATGTTTTCTCCACTGCAACATTTACTGCTGATTATTTACTTAAGGATCAGTGCTGCATGATCTGGCAGTCCTGTTGATTTAAAACATGGAAACCTGTTACATCACAAGCTGCCTATTGGAAGATGGCCTCAGGGCAAAAAAAAATTTATTAAAAGAGGTGCAGTTATGACTGATATGAGATCTACACATGTCCATACAAAGCTTCCTCTGGATGAAGAAGAAGGAAAATGTTAGGAACAAGCTTCCTTAAAGGCTTTTCTGCTCATCGTCACATTGATTTGACATTCAGGACACATAAGTAAGTATTAGGAGGCGATATACAGATGTCCTGGTGACCGAGTGAAGATTTCCCCCGGCAACCTCTATTGCATCCTTAAGTTTTCTGTCACTTTTCATGGTCTAATTTCCCAATCAATGTCAAAGAAATTATCTTAAAAAATCAATTAAGCAATTAAATGTTGGATAAATTCAATCTGATAAATTCATTGTAATTATAAATACTGTATTACCTTCCAATGACAATCTTTGTTCCATTTGTTGCTGTGCAGGAAAAAACAATTGTTTCTATGCATTTTCAGATTCACTGAGAGATTTTGTAGCCCCCCAAAACTATTTGCGTGCCTCATCACTTTTTAGTCAAAAATTGTTCTTTGTTAAATACTATTACAGCATCCATTCCCAGACTGTATCCCAGGGTGGCATTTTCACATGTTGGCTATGGAGTCTAGAGCAGTTCCCACTCTTGTTCTATAGAAAGGACCAGTAAAAGGATCTCACAATGGATCTTTGTGCCATAAAAACAGTGAAGTCATAGTTTCCCAGGCTTCCCCCACCCCCCAAGACACCTGATGAGAGAAGTATAGGATTGAGGAACAGATGGATGGAGGGAGGTATGAAGGGACTACAGAAAGGTTACCTCTGCTGACTTTCGTTGTGGTAAACACATACAAAAGCAGAATCCACCCTGCTGTCATTCTGGCAGGCCTCCCTGTCTCAGCTGGTGAAGTGCCTGCTCACTCATGGCTTCACTCTGTGGATGCGTAGGTGATCCATGAGACCTGACAAACAACTAAGACTCACCACCGGAGCTGCAAAGACACAAGAGACAGCGTGATGCAGTGAGACATATAACACAGGAAGACCCTTTCTCTGTCTCTCTCTCATATCTCATATCAGATTCACTGAACACATACACAGACATAGATACACGCACTGCCACAGGCCTTTTTAAATTCCTCAGGGGCTTTTACTCCTGTGAAGAGGGCTGTGCATGCTGTGTTCAATGGCCAGAAAATATGTTTGGACATCACAAGGCCAGCAAAGAATTCAAACCTGATTCCTTAAGTTGTTTCTGGTGGGAAAGCAGGAGGACAGGAGGAGGAGTGAATCATGGGGTGTAGCAGTCTTCCTCATCTCTGTAATTGTTTAATTAGACTCTCTAAGGGTGACTCGCTAATTGCTCCACCTCATTTGTGCAATGTAATATCTCCATATATCATATTATATATTATTACATATTACATTGTCTTTTGAGTTGAGTTGAGTTTTGCTGCTGGCTGCAGACTAACACAAGGCTCGCAGCTCACAGTAATGTGCAATTAATGATAACCTATAACCATTTTGTGTGTATGATTTGAGTGTATGATGTGCAGTTGTTTGTTTCAATTGTTCATGAAAAATCTTTTTGATCTGTTTTTTTCAAATGTGGCAAAATGTAGATCTAAAATATGTCAAAAGTGTGCTCCTACCTGTCAGCTTGAAATACACATCCAAGTCTGTGTGCTGCAGATGGAAATGAATTGCAGAGGGCATCTACAGTGTCAAAATTTGCAGGTTTGAGTGAATCAACAGCCCGTTCCCTCCTGAGCTGAGAATAGCAAAGGCGACAGACGACAAAACGAGTACCATGGACTGTCAAAAACACAGTGAAGTGCTCAGATGATTTTGTCAGGAAACACTCTCAGTCGCTGTCACCACAATGCTTTGAAAACCTGCTTTTCTTCATGACATGAACTCTATATGTGAAAATATAGAGAAAACATGTGAATCCCATCACATAGTTACAGATATATTAACATAATTGATTAAAACTGAATTAATTTGAACCAAACTTGAGAAGTTTTGCATTCCTTTCCTACACTATTTTGAGCACATTGTGATCATGGATTATTATGCATGTGTTCTTGGTTCTGGTCAGCCATATTCTACATGTCAGTATGTTGGAACAGTTTGTAAGATGATAGATTTTTTATTGTTTAATTTATTCTTGCCTCTGTAGCTGTTCCTTATCTTTCATCTGCTTACACTGCTAAAGACTCTTCTGTCACTGTTGATATTCATCTTTAATTGTCAGCATCAGCTCTGCCAGCAGAGAAGAAGAGGTGGGTGCGACAAGGTCACGAGATACACCTGTTTGCAACAAAAGAGGGAGGTGCAACACAAATTTTCCTTTTAAAAGATAATGGTTGGTGTGAATTCATGATCACATCAGAGCATCGATGGCAATGTTGGTGCTTATGTGTCATGCCTGAGCCATTTCACCACCAGGCCTGTTACTTCACAACGTCTCTGCTCCAGGCGTGTGATGCAGCAGCATGTCAGAGAGGATCTATCGCAAACCTCTGCTGACATGTGCCACATCTCCTGAACAGCAGTAATGCAGAGATAAAAGTGTGAGGTTTCCATGGCAATGGAGTCTAAAGGGTCGGGGGGTGGTCTATTTTTTCTTCTGGAAAAATGAATGTGATTGTTATCAAAATGTGAGCAGCAGACCTACAGGTAGAATATGATTGTGCTGCCAGTGTATGAACAGAGGCATAATACATTTCAATTACATAAATTGCATTCCTGTGTGTGTGTGTGTGTGTGTGTGTGTGTGTGTAAGAGAGGGGGGAGGGGGGGGGGGGGTGACAATATGAGGAGGCTCACGTGACGATCTTTTAAATTCCTGTTTCCCTGCAGCGCAATTTGTCAGAGTACGAACGGCGTCTGCTTGCCTCGCTTACTCGTACGCATGTCTGTTCATTTTGGACACAGAAGGCAAAAGGACTTGGCTGCCTGAAACCTTCGTGCGTCGCTCCGCTCCGTTCATCATGTTGTTATTATTATAGTTTGGAGCTCGCTTGCCTCTTTCTGGGTTTTTTCCCCCCCGCTGAAGCCTTTGAGTCGACTGGTACCGTGAGGTGGACTCGAAACCTCTGTTCTGCCAGAGTTTAAAAAAGAAAAACAGCAGAAAAAAAGACAAGAATGCAACATCGGTGTAATTTTCTGCACCGATTTCTAGGATAAGGTGGTTTGAACTGTCGGACTTTAAGCTGTTGTTCTCCTCGATGCACGGCCACTAGAGAAGAGAGAAAAGAAAAACGGAGAAAAGCGCTGCAGCGTTACAAGTAGGGGATCATCATCCAGGACCCAAAAGAGAGTCATAGGGTCTCACCCTAAAACCCGAGGAACGATGACATCTACGAAATTCAAGAAGGATAAGGAGATTATAGCGGATTATGAGACCCAAGTGAAAGGTGCGGTGTGATTCCGGTGTCTGTGTCCGCTCTGCGTGCATTGTCTCTGCAGACTGTCGACTCTGTCTGACCAAGAGCCTGTTTATCAGCCTTCTGCATGTTTCTGCTTTTGCTTTTTCTTCACGGTTTATAATGCATCTATTATGTAGCCTAGTGCTAAAACAGAGAGCATTGACAGATGTAAACCGTGACCGTCAATGCAATGACAAGAGCATCACAGTGCGAGGAGCGAGCCCCCTTTCATTATTCTCTCTCTCTCTCCCTCGTGTGCAAAGGGTTTCTGTCACTAATTCAACAACAGCCAGATGGATTTCTGTGCATTGAATTTAGATTTGTCATGATGTGGTTTGGATGCTGGATCTGCAGCTTTCTTAAATGATCCCTGTGTTGAAAGCAGTGCAGGATGGATGGAGGGCTGGCTGTGTTATCGCACCTCATTCTTGGACATTTTGGGGCCTGTATTTGCCTCACTGTGGTTTGAGCTGCTGATCACATATTTGGGAATATATTTAATGCACATTACCTGGGCGTACATCAAGTGCATATTCGTTTTACACATATTCAGTGTTTTATGTGATGTGACTGACTATTTCAGAATCCTAATTATCTCAAATCTGAGGGTAGATTATATAGGACCATATGGTAGCCATATGATTTGGTCAAAAAAAGTCTTATTAGTGAACAATGACACTATATTTTTCACTGATTTTTATCTCTGTGTCGCATTGGACACTGGTTCAACTTGAGTGTATTGGTACCACTTAATCCTGCTTTACCCAATTATGCCAGTTGTCTGCATATGAAAACAGAGAGTCCAAAGTCCAAGTCCATGCAGGCCACTCAAATAAACAAATATAAGATACTTAAACTGCCATGCAGTGTAAAAATGAACCGACAGAGTAGACTGGTTATGAGCAGACATTTCCCTAAGTGGGGTTCGGTTTCACTAATGTTACGCCTCAGGGGCTTCAGCTGATCATCCCCAGAGTCATGTACCAGTCCAGATCTTTGGATGCTCAGAGTGTGAGCAGTTGTAGGATTGATCTACAGACACATTTTTCTTTGTGTGGACAGTGTATCAGCTGCTGTCCTGACTGATTCTCACCTTCCACACTTTCTGTGCCTCTATAACCTCAGTTTTGTCTTTTGTCATGTGCTGTTCATTGAGATTGTCCACTTTATTATAGGCCATTTTTCTTGGGGAGGGGGGTGGGGTGGGGTAGTTAATTCAGGTATCAGTTATTTAGCTGAGATCCTGTTGTATCTTGGGAGAAATGCTCTTGTTTCATAGAGCCAGGCCCTGTCTGTTCCTCTTATGCATTAGACTGGGTCCTTGAACTGCGCGAGGAGGGAGGATGTTAATTTATGGAGAACACTGCTTGTTTCTCATTCACAGCTGGCATGTTGCATTGCCTGCAGACATGGAGGGCTCTGTTCCTGACGAGCCACCACCTCACAACAATGGCTATGTTACGAGCTGAAGCAGGCAGGGAGTGACCCATAATGAAATTCAGATTAGAAATTGCACCTGTCTTACTCTGAGTTATTGCTTTATGGTTAATGTGTACATAGCAGAAGGGTCTAAATCATTGGCATGTCATTGATTGGTTCATAACAACATCGCAGGGTTGCTTTATTATGTATGAGGGCTTATTAAAAAAAATCATTTGGTTTAACAACAAAGAAGAAGCTTTACCAGTACCTTCACAATAGCTACATATTGGGTTTGCGTAGGTGCTGTATATGCAGGTGTGAAAGGACATCATGATATAGAATTTAATTTCTCTGTTACAGTGTGATAAACCACTCTACTAAAGTCTTAACTCAGGGCTATTAATGAATTCTTGACAACCTTCGAGGGTGGCTGTCAAAGCTGAAGTCTCTGAAGGACCTTGGGAGATGGTGTTCACTTTATTCAGACTGTTTAGCCGAGAGATCCTGCATTAGCATGTCAATAGAGAGGGTTCCTACACTGAGCAGAGACTGGCAGAGGAGCTTGGACTCTGTTTTGGAGCTAACCACCATGTGCTTGTTGGACTGCACCTCTGCCTCCTCCTGTTTGCCAGTTTTATAGGTAGCTTGTGAAGCGCCGCTCTCGGCTTCAACCATCAGCAGCTGTTTGACATTTACTCTCGAAGTTCAGCATAAACCCATTCTTCCACACATCAGGATGAACCGAACCTGCAGCTCTCAATTATTACAAATGATACTGGATGCTCTTAAAAGTCCAGCAATCGTAAGTTAACTAGCTGGCTTAACAGAGAAGGCGAGGATGAGACACTGATAGCGGTAGAGAGAGAGGTGGTGATGATACAGGACAAAGCTTTAAAAACAGCCTGACTACTTAAATTACAGTAAATGTAAAGACATGAGTGCACCCAGTCTGGACTCTGATGTCTTCAGCACAGCTCAATTTTATTAAATTGGTCTTGTGTTGACTTTTTTGCTGTACCGTACTTTGACTTGAGGGACAGCGGGTTGCCTGTTCTGTTGGCTGTTTTCCCTTAATCCCCCTCTGCAATGAATTTCTGAGTCATTGTTCTTGGAGTGCAGCACAGTTTTACCCCACTCTCATTTTTTGCCAAACTGGACCCTTAGTAATAGTATTTTTCCTACAGTGTGTTGCAGATAAGTCATATGTGACTTATATTTTGTTTGAACCATTTTGCTATGATTGGGCTTTACATGGAGCTCACAAGATGGTAATCATTTCCTAAATGTAACCATTTTCTAACTCATAGCCACACTGAAACCGATAAACCCACATGCTAAGACCGGCACACAGACACATGTACAAAATGAAGGAGGCCCTGTGCTGATGTAATGAAAATTATACAAGACTTCATTTGTTTTTCCTTGTTTTTCCTCTAGGCTGCAAATGACTCCGATCAGGGAAATGAATGCAGGCTACTGCTCATGGACATTTTTTCAGTTTTCCCTCCACATGTACACATTTAATATCTACCCATGTCAACCACACATGCACACACACATACTCAAGGTGATACTGAAAAGGAAGTATAAGTTTTACACCTCTGGGTTCAGGTTTCTTTTTTGTTGTTCGCTGCTAGTCTCTGCTGGTTTCTTTCCACCAGACCAAATGCAAACAAGTTTAATCTTTCAGTAGACCTAATAAAAACCTAAATGTAATTTGATCAGCATACATTTCTCACAGGACTGTAGTGCAGACCTAAGTGTCAACGTGCCTATGTTTTCCCCCACCATTACAGTAGCACGTGATCACACAACTTTTTATGTCAAATTATTAAGCAATATCATTTTATATTCTTTTATAAGCTTTATAATACACAGCTTGCAGTACGGTAACAGCAGTTTGGTGGTCACAAACCACTCTTGTCATTGCTTATTTGAAAATAGAACTACTGTATGTCTTGTGTGATATAATGATCTTTCTAATGACCCTAAAGCGCTGTCTGTTTGGTTGAATGCTGATGAGAATTATGTGAGACACTAGGTGTGTCTTTGTTTGTTGTTGCTCCAAGCTACAGATAGCTCTGCTGAGGGAGATAATTGCTTGAAGTGGTTCACAGTTCATAGTGGGTTTTTAAAAAAAAAAAAGCAAACCAACAATGGTTACTGAATACAGCCTGTGGTCTTTTTGCACTCTGAAATACTTATGACAGTGATGTCAACTTTAGGTTTATTATTGGTACTGAGTGTGCTGCTCATTCGTTGCTGGAACTGTGTCTCAACATCAGAGCTTGTTACCATCATGGTGCGATTTTGTTAGTTATCTATTAACACCCTGCTGGGTGGCATGAAGCTGGCTGTGTAGAAACTGGACATGTTGGGAGTTGAAGAAATGGTCACACTGACTCACCGTCTGAGGATCCTCCAGCTGCCAGCTTGTTTGGCAAACCTGCTGCTAACTGAGAGAACATTTGCAAAGAAAGGAAAAAATCATCCACTTGCTATTTAGGCAGGATAATATTTAGTGGGACAGCTTGTTTATTCTTGTGGTCCAATAAATTCTGGGCTTCATTCAGGGTTGGTTTGTTTGTGTGGCATGGCAGTGACTAATCAAACAAACAGGCAGCTCAAGTTGCTCTGTTGCTGACTCAGTTTTGCGATTGCATGATTTCATTCTGTTAATATACACCAAAGTCTTAAAGGAAAATACATTTTATCACATATTATTTTGGCAAAGAGTTAGATGAGAAGATTGGTGTTTATGTTTATGTGTGTTTATGTAGCCTACAGGTAAGAGTTTGAAGCTACGTCCAGCAGCTGGTTAGTTTAGCTTAGCATAAAGATGCTGCTAGTGATAGCTTCATACTTAACTCACAGACCTGAGAGTGGTATCAGTCCTCTCATCTAACTCTCTTAAACTATTTTAACTACCTCATGACATTTTATTGATGGAACTTGAGTAGAAATCAAAGTTTGACAAAATGTGTATTTCTTGCGGCAATGTAAGAGGCAACACTTCTGTCAATTTCTGTCAAAGTTTCTCACCACAAAAAGGATCTCTTTATTTGTGTCCACCAAATAAGTACAATATATTAAGAAAAACATTATATTCATGTCCTCTGCCATTATAAATCATATAGTTTGGCTTCAGAGTTTGTTGACTGGTCTCTATGAACACAGTGTGATGAATGCAGCTGCCACTTGATAAATTGAGAGTTTGTTCTGTCTGTCTCACAGGGAATCAAGAGATAATCACCCTTTCATGAAACGGGTGATCTGCCAGGCGTAAATTATCATTTAACATGGTATAGTTGTTTTGATTGGTATGCTGGCATTTATAAAATAGACAAAGGTCCATTTAAACATGAAAACTTCTCTTTTGTCTTTGATGAAATATTTTCAATCGGCACTGTCTGGAGAAGTGCAGTTTTTGATATACCAACCATATTTGCAGTAGGGGACTTTCTGTCTAAACTGAAAAGCTCTCTTAAAGATGTTAGTTTGAGCTGTGAAGCTCTTTATATTTTGCTTATATTTTTACAAGCTCAGGTCCTACGTGATAAAGATGTCAGCGTTTTTGTTCTTTATAACCCGGCATTATGTAAGTAAATCGTATCTGTATTTTCAGAAAGACAAGCTTTCTTGATAAGTCCTGAAACTTTGACATGAGTACATTCAGACTAGATTTTAAAATGCCACGATTTAAAACTGTCATTCAAGGATTCAACTATAGTTTTATAGAACGCTTTGTATCTCAAAACATTCACAGAGAGTTGAAGACTGACAATGTAACAGAGCTGAGGGTATGGCAGTTTATTCACCCCCATTATTCCTGAGAATTATTTTTGTTTTTACAACCATAGAATGTTCAAATGGAGAAGAAAAGCAAATGTTATGCCAACAGGTATCCATGGTGAGATGCAGCAATAGTTGAAAATGTTAATGAACAAACTTCCTGCTGAGAGAGAGTAACCGTAGAAACAGGAAAGAGGACAGTTGCACAAAAAAACCTCTACAATGAGAGTTTAAAAATGTCTATTTATGAAGTAATTAGTTAAGTTCTTGTAGTATAGGCTTGGGACCTGCCAGATTAACTTTATTATGTTCCAGTGAAGCACATGTCCCACTGTAGACTTTAGATAATTAAGGAGTGCACCTATTTGCAGCTCACAATTCCCTCTCATCCACCCCTGATGGTAGAAATAGAAGCGTATGTGGCACAGGCTCATTAGTGGTGGGGAGCACTAAAGTGTCTCATTTTGTTCTGTTTTGATGAATTATGTAATGTAGGGCTCCAAATAATGAATATTTATTTATCCATTTGATTTTAATTATATTCGTCTTGAGTAATTGATTGTGTGGTCTGTAAAATGTGAAAAATGGCCATCACAATTTCCTTAAAGCCGAAAGTGGCATCATTTAAGTTGCTTGTTTTGTCTGACTGACCAAACCCAAAAGATATTCAGTTTATTGTTAAGACAAAGAAAAGCTGACAATCCTCACAATAGAGAAGCTGTAGCTAGTCATTTTCCTGCATTTGTTTCATAAAAACTTTAACTAAAAACAGTTAATTTCTAGTTTAAAGTTTATTGTGATTGCAGTAGATGCTGTCTCTATGTGTGTACCAAAATAACTGAACTTCTGAAACGGAAACCTGCCGAAAACAAGGGTCTCCTTTGGTTGTGACTCACCACAAGGTATGGGCAAGACAAAAAACAAACAAAAAAGTTGCCATGTCTCTCTTCTGTTTCTCTCTCAGTAGAGTTCAGCTGAAAAAAGACTCTCTGTGTCACCTACTTTGAGCCAGTGAAGATCGTCCGTTGATCTTGGTTCAATGTGGCATTAGTTTCAGAGGCCCACACAAGAAATTGAGTGAAAGTAAAAGTTCTGGTGCATTTCTAAATGCCAAATATTACGAAAAATGGGAGTACATTATATGTTAATTTGATGCAATCAGTGTTCAGAAAGAAATAGTCAAAGTAGTTTTACTGCGTTTATCAGATGCCGCTGCACAGTGGTTACCTTATCAGCTGCACAGACAAATTTATAGCATGTTTCAGTGCATACATGCGCACGTGTCTCCCCACTCAATGCTGCCACCTATCCATATCCATCACACTCCACCTCTCCTCCAATACGCTGCTCCCCAGGGGCTGGTGCACGCCCGTGTTGTCATGGAGATGCCTTTCTGGTCCTGCAGAGGTGGATCCTGGATACAGTGATGACAGACAGCTAGACTCTCAAAGGCCATGTTTCCGGTTGTAGCTTATGTTCGGGTTTCCCTGAAGCACCGGACTCGTATAACGTGCTGACATGATGACAGTACGGGCACTGGAGACGAAATCAATGTTGGAGAGAGGTGAGGAAGTCTGGGATGGCTCTCCTCTCCTTGCACTGTGAAGCAGAGCAACAACTGATTGTTAATGTTTATTTTAGTGTCATCGGGAGTTGAGTATTTTCCTTCAAAACAGTGAGGTTTAAGGTTTATTACAGTTTGGGAGGTCCAAATAGGGCTCTGTCCGCTTATCATCAACCTTATTATCACAGTTTGTTTTAGATAACAAGAAGTTTGTATGAATGTGCCTCAAATAAGCTTGTCTTATTGTTTAACTGCCTGGATGGATTTCTAGATTGACACAACATACATCCAGTGGCAAATCCAATCAACTAGCAGATAATTAGGAGGAAGGATTAAGAGTGAGGGATGACCCAGAGACTGACAGCTGACATCTTGCTGTAGGATGCTCCATCAGTTCACCTCTGCTCCAGCCATTGATTGGCCTCAGCTCCTGTTGTCTTATCTTTGAGTACATGTGCTGCGGCAGTCTGGGCTAATGAGGGAACAGGC
Organism: Micropterus salmoides; assembly: GCF_014851395.1. Classification (NCBI taxonomy): domain Eukaryota; kingdom Metazoa; phylum Chordata; class Actinopteri; order Centrarchiformes; family Centrarchidae; genus Micropterus; species Micropterus salmoides. The sequence continues at coordinate 22,370,814 of NW_024043372.1, forward strand.
AAGATAGAGACAGACCTCGGAGAACCTGTGCTGACATCAGGAGCATGCCCTTGTGAATCCGAAATTGCATTAATCATTAGGGGATAAAAAAGAAGAAGAAAAAAGAACAGAAGTGGGAGGATTAGTTTAACGACTGGAACTTGTATGATGAGACTCAGTGCGAGGGACAGAGAGAGTGAATTAAGGTCTGGATAAGGGTTGTGTTTGTCTGTGTCTCTGTTCTTGATGTGAATTTGGCTCTGCAGTGTAGAGCCCAGATACTGCAGAGCGGAGTTGGGGATTAGGTTAGTGAAATTGGCTCAGAGTTGCTTTTGTCTGGTGTGTGTGTGTGTATGTGTGTCTACATACTGAGTTTGTGTGTGTGGGGTTGTTTTATTGCATAGTGATGTGAATGCCCAAGGACATTATTTTCAAAGTGTTTAATACCTTCTGAGGCATGTTATGATTTATAATTTATCCCCATTACATGGAGACATGTGGTTCTTTCCTCCACATTTACTGCACCAATATACAAACAAAACACGGTGGGATCTGCCCTTCTTATTGATTCATTGAAACAATGTACACTAATCATAGCTGTGATTATATGTAGAGAAGAGAAACCCCTCTATACACTAGATAATATTTTAGCTTTATCATCCTGCAGGGAAATGATCCATCTCTCCTGCTCCTCCACGGGCTGCTTGCCGCCCCGTGCAGCCTGACTTCCCCTGCTGCCCTCAGGATGCTCTGCAGAAAATCCCTCTCATTCACTGCACTCGACTTCATTGCGTCAAGATGTCACGTGGCCCTCTTAAACGGCACACTTGCAGTAAAATGCTTTATCAGTACATCACTGGTCTCCTGGATTGACTTCAGGAGGAGGCGAAGGTTTTATTTTTATAAGATGATAAGTAACGTCTTGTTCTTGGCTCATAAATGTGTCCAGATCGTGCTAGGAATACATGAGAGGCACCTCCAGTGGGCAGTTTTCAGTTGATTCAACCTAAACCTCGGTCCAGGATGAATTTCATTTTTCTACGCCAGCTACAATAATTGCTGGAAACATCCCCACACTGTGCTGTAACACAGCTGCCAGTACAGGGTTTTGGCTGTGAGGGTCAAAGTTCAAGAATCTCCAACATCCTACTATTGTTTCCAGAGGTTTTCCTGTGTCCAGTGTCCACTGCGCTCAATTCCTGTCCCTAAACGGTGTAGAAGAAATAATATTGTGGAGCAGGTGTCCAGTCGAAAGGGTAGGGCTCGTTTACCGATAAAGTATGGACTCGAGGTCTGGAAGTGTCTGTCATGAATATATACTATCTGCTCTGTCACAAATCACCTGCAGTCATTTACAGAGCAGCAGTAATGCAGAACATTAAAACATGACTGTCGACCTGTTGACACTGTGCACACACACACACGTACATTTTCATCTGTCCCAACATACGTTCAGCTTAATGAATTGTTCTGAACATGTGGACCTAATCCCAGTTGTCTGTGGATAAATCCAGTTCAAAAGAAAAAAAGCTTTTAATTCCTCTAAATCTTAGAAGTGTGATTATACAGCCTCTGATTAGAAATGTTATTGGATTCATACAGCTTTTTGCCTTTGCTAAACATTATTTGGAGGTTTGGAGGAAAATGTAGCAGCCTTTATAATTATAGTCGATATATCAAACAGCTCAGAAGCAGTGTTTAGTAATGGGAAGCAACTAAGCGAAAGAAGCAAAGAAAAACAAGGTTTGCACAACACAGAAGAGCTATTTTTCAGTGCATAGAACTGAACCAGCAACAAAAGCTCCATATTAAGCTCAATTACACAAGCAAAAATCATTTACTCTACTGTCACATGGGTCTTCAATTATAGGCTGTTACAAAGCTTTAAAGCCTAAAATTATCATTCAAAGAATTCTGTCCTTTATATGTATGATCCCACCAGAGTTTGACCATATTTCAGCTGCTCCAGCCTCCCCACTACACCCCCACGCTCTCACCAGCCTTTTTGTCTGAAGATAACCCCCACCTCCCTTCTCCAAAAAAAGCAGATGGCTCCATCTCTAAATAGAAAGCCATACAGGCAACACACAGTGGGTCTGCCACAGACAATAGCCACTTGCTTAATCAAGCAGCAACATTAAAGGTTTCACTTGGTCACTTTGAATCAGAGGGGTTTTTGGGAGGTTGCCCAAACAATTCCACCTGCACTGGGAGTACATGTCCCTAAATCCAGTAACTGTGTGATCAAAAACACTGTTTGAAATTAGCTTTATGTGAGTCCAGGCTTTAATACCTTTGCTCTTAAACAGTGACCAGTAAGAGTTAAATCATTAAACTATTACTGGTGGTCGAAGGTTGGAGGTGATGGGCGTAGTTCACGAGACATTTATACTAAGGTTATATATTGTACAGATAATATAGAAGAAGAGAGGTCTCTATTATTAAACATCAACATCATCAATGACTTTAAAAACACTTGATTCGTTGGTGGTTTGAACCAGTAATCATTCTTGAAAGCAGTAAAGGCTCGTTGTGTGTCGAAATGCTCACCAAGTGTTTTATATATGCTGTAAATACTGGTCTTTTTATTTCTTCACTTCAAATCAGAGCACAGACAATCACAGATATCAGATGAATTTCTTCATGTAAGGAGCGTAAAATAGTGCGCAGGACTTGTTTTGGTGGAGTTCAAAACGATAAACAAGCATCTTCACTGTTACTTCAGGCCCATAACCTCACAGCATTCCTCCTCCTCACAGATTGAAAAGAACTACAGAGGGGTCTTTCGCTTTAAATACAGCCAACGAAGCCTCAAAGAGCTGGGAATACTTAGGGAATAATTCTCCAATTGCTCATGGTTTCTCAGAAGGAAGGGCACACTTCTGGTGTGCATGACCTATTTTTCCAAACTCATCTGTCAAATGCGGAGCTGCAGCTGGTGGTTCAGAGTTCCCTTTATGTGAAAGACTGTTTTCAAAAGTCCTCCCCGTCACTCATGCAAATCAGTGTCACATTTTCCTGGGGCATTTCTCTTGGCCCGCCTGCTTTGGCATTGTTTTTCTCTTTTTAAAGAAAAAATATCCAGACAAAAAACATTACAAACAGGGAACGTAGCTGCATGACTGGGAAGGAAAGACATTCCTGTCAGGTCTGAGGGAGTGAAGTGGTATTGCTCCCTGACTCTGGTTCAGGGATCCCACTAAAAACGGAGCTATTAAAGCCCACAGAGCTGGGAGGGAGAGTGGGCCCCTGGATAAAGGGGAGGGCAGGGACAATGGTTTACCGCAGAGTGAGGCATGCCGCTCCAGGCTGAGGCCAGGCGGCACGACATCACAAGGAGAGAAAAGGCTCCCCCAGCCCCGCACAACATCACTGTTGCTGCCTCCCCAGCAGTGAGAGCCTGCATATTTCCATGAGGAAGGCCTAGATGACCAAATTACACCCTCAACAGCATGAAAACAGAGGCTGTGTCACTGCTGTGGTTTTAGCATTCAGTTAGCAGTTCATCTGGCTCAGATATGAATAAAATCCATCCTCAGTCTTTATTGTTTAGGATTATAACTTGCAATGACTCATGTTGGATGTTACGACATGCAGTGACTAACATCCTAAATGTAAGTCACTGCATGTCGTAAGTTAATTTTTCCGTTGCTGCTTTAAAGTGCGTATCCATGCAGACCTTTTTAAAGACCAAAGTAAACCTAAAAACCCCCGACTTTATTTTGTCACCACACAGGTTTGTTTGAAGAATTCCTAAAGAAAAAACTGAAAACTTATAAGCAGCGTTATTAATCTGCTGCTGGCTGTGCTGTAATCTTGGATTCTTGTCATTTAATTCTACTGACTTGACTCAGGAACTGCACTGAGGGAAGTTGTGCTTTTATGTGACAATAAAGTGTCTTTTAAGATGAGATGATCAAAAAAACTTTTGGTTTCTAATGAAGGCCGATCATTAGTTCGCAAGGTTTTCTCGAGGCTTCCTCTCGAGAAGTGACACCAATCATCCTGTTTACTGTAGCTCTCCATCAGGTCATGTTTTTGTTCCGCAAGATAGGCCTTCTCTGTTCCTGAGTCGAGGCATCATTGCTGCTGATGACAGCACTACAAAGACGAATCGGGTTTCTCTCATGGGTTCCCACAGGCATGAAGGATCTGTAGTCTGCCTGGCAGCATCAGGTTCCCCTACTACTCGCTCCAAGTGGGGGAGTGCATTAGCTTCTCAGTAGGTTAGTTTGAACTCATAGTGTAGACACCTATGAGAGGTCATACACACAGGTTATCTTATTGGCTTGGCATGGAGCATCACTGCTTCTCACTCTCAGCTAGAGGCTCTGTGGTTGCTGCAGGTCTGAAGGAGTGTAACAAAATTGCTTAGAATAACTGAAAAAAGAAAACATTTGGTAATTAATAATTGTGTAGCTGATTCATTTAGCAGCCCTGCTGAGCTTGTGATAAAGTGTTTGAATATCTTTGCTATGTGCCAGTCACATCTGTAGCATTGTTTGTGCTCTAATGCTTCTCAGAAAATGCAAAACAAGCTCAGTCACTTCACATATTTCCTGTAACATATTATTAGCACACAGTATAGGTACTGCAAACAGTCCTATCTTAAATAGTTAAAATGATTCCCAAAGACTTTAAGCAACAAACCACAAACTAGATTTCTTTTGTCGAGAAGTCATTACACAGCATTTTATTGTACAGTATGCTCAGTTACCATGTCAGATTTTAACGAAAACCTGCTGCAACTGCTTCACAGCAGCCCTGTACATGTTCTGGAGGGTTTTTTCTATTTCTATTTCTTGTAATGACTGATTAACATCAGACCTTCAACTTTTGACTGATAAACAAAAATCCCCTGTAACACCCAGCACCCTGTTAATAAATGGATGCCATTAAGTGTCAGTGCAGAAAGCATCCTACCGCTTGATGTGAGTGTGTGGAAGACTAGATACCTCTAAGAAAGAAAAAGCTCTTTCCAGACAAATAATAAGGTAATACACTTTATAATAATAATGCAGTACTTGATATTTTCATGACATTTTTGACCAGGGCATGTTGTGCACTGTTGTGACAGCAGTATAAACAGCTGACTCATACCATTTTTGTGTTTCGATGGACAGAGATCCGTAACCAGCTGGTGGAGCAGTTCAAATGCTTGGAGCAGCATTCTGAGTCTCGTATCCAGCTGCTGCAGGACCTGCAGGAGTTCTTCCGCCGCAAATCAGAGGTTGAGCTGGAATACTCTCGCAGCTTAGAGAAACTGGCTGAGAGGTTCTCCTCCAAGATCCGCAGCTCCAGGGAACACCAGCAGTTCAAGTGAGTTTCCCTCCCTGCAGACTGAAAATTCTCTCAGGCTACAGGTACAACTTCTATCAGAGGGTCAGACAGTAAATATTTGCTTAACTTTATGTTGATTTTTTGTTTAGTTTAAATTTATTTTGGTAAAGTACAGGTTACATTTTCCTTTCAGTGTGTATTCAGACCACAGAGATCTGTATGCCAAGAGACTTTATCCCCCTCTAAAGACTTGTTTATAACCTAACTGTTAAGACCCAGCCCTGCTGCTAATCACAGTGCCTTGTTTGATTACAGTGCAGATCTTCATTAAAGAAGGTAAAGACTGTTGTGGGTAGACATAACATATTCATTGCACTCTGTGATTTAGCACTCAACTTCATAGAAGAAGGCTTTGAGTGAAGCTTTATGCTTCATTATGTTTTAAATTCAATCCATTATGTACAAATATGGCAGACTCTGCACAAGCTCTGCAACAGAGAGAAACGTGGATTGCATCAGCATCAATGTGAAGGTTGATATTAAAGTAAAAAGCATTTCAAAGTCATTTCTCCAAGATAGTAAATTATAAGCAAAAATAGGACAGGTACCATTCAGTGTAGGGTGCTGTATGTGTTGGCTTGATTATTAAATTAACCTGTGTAATTGGAGCGCTAACAGCAACAGACACATCACTGTATTACTGTAATGTTATTGGCTAACGAGGATTAATAAATATAAGTAATAAGTAATCCTAGGTTAAAATCTCTTTTGGAGTGCTAAAAGTGTCTGCCGTAGCCTAAACTACAATATAAAACTACATTTATAGAGTAAATAATTTCCTGAATTTAATTATTTTACATGTGAAGTACAAAAAATCACTCTGTGTTTTTAAGAAAAAGATAAAGCTGATGCCTAAGTACAAAGGCAAAAAGTGTGAGTGGATCTTAGGAGTGAAGGAAACAGTGAATAACGAAATGAATGTCATCAGATCAAAATCAGCTCACCCGTATCCTTGACCCATTTAGATTTGCAGCTCTGGAAACACTGAAATGTACGCTTGTGAAAAAAGAGGGATCGTGTGCACAGAAACTACTACTAACACATTGGTACATGACTCACACAGGGCATGAAATTAAGCGCTGCCGCTCCCAAAATCAAGCACCTCGGGGCGTTCAGGCAAGCTCACTTCAGTCTACAAATGGGACTCTAACCCGGCTGTGATGTGGCAGCAGATCTCAGACATGAAACTACACCAACATATATGTAGTCCCAGCCCAGCTCTGATACCTGCAAATGCAAGCAGCAGGACTGCATTTCTAACATTTCCATATTTTGAATCTTATTTTTAAGTTATTACCAGCCTGCTCAAATGGAAAAAAACAACAACCCACAGAAACATCCACACTTCTCCAGCTCAGGTGTGAATACACTTGGTTTTTAGACTAATGGAGAAAGTACAATAAATGCATGTACTGTAAACACTACAGTGATGTAAAACAATAAACACCTGTATATTATTCAGCAAATGACAATACAATGAATATATTTAATCGGGCAGCTGGGCTTCCCTCTTGTTTAATGCTCATGTGCTGTGTTTGTGTGTGTGTGTGTATGTGTGAGAAGTGGAGGAGGATTTGACTGGATATAATTGAGTCCAGCTGCTTTAGAGGAGGCATACTTGACTCTGGCGTCTAAGACTTGGCTGATAGAAGACAGAAATGTGCTGCTGCGGCGACACAGTGGCTTAACCTTTGGACTGTACAGTTGATCTTATCCACACAGAGAGGGACAGGAAAAACTCCTAATCCTCGGACACATGTTCTAATAATATTACACATTAATATGCCAAGATCATGGCAGACTCAGTGCAGTTTTTCTTTGACTGAGGCCACACACACACACACACACACACACACACACACATACATACACAGTGTAGTGATAGATAAGTGGACAACAGTGGATTATGACACTTTTAATGCATTATCTTGTAGATTTTACTGACCTCCTTTGAACTTCATTTAACCAGAAAAATGTGTACAAATATGAAAGATAAAACAATAGGAACTAAAGGAGTGAAGCAGTGACACAGAAGACGTTTGGGTGTGGGGCTACCACCCATACTTGACATGTACATAATATATAATATTTTGTACTACAGTGCACACACTTTCTTCTGCCTAAAGGATACATACGGGGTACGTTGAATTGACACGACCCAATTTATCATCCAAAGTAATGTTTTCAGCTTTTGGTGAAGCCATAACATGATTGCACCTTGTGCCTTGCACTCCTGCTCTGAGCAAGCAGGCAACCACAAATCCTGGTAATCAGCTGTGACACACCCTTTGCTGTGCCTTTCCTCCCACTTGAGTGTAGTTAAGTTCATGGCGAGCCACCAAAACACCAAATGGGCCTAGGCAAGAAAAACAATTGTGTTTGTCCAGTAAAAACACTTTGTTAGCATAAAGCCCAACCATGCAGCATCAAAAACACGCATTCCATTTTATGCTCTTGTGGCTATTTCTTTTGTCCTCACAAATAGTTTCTTTTGGTCTTGTCTTTGTAATCTTTGACTAGGTATTTCATCTATTATAACACATCTGAACTATCCTTTTCCTGAAACCCTTCAACGTTCCTGTGACTGTCTTTCATTGCAGTAAAAGTTGTGCTCTGTAAACTCTTCTGCCCTGTACTGTGGAGTACTTTCAGAATCAGCCTAGTATCTTGTGCCTAGTTGTACCTTTTTATGTTTTTGAGGGACATCAAAACAGAGAAGTAAAATAGAGTCATCTTGACCAGGACAGACTTACATATGTGCTGTATCACTGCCGGCAGTCTGTTGGCTGAACCCTTCTAGCGCAGATTCATTAGCAAGCTGAAAGCCACTGTGATTTACAGGTACTGCAGCTACAGCTACAGCACAGCAACCTGACCAAGGTGCTGCTCTACCACTTTTCCTCATTGGCCACAGTGAAAAGACACAGTGTGAAGGATTACTTCGCTGCTCCATACTGCAGTCGCTGTGCCAGATAGTGCACCACTTTCTTTTTCTTACTGGTTCGCAGTTCCTCAGAGACAACAGCTAACTTGATTTTAATTATGGAGCAGACGTTTGAGGGTACATCATGAATGGGATTTATAATATATCCTATCAAATTAGAGTGGATTGGTATCATCTGTCTGTCATTCAGACATATTCACATAACATAGCACCATTAGATCGACATGCAGTATTGATATGGAGAATAACCTGTCTGGGAGAGACAAGACAGGGTGTCCAAATTGGCGCACACGTGTGTGTGTTAATGTCTTTGTGTGGTTATTCAAGCGATTGGAGGAACTGGGTGAGAAAAGTGTTCGGTGCCAGATCTTTGCACAATATATTTGAGTTATTTTAGTTTTGAAGCTGCCTTTCCCTATTTCCAAGCAATATCTCTGCCCATTTCATGGTCAGCAGGGCACAGCTTTAAAAATGGATATTCCAACATGTCTTTTAAGAAAAGCACAGCTGCTATGAAAAAGTGTGATGCGATGCTTCAGTTGTGATATAATGATGAAGAATGATGTCTGCTCCCATAAAATGATACCAGATGCTTTAATGGTGCTTTGTGGCCTTGTGAAAAGAGCTATAGCTTTATCCTATTTTGTGTAAATGTGTTGTTGAACCATGGCTGCTCTCGGGAGTTCTGAGGGCCAAAAGGGTAAAAGATAAAACTACATCTCTCTAGGCCTGGTTTGTTTAAACACGGCGGTCGATTCCCTGCTCTTGTCAGGCTGACAAGTCCAGCTGGTGAATGTCAGTCAGCTTGTACATCAATAGATTAGCTGGTTTGCAGTTTGTTTTTCAGATCTTGTCAAACCTTTTCCTTCTCGTCATCAACGCTGCACTGTGCTCTGCTCTGCTTCGGCCTAGTGGAGGCCGATATAACCCTAAAATACTATCACAATTTTTCTGAGTATATCTGCAATAGTTATATTCTTGACGTAGGGCTGGACAATAAAACAGATAAGATAATTATCCCAATATATTTTCCTCCATTCCCTTATTACAAATGTTCAATAAATGTTTGATTTAATTGTTTTTTAATATATTTATTTTAGATATTTATTTTAAAAAGATTTTACTTAATTTCACTCATGCGTGTTTGTTAAAAAAAGATATTATCATCATAATTGTTGTTGTTTTGAATGTTTTACCTCAGATTTGTTAAGTGACCCACTGTTTGGCATCAAGTGTTTGTCATGTTCTGACCATGAATAGTTTAAAACGAGAGTTACGTATGTAACTACGGTTCTATGAATTCTGGATGACCGCCAGAGGCAGTGCTTAACACTGGATGTTATCCGTCTTGCGCACAAGCAGGTCGAGTATTTAATATCAACGAAGTCACCTGTGACCTGAGATGATGTGGGGCGTAGCTTATATAAGCCCACGTCATCAGGAAAACTGTCCCTACAAAATCTTCTCGCCAAGATTCTGAGTGACAGAGAACTCTGGCGGTCATCCAGAATTCATAGAACCGTAGTTACATACGTAACTCTCATTATATTTCATTCTTCCTGACCGCCAGAGGCAGTGCTTAACACTGGATGACTACTACCAACGTCGTCACGAGGAATCCCACCTCACCGGGAACGGTCAGAGGCTTCCCGCAAGACAGCTGCTGCTGCTGCATGGGGGGCAGCTACATTGACCCTATAAAAACGGGCAAAGGTGCATGGTGTAGCCCAGGTGGCTACAGTGCAAATCTCACTCAGAGGCACCCCCGCAGTGCTGCCCATGAAGTGGAAACACTCCTGGTAGAGTAGCCCCGAATGTTAAAAGGCAAAGGTTGTCCCTTTGACAGGTACGCTCCCTCGATAACCTCAACAACCCACCTGGAAAGCCTTTGTTTAGACAGGGCGTCCCCTTTCCTACGGCCCCCATAGCAGACAAACAGGCTATCAGAGTGGCGAAAGCCAGCAGTTGCCTGCTTGTAATGCCTCAAGGCCCTCACTGGGCAGAGCAGTTCTGCTGACTCTGCTTCAGGAACCTGTGGGCATGAGGAGTCATAGGCTGCTAGCCAAAAGACCTGATTAAAGTGGGCTGGAGCTAGCCTCTTAGGGAGGAATGATGAGTAAGGCCACTCCTGTGCCATCAGAGTTCCAGCGCATGCATGCTTCACTCACTGACAAGCGCATGCATGCTTCACTCACTGACAAGGCATGAAGCTCACTCACTTGCTTTGCTGATGCCATTGCCAGAAGAAACGCAACCTTCATTGACAACCACTTTAGTTCCGACTGCTCCAGAGGCTCAAAAGGAGGGAGACGAAGCCCTGAACAAAGAAATGGACAACATACACCACAAACTAGAAACATATCTGCCCATCACTGGGAAAGGTCATGGATTTCATCAAGAAAGCACAGCTATCTCAGCACAACAAGAGCAAAGAAAGACAGACCCGGAAATTCCAAAACCTACAGTCCAGAGCAAGCTGCACTAACAGAACAGGAGAATTGTCTTGGAGAAGAAAGGACAACAACCACACAATACTTGAAACAGACAACAGATGGGTGAAAAACTTGTCAGATAGGGAACTCACCTAACCAGAGAAAGACGTTCTGGCCAAAGGATTAAACTTCGCCATTACACCACAGCAACTACCTATAGTAGACCTCATCACAGCCACAGAATCGGCCATTAGGAAAAACAAATTAACAGAAACAGAAGCGGAACAGCTCAGACTAAAGGTATCTGCAGCTCTTTCTAATGCGAAGGCCCCCCCTTCCAACCTCACCATCCAAGAAAGGAAGGCTGTGACATCTCTGAGCAAGGATCAAAACATCACTATCCTACCTGCTGACAAAGGAAGATGCACGGTAGTACTTAACACAGCTGACTACCAGAACAAAGTCAACACACTACTAATGGACACAAACACGTATGAGACACTTAGACGAGACCCAACCAGTGGATAAAAGAAAAAGGCCATAGAATGTCTACAACAGTTACAGAAGGACAACACCATCACCCGTGGAGAAGACATTCCATGCATTTATGGACTACCCAAGATACACAAAGAAGGAGCCCCACTCAGGCCGATTATCAGCAGCATTAACTCGGTCACCTACAACATTGCCAAACACATTTCTACCATCTTAGCTCCATTGGTGGGAAACACGCCTCACCACGTCCAAAACTCTATTGACTTTGTAAACAAAGTTCGAGGACTAAAACTGGATCCAGATGAAACCATGGTATCCTATGACGTGACTTCTTTGTTCACCTGCATCCCCACCATAGAGGCAGTAGAAACCGTTAGGAAATGGCTAACACAAGACAACACCCTGGACAACAGAACTAGCCTCAGCCCTGACCAAATCTGCAAATTACTCGACCTCTGTCTAAACACCACTTACTTCCAGTACAACGGTGGATTCTACAGACAGAAGCATGGCTGTGCCATGGGCTCACCGGTATCCCCGATTGTGGCAAACATCTACATGGAAGAAGTGGAGAATAAAGCCCTCAACTCCTTCAAAGGAATAGCACCGAGCCACTGGTACAGATATGTGGACGACACCTGGGTCAAAATTAAAAGCCAGGAAGTGCAAGCCTTCACAGAACACATCAACTCTGTGGACAGTAACATCAAGTTCACACGAGAAGATGTTCACAACAACAGTGAACTGGCCTTCCTGGACTGCGCTGTACACATTGAAGAGGACAGGAGCCTGCAGATTGGTGTTTACAGAAAACCCACACACACAGACCAATACCTACTGTTTGATTCCCACCACCCACTGGAGCACAAGCTAGGAGTCATGAGAACACTGCACCACAGAGCGGAAAACATACCAACAAGCGCCCAAGCCAAAGAGAAGGAACAGAACCACCTGAAGGGGGCACTTACAGCCTGTGGATACCCTAAATGGACCTTTGTGAAAACAGCCACAAGATCCAAGAAGTACAAAACTACAGGGGAGGAGGAAAAGAAGGTCAAACGCAACAACATTGTGATTCCATACGTGTCTGGAGTATCAGAGAAACTCAGGAGGATTTTCAACAAACACAACATCCCTGTGTTTTTTAAACCCAAGAACACACTAAGACAGTTGCTGGTACACCCCAAAGACCGCACACTAAAACACAAGAAAAGCAATCTAGTGTATGCGGTCCAATGCAGTGAGGAATGCACAGACCTGTATATTGGGGAGACTAAACAACCACTACACAAACGCATGGCTCAACACAGAAGGGCCAACTCCTCAGGTCAAGACTCTGCAGTCTACTTACATCTGAAGGACAGAGGGCACTCGTTTGAGGACCACCAGGTGCACATTTTAGACAGAGAAGATGGATGGTTTGAAAGAGGTGTCAAGGAAGCCATCTACACCAGGGTTGAGAAGCCGTCATTGAACAGGGGAGGGGGTCTACGCCACCACTTATCCCCCACTTACAATGCTGTCCTTTCATCACTTCCCAGGAAACTCAACAAACGTAACCTATTGGCCTGAAGATACCAACGAGGGTCGTTCAGTCTTGGCCACAGGTAGTCTTAACGACTGTAACGACTGTCGTCACAGCAACAAGGAACACTAACGAACCAGCGGTATCGATGACCCGGGCCAACGACCCCACTGAGGTTAAATAACTGAGTTTCCCTGCCAGTCAGTCAGAACTGAAGAAGTCCTTTGGATGAGGGACGAAACGTCTTCCAGTATCTTCAACCAAGTCCAGTTGCCCTTGATTTTAACCTTCGTTGGATAACTATGACCTGGATGACTGAGAATCTTCATAGACATCGAGGGAGACGAAGGGATTCCAGTACGAAAGGCAGGTCCCAAGAGGGGACCATGATAGCTCGTGGGGGGTTCCATCGCTGGGCTCCTTTAAGGAACCGGGTCACCAGGGTGTGAGACCCCACCGTCTGGTTATCCACTCTAATATGACTGGTGGAAATTGCAGCCACATAGACCCTAAGGGTTGAAGCAGAGAGCTTCTTCTCTAGCAAAGACTGCAAAAACCGCAGTATTATCGGCACAGAAGACTTTTCAGGAGCTACTTTTTGAGCTCTACACCACTCTGAAAAAATCTTCCACCTGTTGGCATAAAGTGCCCTGGTGGAAGGTGCTCTGGAGTCCCTAATGGTTTGGATCACGGCCTGGTTACACGACTCGAGGATCGGGTCAAGCCCCTCAAGGGCCACACCCATAGCTGCAGGCGTTCCGGGCTCGGATGCCAGATGTGGCCCCCCAGCTGCGACAGCAGGTCTTGCCTCCTGGGAAGGCACCAAGGGACCCCGTCTAAAAGCTTGTGCATCACTGGAAACCAGAGTCTCCCTGGCCAGTTCGGGGCCACCAACAGGAGCCTGTGGTTGCTCTGCTGCACCCTGTGCAACGTCACAGTTATCAGTGGGAATGGCGGAAAGGCATAGAGGAGACAATCTGGCCACGGCTGTGCCAGGGCATCCTTTCCCAATGGACTTGTTTCCTCCCCCAGTGAAAACCAAAGGGAGCAGTGGGTTGTGGACTCTGAGGCAAACAGGTCCACTTCTGCTGTGCCATATTTGCCCCATATCTCCTCTACCACCCCCGGGTGGAGTCTCCACTCCCCCGCGGGAGGCGTCTGGTGGGAGAGGTAGTCTGCCACCACATTCTGTGGCCCCGGCAAGTACATGGCCTTGAGGCTGGCCAAGCGAGGGAAAGCCCATACCAGGAGTCGCCGTGCCACCTGCAGCAACGTGGCCGACATGGTAGACAGCCGACGTGTTGTCGGATCAAACAAGAACATGCCTGCCTCTCAAATACGGCAGGAACTCGTGCAGTGCCAAAATGATAGCCTGGAGCTCGAGTACATTTATGTGCTTCATCCTTTCCTGGCTCGTCCACAGGCCACTCACTGTCCTGTGCTGCCACACTGCCCCCCTCCCTGTGGGTGACGCATCGGTTACCACTACCTCCCGACACGATGTGATCAACCCCAGTGAGATGCCCTTGGACAGATATGCCCCATCTCTCCATGGCCGTAACACCAGTAGGCATTGGGTGGACACCCTACTCTCTTGGATCTGTGTAACTGTGGATCTAAATGGAGGCCATTGATCCAAATTTGGAAGGGTCATAAATATAGGAGACCCAGTGGCACCACTGTTGTGACAGAGGTCAACATACCCATCAACGTGAGAAAAAGGCTGTACCTCAACCTCCTGTCCCTCTGGGTATCAGACAGCTTTTAGCATAATTGACGGTAAGGCCCAACCTTGTCACATGACATAGAAGGGAGGTAGTGTCCTGCTCCACCTCCACCCTCTTTTTTTGGAATCATAAAATAAACTGAGTAAAACCCACCTTGCTGTGTCTGATGATCTATTCTTTCAATGGCCTCCTTTTCCAGGAGGGTTGATATTTCTTGTCTCAGTGCCTGAGACTTTGTGGAATTGGTGACTGTGGTCAGTCTGATCCCACTGAAAACTGGGGGCTGGCGTCGGAACTGAAGATTGTACCCTCGGGAGAGTGTGGCCACCACCCAAGGGTCTGTAGTGCAGCTTTCCCAGCAACTGAGGTACTGCTGGGAGAAGCATACGACAGCCGGCCGCGGGCCCTCAGGGTCTGCTCCCTCGACCCTTCGGATCCCTGGGGAGCCGATAGCCCGAGCCCCGACCCCTCTGCGTCTGAGGCGCAAACCATGTTGGCGCCTGAGGGCGGTGATCTGACCGCTCAAAGGATTGTGAAGCCTGTGGGTAGCCACCGGGACGAGCTGGCATCCAAGGGCGACTGTTGCCATAACCCTGTGAAGGCCGCTGTCTCACTAGGGGTGTAGGCCCCTGAAGGCTAGCAAACTGCTGCCTAGTTTGGTTAGCCTGGATTCCCTGCTCCAAAGCCTGCTGTGCTGCTGGTCCGAACAGCTCCCCTGGTACTACAGGGAGAGTGCGCAGGGCCCTCCTGCCTGGCTCCAAAAGCGGGGATTGGGCCAACCAGAGCTAATATCAGGTGGGAAACAGAGTTTCCAATACGGCCCATGCGCGCCGCTGTATCATAACCTCTCACCAGGAAGTCATCCGTAATGCGACACTGAGCGAGCATCCAGTCTCAACACTTCAGTGGCACAGCATCTGGCCTTGCCCGTAACTGCTGGCATTCTGCATGGCAGCCAAGGCCCTGCCGTCAGTTGTGTGGTGAGAAAGCCTTGGGGTCTGGCCAGCATTTGTGGAGCTCCTCAATGTATGGCTGGGAAGGTGGCACAGAAAAACCCGCCTGAGGTGGGAGATGCCTAAAGAATGCACTAGCTGTGGTACCTGCAGTTGGTGCTTCATCCAAGCCCAAGCGTGCCAGTGCCATACTGGCTTAATTGTGGCAAGGGCAACCTCTGAGCCTGCTCTGGACCCACTCCCAGTCTACTGGGAACCGGTGTCAGAAGCACGAGTGGAAGCTTCCACTTCTCCCTGCCCAGGTCTGTCCTCGCAAAACTGGCTGCAGGAAGGGACCCTGCATATTTTTGCAGCTTTTATAGATATTTTTTCACAACAATAACTGTTATCTAGGAACGAAAACACCCAAAATAACAGATCAAAGTGAGCACATATGTCCTTGCCTTGTTATTGAAGACAAATGAAAATTCCTTTTCAAAATAAAAAGTAAACTGTACCCATAAGCGAAGTCACTTAGAGTAACAGATCAGAGAGAGTCTGTCTTTTATTTTAAAAATCACAAATATGTAGCGTTTAAGTCTACCGGGGAGCGAACTCTCTTTGCCAAAGGATAAATTAAAGTTTACGTGACATGCTTTAACGAGCGAAAACACTCGGCAGAGCCTACAATCAACTAAGAACTACCGCTAAGCGTAAAACAATCAGTAACAAAAAGAGTCAAGGAGACCCGAAACCAGGCTCCTCGCTCATAACTTATTTTTAACTAAGGAAACACTTACCTCGCTGGCCTAAATCCAAGCTGGGGAGACACGCGCTAGCTTGTCCTCAACCCGTGCTGATTGCTGGCGAAAACACCGATCTAACAGCAGGTTTAGGAGCGCAGCCGTACGAATCAACCGCAGCCCTTGGAGGATGAAACTGTAGCTCCAACCATGTGGTAGCAGGGCTTCTAGTGACAATATGATGGCTATTCTCTTCTCTTCCTTCCTTCAACTCAACCTGCATTCGCGGATTTGCGAGAAGAATCAAGGGACATTTTCCTGATGACGTGGGCTTACACTAGCTACGCCCCGCATCATCCCAGGTCACAGGTGACTTCGTTGATATTAAATACTCAACCTGCGCGTGCGCGAGACGGATAACATCCAGTCTTAAGCACTGTCTCTGGTGGTCAGGAAGAATGAAATAGAACCACAATTAACCATCTGGTTTCTTCAACTTTCACTCAGGAGCAAAAATCTGTCTTTAAACTTAAAAGGAATAATGATTTGATGAATCAGAATCAGAATCAGAAATACTTTATTGATCCCCGAGGGGAAATTCTTTCTTCTTGTTATCTTGACAATTATTGATATCAAATTATATGAATTTTTTTGTCATAATACAATTTTTGGCCATATTGCCCAGCCCTATCTTGACGATATAACAAAATACAGAACAATATTTTGGGTTTAGAACTCACGATAGTTCTTGAACTCTCCTCACAGGCTTTTTGGCTCTCCTCGCACTCAAAATGGTGCTTCTGCTTGAGGTGGTGAAATAAGTTGGCTGTATTGCCCCCTTTTGTTGTTTCAGTCTTCTTGTACTTCTTACATATTACTGTGGTTTGTTGTAGATCTGATCTTTTGTAACCAACCACGTCCACACTATTGAAGTTGCTCCCATCTTTGGAAGAAACTCCTCTTGGAAGAACCAGTAGCAATGTTACTTTCGCCATCAGCCATGCTTGTTGTTGCGGTGTATAACAGTATGGGGTCATTACATCAACAAGTCGGAATATTGCCGTCATCACAATATGAATTTATTTGATTGTATAAAAAATTATTTATATATTGATATATCGTGAATGATATGATATAGCACACCCTGCCTCTGTGTCTGTGCAGCTGTGCATTATCAAATGTTGGCAGTGTGTCTCCTCACAAGAAAAGACACAAATGTAGCATATTGAAACCCTGCTTGAAAATGGGGGCAAAGCAAATTTGAATGGCAAAGCTGGCATCATGTGCCCACTTGCCCTTGTCTTTTGAAACTGTGTTTGGCTCAGTCTTCTTTTCCTTGGCTGTTTCATTGATAAGCAGCAGGCAGTCAGTGTGGAGGGGATTAAAGGCCTTCACAGAGCCGAGTCCTGGTTTGATAAATACACACTTCCTTCTGGAAATCCTGGCCCAGACACCATCGTAGGCTCTAGGTGATTAGATGGTGGCATCCAGTACAGCCATGACTAAAGCATGTGCATTGTTCTTTACAATGCTTACCTGCTCAGGGTATGCACGTTATGGAGAAAGCTTGCTATCAGTTTATCCCTAGTTTTTGCAATATTGTCAAACCATACACTTCTTCTTCTTTGTTTCCCTATTCACTTCCACTGTCTATGAATCTGATATTCTTCACACTCCTCCATGCATTCACAGATGTGTATGTATGTCTCACAGCCTCACAGGGACAGTGAAGCATGCAGACTTTGTAAAAACCATGGAGACAGTCAGGCAGTGCTTTGCAGGATGAGACAGATGTAATAGGATGGCAGAAAGCTGCACTCGTCTCTCCTCCTCCACTTCCTTCTCACTTCTCCAGAGACTCTCAGAGCTCATCGTTTGCCTTTCTGCATGTTAATGATATCCTGTGTATAAATACCGAGGGCATGGAGCCATCCAAAACCAACCATTTTGAATCCCTCTAAATTAATTGACCCACAGGCTCTCGAGTGATACTCATTTTACGGGAAATCAGTGCGGAGACAGGTCTCTGAATAAGAGCTGGTATAGGAAAAGTAGTCACTCTGTCCCATAAAAAATATCAAGGAGCTACATTTATTACTGTGTTAAAACAGCTCCCGGAGGTGCGCCTTGTACACAAGCCTAATTACTGACCTTCTGCTCCTAATTCCTGTGAAATGAGGGCAGCGACTAGGGAAAAATCTTGGGCCGTTTGACTGTTTCTGTCTTCGAGGCGTTCAGGCCTTCTTATTCCTTAATTTAGATTTTGTTCCCCAAAATTATCATCGCTTCTTAAACTTCAGTTTAAGAATTCTAAAATTAAGTTTAAGTTGATGCATGAATAGGTAGTGATACCTCCGAACAACAATTTATTCTGTAGTTGAAATATCTCAACAATTATTGAATGGATTGCCATGCAGTAGAGCCACCAGGAGGTCAAAATTTTTCATTTATCCAGTGAATTATCTGCAGAAAACTAAAAGCAAATTTTAGCGTGCTAACTCGTTAAACTAAGATGGTGAACATGATAAACATTATACCTGCTAAACATCAGCATATTAGCATTGTTATTGTGAGCATGTTAGCATGCTGATTTAGTATTTCGCTCAAAGCATTGCTGTGCCTAACAGAAGTGCTAGCATTGCTAGAGACTTTTAGTTCTGTTTGGTGCAATATAAACACATGTTTTTTATGTGTAATTCCTGCTGATCAAACACCGTTGAGGCCTATACATTTCAAACTTGTAGGTTACTTTCTGACATTATGAGTGTGGCCCGAAAAGTAAATAACCTGGTACTCCAGTCAAGTGCAACACCTTTATAATGTAAAAGGAAAAAGTCACTTAAGCAGCAGATTTAGCTCTAGTCCACAGAGAACAGCGAAAGCTGAGGAGGATAAAAAAAAACATCTAAAATGGGAGTCTGGTTGTGCTCAGGGATGTGATGAAGCATCTCTGACCACTTTTAGGGATTAGCAGAGAGTAGAGGTGCTAGTTCCCTAAACCTCTCAACCACATACAGCAATTATACACAGAGGAGCTGCATCCCTAAAAGGCAGATAGGTCAGTCAAGCAGAACTGGTACAAAATGAGCGATCTAGAGACAGTAGAAATAGGCCATCCCAAAGGAGTGAAGGAGAATTTAGTCTACAATAGGGTCCTTTATTGTTAGTAAAACCTAAATCCTACCCATCCTTTGCATAGTTGGGTTCATCTCATTTTGATGCTGGATATTCTCAGCTCTTTCAAATAACCATTACATTTCTGTAAATGCATATTAATTGACTCCCCTTTTAGACAAAGCGCATGTCGGGACACCGTTCTCAGTCATTGAAGATGCAGGCCCAGTAATAAATAAACGAATAGATGAAGTTCACATGCCAGATGAACACATGCCATCCTGTTTTCTGCCCCTCACTGATGTTATGAGTACAATGTGCTGGTGTCAGCATGACACAAGTACGTTCAGAGCCAGAGTTAAGTAAAGGAATAATGGGGAAAGCACTCTGGAGTAGCTAGATATCAGCTTCATTAGATGTGATTAGCATTATAGAAGCTCTCTGAAGGGGGGCTCTTTGATGTTGGTGCTGCTCATTGCCTTTTTTCTGCTCCACAGTGAAACCATATCTCCCACCCTGCTCTTGCTCTCTCCCTCCTTTGCTCTCAATTTCCTCTCTCTCTGTCTCTCTCTGTGCCTCCTTCTTGGGGCTGGTTGATTGATTAATGCTCAGATAGGATCCAGACATGGGTATGGGTTTAAAGAGATTGTGTATGTGTGTGTGTGCCTGGTACGATGTCTATGTGCCTTGGTCTGTCTGTTTGAAAGCACCCGAGGCGGAGATAGTTTAAACTGATTATGCAGCAATCAGGGCCCATGACTCTCTGGTCATTATGGTCACAAGCATTATACATTTAACAAGTTGTTGCCTTTACTAGACCGTAGCACTGTTTGGAGTGTGGTGGAAAACAGAAAAGCAGTGATGGAGTGAGGGAGGAAGACATTCACTGAGGCGGAAATTGAGAAAGAAAAGAAAGAAGGAAACTTTGTGGTATTTTATGCCACAACAGTTGTCTTTTAGCAGATCATGACTGTAGGTATAATGTTTACTTTAATAATAACTTCAAATGCTTTCCTCTTTAGCCAAACAGTATTATTACTTGTTTGGCCATGTTTTGGACTTAACTGTGTAGTATCGTTGTAATTCTACAAATAACTATCTAGTTATTGGAAAAGAACTAACTAAGTATATTTTTAGAAAGGCTCATTGTCTGTCTGTCAGTCCACCATTGTGGTCCAGATTGAAACATCTCAACAATTATTACTTAGGTGGTCCCCAGAGGATGAATCATCATGACCTTTCCTCTAGCACCACCATGAGGCTGACATTTGGGTTTTTTTGTGAAATGTCTCCACAGCTTGCCAAAAAAACAACATAATGCTAATATAAACATGCACATTTTACCTGCTAAACAAGCTAGCTACCTGCTAAACAAGCTAGCATTAAGCATACACACACGAGCACACACACACACACACATATATATATATATATACTCTTAGCTCTGTTTTGTTCTACATAAAACTGATTTTCTTTTATGTGAATGACCGAATGACTGGAAAAATGGAAAAATGTATTACCACCTGTCCATATTATCCAGATTTGGCATTCTCACAGTCATGTATTTCTCATGTTTACTGTTCAGGAAAGACCAGCACCTGCTGTCCTCAGTAAACTGCTGGTACCTGCTGCTGAACCAGACAAGGCGAGAGAGCCGCGACCATGCCACACTCAGCGACATCTACACCAACAATGTCATCGTCCGCTTGGCCCAGATCAGTGAGGACGTCATCCGCCTGTTCAAGAAGGTCAGTGAGGCTATCAGCCTTCCCTCTTTGTTTACTACTACCCTCTCATCACTAGTGCATAAAATGTCAGAGAAGGAAAATACAAATACCAAGCAATTTTGCTTTGCCTTGGTTAAAACTGAAAGGGACAAGCAGCATCGGCTCAAATAAAGCTGCTTCTCTACCTTTTGCCCACTGACGGTAGCCCCTAGAAACGTGATGCTTTGAGCACTGTCTGAGCCCACAAGGAGTTTTGAGAAATTTATCTATTTCCAGGTTAAAAAACCCCTTGAGATGTACCATCTCGTTTTCGAGGGGGTCCTGACAAAAGACACACAATAATATAAAATTACACAATATATACAGCAAACATCAAACACAAGAATACAAAAAAACAAACAAACAAACAAAAAAACAACAATAAAAATAACTACAATAAAAACATATTCACTCATTTACCTTGCACATGTCACAAACTCTAGACACCAACACTAATAGTAAAAACAGTCGAGTATAACAATAAGTAACAATAATTAACAGGAGTTGTAAGGTGAATGATAAGAGCATTCTTAAATGAACCTAGATACTTCAAAGATGTCAAGAAAATTGGTAGATTGTTCCAGTCTCCAGAGTTCCAGAGTTAATAGAAGGTGTATGAGTTCTGTCTAGCCTGCAGAGCTGTCCATATAGTATTGGGAAAAGTGAAGCTGAGACCCCCTGGCCCAACACCCTGTGAGAAACATTTGGCTCACGGTCAGCACATAGCAGAGATGACTGAGGTCTCCAAACATCAGAACCCTGTTTGCACCTTGCATGCCTTCCTGTACGTGAGCTCCACTGTCTCCATTCACATATTACTGTGTGTGTGTGTGTGTGTGTGTGTGCTTTCGTGGATGCCTGTGAAGCAGTGCCAGAGCTGAAAAGGAAGAAACACTCCATCCTTTTTAAGTCAGGTGCCCTCAGGTAGCTTTCTCTATATTTGAAACTATGAATGGATGACTCAGCCGCAGCTTGCTGGCAGATGTATTGGGAGACAATAAATAATGTATCAAAAATGTCACAGAGCCCTGGAGAAAATTGAAAACGTTAAACTGAAATAAATTAAAGACCACTGGATGACTGTTGTACATGAAAAGGTGATCAAGGACAAAAAGTACAGCTGTTGACAAAAACTTGATCAAGGGCTTGTTTAACATATAAACATCTACCAAAACGGTGGCTTATAGTGGGAATGTTAATGATATATTTTATCTCATTTACATGTGTGTTCACGTTGTGTTCAGTAAGTTATGATATATGGTGGTTTGATAGTCTGTGCAGCTGTTTGTTTTTGGGTTGAACCTAAATTTAGAGCAGTTCTAAGCCAGAGTATTTTCCAAAGACTGAATATTCCCTAAAATGCAGTTGCAGTAGGAGTGACATATGTGAATGTACAGAAGGCAGGTTTCCCTGCTGTCTGCTTGGCGCTCCATGACTCCCAGTATGAATTAATTGCAAAGAGAATAAATTAATAAATTGAATTACGTGCAACTATGGTACTTTTTGCCTTATATAGAGGAAAGACTTTAAGAATATTCACAGGCGTTTCTATAAGGTCTGCTACAATATGACCTTCCACAGCTCTTACATTGTGTTGCATCACAGTCGTTCACTCGCTGGTTGAACCCTCCCTGCTCCCCTCGTGCCTCTGCAGTACATGCGGCAGTCTCTGTCTCACTTCAGAGCAGCTGATGCATACCGATGCCATTCACCAGCTGCTGGAGCCCTCCAAGGATTTCCCCCACTTATCACATTCAGTCCGATGCTTGCATGAGTAGGACTTAATGCCTGCACTCCAGATAAAAACAAAGTAAAAACAACAAAGCCCTCCTGTATTACTAAGGTTACTTTGTCTTATCTTGTCTGTGTACATTTTACAATCTAGTTTAGTGTTGGAGCAAGATTTCTTTTCTCTCTCTTTTATTATTATTTAAGTTTCTGACTCACCAGTAGCAAGTTTTTTTCAAGCACAGTTATTATAGCTAAGCAGGGTGTGGACAAAAATGGTAACTCTCATCTGTGTATGAATCCCTCGGAAGAGTAGGTAGGTGTGGTTTCAGTTTGGATGTGTGTGTGAGTGCGTGTGTGCATGAATGAATTGCCCGTCTTTGTTCACAAACGGTAGGTGTTCTTTCAGCACAGCTCCTCTTTGTCACACTGATATTGATCAGAAAATGATACTTCTCATTATGATTCATATGTGTATTGGCCATGATGCATCTTGCTGAGTCACTTTGTTGAGTCAGCCACTGACACAAAGGTGGTGAGCACAGGGGGTTTACAGAACTGTTTCTGCTATTTTAAATAGCTATTTCCATATTTAAAAGCATCTCACAGTCTGTAGTATTTAGCATGCGAGACATCAGATATTGTTAGCTGCACACCACCAGCCCACCTGTCTAACATAATTAGCTGCATGCATCTAATTGTCAGTTGTCAGACAATTGTCAGTTGTCAATTTCCCACTGACAAGTGTCATTGTTTAACTCATGAACATGGTCTTCATTTTATTGACCTGTTCGCTTTTAATAGTTTCTCCTTCCCGCCCATCACCTGTACATACAAGTATGACTGGCAGGTTTGTTTTGATGTGTTAGTAGGCTAATTTTTATTTCCTTTAAGTCAGCTTTTAGGTCGCCTTCAAAGAAACATAGTCCAGACAAACGTTCTAGTTTAACACTCAGTTCATTTATTTCTCCTGTTGAACTTCTTACTGTCTGTTAAACTCAAAAATATTCCCAATAGTAAACAAATAAACAGGAACATACACAATCATGAATAACAACTGCTGCAACCATAGACTGTATATAAAAACAAGCTGCCTTAGCAGTCACAAACTGTTTTCAGTCACCTTCAACTATGTGCTGATTAACCCGATGAGACCTGATGCACCTATCCCGAAACTCATCAATTAATCTGTTCTTTTATGGCTCCCGCAGTGGGAATATTTGATTAGGAATTAAGCTTAGGAATTACGTTTTTACACTGAAAATCCACTAAATCAAATCTACCACAACAAACCAAACCAGAGACCCCAAAGTTAGGATGTAAATAATAACTGGGAGTTTTAAAAACTGGTCTGATTAGCACAGGGATTATAGAGTTTTCTGTCTCTGATGGTATTGATGGTTTTTGTATTGCCTGTCCTCAAAGATAAAAACTCCGTATAACTCTGTGAAATTAAGAAGTGTTGCTTCTTTTATTTTTTTTACGTGTCAGACCATCACACTACTGAGATATGATGGCACAGTTGGTGCATCTTCTCACCTCAAAGTCTTCAAATAAAGGCTCTATGCCTCTCTTCCACACAAACAGACGTCATTGCAATCACTCTGTCAGTTATTTCTCTTTTCCCAGTCCAGGTGTGTTTCTTATCACAATGCGTGCTGAGTGGTGAGATGACTGTGAAAAAATGAATGTGCATGTGTTTTGAAATCTGTGAGAAAAATTAACTGTGTGGCTTGTGAGGCACTCGCTGCATCTCTTCAGTAAGATTCCAAACAAAACAAATTAAAATGGTGGCAGAGAGAAATGCCTTAAGCAGTCTTTTCACTATTAAAATGACAGAAGGAGCTGGATATAGGACTTATTGTTCCTCATAAATGATATTTAATTGTGTCCGTAGAGCACAATGAAACATCAGAAGACTGTGTTTTACTTTGCCAGAGGATGTCACACACGTTTTCACCCCTTGACACACTTCACATATGAACCCACACAGATAATAGACTTTTCAGAAGTGTAAATATGAGTGCCACATAAGGTGCAATAATCACAGGAAACTAAATGTGCATGGTGCATTGCTCACAGTTATATGTCATTGATGTTCAACAACAAGAAGACAGGTACAGTGAGTTATTGTGATCATGTAAACTTAACTACACTAAGAAATCCAAAGCCCACAACACTGCAATTGCTTGTACCTTGTGCAATGAATTTGTGAGCCTCAGTTGTAGTTCATTTTTGAAAGCAGTGCCATTCTTATTTCCTTTATTTTACTCATGCAGTCTGTTTCATGTTTGTCTGGTAGGAATAGCGGGCGAGATGAGGAAGTAGAGAAATGACTGTGTTTTGTTTGTAGTTTAAAATAATAATAAAATTGTATTTTAAAATTAGAATTCAATTAATATGACCCAATAGAACAGTCATGGCAAATAAAAACAAATATGACAACATTCTCAGTCAGGATATCTTCCCCCACTCTGCTCTGTGTTACAAGTCTTCTATTAAAAGTATCATGTGAGGCTGTTATACACATAACATAATTGTTGGATGGATAACACAAGTATCCTCTGGTGAGCATTAAAGTGTCAGTCTTTCATTTCAGAGGTCTCTTTTCATGGATTTAAGAGTTGGACAAGTGGAAATTCTGACCTGACAGTGGTGCTAGATGAAAGTTGGGAATTCACCAAAGGATTCATCTTCTACTGTCCTTGATTATCTGTATCTGGTGTCAGCCCGACTGACCCCTGTTCTTCCTGCTTGCTGTGTTTCAGAGCAAGGACATTGGGATCCAGATGCATGAGGAGCTGGTGAAGGTGACAAATGAACTCTACACTGTAAGTAATACACTAGAGATCGGTCCCTCACACCCTATCTCATCACTGAGCTCTCTCTGGCATATTATTTCATGTTTTCTCTTTTTTTGTTCTCTTTTATTACCTTTCTTTCTTCTTTGTACATTCTGAAATATGTGGGCTTTCCTTTCCTAATACTTTCTTTTTAGGCTGCTGAGGGACTAATGGGAAGTTGTTCTAGTTTTGAAATGAAAGTGTCTTTCCGGTTGAAAAATGAATTGCTCAAGTGTACAAGTAAAGCAAGTAAAAGTCCCACTGGCTGTGTTGAAAAGTGGAGGTTTTCCAGTTTAGTAGGTACAGCTAGCGAACACAGTCTCATGCAACAGTCCTGCAATAAATCCTACTATTATGAAAGAGGTGTTAATCCAACCATTGAATTGTATTGCATTATACTGAAAGGTGTTTCCATTAATTACTCTCTAATTTATATAAATAGGTAGATAGATGATAAGCGAGAGAAAGAGCGAGGCAGATGTAAATAATGAAATGGAACACTACTCTCCAAGTACTACTCACTTTCTCTTCAAGTCAGACAGTTTCTGGGCTCAAATAGCTTTCACATCTGGTGGCTCTTTCAGCACTGGTCCTGTTCGGGGGTCAACTCACTTCTTCTCTCAGTGGAGGACGGTGAAATACCTGCCTGTCTTAACACATGATTGTGAAATCGTTAGAGAAGTGAAGCTTTGGAGGATAAAAATAAGAAGATTGCAGATTACATTCTGCTTCATCGTGATTTGTCAGTAAAGCAAAAGGTAGTCTATCATTCACTCCTCTACAAAGATAATTTTTGTCTCTCAGCTCAAAAGCCTTTTCTTTTCTTTCTTGTTTTTTTTTGGGGGGGCAAACCGCTCTTGGGCATCCTGCAGCTGCTTCCCATATGTTTTAACATAAAATGGTGCTGAATGGCTGTATAGATAGATGTTTCCTGTCATATTTTATAGCCAAGATGTTTGGTTTTAGCCCAAAACCATCGCACATAATTAATGTTTCATTGTGTTTATGAATTCTATTTGGATTAAACCTCCAACTGAGCTTTTACAGTGAAAAATCAGTAGAACATAATTAGTATGTGCGGTATAAATGAAGGAACAGCCCACGTTGTTTGTTTTAAATGGGCTGTCAGTATATTAGACTGTTGTTATAACACTGGCAGATAACATAAGCAACAATCCTGCAAACATGACGATAAATTGTTGTAGTTACTGTACAAAAATTGGTCAGACCTGAAGTGAATTGTTAATAATAGGATTTCCTGCTGGAAACCCTGCTGACAGATGAGCGTATGTCAGGGATAAGGACAATCTCTACTGGTGCTGCACTGTTACAGAGATGGGTTCTTATTCAGGGAGGCTTAGTGCCCGAAACTGGACGAGCTCCAGGCAACTTCAGCAGTCTTTTGCCCCCTGAGGTGAAACAGAAGAGATGGCAGAGCTGCCTTGTATGACTTATTCATCTCTGCAATATGATGAGAGTCAAACTACCAAAGGGCAGTGCTGGCAATTCTCCCTGATCCCACCATCTGTACATTTGGACGCTGAAACAGGCTAATGTTATGGGCACCATGTGATAATCAAAAATGCATGTTAATTACATGCATAAGCATTTTACAAGAACTGTGCTATTGATGAAATGTATTTAAAGACTGATGCTTCTATACGTTGCTACTTAGTGGTTAATAATGAAAATGCAATCATTGTCTTTCTTCAAAAGGTCATGCCTGCCAGCCATTTCCTGTTTGGTTTTCAGTGTCAGGGTGTATTACAGGTTCATTGTGGAGTCCAGAAACACACCGAAACAGATCATTCTTCAACTCTTTTTTGCTGCATAATAAAACTCAGATGGTCCCTCTTCTCATGCTCTACTTGGCCTCAGCTGCAGTCTGGCTGAAAATTAAAGATCCAAATGTTGACGTACAGCCTCGTTCTTTCTTAAGAAGAGGGTTCTGTGAAACTTCACAGCTAAGGAGGAAAAATGCCACGTCCTATAAAATTTATTTAATGTCAATCAATGCATTTTTACACTTAATAATTGTTTTCTCCTCTAACTATTCATGACATTGTGACTATACTTAAAGGGGATCCCCTGTTTTGTTATCTCATCACATGGTTTCTTTAATTGCTTTTTTGTTCATAAATCTCAGTGAAGGGTCTAGGGTTGACAGATATTTTTATTTATTGTTATAATGGGAGGCATAGGAGTCTGAAATATTTCATTAATGACTCATCTGAACACACCTCTCCTTGACCTTCCACCAGGAGTAACACTGTCTGTTGGAGGAACGAAAAAGTTTTTCATGGCTGCACACTTGTTAGTATTTGATTGTACAGAAATAGCTAAATCAATAGCGTGGCCACATGGTGATTGCCTTGTGGTGAGTTCCAACAGTTTTCACAGGCTGCCAACAAAGCAATTTTTTGCTGAAAGAAAACTGTTAAATCCCATTTGGATCCTTGGCTGCTTAGTGAGAGGTAAGGGAGAGATGTAAAACAGAGCTGAAGCTATTGTTCAAATATTGTTTAAAGTATGACGCTGCAGCAGGAGTATTAGTGAGAGTGACGATCCTGCTGCCTGTGGCTTGTCATTAATACCAAACCTGAAATAAGAAAAAGGAGCAATCAATTCCTGACGTTGCTTTCTACAACATATCTCTGTGAAAGTTAGTTTCTTTTACTTGGACCTGTTTTAATTTCCTGCAACACTGGCTTAATATCCCCACTGAGGATCGATAAAGCTTATCTTTTCGATCCACCAACCTTATGTCTGATGTCTAATCTTCAGCCTCATACACGGTTATTCTTTTGTTAACAACAACACTGAAAATCTCTCTCTCAGGCCCGGCTGCTGGTGTAGCTTTCATTCATTTATCCATCTGTAGTCATTCATCCATTTCTCAACATCATTTATTTACTCACAGCATGTCAGCGCTGAAAACGCTACATCAAAATATCATAGCTGTTACATTTTGGGGGAAAATATGATTTGGTCTTAAAAAAATGTTTTAATATCTAATCAAGTTCTAATGCGCTAATGTTAATTTCAATATTTTTTCTACTGTTGTACATCAACATAATAAAGATTTGCTTTATTCTTTCTGGCATCATATTTTCTCAAGAGTGTTTTGTTCCCTTGTGTGTTCTCCCGTGCTTCACCTACCATGTATATAGATTATGTTGTGATTATAATGTTTTATCGGGACCCTCTTGAACATAAGTTGTAGCATCTCGTTGGGCTTTTTCTGCAAACAGTAAACTTAATGTTTTGGTTAGACTTTTGCCCCACTTATGTTTTTCTGTAATATTTTGTGGTAAGAGAGTGGAATATTTTAAGGGGAGATAAAGAGGGGATGAAGTGCAGCAAAGGACTCCAGCTGTAGTCGAACCCTCGACGTTGTGATAAGTCATGGGTTTAAATCCCTTGACTATTTAGAGCCATGTTAAATGAAATTATCTACTTCTGGCCTTGCATTCATCATTAAAAACTACAGCCATTTTCTCACTGTTGGGTTTCTTTCACCAGCTCAGAGACTCTGTTCAGGAGTTAAACAGCCCTAGGCTGTCATCAGAGGACTCAACTATACACACACCTCCTGTGGACACAGCTGAGGCTCAGTCTTCCTGCAAATTACTTTGTGTCTTTAGCTGCAGGTCCTTGTAGTCAGATGGTTCTAAGTTGGCTGGAAATCTAGCACGTTTTTAGAAGAATTCGAAGGAAATAGTTCGACACCCTGGAGAGCAACAGAATGTTAGCCTAGTGTCTCTCTTCGTGGGGTAGCTACGTTGTTGTAGAGTTTTGTCATTCTGAGAATAGACTAGCGGCTTTTATTCTATTTATTTTACTTTCAGGTGTTTGCCTTACAGCTCTTTGTGAGTCTGTGGTTGTAGTTGTTCTAAGAGTTCCTGCACTGCTTGGAGAGGAGTCGTAATTATTCCAACACAGGGGAATAAATAGGGACTCTTCAAGTGGCAGAACTGGTAAATATTACTATCACAGGGTTGGCGGTCAATGGAAGATTATAGTTGTGAGTGACCCAACGGCAAACATGTGATTTTGATGAGCAGCTCACGGAGAGATAAAAGGAACCCTACTGCTCAAGTTCAGCACCAAGCAAGTACTACGTACTTGGTCTCAGGAAACAAATAAATGACTGTTTATGATGACTGTCTTACATCCTGAGGTGTTCATAGAAAATGCTCAGGACATTTGAAGATGCAGCTCACATGTGGACTGTCCTTTACAAGGGTTAAAAAATGGGCTTCCAAGAGGAGGCTCTCTCAATGAGCGTCTGGGACGAGTTAAGAAACACTCAGGATGCTTCTGTCTTGTCTAACAAGGGTTTTCTGTCACTACAGTGTTGTCATCACCATGTTAGAGTGGGTTGTGGGATGTCTGAGTGTCTAAGTAGAGATCAAAGTGAAGAGGTAACTGCAGAGAACAGAAAACAATGCTGTGTTAATGCTGCACAAAAGAGCTAAAAATGAGTAAGCCCGTGGTGGTGATGAAGAGTTACGGTAGAAATGATATAGAGGCCTGGAAAGCCACAGTGAGGACGGGATAGGGGGCTGAATATTTGACAGCCAAGACTAAACCACACACAACCCCGGGCCCCTGGATTCACTTAAAATATTCCACATGTAGTGACATCTGTGTTACTGCTGTACTGACGCCAATTGATCCACCAGGCCACCATGAAAAAGTTCGAATCAAATCAAAAAATTTTCGAGCGAAATCACACTGAGGAGCTTGAAAAATGTGCTCTTTCCTGTTTGTCTCCTTATTGTTGGTAACATAATTTTAATATTTTCAGGCAAAGAATGTCTCTTTTTAAGACAGACGGACTTCACCCAAACAAACGGGGCTCAGAAATGTTAGCTGCTCACATACAGCATGTGGTGCGGTCCACACATGACTTGAATGACTAATCGTTCATGCAGTACACCTGGACACACCACCGGTCACTGAACAGATCTCTACCTCACTGGCACTAACAACTGTCTCCACCTGCTGGCATGTAAAGCCGTCTGCTCCCAGCGCTGTTCCAAAGACTCCTATTCCTGTCATCATCACGCATAGACCAGTAAACCGAAATGTGCACATCCCACACAGAAATAATAGTAATCTCTTAAGGATTAGGACAACTGCACCAACTCCAGCACCCAGAACAAACTCATTTAAAATGGTTCTCTTCAATGTGAGATCTCTGTAGCATGTCTAAACTACGTATGAATTTTAATATTCAGAAAATATTAATCCATAAAAAAGCTCTTGTTCTCGTTTCCGGAGTTGTTATTAACCTAAAGTCTCCAGACCTCTAGGTAGCTTTTAATAATTATACAATTATTCACCAGTGATAAGTTAGTTAATTATCTTAAATCAATCAGTCAGTCTCATATCTAAAGGGTAAATTCTCTTGGCAGGGACTTAGTAGTAGACTTAGAAGTAGGCAATACACACAATTCCTTGGTTACAGTGAATTAATTAACTAACTAAGGTGATATAAAAAGGTGGTTAAATACATCAGAGAAATAAACAATGGCTAAACAATGAGAATGGAGGTTTGATTGTGGGAGGACTTGACTCATACAGCAGAGGAGAACTAATGAAAGTAATCTATGAGTTTAGGAGTTAAAAAGACAATATTAACACTATGGGACATCCCATAGATGTATTGTTTTTAGCTGCGATTCGCCTGTTACTCATGCCGCCTCACCAAGCTCCGTGTGTTCTCGCATCTTTAATGAACAAAGTGTTTCAAAGTTTTGCGCATTCTTTCAGAGCCAAAGCCAACACCTGTCTGATTCCAACACCAACAATCTGGTCGATCACTTCAATCATATCTGCTTGTCGTAACTAAATATTGCTGCTCCTCTAAAGGTTAGGCCGACGTCTAAAGCTAGTAAGCAACCCTGGATAAATGACAGCATTCGCAGCCTAAAAAGAGAATGCAGGAAAGCAGAGCGCAGATGGAAAAAATCCAGTCTTCAAGTCCATTACCTCAGTCTGAAGGATTTATTAATTAACTACAATAACATGGTTAAGGATGTGAGAACACACTATTTTTCTGAACTCATTACTATACATAAACACAATCCCAGGTTTCTGTTTAAGACTGTGGATCAGCTGGTAAACCCAACCCCTCCTTGTGCCTCAGCTGGAAGTAATGATGACTGTGAATTGTTTTTATCTTATTTTACCAATAAGGTGGTGTCAATCAGAGCCTCTATTACCCCCACGGACTCTTACTCAGAGGTCCCTCACCAGCAACAAGAGAGTTTTAACCAGTTTTATCCCATCGACTTGTCTGAGCTTTTAAAAACAGTATCATAAATGAGAGTGTCCTCCAGCCCACTTGATGTAATACCTACAAAGTTTTTACTGAAAGTAATAGATTCTGTTGGGCCCCATTTGATCTCTGTTCAACAGTTCCCTATGTACTGGTTGTGTCCCTGATTATTTTAAAACGGCTTGTGTGAACCCACTTTTAAAGAAACCTGGTTTAGATCCCTCCCTCCCACATAATTTTAGACCAATTTCAAAACTGCCTTTTATTGCAAAGATTCTAGAAATAATTGTGTTCAAACAGCTGCTCACTGTACTGGAAAATAACAAAATATTTGAATAGTTTCAATCTGGTTTCAGGAAGTACCACAGCACCTGCCCTGCCCAGACTGCCCTGCTTAAAGTCACAAATGACCTTTTTATGTCTGCTGATGAAGGCATGTGCTCAGTCCTGCTACTCATGGACCTTAGCGCTGCTTTTGACACCATTGATCACAACATCATGTTAGACAGACTGAGGCACTGGGTGGGGATCTCTGGTACTGCCCTAGAATGGTTTTCATCCTACCTGTGAAATAGGAAGTTTTGCGTGTCTGTAAACAACTATGTCTCTTCGTTCTGTCCAGTTAAATATGATGTGCCTCAGGGGTCGGTCTTAGGACCCATTTTGTTTTCCTTCGGTCTGCTTCCACTTGGACATATTATCCATAAACATGGCATTTCTTTTCATATTTATGCTGATGACACACAAATATACTTGCCCGTCAGATCCACAGACCCTGGAATGCTGAGTTCACTTAACAACTGCCTTTGTGAAGTTAAAAAATGGATGTCAAATAATTTCCTCCAGCTGAACTCAGACAAAACAGAAATCCTGGTCATTGGGTCCCAGCAGATGGCAAAACAAATACTGCCATCTGCTGGTTCCCTAGTACATCACATTAAGCCTGTGGCAAAGAACCTTGGTGTTTGGTTTGATAGTAATAAAAAATTTCGAGCAGTACACCACAAAACTTGTTCAATCATGTTTTTATCAACTTAGAAATATAGCAAAAATTCAATCTATGTTAATTTTTAAGGACACCGGGACAATTTTACACGCCTTCATCTCATCGCGCCTGGATTATTGCAACAGCCTTTTCACCTGTTTAACCCAAAAATCTATTGATCGACTCCAGACTGTCCAGAACTCAGCTGCAAGGCTTTTAACCAGAACAAAGAAATATGACCACATTACTCCTATTTTAGCTTCATTACACTGGCTCCCAGTGTGTTTTAGAATTGACTTTAAAATTTTATTGATCACTTTTAAAGCTCTTCATGGCCTCTCGTCTTGTTATATTTCTGAACTTTTAGTCCCATACACACCAGCACGTACCTTGAGATCCTCGGGCAGAGGTCTGTACCAGAGTCTCGACTGAAAACTAAAGGGGACAGAGCGTTTGCTGTCAGGGCCCCGAGGCTCTGGAACAGCCTGCCCGAGGAAATCAGGTCAGCTGAGTCAGTGAACTCTTTTAAGTCCCTTCTTAAAACATACTTTTATAGGAGAGCCTTTCCCGATCTTATTTGACTTTAATTTATCCCTTTTATTTTATTCTATTTTACTAATTTTATATTTATCTTAAACTTGTATTTTAGTCTTTTCAGTGTTTTCTTGCTTCTATCTTGTATTGTTTTTGTATTATTGTCTTTTGGGTATTATTGTCTTTACACTTGTTAAAGCACTTTGTAACTTGTTTTTGAAAATTGCTCTACAAATAAAGATTATTATTATTATTATTACATCTGAGGGGGAATATGGCAGTAAAAGCACAACAGTAATGCTACTGTAAGACACTGTACAGGTATGAGTGGTTGTGTGAATGGGTATAGAGCACAAAAGTGCAAAACAAAGAAAATTAAAATGGTCCCTTCATGAGTTGATCCAAACTGCCTCTTTTAAAGTTTCTCTGAGTAGACTGAACTGAATCAGGGCTTGTTTACATGTCCTTTTACTATTCCCAGCAGTGGCCACTGGTACATATTGACTCTTAATGAAAATACTTATGAGGCCTTTTTATTGTATGACTGCAGAAAGCATGTGTCTATGCATTCAGTACTTTATTATTTTATAGACAACAACAATTATTTGATTATTGATTAATCTGAATGTTATTTTCTCTCGATTCACCAATTCATCATTTAACAGTCTATAAAATGTTTTTAAAAGAACAGCGGAGAAAAATCCCATTCACAATTTTCTCAAAGCCCATGGTGATGTTGTCAATTTGCTTGTTTTGTCTGGCCAACAGTCCAAAATCCAAATATATTAAATTTTCTAAAAAAGAAGAGCAAATAACAGAAATGATTGATCAACTTATCATTGTAGCTCTAATTGTATATACAGCATTGATATGAAACCTCCCAGTCCATTTCAGTGTGACATACTAATATCCATGCATTTTCTTTTCTCAGTCCGTGGGCTACTGAATGTAACGTTGTCGAAACTATTGTGTCTTCTAATTTGTCTCATTTTCAAACATAGTTTTACAGCATCTGTGAAGCATCTTTTAATCTTGTCAGACTATGATGGCCTACACTGTAAAATGTGATCTTGATAGGCTCCTTTTAATCTTTTGAATATCTGTGATTCTCCTCCTGCAGGTGATGAAAACATACCACATGTACCACACTGAGAGCATCAGCGCAGAGAGCAAGCTGAAGGATGCTGAGAAGCAGGAGGAGAAGCAGTTCAGCAAGTCCGGAGATCTCAACGTTAACCTGCTGCGCCATGAGGACCGCCAACCAAGACGTAGCTTTGTCAGGAAAATTGAGAAGATGAAAGAGAAGGTGAGTATGCCCAAGGATGGATAGTATATTTAAAGCTGCCGTAGTCAGTATTTTTTAGAATAACAATGCATTAAATTACTATGTTCAATGTGAAAAACCCACAGAGAATTATCACTTAAACTTGTTTTTTTTAGCATCTTTAGCTAATTGTTTTGGTCTTTGGGCCTGCAACTTGATTGTTTTGTTTCACTCTCACCACTCTCATACTTCCATTTTTGGTCACAGCATGCAGCTGTTTTTATAAACCCACTGTACACTACCCACTCAGCACCAAATCACAAATGAACAAAGATAGCGACTAGCTGGTGAACATAGTAGCATTTAACAGCTATAGTCAGATATTCCCTCATCAGTAAATGGAGACCCAGAACAGAGGAAAAAGAGAGTGAACTTTGGACTTCCATTCGCCTGGTGGTCATAAATTGGATTTCAAATAAAAGCTGTTGCTCCATGTCTGCTGGATGTGTGAAGTATTCTAACAACATATGATAATATGTTCACGGCATGTGACCAAAAAAGCAGTTATTGCAGGGTAAACAGCTTCTCCTCATTGCCGAATGAGGAGGTCAGATGAATCGAGTTCTGTAAATGGAGAACTGGCTCTGTTTGTTGGGTTTACTTGGAGAGAGTGAGAGAAGTATAGAGCAACAGAGAGATAGGAATATAATGTCAGAAACTCTCAGGAGCAGAATGCAAGTCTGCAGCCAGATACGGAGTGAGCAAACAGCACTACTCCCAGCCAAAACCCCAACTCTCTTTCCATCTTATGCAGATTTCAGGTTTGTGTAAAGTTCTTCTCTGCCAGCAGTGTAGGGCTGGTGGTCTCTGGAGCAGACTATACTTTAGATGCACCCATGCATTTTTTATTTGGGATCTTCTTTTGGAATTTCTCCATGCAAATGAAACTCCCATTATCTCTCAGGTACCAGAAATCAAAAGGCTGTCAGGATGACAGCGTTTCTCTTTCCTCAGGCTGATATCCTCAGAGATGCTGCTTGGCTTGGGAACTGAGCACTAGTTATAACACAGCGATGAATTTTCCCTACGTCTTGCTTTTAAACTTTTGTCACATTACTCTGCCTGCAAACAGGTCAGAGAAGGAAGAGACAGAAATAAAAGCTCTCTTTAAAATCTCTTTTTCTCTAACCCGCTGCTCAAATTTGCATTATGATGGCTTTGTGAAATTGGAAGTGAAATAATGAGTGAAATGTCTGCTTAGAATTATAACACCTTTGTCAGTACTGTTAAGTACGGGTTTGCAAAATCATTGTGTTGTGTCAGTACAAATGTCACTAAATGGGAAATGCTGTTATTTTGTTTATATTCTTTAGTACTAAATACAGTTGCATGCATTTTTCAGTGGAGATACAGGCCCACAGATAGCCAAACATAAGTTAAAATGATTGATCACAAAGACACTAAAACCTCCAATATGCCGTCTGTGTTAGTACTTTTGAATAAATAGATAGATATTGATGGGACTGTATTTTAAAGGAATACTTTGACATTTTGAGAAATACACTCATTTGCTTTCTTGCTGAGAGTTAGATGAGAGAATATACCACTTTCACATCTTTATGGAGCTGAAGCCAGCAGCTGGCAGTAGCTAAGCTTAGCATAAAGACTGGAAATGGGGAAACAACTAGCCTTGCTCTTTTGCTCCAAAGGTAACAAAATCTGCCCACTTGTTCTTACACTTCACTGTTTGTACAGATTAAACAAATGTGTCAATTAGTGAGCCTTGGAGGCGCTGGTAGGTGGATTTTTTTTTACCTGGACAGACCCTGGCTAGCTGTTTCCCCCTGTTTCCAGTGTTTATGCTAAGTTAAGCTAAGCGCGCCAGGCTGCTAGCTCCAGCTTCATATTTACAGACGTGAGAGTGGTATCACTGTTCTCATCTAACTTCCTGCAAGTGCTCAGCATCCACATTCTGCAGCCCCTAGTGCTTTAGTATTGAGAGACTAGAATAATAACTAAATGCGAGCCTGGCTGTGCCACTTAACTCATTACTATCTAGAGGCAGCATCTCTAGAGCCTGTTTCTCCAAACTTTTCCTGCCACCTCTACCTGTCTGATGGTCCCAAAGCTGCGGCTGCCTAAGCACACACTCAAACCCTCCCTACTGCTTGATTTTCCTGCACTGATGGTTTTTCCCCTCATCTGCTCTGTCTCTTCTCTCCTCCCCAGAGGCAAGCCAAGTACTCAGAGAATAAGCTGAAATGCACAAAAGCCCGGAATGACTATTTGTTGAACCTGGCAGCAACAAATGCAGTTGTGGCAAAATATTACATCCATGACGTCTCTGATATGATTGATGTAAGTATGCGTTAGGCACATGTGTTTGTTTACATCTCTCAGCTGGGATGTCTAATGTTGATTTAACTCTGCAGCACTGTGGCTTTTCTCACCATCTGTTCCTGTGTCTCATTTACTCTCAGCCTGTTAGCTGTTTGTTTTCAAGCTGCTCTGTTGGCCCCAATAAATGCATTTGACATCATTTTTTCATGATTAATTTCTGGACAACAACCTCAACACTGATTTGCTGGTGACTGACTGCTGCTGATATGAATATAAGTTCAGTAATCTGTAGCATCACGCAGCTGCAGAAAAATATTTTTGACTGACGATTTCAGTGTTGACAGAATGATTTCTGCTCGGTCTCCCACTCTCCTTGTCCTCGGTCTCATCCTCATTCATTTGTTTTTGTTGATGCTGCTTACAGCATGTCCTTGTGATCATTTCCCTCTAACTGTCACGAGTCAAAAAAACTATTGTCAATTGTCTGTCCTCCTGTGGTCTCTTCTTTCATGGGTCAGAGTAGAGGAAGCAGCTTTTTTTAACACTGACTCAAGAAGCTGTAGGTGTGTTACTACAAGTAAAAACTCAAAGCTCATTGTATGATATTCACTTCATTATTACATACAAGAATCCCTGTTTTGTATTCCCAGAAAACCTACATCTAACACTTATATTTATACATATATAAAGTCACTTTTAATTCAAAATTATGAGCCAGTAGCACTTCTAGAAAGTCAGATTATCAGTATTTAAAAAGATGAATTTGTTTAGCAAACCACTAATGGTTGGAAGCTGGTCAAAGTCAGCTGGTGAGCAGAGGCTCTGTTTATGTAGGCATGAATGCGGTTAATGTGGTTGGCACTGGTGACCTGCCACCAGTCACCCTGCAGACAAACAGATGAAGAGATGAAGAAGCCTTTATTGACCATTTTGGACCATATCAGTGGAAACATTCTGTATCTATTCCTTTTAGATGTGCACACATACAGCTCCTTCTTCAGGGAGGTGAGACTTTGTGTTGCATTATTTGCTTTCTAATCTCAAATCTTGTCATTTGATATTTCATTGTTCGATTTGTTATTTTCTTCCAGTTCTTCCACTATTACGCAACATACACACAGCCAACACAAAGGGACGCTTACTCATTTCCCTCGCCCCCCTTTTTTACTGATCTTCATAGAAGGTTTGGGTTTCAGAGCTAATGTACTGTAGTTATTGAAGTCTGTGCTGCATACAATAGGTAGTTGTGCTAGCAAGAAATGTCTTTCACAAATTAGATTTTGTGTTGTGTTTTGCAATGTTGCAATGTTGCAATGTTGCATACTGTATTCAATCTATCTGTTTAGTCATTGACTGACTGTTGATGAGTAAATACCTGTAAAGTCATACTTTGTTACGAAGGCCTGTGTCGCAGACTTTACATGACTATGTGGGTTTTGTGGCTGTTCATACCAAACAGAAAAACCTAATTTTAAGGTCAGATTTCTCTTACAAAAGACATTAACATTTCAGCCCTTCAATATGCCTGTTTCCCCCCTTCTCTGTGTACTTAAATGTTTTCTTGAGTTCCAATTACCATACTGCACCATTAGCCACAATGATAGATCAGGCCAGGCATGTTAGGCATGGCTGTCCTGCCTCTTTGCTGGGCAGCTTTGATGGATGCAGTGTCTTGAAACTGAAAGGTCCATGTCATCCAAAATCCTGCTGAGCTGCAGGGAACGGGATTGTGAGCATGACTGGGTTTGGCTGCCACTAGCGGGACAGAGGAAGAAAAATTGTCCGTTTGTCACGTCAGAGTAACTGCACACCACACATCAAACCAGACGTTCACGCAGCAAGAAGCCCGCTTTGTCAGTCAGCATCAGTGACTTTAAACTGTTGAAGAATAATTCCGAACAACATGTTGACTTTATTCTACCACTGCACTGCGTGGAACTGATGAATGCTGTGATGAGGGAGGTTGGTCAGTGCCGTCAGCATGATAAAATATATAGGCTTGAACTTGGGAAATAAGATTAATATGGTTAAGCTCTAATGTGAAAGATGAGAATATAAAAAAACAAAGTGGTCAACAGTATTTGGATGAAATCTTTATCTGATTATCTGCTCTTTCAGGCTGCTGCTGCAGATATGAATGTGTTCTCACTCAGTTTGCTTGTTTAAAAAGAGGCTACTTTACTCCCTTTAGTCTTTAGTCTACTGAGCCACTTTGACTGAGTAGTGCAATGAGACTTGTACACCAAAGTAGGCTACTTCCACAGTCCTAAAGAGTGCTAAAGAGCGTTTACTTAGTGATTCACAGATCTGTCAGTCGCCTCAAGCTCCCTCCAAAACTCCTCACTACCATCCTCTGCTTAATTAGGTCTTTCATGTGATGGTGCTGTAATTATCCCTGGTGTCTTACTGTGCTAGCTCCCTTAATTCTGTGAGCTCTACTTCTATTTTTGAAGGTAACCCGTAACAGGACGTTATTTTGGATTTAGTCCATTAAATAGGTCTGAATATGATGGTAGGTGATCAAGCTAACAGGCTTTACAAATGAAATGTGCACTTTCACATTCTTGCAAATTCTTATACATACATACATTTATATTCATCGAATTAAAAAGCAACTTAATGGAAGTTGAAAATCTTTTGCTAGTTGCTAGCTTCCAGTGGCACAACTTCCCACATTGCTGCCGTGATGTAGAAGGGAACTCTAGGGTGTGGTCTGTACACCATGACATTACTGTTAGCTGTGGTACAACGGAGGTACAACGGAGCAAAACTATCACCCAGCATTATTGCTGTGATGGAGGTGACTTGAAACAAACTCTTAACCAGCACTGAAACACTGTTTTTTAAAATTATTTCAGAACACATACTGCAGACATAAAGTCCTTGATTTCCATTTTTCCTATCCCATCTGCTACCACATTACAAAGTGTTTTTGTGTTTTTGATCTAATCTTTATCTCCACAGTGCTGTGACCTGGGCTACCACGCTAGCTTGGCACGCACATTCAGGACTTACTTATCTGCCGAGTACAACTTGGAGACATCACGCCATGAGGGACTGGATATCATAGAGAATGCAGTGGACAACCTGGATTCCCGCAGTGACAAGCACAAGATCATGGATATGCATAACCAGGTGTTCTGTCCTCCCATGCGCTTTGAGTACTTGCCACACATGGGAGATGAGGTGAGATGTTTTAAGTGCAAGATTTGTTTATTACTGACTGATGTTATTTTTTTATTTTTTTTAACCATATAACTCTTTAAGCTTCAGATGGATCTATTTTGTCTCTTCTAACCCATGTGTCCTCCACCTCAGGTGTGCCAGGTGAGCGCCCAGCAGCCCGTCCAGACTGAACTCCTGATGCGTTACCACCAACTGCAGTCTCGTTTAGCTACGCTAAAGATTGAGAATGAGGAGGTGAGGATTTATGATGGCTGTGTCTGTCAAGCACCCCCACCCCATCACCTTTAGCCCCACCCACCAGAAACAGAAAGCCCTCATTTCTCATTTTCCCCAGAGCCAAGTAGGAGGGCCACATCACCATCTGTTCTCATTGCAATTACTCTCTGCTGACTCTTGCTCTGTGGGAGCCCAGAATATATTTAGATTGTCACAGCGCCAAAGTTGTCAGTTTTCTATGTTATATATGAAATTGTCTATTTTATGATGAAGAGAGGACTTATTAAGAGCCGCAGACACAAAGGTGCAAATGTAGGTGATAATAACCAGGCCCTGTTAGGCTCTCCTGCGCCAATGGCTCTGCCTGTTCTCTGTTCTCTCTCTGTCTCCCTGTTTCTTGTGCCCGGGAGGATAATGGACGAGCCATGTCATTACTGGAAATGAGCTTTATCAATCTCAGCCCTGAACAAAAAGCCTCCTTCAGTAATTTTACATACAATTTTGTCTCTTTGCCAGACACTCTTCATTTCCATGTCTTAGTCTGATGTCGCTCTGGCCTGACATTCAGATGCTGCTTGGTGTCATTTCAGTACAATCCAAGGTCATCATCAAGGCTTGCAAGAAAAGACAAATATGACCAAGACTGAGTAACATAGGATGCTTGATTTGTCAACTTCTGTGTTTCCCCATCTGTGCAGGTGAGAAAGACCTTGGATGCCACCATGCAAACGCTGCAGGATATGCTGACGGTAGAGGACTTTGACGTGTCGGATGCCTTCCAGCACAGCCGCTCCACTGAATCCATTAAGTCTGTGGCCTCAGAGTCTTACATGAGCAAGCTGAATGTAGCCAAGAGGAGGTCGAACCAACAGGAGACTGAAATGTTCTACTTTTCAGTGAGTCATGTCAATTTTGATCCATCTATCAGTCCAAACTGGTAATAGCCTGCCAGCCTGCTGTGAATTTCACTTTGCACTGCTTTTCAAAATCAAGCCACCGGTCATCATTTCCACATGCTCTGAAAATAGAAATGAAATTAAAACTAGAAAAGATTGACTTTATTTCGGCACTGAATTGTTTGACTGGGCTAATGTTACACTGCTGTTAGTGCTGCTGCTCACTCATTGTTGCCTTCATCTTTCCGTCCAGAAATTCAAGGAGTTTCTGAATGGCAGTAACCTCATCATTAAGCTGCAGGCTAAGCATGACCTACTGAAGCAAACACTGGGTGAAGGTAAGGAGTCTTTGCACTTAATTTTTATTTGGTGTCTGTGGTGTCTTTTAATGCTGTGCGCCTGACCTGGTGTTTCGTCCTGTCATTATGAACCACAGAGTCCCGACACATCACTGTAAAATTAGCTGCTTTTGGGGTTATAGTGGTGCAGGTCATATCTAATAAGCAGCAGGGAATGAGGTATAAGACACTTCAAAGACACTGATTTTTTTTTGAGGGGAAGCAGGAACGAAAGAGGAAATGAGAGTTGATACTCAAATGGAAAACTGTCACACCAAAAGCAGACCACATCTACTTTGAGATATCCATTCCCTTTTATCTCCATTGGTTAAAGCATTATCCAGTTAGTCTCTATATGATATAGCCGCAGGGAGGGTTTACATTTCCAGGCTGTAGAGAAAGGCTTCCCTCTGCCCCTCCCTTCCCCGAGGGGTCCCCTTGTCACCTCAGCCGTGAACAATTTACGCCCAATCAATCAGCGGGACCTGGCCCAGACCCATTTCTGCAGCTGCTCCTGCATTGGGGGTTCACCTAATAGAAAAGGGCGTCAGGCACAGACAGCTGAGGCCTTGCAATGCACATGCATATTTTCATATTTCACACCTTGGATTTATTCATTCATCTCTTACTTAATCATTTATTAGCTCTGCCGAGCTTTCAGGACCTCAAAAAGTCCTTGTGATTCCCTCTGAGCTCTTTGGCAAGCTACTGACTGCCTCCATTTGCAATCATAAACTCTCACATAATGGTTCCTATCAATCTCTGGACTCTGTTTGTATGTCCGTGGTGGAGCAGCTGAGAGAGTGTATGAACACAACATATGGCGTCTCCAGGTACCACCCATATTTAATTATTCAGATGATCAATCAGGGTTGCGTCGTGCTCATTAGCTCCTCACTTTGCACCCAAAATAGCGTGTTTGTGTATGTGCGTGGTGGTTGGTGAACATGACAGGAGGAACATGATGAGACTGGTGAGTGCCACATGGCGTTTTCATCTTGCTGCATGTATTAATGAAAACATAATGTCAAGCTTTGGCACCAGACTAGATGGTGCTAGGATGTCTGCCAGCCCTTGTTTCCCAGATAGTAGGAGTCACCAATTCCCATGTTCACTGAATTTGATTTGTACTTGTCACCTTTTATGTTTGTAAAATTTATATCTCTCCATCACCAAGGGACCCTGGAACTTTTGGATATGAAATTAGGGGAACATCGACGCAGAGTTTTTGGCTCATGCTTGAGAAACTGGGTGTAATTTTGAGGTTGGTTGGTCAGAGGTAGACAGGACTATCACTCAGAGGAATGATGTCTGGGAAATGTGCTGTTGTTTCTTCACATGAATGCTCCAGAGACCTTGTCCCATCTGCCAGAATGATGTGTAGAGAAATGGGTTAGCCTTTGCTCTTTCTGTCCATTGTTAGGTGGTGTAAAGAAATAACGTTGGAATGCTTTGGTGCCATTGTTGCTTTTTTTGTACATTGACTCGCTTCCATCTGATAATCCAGCCACTAGCAGACACAGACAAACACTTACTCTCAGTTCATAAAGAAAACCAAGATCATCTTGGAGTCAACTGGCCAAGCCATTGTGTTCTGTTTAAGGATGCATGTTATCGAGCAGAAACATAAACTCTGACAAATTCTTATATTAGTCAAAAAGAGTGTAGCTCAGTTTGATGATGAGCTTACCGACTGCATTTTCTTTAATAATGCTGTCCATAACGTGCATGTGTTGTTGGGAACCCATAACAAAAGACTCAGTGAACCATCACATTGCTCAGTGTCACCACAGACGGACCCCTCCCTCCCCATATACACACTGCAACCGCCACCCCCTTTTCTTTGCTCTGAGAGGAGGTCTATAACCCCACAGGGTCCTCTGGGTCCCCTGACGGTTCAGCAACGACTGCTCAATAGCTTTGTCCAATGAATGGTGTTAGCACTGCTCCATTCATCGCTCTCTCAATAGTCATGTTGTTTCTCATCAAACCCTTCAGTGATGGCGGACACTGCAGTCTGGATAATACATACCACAAAGATATAACATGTCCCTCTTGTGTTTTTCCACAGGGGAAAGGGCTGAGTGTGGAACTACAAGGTATGATGTTCCCATCTTTCAGCCATGAAGCATCTGCTTATACCATTTTTAATATATTAAATTAATTATTTAAAATTGAAATTACAATAAATTAATTATGTTATATATAAACTACGTTATATTTGACTACATTGCAAGGCTTTTCATATTGCAGTCGATAAAGTCAATCAGTGTGTAAACAAAGAGTATACATATGCATGCATGATTTTATAAAGGTCACGTTACAGCATTCTTTTTGATATATATTATTAAAAGTAATACATACTGTAGGAAACATGTAATTGTATTTTCAGTGAGGAATCATATAATTTGGAGTTCCAACACGTATCAATATTTTGATTGCTAATTTAATGCCGAATTTTTCTGTCAGACAACTTGACATATCAACTGACGGGATTGATTTTATTGGCCTTGTTAATATTGTTCATTAATCTGTGCTGTGTTTTTAGGAAGTTATGTGTTTTATTGAAGATCCAGTCCTAGACCTTTGTACCCCCCAACCCCCTCAGCAGTAAATTAAAGGATGACTTTTATCAGGTTTAATGATAAAAGACGTCTTTAATGAAACATCTCACTTTGGGCTTTTCTCAACCTTTAAATCACGATTGTTGTCTTTTTCCATGACTTTATTTAAACAGAGGATTTTTTACAGCTTTGTTTTAGCAACTGTTTTTTCATACCTCCATGTTTGGTTCTACAGTTTTCACAGAATATGATGTTTTTGTTCCCTTTGTCCATCATTTCCCAGGCCCCCCACCCTTCCCCCTAAACCACAGAAAATGCGGAAGCCTAGGCCACGCTCCATGTATAACCATAAGCTGTTTAACGGCAATATGGAGACCTTCATCAAGGTACCCTGTGGTAGTGGTATATGACTGAGTGGCCCAGTAGGGGAAGGCAGCTAGAGCCTTCGCTGTCATTCTCTTCCTGACTTTGGCCTTCTGTTCCTCCCTCTTTCAGCTGCCTTGATCATGATATAACGCCTCTGTTTAACCTCTAATCCTCCTCCTCCCTTCTGTGGCTCTGCTGGTGCAGACAGAGCAGCAGTCAGCTGTCTCTTTATTCCCCTCCAGAACAATTTACCATCTCTGGGTTGTTGTTTTTTCTAAACCCAGTGACTCTTTACTCGACTGAGAGGCAGGAGACGGCAGCGGGTCTGCTTTGTCACTCACTGCACCCAAACCTTTACTGCATCTCTGTAGCTTTCCTATCGCCAGTCCCTGTGCTTA
The DNA here is from genome assembly GCF_014851395.1 of Micropterus salmoides. Classification (NCBI taxonomy): domain Eukaryota; kingdom Metazoa; phylum Chordata; class Actinopteri; order Centrarchiformes; family Centrarchidae; genus Micropterus; species Micropterus salmoides. Next base: position 22,415,755 of record NW_024043372.1, read on the forward strand.
GCCTTCTTTAACCTCCAGAGGGGTCATTCGTCATCTGAGCTTTTCTAACTTTTTGCTTTTCTGCCCTCTCTTCCTCTGCTACTCTGTGCCTTGCTGCTTTCTGTCCCAGAGGAAGAAGGAATGCCCGCACCCGCATTCAGGTACCTCTTTTGTTGGAGGGTATAGGTCAGGGCACAAGGGCACTAAAACTATAGTAAATGTGCCTGCTACTGCTTGGGCTACACTTGCATGCTGCTGGTTTCCACAACTTTTTGCATTCTGAGACACCAGGTTATTAATATCATATATTAATACAATCATTTGGGTGTTTTTGTTTGTTTTACACTGCTCATTAGATTTGCTAAATAGTATGTTGATGAGGCTATTGTGTGTTTAATGTTTATTAAAACATTGTACAGTTTATAGCAGTACTGTATAAAAGTTACACAAAATACTATATGTTATTACACTTTTAGTTACGTTTTTTTTTTGCTAAGATTTCTCTTGTGTTGTCTGTATGTATTTATTTTTCACAACATTTCATTTCAGGATTCAGGTCAACCAATCCCACTTGTTGTTGAAAGCTGTATCAGATACATCAATCTGTATGGTAAGTCTGGCATCATGTTGCAGTGACTACTACTTCTGAGTGAAAGGGGAGAAAAAGAAAGCAAATTATGAAGTCCTTTTGAGAACTCCTTCAGCCTCATAAGAAGTGACAGCTAGTGTATTTCCACAAATAGCCGGAGGTAGAGCTACTGACCTGCTCAGCTCTCCTCCTCTGTCTCTGAGGTGCTCAGCTGCCTGCCAGTGATTTGACAAGCTCATAACAATAGATCACACACAGAGAGTTTTGAAAGTCCCATTGGTCTTTGTTTTGTCAGCTCAGCCACCCCCCCACCAACTTTATAACTCCTCCCTGTCTACATTCACATCTGTCTTCAGCTCATTGCCGTTGCCTGAAGGCCTTTCCCCTGGATCTGGACCTAATGAAACTCCTGAAAACTGATTAGGAGCCCTCTAACTGAAACCATATGCTACAGTCTCACTGAGGGGCCCTCTCGTGGAAAAATACGCATCTCCCTTTATGACTAGATTACATTTCCTGCTCTGTGTTATGTGTTTCCAATAGGCTTTCTTGAAGCAGGCACTGGGGTTTGGAGATAATGATAGCTAGCGTAACTCTGAATCTCCAAATTCTTGGTTGTATTTCTTTCAGGCTTGCAACAGCAGGGCATATTTCGTGTGCCAGGATCACAGGTGGAAGTCAATGATATTAAAAACTCATTTGAGAGAGGTGAGTCAAAGACAGATGGTATTATGCCAGCTTTCCCCTTTTTCATGTCACAAATACTTAAACAGGGAAATTTGACTTATTTTCAACTCATCAAATGTCACCACTGAAAGCACATGAATTTTTCTTAATCAGGTGAAGATCCCTTGATTGATGACCAGAATGAGCATGATATCAACTCAGTGGCAGGGGTGCTGAAGCTCTACTTTAGAGGACTGGAGAACCCCATCTTCCCAAAGGAGCGCTTCCTGGACTTCATCTCCACCATCAGTGAGTCACAAACAACACAAAATATTCAAAGCCATCACCGTCGTGAGTGGACTGGTCAAATAGAAAAAGATAAAACACACCTCGCAGTTTCTCAGAAACTCAGCTTTACTGAAGTAGAGAAAGGCATGCAATGCAACACATGGAAGCAATCTCAACACCAGGGCTCTCTGTCTGATATTTAACAGAAAGCCAGTAGGAAGAGGAGAGTGTGGGCCACATCAGTCTGCCGTGTGCACGTTCACCACAGAAACATTTCCCCGCTGTTTCTACAGTAATAGTTTGATCAGTATGCCTTAGGGGTCTGGTGAAAGGCAGGAGGGGGCATCTATTAAAGTGTCAAATAACAGCTTTCAGAATCTCCTCTGCTTTTTGCTTTTGCTCACTTTGATCAATTTTCCTTGCTATGGTCTGGTTTATATTAGATTTTAGTGGACAGTGTTGTTATAGGCTCAGTGCCCATATATATAAAAGTTTTAAAGCTATATTTGCCTCTTGTTTACTACAATGTAAACCTCCTCTCTATCTCTGTCCTTTGTGTTTCAGAGCTGGAGTCGGGAGCCGAGAGAGCGCATCACATCCAGCAGATTGTTGTGACTCTTTCTCGCACCGTCATAATCGTCATGAGATACCTTTTTGCTTTTCTCAATCAGTGAGTTTGCACTGATTCACATTACATTTTAAGCCACAGGTCCTGGTGTATACAGAAGAGCATGTAGAGAGGAGTTCTTTATTCTTTGCACAGTTGTGATTGAATTTTAAGCTTAACTTATATGCTAACTGAATTATACTGGGGAAAATCGATGTTGAACAAACACAGAACAGCTGCAGTCAGGTGACAAGACAAGATCCAAAAATATATTTAAAAAAACCCCAACCTGCTATTTATTGCTACATCTGTCTGCACTGTTTGAAGTTATTTATGGGCTCGGAAACTCATGCCTCGCTAAAGTAGTATAACTGTCCTCTTATAATGGATTTTATTAATGCTCCTTTTACTGAACAACCCGTGGTTGTTGAAGCTGTGGCTTTACTGACTGATTATGACTTCCTCTTGCAGCACTGAATGATTTGGTTACCAAGAGTAGGTTGTGGCATGTGCTGGACAAGTCGATTTGTTGAAGGAGTTGGCTCATCAGAGTGCTTTTTAAGCAAGTGTTTAACTGAGCTGTGCAATGAAGCAAGTAATAGTGTATGTCAAAACTAAATTCAGTTAAAGCCAGCGACTCTGTCTGCTACATAGTTTGTTTTCAGGCATTATGGGTTTAATACTGACACAACGTAATGGACCACATGACTACTTGTATTAGAACAGGGTCACAAAAAGTCATGAACCCACAGAGAATTATCACTTGACTCTGTAGTTCCCCTCTGCACTATGTAGCTTTATAGCATCTTTCAGGTCAAAATTAAAATCGCTAGGTGATCTGGATTATGACTGCAAATGAATGATAATGTGACTTCTTGTCTGCTGAATGTATAAAGATGAAGCTTTTTGATCAAACGTTCACCATATCAACTTAAAAGGAGGTAGGAAGACAGCATTGAATTCACAGCTTGTTTCCACGATCCCCAAGTGACCAATCCATATGTAAGCAAAAGGGAAGCCCAAGCATGAAAATACAAAAAAGGATTGTAGCCTTGTCACTCCTAATTTGATTGACAGTTTTTTTTAATACACAGACTACACACAACACAACAACTTATTCTATACATGCAGTATTTATGTTGTCTGAGGTTAAAGGTTGCTTACATCTGTAATATTTGTTTATGCAGGAAATAAATACACAATGCCCCCCTGTTCTTTCCCTCAGTCTCTCCCAGTACAGTGACGAGAACATGATGGATTCATACAATCTGGCAATCTGCTTTGGTCCAACCCTTATGCCCATCCCAGACGGACAGGATCCTGTAGCGTGCCAGGCACATGTTAACGAAGTCATCAAGACCATCATTGTCCATCATGAACTCATCTTTCCCAGTCAACGTGAGCTGGATGGCCCAGTGTATGAAAAGTGCATGACTGGGGGAGAGGAGTACTGGTAAGTATTGGCTAGACCACACATGTAGGCAAAGTACAACTATGTTAAGACTACAGTTTTGTCAACTCCAACTTGTCCGCTGTTTCAGAGGAACAGCTGCATTCTTTTATCAGCTAATCAAGCAAATATTTTTCATGCTTCTATGTCTACATATCGCTATCTTTTTACGTTCCATTTGCAACGACAGTGACAGCCCCCACAGTGAACCAGGAACTATTGACGAGGCTGACAATGGAACTGAACCACACACCAGTGATGAAGGTCAGTACATCATAGTAGTCATTTTTCATCCATTTTTATGAAGGGGGCTTGTTATTAAAAAGGTATTTCTTTAGCCATGCTAGGTGCAGGGATCAAGGGATGGCAATGTAGGTCGGTCTGTCCATCATTTTGGTCCAATATCTCACTAACATGATCATGAAATTTGGTAAAGACATTCGTGGTCCCCTTAGGATGAACAACTGACTTGGTTATCCCCTGACTTTACCTGTAGAGCCACCTGCAGGTTTTTGTGGTTTTGAGTTAAATGTCCTGATAACAAATTGGATGCATTGCCAGGAAATCACGGTTATTCGTGTTCTCCTCAATGATCCACTGACTTTTCATCTAGCTCCATCCTCATGTCAAAATATTGGATATTTGTCCAATACTTTGCTTGATAACCAAGTACCAGCAAAACTAATAACATACTGATTAGCCTCTGTAGTTGCAATTTGTGTTTAGTGCTAATTTGCAAATGTTAGCATGCTAAGACTCAACTAAGATGGTGAACATGGAACATGATATATGCTAAACTTCAGCATGCCAGCACTGTTATTGTGACCGTGCTAGCATGCTGGCCATAGCGTCTAGCTTTTCCTGATTCACAGCATCCAATGTTATTACTTTGTTAGTATGTTATATGTTAGTATGTTAGTACTATTATTGATGTTACTGCCTAGTTGTTTGATCTTGATGAAGAGAAGTGCATATATTGGCAAATAATATTAGATGGACTTCACTTGATGTGATTTTAGTACCTTTGTGGATAAGAGAGCCTTCTGCACAGACTGACCTTCTTTTAAGCACTTTTGATTGAGAAGTGAGTGAGCTTTGCACTGCAAAAGCTTATGATTGGAAAGGCTTATGTGATGTTTGAAGCTGAGGACAAGTTGAGTAAACAGTGTTGGCATGCTGCTTTGCCTCTTTGATCTGTCTTTCTGTGTGTGTGAGTCTCTCTCCTCCCCCCTTTCCCCGTCCCTTCTCCCCTGCTCGCTCTTTGTTCAGTGTTAGTCAGCAATTCTCCTGGGACTTTCTCCTTTGTGCAGTATTTCCCCAATTCTAGTCTGAGCTAAGAATGCATAACTGGGCCAGGCACACAAGCCAAAAGAATAATATCTCCTGTGCTGGCAGTGAAGTGTCAGTGGACAGGTCTATTGAGTATGGACCGTGTTAGGTCAGACTGGGGTAACCTTATCTCTGAGCTTCATCTGTGCTGTTGGCTGTGTTTGTAATGAGTGCCGACCCCTTCTCTCTTTTCTTCCTCTTACATGGAAACGACAACACAGGCAGATTGCCTGCTGTAGGTTCGGCTCATGCTGACCTTAGTACTGAGAGTCCTATGTGACGTGATGGGCTCTGGTTGCACTGTAGTTTCTGTAGTCAGTTCAGTTGGTTCCCTCTGGCAGCAGTTTTCATGGAAGAAAAACAAGTTTGGGTCAAATTAGGAACTAAGCAACCTTGTTGTGATGACCATGCCTTTTCTGTGTTCATTACTTTGTAACTGAAACCAAATATGAACAAAACTGCTTTTCATTTTTATTTACATTAACTATAACTGTCCTCTTACACGCCATTGCACTCTTCGAGTTGGTTTTTCAAGAGGGCTGCAAAACTGGCCTAATGTGTTTACATGCTGAGCCGATTGATGTTAACCACATCGTTAACTCTGACTGACCCCTGCTGGCTGGCCTATTGAAATACACTGCAGCCAAGACTAGGTTTTCCTGTTAAATTTAGGCAAATTGTTTGTTTATTATGTCAGACATATTTATAATGTAAACTGAGACATACTAAGTTGAAGCTGAAGCTTAGAAATTAGAAGTACATATTCCAGCCTCACAATATGTACTTAACAAGAGCCAGGGTTGTATATTATGTGTTTATTAAGCTTTTTGTTGATGTTTCTTTGTTTCTTTGTGTTTTCAGAGGTTGAACAGATCGAGGCCATCGCTAAGTTCGACTACGTGGGACGCAGTCCCAGGGAGCTGTCCTTCAAGAAGGGAGCCTCTCTGCTTCTGTATCACAGAGCTTCTGAAGACTGGTGGGAGGGCCGTCACAATGGTGTGGATGGCCTCATCCCACATCAGTACATTGTAGTACAAGACTTGTGAGTAACAGCACAATGTGTTTTCGTAGCTGTTGTTTGTCTTGTGTCAAGTAATTCTGTCTCTTAAATGTCAAATGATCATTACTGAAGCTAACTAGCTGAAGCTAGCATTAGGATAAACGGTTGTGTTGAATAAAGTACTAAAATTTTGATCAATTACTGTAGTTATAATGTACCTCATGTGTTTATCTTGTGCTTTTTCAGGGATGATGCTTTCTCAGATAACCTCAGCCAAAAAGCAGATAGTGAAGCGAGCAGTGGACCATTGCTGGATGATAAGGGTTCATCCAAAAATGATGTCCCGTCACCATGTGAACAATCACCTGATTACAACTTTGGAGGAGTCATGGGGAGGTGGATACAGTTTAAACACCTTTCTTGTTTTAAAAGTTGTATTGATAAATTTTCTTGTTTGACTGGAAGTCTAATCTGATTTCTCTCCACAGGGTAAGGTTACGGTCCGATGGAGCTGCAATCCCACGTCGCCGCACTGGCACAGACACCCACAGCCCAACCAGAGTGGCTGACACTCCGCCACGGGCTGCAGCCTGTCCCAGCAGCCCCCACAAGGTGTCCATCAGCAAAGGCCGTATGGAGAGCCCAGAAAAGAGGCGTCTTGGCACCTTTGGCAGTGCGGGAAGCATCAACTACCCAGACAGGAAGGCCTATCCTGAGGGCCACCCTCTGAGACCGGTTCCAGGGGCCACTCGTCACAGCAGCCTTGGGGACCACAAATCACTGGAGACTGAAGCTCTGGCCGAGGTAAAGGTGGGAACTTTCAGGCAGAGCCAAAACTCATGGGGAAAATGGTGCTAAAATTATACCTGGAAATAGAAGTTGTTTTTTTTGGTATAATTAGTTTATATATCTCTGTTTGGTGGCCTTTTGCTTTCAGTACCAGACTTTGATATAAAGTTTCAGACAATTATAGTGTTTATATAAACGGATTGGGAAGGTTTGGTAGAGCAGAGCCAGGCCCCCTGATGTAGCTGTCAATCAGAGAGCAGCAGCTGGGACCTGGTGTAAATGTCAGGACCAGACTGCAGCTGGGAGATAGACACACCTCAAGGACACAGAGGCCTGGAAGTGAATAACAAGCTGAAGAGCGGTGAAGGTTTGGCACCTCATCAGCTAATGGCTGCAGCCAGTAGGTCCAAGCACAATCAAAACATAAAATGTTCAGCGTGTACTTTAACTTGACTAGAACTGATGGGTTCTGATGGATCATCTCAAAATGGTACAGGTACCTCAAAAAGGTACTGAATAAAAGTTAATGAAAAGTAACACCCGTATAAAAAAGATAGATTTTCATTGCTGAGCGTGTAATTTTTTTAATATTTCATCTAAAATCTCACAATTTTATAAACAAAACGGTTTAAGTGATAAAGTGCCCCAGTAGAATTATTTAGGAGCATAGGCCTTCTAGTTTTGCATGTTTTAGCCCGTTTATCACAAATCACTTATACCTATATACTTATGCTCACTCAACTAACCATTTTTCAAACCATGCTGCTCTGTTTTTGCAATGTGGATGTATCCTTTTTACCATACCCATTGCTTTGCATTCATTTCCATATGATTAATCTTCATACCTCTTCTACCAGGACATCGAGAAGACTATGAATACAGCACTCCATGAGCTACGTGAGCTGGAGCGACAGAACACCGTTAAGCAGGCTCCCGACGTGGTGTTGGACACCCTGGAGCCCATGAAGAACCCAGTTAGCTCTGAGCCTGGCAGTCCACTGCATACCATTATGATCCGTGACCCGGATGCAGCCATGCGCCGCAGCAGCAGCTCCACCTCTGAGATGATGACCACCTTCAAACCCGCTCTCTCCGCCCGGCTGGCTGGGGCTCAGCTGCGCCCCCCGCCCATGAGGCCGGTGCGTCCTGCTCCCAACCAGCACCGCTCGAGCAGCTCCAGCTCTTCAGGGGTCGGCAGCCCTGCTGTAACTCCCACTGAGAAGATGTTTCCAAGTAATAACACTGGTTCTAATATGAATACTTCCAGTGATGCCGGGGATAAGTCTGGTACCATGTAGCAAAAGTGGAATCTGCTAGGAGGGAAGGTTGTAAAGTTTTCCAAGTTAGGGGAAAGCTTACGGAAATGGGCGCTGATGTGTGAAGAGCAGATATGAATATTTTGCTCTCTGTTTTCTGCCTGACTTAATTCATATATTCAGGAAGCTCCTGAAGCGAGCCTACAGTACAGTGTGTTACCATGGTGATAACATGGTGGCAGAAGCTGTAGAGGTGTCATCGCGTAAAGCTCACCTCTCTTTGAAACTTGATTTAACTACAGAAAATGTGTATAAGAATACACATCTTTCAGTTTTACCTCAGTTTCAACAAAAATCTGTGCCCATGTTCTGCTCTCACAGATACAATAAATGCAAGTGAAGCAATACTTGTGTGAAATTTGGTATTAGTTTCCACCCAGCACACATTGTCCAGCAGATGTTTCAGTCAATCCTACTGGTTTATGAAACGCCTCATCTGGACGGGTGTAAACATTCAGGCTAAAATACCATGTCTGTTTACCATTTAGGTCACAGGCCTTATGGCTGTACATACAAACTTACTTGAAGTCGCCATGCTTTCTGTTTGTACTATAATACAGTGGCTGTAACTTAGTTATATACGTCTGCATGCAGGATTTGGAGTACAATGAAAGATTTGTAATGATGTTTTTTTTCTCATATGGTCATTGTAGCATAAAATATTAGTTTGAAACCTAATTTTCAAAGATGGAACAAAAATTATCTAAAAATCACGTTTCAGATGTCCAAATATTTGACCAAGTAACACATTGGGATCTTACAGTATTATGTTTTAAATCTACTGGTACTCAAAATGTTGTACCTGAAGTCATCGCGTTCACTGCTAAAGATAAAAGCATCTCCGCATGGAAATGATCACTGAACTCTTAGACATGCCAGTCAGAACTAAACAAAGCAAGTCATCCTCTACCATCATGTATGGTTGGACTGTGGGCAGACTTAACGTGGCTGCTTCCATGTTTTTTTTTCCTTCTATGTCCTGTATATGAAATGCAGAAAACTAATGCACCAACTAATGTAGGAACTCTGTGGTAAACTTGTACATAATATATAGCTAGTAATTTTTTAAATGTTAATCTTGTACAGGCTATTATGAAAAAGGCAAAGGGTTAGCTGTGAAGCACGTGTTAAGATCATAAACCACCTTTTTATCATCTTCAGTAAACTACAAACATATTCTTTGGCTGTTCTGATACCGAGGTCCAAAAACTAAGCTTGCCAGGGGGATCTGGGGGCATGCAATTGGATAACAGAAGCTTTAAAACCATGTCAGTGTGCAGTAGTATTGGCACACCAAAGTAATGTTATTTTTAGGCAATTATTATATACACCCCAGAAAAATACAGAGGTCCGGACTTGACCTCAAAGATGAGTACAGCCAATTGGCACAATTACCACTGCATTTGGCAATAGTACTTTAGAAAACTGATTGCTGTTGAACAGACAACAAAGGCTGAATAAATGTTTTCTCCATTATGTTTTTGACGCACTCAGTTTACAAAGCTTGATCTGTTTTCTCAGTCTAATTTGGGTAATTTTATTATTGCACAAGATACATTAAAAAGTACCCTCTGACAGTTCCTCTTTCAAATTTAAAATGTGATTCTCACCCACGGGAACCTGAGAAATATGATGTTGTGAGATACGAATATGACAGCTGTTTCCTTCCTTCCTGCGTTTTTCTTATCTTCGCTGATAGATACAGTTATGCTCTGACTGTAGACTATTTCTTTTTTGTTGGAAGAAAACTAAATAGAGCACATTTCGTTGTGTTTATATCTACTGTACCTCTTGTCATTCTGACAGCTCTTGTCCAGAGACCTTGTTATCCGCATCCCAAAGAGCCTGCTCTGTTCTGCATGTTTTGTGCTGTAATGTCTGACTCATATTCTGGGGCAGTTAAACAATGGCTGTATGTGGTGCCATGCCTTGGTAAAACGCACAATTAATTAAATATTGGATGTTTGGGTTTTTTTTCCCCTAAGAAATGGGCTCTGGCATTTATGCGGACTGGGAATTAAGCTGCTTGTAGCAGTTTCTAAAATAGAAGTAAAAGAGAACAATGCTTGAAACAAAAGAAACTTAAATATTAGCATGCAATCCAGGCCCTGATTCCACTGTCAACTGCAGTGTTGCTTCTTGTCAATGTATTGTTTGCTCTTTAGTTGTCAGAGACAGATTTATAAATGTCCAGTGTGAAGAACAGAGAGCTATTACAACCAGAAAAAAAGAAATACAGCATTTAAAGTCATGCAGTGCAGTCACATCCTCTGCTGGTTTCGGCTGGTATTGCGTCCTGATACGTCACTTTATGTGGGCATTATAAGTATGATCTGCAGCTGATATTACAATCACTAAACGTATCCATAAAATTCTATTTGTTTGTTCTGGTTACAGTTTTGCGCCTAAATCTATGAAGATAGCCTACTATTACAAAAAAGGACATACATTTATTAAAATACAAAGCAAGCACACACTTTCAAAAGGGGAATTATCATCCTTATATTTAACTAGACTGTTGTTGTTTTTTAATTTATAGACACTTATATAAGTGGAGCAGACAATTTGAGTGCCTTTTGTGCACAACTTCAATTTTTATTGTACTTTTGTATTTACTTTTTTAACTGTAAATTGTGTCTATTAGTTGTCATGTTTATTATAAACTGACTGGCTTTTTTATCTTTACTTTCTAAACTCAGTTGTCAGACCTCCATAAGGAATAAATGGTGTAAAGATGTTCCTTTTGTGAATTACAGAAGAATCATCATGAAATGCTCGCCTGTGTGTTGGTGATTATAAAAACTACTGTATACACAATCTACTGGTGAAGTTCAGTAGAATCATCTCAGAACATTTCTTTCATCTTTTTGTTTTCCGTGTGAACTGCTTGTGCTGTGTTTGAGCCGTTAACTCTTGTCTCTTAGCTCCTTCCCTTTTAAAGCAAAATCATTGCAGTATTGTTGGAAACAGTGGGACTGATATGGACCCTCTTCTTGCAGAGGTTATAAGGCACGTGGTGCACTCTCCTTTTCCCTACATGTGATGTGACACAGACATTTTCTTTCCTGGGATGTGTGCTGAAATGGGTATCACTGTTTGTCTGCTGACATGCGAAGACATTACGTTAATATAAAAAAATGACATTACAGTAAGAGAGCAGACTAAAAGCCTGTCATGTTGTGGGGACCGGAGTGTGAGTTGCTGTCACTCTGTTTACCTTCTCTTTAATTGTTTGTCTAGTGATGCTGTTTGTTGATGAGTGTCTGGTTGGTTGAAACCCTGTGATGTAATGTACACCATACCACTGACTGGATGTTGAAAACCCCTGCATCCAAATAAAACCATTATTGCTCTGTGATCTGGAGTCTGTTTTTAATTTGTGATGTTAAAATGCCGCTCTGGGTATTTCTCTATTGCTTAATACCAGGAAATAAAGTAAGAACAAAAATAAATTATCGATAAGTTTTAAAAGAAGTTAAATATGAAAAAGCTGTTTTTACATTTGAAAATAATATATGTAAATAGGCTGAGTGAGAGCTTATATTACAATCACGAGAACAAGAGTCCAGGCATTAGCAAAAAAAAAAACGAACTGACTACAAAATCACAGTAATTAAATGCCAAACGTAGTTCATTCTGTGGCCACATGGTGGAGAAACTGCAACAGGTAAAGTGTTGATGGACATGAGGTTTACATGTAGAGTTTATGTCAGCTCTCTGTTGAGTACCGTTTAAGGATTAGGAGGGAGTGTTGTAGTGATGGCTGCACAGTTTTGCATAAATTGCATCTGAAATTGGCTTTCTATTCCACTGCTCAGACAGTGTTACACCAGTAGCTCACACTGATAGAGCATAAACAAAATTCAATTTGTTCCACCTGAGAAACCCTAGCTCAACAAGAACATGTCAAACAAGCAACTGTTCCCATTAATCTGCAAAGTATACCACTTGCTTACTTCTACGGGAAGTGTTCTTTCGAAGAGTTCTGTGTTTGGGATAGTAGATCTGACGCATTAAGTTATAAATGGGATCTCCATGTGTTTAAGATGTGAGGTCATGTTGTCTAAAATAATTCAAGAAAACTTGCGGGAGCAGTTTTATTTTTTCAGAAAACAATAAATGATCATATGAATTATTTAGATTACTTGGAAAGAAAAGAAAAACAACAAACAAATCTGCGGTTACTTCCGCTGGCATGGAAATTATTTTATGCTTCTCTAGAATGAGATGTGCTTCATCAATGAAGAACAGATGTTACAGCTGGTTTGAAAAATAAGTTGCATAAGCCCTCTCCAGTGGCCTAATTTGGCTTATCTTCCATAATAATTAATGCGCAAATGAGAGAAAACCTTCAATAACGCATAATCTCTTTGTAAGAGATCAAAATTATCATAACTTCCTGTTTCAACCTTAACCCTCTTCAGCTTAGCTACATTAAAACAATTAATGGTGGAGCAAATACACTCTTTAATTAAAACCACCTGAGGATCATTCATTTTCATAATCAGAATAAAAGAATGTAAACAAATGGAAGACACGTTTCAGTTAATTGTGTTTCTATGTTATGAGCACTATTTTACAGCAAAAATATCGGGCAGGACGCTAATCATAAATGAAAATGGAATTTTTTTTACATTTTTACCTGAAGCTACATGATGTCAAGTGACATGATGTATGATGACAGAATACTTACAGAGTCCTGTCACATATGTGCTGTTCACAGGAGTCATCTGCTCATACACTCTTGGCTCTATGAAGGTGTTTTATTTAAATAATTTCAAATTAAATGTAATGTTTGTTTTGTAATAAGCAAGAAGATTAACAAAATCACCAAAGCACAAGACAATGGTCTGTTAATCGCCTTAATTATCTGGTAATTTGATCAGAAATTTAAAAAAAAGTAATTTACTGAGGCAATAGAGCAGCAAGTGGAGGCAGGGACAGTATTCTGTTATAACAACAACAACAACAACAACAACAACAACAATAATAAAAGATGGGTTTGGCCTTTTTTGCCTTTCAAAAAGGAGTTTATACTTTTTGTGACATTCAATCCCGATGCTGGGGTTATTTCAATGAAGTCTGAGAGCATGTTCAACACCAACGAGATCAAGTTCAAGCTGAGCGAAGAATTCGAGGAGACGACTGCAGAAGGCCGAAATACCAAGACTCACTCATCACTCTTGAGATTTAGCTGCAAATGCTGAGATAGTTTTTTATGCTTGATAATGTTTTGCATACCTTTTGTTTACCCCAGAGATGCGCTGGAGATGGAATTGCCACATTTTCATCTGCACCTCCTTAATGTAATGTGACTCTATGAATAGGTAGCAGTTTGGATACTTTGGCATGATACATGAATGTTGGATGGATCAAATCAGGGACCTTCCAGATGAGAGAGAGCCAGAGATCAATATGTTACTGGCAAGAAAGAGAGAAGGGACTCTTATGTAAAAAGATGAACATGAAGCCTTTTTATTTTTCATATTTTCCCTGTCTCAGTGTGTCAGACAGACATCAGAGCTGCATAGATCCCTCACTTAATACTTTATGCTGTAGGGCAATCAATAATTTTACTTTGATGCATTTTCATAAAAATTTCTGACCTCACTCAGAAATCGGAACATCTTGTCAGTTTCTGTACATTTATGAAAGTCAATGGTGGCATGCTTCATCAAGCATAAAGAGAAAGGAACTCGAATGATCAACAGACTTTCAAGGTTATAGCAGATGGCAACTCAGTGACATTTCCAGCTATGCCTGTATCTTTGATGTGCAGGGATGCAGCCTGGGTAGGACATATGGAGCATGCATAATAAGTTATGCCCAAGACGCAGAACACTGTCAACCTGGCTGTTTTCATTGTTCATGCACACTCTCACACAAATCACACCAAAGACTACATGACATGTTGCACATGCACACAAGTGTGTTAATTCAAATAACCCCTGATATTACCCCTGACAACAAACACACACACACACACACACACACACATAGATTGTACATTAAAGCTCTGAGATCTCATTGTTGCTTGTTTATATTTATGAACAGTGGTGTGCCAAATGTGGCTTTGCAGTTACGATGGAACTTTGAAGGGAAGTTTTTGAAGGCGAGAGATGGTGACGCTGAGGCCCTAGGCAGAGCTGACCCTACATGGCCAATTACTCTTTGATAGATGGTATGTTCATTTGATGCAAGTGAAAACAAATAACCCACATAATGTGATCAATTACATTAAGCTTTCATCTTACAGCCTTTTGTGGGTTAGGCGATGGATTTCAGATATTAGTTGTTGTTAATACACCCATGATTAAATGTCTTATAGAGTAGCTCATTGATGTTCTGTAGGTTAATGCCAATGTTCCTGGAAAGCAACCCCATTACTGAGTAATGACTTTAATAATGCAAAGTGTCTTCATGCTGTAGACTACATGCCTTTTGGCTTGTATAATGCACAAAAATTATTATAATGTTTAGCTTTTGAAATTTAGATTCAGTGCCCTTGTAACTGACTTGACAAGGTACTATGAACTGAACAATCATTAGAGTCCATACATATATGTGGTTTTAAATCAATATACAGATGGATGGAAATGTGACAGTGAAAACTAGCAGTGAAATTCATTCAGGAACTACTGATCGAGAAACTAATTTGATGAGGTTAGTCGCTGGTTGCAGGGTAAATATCCTGTCTAGTCTACTTAACAGTCTACAGTTATCAAAAATTATAGCAATTAATTCAAAGACATTTTCAATTATGCTCACCCGCACCCACGAAAGACATGGCAGCAGATAAGGACATGTACTAGCTTAGTAATCAAAAGGACCTCTGGGTAGAATATTCACGTAACCTGTCTAATACATTATGTATATGTAGTATAGAATATTAGCTCCTGTCAATTTGTTACAAGTAAGTCAAGTTCAATTCATTTAAACTGCTGATAGCATTTCATGTCACATGTAATGAATAATGTGAGTAAAGTACTACTAACAATTACATAGTAGGCTTTAGAATGAAAGAGAATTAGTCCAAATCCATTAAAACAGTCACTTTACTGAAAAATACTGCAGTAAACATTATAGACATTAAAACTAAAATGCATAAACAAACAATATTTTCATCTTCATAGTATGTCTGTGGCTCAGGGTCTTTGCAAATTATTTCCACTGAATCAGTAGATTCAAAAGGTTGAAAGGTTCGTTGTTGTCATTTGTCCCCCTGCTAAATGAAACCGAAGCACAATGTTTAACAATGTAGTAGCAAAACACTTATAACACATGTAAAATGTATCAAGATTGAATCAATAAAACATAGCTCTCTCATCAACAGCTTCAAGGACAAGGCTATCTGTTTAACAACAGTCACAACTCTGGCTTCATCTGTTTCCCACAGCTCCAGCCATTATTAACATCGCAGACAAGTGCAGCTCTGCTTATGCATTGGGTAACACGCAGCTGGATGACTCACTAGCAAAGGGCCTAATTAGGCAGAAATAATACATGTGGAGAATAGATAACAGTATAACACTGATAAGGCAAAGCACAGTACAGTCCTTCGACACTGATCGTGTATGTCATAGTGCACATATTTCAGCCTAAGGCCCATCTAGGATCACACTATGGACTTTATGTTAAGCTTTGCAATCTTACATCCCAGAATTTATGTTCACATGTTTTCATTCTTTGCATTAGCAAAATTCCTTTTGGGGAAAACATAATGCTGCCTGGATTAAGTTTTGCATGACGGCACATATTTCCCTGGGCATTAGAAAGTTAAAGAGGTGGTATTGTGCTTTTTGGCTTTCTCTCTCCTTTATTGAGTTATATACCTTTTTTGTGCATGTAATAGATTTGCAAAGTGAAAAAGCCCAAAGTCCCATCACCCACAGAAAACTCTGCTCTGAACTGCTTGAAAAGAAGCTTGTTTGTAGCCCAGCCGCTTCCCTCTCCAGGCAGTCAACGGACATAAAGTTGTTACTGTGATGTAGAGACAGAGCTCAGTTAAAACTTTATGGATGAAAGATACTTTTGTTATAGATTAATAACTCACCACTCTGAAACTCTTGCTCCTGTCCATGTGCTTCTTCTCCTTCTTCTGGCTTTCTGGCAGACTAGATGCCTTACGGCATATTGCTGCCTCTCACAGTTCATTCTCAGTATCGTTTTATGGCATCACCATTCTCAGAGAGGTAATCCTGTTGCAGATATTAAGTCCATGACTGCTTCCAGTATCCTCAATTGGTTCTCATGAGGATTTAAATGTCTCTCAATGTCACTGTCTGTATTCCAGCTCCTGGTAGTGCAGAGTATAGTTGATCTCTTTGCCTTTTGTACTGTTGACATTCCATAAACACATTTTGATTGCAGGATCTACAGACTCCATCCTTATGTTTGCCCATCTTTGCCAGATCCCATGCAAGTCCACAGTGTCCCAGTCTCAGTCTTGTCATGATTACAGAATGTCTTCTGGTTTTACCCAAGTAACACTGCTCTGTCTTTATTTTTTTGTATTGAATAGTAGTGATGAGCCCTTGTTTCATTTTCCCACTGCCTCTGCCACACTGCTGTAATGTGTTCCTTAATGACAGACCGACATTCAGAAACCCCAATACAAGCTGCTAGATCAATGTCTCTTTTCGAAGCCATTTTTGCTGCCCTGTCTGCCACCTCATTCCCTTCCACCCCAACATGTGCAGGCACCCAAAGAAATCCCACTGACCCTCCAGCCTGTTCGATTCTATGGGTATACCATCAGCTCTACAAACAGGATGGCCGTGCTCCCCAATTGCTTCCTCTCAGAGTTTTTAACACAGAAGCCGAATCTGAGCATAATACTGCTCTCCATGGTTGAACTTCCTCCACCCACTGTAGTGCCCATATAATAGCTAGAAGTTCTGTTGTATACACCGATACCCCCTCAGACAGTCGCTTGAGCTTTACAATTTCATATTGTGGGATATAAAAAGCAAAACCCAACTTCCCAGTTTGTGGATCTTGGGATCCATCTGTATAAATCTGTAGATAAGACCCACAATGATTTTGCAGTCTTTGTTTTACCATATTGGAATGCACAGTGCCTTCATGATGTTTTATGTTGTCCATTATACTCTAGTCTATTTCTGGTATGGGCAGCATCCACAGTGGTACAACTGACGAGTGAACTTGCGGGGCCACCCCTACCTCCTTCAGTCCCAGCTTCTCCACCTTTTTACTGATGTTAAATATAAAAGATTCCTTCCTCCTTTTCCCTGATTCCCACTCCCATGCATTAAGTAGTACTGTTTTTGTAGGGTGTTCTCCTTTATGTGCTCATAACTTAACATTATACAGCATTGCCAATTTCTCCCGTCAAATTGATAGTGGCATTTACCCCATCTCTACCAGTAAAGCCGGGATTGGAGCTGCAACATAATCTCAGTGCCTTAGCCTGTATTACTTCCAGCCTTTTTAAATGTGTTTCAGCTGCTGTCCCGTAACATACACAACCATAATCCAGTCAAGACCTTACCATTGCCCTGTAGCTCATTAGTTGAGTATCTCTGCCTGCACCCCATGTACTACCTGAGAGGGAACGCATTACATTTATCACTTTTTCACCCTTACTTACTACATAATTTATCTGCTTTCTCCATGTTAGCTTCTCATCGAAGTGCACACCCAAGAATTTGAACTCTTTTACCCTCTCAAGTGCTTGTTCATACAAAAATAAACCACCACATTCAGTTTTCTTATTACCAAATACTATGTACTTTGACTTATCTACTGAGATCTTAAATCTCCACTTTTCACCCCAACTAGTTACCATGTTCAGTGCTACCTGCATTCGCTCAATTATTTGTTTGATATTCCTGCCCCTTTTTCAGATGGCCCCATCATCTGCAAACGGAGATTTTCCAAAATTCCCAATTCCTTCAAATATATCATTTATCATAATGTTGAAAAGGACTGGACTTATTACACTTCCCTGAGGTGTTCCATTATCAATACCTGTGCCATCTGAAAATGCATTTGTCCTTCAAGAAATCTTGTATCCAGTTAAGCATCCGCCCTCTGACTCCAGCCTCTTAAAGTTTTATGACAAGCCCCTCCTTCCACAGCATGTCATATGCCTTTTCAATATCAAGAAAAAATTATACTTCTTTATTCACCATTGCTTTCTTAATATCACTATCAAGGGAAATTACAGCATCCTTGGTACTTCTCCCTTTACAGAAGCCACTTTGTACTGGTGTAAACCATCCCTTCTTCTTTATAAACCAATCTGTCTGTGACCATCCTTTCCATTATTTCAGAGGACTGATGTCAGTGCAATGGGCCTGTATGATCCTGGCTTTGAAGCGTCTTTCCCTGGTTTTCATATTGGGACCACCAGTGCCAGTCCATGTTGCCAAGCTGGTCAGCAACATGAAGCCTACAGCTGAATCGAAGCTGTTTACGGGCTTCTCACTGACCCGGCCCTTCTCTGCCTCTGATTGGCTAGTAGTCTTTAACTAGGAACTACGCATGTGTAGCTCCCAACAAAGATAATTTAGAGACAAGAGTATCACTCTATAGCTAAAATGAAGCGCTCAACAAAGGGTGAAAAGAGGAGCTGCAGCAATGTGCAGTATGAAAAAAATATGTTTTTTTTTATTTATTAAATCATGTAAACCTGTTCTGGTACAACCCCTAAATAGGATTTTGAACCTGAAAATTAGAATAATACCACTTCTTTAATGAATATGCAACATTCATCTATGGTGTGTTTGTTGGAACTTGCTTTAGGTACACAATGAAGTGAAAAGGGCACTACAGATTTCCTCACTGTCTGTAGCAACATACATTTCAATTTCAACAGCAGCAGGCCAATACAGTCCTGCATAAAATCATGAACCTGAAACCTCAGTAAGGTTTCCTTAATGTGCGTGATGCTTGTTTTAATCCACATAAAAGAGCTACACATGTTCCCTTTCACCAAAAAAAAGGCTGAACCCACATATGTCTCCCTCATGTGACATGTACACTGCTTCTCTGGCTCATGGTTCTGATTAAAGTCCATGAGTAGGGCTCTGTTGGATCAACACATGCCTTGAACTCAACTTATAAAGTCATCTTCAGCTAAGTAGTACTCGACAACTTTTGTTTTTGCTGCAAAAAGCCTTAAAATAAGAAAGACTGTTCTGTGAAGGTGACAGGAGTAG
This sequence comes from Micropterus salmoides, assembly GCF_014851395.1. Classification (NCBI taxonomy): domain Eukaryota; kingdom Metazoa; phylum Chordata; class Actinopteri; order Centrarchiformes; family Centrarchidae; genus Micropterus; species Micropterus salmoides. The sequence goes on from NW_024043372.1 coordinate 22,434,951, forward strand.
GCTCCAGATGCACTAAAAATGTTCACCAGCACTCTTTAGAAAAAATGATGGAAAGTCATGCCTGGCTAAACATTTGCTTGATATTATCGGTATCATGAGAATGTTTTCTCCACGTGCGGAGAGAGATAGAAAGAGGCCCTCGTTAAGGAAAAAACTTGATGACAGGCTTAGTCTAACAAAATATAAGAAAACATTTAACATACTCTAGATAATCCTTAAACACACACAATCAGTAACACAACTTTGCACTGAAAAGAACATTTCTGAAATAGACCCCAGGTGAAACAACTTGTAATGGATTTATTTTGTAACATAATGCCTGAAAAAAGAGTCTCGCAGGCATGCAGTACATCGTGTCAGCTTGCTAATATAAGCATGTAATTACTGCTTGGCTGAGCATCCAGTGATTAAACATTTCCAGTTTCCAAATCCATCAGAATGTCCGCAGAGTGCATGCCTGAAGAGGACAGTGGTTGGTCAACCTTCAGTTTAAATAATCTGATGCAAAGCAGACATTGAGTCTATCCTGTATGTGTATGTGTCTGTGTTATATCCATTCTGCATTAGTATAGTACGGTATAGTTCATATTTTGTGGCATTTTAAAACAGTTCAGTGTAGGCATTTACTCATTCAGTGCAGGACTACAGAATTCAAAGCATGAGCCATGCCTTTTGTCAAACACACACTCACATAACTGAAGTAATTGTTTCAATAAAGACTTTTAACAGGTGTGACACTGGTCACAGAATAAATAATAAATGGCGGAAATTAAATAAAATTATATTATAATTTCCCTAAAAAAACAAACAGAGATGACAACAGAGAGCAGTCCATTACAAAGGGTTGTCATTTTCTGTGACACTTCCTGCGATAAACATCAGAACAGCTGTACAAATTAAAGTGGTCACATCCTCCTCTGTAGGGACAACCTTGTTGCCAAATGGTTTGTTAATGCTATAGAGGCCTTGTGGAAAGAGCCATTAATGCTTTGGCAACACTGGGAAATGACTTAGCTGGCCAAATGCTCTGGGGGTTGCACCCTCTAAACCACCAGGACAAATCTAAATACTGCACATAAATGTTCATGTGACTGGATAATCACATTCAAGTGCAGATGTGACAAGGTCCAACATAAATGCATGTGCATAATAAGACTATTAAAATATCAGAGGAATACATGCATACTAAGTCTTACATTTAAATCACTGAACATCTTCTCCTGGAATGCTGAATATTAGTTATATGCTTCTGCAAGAGGGGAAGAGTACTTTGCTCTGGAATGCTTTGTCTAAATGCATTGAATCAAGAGTATAGAACTACCAACATTTTAAAATAACGTAGCAAAAGAAAAAAGAATATAAGTTTCTGGTAATTTATAAAATAAATATACAGTGATACTAATACACGGAGTAGTGAGAAAATGAGATTTTATGGGTTATTGCGGGCCTCTGGTGAGAGCTTTCTGGTGTAGAAGGTTCTTAAGGGAAAATGCTGTATATGCTCACTGTCTGTGAGGCCCCTCAAAAGCCAGCTAAGCATTTTCCTGTTCAAGGACAAGATGTTATGACTGCTCCACGGTGCCTTAAATGTGGAGCGACTGTTTAGTTTAAGACTTTCTCATAAGGGACAAAGAGGACCTGTCAAAGCCACACACTGTATGTACAATATTAATTTTCTGATGGTAAGCTTGGAACTGGTTATACCATATTTTTTTGATACTTACACTTATTACCCAGGATAACTTATCGGCTGAAATGAAGAGCAGCAAGCCCGTCATAGTAGACGCACCACAATCAAGATAAATGCTATGGAAAACTCCTTTTCCACTCTCAGATTTCCTGTTTAGTTAGATTTAACAGAGATTATATTATGGGGCTGAGGCCCTGACTTGGTTAATCAAAGGAAGTCTTCTTGTCTTATGATATTGTTTTCCTTCATTCAGCCTAGTTTCCATCAGTGGTAACATAAAAATGAATCTTTACAAAGTATGGCTTTTGGATCCTTCAGTTAATTCTTTGCTGAAGTTTGTCTGTGCTGTTTCTACTGCCATGTTGAGACTTGAGCTACACTAAATAATCATTTAGATTGTTCCAAATTGACTGACTCTATTCACCAATAAATAGTATTTAATTTATACACTACAACAGTTAACACATATGTTCATCCTGTATTACTAAGTTCTCCAACACTATCGCCGGTTACTAAAAATGGTAAAACAATAAAAAATAAAAGTTAATTGACATTTAATCATAAGGCAACCTTTATACAAACATACAGTTCATTTAAACAAATGGAATAGGGACAGGCTACAAAGGACATATTAAAAAAGTAGAGTGTGTTATAAATTGTTATTGTACTGTACCAAAATGTTATTTCATACAATGCAGACTTTTGCTTTGTTATTTTGTAGCAATTCATTCCAATTCTTTAGGCAATTAACACAAGTATATTTATTTTTAAAACATATAAATGAATATTATTCCTACAGACAGACATCTGAAGGATTAATCAAACAAGTGAAGTACTATTATGATGACCTAACAGGCAGTTTTCTCCACTGTAATCTATGAGATTTCATATTTTTCTGAGTCATTTCCTTACAATGTTGATTACCCACATAGTTCGCCAAATATTTTTTGACAAATAGCTTAATTTTGTGCTCAAAGTTGCAAAAGTTGCTTAGTTTATAAAACGGGGTTGTGACGTATGCCCATAGTAATTCCATAAGTTATACGTCATTCTCCAAGCTTGCGCAGGCGCACTGTCACGCCTCGTTAAGTCAGAGCATCAAACCAATAAACATCGTTGTGAGCTAGATAACCAATTAATCATGTAACTTACTTAGAACTTACAGTAGGTATGTCTCTCTGTGTCTGAATGTTGATTTGTCTTTCTAGTTTAGTTAGCTAAGTTAGCCAGGTGTAGTTAGCTAGCATAGTTATTTCAGAAAGTTAGCTAACAGAGGGTCTTCATTTTATTTTTTAGTTTCCTCCTCTTGATTTAGTGTGCTGTTCATTTTCATTATGTCATTTGTGCGTGCGGTGTTGGAGGAAAGATGACAGAAAACGTCAGAACTGTCTTATATACAGTCTGCAACATGCATTTTACTGACGGTCGTTTTACCAATGCATCGGCGGAGGAAATGGTATCATAAGTCTTTACATACAGTTCAACAGAGTAATAGACCCCCCACACCCCCGCGGTAAAGTAAGTGCACCCAGCAGCGCTGCCAGGAATTTTCTTCACTGGGACAGGGAGGCTACAGTTATTGGGAGACTGGGGTGCTGCTGACTAATCTGTTGTTAGTCTGCTAAAAGGGGCGGGGACAGTGATTTAATATGAATATCTTGCTAAATGTTTCCCTGCACTGATTAAATGTTGATAAAATGTAGGCTAACACTAGTCTGTAGCTAGCTAGCTTATTTCACTATGGACATTAAGCCAAAAGGTTAATACCACTCACAGACTAAAGGCTACCCACCTTTCTTGGTGAAAACCTGGGTTACAGATTGACATCCTTTCCTTTGTCTTTTCTCTCTTTCCTTTTTTGAAAACCAGATTTTGGTTTACTAGGCAACATTGTGATCACTGTATTTCTGGGCATCTACTGACTGTAACTAAACACCTCACTGATCAGTGCGCTAAGGCAGGACCAAACCATTTCAGGCAGATACAGGGGGTGGTTGGTCAATGTGGATGTTTACTTTTTGGTCAATGGGGAACTTTTATTGCTATAAACAAAGAGATCATTAATTTTATTATATTTGAAATATATATACTCAATGATAATGGTTTATATAAGGCCCTTGGAATTGTCCTAAATTTTCGGCGCCCCTGAGCGCACCATAAAACGTAGTGGGAGTTATCATGTGCAGTGCGTGACAGGACTATCGACTGTATGATTGATAACAGCTGATACGCGCACATGGTAATGTATTACGTCCGACTATTAACCACACCCCCATTCTCTGTTTGAGAAAGAACGTTAACCGAAAACGGCAGTTAAAACCATGGTTAAAACTGGCTGGAGGGGGCTTTAATGCCGCGTTCGAGACCGGTCGGAACTAGTGATGGCAAGTTCGAATCTTTTGACAGACTCGTTCATTGAAATCTCGTTCATTAAAATGGACTAATCTTTTTTTGAGTCATTTCGTTCATTTGAACTAGGCTGGTTATTGCGGCGCTGCAGCCCTCTAGTGGGCGATTAAAAAACAGCGCCGTTCTCAAACACAGAAAGCTGCCTGGCTTGTTTTATTTGACAAAGTATAATGCACAAATTCACCTCTTGATTACTGTATATCATCATTATAGAAACCCCCCTGGGCCCCCCTGGGCCCACAACCAAATTCAAACCATGTAAAAACCACAGAAATATGTTGTCAATATGTAATCACCACTACTCCGGCTAAATCCTTCCATTTTCACAATCTTTCCTGATTATACAACCAGACCAGCCATACAAAGGCTTATGTATATAATTACTATCATTATCTCTAAAATGCTCATTCATACAGTAGCCTAACGTGCCTATCCATGAGTAAAATATTAATATCAGATTTGCAGTAAATATATTGAAGTAATAAGCTTGATACACTATCTGAATAAACACACTCTTATTAAAATTCAACCAATTTAATAATAATCTGGATCAAGTTCATAAATAACTCCAGCACAGAGAGAGGAACAGAGAAATAAACACATATAAACGCAGCAGTAAGGCAGGTCTGGACGCAGAATGGGCCACATCAGGTCCAGATTCTGCAGACAGAGAAACAAACATGAGCACATCACTCTCAAACACTGCAGGTTGTTCACCAGTCAGGAGCTGTGAAACAACAGCACGGCTCATGTTGGTAAATAAAAAGTAAAAGTTACGTTGCGTTCTCTGCTCTGGCGGACCTGGATCAGCTGTTAGCTGTTTACAGGGCTAATGCTAACGTTGCTATGTGGCTGTGTTTTAATGTTTTAATGACCGGGTCTGTTTGTTTTGGAGAGGAGACTACCTCTGAGGTAATTCGGCTCCTGGTAGAACTCTGTCAGGGCTCTGAAGAGGAGCGGACCCAGAACAACTCTCATCAGCTGTTAGCTGTAATGTTAAACACTAGCAGGACTAAAGTTACTGCGGCTGTGCTAAAACTATAACTTAGCACAACATCACTGTGATGTAATAATGTTATGCTTTATTAAATGTCACAAAATAGATATTAGATATATGTTAGTCCAGTGACTGTTACCTGACAGCCGACCTGCTTCTCATTCTCCGGCGCTGGCAGTAACTCAGCCTGCCGAATGAACGAAAGACTGAGGAGGACCCATGTGAGCAGTGAACGAGTAGTTCATTCCTGCTCCACAGTAGCTGTCACGTGACAAATGAACGACTCAGACCTAGAGACCCACAGTTGAGAGTCGTGAACTAATCACTTCTGTTTCCTGTGCTGCCTGCTTACCGCAGCCCTGTAGCCGAGCTGTCACGTGACAAATGAACGACTCAAACAGACCCACAGTTGAGAGTCCTGAACTAATCAATTCTATTTCCTGTGCTGACGGAGCCCTGGCAGCTGCCGTGTGACGAGTGAACGTAAGAGTCAAAGATCCTTCACGCATGCGTGAAAATGAACGAATCACTCACTGAGACAATCCGTTCCTCGCGAGTCATACACACGATTAGGTCTTATGAACAAAACGTTCTTTGAACGACACAACACTAGTCGGAACTGGTATTTTTCACAGTTGAAACTTCTGATTTCCGACCTCAAAGAGTTTCAGGTGCATGTTGGTGCATGACGCCGAAAGTGAACGAAAAACCATGGCTGACCGTGACAAGCAGGGTTTTAGGTGTTACTTCAAAGGATGGCAGTTTAACTGCAACAACTGACATAAATAGCCTATACTTACTAGTTAATTGTGTGCCCCTCTAGCTACATCAGTTGGTAACCCTCAAGTCAGTCAGTGTTGTAGATTACACTTCCTAATGTTTTGGCATTTTTAACAATAACTTTTATGCAGAGAAGATGACTTTATGAGAGTCTTTACTGTAGCCAGCTACCTAATAGACCTAACATATTTCTACATCAATGTACATGCAGAACAGGTTTTACTATATGATCGTATATGTATTATTTTAATTTATACATGTAAATATACTTTTTGTTTCCTTTTAGTTTATGGTTTACCATTTACAGTGTATGCTTCCATGGGAGCTGCCATTGTTTTGTGACGTCATTCAGATGCTACTCGTGAAGTCGGGGTACATATTTTTTCTCCGAGTTCACAAGTAGGAAATCCGACTTCAAGTGGCGTTCCAGGATAGTTTTTCTAGTTGGAGACATAGGTTGGAGATCGGAAATTTCCTAGTTCCAAGTTGCCTGGAACGCAGCATGAGATACACCCTTGACAGACTGGTCCATAACACAGCGTCACAAATCTGAGCTCCAATTCAGCGGAAGTCGTCAAATGACGTAAGAGGCGTCGTGCACCCCTTCGAGCGGGACTGCTGATCACTGAAACAACAGCAAGTGTTGCGACTTTCTCAAATAGCTGCTTTTTGTGACTAACTTAGATATGGCCCTTCAGACTGAAGCGGATTTACCACCTGGCCTTGCATGTTTTAAAGTAAGTATTGTGTAACCTTATTTATTTTGAAATGTAACTTACCTGTTTTGTTAACATTATGGTTAGGAGCTTTTGGCTAAATGAAAACAGCTAACAGTTAACGTTTGCTAACTACATCCATTGTTAACCGTTAGTCCATTAACTAACGAGTGACATTACAACTTTAAAGCAATTTAGATAAGAAATACTTATAAAAGAACTATTGATCCAGGGTATTTTATCTACAGTTGACTGATAAGATGACCTAATGTAATATAGCTAACGTTAATCGTTAGCTAACTTACAATGCAACCAACACATTTGCGATTAAACTTACGTTAACCCTATACACATTAAGAAAGTTTTTTTTACGTTAACGTTACAGTAAACGTTAACGTTATTTGATCATAATATAAAATGTCACATTGGAACCCTGTCCATTCAGGATCTCTAACAATAACATTACGTCAAACGAAACAACCTAAAACATATTAATTCTAACGTCAATTACATGCTAAAACAATTAACGTTACCCAACGGTAACTTAACATTTACGTTACCAGAACATACTTAGATAGGTGTTCATGTCAGGTAACGACAATTTATGGGGTTCTGTAACATTACAGCATCATGACGATGAACCAAATGCGACGCGATGTTGTTGTGAAACACAAACATACGACCACATGTCAAAGGATGTAGGTTAGCTGGCTGTTTGAAGTGACACCATCCAGTTACCCTAAATCACCGTGGAGGTCTTGTGTAGCAGTCACCAGAGATGCTTACAAGTCTTTGAGCAAGAGTCCAAGTCAAGTCTCAAGTCACATTATAATGAATGTTGTATCACCTGCTGCGTCAATCCAGGCTGCTTAAAACACTGCATAGCTATGAGGGATTCTGTAACTGTAACCTGTTCTTCACTTACAGAGCACAACCATGTAATGTGCAATGCATGACATCTTATAAACTACTGTAAGTCAGCACACCCCAGACCCTCAAACCAGTGTAACGTTAACTAAATAAAACTGTAATGTTACATGATCAACAATAAACCTGTAACCTGTTTGCAGCCAATGTTAATAATTAACGTAATGGCATCCAGCTCAACATAAATTATTACATTAATCGACTACCATAAGTTTGGCAAGCAAACAAACGCTCATTCATATTTTCATAACGAACGACAGTTTGTGTTAACCTCCGTCCGATAGGTCGTAGCTAAAGCAAGAAGCAAGCTAACGTTAGATGGCAAATGCTGAGCTAAACCTGTTTACTAAACTCAGGTTACTAACCTATTTTGCATTCAGCACTTCTTTGTTTGGGCATTGTTGTATGAAGTTTTAAAGCTAAAGGTATATGATGCAGCTGCCGGAGTTTGTTGTCCTCTCTCACGTGTGGCCGCGGCAGATACGTAGTATGTGTTACGTTAGTACTTAAAGGTAAGGAAGGGAGGGGAATAAGAGCAAGCTCATCAGATGCTTCCTAAAAATAAACATTGTTCACAAGTCCCGCACCTCGAGGCCCAGTCAAGTCTGAAGTCTTTTGAGGACGAGTCTCAAGTCAAGTCTGAAGTCACTGTGTGTGAGACTTAAGTGCGACTCGGGTCTGAGTCTCAAACTGGAGTCCCCATCTCTGGCATTGACTGAGAAGTTGTGATGTAACAATGCAGTTACTCTAGTAAGAAAGTTAATGCTAGATTAGTTTCCCCCCAAAAATTATTCACTGTCTGTATTTCTTTCTTCTAACCTGCCATGTTTTCAACACATGTAATATGTATTATTGCCAGGCTGCTTTATTTTCTGCCAGACAACTAATAGTTGAGTTGTTTCATGAGTATTATCTTTTTTTTCACTGTGGTTTTTCTCTTCTGCAGAATGTTGATACCCTGCTTCGGTGTCCCATTTGCTTCGACTTCCTCAATATTTCAATGATGACTAAATGCTCTCACAATTGTAAGTAAGAAGTGGATCAGCTTTTAGAGTAAAGTTAGCTATGATACTGTTATCAGTATATAAAGGCAAAACCATTGAGTGACTTGTACAAACCAGCAAAATGCAGCTTTGTTTCTTCTGATAAAATAAAAATGGTAAAGCAGTAATAATAATAACGGATGTATTTTCAAATGAGCGGTGTGTTTTTGCAGTATGTGTGCTTATACAAATATAGCTTGAATTGTTATTAGTTAGTTAGCAAGTTATTTTTGGTGGATGCGTCTTTGCCTGCACCTATTTATGTAAGCTTTGCTTGCTTCTTGTCATCTGAATTTTGCTTTGTGTTGTACATTAGTGCACGATCATCCTGATTGAGCCACACTAGACCCTGTTAATATGTGTGTTAAATACAGTTGTGCACTAAAGAGAACATTTTTTCCCATGTATTGTTCAGTCCAAATTGTCACTGAATAGCAGATGGTTAGATTAAGTATAACATAGACTTTGTTTGCATTTCATTTAACAGTTTGCTCCTTGTGCATCAGAAAATTTCTTTCCTATAAGTTGCAGTGTCCAGTTTGCAATACAGTAAGTATGAACTTAACTTATCAGCATTCATAATTATGCCCCCAAGTTGTATTTATATAATCATCTGGGTCATTACCTTAATAAAGATGAAGCAGTGCAGGTCATCTGTCTTTCATTGTATTAATTTGATAAAGCAGGCAGGTTTCCTTGACATCTCGTTTCTTCTTTCTTTCTTTTTTGTTTAGCAAGCAACAGAACAAGACCTAAGAAATAACCGTTTATTGGATGACTTGGTCGTAAACTTTCAAGCTGCAAGGTAGTCCGTACAACACGTTATACATGGTTACCATTTAAGTGTCTTGTGTCTGAACTTTCTCTGTAAATGGACCAAAGTGCACCCTGCATCACCACTAAATGTTTTCCAAAACTGTATCTGGTGAATGATAAAATTTTTTAAATATACTGCATAGCATGATTCAACATACATATTGAACAAACTGCTGCTTTGGTATTGGTTTTGAATTCAGAGTACTGCTATCAGTGATACAGTGAAAATTTGAAAAAGAATACCACCCTAACCACATTTGTCCACATAAACAGGTCAGCAAACAGAGTCACTGTGTTACTGGCTTGTTGGCCCTTAATGAGCAATGGCACTTTTATTTATCATCTAACATTAAATCCAAGTATTTTTTGGGGGTATTTTGCACACCAGCACAGATGGCGGACAAGGATCTTAGCAATTTATTTTGATACAGCCATCTTCTGCATACAAAAGCTTGTATAGTTAGTGGGATTATTTTAAAATATTTTTGCCCTGAGAGATAGACCAGCAGAATAATGAAAACTGCAAAATTTGAAGACAAGGACATAAGACGCCACAATCCACATACATTAGCACAGGTGCACCACGTTAGAATCTCACCAATTTGTATCGTTATATGTTTATAAGAACTGAAGATAAAAACAATGACTGTGGAGATTTCAGGGGATGCCATTGTTATTGACAAGATTACAGTATGTCCACAAGGGAACCAATGTCAGTTTACTTCAATTTACCAGCATTAGAGAAACACTTAGAATTGCCTCCCAGTAATCTACCTCTGATTTAAGGATTTTCTGTAAATCAAATAGGGTTTTTAATGGGCTGAAGTTATTCAATGTTCTTCTTGTATTATACTTCTGTGTGTATTGTGTAGCTTTAGGGATGATCTTTTTTCATTACAGCATAATGTAGGCATAGGTAGCACTACCCAGAGCTGGTCTTAAGGAAATTTGTTGGTACTTTAAATGTAGTTGTTTTTTCTTCTCCAGTGACACTTATCACAGTGTAGGAAAACATTTCCTTTAAGTTGAGTGTCCTGTTATTAGTAGCGCTGGCCACATGCTTGCATTCATTCGTTGTCTTAGGCAGACTGGTACAAGAGAAATAAACTGATATGTCCACATACAGTAGGTCACCACATCCCCTGGGATTATTTATCCCTGTTGGTTTACTGTCATACACCTCTTTTTTCATCCTGTAATCCCCACTGTATCCTTGTTATTCTTTTTTCTGTTTCAGTAATAACAATACAAATATCAAACACACATAACAGAACACACATCTTTTTGGGGAGGCACATTTTGCTTGCTCTAGCTATTTCATAAATAGAAAACTGTCTATGAACGTGAGTTTTATGAATCATCCATGTGTAGGGTGCATTATGTGTAGCATCTGTTGAGGAAAGATAGATTAAAATAAGCCTGCTAGACTAAATCTAGCTCATTTTCTGTTCATCAGTTAGCATTGTATCCTGGGGGGGGGGGGACAAACAACTGAAATCATCAGAATTGTTTGTTCAGTGTCTGGACCAGTGTCAATATAATGTCTGAGTGCTGTTAATGGTCAGTAAGCCATGATGTTTCTACCTTCCATCAATCACAATGTTATCAACACTCTGAAAGGTCTCCCTTCAAGCTGTAGATCTTCTGATTGTCATCACTGTTACGAATGAGTGCCTTCTACTGAAGCTCTTTTCCCCCGTTTTTTAATTTCCTGTTGTCTAGCATTGAGCGTCTGAAAAATGGGATTCCTTGATAGGTGACTCTGTCATAAAACGGCGTTGTTATCTAGCAATAGACTTGTCTCAAACAACTTCTTTAGTTTTGGATTAGTTCCTTTTGCTCTGAAACAAATACCCTACATGGGCCCGTGTAAAAACGTGTCTGCATGGAGTCACACAGGGGAGAATATTTAAATTGCTCTGGCATCTGTCCATGTGGTTGCTACATTTTCTGCTTTAGCGAGTGTTTGTGAGAGGCTTCTCTCATTGGGCCACTCACATTTCTCACTGTGAAACTGGAAAATGCTGCACTGGCGTCTGTTGGCTGATGGCACTAATTTACTGCCATTAAACTAGAGGCCTATTCGTCTAGCAAACCATTAGCTGTTATCACAGTGCCACACATTTATGTTATCGCAGTAACAAGCGATCTTAGTCTCCTCTCACTCTGTAAACTCATTTACTTAGGTAGAAGTGGTGCTTTTACCGTGAGACATCAGACACTGCTATTGAATCGATTTTATCACTAAGGGCACAATGCCCTTTTTTGTTTTGGATACGGTACAACTTGTTTCCTTGAAATTAGCAATTTTTGTTTGTAGTGTGCCGGTGTCTTCATACCTCTGCCGTTTTTTTTATAAAATTTCCATTAATTTTAAATACAAAAAGCTTAAAACCTGTTTGATTTACATTTCCCATTGTGATTAAAGTACTCTATGTTGAAATTCCATTTTAGGGTTAAATAATTATTGAGATATTGTATATTGTGAGAAGGTGGTCATATAATCCTATTATGAAATTGTGTGCCACAGAGGGTGTGACTGTCCAAAGGAGTGTGGTCAACAAACGTCAGCTTTAAAAGTGCTTTAGTAGCTGTCCTCCTTGCACTTAACTGCCACCTCTAATTATAAAAGATTATTCCTCATGTTTTAAAGGGAATCAGTATGATGGAACAATTTAAATTCAATCAGTGGGTATAATTTCAGTAGACGGTATTGACTTGCTTTTGGCTCTTTTGATTACTACAGGTCTAGACAGGGAAGATCATGAGACTTCAAACAAAATGCCTGACCTTCTGCCCTTATCCCCTGATACAGTATCTCATTCAAATAGTGAATGTTGGTGTACTTCTGAAAGTCTAAATTTTTCTTATTATTTTATCTTATATTTTAGATGATTCTTTTTTGTGTCCTGCATCATATATTGTTAGCTGGTAATGTTTAAAACATTGGTTTAGAAGTGTCTAAACTATTTCATTCTTAACCCCCAAAAGACTTGGTTTCTTTATTATCATACCTGAGTCTCCTTCCTCCCTCTGAATAATTAATTGCAGATACAATCAGATTGAACTGTGATGTATATTTAGAGCATTATTTTGAAGAGGATTTATAGAATATGTTTTTATATTATGGTGCAAGTCCTGGAAGAACATGCTACCAATGAAATAGGTACTCGGTTACTGTCTTATCCGTGAAATTGTTTAAAGAGGTGTTTCTTTTTGTTTGTTGCTGGTCAAAAAGGCACTTTTAAGTCACTTGAAATTTAATTACTTTGCTGATCATAAGAGTCCTTTTTATGGTAGTGTTTTTGTCACCAGGAGAAAATATACCCAGCTTCTTGTTCCCACCATTAACAGACCTCAGAGGAACCATGAGTTCACGAACAGAAGAGGTTCAAAAATTGTTCAGTCATTTAGCACTCAGAATAATGATGCCAGAATAAAGTATGGGGTGATGTGTGTTACTAATTTTAAACACATGGTGTACTAAATATGTACTTAATCTCTAAAATACAGTCTGATTCGCTGTGTTCTCCGTGGCAACAGCTAGTTAACTGGTGGGGTAGAGCAGCATCTAAAACCATTTCACATACTAAAGTGATGGGGGAAAGCCTGTTTGCTCAAATGAGGCAGAAACAGTTAAAACTAATGGCTATCCAGATTGTGTTGAGTAACAGTGCAGTTATCATTAAAAGAAAACAATCGGATACAAATTTACAATTAAATATATTTAACCAGAAACCTTACACTTCATAACTCATGGTGATGTAGGTTATTTTTATTGACATTTTGTTATTTTACATGTTATTTTATTTACCCTCTCTAAATATACTACACTTAGATCAAAATAATTTGTTGTAGTTTTAGTGGAATGACCAATCATACCTGGCTGTATGCAGATGAATGGTGGGTGAAGATCACATTTCTTCAAAATCATTCTGTGCGTGCGTGCAAACCTACTCTAATGGGGACAGTAATCACAAATAAGTTTTAGATATGGAAAACAGAACATCACACCATCACACACCTCATTACTTCCATTTTATTGCCAAGTAATGGCCCCAGGTACAATTTGTTTGCTTTCCACATTTCTAAGACTCTAGCCAAAATGTCTACTTTTTCTCACTTTTTTCTATAGAGCGAGATAATTGGGCAGATGCAGTTAATTTCAAAGGGCTCACTTTACTGTCAACAGTATTCCTTGGCACAAACGCTCTTCTCTTCATAATGGACTCAATAGGTGTGTCTCTACATAAATCATATGCTGCACACGTTCTTACTCACGTGCACTTTGCTTTTCTTCTTTTTCCAGGCAGCAGTTGTCAAAAGTAAATTTTGACTCTCCTCCAATATCACCGAAGACCCCGGCTTCCGCTGTCAAATGTAAAACTCCCAGAGATAGGGGCCAGAAGTGTAACAGCTCTGTTTTGAATCACTTTTTCCAGAAGAGGCCTAAAATATCTCCCACTAAAGCAACCAAGCATTGTGTTCAGCTGGAGAAAATACAGACTACATTTACCCCAAATGCAAATGACTTACATTCAGCAACCGCTCAAGTACCAGTGGCTGTGAAGGAAGAGCCGATAGATGTGGAGGAGGCCTCCATCCAGGGTTTGATGTCAGTCAAACAGGAGGACATCGCCTCGTACAATATCAGCACTGGGGTTGAGATAGCGCATTCCTCATCACCATCACAAGAAGTAAAGCCCGTAATCAAAGGTAAAGCTGTGCTACCTGTAGGTTAAGAGTGCCGCGTTGTGAGCTATGTGTTAACTTGTCTGGAAATAGTCACTTGTCTGATGCCAACTATTCAACAAACATAGACAGACAAATACAGCAAATGATGTCATTACATTACATGTACTCATTTGGCAGACGCTTATCCAAAGCGACTTACATTTGAGGAACAGCATACAATCATTAACAGAGGTTAAAATACAGCACGAGATCGACAACTGACAATACATATTAATAAAAGCAGCAATAAATACTAGTGAGCGCTAATGGCACATATTGCATCAATGGGGTAAATACCTAGGGAAAGAAGTAAGAGTTAACAAAAAGTGCAATCAATACAAGATAATTGTAGGGGATAGAAGAAGAGCACAGGAAGTGCATGTTAGATGTTAGGAGTTAGAGGTGTTATAAGAGGAAGTGTTCTCAGAAGAGATGAGTTTTCAAGAGCTTCTTGAAGTTAGAGAGGGACGCCCCTGCTCTGATAGCGTGTGGTAGATCGTTCCACAATCGTGGTGTCACAGATGCGAACAGCCGGGACTGGGATTGCTTTGTGTGAAGCGATGGCAGTTCCAGGCGGAACGTAAACTTGTATTATGGAGTTTAGGTAGATGGGTGTAGACCCAGTAGTTACTCTGTATGCAAGCATTAGTGACTTGAATCTGTTTCTGGAGGCCATGGGTAGCCAGTGGAGGTCACACAGTAATAGAGTGACATGCGTCTTTTGGGCTGATCAAAAACCAGACGCGCTGCTGTGTTCTGGATCATTTGTAGAGGTTTCACCACACAAGCTGGAAGACCTGCTAGAAGGGCATTGCAGTAGTCGAGGCGAGAGGTAACCATGGCCTGTACCAGAAGCTCGGTGGCATACTGAGTGAGGTAGGGCCTGATTTTTCTGATGTTGTATAGAGCAAAGCGGCACGACCAAGAGACAGCAGCAACATGGTCTGAAAAGAACAGTTGGTCAACAGTCATGACACCCAAGTTTCTCACCACCCCGGTTGGAGTGATGGTTGAGGAGCCAATTTGTAGTTTGATGTTATGGTGGATAGATTGCTTGGCTGGAATGACCAAGAGTTGAGTCTTAGAGAGGTTTAGTTGAAGGTGGCAAGCCTTCATCCATGCAGATATGTCAGAGACAGTCTGTGACCCGCGCCGAGACGGTGGGGTCATCTGGCGGGAAGGATCGGTAGAGTTGCGTATCGTCTGCGTAACAGTGGTAAGAGAAGCAATGTGAGCGAATGATTGGCCCCAATGAGGTGGTGTAAATTTAGAAGAGATGGGGCCCTAGTACTGAGCCTTGGGGTACCCCTGTGGAGAGGCAGTGGGAGGAGGATAATTGTCCTTGCCGCAAAACATTGTAGGAACGCCCTGAGAGGTAGGATTCTAACCACAGGAGTGCTTTACCCGAGATGCCCATTGCTGAGAGTGCCAAAGGCAGCTGATAGGTGAAGCAGGATAAGAACCGAGGTTTGGGCTGCAGCTTCAGCTGACCTTAGGGCTTCTGTTACAGACAAAAGAGCCGTTTCAGTAGAATGGCCACTCTTAAAACCAGACTGATATGGATCTAGGAGGTCATTCCGTGAAACGAATTCTGAGACCTGTTTGAATACTGCCCGTTTGATAGTTTTGGATAAAAATGGTAGAAGATAAACTGGACGATAGTTCTCAACTTGAGTTGGGTCGAGTGAGGGCTTTTTAAGCAAGGGTGTAACCCGACCCCTTTTGAAAGTGGTCGGGAAGGTTCCTGAAGACAGAGAGGTATTTTATCACGAGTGATTGCTGGGACCAGAGTAGAAAATCTGGCTTGGAGGAGATTCGTAGGAATCGGGTCCAGTGAGCGTGTAATGGGACGGCTATGGGTCAGGAGTTCTGATACTTCGTTCTCCGTGAGAGGAGTAAACGAGGAGAGTGAAGTGCCATTGTCCTGGGAGGACAGAGGATGATGTAGTAGGACTGCTACATATTAGCCTTGGTGTTGAGCCTTTTGCACCATATCCCGCGGGAGATGGAGGGAGACATTGACAAGTTATAGCCACCACTTTTCCTGTGAAGAAGGCAGCAAAGGTATCAGCAGACAAGTTTGTGGGTGGAGGAGGATTTAGTAGCATTTTAAAAGTGGAAAATAATTTCTTTGAGTCAGTGGCACTGCGTATTCTGTCATTATAGAACGCAGATTTGGCAGCACTGATGCTTGTTGAGAAGGAGGATAGGAGCAGTTGGTAGCCCTTTAGGTCGGCAGGGTCTCTGGTTTTTCACAATTTTTTTTAAGCGGCTCTGAGATTAGTACGGAGCCCACAGATGGTATCAGTTAGCTATGGGTGGGACTGGTTCGGGCGGGCAGGATTGGTGGATAGAGGACACAGGCTATCCATGCATGGGCTCAGCGTAGAGCAAAGAGATTGTGTGGCATCATTGACCTCGAATGAGGAGAATGTGTTGAGGGAAGGTAGAGCGGATGCCACCACTGAGGCAAAGTGAGTGGGAGACAGGTTACGGAGGTCGCGGCGGTGTGAGACCAATGGTGCTGGAACAATGGGCTGTTCCTGTAGGCATACCGTGAACTAAATGAAAAAGTGGTCAGACGTGTAGATGAGTAACAGTTAGGCAATCGGTGGGACAGTTTTGGACAAGAACAAGGTCAAGTACAGCTTTGTGGGTCGGAGGGCTGAGAAAACTAAATATATGATTCAAACACTCTACACCAAAGACGGACTTTAGTCAACCTACTTTGGTGTTATTGTTGTTTGTCCTCTGCAGCCCACTTACAAAATCTGCCGCTTCTTGTGTCCCTAAACCAACCAGAGTGATGTCCCCGAAGGTTGCAGGATGATACTAATAAAAAAAAAAAAAAAATCAAATTGCAGATTCTTTACTTTAATTTTGCTTACTACAATCCATTACACTAAACAATAAGTCACCTTTGTTTTTGTGTAAATACCATTTTTGAGTAAAAGCCATTTTTGTGTCATACGGTGATGGAGTTGATGAGTATGGGAACTTATTTGAAAACTCCCTGCTGGTACATTCAAGGACGATCTGATTATGAAGTCTTGACCTTCTTTTTTGTCTTCATAGTTTTCTTTCTGAAAGGATATGAAAATGTATGGTAAACATTTGACATTAGTTTGTGGTACCAAATGTAGTTATTGGGGGTAAAAAAAACACTGCTGTGGCTCTTAAGCAAAATAATTTTTTTTTTTGCTGTTGGTCAGTAGGTGTTGCTATTTTTAGATTGTGGGTATCTTAGGATCTGCTCTTCATTTGTTTAATTTCAATCATAAATGCTGCTTTTGTGGTGTGATATTAAATAAACCGTTTCTTAGTGCTGCTAGGGGAGTGGTTTGGATTTGCAGTGGAATATAATGTGATTCATAGCACCAAAATGTGGTTTATTGTTTTTAATTAAGATGTATATTTAATAATATCTTCTTGTGTGTGTGTGTTTTTGCAGTGGAGTGCCCTGTGTGTTCTGTAAGCGTGCCACAGCAGTTTATCAACAAGCATCTGGACATGTGTCTGACCAGAGGAGAGAAGAAGGAAAGCTTGAGGAGGTAAAATATCACTTAAATGAAGGCTCTCTGCTGTTGTTTGCTTAAGCTGTAATGCTCTATAGGGAGGTGGGATATATGTTAAAGACACTTGTTAGATTTTTGTACCGATGTGCATTGATCTTTGTCACATTGTCTTTTTCTGATACTATTACTGAGGAGACGCTGTGGCTTTCAAATATAATTAAAAATGTTGGCATAAGCAAAGGTTTTAGGAGCAGTTATGTGTTAACATCTGTGGCTGGGATGTACTGTAAATGTCCTGGATCTACACTAGATATCCCTTTTGGTATGTCGAGATTAAACTTTTCAGAACAAGTGTACTAACAAGTGTATACTTCAAGGAAATGTAATATAAAAATGTAAACATTAAAATTATCATAACTGCAGATTTCGACAGTTAACATTGTAGGATCAGCAGAAAAAGTGCACATATTAAGTCGATTATCTGCTCTTCCTCTAAGAAGATAGTTTTCACTGAAAGTGACTGTATTTTTATTTCTGGATGAAGTTGGGTGGAGGAAAATGATTTATTTCTATCTTTGAAACTTGTAGACTTGTAAACTAAAGCTAAAAGTGTAAGTTTTGTTTGCTTAAAATGGGGGAACTGCTGCTATTATTGTAATTGTTGCAATTGATCATGTCTGTCAGGGGAAAATTTATCACTAGAAGTGGTGATTGTGGTGGTGGTGGTATAAGTGGTGATTATTCTAACCAAATTTTTTTCTGTATTTCTCATGCAAATTACCATCTAAAATATTTTTTACATGAATATAAAGTAATGAAACAGACAACTTTGCAATTAACTAATTTAAACGTGGGCCTCTCATGCTCCAAGACCTGTCTGAATGGCCAGGGTGAAAGAATTACACTCCACTCACATAACCTGCCTGCTGCTGTGAGAGAGCGGTGACGATAATTAGGCACTGTAAAAGTCCCTAAACGGCAGCAGAGCAGAACAGGAGGGCAAGATAACTCACTGAGCCATGACGATGTGAGTACAGTATAGGAAGATATTACATGGCGCGCACGTGCGCACACACACAGGGAGCTATTAGGAAAAGCAGGCAGGGATGGTTGTCACTGGCAGTCCCAAAACCTCGTAAAAATAAGAAGAGAGCCTAAGCATGTGACGGCTTGCAAAAAAATGAACACTGTAGATTGTAGTGGTCAACCAGGGTGGGCTTTTCATTGGCCAGTGCCGATATCTAAGCCCTGCTAGTAATAGGTTACACTTTCAAGCAAATTTTTTAAGTAAATTGTACTTGTCAGAGTAGTTTTAATGCATCATACTTTTACTCTTATTTGAGTAAATCTTTATATAAAAATCATTACTTTTACTCCGTTTCATTTGGATACAATAATAGGGCTACTTTTCTTTATGTATTTTATTTTATGGCCCAGTTACTGTCTGTGCCGCTGTGATATGACGTAAAACACCGTCCAGCACAGCACATGCGTAAAGTTTGGACATTTGACGCTGCTCGGCTCCGTTCACTGGTCACGGCTAATTTAAGCTGATTAAAACTAGCCCGTTCCGGTGTCCATTAGTGTGTGTATTTGATATTATCCAGTAATGGTTTTAGATTAGAGCTGCTGTCATATAGGAAAAATATGATAACATTTAGAAAAGACGACGATGACTGAGGAAATTTGTGCTCCAAACTAACTTTTTCCACCACTTTCCTAAAACATCGTTGCACAGCAGCCCCACTGAAGTATCTGCCTGCAGATGTGTCTGCTGACATTTATTGCTTATTGGCTTTGTGAGTGCAGGCATCGCTGATTATCTAAATTATGTCCCAAGCGTTTTCATCCATATAAGTGGTTGCTCACTGTAAGCGGTTTGTACTGTACCATCAATCTTGCTACATAACTTGCTGAAGTGGACTGGGTCTGTGACATAATTTCAGAGCCTGATCACTGTGAGTGGCTTTTAAACATAGCTTGGATGAGTAATGACCTACGCAGCAAATATGAGGTTCTGGTAACGATTGGTCACATTTATGTAGCAGTGCAAAATGCTTAATCTGGAGTCGACCTTAAAGTGATAATGAAGAATTGCAGATGTTTCAGTATTTTATTTAATATTAATATCAGGCAAAGTCAAGTAATATCTGGTGATTACTGAAAAAAAACTGTTCACATGTCTGTTGCAGCTCCCTTGGCAAGGCGAGGCGTCCAATGGGGAAGCTTGTGTACAACCTGCTTTCCCTGCAGGAGCTGAAGAGGAGGCTGAAGGAATGCCACCTCTCAGTGCTGGGTTCTCGAGACCAGCTGATCAAAAGACACCGGGAGTTTGTCCACGTATACAATGCTCAGTGTGATTCTCTAAACCCAAAATCAGGTGAGGGCATTTGGCCTTTTATATACTGTAAGGGTAATACTGTATTTTTGCAGTCATGAGCGAATAGTTTACTAATCTCACTTGTCGTGCTCTACTGCTTTTTGTTTTAACGAAGTGTCCGCATCACTGGAGCCAATTTAAACAAATTTGATTATAAAAACTAAAATACAGGGCCAGTAGAAAGTAAGTTGGGACAGTTGAACTAGCAACTCACTGGCCCGAACATTATTGTTTAAAAAAAATAAATCAGAAACTCAACATCCTGCAGTTGCTTTTACAGCTCATGTCGAGCACCTCTGTCCAATCCAGATTTGTAGTTACATGATGAGTGGTTGTCAAATGTTATTTCTCTAATCCCATCCCAAACATGATGTTCATTGAGTAAATTATGGTCCTATTTAGGGGGAAATGGACTTTTTATAATTTTAACTGTGATTACATTTTAGTTTAGTTTTTTATATCCAGGATATATTTAATAACCGATTAAACATTTTAACAGAATAACATAACTTATAAGTCTTTGGTTTTGTTGTAACACTGAAATAAATAACTTTATTGTAACTGTAAATAATTTTTGGAAGGAGGGACAGTAAAACTTGTCTTCTGGCCAGCAAGTTTCAAACCCACTTGCCCAGTGGGTCCAGTTGCAAAAAAGTTGAGCCTTGAAATATTTTATGTGTTCGATAGAAATTCGTGTATCAGGCAATATGTGTAATCTCAAGAGTAATACAGTTTTCTCTTTCATTCATCAACAGCTGAAGATATTGCCAAAGAGCTGGAGGCCAATGAGAAGATCAGGAATCAGCTGCAGGGGAAAGCCAAACCTGTGCGTACTAAATGCATGTCATGATATGTCATGTCATGATCACTAAATGCATATGTCAAGGGCTTTAATTGTATTTTTATTTTTTATTTTTAAATGTACCCTGTGGGTTATTTTTACTACTAGTGGTGTTGTAGAATAAATGTTTATTGACAGCTTGTTGGCTATATTGTCCATAAAAGGTGGGAGATGGGTAGAAATGCATTCATTGCGTTTGTTAGGGCTTAAGGATGGAGTCCATTTTGTGGAGAAACATTGGTCCGGGAAAAAGTTATAAATGAAACCCATTTCCCATTACAGTAGGAAAATTGTTTGCTGGCTTAAACCATCCTTATATAGGGCTTTTCAAATATTCTCATGTTTTTTCATTGATTGTTAATGCTAATGTAGATGTGTATGTCAATTCAAATCTCTTGCAGGTCATGGTTTTCTCAAAGAGTCTGTCTGAGAAGGAAATTGATGAGATGCATTCAAATTACAGTAAGTGATTTCACTATCAAGTTGTTTACACCTTAGGGGTTTGACTTACGAAGCTGACAGCTAACAATCTGTGCCAACAAAAGTCAACTGAAGAAACTGTTTTGCATAACCTCACATCTTTTGTTAAAATGTACACTTGAGTACAGTATAAGGACTTGGCAAATGGCCAAAATGCACATGCTGTCACCCATTTGTAGTTAAAAATAAAAAAAAAAGGAGAAAAAAAACAACTTTGCAGAAACATAAACAAACTAGCTAGCCATTTTCGACCACTGTTGAAAGATATAATACACAAAGTGCAATATAATGTCACAATTCCTTTGCCTTGTGTACAAAAACAACACTAGGTGCCAGTCGGGGAATAAAAGGTACATTTAGTTTCAGTCCCGAAGGTTGTTTTTGGAAGAAAAGATACATTTTATGATAATCATTTTGTTTGGTTAAAAAAGTTTCAATATCGTAGATATACATTTACCTCAAAGACAACAAAAGCTATGATGCTATGGTAGCCAAATTACCAAACTGTCTCCAAGACTGTGGTTCAGTTACAAAAATGTATGAATGCTATCTTGTTTAATAAAAGACCTAAGTGTAGAGCTGCATGAAAACACATCAGACAAAAAGGAATGCAAAATGTTGTCATCTCAGAAGGATGGACCACTTCTTTCCAAAATATGAATTTGCTTTTGAAGTGTAGTTGAAGTGACCAATTTTGTGTTCACTGAAATGCTTTCAAATGTTGCTTTCTCCTTTTTTACTGTCACCATATATTTCATAGCACTTAAAAATGAATATTGGAAAACACTTTGGGGTGATTTTTCTTTCTACTGGAGTGGTACTCATTACGACTCTTGTAAGAGTTAGGATGGCTCATCTATCGAGTGTGCCTGTTGGCGTGAGCGTGCAGCTATGAATCATTTTGGGTCCGCCGCCACCACCAAAGAAGAGGCTAGTCAGTGTAAGCGGGGAATGCAGCACATTCTCTTCCCTCTTTTATTGTTTTGGGCAATTTTTTGTTTGTTTTTTTACATTAAAGAGAATTCTTCTGACGTTAGCAGAGGCTGTCTTTATTTCAGGTGTGACGACCCACCACTGCTTTGAAATCCTGTTCATTGTTTTGAATTTTTAGTTAGAATACCTTAAATAATCAACTGGGCATTATTTAGAAACTCCTTCTCAATTATACAGAACAGTGCAGGAGACAGGCTTGGGCTACAAAGGTTTTGGGAGGATGATCTCAGAAGTAGGTTTCTCATAAAATGCTTAAAGATTAAATACACTTTGGGCATCTTAAAAACAGCCTGTGATGACAGTTTCCCAAAGCCAGACCATAGGCTTTTGGACCAATCAGTGTGTTTGTTTGTTGTTGCAGCTACTTCAGTAGGAAAATCCAATGTGTGGATCCTGCTTGAGAGGTAATCCATCATAGAAACTGCATGGCATTATTTTTGTCAAAATTGAGTAATTGTTACATGGTAATGCAGCGGAGAAGTAAAGACCGTTCTTCTGGAAACTGAAAAGGCAGTATTCACAATATTGCATACTTTTGTGTCTCCAACAAAATCATTACGATTTTGCATATTCACTGTGTCACCCAGACATAAACTCAATCTTACTTTACTCAGTCTAGGAGACCTCCATTTGGAGCCAGCCTCATTCCTTCCAAAACACATTACCAGCAACAGAAACAAGCAGAATTGCGATCTCTTCAGTGATCATTTAGCAGCAAGGGGCGGAATGAAAATGTAAAACTAATGAGGTGACTTGTTTTTTGTGTCAGTGTAAATTATTCCGAAAATACCGTTTTTACTGTGACTTGGCTATTTCAGTGTCTTGTTTTTACATTCGCTGTGAACTCACTCAGATGCATACGGATGCACAGAAATCTTGAAAACTGGTCTGTGCAAGAACAGCAGCATTAGAGAACATTATCCAAAGTCATGTTGTCATGGTTGAACGAGATGAAAATCTTGTTGGAAATAACTCTGGAGAGCTAACTTCGAAAGTGGTTGAAAAATGGATGTGACTCATGGGGGGTGGGTTCTATAAATAGCTGCTCTGCGATGATAACCTCTTGATTTATCAGAGGAGGATGTGGATGACTCACTCTGCCAGCATGGGGAATTGTGAATGAGCAGACAGAAAGCAGCACACCTTTCTTCTTTCAGTTCTTTTAATGTTAAGTCAATCAGTAGCTGGTTATTCAGAAAACATTCTTGTAACCCAGAAAAGCTACAAGGAAAAACATGGAAATTCTGCTTCGTGAAACCAAACCCTGAGAAATTTGATCTGTATGTTTGCTTCCCAGTTGTGGTCATTGAAAATAAATTACATTGTGACTGGAGAAACACCCTCAATGCCCCTGTTATAGTTTATCACAGTTGGAACGTTAACTCAGTTTAACCTACACATCGAAATAACCTTTTTAGTAGTTATAACAAAGGTGACTGTAGTTATACCCAAACTGTTGGCAGGTATCATTTGCTTTGCAGAACTACATTCTGGACCCTTTACCACTTTGTGTGCCCATGAAGTTTTGACCACCATATTAGAGTGGTAAATTATGAAGTGAAACAGGCTTCTTTTAAATATAATCTGTTTTTCCCAGAAAAATCTGTCTCTCTGTAATGTGTGCTAAGTGTCGTAGCCTATCACAGTCAGCAGCTGTCACTTGCTCTCACCTCACCTCTTAACAAGGTTTCCTCTCATTACTCAAATGACTAGAGTCTGACATTTTTCTGGGAATCCTGTGGGTCACCGATGTCTTTTGTAGTGCTCTGTCCATTGTGTCACACTAATGCAGTGTTTGAGCATAAAACATTTTTGTTCTGTTTTTCTCAGTTCTGTCTCCATTCTCTCTTTTTTGTTAATGTGAACTTCAGATTTGCATATGCTCTGGCTTTTTCTCTGGACAGTAATTAAAACCTTCTTTATTTCTGGATCACTGCCAAAACACGTTCTTCTATTGCCCGCTTCTGTTCATAGTCGGCTGTAATGTCTTTTCAATGACTGTTTGGTCTCCACTGTAGTAGTAAAATGTTTGATTTTTGCCACATGATCTCATATTGGAGTTGCCTCTATGGTGATGAATAAAACCTTGTGTTTTCCCAAATCTTTTTCCAATTTCCAAATCAATATAGTAATCTGATTGGCCGGATCTGTCACAGATATTGTCGCACAAAGAAAAATTTGTGTGCATTCATTATAAATATTAATACATGTTTTCCCAAACAACATATTGAAAAGTAGCCTATTTTGTTTTCCACCCACTACATGCATCCGGTAACATTATTAGTAACTGTGTAACTTGTACAACGATAAGATGTAGTGTTGCATTAAGCTAATTTAATTCCGCATTAAACTCATTGACAAGTAGTGCATACCTCAGATACTGCTGCATAATACTGCAGAAACCAGTGCCTCCTTTACCTATTCACCAGATATGCTGTTTTGCCTGCAGGGAAGCAGCACAGCAGCGACTTTTCCCGCCTGATTGCCCAGGTTCGGGGTCGCCTAGAGACCACCCGACAGACTTGTATCAAACAGAAAGTCATTGTGGAAGGAGAGGATACACAAAAAACACACTTTGCAGGTACTGCATTACTATTACCTTTATCAAGGAATAAAGATGTACTCCAGCCACAGGGGACTTTTAAGCTCTCTGGAACCCTTCAGCATAAGTCACCTGAACCCCATGGTAACTGCTGTCACCAGTTCTCCTATTTTCCTATTTCATGGGGTGGTGATGTTGCAATGGATAAGACCCCATTCCCCACTGTGACCCATCCACCATTGTGTTCCTGAGCAAGACATTTAACCCCTAGTTGCTCCAGAGGCATGCGACCTCTGACACGTATAGCAATTGTAAGTCGCTTTGGATAAAAGCGTCGGCTAAATGAATAAATGTAATGTATTTTCTGTAGTGAAACTATCACACATTTGTGTTTTTAACAATATGTTAAATAAGCTGTGCAATGCAGCTTGACAAGGTTGTTGCGATTCCCCGCTGGTTGTGTGTGTGGGGGAGAGTTTAAAAAATTAACTGCAATTTATTCCGTCGTTGCCACAATGCGACTGTACACTGCATTGCTGTACACATCTGGGAAGAGTGGATAAAGATACATCAATAACTGTAATTAATGTTGGTGTATTTTCATGTCTTTGCAGAGAACAATTTACAGAATGTTAAAGACAAAGTGCAAAGAAGGAAAGTCAGCTGGAAAACAATGTAACCACAAAGGAACCTAACCTAATTTTCTCTAATTCATCAAAAACAATTTGGTAAAACTTAAAACTGCTGTAATCAATATATTCTATTAAAGATGTATCAAATTGGGGCGGCTGTGGAAGTAGAGCGGATTGACCGTTAATTGGAAGATCGGCGGTTTAATCCCAGGCTACTCCAGGCTGTATGTCGAACTGTCCTTGGGCAAGATACAGAACCCTGAATGTTAGTTTCTGTTTGAGCACTCATGCTCAGTGTATGAATGTGTGTGAATGCGTGGAAGTGCACTATACAAATACAGCGCATTTACAAATAACAAAGTGAAAACAATCACATGTCATAGTGAAAGGGGTCGCTGGTAGTGATGAACCTAAATCTGCAGCTCCACTCAGCTTTACGGTGCTTTATAGCTTCATTCATTAAAACGCATTCACAAACATTGCATGGCACTGTGTTAGAGGCTTGATATATGTGACCGCACCAGCAGGACCTTAAATCTGCTGGCACCAGTGAGAAGGTGTGAAAATCTGGTGTCCAAAGTGGACTAGGGGGCATTCTTTAAATGCAGTTTTATCCTTTTGTTTGGTCACTGCTTGATTCCCCCTTGATGTCTGACAAGATGATATAAATTTTTGTCTCCTTCAGATGAAGTTGAAGAATCAAAAAGTTGCTTTGCGATGAAGTTAGAAGACAGAGAAACTGATGATGAGCCATCTGCGGAAGGGATCGAAATGTCACCCAGCCCCTCTGATAGTGACGTGTCCATCAGCAGGTGAGCCCTAAATAAAGGAAAACATCCTGATTCACTTAGAGTAGGCGACTACTTCGAAGCTTGTTGTCAAGGCTTGGTCCTTTTCGTGCAACATAAAGGTAATATAATAAATAAGGTAATGTTTACATGCACATTCCATAGACATGGATCCCATATATTCGGCGCATCGTCGCTGCTGAATTATGAGCAGTGCTGCTACTAAACTTTAACTCAGTTATTTAATATCAATGTGGAACAAATTATTTTCGCCAACCCACTGTTTGAGCATGGTAAATCACGCTTTGCTAGCTTCCTCTCCTCCTTCATCAAAGGACAGGTGCTGTTATAAGAGCAGCAGAGTTGGGTCTTTTAACTGCAGTGCAATCCGTAGCGAGTGAGTGGACGAGCGAATGAGAGAGTCTGTCTTGTTTCCACAACTGTTGGAAAGTGAATTCGGTTAGCGCTAGCTAACATCTCCCTGTGCTTCAGACGGGGCGGAGTCACATGACTCCACATGGTGTGTTTCATGGGGGAAGTACATGAACGCACTAGGGCTGGACAATTAATTTGAAAGTAATCCAAACCAAAATTCAGAGCCTCTAACCGACATAATTTCCCCATGTCGGTTATTTAATCCTGGTAATATTGTGTGTGTGTGTTTATGTACTCTGTAATGTGCAGTCAACATTACCATATCAATTAACATTTAGATAATGGATTTGTGAAATCTGTGAATAAAAACTCCAGCTTTAATAGATTAACATATTTACAGGGCAAAAAAAACATTCAAAAACAAAATAATCGTTCAATAATCATAATCGAGGTGAAATGTTCAATTAATCATGATTTTGACTTGAGGTGAAATTGTCCAGCCCTAGAACAAAATATTACAAGGATTAAATAACCGACATGGGGAAATTACGTCAGTTAGAGGCTCTGAATTTCGGTTTCGATTTACTTTTCAATTAATTGTCAAGATTTAAGATTTTTCATGCCTCTTGTATTGCATTCATAGGACAGCATTGTAATAATTCATTTAATATTGAATTAGGATTTCCTATGAACTACTTCACAGTAATGTCAATTACTGTGGTAATTCCCAAAAAGTTGATTGCATTCAGACATTGGAGAAAAGTAACATTTACTTATGATATAGACTTTTGGCAAAAGTACAAAACAGTTCTACAAAATGAGAATAAATTAACCACAAACTATCAAAATGTAACATTCTTTTATGGTAAATACAGAAACACAGCAGAACACTGAATCTGCAGAACCAGCTAGAGGAACAATACAGTGACACTCAAATTATCAGCCGATCCTTTTGTACATAAAAGTAAGGGTTGTTTAGTCAGAGGTGTCTACAGCCTACCAGACAAACTCTACATCTGGGACAGACAAGCTCCTTCGCCACACCATTAAAACTGATATTGATAGCCTCCTGTCTGTGCTGTCAACATAGTGCTGCAGGAATCGGACAACCCTTCCTTTTCAAAGTTAGCCAGAACAGAGGCGCTTACTTCTAATCCAACTAACTACTAATCCAAATCCTTTCACATGTTTCTGCCTTGTTTGTTTGACACATTATCAAAAAATTGGAAATAGATAAACAAGTAGAATGAAGCCCTGCAGCATTGATGTGGAATGATAGACTTACCTTCCTTGTCCTTATCTAAGCTTTCAGCTGGTCAAGGGAAATGAAGCTGTTGCAACATAGCTTGCATGCCCATTTCCTCCAGCATCAGCAGTTCATTTGGAAGGTAGTTTCCCTCACCACACTGAAACTGGCGATGAAATTGTCTTCATTGTGTAATTCATGTAATTCATGGCTGCTGGATGTTAGAACAACAAATGCAGGTTAGAAATGAAAAGCTTCTCTCTAATGATGACAAGAGAATCACCGGCCCCACTTTTTCCAGTCCTGATACCAATACCGGGGCTTTGGGGATTGGCAGATGCATCATTGTGCAAGTACCGATCCGATACTAGTGTAAAATGAATAAGCTGTATTCCTTACTTTGAGGAAGAGACTGGGAATCATTCTTTTATGTTTACAGCAACATGATGCTTGACTAAAACTTTGCGATCCAGTTATTTGAGTCGGTGTTGGGCCGATATCGGATCGGTGCATCCCTAATGATGACTACTTGTGACTGCTTGTGGACACAAAGGGCCTGATTTACTAACATCCCAAATTAAGAGTACTAAATTGCGTGTGCATTCTAAAATATTGCACGTGAGATTATTATTATAATTGTATTTAAATGAGTATTTTAATGGTTTCCGCCATGGAGAGTCAGGAGGGAAAGCAGCCACTGCGTAAAAACCGTGGTTTGTTTCATTCAGTGCGTCCTGAGTATGTGGAAATCATATGTATGAAACAGCTACAGTATGCTGGAATGACCCAGACGCGAGGAAATGCCAGCAGATCGTGCTTCATCCGGCCAGAGGAACAATCAGCGACCCCAACGCCCCATTCCCTCTCTGATACCTACAATGGGTTGTGTCGCTATTACGAGCGGCGCACTGTGAACAGTTGGTGATCGTTCCCTCTGGCTGGATGAATTTTACGCGTGATCCATGCACTGCTGCAGCGGGCTCTCCGCGGCCCTACGCAACTTTCTCAATTCTTCCATCTCACAGAGAAAAGAAGTCGGGTTGAAACGAAATTTTTATTTTATTGCCGTGAATGCTAATATAACAGTATTGCCAAAGCTAAAGGAAAATACAAAAAAAACCCAATTCAAACAATTAGAATAATATTATCTAATAGCCTATTGTTAATTTCTCTACGTTTTCTTTCATTCTGCATGCACACCGTTAGTAGATCAGTTTACGAGTTATTTTGCTGGTGATATCAAGTTTGCACACGTTTTTACTCACCAAAACCTTTAGTAAATCTGGCCCAAACTATGTGTTCAAGCTCCAAGGCCAGCTATGAAGAGCTGCATACAATGATCAGGCCAAACACCCACTATATGATACAGTATATATTTAGGAAGTATCAACAATCAGATAAGGACCACTTAAAGTTAAGTTTTAGTTTATAGCAGAGGGGCGCTAAAAAAACACCGAAGTTTTCAGTTTGAAAGTGGTTGTGCTCCTGCGCTAGCTGCTGAGCCTCACTGATAAATTTTGATATTATGTTGTCCTACAAGGAAACCAGACCTTGTTGTTTTGTGAACAGATTCAGCATACTTAATTTCTTCCAGTCAACATTTGCAGAAATACACTGCTGATATCGTTTTGGTTTTTTTTGCCAGCTGGTTCTCATGTGCAGCAATGAATCAGAAAAACACAGCCTGTAGAAGTGGCCTATATGGCAATTCCAAAGGGAAAACCCAGTGTTTGCTAAAGGTGTGTAAGACCGAAAACAATGTGTTCACATACTACATCAACACTTAAGGGGAAACCTCTTCTCCAGCAGTTACAGCAGACATTTGATTTTGTTTAATTTATTTAGGACATCATTGTTAAGGTTACTTCATGTCACAGGTTCATCTGTGTTTTCTGGCAGTTGACACATGTAATTTCTGGGAAAACGGCAAGTCTGAGAGTAAATGCTAATAATTCTGTCTGCTCATGTTAGTTACATCGTTGTATTGTATAGTATTGCGCAACATCGAATCTATCCCTGTTAATGTTTACTTTACTGATGCTAAATAGCTGGATGTGTAACTTGAAATAATAGGCCCTCTGCTTGAAACCTTCTCTGTTTGGGGATTCATGAGAACTAACTCTGTGGTGGCACAGGGTCATGTCCTGTTTGGATTAACCTGCATACTGAACACTTTATTGGATTTTGTTTGATAGATGGTGGGTCAGAAGTCATAATAGATTATGCTTCTGACCACACACCATTTTGCATCTCTGTTTATTTGTCAAGAAAAACCTTAATTTTTCATCTTCTTTGTGACCAATTATTCGTCAGGCCTGTCACGATCACTGCATTGCATTTCATTTAAGCGCAAATACCAGGCAGGGGTATCTTTAGGACTGTAAGGAGTGTATTGCAAACATTTTTTACAATTTGTATGTTTAATTTGTATGGTAATCTGAATGTAACTGTGTATTATAGTGTATGTTGGTGCAGCATGTTTTATTGGCTGGATTTTAAGTGAGGGTTTTTCGTGTGTATTTCAGTCATTCCAATTAATATACTTACTCATTACTTTCATTTCATCAGTCACTCAGAAATACAGAAACTATTATTTATGCATTTTATTTTCATTTTACACCCCTAATTAGACTGACATATTTTTGTTTTAGACTGTTTGAAATTAAGAAATGTATTGTGATGGAAGATATTGTTTATAATTTTTAAGTCTACCAGTCACGTTGTGCTCTTAATGTGCATACTGGGTTTACTAAACTGAGTGGGTGCAACTAATCACTTGTGACGGTTTTCTTTATGTTTTTTTTAAGCCATCAGACACTTGATGGGAATAATATTTTTTTATACAAATCTTTTTCTGTCTGTTGTTTAATATCACACCAATCACACCAGCTCTTTCAAATGCAAATAAAATCAAAGTCAGTGAATCAAACGACTTCAAAATAACAAAAACAAACACGTGGTTGCAAGGTTTCTCTGCAGCAGGACAAGGTACAAGGTAGATTCATGTATTGTTTTACAAGACAGGGTTGTATAATGAGATTAAGTTGTAATTTAGCCATAAACTATATGTTTGTGACAGGAGTTTTAACAACCTGAACAGTCTAGATGAGCTGTTTGGGAGGGGAATTAAAACAACAACTGCACAACCCCCTTGTCAAGTTCAAGTAACAACAGAATAGTCATTTTGTTAACTGCATTATGGAAGCCTTTTTTATTTTTAGGGTCTGTGATACAGAAAACCATCTGCTCATGAGTCTAAAAAAAATTGGTATTGTTCAGTTTCTTTACAAACTCAGGAAATGTATACAGGTTCAAACCAATGCACTAAGATTATTGGTTTGTTTTAGGGATGCACAGAATGTTCGGCCACTGAAATTAATCGGCCAAAAATAGCAAAAAAAAAAAACTTTCGATGTTCGGCCTAATGCATCAAAAGACAGAATAAATTTTACTGAACAATTACATTGACATGTCGGCAGTGTGGAAGCATTCTAAAGTGTCAGAGAAAGACGCAAAAATCGGTGTTTGCAGACACTGTTCTGCTGAATTGTTTCCCAGCACATCCACTCCATCTGTGGCTGAGTTCTCAGAAAAGGCAACAAACGGTCTGACACGCTTTGAGTGTTTCTGTCACTTGTTTCTGAGAAGGCGATTAAGCTAGTTGCACCTAAATTTGGAGTGCACACATTTCAAGCCTTTATGGTAACTGAAACGGACCATCATTTTCTCTTTTTAAAAGTCAAGTGTTGCGGTATGAGAGTCCTACCTGAAGAGAGGCTATTAAGTTGTCATGTTGTGCGATACGAGAACCACACACAACAATTATTTATCATATTGGGTTGGACTTGATGAATTTACCGCGAGGATACACATGTGACAACATCCTTATTTTCAAAATAAGGTGTCTATCCAGTTTGGAAATAAGATTAATTGGATTATATTCACAGAAAGTATAAAAAATATTACATGTGTCCATTAGAAGTAAATGGACACATGTAATTTACTTTACCGGACCCTTATGGACCTCAGACCCACCCACCATAGTTTCTTCAAATCCTGTGGGAAACACTGAGTAAAAAGCACATTTTGACTATTTAATTTATGCAGTGGTTTAAAAAAAAAAAAAAAGCAAAATGAATGGAAAAAATGTCAATCAACTTGTTTGGTGTTCGGGAAATTTTTTCATTATATTCCAGTTTCGGCTTTGGCCAAGAATTTTCATTTCGGTGCATCCCTACTTTGTTTATTGAAACAGCAAAAACCCTGTACCTGTTAAACTTTCTAAATGACATGTTCCCCCTTTCTTCCTCTCCCATCACAGTTCTATTTCAGACATCTTTGGTCCAGAGCCTGCCAGAAACTTCAAGTAAGTGAATCTGCGAATCTGAATTTTTAGTGTCTTTACAGTATATTTTCAATAACAAGTAAAGTTTACTTACTTAATAATGTCAAAATGTCAACACACTATGGGCAAGCTGATGAATGCTATGCATACTAGGCATGCCAAATACACTACCATACAACCCTACCACCCATCCACACTACTCCGTTTTAGTTTACAAACCGAGAATTAAAACGAATACATTCTCCGTCCACACCAGTGTTTTAGCTGTGTTTTGGAGTTGATCTCCGTCTACATTAAAACGACTGGAAACGCACAGCTAGTTCAGGTACACTGGGCATGCGCGTGCAGATGTAAACATGAAGCAGACGGTCTATTCTGTAGTTACAGAAGGCGAAAAAATAAATAAATACAGATGAAGAAACAGACCAGTTTTGTTTGTTTTTTTTTGCACGCACCAAGTCGGCACAAAGTAAACGGCGACATGCACAGTACAAGTGTAGGCACATAAGTGTTATTTGCACCGTACAGAATATTTTAATAAAAATACCATGTCAAAAACCCGGCATGTAGCATAGTGTTTCTGCTTGCATGTCTTGTAAGACCCAATCAGAGAGCCGAGCGTGAGCAGCTGCGTCATCATTTCCAAAGTTCTCTGTTTTAGGTCTTAGTTTTTGCTGACGTAGTCTGGATGGAAGGTGCAAACGTAGCAAAAGGTCTCAGTGTAGGCAGTAGTGTGGATGGGGCCTTAGAAGAGCCTTTGTGCCACTTGTTGCCTCTTAAAGCCCAAGCCTTATACCTGAGAAAAACAAAGAAAACAAAAGACCATAATATGTGATCAGGTCCAAGTAAGAATTGCTCCAATTTAATTATAAAACTGTGTGCTTGTGAAGGAACATCATAACTTTCTCGAGCACAAAGCATATTATTGAAAACAGGCTCTGTCAGTACGGGTATATTTTCCATTTGGTAAGTAAAATATTTTTTCTTAAAGTGCAAAAAAAGCTTTGCTATTGAAAACCCAATTATTTTACTATTATACTAAAACATAAATTATATTAGAGTAATTTAAAAAATTTATTAATTTATCAACCCGCGACTCTGTATGCAGGATAAGCGGTTGACTGTGGATGGATGGATGGATGGAGTAATTTTATCAAAATATTTAGCTCCTTCAAATTGATGAATATGTATTTTAAGGAGTATCAAGTGAGTCTTGTACCACAAAACTGAGGATTTAAACTTACCTTAAAGTGGTGCCTTTTTAGCAACCAAGTTTGTCGCAGCCAGCACTATGCAACTAGCTAACAGACAATAGCTGGCACATGGTTAAAGCCTACTGGGTGGAACTCGCATTTTTGAATGTATGGTTAAATAGGCCGTCGACATACACATATACTCTGTGTGTGTGGTCAAATAGTTACTACAGATTTGCATCTTTTAAAAAGAAAAATAAAATCCATTATTTAAACTGGTAGCCTCATTGAGATCATGATCTCTTGTTTAAGTAATACCTATGTAGAATAAACATATATGTATGGACAGACAGAAATTTTGCAAACATGAAGAAAAGCAACAAGTGGAGTTGTAAATACTTGAGTATAGTCTTTTAAAATCATCAAGTGAAATGAGAGAATTTCAAAAAATTTTTGTGGCTCATTCCATTTGTGAGGGGGACTGTATTTTATACCAGTTCCAAGTGCGGTTTGAACATGTGGTAATGTTAAAACATCCTGTGATCTGACATTGATGAGTGCTGTATTTATGAGACCGAGAGCAGAGGTAGGGTTAAAGAGGACCATCCTAACTTATCACATAAGATGCAATGGTGAGTGAGGAATTTATGACCTGTGATAAAGAGCAGTGCGGTGTGATGCACAGTCAAGAGTCTTTATGGTGGAGTGTGAGTCATGCATACACACAATCACCAGACATATTTGTTGACTTGCATAAGAGAAGCATCTATATCTATCTATACAAAAATACAATTTTGACATGCAAGTTTGTTTGATAAGAGATCTAAAAAATAATCATGAGCGGACTGTGGATTTGTAACGGCCACATTAAGAGCCCGTGGCACATAAAATAATCATCAGCATAAAAATGCACGTGTTTATATTATGTAAATGTGATGGTTGGTGGGTCTGTGGATTTCTGAATTACATTTCTAGGGCCTATTTTTAAATTTTAGTCATCCACTAATGTACATGAAGAGTCCACTGACAAATACTCAGCCTATCCAGCAGTCCAAGGATCATATGTAGGTGTTTACAGCAGAGAAGTAGCTCTAGCACAAATGGTTAGTGTCTCTCTATGGCCATAGTAAAAGAAGCAGAGCAGCTAAGCCTGCTGTGCTTTCATAGATAGATGGTATAGGTAGTGCTAGATAGATGCTTATCACTCACGGCTTAACATTGGACAGCATGTCCTTAGCGTCCTCTGTGACCATGTATTGTAATGCTTTTCCTTGAGCATGTTTGGGACCTTCACTTATCAGAGACAGCGAAATAGCACTGCTCATCAAGTTACTCTTGTGTACAGATTGTTGGGAAATAGTGGACAGGTTTGTTCTTGGTGTCCCTGAGCACCAGGTGATTTTGTAGACAACGCAACGTCCCCGGAAAGATGATTTTATCCAATTAAAGTCAGAAACTGAGTTATGTCAGTGATAAATGTAATTGTCAAGAGGTAGTGGTGGTTGTATTTTGAAGCAATTACAGATGTGACAAGTGGACTCAGTACTGAGACTTAATATATACTGTATTTTCTGTGCTCTGTTTTATTTGCCTCGATCATTTTGAAACTTTGCTATTAATGCTGTCATGTCAGTCAAAGGATTTTGACAATGCAATACAGCCACACAGGACTAACAGCTGCATTTACATGCAAACTGCGCACTAGACAAAGAATCATACCTTTTTATCTACAGAAGGTGGCGCTGCTTAGCCTGCATTGCATTGCATCTTCTCCCCCTCTCTTAATTTGCTGCTGGTGTAGCCATGTGCTGCTAAACTAACTCTTAGTCGGACAAGTACAAATAACAAACTAAAGTACATTATTATAAATGTTAAGTACAGATAACACACTACTAAGTAAGTAAATTATAATTGCATTTTAGCTTTTATAACCAGTTCAGATGACACCATATAAGGATGACCAGATGTGAATAGTTGAAATTCCGGACAGGGGAGTTGGCAGTGGGCGTGTCCTCCAGTCCATGACATCCAGTTTTAACAAACAGTGAAACGCATGAAAGTCAAAATGCAACGCTAAAATAATTTTTGTTCACATAGTCAGCTGTCTGTCATTCAGAAGAACCACACTGATTGTGTTGTATGAAACAGTATGTAAATCATGATCCGTTAAATACAATTTATTTCATTTTATTCATCGGTGCGCTACCATGACATCTGTCTGCGTAGCATGTGTCAGATCTCTCCTTCACCATGGCTGGTAGTGACACCTGTCGCTCCCGTCCTTGCAACTGCAACTTCCACTATCTTCTAGAAAACAAAAAGGGAAAAAGAGCACGCAGACGTGTTACCTTGTGGCTATAACAACTCGGTTATATGTCCACGATACCCTGCAGTCCTCGCTTTAGCCAATGGAGAGCCAGAACGGTGCCCACCTGTGGGCAACACCAAAATAATGTTTCACAATGATCAGTATTTCATGTTTTATGAAGCTATAACTAATCAAAACTCAGATTTAGTCTCATTTTCGGGACGAATAGGGTAGGATTCGAGACAACTGATCGTAATTCGTAACACTACACCATGTCCTTTCCTGGTTCACATTTTGCTCACTTCTGACAGATATGTAAAATTTTGTTGAAAGAAGAATATTTTCACACACGTGCACTTTTGGCGCCCCCCAAAGAGGTTTTAGCGAGCGCCAAAGGAAAATGACCAGCGCCAAAATGATGAGAATTGAAAAGAAAAAAAAAAAAGCGTTTCAGATATTCTCCTAATGTGTATTAATAGCCATTTATCAAACAACTGTTGAGCAAGCAGAACATGAACTTAAATACAACGTCTTGACTTCCAGTAGTCACCTCCTGTCATCCACAGCGTTGTTTTTGTCTTTTACACATGCAGCTGGCGATGAATTAATAAACCAGTGGCTGCGTTGGTTTGACTGCGCCTGAACGCTCCCATACAAAGGTGAGCTTGCACTACTGGGAGAGATGACTTCCTGTTATTTCTCACAATATAAAAGCCTTTTGTGCTTGAAATGTGCTGGTAGTCACCGGTACTACCACTTTTACATTTTACTCTTTGGCGTACCGGCACCGGTCCTCTCCCCTGCCCTCTCTAAATCAGGTATATCTGGGTATTACGTGAGGCTCACCTGTTCCCGTTCTCGCCTGCCTGCTGACCTCCGCAGGGAGATCGGGAGCCTTTCATGCAGCCGTGTGCCTCAAGCTCGTCAAAGTCAACCAATCACAGCCTGGAGGAGGCGGGACATTAAAAAATGGTTGAGGCACTACAGCAAACTTTAGAAATGTGGAACTTGTTGTTCTGTATGCACGGTTATTATTATTGATGAGTTACTAGGCTACTTTACATAAACAAATGAGAGACTAACCACCAAGTAGAGTATTTGTCTTGCACAATAATTGAATGACTGAAAACAACCCACAAAAATTAAACTGCTGTTTTTTCCAACTGGAATTAATATTAGGCTACTAATGATAAGCTATAGTAGACTATAGCCTACTATGATCTGAAATTATAATGAATACACAAACATTAGCACTAATCAAACCTTAACCACAGTGGTGTAGGCTAATATTAGAGAAAGGTTTTATTAGTGAAACCGCTTAATCTCAACTAATGAACTATCTGTAAGCAAATTATCCAAATCAAGTGTAACCTGTAAATATATTATTATACTAACATTATACTTTTATTCCTTTTTTCCTCCTGGTTGTAGATATATTTTGTTTATCAAATGGTCAGAAATGACAAGAAAATGCATCTATTTTGTCATAAGGTAACTCATCGCCTTTACTGTACGCGTACCGGCCATGCTTATTGTCGCACAAAGTCACCCCCCAAAGGCCCATTCTGAGCCAGGAAAAACCCTGACTTATTAATGTTTTTTTAATTGTCAAATGATACTGCCTAAAATATTACATTTATCTGTGGCACAATACAGTTTAAAGACAGTTTTATCATCCTACCTTCCTATTTTGTTACCCAAACACAGGTAAGTCTGTTTCAAGGACATTTCACGTATGGAAAGCTTTGCTGTCGCACTACTGACAAAACAACAGGAGCACATACATCTGACTGTGATTTAACCTTGTGTTTCTTGTGGAGAATCCAGACGCCATCTCTTTCTGAATGACCTTGAGGCAAAGTCCAAACCTGCCAGTGTTCATTCTTAACGTCATCATTCCACACAGCACATTTATCTGTATATAGTCATAGTACACCAGCAGTGTTAGGCCTTGGAGTGCCTCATCAACTCAATGGGTGGAAGCCAAGTCTGTACTTGTAAACGTGTGAAAGGAACTTTTATTTCTATCAGGCAAGGCTTTATCTCCATCCTCCAGGCCTTTTCAGACTCTGGCAATGATGACAAGTTAACTGTTGATTGTTTTAGTCCTGATCCACCCCAGAGGCAAACTGCCTGCTTACCAGTAACTCACTATACTCTGTTATAGTCTCCATTCTTCTGCTGCCTGCATGTGGACTTGTGAACCAATTTCCAATGGAATTTTGTTTTTCAAGTCCATCCAGTCACAATCAAGAAGCACTGGACCTTGTCACTGGCTTGAGTGTGATGTACATCTGTATAATGTGCTGAAGAGAACACTTTATGTAGAGCTGCACGATTTTGCGAAAAAGTCATATTGCCATTATTGTGGACAATATTGCGATTTGCGATGTGATTATAATGGAACAAATGGCACTATGAGTCTACTTGCTTAATTATCAAGGAACATACACAAAATACGGACTTTGAAATGTGTATTTCTCAACTTGAACAAAGTTAAACAATATTTATAACAATAACTTGTAAAACAGAACAAGGGAGTGTGTTGCTCTACGGAGGAGGCGGCTAGAAGCAGCAAAAATTGGCACACTGGCATCGGCTCAATGTAGCCTACAACCTCTATCCACAACCTCAAGGAGGAACTGTATGTGAGTGTATTATATGAAGAGTATAAAGTTAAGTGAATTGTAAACTGCTAGTATAACAATAATATATTACATGCTACATTCATTATAATTTCATTTAATAGTATACTATTTTACCACTAGTTGAATATTAAATCCAGTTACAGCTGTTTCATCTCTGTGGGTTGTTTTTATTCATTAAATCCTTGTGCAAGCAAATGGCTCTACATCGGTCTCTAATTTGTTAATGCTCAGTACTAACTTGTCAATCATGTTGTTCAACATTTAATAATTTACTGTAGCACGTCAAACTTTTTTTAATGTCCCGTCCCATCCAGGCTGTGATTGGTCAGTTGACGAAAAGTGACTGACAAGTACACGTCGGCTCTGTGAAAAGTTGAACATGTTGAACAGCAACAGGCACCGATACAGCCAACGTTAAATGTCCAGCGAGCCAAACCTTCCTTATCTTCTCACAGTTTTCTTCTGTCTTACTGCTTCAGCTGCTGCCGACGTCTCTCTGTCTCTGGCGAGTCTGAGTTTTGAATGATTAGCAGCGCGGCGGGGCATGGAGGGGGGTTACGACTGTATACTGCTCATAAGTTATTTTTCTCATTGTATGAAGTGTTATCTGATCATAGGGACACATGCGAGAGCCCGGTGTGGGCAGAGATAATTAGCAGACTTCAGCGCAAACCGAGAAGAGAGCTCAAACACATCTTTTCCATTTTATTAAATCACACACTTTTTGCGGTTATGTAATCGCACGTGACGACATCACGATTGCGATTAGATTAATCGTGCAGCCCTTGTTCCACATGCAAGACACTGAGGTTTGAGGGCTGTCCTTCAGTTTCTGAGCCGTGTTATCTGAACTTGTCATAGGAGGGATCTCAGTGTTCACCAGTTTGTCAGCGGTGGTCAGTAATGGGGCTGTAATTTAACATTGCATGCTGAGCTGTGGAGCCCAGCAGGGCTCACATAGTAGCAAAAATATTGATGTGGCAGTTGGTAATCCATAAGGGAAAACTGCTTATTTAAAGTCATTAAGCCCTGAGTCCAGATGTGTCCCTCTGACAACATTAAGGTTTCCCTCGGAATACAGACTTCTTGTTTACCAACTGAATCGAAGTACAGATTTTAAAGTTGTCTTGACAAAAGAAATACTATAATAGGAATCATCTTCAACTGGAGAATTGGTGTAAACTAGTGATGGGCAATGATTAAAATTTGTAATCACGATTAATCGCATAGTTATGCGCAAAATTGAATAATGAATACTAAAGTAGTCTATTGCACATTTTTTATTTAAATGTAATGCTATGTAAACTAAAGTGCAATAACATGTGGTTTGCAAACACTTAAAACAAATAAGGTGCTTTTTACCAGCAGTATTCCTTTTATGCAGTAGCAATAAAACATTAATGTAATCAAATCAAATATAAAACCAAAGCTATTTGCCACTGCCAGTGCATTGTGTTTAATCTAGTTAGTTAAAATTCGTTACCATCCACAATCATTCCGATTGTTTCGAGTCCAGAACCACAATCATAACAGGCACCTTCTGAGCAACAGGTTAACATATATAAATCTGTTTTCTTGTTTTTTGTTTTCTGAACAGGTATCAGCAGAAACATGTTTTCTTTTATCAGGGAGCAGCATAACAGTCTATGTTCAGTAGCAAGTGTCCCTGTTAGAGTGAGGTTAAGTAGTCGCCTCACGCACACACGCCTGCCTGCTGCCGAAGTTGAATTGTCTTGAACTTTTTGTATGCAACACGGAGCACAAATCATTGGAAGAGACACTGATCCTTGCTGTTTGTGAGTTTCCAGAATCTATTACTGTTTACTAAATAGGACATCAACAGGAGGGAATTTGCATGGCAGAGCATCCCCACAAAACTAAATGTAGGCCTATCAGGTAACGTAATGTATAATTTTAACTTAAGTTAAATAGGCTTAAGCTGTGTAGCGCACAGAAGCCATTGCTCTCCATAAAGCGCCTGCCGTTTACTTGTCTCTTCCTTTCTGTTCACCGGAGCAAAGAGCGACCCTGCGGGGCCAAGAGACTATGTTCTGATTTTAGGAACGTTTCTAAGACCGACATCTTCCCCAATACTAATCAGCATGCAGTGTGTAGCTATCCACTTCGCTATGGTTATTGATCGCTTGTCTTGCTTTTGTACGTATATCTATTTCTTCCACACGCAGCAGCGTAGTCTGCCGAAGCCTTCCCCCACTGCTTGTTTAGGTGGGTGATTTGCAGGTTGATCAACATCCCGCCCCTCCTGTGACCCAAGGTTTGACTGTATGTGTATTCAGAGCCAGTGAACAATGGACTTTCAAAATAATAATAAAAACTGCATTAACATGTGATAAAATAATTGTCTGCGTTAATTAATTGATGCGGTAACATGATAATAATGCGTTAACATGCCCAGCCCTGGTATAAACACGTATTTACCTACAAATAGATTGCATTAACTGTGTCAGGAGGGTGTATTGCATTTACTCCTCATACAATTTTCAGGATAAATATTCAAAATGGCTAACTATTATTATTTTTATTCAAACGGCATTTTGTTTTAGTGAACAGAAAAACTAAATGCCGTTCCCAGAATTGGATAAAGTCTCGTGCTGTGGCAGATTTAATTAAGGGTTTACCTTATCATTAAAAAATACTTGCAGTATAATCAGATGTATAGTGTATGCTATACTACTTATACTAAAGCTATGCATGTACAACTTCTACTGTTAGTAATATAGTGTTTGTGTCGAGAGCAGTTTGAGATATTCTTATTATTTTGTATTTTACATATTGTGTCAGAGTGACTGGGCTGTGATCTGTGAATATAGTAAGTAAGTTGTATAAGTTGTACATTTTAGCAGCACAGAAAGACCAATCAAATCATGACCTGTGAGCTAACGCAATGTACAGGATTAAGACAAACCTACAGTGTCTGTCTTCCCTGCTTAAGTTGACTTAATGTTTGTATTACTTGTTCTGGTAAGAAATCTTCCTTTTCAGTCACCCAGGTCCCAAAATGGATATGTTTTGTCTGTCACTTTGCTGGATGGATAGACACTGGTGTGTAAGAGCTTTGTGTTGCATGAAACGTTGAATTTCTTTTTCTTTTTAATTGGACACACAGAGTTATATCAAAGTGATTTATACTGTGGTGAGCAACCACTTAGTCCACTGTAATGTATTTGCTGGAGGGGTGTCGAGCAGAATGTTGCACAAGATAGTCAAAATAATTTTCTGTCACTTGAGCAGCATGATAATCAAGTATGAATTCATTCAGGCTATGCTCCCTTCATTTCCCCTCAGTTGATTGCAGTCTGCTGAATTTATATTGTCTCCTCTGAATTTGTTGGTCAAAGTAAAGGGGCTTTTGGTGTTAATTGACTGTATGAACTACTGGTTATGTAGAGGCAACTGCTAGCAAATAAGCATTCATTTTACCTTCTCATTTACCACATTCATTATGACTATTTTTGAAGCCTTGGTAGACTTGTTGCATCAAAATAATGGTTAAAGTATACATGTTGTAATCATGTTTTTGAAGAGATTAAATTGTAAGCTTTTCCCCACCCTCTCAAAAGTGAGTTTTCCCAGGACACCGTTTTCACCATTACTATTGTAGATTGATTGAAATAGTCTTTATGGCTTTAAGACCTATAGGCCTATAGCTGATTTATATTCCAGAAATGAACATCACGGTCGGTAGGTAATTTACTGCTGTAAGCTTTTTTGGTATTGATAGATTGTGTGCAGGAGCCAAGCAGTTGGTGTATAGTAAATGTATATGATTAGTGCACAGCAGTGCGACAAAAAGGTAAGGTGTCTTACTACAGAAAAAGGAAACATTGCACCTATTCAGATAAGCGTATGCCGCCGCAGTGCATTTTATTAGCCTGGTACCTTGAGCACTATTTGCTTATACTTTTACTTTATTTTTTATTTATTTATTTATTTTTAAATTCAACAAAATGTTCAGGACATGAAAGTCTGCTAATGATGCAACCTTAATTTTGTTTTTGTATTATTCTTCCCCATTCACAAAAGATTAAAACATCATCTCTGGAAATGTTCTTTCATAGAGACACAGAGAGGACCTCAGTCCAAAAGCAAGCATCCAGGTTGAGACGAGATGATGCAGCTTCATCGACTTCCCTCGGAAAACGGCGGCGTAAAACGTAATGAGAGA
The DNA here is from genome assembly GCF_014851395.1 of Micropterus salmoides. Taxonomy (NCBI): domain Eukaryota; kingdom Metazoa; phylum Chordata; class Actinopteri; order Centrarchiformes; family Centrarchidae; genus Micropterus; species Micropterus salmoides. The sequence goes on from NW_024043372.1 coordinate 22,477,535, forward strand.
TGGAGGAGACCGAGAAAGATCTATCGCCCACCAAATCAACACCAATACACTTTTGACTGACTTTCAAGCATATCAAGAAATTTTTTTTTTTGCACATTCCTGTTCGGTATTTCATGGGATTTTCCAAAGTTGCACTGTTAATGTGTCATGGTATGAATAAATGTTCAGTATTTTAACATTTTGTAGTCCTGTGATCCATGATGACCTGTGGCCCCAGAATTTGATCAGGTTAGAGGGTAGTAAGAGGGCTATGACTATAATCATTTGAATCTGTTTTAAAAACTATTTAGTATGGTAGAGATTTAGTTTCTATGTGTAGACATAAGCAGACATTATTATAATTTCTACTTGTTTCCAGTGTCCCAGTTAATATCCAGTCTGTCCCATCTACTGCTGCTCTTAATATTGAATCCAAGTTATGTTGTTGTTGTTTTTTCTTTATTATCTTAATCTTTTCTTCATTTCATGTTACATTGTAATATGCAGTTTAAACTGAAATAAACCTGTAGAGGCATCTGATAGTTGCGTATGAACACTTTTTGGGTTACATATTAAGATTTTTCTTTAGCTGCCCATGTAGTCCCATACAGATGTTGACATTTTTGTACAGTGTACAGAGCAAAACTTTTGGACTTTGTCACTGTGGTGTAACTATTGAATTAGCAGCTGTATAAATGATTCCCAAAAATGCACTTTTTTGCTAACCTTTTGCCGCCTTTTCAAAAATCCCCTCGTTTTGGTTTTATTTTTTCGGCCAACTTGGATGAGGAGCTCAGTTACATCTGCATCTGTCATTTGCATTTTCGAAGCATGCAACAAATCTGGAGCTTTCAAATTGATTGTTTTCTTTGAAAGAAAAGTAACCGAGGTCAGTTTAATTCAATCATCTCGATTCTTGTGGAAACCCCAGGTCAACGCAAGCCAGTGTGTAAACACTTAAGAAGAGGAGGTGGTGTTTATGTATACGTGCGTGGGAGAGTGAGCAGGAACACATTTGGGAGCCAAACTTGATTGGAAACAGAGCTCGTCTGGAGTTGGAAACTTGGTTCTTCTGACCCCGTCATGTCCCAGGGACATTGACGGACACAGCTTGAATCATATCAATGTGGCATGCTCATTATACCACACAAACATACACACCTCTGATCCCATTGCATCCTTACTTCTTCCCTATACAGTAATGCTGTTTGTATCTGGCTTAATTAGCAGGACTGTTTGAAACACCAGGAGAGGACTGAGTATCTGCTGGTCCCTGCTTAGATTTGGGAAGCAGTGGACCAGGACACACACACACACACACACACACACACACACACACACACACACACACACACACACACACACACACACACACACACACACACACACACACACACACACACACACACACACACACCACCTCTGGGAAAGATTCACAGAGACTTTACCTTTTCAGTAGAAAGTCAGTATTTGTCTTTGTATGGCTGGTAATGTTGAAGGGGATATTTGGCATCTGTCCAACACAAGGTAAAACACTTTAAATCTCATAAAACTACAAATTATACCAACCCCCACCCCCCGTGACAGCCTTTCATAACCGTCCAAATCTCCTAAGAAAGGATAATCAGTGTGAATGTCATGGTAAGGGATCAGTTAGATTCTCTCAGGAAGGCAGAGCAGCAGACCTACAGGGGCACATTCACACTCAGGAGCGAGCGTTCTGCATGAACTTTCTGCCCCTGACTACAGCTCTCATTAAACTCTGCATGGAGGACACTAATCACTAAGAGTCTTTTGATCCAGGAATTAGCCAGAGGCAAGAGGTGCCCACACTAATAGGGGAATGTCCATACCTCAGTGTCAGATTTCTTTCTGCATTAAGAGATTATGACCATAGACTATTTGTTCACGAATATCAGCAGCACAATTACTTAGAATAACTAATTACTGTAGTCGGCTTCATTTTCTATTGGTTTGTAGTTTGCAATTACAGAAACAACCATCAAATGAAAAGGTCATTTGAAGCCAATGGACATTGATGAAGGAACCCTTAGGAAACTCCTAAAATATGTTCAGGCAATCCATGGACAGTGTTTTTTCTCTGTAGTTTGGAGTCTGCTTTGTCTTTTCCTTATGAAGTAGCACTTCTATCAACAACAGCTCATTTGGCATCAGTGTTGTCCTCCTTTTTGTGCTTGGACAATTTTCACCTCTGCATTCCAAAACAGCTCAAAAACAACCTTTGTCAGTGCTTTGATGGACCAGCGTGGCTGGCAAGTGCCTTGAAACAAGGCAAAAGGAAACACACAGCGCCGGTATAATGAAAATGCGATAAAATGAAACTTCCATGAAAACATAATGAACAACAAAATGGTGGAGCCAGGTTTATAGTACAGCACCAGAACATGGAGTAAAATACACAATATAAATATAAGCATGAATGTGTATTGAATTTGCAGTCCCATGTACCACGTTATTTTATATTGTTTCAGTAGTTCAAAGGAGACAACAGACCAAGTTGGCAGCATATAATTATAATTTCCCAACACCTGAAGAAATACTAGAAAAATCACAAGGTGTGAAATTTTGTAAGTTACTTGTAATAAATCTTGAGTTGAGCCATGTATATGAAACACATGTCCATCTTGTATGATAATCTGTTTTAGTGCTACAACATGCAAAGTCCATCCCAACATATCAGATCACATGAAACAGGGACATAGGGTTGTCCCATTAGCAATGACCATTAGCTGATCTGGTTAAAGAGTGTCTTTGTTTTATCTTTCTTGCTGTATTGGACTTTGTTGTAAGGTTATACCATGTCCATAGATCTCAGCAATGGTATAGTTGATTGAAATGTTACCGCAACAGATAGGAATGATGATCTGGGGGGTCTGTTTTCCTTTAAATGTATTTCTAACTTTGGTAATGTAATAATTATTTAGCATAGTATGAAATATAATTTCATTTGTGTGGTTCAAGTAAAGCAGTAGATCCCAACAACAGAGCTGTGATTGTTTTCTCCCTTGCAATCAAAAAAGAAATTATTAAGAGCTAGGCCAAACGAATGCAATTAACTACCTGGTTGGATGAAACACTAGCAGCACCGGCAAGTTCATATAATAGGCTCAAAGACAAAGTAGGAGACGAAGATTAAGTCGAGTTCATAGAGATGAGCCAAACTCTATAATCTCCTCAGACAGTATGTGTCCATAATAAACACTAGCAGACTTGTTATTTTTAGAGAGTGAATTGATCTGTTTGCGTTCCTGTGTCTTCCTGTATTTTCTTTTTCAGCTTATTATTTTGGAAGGACCCACTGTGCCTTTAGTATGCTGGCCATTGTTGAGCTTTTTGACTGCTCCCATCATCAGGATCTTCAGGATTTTCTCAAATAGGATGAACATTGTTTTTACCACTGATCTATTATAAAGAACACATTGATATGCAGGACACTTTCATGCATAACTCAAGTATGTACCCACTTTAGTTTTTGCCGTTAGTAACTTTAATGAATGTCTTTCCAACAGTTGCAAAGGATGCAGAATAAAGAAAGACCTTAAGAAGTCTCCTGAGAGAGCTTTTTGTTATCTTTTTTTTATACTAATCCTGTTCAAACCATCATTTTCTTGTCTGGAACGACAACAGCACACACAGAGCACACACATAAAACAATATTGAATTAGACTGACAGGCTAAATTACAGTCATTTACAGTATCTAATAGTTTCTTTGGGATGTAACAATGACAGGAATCTATTCTTCAATATAATAAACTGTGTTATCATTTGACACAAAAGATGAAACACCAGAAGCTGTTTTTGTAGCTTTTTAAAGGACCCACCGACAGCATTTATCTGTGCAGTAATACATACAGTGTTTCTATTTGAATATGTAATTTCATTTAAGATGATGTATTTTTATTGTAGATTCTGAAAGTGATAAAAATTTAGTAGCAACTTCTTGTCAAAGCCCAATAAGTTTCTCTGCTCTTTGATTTGTTTCCACTCAGAACTGCTATGTATATCAAACTTTGATTGTACGTCAAAACTATTGATAGAAAGCATCTGGGAACACCAGGCAGCCTTCTAATCTGCCACTCTGTTCAAAATCAAGTGCTTCATTCAATAAATGACAATAAAACAATAAGCCTGAATTGTTCTGAGGTGACTACGTAGTTTACAGTTCTTACATTTTGTAAAAATCCTTTTATCAGTTGAATTCTTTAATATCTTTACAGTTTGATGTAAAACACTCATATCACATAACATGAATCTATGCACACCAGATGGGGAGCATGGCATTTAGTTAATTGTTCCCTAAAGTAAGTAAGTAGAATGCCATCAGTGGTGCAATTACAACATAAGCATGTTCAAGTGATTTATTTTGGGGTGACAGATGCTGGTCTCAAACAAATGCACAATATGTCCATGATATGGCGAATTCAAGCTGTTGTTGCAGGTTCAACAAGAATGCACTTACATATGTACACCTTCATCTAAGGTGCCTTTAGCCTAAAATAACAACATGCCATATTGTAAGTGGCTAAATACCGTGTGCAGATAGATGCCTGTAGGTTAGAGTGTAGACATCTATGTGCATGGGAACATTTAGTTTAATATTCAGGCTTCTTTGTGTGGATTTGAGCAGATGATCCAATTAGCTCCCTGTATCAATAGCCAGTGTCATGCTCAGAGATTTATGGGGGCTTTGCAACAAAATGAGTGCTATAATACCGAAAGTATTGAGTCTCTGAAAAAGAAATTTGCATAAATACTCCAGAGGATTCTTCCTACTGAAGTGCGATTACACAGTCTTACTCAGGATAACAAAAGCAAAATCCACCATAGATGTTCAGTCGGATCCCTTTGAATGAACTTGAATGATCTTTGCCATTTGTGTTAATCCTAATGGGGATTGCCTAAGTTACATTCATTTAGCATTAGACGTGATGACACTGTGAATAAGGCTTCGTCACTTTGGTTCAGCACTAGGATAGAGCAGTGATTCAGTAGGGGTTGGGTATGTCACTGAATGCCAAAACTGTGCTCCCAGTGATATTACATCACCCAACTAACATTCATTTTTAACAAAGCTATGACATTGACATAATTAAATATTTTGCTTGGCAGTTAAAACAATCTTGTATTTTTTCCAAGCCCTGCCGGTATGTGTTTTGGAGATGATACACTGTGCCTAGTTCTGTGGTGTTTTAGTGTGCCCAATGAGCACCCAGAATGTAACTGCGCATCTGGGAGAAGTAAAAGTTTGCTGAACTGAATTACAAAGCCATATATTTTTCTTTATGGTTTCCTTGACTTTGAGAGACGTGAACGGGTCGCTCAGTGGCAGGTTGTGTAATGACTTGAGAGATCTCTTTTTTAAACACAAAAATCTTGCATCACTCAAGTGTCAATGTGGGAAGACACCGAATACCCATATGCACCTCCTCCCTGTGGAGAAAAGCAAGTAGAAGGAGACATCTCAGAGATCAATAGGCTATAAACCCAGATCACTTCCCTTTAGTAAATTTATGCCTGGAGTGTTGAAGCAGTACAGTGTGACCCAACATATAAACCCACAGCATTGTTTATTTTCGCAGTTATGACTGCCAATGCAGTTTCAACAATTCTACCACAAGAATATCTTTTGCTTTTAATTTTCTCATCTGGGGCATTTCCCCAGCTACTCTCTTTGTCAATGCTCATGTAAAAAAAACATGTTGAGAGACTTCCGCAGAAGAAGGCACGACACCGACTAATGGGGTAGACGAGAGGTTAAGTAGAGATGAAGTACGTTTTCATCAAGGCTTTCTTTCATCATTGAAGCATGGTGAGTTTTTACCTCTTATAATCATAAATTATTTTGAAATGAATCTCCCCTCATGTGTTGAGACTCTGGATTTAATCATACAGTACGCGAGACCCTATCTGCTTCCATAGTAGCAGTGTAAAGTGTCAAATTCACTTTCACTCAAGTGCAATTACAGCTGTTCATTAATAAGACATGCTTATGTGAAAGAAGGGGGGCAGCCCTCACATGTACTTTCATGTTAAGTTTTTGTGGGTTGTTGACTAAAAGAATAAAGTCCTTCAGAGAGACCATTACTTTATAATGGCATAAGGTGGTGTTACTTGTTAAATGCACACACGTGTGCCTTGTTGTCATTAACAGCGATGTATTGTAATGCCATTAAACAACAGGTTGTCAACCCATCTTTAACTCGTGTTTGTTGCAGCTGAGAGGATGTTAGTAGGACCTTCATTACCAAACACCAAGTAACTAAATTAGGATACATTTGTGAGCCCTTAGCAAACTGTTAACATTAAATTGTTTGTTCACAGGAATATGTGAATATTTGATCTGTTAACTTGTTGCATATGTTTGCAAGATTTATTACATGACTCATTAGGCAGAGAAAAGCTAATATTACAAATATTGGTCACTTAATCAGCTGAGTCTGTACTGGTGAAGGGATAGATCAAAAAGGCAGATAGAAAGTTTGCAAAGTGATTACATGGTACATTGGGAAAGTATTTTTTTTGTATTTTTGAAATGCAAAACAATTTAAATAAATTTTAAGAGAGATGGTTTTCAGTGGACAAGACAAAATTACTTCATTTCTACTGCTCTGTAATTTGCTAACACATATTTGTACATGATATTATTTTCTGTTCCAATATTCCAAACTGTTTGAGAGGAAGGACGATAGCTGGTGGAGCAGAAAAACGGATGGTATCATGGTTAGCATGAAATCATCATGAAATCCAATAGATTTTGTGTGGCTCTGTCCATTGCCATAGAAAATAAATAATAATAATACATTTATGTAGAATCTTTCTTAACTGTGTTAACGTGCTTTTTAAATAAAAAGATGCATACAATCTTTAAAATACCACCAACACATTGGAAGTGAAATGAAACAGACAGTCCTGAATTCATCTTTTTCAGTCCGTGTATCTCAACGTGGCATACTGTAATTTGCCACGCTGTTGGTGTTCTCCATTATCTTCCTGATGTGTTTTTTTCTTTGTCGATTAGCACGTTTTCCCTAAGCATTGTGATAGTGTTCCGATAAATGACAATAAAAAATAAATGTCTCATTGTGTGAACTATATGTACTTTCTACAGCCACGTACAGAAATACTTCTGCAATGTAATAATAGTACTACTAATAATAATAATCAAAATAATAATATATAAAACACTTAATTTACAGTGTGGATATTAAAATAATCAAAATCAAGCTCAACTTAATTGTATGTATGTGTCTTACATTGCTTGACCTTTCTCTGCTACATTTGCACTATTCCAGTGCAGAGTGAGAGAGTAATATTATACTCTCCCGTACCACCGCTTTTATATATGCCTGCAGCATTAACATCATGCTTAAAATGTGTGGACTTAAAGCTGAAGCTGTCTTCAGTCTCTAGCTCATCAGTTTATCAACTTCTTAATTATTTGACATAACCTCCATTCTGTTTTCATATCTGGAGTGAAATTGATTTTGTGTGATTTTCCTATTCTCCTAGGTCAGTGAACATCCTGGTGATTTGAGCCAGTTATTTAAGTTAGTGTGATGACAGTGAGGAACACGGTGTACACAGAGCCATAGAAGGCTGTGAAGTGAGTATGCAGCATCTCCTGTGTTAAATTCTTGTGGTCTTATCTCACCAAGAAGGGAAGAAAATCCACAAAGGAGGTTAACTGGAGGGAGAACTTTTTTATTTATTATTGGTGAGACTTTAATTTAAATAAGCAAAGTGCTGCTGTTAGACTGCTGTCTGAAAAAAATCTTGTTGAGTATTCTTATTGAAGTGGGCAGGTTAGCCTGCAAGGGTGAGTGAGTGGCTTGATGTTTATCAGGTTTATCACTAATGTTTCCTATATGCTCCCTATAGAATACACCTCATCATTACAAATCACATCAGACTGCGGAAACATATGCCTGAAAACATCTCTTAGCCACTCCCAGTTTCAGTTTGCTCCTCACAGTGACCGGAATGAGTTTCGAAAGACTGTGGAATTGAACAATTTCATTTCTATCTCTGCTTTCCAGGTCTCTATTACAGAAGCATCTCCTTACATAAATGCAACTGTTTCTCAGCAAACATGCCTCTGACAGTACTTCGCTGCTGTAAGGTTTTTTATACATTAAGTTTCCCTTTTCTCTCCTGCTATCACATAAACATGTTGTGATTCTTTGCTGGCTGTCAAAACCTCTATTTGTCTGGTATTATGCAAAGGTTAAGTGGAAATAGAGGTTAAATAAAAATAAATATTGGAAAACCCAGCAGGAAATTGAAAACACCAGACCAATCATGCATGCCCTCCAGGGCTGAACCCCTTCTTGGTGAATTTCATGGGATATCTTACTGATCCATTTTGTCTCATGATGTTATTTTTTAACGTTTGTGAAGTTACCTCGGTGGACGGTTACAGTTACAAGCACATAAAAGAGATTACATGACCGCAAAAAGCATCCCCTTGTATATAAGGTGAGCATCAACTGATATTTATCAAGGTAGTAGTAGTATTGCCGGGAGGAATAATGAAAGCATTTGGCAAAATAAAGGAAACACCCCTAGAATGATATTTGTTATTTATTATTGCCAATATCTTTGCTGATAACTAGTGACACTGTATTTTTGTGTTCTTTTTCTCAATGATCACTTCACAGTGTGGGGAGATTTTTTTCTTGATGGCTTCCTCTGATTACCAGCCAGGAATGGTGGATACTGTTGCTCATGATTTTAAAAAACAGTGTTTCTTTTTTTGCAGCTGAGCATGTCTTCCCTGAATGTGATTTTTGAAGGGGCTGTTACTGTATCATGGGTTATTCCTTCTCTTCCACCAGATTTAACAGCTTATTTTGTGTCATTTTGTGTGAGACAGGAGAGATCCGGGTGATGTGACAAGTGTTCTAACTGGGTTTCCACCAGTGTTGTTACTGTTACAGCGAAAAGGCCACTATGCCTTTAATTTGAAGAGATTTGATGGTGTTTCAGTTTGAAACTCCGGGCAGCAGTGGTGACTCATCTTTACTGTTTACTTGCCATAATAACAGGATTGTATAAAGAAAAAGCTTCAAATTTTAACTCTAAAGGAACATCAATTGCAGTGTAAAAAGCATTTTTCTCATGTGATTTGTTATAGTCTGTCTAGATAAAGGTCAGAGAAACCATTTCTTTTAGAGGAGCGGAGGTCCTGATGGATGTTTTTTTAATGAAGTTCTTTCTTAGTACTTGTCCTCCCAGTACTTTTAGCTTTTCTTACATAAACCAGCAGCAAAGTCCCTATCTGTCACTTTATTGTAGGGACCTATGATGAGGCATGCTACACCTATCAATGTGTCTCTATTTCAAAGACAACACAAATCAGGGCTGCCATAGCAAGAAACACAGCTGTCCTTTCAGAGGGGAACATTTCATTTGTTTTCCTCTCATCTGCCGATACACCGCAAACATTTTGTTATGGTTGCCATTTGGTTGATGCTTGGCAGGGTGGCAGGAGTGATGCATCTCTTATCTGCTATGAAAGGATGTGATGAGATTTTTTAAAAACAAAAAACTGAGGATTTCAGTGAAGAACATAGTGTCAATGCTTATGAAGTTTGAACAGGTGAAACTAAAGATTGACAGAATGACTGAGAGTCACAAGCATAATGTGGGTTTGTCTTTGTAAACAGTCTAACTGAATCACTGGTCAGTGTTTTCCTAGACTGCTGACATTTTGACTGAGATGATTTTATTAACTCATGCACTGCCTTTTCCATGAATCTTCTTCCACCTCCCCGCGGTGTGTCCCTGATTGATCACTAAGAGCATGAAATGGAGAGAATGAAACGTGTTTCAATAGAGTTGGATCACAGCACTTTCATCGGTTGTCTGGGGGATTGTAAATATGATAGGAGGGGGAAGGAAAGAAAACATCAGCTCTGCGTTAATAGATTCAGAACATTGTGCATGTAATCATTTCAACTGCTTGTAAAATTAAATGGTTCCTTGGAGACAGCACACAGTGTTCATGTTGTCAAATCTATTATGTGAAAGAGGCTTGTCCCCGGGGGTCATCTACATAATTCTGTGTGCTGTGACATTGCAACTGTCTACAGTTACCTCATGTCTTATTGACTGTACTCTCTGTGCTATCTACTGTGCTTCAACATATACTGTAGGATCAAGGACAGCATGTTTAAACATTAAATATTCTTTCACCGCCTCTAATGATCGACGCTTCAGGGTGACAGATGTCATTTACATCCATAAAACCCACATACTCTCCATAGCTTCTGCCTTAAACTGACTGCGACATTCTTTATGTGATGCTGCTCATGCTTTATTCACTTACATTTAGTACATCTAACAATGTATTCTTCACCCTGTAAGGAAGATAAAAGTGTGGAGTTTCCACTTAGATCATTTCTCTGCTACATCAGCCTCAACTTAACTGCAGTGCATACATAATACATGGTTATGAGATATAGAGTTCCAACTTGCATTGCCTTCTTAATTTGGCTTCAAATTTAAAGATTCATGAAACATATCCTAATTAATCTAAAGCCAAAACACAAATCCGGAACAGCTGTGCTATTCTTATTCCTTTAATTTTATAAAACTTTGATCACCTGCTTCAAGTTACAGTTAAAAACAGTTTTAAAAAGCTCATACAGCAGAAGTAGTGAAGTCTTATTGACAGCTGTTAAATGTTGTTTTGCACATTTTGTGTTGACAATTCAGTACAGCGTGGCCATGGCATAAAATGATACCGACTGTGGACACCAAATGAGAAACTGGCTACAGAAAATCTAAAACAGCACGAGAACATTTACATTCTCATTTGGTTTCTCATAGTGTTAAATCCTGTTTTCTAATGAACTTAATTAGCTTTCCATGGTGACACTGTAATTCCTACAAACCAGGGCTAAAGCAGCAGCCTTGAAGTAGGCTGGCTGTAACATTTCAATTAAGTTACAGGGAAATGCCATGCTGTGGGATTTCTGGGTGGACTAAACTACAGGGAGCCTCTGAATGGAGAGACTTAGTGTGGATAGAAGAGAGCCTGCAGGTACACAGTTTGCCACGCAATTCAGGAAACGCTTCAGTAACTACACGTCCTGCCTGTCAGGCTGGATGAAGCAATGAATACTAACTGTTTGTTAAAGCTACAAAATATGATCACTGAGGTGAGAAAAATCCTGAAAAATATTCCCCAAACATCTACTATTTATTTGTTTGTTTATTAGTTTGTATGCAGCTCTTTGTTTGTGTAAACCTGCGCTTAATAAGTTGTTTACATGCTTAAAATGGATGATATCAGCCCTCCTTAGCTCAGTCTAACAGGCCCATCACCACGGAGACACAGCAATGGACTAGTTTAGAAATGAGCCCTCTTCATCCATCACACCAGGCTCCGGTTAAATATCGTGACCTTACTATCTATAGCACGATGAATGACCAGATATGGCTTAAAGGTCCTTGTCATCATATGAGGAAGTAATATATCTGTTTGTTTTTCTTTTATTATTCTTGTCTTGTTTTAAATATATAGTGGACAACCCGCAGCAAGGGCAGATATTTCATGTCACTGTTGGTGGGGATAATAAAAACGTCTCCAAGCGGGAGATTTTTAGAAATAAAGTCGCTGAGAGTCTGAAAAAGGATGTCAGCGGACCAAAGGACTGTGAGGAAATGAGGACATAATCTTTCAAAACTTATAAATGCATTGGACCCACAGAAACCTCCAATGTCACTTTGGCCTCTATTGTTTATTTTTCTAGTTGTTTTTCTTGTTGTTTATCTACATCTGGGTGAGAATGAGTTGATAAGGATTTCACAAAACACAGGTTTCAGAGTTGTATTTTGTGATTGCATACTTGATGAATAGCACCAAGTTCTTCTCATTGAGTAGTTTTCTTACACGATGTTGGGGTCTCAAATTGAATGGCATATTGCATGTAAGTTTACATTTAACTAAATATGCGGTGTCACATCAAAGACTCCAGGTTAATTGTGTGACTACTTTGTTAATGTAAGTTCCCGCTTTCGTTTTGCTGTGTATTTTTCAGGCCATCATATAAAGGGTGTTTTCCGCTTTTCTTTCGATTTTTTGTGCCATTAAAACTTTAATCTGTTGTGTTTATCAAAATGTTTTGATGGACTGTCAAAACACAAGTATTACTTTCCAGCGAATAAACAGCGTCTTGAGAGAGAAATATTTTCCACTTTTCATGTTGGCAGCAGGCTTCAGTTATAGTCACTATGAGGAATGAGTTCAGAACCACACAAAGCCCTTTATGTAAAAACAATTCTGGGAATATTTTCCTATTATTCTTTGAACATCACCTAGCCTGATGATGTTTTTCCATTTCTATCCCTGATGATTTGTATGATTTGTATGTTATGTCTTGTCAGGATCATTCATTTTTCAACATATCTGAAGGTTGCATTAGAGAGACAGTATCACGGTTTTCCAGGAATTAATCGGCACACAATTTAATAATGTGTAATCTAGTTCAGTGACTTAATTTAACATACAGGCCACAAATCAGATAAAAGATCAAAATGTTTTATGAAATCATTTGTAAGAAATCTACTTTGTGGTTTCCCACAGGGCATCTTCACTAATATAGTTAGTTAAAAGATATTGAGACCAGGCCCAAAATAAATTAAGGTTAATATAGGAAAAGACTGCTCCAATCATCCATTGTCAACAGATTATCCTGCGTACAGGGTTGTGGGGGGATGGAGCCAATCCCAGTTTACATCGGGTGAAAGGTGGGGTACATACTGGATAGGTCGCCAGTCCATCGCAGGGCCACACTCACATTCACACCTAAGGACAATTTTGGAGACACCAATCAACCTAGCCTGCGTTTCTTTGGATGGTGGGAGGAAGCCGGAGCACCCGGAGAGAACCCACGCAGAGAAAATGCAAACTCCTCACAGAAAGGCCGGGGTAACTGGGATTTGAACCCACAACCTTTTTTCTGTGAGGCAATAGTGCTAACCACTGCACCACCGCTCCACCCCCTGCTCCAATCAAACTCTGTCAAAATGCGCTCTCATATGACTACTTAATGCTGATGCACCGCTATAAATCAAAGTGACTGAAATCTCTGTCTTGATCAATGTGTTCATTGCCATCTGCGATTTTCTCCTTTTGACTTGTGTTGTTTCTAATTTAGCTGGACTCACATTATTGGCAATACTTTTTATCAGTCCAGTGATGCATGTTCTTTGCTTCTGTGGCTGACATCAAAAATTGTTTGTAATGATACTTAGCATGGATAACACACGAAATGATCTAACAAATAAAATAAAATCCAGTTACTGCTCTGTGCTCAATGGGGCTGGCAGGAGCAGGAGACATCCATCAGTCAGCATGAGAGGACCAAACAGAACTGCTTTAGAGCTTGACAAACTTGATATACCTTGAAGAGGATGTATACGGTATGATGCATATGCAGCTTCAAGAGGTGACCTACCGAATCCGCTCCCTTGTATCCTGTCCTTTGTGCTACTATATATATATAACGGATTTGAACGCAAGTTGTTCATGACTACTAAACAATTTGTGTGAAAAAAAATAACAGGACATCAATGATGTGCAAGTATCAATCAGAGAAATGAGAGTCTAACTCACTTAATTCTGAATATATATCAAAATATCCACAAACAAATCTTGAGAATCCAAACTATCAATTGTGGCATCATTCACTACATTCACAAGGTCTAAACTGGATGCAAATGTCTACAGAAATCACCACTTGTTTGAAACATATTCTTTGGGTTTAAATTAACACTCCAGCAGCCCCAGCCAAACGCATTATCCAAGCCACAATTACATTCACCATGTACTGTAGATTGGTAAGTCTCACAGTCTTATAAAGCCTTTTCTCTTGTCACGTTACAAGTGAAACATACTGTTTGAAAATACAATAAAAGCATAAATCTAACCCGTCTTACCTAACAAAGCAGCTAAACTAAGCAACTAAACGGGGTTATGTTGAGGAAATAAGACCTGACCTTACATTTTTCCATATCATACTTATTGTATAACACCAGCACTAAGTAGCTCTACACTGTATTACAAAACCACTGTAGCTTCTGTATTTCAGTTTTCATCATCAGACAACCTTGATGTTTTGGTTCTTTGAGATGGTCACGTTGTTGAGCATACACACTGAATGACAACATTTTATTTATTTGAAAAATAAACCAATCACCCTTTTAAGCTTCACGTGTTGACTGGCTATTCTACTGATATTTGAAATGGTAGTTTTATGCTTTGCATTTTCTCATCTGCAATAGAAGATAATGAGGGGGGAATGATGAGAAATTCATCACAGGCACAATGGACCCGTGGCTATTTGGACTAAATGGAAAACCGGACATTAATGCAGAGTGAGCATAATCCTCAGTCTTCCTCTTAATGTGGGGATGGAGTGATGACTAATAAGCCAAGTTTCATTTGCTAAGAGGATTATGAATTGTTTCAACTAAATGGGATTATTAACCAGTGGTTCCATACTCTTTGGTGTTGGGCAGGATCATGACCAGAAGTTCACTTTCATGATTGTCACCCACTGTCTAATGATAACTTTGTTATAGTAGTTGGAAGCCTGGATGAATAGTTGGTGCAGTAATGTTCTAGTGCAGTAGGGCAGTTACATAACATTAATCAAATACAAGTAAACCCCTCTTATTTCCTGCTAAATCTCAAGTCAATAGTCGGCTGGATTTGAGGAGTTTCACAAGAGCATTGGTGTGAATACACTTCATTTTATTGTGACCTCTTTGAATAGGGTAATACAGTATACAGAACACGTACTGGACTATATGCCTTCTGGTCTCAACAGTTTGGTGATTGTTCTGTTATGGTTTCGGACAGAACGGACCCAAACGCAACGCTTGTCAGTTTACAAAAGAGGTTTATTGAGGGAAAAAAGGGAAGAGGGGAGACGGGAGGTGAGAAGAGGTAAACTGGACGCCGGCAGACGTGAGCGCGGAGGAGCTGGCGGGGGCCGGCAAGGCTCGAGCGAGGCGACTGAGAGGGGGCAGGAGGCCGAGGCCGAGGCGAGGGGAGAAGGCAGGTAGGCGAGCCCAGCTGACTGACTGGATGGCGGGAGACAAGACAGGGTTAGTCTCGGGAGACAACAGGTTAGGGAACGAGGTATCAGAGAGCTTGGAACGCCGAAGTGGCACCAGGACTGGAGCGACGACGATCAAGCGGAGATGGTAGAAATACTGTTGAAGATGAGACTGATGGCAGGCAGGTGTGGCGGGCGAAGGTGGAGGTTGACGAGACACAGGTGCGGGTCATCAGCCGGGCTCCAGGGCGGAGAGGGAGAGAGCACACACAGAGGGAGAGGGGAGGAGACACTGGGGAGAAAACAGAAATGCGAGACGAAGGAAAAAAGAAACAAAAGAGCACAGGGCACTCACCGTCAGCCGGGCTGCCACCGCAACATGTTCCTTCCCTATACAAAAAAACTGCTGTCAGATATTAGTTTAAAAAAATAGGATCTCTACTTTAGATGAGCTTTTTGCTCATTGTTTTGGTTTATGGCCCAAATCGCAGACAGAGTTATTGACTTGCTGCTGAACTTAATGGAGCATTTAGCAGCTAAACAGCCAGATATTTTTCTCAGGAGTTGATGGTGACCAAACCAGAGCTAAAAGGAGAGTCACTGTTGAACCTATATTCAGAAAGTGGTCAGAAACAACGACTCCAAATGAATGTTAATATTGCTCCATTTCTGAGGAAGGTGTAAATAAACATGTTTGTCATAATTACTTTATAGGGTGATGAAATGTCACTAGTGTTCACAGCTTGTTCAGCTGCCCCCAAGTGGCCAAAATCATTTAATGCTGCTTTCATTGTTGCAGTATTACCTCTGAAATTCATTAATTAAATGATTTTACTACAACAAAGTCAAAAGGCTATAATATGTAGCTGTGAAAGAGTTTATATTGATGTTCATTGTTTTTGAACACTTACTTCACAATTACTTATTTTCAATCTTAATTTCATTATATAATTTTTTTTTATTACACCATGTCAGTCAGCAGACTTACAGCATGCAACAATAATTGACAACAAGCCCCACACCACGCCATTAAGAACATGTAACTGTCATGGTTTTTGGGGTTTTGTTGTGCATTTCCTGTTTTATTTGGGTAAACAAAATCCTTCCTTGTGCGTCTTTGTTAACTTCGCTTCCTGTCTTTGTGTTTTTCCATTCTGTGTATTAGGTTTTGCCAATATTTACCACCACAAAAGTGTCCCTGAACAAGGCCCTTAACCTCAACTGCTCCAGTAGAGCTGCTCAGTGGCCAGCACATCAGACAGTGGCTGTACTGGGCAGCTTCCAGGTGTGATTGTGTAACGGTGTGAATGTGATCAGGGTCTTCCTGCAAAAGAGAGGCTTCCTCTCAGTGAAGCTCCCCTGAGTAAATTCATTCTGTGTTTCCTGTTTTACCATGTAACTCACCTCTCCTCTTGTTAATTATTGCAACACTTCCTGCGTGTGTTTCCCGCCTGTGTAATTGTCGAATCCGCCCTGATTTGTTTCTCCTTTGCCTTGTTATCCTCACCCCTCTCATGTACTTAGTTTGCCTGTTTCCCTCACTCTGTGCCAGGTCATCTTTGTCTCTTGACCTTACGTTCCAGCCTTTTCCCCTAGAGTTAGTTTACCTGTGTTTTGGACTTTCTGTGTTTTCCCCCTGAGACCTTGGCTGTTTATTTGACTGTGGATTCTTGCCTGTATCCTTTTGCACTTGTTTGCATGTGTTGGACTACTACCTGATTATGACCCTTGACTGCCTCACCTTGTTGTAAGCTTGTTTGATTTATCATTAAATCATAGAACTGCAGCTGCTCTGCCTCCAGTGTCTGCTATTGGGTCCAATTCCTTGTTATGCAGCTCCCCTGCCAACACTGTTTGTGATAGTATGAACGGGTCAGCCTTGGATCCAACAGATGGATGTTTTGAAGATGAACTTTGTGATTTGTCTTACACCCTCCTGTGCCTCTAAGGTAGTTGGATGAGGGGCCCTCGTAGAGAGTATAAAGAGCCAGCTCTGACTGTGGCACGCATGGAAATGTCTGCTAAACCTGGAGGTTAGTAAATTTGAGGCTAGCAGGCTGTGTTGTAAACTAGAGGCTAGAGTGAAGACTGGCTGCTGGCAGGCCAGATGTCATGCTGGAGGTTAGCTGACTGGTAGCAAGATGAGGCGCAGGCTGAGAATCAGTTGTGCTGAGGAAGTCTTTAGCTCACCCGGGTAAAATATTCCTCTGCCAAGGTTTAGCAGACATTTCCATGCGTGCCACCGTCAGAGCTGCCTCTTTATACTCTCTAAGAGGGCCCCTCATCCAACTACCTTAGAGGCACAGAAGATATCTTCTGTTCTGGTGCCGCAGCAAACTGCTAATCCTGACCTCAACCGTTCCTCCAGAGCCGCAACAATCCCCTGCTAATGATAAAGGATACATAGTTGAATCATTGATGTCAGAAGAGGGTCGATGGATAATTTTACTTTTCAAATCAGACAATTCCTTCTTTATAGTTTGTAATTTATATAGCTACAACAAAGCAAGTCAAGCAAAAACAATGTTTATAAAAGTTTGCACATATCTGAACGCCCTTATAAACAAATATAAGGACGCACACTTGATCATTGAAGGAGATTATAATGATGCTCCAGATGATCTTGTAGATAGAATACCTGTAAGATTAATTCCACAGTCGAGATTCAAAAGCACTGCATTTATCTGTGAACAGCTGTCAATCATAGATGTTTGGCATTTTTTAAACACGGACATTAAGGAGTAATAATACCAATAGATCCTTACAATCTAGAATTGATTCATGGCTTATATCTCCCTCTTGTCTACAGTTTGTTTCAGAATCATCGCATAGTTATGCCCCACTTTCGAACCACAAATTAATTTTTAAAAAATGCAAATAACATATTTGGTAACAATAATACAGTTTTTCTCAAATGCTAAAACACAAAAGCCAATCCTCTAAACCAAATGACCAGTTGTCTAAACACATTTACTAAATCTAGCCATCATTTTCCAATATCATAAACACATTTCACATGAAGACACAATTCACAAAACACAATCCTCCGTTCACATAAATCTTAACACATTTTTCCTTGCTAAAACACAAGTTGCAAAAGAACTCTGCTCATATTCTCAAATGAAAGCTCATGTGATGCAAAATGCTTGCCACAGTCAGCAATATTTGAACAAAATGAACACACCTGGCGTCATTCATTACACACAACGATTCAAAATTGAAAACACCTGTTGCTAATGCTGTGACCACATGTATAAAAGCAAGTTCAGCGTGCACAGTTTGCTGAAGATTCCAAACAAACGCAATGGATGAAGGCAGAGTCAGGGGAAGAGGTAATCGAGTCAGAGGAGGGAGAGGAGCAGGCCAGGGAGGAAGAGGAGCAGGCCAGGGAGGAAGAGGAGCAGGCCAAGGAAGAAGAGGAGGAGGCCAACAAGGGAGAGGAGAAGGTCCAGGAGGGAGAGCAAGACAACCTCGCACCATCATTACGGACGAGATGCGAGCAACAGTCATTGACCATGTCATTGTCCATGGCATGGTCAATGGCTGAAGCAGGACTAAGAGTCTGTCCAAACCTGAGTAGGTTCACCGTGGCCACCATTATCAGGGCATTCACACAACACAACAGGTATTGTACTATTGCTTTCTTTGTCACAATATAATTTTAAAAGCCTGTGAAAGTAGTCTATTAGTTTCAAATCAGTTGTTACTGTATTGTAAAACATGTCAATTGACAACACGTTTCTTTCTTTAGAGTTGAAAGAATGCCACATAGAGGTGGGAGGGTTTCCATATTTACAGCGGCACAAGAAACCCTCATTGTGGATATGGTTCGTGAGAACAACCTCATCAGACTCCGGGAGATCAGAGACAAAGTCATTGCCGATAATGTGAACTTTGAGGGCATTGATGTCAGCTTGGCCACAATAGACCGAGTTCTCCGGCGCCAAAAGATGCGGATGAAACCAGTCTATAGGGTTCCCTTTGAGCGAAACTCTGCACGACACAAAGACCTACGTTACGAGTATGTGCAAGTAAGTATACATCCATGTTCACAGTACAGTTAGTGAACATACTGTGTTGCTCAGTGGCCTACATTACTTCTGGACAATACTATGCTACCTGATTGACTGTTGTTCTGAACACCTGTGCACTTTCACATTTTCACAGAGGATATTACAGTTGGACGCGATGGCCAGACCTCATGAGTACCTCTTCCTGGATGAGGCTGGCTTCAACCTGCAGAAACGAAGGCAAAGAGGCCGTAACATCATTGGCCAAAGAGCCATCACTGAGGTTCCTGGCCAACGGGGGGGGGGGGGGGGGTAATATTACTCTTTGTGCGGCCATGGGTTTGGAGGGGCTTGTCCACCGGCAGGCTGTCCTTGGGTCTTACAACACCCAACGTCTCCTAACCTTCCTAGAGGAGCTAAAAGATATCCTCCTGGACCGCCAACAACACCATCCTGGGCCCGAACATCCCATTTATGTGATCATTTGGGACAATGTACGCTTCCACAGAACAAACCAAATCAGAGTGGTTCACCACCAACAGTAACCACTTTTTAAACGTCTGTCTGCCACCCTACTCCCCTTTCCTGAACCCTATAGAGGAGTTCTTCTCATCGTGGAGATGGAAGGTTTATGACAGACAACCATACACTAGAGAGAACCTCCTAAGGGCAATGGAGCTGGCGTGTGTTGACATCCCAGTGGAGAACTTCCAAGGATGGATCCGCCATTCCAGGGCGTTTTTCCCGCGGTGCCTGGCAAGAGACAATATAGCCTGCGATGTGGATGAGGTGATGTGGCCCGATGCAGCTCAGCGACATGATGCCGCACAGTGATTGTGGTGTAAATAAAAAAAACTTCACACCCTGATCATGTTTTCAAGAGTACTGTTGTGTGCGATAGATTCTGTTTTTGCATTGAGTTGTTACAGTAGTGTACAGAATTTACTATAGATTTATACTCTTCATATGAAACTCACAAATCTAAATGCCCAATCCTCTGCAGAGATCTAAGAAGATCCATTATTGTAAAGTTTCTAAAAATATGCATTGGCAGTTATGAAACAAAGAACCTTCTCACAAATTGAGCATTGTGTTTTCAATTGTTTTGCTGTAGTGTGTAATGATGTGTATAGTGTTTACATTTTTGAAAGCTTCGAGCTGCTCTTTTGGTGTGAAAGTTTGAGTTTTGAAGGGAGAAGGTGTGGTTGTGTTTATGTAGCTTTAGAAAAGGGTGTTGTGTTTAGACATTGGAGAACATGGACGAAACGTTTGTGAAATGTGTTTTAGCATTTGAGAAAAACTAACATGTAATTCATCAAAATATTGATTTGCTTGCTATGATGCTGTGTTATACATTTACTACTGTATTGATTTTGTTCAAACTGTCACAGTCAATTGTCACAAATTACATTTGAAATGAGAGCCACGGGCAATCTATAAGAGTCAAACCATGCAGTTTTTTTGTTGTATGTAATGGTACCATACTCAAAAATCCCAGAATTCACTTCCCATAGCAGCACATGCACAGGATAACAACCAGTCCAGTGGTCAGCGGGTAACTGGTGAATGTGGAGGTTATGATCTGAGAGAGGGGAGCTACCAGTATTTCAAAGAGCTTTGATTATCCTCCCTCATGTACAGTTCTGTGCAGTTAGCAAGCTAGTACCCTTATTATTCTGTGTCTGAGGTATGATAACTTTAAAAGCAACACTTACTTCCATCCATGCTCAAACAAGCTAAGTAGTTGGTGTTTCAATCATATATTCACATAAGACATCCTTATCATTGCACTCAAGTCATAACTTTTCTGAACATGTGTTACAGTGGTAATAACAAATAAGCTTTGTTCTTACCCCTCCTGTATAGTTTTTTTAAATTTAAATTCAATGTATTTGAAAAGTTCAAGTTTTTGATTTATCCCTTTCCTTTGTGAATGTTTCATTTGTTTTTCTCCTCTTCCTCCACCTCTTTCCCATAAATCAGGTGACAAACTGTGTTAAAACTATGATGCAAAATGAAAGAGATGTTTTATAGAACTCAAGATCAAACAGGTTCCTTACAGTCAACAATGTTTCCTAATTTGTGCCATCAACAGTGTGACACATGATTACAGTAACAATGTAACTATAATAAAGTTACTGGGGGGGAACATTGTGATTTCTGCTGATGAAATATTTTTTAATCTGTCTGTTTCAATTTAAACTTACACAGTTAATTACAGGGATGAAAATCTCGGTTTTCATGCAGTGGTAAGATTTGTTAGGGTTCAATTTCACATCTGTGTCTGGTTTTTATTTTGGTCGCTTAGTGCATGCTGGCTGCTATAGCACATGGCATACGTACATTTGGTTTTGCTTTATCTGAAAAGCACCAAGGTACACTGATTAAGGAAGCAATTTGTGAGGCACACATTTTTACTGGTGAATGTGTGAGGTCAGAATGTTTGAGAGGAGTGAGCCTGACTCTGTTCCTCACTCCATAAGAGACTCTAAGCAGTGTCACATTGAGGCTCTGATATCTTGTTGATGTGTCCACCACCAACAATGATGTCCTTGGCTGCGGTGCTTATTCCCCTGTTTTAACTATCCAAACAAACAGCTGCCAAGATTGTTTTTTTCCCTCTCGTGTCCTTGAATTCCCATTGGTTTCAAATTCACAGTGTAAATGGTTGTGTTCTGTGTAAATGTGATGAAACAAGACTACAGCCTTGCTAGTGGCTCTGTGAGGCTGTACTTGTGCATGGCAGTGTTTTGAGCTAAATGTTAGCATGTTAACATTTGCTAATTAACATACAGTACAGCTGAGGCCATTTGTTTTTGGTATTTGGTCATAAAC
The DNA here is from genome assembly GCF_014851395.1 of Micropterus salmoides. NCBI lineage: Eukaryota > Metazoa > Chordata > Actinopteri > Centrarchiformes > Centrarchidae > Micropterus > Micropterus salmoides. The sequence continues at coordinate 22,499,449 of NW_024043372.1, forward strand.
CAAACTGTTGTGGACAAAGTTTGATCTGATGATGGCGCTAGATAAAAATCAGGGAATCATCAGAGTATTTGACACAGCTAAAATTGCAGCCCTAACACAATAGGGCTGCAATTATCAAATCGCAGGAGGCTCAATATTTGCTAAAGGCGAAATGTGTGTCAAAACACCATTTTAAATTAAAAACTGTCATGCAGCAGAGATGTCCTGGGCTACACATCATATTCTACAGACTTAAGAAAACATCTTTGTTTGGTACAGATCCCCACAGTAATCACACCAACAACATTTTGTCTACATCATTCAGTCCTACAACAGAGTGATTACAACTCATGAATGTGTCTACCAAAATAGTTGTCAAGACATTACACTAAAATCAAGTCACTAAAGGAAAAGTCAGGGGATCACCGGAATCAGTAAGATAGACTGTAAGGGAACCATGAATATTTATACAAAATCTGATCTTGATCTCCAGTACTTTTTGAGATATTTCAGTCTGGACCAAAGTGGTGGACTGAACCAAATGACCAACCAACAGGCTACATTGCCATGCTGCTGGCAAGGCCAAAACTACTAAGATATGTTAGGCTTTGGACAACTCATTTCAGTAGTTGTGTTAAAAAGTAGTACTTACATCTTTACAATTGTTGATTTAACAAATCACTACTATTGCGTAAGATGTCAAATTTACTAAACACTTTTGACATAAACATGTTGTGTTTATATCATGTAAAGAAGAGGATAATGGATGAAGTGTTATTCATAGTGACAACAGCCCTGACTTGTTCAGCGTTGGACATTTACTTAAGTACAAATTTGAGGTACTGGATTTATCACACCAATAAAAGCAAGAGGAAGAGAAATATAATTGTCATTCAGTATGATAAGCCCAATGTCCCTTCTTTTATAAACTAAGGCATTGTGAATGGGAAAAACTCAATTGCTTTTGTTTGACATCACCACAAGTGATGAAAAGAGATTCACAATAACACATCTGTAATTACTATGTTCTACCAAGTTTCCTTCACCCCTTTGTGGTACAAGTCATCAGTCCCCATCCCTGTATTATCAATTGTTTCAGCAAACAGACCAAATCTGACTTATGGGTTGCTACACAACCTCAAACAACGTGTGTTCTGTCCCACAAACAAGAAACGGGCATTAGGTAAGGGGCATTGTTGAGCTGTTTGCTTTATGTCCATTCAAGATCCATTGCCACATCCTGTTCTTGCCCTTCAGAGTGGGCAAACCCAAATATAAGCAGCTTTTCCAGACGTACCACAGGAGGTTTTATCCTGTTATTGTTTTGGAAGCAGATGTCTTAGATCCTGACTTTTTTTTAAAAAGCCCAAGGCAGAAACTCAGGAAGCTCCTGTAATAAAGCAGGGCATTCTCTCAGAGCTGAGGCCCACCTGAAGAACCCCCTCATGCAATATTGTCTAACACATTTGCAAGTTACAAGTCTTGCAACTCCGTGCTTGAGTGAGATATGTCTCGAGCTGGTGTGATGTATGACTTATCTTCACTTGTTTATGATCAATCTTGCCTCAGAAACAAGTGGCTGTAAGCTCAGATATCACCTCCTTTATGGAGCTAATGGCTCACTGTAGTGCTTTAGGTGACATTAGCATTAAGAATATACCATGCACACACTGGGCCAGTAGTGACAGCCTCTCTCAGCACCCTACTGTGTATTAGACTACTTTTTTACATGCACCTCATGACACAAGATCACACAGAGGGAAATGGTTGGCTGTGAACCATATGAGTGATTACATAAGCGGCAGGAGCCAAAAGTATTAGCGTGCAGATCCTTTGGATCTTACTTCATCAGGGGCTTGGGCTTGAACCTTGTCTCTAATTAGATCTGTCAACTCAAAGCCCAATATCTGTGGGAATGGCACAGAGAACTGCTGAGCAACTGGAATCAGTCGGGGAGGGGTGTGATGCAGATATGCTGCACAGGTTTCCACGGCTGGAGCAGTAAGAGAAAATATTAATTTATTTCTATAATACTGGATGTGATCACCAGCAAAGCACAGAAAAGTTATCAGTGTTTATAATATGCATGTTTATAATTACCAGTGTTTACTGAATCTCCAATGTCCACAACCATCAGTTAAATTAACACTTAATGTAGTTTTTACAGCAGCTGTCTCAGTGCCATATCAGCTGCATGACTGCACAACAAATGTCTGTCTTTTCCAAAAAAGGTCTTTCTAAAAGCGGGACATATGCCATGTAGAAATTAGCTGATATTAGCCAGCAAGAGGAGGTCTTCCATCATGTCAGGATTGTATTTTAAGATAAGATAAGAAGGTAAGAGGAAGACTTTATTGATTCAGAGGCAGACTAAGAGGTTAGAAAACAGATACATAACTATTGAAGTGAAATAAATAAAAAATACAATCAGAAATGAAGAAATTAGAGATAATCTATATAAGCGAATAATGCAAATTTTTGTGCAAAAGGAGTACAAGTAGCACAACTCCGGCAGCCATGATGTGTGAACTCTATAGGTATAGCTAAGAATAATAATAAGTACAAGACACATAATTATATAACAAAATAGCATCTCATGTGTGGAGACTTAATTCACCATCTTCTCTTTCATCACTCTGATCTGTGCCTGACTTTATATAAATCCCTTTCAAAATGTTTGGAAAGACTTTCTCCGGCACCGTCATTAATGTCACGACAGAGCATCATTTTTTCCATCTGTAATCTCTCTTGCTTTCACTCTAGTTTATGCTCACCGCAAGGAACCTGGACTTCCCTCAGCCTTGTGTATCTTCATTTGCTTTATGGCAAGAGGAAACGCTCCTCCATACTCCTGTCTTTGGCTCTCCACACTTTAACATTCAAGTCCTCCGGGCTCCTTCTGTCGCAGCTGTCTGTCCTTTTAATCCATCAGCAGAAACTTCAAACTCATGCTGTTCACCTGTTCCCCTGAATTCACAATGCCTCACATGTCATATTCATCAACAACACTCCATTTGGATTATGTAGCCTTTTTCCTGACCCCATTATTAAATACATAAACCACACCCTAATCTGACACTATACATGTATCCAATTTGAGAAGCTGGATCTTTTGTCCTCAAAAGACAGACAGCTGGGTAAATACCGGTGTTAAACTGGTATCAGTTCAGGTTTGCAGTACAAATTGTGCCATTTAACTTAAACAAACGATGGACAATTGGCAAATTGTTTCACATGAATAATTAATACCTATATATTTTTCTGGATCAAGTTGTCAGCAACAGCAAATGGGTATGTCTTGCCTCCAATATTTACATCTTGTTGAAGCTTTTTCAGTATTTATTTACTGGTGACTGACCTCCTTAGCTTGAATAAATGTAACATGGTCACCTGGTCTTTCTAGACTTTACAAGTTGATGAAGAACACCTGAATGCTTCATTTAACAGTTTAGCAGCACACTGGTTTCGAGATACTCAGGGCTGCAAAGTAGACATAGGTTGTGCGTATTTCTGGGCTGCATTTGGAGGAATCTTTGAAATGGGACAATGGGAATGGGACATGCCAACTTGTTGGGACGTATTTAGTCTAGAATTGCAGACTTTGGAGGATCCAGTTGGTGAAACGGGACACATCTTATTTCTAACAATAACCCTAACCCTAAGTCTACTTGTACTGTAAAACTGCAGAAGATTATTCACTGTCACATCCGAGTAACTTGACAGGAAGTATCAACAGACTGTACAACTAACTTTAACCACTAACAACTTGCACATGGTGTACATCGTTCATCACACGCTCTACACGCTAACTTGGAAAGCCCAAAGTCCTGAAACTAAGATGACTTGACTTCAGTCTTTCCATGTAATCAAATAGTTTCAGTAAACCTTTTCAAGTAAAAAAAAACCCTTTCAGCTTTGCAGCACTTTTGCAGACATTAAACTGTGGGAAACACATTGCTTTATTCCATATCTTCCACTTTCATGAAATGGGGAGCGCTCATCAATCCCCTAATTACTTTCTGCTGAGCTTTAGCAATGATCTAGCTGTACCAAACTTTTCCCATTTTCAGTGCTGGCTTTGTTACACTGAAACAATTGCACTTGTTATTTTGCTGTTATTTTCAGACTATGTCCAGTTTCATAACTCACATGCTGGCTCACTTCATCTGTCTCACCAAAAAGTTGGTAGTGAGTCCATTGAATATTTTGATTCCAGATTCACGAGTTACATCATTTTCAGTGCTAAATTAGCTTCATGCTACTACTTTGAAATTCCTGTGGATCTGCCGTTTTCCAAAACCCAAAGCCACAAAAAAGGGGGGCTGGGGACAACTCTGGCGTAGACAGAACCCAAGGCCTTTTGTGTGTGTTGCTGGAAATTTAAAGAGGAGCTGACAAATCTCACTTTTCAGTTCTTCTAATTCTGTTGCCATTACCTGTGCTAAATAAATTATATAATCTAGTATTTTCCTAGATTTTAAAAACTGAGTTGTTTAGCCTAGTATTCACTCATATCTACAGTGTTTGGCTTCACATATTTTATGATGTACATCATTTCTGTACCACACTAAAACAGAATTTAGCAGCAGAATTACAGATAATTGGTGTTATATGTTGTGGTGGCAGCCCGGCTGACGGTGAGTGTCCTGGTTTTTTCTACTTTTTATCAGTTTTTCTGCTTTTTCCCTCGGTTTCCTGTTCTCTGCCCGCCTCTCTGTGTTTTCTCCCCCGTGTGCTCTCTCTCCCTCTGCTCCTGAGCCCAGCCAACTACCTGCACCTGCAACCCATCATCCACCTCGTCAGCCTGCCACACCTGCCAGTAATCAACCTCATCCCAGCCTGTATTTCAACCCCGGTTCTCCACACCATCCTTGCTTGATCGTCGTTGCTCCATACCTGGTGCCACTCCTGTGTTCAGGCTTCCTTGTTTCTTGTTTTTTCAAACTTACCCTGTGCCTTGTCATTGTCTCCCCCTAACCTTGTCTCTCTGTTTGTTTCCCTCCCAGGTACACTCACCCTCGTCCTCCGCTCGGCTGGGCTCATCCACTGGCCCACTCCCCTTCGGACCTCCCTCTCGGCGTCCTCCCTGTTCCCCTGCCTCTCCTCGCTTCCTCGGCCCGTGTTCCCCGGCTCCCTGGCCCCCTGTCTCCTTGGTTCCCCGTGCCAGTACTTCCCCGACGTCCTCCTCTCCCTCCACTCCAGTCCCTCTCACCCTTTTTTCCCCCAATAAACCTCCTTCCCTCTGAGTGCAGCATTTGGGTCCTCTCTGTCCACACACCACACCCCGTAACAGAACGATCAAGCCACGCATGGACCCAGCTCACTCACCCTCCCCCCTCTCCACCGACTCCTTGGAATTTGAGTCCTGGCTCCGGGACTTCCTCAAGCTCAAAGAGCTGTGGAAGGGAGCCATAAATGACGGCCTGAAGAAGGCTTTCCGCGCCAGGGCCCAACAGCTGCTGTGGGCTGAGCCTCGCCTGAGGGATTTCATCCCACCATGGGATGCCAGCTTCCTCCACGCCCTGGCCCTTCCCCCCGCCAAGGAGCCCCTAAGCGCGCCCCTGCCGGTGTCTGCATCTGGTCCGTTACCTCGGCCAGAGCTCGGAGACTGCTGGACCGGACCGGAGGTGGGCCTGGCGGCCGTTAGCCCCTCCACAGAGGATCTCTGCCAGGTGAGGACCCTCGCGGACAGTCTTCTCGGGGACTTAAGGGTGGAGGATTGGCACAAGAGGCTGGACGCGCTAGTCGGCTTCGAGAGGGCTCTGGGTCAACAACCGCGCCTACTGCGTACTCCAGGCATGGCTGAGCTGCTTTGGGAGGTGGGTCGCCTCAAGGAAGCCCTGCGATCGGCCCTGAATTCCCCCGGTGCTCTTCTTGCTGGGCTTAGCATGCGGCCCGCTGGTCCCCTGCCTGTCCCTCTAGCGGCGGGCGCCGCTAGCCTCCAGTCAGTCCCTCCTGATCCCCAGCTCACTAGCGCCGCTAGCCCCCAGCCTGGCCCAGTCCCTCAGCCGGCTAGCGCCGCTAGCCCCCAGCCTGGCCCTGATCCCCAGCCAGTTTGCCCCGATCCCCAGCCTGTCCCTCAGCCTGCTAGCGCCGCTAGCCCCCAGCCTGGCCCCCCGATCCCCCCCTTAGGGCCACTGCTCCTCGTGTTCTGTTGGCGGACGGACCGGCTTCAGCCCCGCCGGTGGTCCGGCCGACCCCTGCTCCTCGTGTTCTGTTGGCGGACGGACCGGCTACAGCCCCGCCGGTGGTCCGGCCGACCCCTGCTCCTCGTGTTCTGTTGGCGGACGGACCGGCTACAGCCCCGCCGGTGGTCCGGCCGACCCCTGCTCCTCGTGTTCTGTTGGCGGACGGACCGGCTTCAGCCCCGCCGGTGGTCCGGCCGACCCCTGCTCCTCGTGTTCTGTTGGCGGACGGACCGGCTTCAGCCCCGCCGGTGGTCCGGCCGACCCCTGCTCCTCGTGTTCTGTTGGCGGACGGACCGGCTTCAGCCCCGCCGGTGGTCCGGCCGACCCCTGCTCCTCGTGTTCTGTTGGCGGACGGACCGGCTTCAGCCCCGCCGGTGGTCCGGCCGACCCCTGCTCCTCGTGTTCTGTTGGCGGACGGACCGGCTTCAGCCCCGCCGGTGGTCCGGCCGACCCCTGCTCCTCGTGTTCTGTTGGCGGACGGACCGGCTTCAGCCCCGCCGGTGGTCCGGCCGACCCCTGCTCCTCGTGTTCTGTTGGCGGACGGACCGGCCTCAGCCCCGCCGGTGGTCCGGCCGACCCCTGTTCCTCGCACCGAGGCCCTCAGCCCAGCAGCCTCATCCCTGACTCCCCCCGCTGCTGTCGCGCTGCCAGCCCCACGCCCGGCTCCCCGGCCTCTGGAGAGGCCGCCACGCCCGGCTCCCCGGCCTCTGGAGAGGTCGTCTCGCCCCCTAGCCCGTCCCTCGGGCCGCCCGCCCGAACTCTCTGGCTTGTCTCGCCCGGCTCCCCGGCCTCTAGTGAGGTCGCCACGCCCGGCTCCCCGGCTGCCACGCCCGGCTCCCCGGCCTCAGGAGAGGTCGTCTCGCCCCCTAGCCCGTCCCTCGGGCCGCCCGCCCGAACTCTCTGGCTTGTCTCGCCTTGCTCCCCGGCTTCTGGAGAGGTCGTCTCGCCCCCTAGCCCGTCCCTCGGGCCGCCCGCCCGAACTCTCTGGCTTGTCTCGCCTTGCTCCCCGGCCTCTGGAGAGGCCGCCACGCCCGGCTTCCCGGCCGCCACGCCCGGCTTCCCGGCCGCCACGCCCGGCTCCCCGGCCTCTGGTGAGGTCGCCACGCCCGGCTCCCCGGCCTCTGGTGAGGCCGCCACGCCCGGCTTCCCGGCCGCCACGCCCGGCTCCCCGGCCTCTGGTGAGGCCGCCACGCCCGGCTCCCCGGCCTCTGGTGAGGTCGCCACGCCCGGCTCCCTGCCCGGCTCCCTGCCCGGCTCCCCGGCCTCTGGAGAGGTCGTCTCGCCCCCTAGTCCGTCCCTCGGGCCGCCCGCCCGAACTCTCTGGCTTGTCTCGCCTTGCTCCCCGGCCTCTGGTGAGGTCGCCACGCCCGGCTCCCTGCCCGGCTCCCCGGCCTCTGGAGAGGTCGTCTCGCCCCCTAGCCCAGCCCTCGGGCCGCCCTCCAGACTCCCCTGGTCCGCCCTCGGGCCGCCCACCGAGCTCCCCTGGTCCGCCGGACCCTCCTGGCTCCCCTGGTCCGCCGGACCCTCCTGGCTCCCCTGGTCCGCCGGACCCTCCTGGCTCCCCTGGTCCGCCCTCGGGCCGCCCGCCGGACCCTCCTGGCTCCCCTGGTCCGCCCTCGGGCCGCCCGCCGGACCCTCCTGGTCCGCCGGACCCTCCTGGCTCCCCTGGTCCGCCCTCGGGCCGCCCGCCGGACCCTCCCTGGTCCGCCCTCGGGCCGCCCGCCGGACCCTCCTGGCTCCCCTGGTCCGCCCTCGGGCCGCCCGCCGGACCCTCCTGGCTCCCCTGGTCCGCCCTCGGGCCGCCCGCCGGACCCTCCCTGGTCCGCCCTCGGGCCGCCCGCCGGACCCTCCCTGGTCCGCCCTCGGGCCGCCCGCCGGGCTCCCCTGGCCCGCCCTCGGGCCGCCCGCCGGACCCCCCTGGCTTCCCTGGTCCGCCCTCTGGCTCCCCTGGCCCGCCCTCGGGCCGCCCGCCGGACCCCCCTGGCTTCCCTGGTCCGCCCTCTGGCTCCCCTCGCCCGCCCTCGGGCCGCCCGCCGAGCCCCCCTGGCCCGCCCTCAGGCCGCCCGCCGAGCCCCCTGGCCCGCCCTCAGGCCGCCCGCCGAGCCCCCCTGGCTTCCCTGGTCCGCCCTCTGGCTCCCCTGGTCCGCCCTCGGGCCGCCCGCCGGACCCTCCTGGCTCCCCTGGTCTGCCCTCGGGCTCCCCTGTCCCGCCGGACCCTCCTGGCTCCCCTGGTCTGCCCTCGGGCTCCCCTGTCCCGCCGGACCCTCCTGGCTCTCCTGCTCTGCATTCGACTTGCCCCCCTGAACCTCCTGGCTCCCCTGTCCGCCCTTGGGCCGCCCGCCGGACCCTCCTGGCTCCCCTGGTCTGCCCTCGGGCTCCCCTGTCCCGCCGGACCCTCCTGGCTCTCCTGCTCTGCATTCGACTTGCCCCCCTGAACTTCCTGGCTCCCCCTGTCCGCCCTCGGGCTGCCCGTCGGACCAACCCTGCTCCCCTGAACTTCCTGGCTCCCCCTGTCCGCCCTCGGGCTGCCTGTCGGACCAACCCTGCTCCCCTGAACTTCCTGGCTCCCCCTGTCCGCCCTCGGGCTGCCCGTCGGACCAACCTGACCCCCCTGAACCCCTTGGTCCCTCTGTTTCGCCCTCGGGACGTCCGCCCGGACCCCTTGGTCCCTCTGTTCCGCCCTCGGGACGTCCGCCCGGACCCCTTGGTCCCTCTGTTCCGCCCTCGGGACGTCCGCCCGGACCCCTTGGTCCCTCTGTTCCGCCCTCGGGACGTCCGCCCGAACCCCTTGGTCCCTCTGTTCCGCCCTCGGGACGTCCGCCCGAACCCCTTGGTCCCTCTGTTCCGCCCGAACCCCTTGGTCCCTCTGTTCCGCCCGAACCCCTTGGTCCCTCTGTTCCGCCCTCGGGACGTCCGCCCGAACCCCTTGGTCCCTCTGTTCCGCCCTCGGGACGTCCGCCCGAACCCCTTGGTCCCTCTGTTCCGCCCTCGGGACGTCCGCCCGAACCCCTTGGTCCCTCTGTTCCGCCCTCGGGACGTCCGCCCGAACCCCTTGGTCCCTCTGTTCCGCCCTCGGGACGTCCGCCCGAACCCCTTGGTCCCTCTGTTCCGCCCTCGGGACGTCCGCCCGAACCCCTTGGTCCCTCTGTTCCGCCCTCGGGACGTCCGCCCGAACCCCTTGGTTCCCCAGCTCCGCCCTCGGGACGTCCGCCCGAACCCCCTGGTTCCCCAGCTCCGCCCTCTGGCACCCCGTCTGAACTCCCTGGTCCCCCAGCGCTGCCCTCTGGCACCCTGTCTAGCCCTGAGTTTTCAGTTCCGCCCTGCCCGTTCCCCTAACCCTTCCCTGTCCTGAAGCCCTCCCTGAATTCCCAGTTTGGTTTTGGACCCTGGACCCCCATCAGCCGGACCCCAGTACATCTTCCCCCCCGTGTTCACCTGCCAAACCCCCTGTCCTATAGGAAGGCCGCCGGGAGGCGTCCATTGAGGAGGGGGCCCTGTTGTGGTGGCAGCCCGGCTGACGGTGAGTGTCCTGGTTTTTTCTACTTTTTATCAGTTTTTCTGCTTTTTCCCTCGGTTTCCTGTTCTCTGCCCGCCTCTCTGTGTTTTCTCCCCCGTGTGCTCTCTCTCCCTCTGCTCCTGAGCCCAGCCAACTACCTGCACCTGCAACCCATCATCCACCTCGTCAGCCTGCCACACCTGCCAGTAATCAACCTCATCCCAGCCTGTATTTCAACCCCGGTTCTCCACACCATCCTTGCTTGATCGTCGTTGCTCCATACCTGGTGCCACTCCTGTGTTCAGGCTTCCTTGTTTCTTGTTTTTTCAAACTTACCCTGTGCCTTGTCATTGTCTCCCCCTAACCTTGTCTCTCTGTTTGTTTCCCTCCCAGGTACACTCACCCTCGTCCTCCGCTCGGCTGGGCTCATCCACTGGCCCACTCCCCTTCGGACCTCCCTCTCGGCGTCCTCCCTGTTCCCCTGCCTCTCCTCGCTTCCTCGGCCCGTGTTCCCCGGCTCCCTGGCCCCCTGTCTCCTTGGTTCCCCGTGCCAGTACTTCCCCGACGTCCTCCTCTCCCTCCACTCCAGTCCCTCTCACCCTTTTTTTCCCCAATAAACCTCCTTCCCTCTAAGTGCAGCATTTGGGTCCTCTCTGTCCACACACCACACCCCGTAACAGTTATACATGGAAATGAATACAAATACTGCCTCTGTACTACTTGTTAACCCTGTATTTCCTGTTACATGCCCTTTCATCTCTCCATTTTCATTCGTTCACTGAGGAATTCGAAATGTTGGATCTTGGTTTTCATGTTGTTAAAATTCTTGAGTAATGCACTTCACCATCATCGACATAATGGCAGTGTTGCACTTTGTAACACAAATGGTACAAAAGGAAGGAATGCGTGTTCAGAGGAATCAGTGGAATGTAGCACATGGACATTAACATGAGCATCACACAACACTGCAAGTAAAATATCAACTGTAGGTATATGTGTTTGTCTTGTTCTTTGTGTATGAGGGTAACATGTAATCATTGTCACTTGTTGTCCTTATGACCATCAGCACAATATGTATAAACAGAATAACAACACTGACAGGCTTTCTCTCTTGTGGCTTCAAAGCAAAACTCTCACTAAAATAACATGTTAAAAAATTTAATTTCTGTAATCCTGAATCCTCGGTACGTCAGTGAGGTTTTCCCAAAAGTTAAATCATCCGAGTCATGAATCCAGTCAAACATGCCTTTCAATGTAGACGTTAAAAATCACATGCTGACAGCATGTAGTGTGATTTCTTTTTTAGGAACTTGAGTGCAGAGCTTTCTCTGATCTTAGTGCCTCTCCTGATAAAGCTTATGGCTCAAATATTTTAATGCGCCCGCAAACTCATCCTCTATTCATAATCAGAGAGCGTTGCCCTGATGATGTCATACTACTGAGTCTATTTACTTTTTATAAAACTGTTTGAAATTATTCTCTGTCCTCTCAAATATACAAACTAAGTATTTATCTTGTTGTTTTGGGTTTATAATATTGAGCATGAATTTTAAGTGAAACTATGTTTGCATGTGTTTTTCAAGCACTTCCACATACAAGTTAATGTTAATAATGATATTTACCTGTAGCCTTGTATATAAACTTATATTTTGCCTGCCAGTTGTTAGGGAGTTTTTTTTAATTGTTAAATAGCTGTTTACTTATCAACTACTACAGTTCAAACTAAACTGAAGTTTAAGTCTCAAGCAAAATGCTTAGCCTCATTAGGTCCCCAGAATTTATCACAATATGAAAATATCTTTTAATGACATGCTTTCTCATCAGATGGTTTCTACTGTGCAGCCACTGCTTACTCCCCAACATATGGACAGCTTTGTAATTCCACACAAAGTCATTCAGCCCCTGACAGCAGAAATCTTCCCAGATATGCTTGGTTTTTAAGATAAGATCCCTGATTCAGAGCAGAACTGGGGCTCATGTTCTGAAGCGTTCCGAGCCGCAGAGCAGGACAGGAAAGATCCTGCTGAACGACTCACATCTCCACCTAGTGGCGGTGATGGGTGAGAGTGTTTACTGTTGGAACAGAACCGGGGACAGATATAACCGGGGCTACTGCTGTGGTGTTGGCCATTCCGATTCTTACAAGAGATGATGATGGAGCTTTCGATTTCTGCAGCATTTTTTGTCAATATATTTTCATTTCCAGAGTTTTGAAGTAAATATAAGTACACATATTTTGCTCGACCAGAAACCTGGTAATACTTTGGATTTATTTAGACTATAATTTTTTGTTTTTTACCTATGACCAGTTGTGTACTACTAACGTATTTAGTTTGGTACTACTATTAATATTACTGTACTATTACTGTATTAGATTACGTTTATTTTTCTTTTGGCGTCCACCACTTTTTGTCAAATGTTTCATATTATATAGACAAGTGGAAATATTTGCTCTTCTCTCGCGCGTCTTTAGTTTTTAGAAAGCATGGGTGATTGAGGCTCAGACAATCCTTGCTGATCACTTCAGAGACATGTTTTGAGCCTCACCATATCTCAGCCTTCCTCTTGTCACCTGTGAGGACGCGAGGAAGACTTTGCCACTTAAGACCCTTCAGGTGACTGTTTCAGCCATTGCATGACTGCACAACCCTGACGCATCTGCAAAGCACAAGACTGCGGCAATGGAAAGTATGTCCAATGAAAGTGACTTTTGGCAATTCAACGAATCCTGGCGGAACTCCAGTCACGTTAACGCGACCGGTTGGTTGAATCAGACGAACCCTCTGAAGCGGAATGAAGAGGTGGCGAAGGTGGAGGTGACTGTGCTCGCCCTGGTGCTGGTTCTGGCCCTGGCGGGGAACCTGTGCGTCCTGCTGGCCATCCACACCACCAAGCACAGCCAGTCCCGTATGTATTACTTCATGAAGCACCTGAGCATCGCCGATCTTGTTGTGGCAATATTTCAAGTTCTCCCTCAACTTATCTGGGACATTACATTCCGTTTCTACGGACCTGACATTCTGTGCAGGTTGGTGAAATACCTACAGGTCGTTGGGATGTTCGCCTCCACGTACATGTTAGTTTTGATGTCCGTAGACAGGTGTCTGGCAATTTGTCAGCCTCTGCGTTCTTTACACAGGAGAAAAGACTGTTTCTATGTCATATTTTCCTGGGTCTTGAGCCTGCTCTTCAGTATCCCGCAGATGTTCATTTTTTCCCTGAGAGAGGTCGGCTCGGCCGGATCAGGAGTGTATGACTGCTGGGGCGACTTCGTGAAGCCCTGGGGAGCCAAAGCTTACATCACATGGATCAGTCTCACCATATATATCGTTCCAGTGGCAATACTGAGCATTTGCTATGGCCTGATAAGCTTCAAAATATGGCAAAACTTTAAACTGAAAACCAGGCGGGAGCAGTGTATAAGCCTGACGCCGAAAACCTCCAAAGGCAACACACTGACCCGGGTGAGCAGCGTAAAGCTCATCTCCAAGGCGAAGATAACCACAGTGAAAATGACTTTTGTGATCGTGGTGGCTTATATCGTCTGTTGGACCCCCTTTTTCTCTGTCCAGATGTGGTCTGCGTGGGATCCAGCAGCGCCCCGTGAGGGTAGGTTGAATTTTGAAGTTTAATATTACATCAATGCTGCGCAAAATATACTATCCTAATGCATATGCGACATTCTTTAACACACAATTCATGATTTTTACGAACAATAGCCTATTGCTCAGTGCAAATAAATAAAGATTTTTTAACTGCCGCATCCTTCTTGCTGTGCGCATCACTGGTCTTTACGCGCGAGGATGCTGCGAGGATGCTGCGAGGATGCTCTGTATGTTGGCGCTAACGGAGACAATAAAAACATTTTGACATGTGTTTATTCTGCTTTGGACTCTCAGGTGGGTCTAGAGTTATGTGATTGACTCATAGAGAAAAGGGTTTTGCTGGGGGGGTTTCTGAGTAAAGTGCGGTGCGGGTGGCAGAGTTTACAGTGACTGAGCAGCAGCTCTGACCGATCACAGAGCAGGAGGTTTGACGTAAGGCCAAAAAAACCCCCAAATGCTTGGAATTGCAACACCCGTGTATGTGGCTTTGTGTTAAAATCTAAAATTGTCCCTGTCTCCTCACCAAACACATTGTCACAATAAGCTGTCATGTCATGATCGACTGACGTAGTTAATCCTACTTGTGATCTTGTGTTTTGTTATGCTGTTAATGGTGTGTTTACATCAGGAATGCAGTGCAGGAAAAAACAGAGTGTATATTTTGTTTTTCATGTATGCTCAGTTAATCAATAATAATACACAATGCAAAAGCTGCATACAGAATTTCCAAGTTTCCTCTGACATTCGTGACCCCGCAGAGACCGACTGACAGCTAATCATTAATCAAATTAGTGTGCGCCACCACGCGACCAACAGCTTGTATTTGTGCACGTGGGACACGTTGGAGTGCAGCATAGGCCACTAAGCTGCCATTTACTGTACCTGGTCCCTATATTTATCGATCCGCTGGGCCATGACCACACCCATATAACAACAGAACATTTAATGGGCCAGTTTGATTTATACTATGCCTCTGGGCCCCTTCCATTAATTAATTAGAACTAAGTATAAGGCACAATTGAAGTGGTAGCCTTGTGAAAAGTAAAGATGTGTTTAATTTGAAAGGAGCTGTAATTTGTCTTTTTGGTTTTAGGGAAATTTGTTGTGCTGGAAAAGTGGAGGGTAAATCTTGTTATTTTTGTTATTAATCTGATAATTTGAAGACTTTGTATTTTCTCAAACAAAAAGTAAAAGAGAAGCATTTTCTACAGGGAGAAACGTAAATAAAACACACTGCACACATGCTATGAATAAGACAATAACATCAGGAAGTGTCTCAATGAATAGAGAGTAAACAGTTGGTGTTTAAGGCCTTGGTTCTTATCTTTTGTTGCTGTGGGTTTGTGTACAAGGTACCACCAGTTGTGTGGTGTTGTCATTCTCCTCAGGCTGCATTGTTCACACCAGCTATTTACACTCTGGAGCTATAGTATTGCACAATTCACTTGTATCGTGCAATAGTACTGAACTGTTTTCAAATTCAACACTGAGGAGGCATATTGCTTGATGCACTGATGAAATGACAGTAGTTTGCTCTGATGCTACATCTCACAACAATATTCAAAAGTGCTCAAGCCCCTGAATGGCAAATAAAAGGATTAATTCAGTTTCTATTGGTGGATCAGTGCAGGGAGGAGGCTGATGTCGGATGACTTTCAACACGTGAACAGTACTCAGAATTGGCAGTGACACGTGCCAGCGTTTGTGTACAAAAGATAGGCTTGAGTGTCACCTGTGTGTGTGCAGATAAAGTGTCCATTAGAGTCATACTCAGCAAAGTGAGCCCAGGTCAAGTAAAAATCTCTACATTGCAAGAATGCATTTCAAACTTTCATGATGTAAGCAAACCATAAACTGCTTCAGGCAACACTACTTTAACTGTAGTTAAAAGTATAATATATAACTTTTCTGCATTAAAAAACAACTATGCCTCTGTTATATATTTTCTTAAGTTGTGTATTTACATTATACCAAATGTATTCAATAATTTTCAGTAAATGTGCGTTTCATTTTGGCCATCTGTCAATCTTTATCCAGTATTTCACTTTTTAGAACTTGATAATTTTTCAGTATATGTTTTATCTGGATGAAGAATTTTAGTTATCAGACATCTGGATCTTAAGTTATCAGAGAAACAAGCTCAGCAAACATTCCAACTCAGTAAAAAACCTCCTGAACGATAAATACTGCAGGAATCCTACCGGGGGAAGCTGACTGCAATGATGGCAATGGTAGTGAAGACAGCTGCTCCCATGATCCCATGCTACTTCACAACGTCATCAAACTAATTGTTTTGTTACAGTTTTGATGTGAGAGACCCCATAGTGGCAGCAAATTACATACTGTGTTTAATTGTATTTAATGTAGTCAATTTGGAAGAGATACCAGGTGATAAAAATGTGTTTAGAATTTTCTGAATCACAGACTGTACCTTTTAAACTCTTTGCGTTGAAGATTAGCGACCAGTGCGAAGCAAATACAGTAAAATTTATTATTAAGGTGTAATCATTGCTTATGACGGTAATCTATAAATAGCAGCAAATGTGAAACAGATTATGATATAACATGTGTCATTCAATCACTTTTCTAATTTTACCATATCCATAACAATACACAAACAAAATATCAGACTAGATTCATGAAAATAGATTTTTTTTTCCCACCATTTTTCCATGGTGCAGGAAAAAGTACTTTTGCAGCATGTGAGTGAGTGGTTGAAAACCATCATGGAAAATGATTATCATAGTTTCCTCTGAGGTTCATCTAATACAGACATCTTTTTGGGTCAAACTGACACTTCAATGTAAATGGAGGTTTTATATGGAGGTTTACTACTTAAAGGTTGCTGTCTGTCTTTTAAATGTAAAAGCAGCAGTTTCTTTGCCTGAGTCCATATGCAGATTCATATAGAGTTTCTACAGCCTGGCCGACTACCAAAGTAATAATGTCTTCTGCAATGAATGATTTAGAAACCCTTTGAAGCAATCAACAACCAGATGCATAATGTCTCCAAGTTCATAGTTTTTCATTTTGGGAAATCTCAAGAGTTACATGAGAAGCTAGTCTGGCCCTGTCCAAAGATATTTTGGCTTTGTGCGGAATATTTCTTGGTCAGGGCCAGTAACTTTCTTAAGTTTCTGCAAGTCATCTGGCCATGAATCAGTCTAGCACATAGCCTGATGTAAAACTGCAAATTCTTGTTTATACATTATATACACATACATTTTTATACAGATTAAACAAACAAAATATGACATGTTAATTAGTGAGCTTTTATTATCTTTGAACGGAGCCAGGCTAGCTCATTCCTTGGGTTTCCAGCAGGTTTCCAGTCTTCATGCTAAGCTAAACCATGCTAATCAATTGCTGGCTGCAGAATCATATTTACTGTACAGATGTGAGAGTGGCACCAATCTTGTCAACCAACTCTGAATAAGAGTATAAAACTATTCCCTTAGACAAAATTGGCCCTCTGGTGTAGCACACACACAATTTTGGTGTATGCAAATTTGACCCTTAGATACAATGTCCTCATCAAGCCAATCAGTGTATTTTTTAGATGCATGAACAAAGAGCCAAATTGCATCGTTCCGCCCAAACTATTGCAATGTTAGATTTTTTATTATGTTTTGCGGCTTGGATTTACTGGGAAGGAGCCAGGACCTTTCACAGATGGGATGTTTACCATTTTTAGCACCCCATTAGGCTTATCAATACAATTTTTGGAAATGTCAGAAGACAATAAAATGCCCCATTCCTCTAAGCCTTGTCAGAGTGACATCAGTGGCGTCAGTGATTTCACATTGAACAGCCAGACAGATTTTATTATGTAGAGGACAAGGACACCTGAAGGTTAAACCCTGACTCAGACACTCACATAAGCTCTCCCCAAAAAGCACAAACATCTCCCCCTTCTGAGCCTGGTGCCCTCAGACGCTGACTCACACACTATTGATTTGTGCTTGATGGACACAAAGCCCAGTGTTCTATCTCCAGGTGTTCCCATATAGTGTCTTTATAATCAGTGAGAAAAGCAAGGCACTGTCATATATAGAAAGACCTCTTGTAGCAAGTTTGCTCATGAATATAATCAAATCTAAAATTGTAAATGAAATTACTTCAAAATCTTGTTTACTTCATTTAGCAATAGTCAACATTAAGAGTTCTTGTTAATAGTCTTTTGGGCTGCCCAGTATCAGCTCTGACAGTCTGACAGATGTACCACCCAGGGAATGATTATTCTGCCTTTTCATGCGCTGTGTGATTGATCCTTCTCATGTGAAAGACACCGTGAGCTAATTCAGTAAGGACTTTTTTGTGATAGTTCCCCTTATTATTCAAATTAGATTCAGGCTCTGCTCTCATCCACCCTGATAAGAATTTTTTATGACCACCAGCTGGTCTTTTGCAATGAAGTGTACTCCTCCATCCACGTCAGCAGCATTATAGTCTATATTAGAGCAAGGTGTTGCAGGCCTTGCACGGTTGGTTGTACAATTATGTCATACCAACTGGTAAATTAACACTTTTTTTGCTTGCTTTTTTGTAGAATGTTTCATAAATTAGCATTTTCTTTTTGTTTTGTTTGTTGAACACGCGATTTTAAAAAGGAAAATTACATGGTTGCAACACCAATGGACATGCACCATTGAAAGAGCATCAAGGAAAACACAAAAAAGTCACAGGACTTATTTCCATTGTGGTCCGTGTGTGTGTGCATACTACAGGTTATAATACAGCTCCAGTATTTGCTACATTCTTCTGCCATTTGTACATCTGAAGGATTACAAAGCAGATCTAACTCTGAAAGTAGATTATAAAACATATGACACGGTAATAGAAGGGTAATTGAATGATCTACACTCAGTTAAACTCATTTTTTATTTTCATAAATCAAACCCTTAATGGCTGATGATCAATTCTTATTAATGATGCGTGTGACTTTTGTGCCCTTTCAGAGATCATTTTCACTGACCAATTTTCGTTGCATTAGAGACAATATGAGAGAAGCAGGAGCGCAGACAGGCAGAGAGAAAGATTATCAATCAGCAGGAAGAGGTTAAATACAGGATACAAGCCATTTACATGAATCAAAAACTCATTTGCCAAATGTCAGTTGGATGTTGGAGTTGACGTAATGTAAATGTCATCCAACTTCAGGTTACCTGTTGTGATGTATTACCACAAGGTTGTGCGAGGAGCATTTCCGCCTCTCCCATTCTACCCTACTGTTTTTGCAGGATCTGCTTTGTTTTAGAAAATAAACCCACTGTCTTGCTTATTTGAAATTATTTTCTGTTTAATTCTTACTGAACTGCAAGTACAATGAAACTCTCTCCTTCCTCAAGGATAGGGCTGTACAATAAAACAATAACAATAATTAACACAATATAATTTTTTTTCAATAACAATATAACAAATGTTCAATAAATATTCAATAAATGATCTTATTCACTTCAATCAAACTTGAATTAGGACTATTTTTTTATGAAGATGTTTATTTTGTTGAGGAAAAAGGACTGAAAAAAAGCTTTTAGTTAATTTTACTCATTTTGTACTCATTATCAATTTTACGCATCAAGTGTTTGCTCTGACCATAAAGAATAGGTTAAACCATAATTAACCATCAGGTTTCTTCAACTTTAACTCATGAGCAAAAATCAGACTTTAAACTCAAAAGAAAGAACGGTTTGATAGTTATTGTGATAATTATTGATATCGAAAGATATAAAACTTTTTATCGTGATAAGAGTTTTGGCCATATTGTCCAGCCCTACACTCTAAGAAATATCTATTTATTAACAGTTGTATGCCTGTATATTTTTACAGAAATTGTCCATAGAACATGATTTACGGGTGTATTTCTGTTTATTTACGTTTCGAATTGCATTATGGGACTTTGATCTCTGCTCCAACGACTGCCGCGGCCGGGAGACGGACGTTAAACTGTTAAGATGAACGTCAAAAAAGAATTTGCAACTTCAGCGGTAAGTAATTTTTTGGAAAAATGTACGTTATCCAAGTGACTGTTTTATTTGCAGTAGTTTTAAATGTTATATTGCCTGGGTTCATTGTGTGCAGCATAACGTTATAACGTTACCGTTTTGAATTTCCCTTTGCTATGGCTAACGTTAGCTAACTTAACGTTCATGAGCTACTGTTAGAAACTAGCGCTTAGTTAGGGAGATTAAAGAGCCGTCTTTTTCTCAGAAGATCTAAAACTGACCAGGTTTGTGTGAGTTTTGTTTTTGTAATATTAGGTCAGGGCAAAATATCATCCATTATTTGGTTATGTTCCCCTTCTCCATTCTTTGTGGCAGAGGGTCTTTACGGAACTATTCAGTATTTTTATTTGGAGCGGGAGTTTGACTGCTGTTAAAAAAAACAAAACGCCCTGTCTCCTCTGAATGTGAACGATTTGGCTGTGAACGAGCAAAAACTTCATCTCCAACTCCACTTTGCGTGTAATAGGTAATTTTGAAATGTCATGGAAGTTAATGTTAATGTTTTCTTGGTATTGTAAGTAGCAAACGTTAACAGTTAATAGTCCGGCCGTGGTTAAGACGTTGTTAGTTAATGTTAACATGTTGATGTGCGACATTAGTGGTGTCTTTTTTGGGGCTGAACGTTTAATGAGGGCTCTCTTTTAAAGTAATTCTGGGTCATTTTGAGTGAGCGAAAACTCTAATCCAACATTCACGTTGGTTAGTAAGGTTAAATTAACTGTTGCTTGCTGCAGGCAGGTCTGCCGTATGTGTGTGTGACTGTTTAAGCTGGGTGAACGATGAGGGAGGGGGACAGAATCGGCAGTTCATTGTATGTTAATCTCTTTTCTCCCGGGCGTCGATCCTGTCGTTATTTAGAGTTTAATTTTTTGATGACTTAAATCACGGCAAATATATGGGCAGATATTAACTGAGACATCGCACAACTGATAACTTATCAAGCAAAGGCGCTTGTCTGTACCCTATTTCCGTTTCAGCGTTGCAGCCTTTGAAATAAAAGCTGGCCTCACAATAAGACAATCAGCTCGAGTGCTGGCATACAGTGACAGTCTCGTGCTTTTATTTTGAAGGATATTCGGATACTTTGATAGAGTTTTACGTTTTTAGAGTTAGTTTTAAAAATATATATAGTATATTTTGTTGACTTCAAAGGCTGCATACATACTTTAACATTTAGTGTGTTATTTGTGTGGTGATGGCGCATAGATAAGGTGCTTGCCTTTGGTGGGGGTGACCTGGGTTCGATTCCCGCTGTGAGACATCCACCATTGTGTCCCTGAGCAGGACACTTAACCATATGCTCCATAGGCGTGCAACCTCTGACATTGGATAAAAGCGTCAGATAAATGTTATTATTTCTTGTGGAGTGAGTGCTAGGCTATTTTACAGAAGATAGTTAGCTAATGCCAGCTGCAACAATTGTGTTCCCAGCTGTCTAGGGCACAAGCGATTTCGGAGCTGGCTCATAGGAGGCGATTTAATGAGACCAGTCAATCACTCACAGTCCACATCAGTCGCGGACAAAATGTAGCCAATAGAAATGTTGGGGGAGGGGAAAAAAGCTGCTGGAGGCCGGAGCAGAAAAGTGCCTCAATATTACAGACTTTTGTTTGTGCTGCTGTTACTTGAGATAGAGAGAGAGAAAATATGGTGGATAAAATAGTTCTGTTTGGGTTTTACACATGACGCATAGCTTCCTCTGTATGTAGGTTTACCTGCTTCAACAACGTGCTGCTCTCGTGTTACTGCCACAATATTTCTTTGCGTTGTGAAGATTATTTAGATGCTTCAGGAATAATCAGATTGTTTTGGCAGCCTGTGCTACTGCAAAGCAAGCGGTTTGGTTGGCTACATCTCCATAATAAATGGCAGAGGTACCAAAAGTTGGCTGTGCAGCAAAAGTGATATTTTAAAGTGATCTTATCAACTCCTTCATGGAGATTTAAAAAGGAAAATAATTGTATTAATAGCTAAATTAGAGATAATCAGCTTCTTCACTACATTTGCAGCAATATTTTAATGTGCTACCTAAAAAAATAAACTCATCAAGTTGCCTAGTCTAGACATTTTTACTCTGATTGCCTATCTTGACCTTTACTCATGTGGACACATAGGGGCTGTGATCCTGCACAACAAAACATGAAAGAATAAAATCACCACACTACCATGGATAATAGTGGTGCAACGGGTTGCAGAATCTGTGGTATGGATCCTTTCCACACGGTGCGGCACGCAGGTGGACCACGGATTGATTACAAAGTTTATGATGATTTATCCTGTTAGACCTCTCAAAATATTCTTTTATTCTGGAAAAGTCATAGAACCCAGATAGATTCTGAATGTGCAGAACTTTGAACATGAGCAGAAAACTGCTGAAACACAGGAGCTATTAAAGTCCAGGAGTTTATAACTGAATTAAAATGATTTAATTTATTATTGATGAGGTATAAATGTACCACATGCACATTTAAAGAGGTTACCTCAATCAGTCACGTCTGCCTGTGTGTTGATTCGGCAGTGATGATATTAAAAGTTGATCTATAGGAGAAACATATCTGAAAGCTGAGAGCTGCTCTGCATTATATTCTGTTACAGTTTTAGATTTTAGATTGTTTTATGTTCTTAAATATTCACCACAATTGAGCAACACCTGAATTTCGTGTGTCCATTTACATAAATAATTTCCACAATAAATTGATGCAGAAAAGGCAGAAATTGGTGCAGAAAAACACCAGAATGCAGGAAATTAAGTGTTTCAAACTCGCAATTTTCTGGGGGACTACCCCCTGACCCACCTGTTCATACTGTAGCAGTTTTGTTGTTATATTATTATAATTAGACACATGACATTACAATTTAGCAACATCAAAATGAGACAGTTAATAGTGTTGTTGTGAGTTTTGTTGTGCTGTATAAGTTGAGGATGTTTACTGTTGCTTTACTGCTTTACAGACTTAACTTTAGGGTGGTGGGGGTCAATTATTATGTGAAGATATGAAGTTTTATGGGCTGGGCTAAGCCCCCAATGTTTCATGGTCCTAAAAACGCCCCTGATGTCAGCGATGATCAGTAATACTGTTTTCTATTTCTTTTACAGCCTTCATCTTACCTGAAGACAAGAAACCCCCCGCCCCAATCCCTGTTCCACTGACAAAACCCTTGCACATTTTCCCCTTGCACATTTTCCAATAATTTATTCAGTGGATGTGATTGTTGTAATGTGGCATGAATTAGCAGACTGGGAACAATTTAGAGATGACAAATTATAATACTTTTTCCTTTATGTTTTAGTTTTCATGGAATTGTTGTAGATCTATAAGTAAATAAAAAACATTTTTTAAATCACACAAGATTTGTTTGGATTGTTTTCAAAAGAGTTATTATAGATACACTGTTAACAAACAGAAAAGTAACATTTCTGTTTGCTGTATATTGACTTAATCCATCTGTTTTATTTTTACTGTAGGAAAACCATAAATTAACAGAAAAGTTTCATTTTTTAATTACGGGACAAAGTCTGGGTAATGAGCTGCCAGTCCATTTTCTGTTATTTTACGGATTTATTTAACATTCGTGTTTTTTTACTATAGATACACCATTAAATGACAGAAAGCATCCTGTTTTTTACTATAGATACACCATTAAATGACAGAAAGCATCCTGTTTTTTACTATAGATACACCATTAAATGACAGAAAGCATCCTGTTTTTTACTATAGATACACCATTAAATGACAGAAAGTGTCCTGTTTTTTACTATAGACACACCATTATATAACAGAAGATTTCCGTGTTATTTACTGTGGGCACACTGAATTAACAGAAATGTTTCATTTTTTAATTACGGGACAAAGTCCGGGTAATGAGCTGCCAGTACTTTTTCTGTTATTTTACAGATTTATTTCTTAGAGTGTACTCAAGGAATAAATGCCTGCGGCTATAGTCATACAGTCATAACTGTATGATTAAAACTTGTAATTAAAATGATTCTGCATTGGAAAACGGGCGAAAAGAAACAAGATCATACAAGTCTACAGCCATGCTAGCTACTCTGTGAGGCTGTACTAACTGCTAGCTAGCATACTTAGCTAACGTCAGTATGCTTCTTACTTTGTGTGTGTGTTAGCATGCTAATATTTGCTAATTAGCTCTAATCCCAGGCCAGCTGAGGCTGATAGGGAAATTATTAGTTTTGTAGCTATTTGGTCATAAATTTAGGACCCATTTTGTTTTCCTTGTATCTGCTTCCCCTTGGACATATTATCCATAAACATGGTATTTCTTTTCATATTTATGCTGATGACGTACAAATATACTTGCCCGTCAGATCCACAGACACTGGAATGCTGAGTTCACTTAACAACTGCCTTTGTGAAGTTAAAAAACGGATGTCAAATAATTTCCTTCAGCTGAACTCAGACAAAACAAATGCTGGTCATTGGGTCACAGGCTTAATGTGATTTACTAGGGAACCAGCAGATGGCAAATCAAATACTGCCATTTGCTGGTTCCCTAGTACATCACATTAAGCCTGTGGCAAAGAACCTTGGTGTTTGGTTTGATAGTAATTTAAATTTCGAGCAGCACACCACAAAGCTTGTTCAATCATGTTTTTATCAACTTAGAAATATAGCAAAAATTCGATCTATGTTAACTTTTAAGGACACCGAGACCATTTTACACGCCTTCATCTCATCACGCCTGGATTATTGCAACAGCCTTTTCACCTGTTTAACCCAAAAATCTATTGATCGACTCCAGACTGTCCAGAACTCAGCTGCCAGGCTTTTAACCAGATCAAAGAAATATGACCACATTACTCCTATTTTAGCTTCATTACACTGGCTCCCAGTATGTTTTAGAATTGACTTTAAAATTCTATTGATCACTTTTAAAGCTCTTCATGGCCTCTCACCTTGTTATATTTCTGAACTTTTAGTCCCATACACACCAGCACGTACCTTGAGATCCTCGGGCAGAGGTCTGTTGTCTGTTCCAGAGTCTCGACTGAAAACTAAAGGGGACAGAGCGTTTGCTGTCAGGGCCCCGAGGCTCTGGAACAGCCTGCCCGAGGAAATCAGGTCAGCTGAGTCAGTGAACTCTTTTAAGTCCCTTCTTAAAACATACTTTTATAGGAGAGCCTTTCCTGATCTTATTTGACTTTATTT
This sequence comes from Micropterus salmoides, assembly GCF_014851395.1. NCBI lineage: Eukaryota > Metazoa > Chordata > Actinopteri > Centrarchiformes > Centrarchidae > Micropterus > Micropterus salmoides. The sequence goes on from NW_024043372.1 coordinate 22,523,890, forward strand.
TATCCCTTTTATTTTATTCTATTTTACTAATTTTACATTTATCTTAAACGTGTATTTTAGTCTTTTCTTTTCTTTATCTTGTATTGTTTTTGTATTATTGTTGTAGGGTATTATTGTTTTTTGGGTATTATTGTCTTTACACTTGTTAAAGCACTTTGTAACTTGTTTTTGAAAAGTGCTCTACAAATAAAGATTATTATTATTATTATTATTATTATTATTATTATTATTATTATTATTATTATTATTATTATTATTATTATAATAAACCAAAGTAGCTATTGGACAATTCATTCATAAAAAGCATTAATTGAGATAAAGTTGTCACAATAAAACAAAATGTGTACCTACACAAACTAAATTATGTAGATTTGTTCTGTCATGCACAAGATAAGAGTGGCAGTAGATAAACTTTCAACCAACCACTTTGTAGTCACAGCACAGTAACTTTCCTCTCTCTCTCATCTCCTGCAGCCATGCCCTTCATCATCTCCATGCTGCTGGCCAGCCTCAACAGTTGCTGTAACCCCTGGATCTACATGTGCTTTGCAGGGCATCTGTTCCAGGATCTTAGGCAGAACTTTCTGTGCTGTTCCACTCACTACCTCAAGTCATCCCAGTGCCGCTGTGAGCGTGACTTTGACTCCAGTCACAAGAGCAACTCCTCAACCTTTGTCATTAAGAGCACCAGCAGTCAGAGGAGCATCACACAGACTTCCACCACATGAGCACCCTTCCCTCTCCCAAGCTGCTCACCCTGCCTTTCACCATAAGCCGTCGCCCATTAAATACCCAGAAGTTCAGTTCGTTCAGATACCTCTTGTCCTGAGGCTTGTTGTTGAAGCCCAGAAGGGAAAAAACAACAAAAGTCTTAATTATTTTATTTACAGCACTTTACAGTGGAAAGTGGAAATGGAATTGTGAAATACAGAATATTATTAAAAGCACGATATTAAACTTACGAGATAATCATGGACCAAGCTGAGCGATCAGCTGTTTTATAAGTACAGTGTATATTTGCGTATTTGCAGTGCAGAGAAAGTAAAGGAAAGGAGGGTATTTCAATTGTTTTTTAAACAACCTTGGCCAGCCGCTCTATTGACTGAGTTGTTGTCACCAGCAAAGCTTGTGGATCCTGTTGGTCTATGTTATGATGAAATTGCTCACCTGCTAAAAATATTGTGTACGATGTGTTCACTTTGTTACATTTGCAGTGGATTGCCTACATGTAAACTGTTACTTGAGATATTATTATATGTGAAATGTTATGGCTGTCGCTGGTAAAGATTTTCAAAAAGTTTAGAAAATAAATAAAGAATGAATGCAGCAAAAATGCACTGACGTCTTTATTCTTAAAACCTAGCTGATACTCATTACCAAAAATGATTGACGAAATACTTCGCACCCTTGCTGGAAATATTCTAGATGGATGTTTGCCCATGCTGAATCAATAAGGTCAATGAGTTCCTGCAACTTTCTGGCAGCACTTTATATTTCTGGACTTGTCTTACGGCAGCAATTGCTCTGTGACATGGTGCATTATCCTGCAAGAAGTGACAACAAATGTAAACTGTGGCAATGAATTCACTCTAGCGTTCTTTGTTGCAACGCTGATTAAGTTTGAGTCTGTTGTTTAGTCAGTTGTGTTTATATTCATCTAAAATTGTTCAAGATTATGAGCAATCTAAGATGTGAACCATTTCTTATTTTAATTACAGCACTTCAGCTATCATTTGCCAATAATGAGAAGTGATCTGAATATTTTAATAAAGCTACAACGAATTGGCCAGAAAGAAACACTGAGGGAAGGAACAAAGACGGGTGTGGTGACACTGAATCATCAACAATAATGGATCTCAGACACAAAAGAAAAGCACATGAAAGATTCACAACAGCAAACCTGTCGTTCCAGGCTGACTGAAGTTATCAAAAATATTACTGAAACATGGTGAAGATATTTAATGAATCGTAAAAATGTATTTCTGGATCCTCTCAGAATGATTTGAAATAATACACATACTATATTTTCAAATAAAAAACACTGAACTAGGAGAGTTTCATCTATTGTGAAGTGTACTTTCAGCCCATGTATAATTTGATTTTCTACACTGCAGATGCACAATAGCAGCAAAGGTATTGGACTTTCCTACATAATCAAAATAACACAGTGGAAGAATAAAACGGATCTCACTAAGATGTTTTTACTTTACTCCATCAGTAATTAGGTCCATACTTGTTTACACATTCTTGACTGAAATATGCAAACAAGTAGGCTTAATATTCTACTCATCATGCTTTGATAAAAGGAAGTAGATTATCTGCATGGTTGGTTCCAAAACGTCTGGTAGTTACAGTGGAGTCATCACAAATTTAGAGGGAAACATACCAGAATACATTTTTCGAATACATAAAGAAATCAGACAAAATGATTATGCAGAGAAAACTTTCCATTCCTTTCTTTTAGTTAGAGCTTTTCTAATAAGGTTAAGATTGTCAAATTCAATTCAATCAATATAAAGTTAAACAATACCAGACACAGCAACATAGAGCATCAATATAACTTTTAAGCATGGCCAAATGTCATGCATACAGGCGGCATTGTCCAGAGGTGCAGCAGTTTTGGGGAGTTTGTTTCATTCGTTGCGAATGTTATTGTCTGAGCTTTTTGGGATACAAAGAAATGAGGGCAGACAGATCCTCCTCATGGCAGGCGGCCCTCTTCTCCCTCAGTGAGGAGCGCCGAGCCCTCCAGGAGTGCCAGAACTGTCATGGAACCATCCTGTCTGCTGCAGCTGTCACAGAGCTTCTGGTGGCAAACAGCAAACAGGGTATGTCAGGACTCAGGACTGAGAGCTGAGAGCTTGAGGGTGGGAGGGTTTGGGAACGGCATCTTATGAAGGGAGGAGGAGGAGTATTATGGAGTAAGCAAGATGCCCAGACTGAGCTTCTGGTGTATAAAAAGATACCGCACTTCATCCGATCATACTACAAACACTACTGTGTAAGTTCTTAGACTTCTTTGCGCAGTGCAACGCGCACACTGCTGAAGATCTTGCCCAGGGCTTCGAAGAAGGGATCACAGAAGGTCTGGATGCAGAGAGAGTAGATGCGGCTGACGCACTGTGACTCAATCAGACAGCTCTTGATGCAGGGAACCACAGCCCAGATGTGGCAGAAGGAGATGCATGCGAACAGGAAGCCCCAGAGTAGAGCAACAGGGATGCCGAAGACAGCAGACAGGATGCGGTAGCACCAGTACTTGGACACAGTGAAGGTGGTGTAGCTGAGCTTCCACACCCCATCCAGGCTGTGTGTACCGTCGGGCTCTGCAATGACATCCTCAAACTCCACCTAAAAGAACATTTAAAAAGAGGCTTGCATTAATACACATTCCTGAGTGCATGCAGCTTTCACCCATCTCCCTCCACCACCAGACCTCTGTGGGCTCCAAGCACATGCCAATGTTAAGTTAAAGATTATGCTTGTGAATGCTGCAAAGTGTTAGGGTCAAATTTATGCAGAGAAACCAATTATCTGTTGCACTTCATGGAATAAAAAATAAATAAAACTTAATGTAGTGGCATGCAGGCAAAGTTATGGAGTGGCTTTTAATGCTAGGTCCAAATCATTCTAATAGCTCTTTTGCAACACGTTTGTTAGTTCCTGAAGTTCACCTCATGTTAAATGCATGAGAGCAACTGTACAATGGTCCAATTTGTTTCCAGTTTTCAATATGTGCCACCTGGACTTGTGGACGCTGTTGCATTCTGAGCTGTGACATGTTAATTAACTTGTCTGTAATCATGGCAGGCAGAAAAGCCGCACATCTAACACGCCTTTCTTTTCTTCCTGACCATCAGATAGGATCAGTATGGGAAGTAACAAGTCGCTGTCTGTTTCCCGCAGAGATAGCAGCCTGAGATCATCCTCTGAATGAATTGCTGGTCATGCACTGTTTTATATTTTCTCTGCAAGGTCTGACTTCTTTCCGCTTTTAGAGAGCTCGTAATAGAGTCAAATTCAGCAAAAGAACAACCAGTGCTCTTTAGAAACAGCTGATGGACACACATGGGGCTCCAAAGCTTGTAAATGTGATTAGTCAGAAGATAAGATTCCCAGGATAATTTGAGATACTGTTTCAATAGATATTACAGATTCACTTTATTTTAATTGAAATGCAAAGACAGCATAAGAATTGGAAACATTAGCAGGAAATGACTGCATGGATTGGAATTGTAACAGCTAATTTATAACTTTGTATTGTAATTGTAACTCCTATCATAGACCTGACTATTGGGAGTAACTGTAACAAAACCTTCAGTTTAAAAATACATAATCTTTACCTTGATGTCTGAAAGCAGACATAAGCAGAAGGTAAATCATTCCAAACTGAGCCATGCAGACACTAAACATTATGCTCTACTTATAACCCTCGATTTACCAACTTCAGTGACCATGTTTACATGAACTCCTTCCAGTCAAACAAAATATAATCTAAATTTATATTCAGTCCTGTCCTGGCAGAAAATATTTTGTCTTAATAACATGGAAACAATTGCAGGATAAACAGTAGTCAACGCCAGTGTATCAGTTTCACACTCTTCTACCCCATTCCCAAAATAAACTTCATGTTCTGCTCAGGCAACAGGAATAGCTCTTGGTCTATTTAAGGATTTTCCAGACAGAACCTAACCTGTCCTCCTGTCTTTATTCCTACTAACCACTTTATTCATTTTTTCTACACATGCCAAGATAGGGGTTATGGTCTTAATCCTTTCTGTGTCAGGGTGCTGTCTCCATGCTGCACAAACCTTCACCACGTCCTCATTGATCTGCTTGGGGTCTCTATTAATTAGATCTATCTCCTTGGTGTGGCTGTCCTTCACAATCTTCTCCTCTTTGGCATTGTACTGGTACTGATCCGCCATGGTGGGGCTGCAGGTCCTGGACAGGCCGGAGACGATGAGAGTAAACCTTCCTGGATCAAACGCCACAGACCACTTCTGAACCCCTGTATCACCACTGTGACTCTCCCTCTGGCATGCCAGTGGACAGCTGCTGCGGACGTACTGGTAAAAATGGAGGCCTAATCCCCACCCTGCACCCACACACAGACAGTGTACACACATTCACATACACACACACACACACACACACACACACACACACACACACACACACAATATAACGCACATAGACAGAAAAGGCATGCCTTAAAGGAGAACCCAGGGTTGTGTCACATTTCACATAGGGTTGTCGGGCTAACTGGGCAGGGTTTGCATAGTGGCACGAACTTCCACCACTGAGTGAGTCCACAAGCAAAAAAAACACACCCTCCTGCTCTGGCTTTAGTTGTGACACCGTGTTTTGTGTCCTAACACTGAATTTAATTTAAAAAGAAAAACTTTCCAATGTGTTTGCAGCTATATTGGGCAACAGAAGAGACAAACAAAGACAAAAAGTAGACTCTACATGGAGTAGTCATTCTCAGGTGCAGAGAAATGTAATTATCAGAGATTTGCCTATATTGCATGCTAAATGAGTTTGCAAATGGTAATGTTTCTTTGCAGATGCAATGTCCCAAAACATGTAAGACACAAGACCTGTGTGGTCATTAAAAAATCTAAAGATACTAAATTACTGAATTATAAAATTTGACTTGCTGTTCAAATCAGCATGTTTACTTTCACAAACACAATCATTACTGTTAAGTGGTTTAGTCACTTAAATGTTTCACAGTCTTAGTGGTGCACAATAGAGATAAGACAGATCCGGAGCCTCTCATTCCAAATATTTCTGATTTTAACGAGGCCCAACACATAAAATTCAATAGACCCCCAAAATAAAACTCTGATTCAGTCTTCCTTAAGCTGTGCAGTTGTTGCTATCAGTCATAGCGTTCTATATCAGCATGTTGCATAAACAAACTCCAAAGAAAGGGGGAAGAGGAGGAGGTGCCTATGAAAACTAGTACAAGGACTTAGCGCACCCTGAGCTCTCTGTTGCTATTTATCTCTGTCAGTGGGGTGTACGAACAGTACAGGAAGCGTGACTTTGGCGCGTGGATTGGTCTGCCCTGGTTCCCTTGTGGCAGAGACAGGGACGAGGTGGGAGGGGAGGAATGGAATCAGTGTGCATGTGATCAAGATCCAGACCAATTAGAGGAGTATTCTTGTCATGGCAAAGGAGAGAGTGGAGGCCAGTTAGGCATGGAGGCAGAGGGACAGGAATAGCTCAGCAGAGAGTCATGGTGGGCATACCTCTGCCTCTGTGCATGTCAATGCAGTCAGCTGAGATTTCACCAGCTCCTGTCTTTCATTTAATGTAGACTGACATGCAGGATTCTCTGATCTATATTTAGTGTTATATAGAATGGATCATATATCAGTAACTCAGGTTACTTTACACATATCAATGTATATATATATATATGTACAGTGTTTGTGTTACAGGATTTTAAATGTACCTTTTTTCATTAAATCCTCAATGGTGTCCAGGCCTAACCTCCAAACATCTGTAAATTAAAGAAATTCTTCCACATTTAGGGAAATATACTTATTAGCTTTATATGTAAAGAGTTAAATGAGAAGGCTGACACCACTTTCATGTCAGTTCATTATCATGCTATACAGCCAGCTGCCAGTTAGCTTAGTACAGCAGGAACCAAATCTGCTTACTAGCACGTCTGAAGCCCATTAATTATATTTTGTTTGTTTAATCCATAATAAAAACTGTGTAGAACATTATGGGAGATTATGTGTGTTGTCATCACAGTGTTTATGCTAAACTAAGCGAACCAGCTGCTGGCTGTAGCTTCATATTCACCATAGACATGAGAGTGGTTTTGAGCTTCTCATCTAACTCTTTTAATAAGTGTATTTCCCAAAATGGTAATGTATTCCTTTAAGTGCCTCACCTGTGCTTGATCAGAGTGACCAAATATTGTTAACAGCCAGTACACACTTTACTCTTTCTAAAATCAAACTAATGTAAATATTTTACTAGGAGAACGCATTGTTTTGTTGTCTTTAAACATTGTCATGCCCAGTTGACTTATTTTAGTTATGCTATATAAAGCACTAGCAAAAGTGCTACATAATGTAAATAAAGACACTGTAACTATAGACTTTTTTTTTTAAATGTCCTGCACGGTGTCGTTGCTGCCTTCGTGTGAACTGGATGATTTTCATATAAAGACGGTTTTGCAATTTTTTTATTGTTTTATTTTGGTCTAAGGCTCCTGGTAATTAACATCTTTTACATCCCTAATACACAATAATGTTGCAATCGTCAATAATATGGGACAACAAATGTTTTAACTGAATTCAACAAATATACACACTTCCAGAGATTGTTAGAGTTGGTTTCTTTTTGTTCTCTGAGTTTAGATCATTTTGTAATTTAATTGCAATGGTCTGCAGAAATATTCTGTAATTGTGCCTTAAATAGTCATAGCACTATTTGCCCCACATATTCTATCAACACATGCGTTTTTAGGTCCTGGCTTGAAGTTCTATGCATCATACATCAACATCATTACACAAGGGACAACTTGACATGTACAGTATGTCAGCATGCCAAATATCATGACAGGTGAGCAAAAATACAAAATAATCATAAACAATTACGATGCTGATTATAATTTTCCAATAAGAAATTAGTATGAAATCTGTTACAACTTGCTTTTTCTCTCTATCCTCTGTTTTAACAGAACATTCACACACGGTGTGTTTTTCTATCTGTCTTCATCTTTTGCCAGATGGATGGTGACTTGACCACAGCACTTTCCAACACTGGTAAAGACGGGGCCGATGAAAATGTTCAGTATGCTGCCCCACACAGTCTGGACCCAGCTCATGTTGATGAGAAGGAGCTGCACACAGGGCATGATCAACCTGGTGAGACACAGGGAAGTGGACAAAACATGAGCTCATCTCATTAAAAAAAACACACCTAAAAAGGTTTCCCACCGGGGGGAAATAACCTGTAGTAGGGGAATGGTATAGTTATCATTTCTTATTCAACTGTCTTCTAAATGACCATTATTTACCAGAAAAGTCTGTCAAATCTCAGTTTAACAGTCCTACCAGATGTGAAGGCAGCTGAGCATGGCAAAGAGGAGCCCTGCTGCCAGTGAGACCGGCACAGCCAGAAGGAGGGAGATGATACGGTAGCACCACAGTCTGGATACCTCAAACAGGGCGTGACTCCACAGCCACACTTGATCAAAGCTCCGCACCGAGGGAGGCTCTGCAATCACATCCTCAAACGTGACCTCAAGACACACACAGAGACACAGATTTCAAGGGAAAGTGTGTACAATTTAATAGGTACTGAGAACTTGGGGCTTGGAGATGTAGGCGTGGAAGCTGTATGTATGATCAAATCTTGACATGCAGAATGAGAATTATGGGTAATGTACACAAATTAACTGCACTGAGTAATTTTTAATGGCAGACCGTAATTTTTTGTTGTACTTGTTGGCAAGGGCAAAAATAGAAATGTGTGTATGATCATATCCACTTGAGGTCAGTATTATGCAGCATATTGATAGAGAAGTCTTTGGTTTAGATAAACAGCTTTACTAAACAAAAAGCTTCACAGATGAAGTTTTATCTGTAAACTGATTCTTCCTCATCATCATGAATCATCTCCAGAAAATTCAATTTATCACTAGAACCACACATAGATTTCTGCTTCAGTTCAGCATTGCATGTTACATCTATTTCAATAGAGATAGGAGGAGTGGTATGCAGAGCATGTGCAGCTGGTTTATTTATTTTACTGGTCTGTCTCTGTTTCTCCAGAGGGAAATGACATACCTCATCGTGTGACTTCTGCTGTGTGTTCTCTGTTAAGGTGTGTTTTATGTTGATTAAATCCCTGTGACAGTGCACATTAGTTACCTTAAGACTCTTGTTGATTCTTTTGGGATCCCTGTCTTGAATCAGAGGCCTTGTGTCACTGTGGGTGGAATTCAGATCTTCGGATTGTACATCCACTTTGACTTCCATTAATTCCGATGCTGGTCTCTTGTTTTTTGATCCCTGGTCCTCCATTTCCACTAAGCTGAGCTGTGTCTCGGTTTGGTTGACTGCTGCAGTCATGTCTTTGGAAATTTGGAGGATGAGCTGGGCGTAGCAGGAGGATGGCTTACGATGCTCCAAACTCTGCAGGCTTGTCAGTGACACCCAGGTGGAACATAGTGGAGTGCTTATTGCCTTGCTTCTTGTTGAGGAATGCCAATATTGGCTTTTAAATGCTTGTGTTCAGTGACATTTTCCATGTGACACATTACATGGAAAGTCTCATTTAGACCTGCATGTGAAATGTCCAATGGTCTTAGCTAATAGCATTAAATCCACTCATCTTCCTCCTTACATATTAAAGCAGTGATGATGATCAGTGGTCAGTATTTTGACACTACATATCTCCTCCTCCTTGCAGCATTGGTCCATTATGACTTCTCTGCCAAGAGCTGTCCTCCCAACTGCCCATCCAAGCTGGAATTCTGCTCCCCCGCTGACAGTCTCTGTCCTGACTACAGTAACTGACTGTAGTCCCACTCATGTGTTAGTGTCGAGCGTGGCACCTATCACACATACTGCCTATGTGTGGTCTGTGCACACTTTTCACCTCATCATTATCTAGTGCAGATTGTATAACTTGCAGTTTGTAAACTGTAGACAGTTTGCAGCAAAACTTAAACCTAGACTCTTCACAGTTCTCTCAGGAACTAATTGCTCTACAGAGCATGGGGCTGCAGGCTTTCATGCATTCATTTCATGCAAACCACTCAGTGTACTAAATACCTCTCAGTAGATTGGTCCCATGGTTGCTGCTCATGATACGTGTCAAACTGTCCACATGCACCTAGCGTAAGTAAATATAAATGTGTTGACCCTCCCCCCTCTGTGTGTGTACCGTTGCCTTCAAGTGCCATCAGATACAGAGCACACAGCAGACAAAATTTACTGAAAGGATAGCCCGCTGAGATGTAACATCTCATTTTCATACATGATTCTTACATTCAGTATTACCACCTTTGAAAAGTTGATATGAACTTGTTAGCAACCAGATGCTTATTTACACATCCAGCAGATACGCAGCAACATTATCAATTATTTGGAGTCGTGTGTCTGGCCACTTGATGAATGTAAGTCTATTTATTCACTCTCCTTTTAGCTCGGTTTTGCTCTCACCAGGCAGTATATTTTTGTAAAACTTGGAAAAACATAAGTAATGCACTAGGGAAAAAGCACAGATTTATCTTGCTCATACAGTAGTAATATACTTTAGGGAAAACAACATTGTTATATTCTTTCTTTCTTTCTTTCTTTCACAGCACACACATCTGTCAGCTTTCTTCTTGTCACAGACTTCCAAACGAAGCGGAGGAGGGGAATTCATTGGTATATAGCACACTCTGTTGGCCATGTTGTGTCTTAGTAGTTTTTAAAAAATAAATCCTCATTGTTTACCACTTATGGTTGAATCTGCTTCGTTTTCCACTCAAACATGCCCAAATAGCTATTTCTCTACACACTATTTGTGTGTCTGTGTGTGTGTAAACCATTGTGATTAAGGTGATTGAAGAGCCCTCAATATTGTGTTGTGATTGTGTGATTGCGGTCTGTGAATCCTCTACTTAACAGATGCAAATTTAGTTATGCTACATCTGGCTCATCTCCTGGTTTGTAAAATAATCATTTTAATCAAAAATTCTATCATAAATTGAATGAGACACATATCACAGTAAAACAGCTCATGTTGCCAATTTAGGCAATAAAGGCAACACAAAAGTACCACACCAAAATTAAAAACATCAAGTGTGCTTTATCCCATGGCTGCTGTCTGGCAGGGCTTCTTTAACCAACAGAAGACTAATGTAGAGTGCACTGATTTGTAGTGGTGGTTTGGCGAAATAAAAAACTTGAAATGTAATGAAAAGTAATGATGGCGATGTTACCTGTCTTGTGTAAGCAATACCGTGTATAAATCCCTGGACATCTGTACTTAAATGTCCAGACAAAGAGTAAAGGCGCACAGATCATAAATGCCAGCAACACAAATCCCAAAGCAAATTCTTTTGTGAAACTAACAAGACAGAAAGAAAGAAAGAAAGAAAGAAAAATTAAATACAACAGACACACACTGCATTTTCCACTTACCCACACACAACTTGATTAGATTTGAGGAGCGAAATCAAAGTGCCAAGCTCAAACAGTCACACCTGTCCTTCCAGATGTTTCTGGAACAACATGCTCGTGCCTGTCTAATCTTTTTAGTAAAAAATAATGTCTGAATTCAGACTGAAAATACAGAGCTGTGAATACCATGAATGGTGATGTGATGGAGAGTTATTCAGATGTCCTTCAGACAGATATCATGTTCATCCAGATTGTGTCCTAATTTGTGTTCACTGATGTTTAGCTTTACAAATACTGTATCAAGATCCTGTTGATGTTTTGCGCCATTTTTTTAATCATTGTATGGACACAAGGGTTCATGAAATTCAAATCTCGACGTGCACGTTGTAGATTTTTTTTTTTACTCTATATTGTCAACAGCAGTCTTAAAATATAAGATACCAGATAAATCACGTAAAATTTGCCTTGCTGGTCTTGCTATTTAATGGCTTGACATTTGTGAAGAGAAAATTAAATTAGACAAAGGGAGAATGAGTATAAAGAGAGAAACAGACTGATATAAAACAATGATAATAATACTAATATCCGTACATTTGTATGGATAAACAAGTCTCATAGCAGCACCCCTATCCTCCTGGGAAGAGAGCTAATGCTGTATTCACCTCAAAGTATTAAATACACACCCACAGTTTAGGAGTGGTGTTTGCCGTTATTTGCCTTAACGACACTGTTCTTTTTTTATTCGTCTTGTCTGCTGTTTGTGAAAGACTAATACAAACAGAGGAGGCCATAAAATAGCACTTTGTTACCACTCTCAGAGCATTATCAATGCCAGTAATGATTTCCATTGTAAATTCACTATCTCCGCCTCACTGTACCCATGTCACTATTATAGCAGTCCATATTCACAGGGACTGGTGCTACCTTACCCTCAACCTCAATTCATGTGTTAATGATCCTCCATCTTAACTTATAGGTCTCGTGTAGTCAGTCTGCAATTCTGCCTGAAAAGACATTTCTTTTCAGGCATGAGCCAGAATTTTTAGACTCGAAACAGGATTTAAAGCGGGAGCATACATCCAGCTGAAAGGTCCTCATTGCTATGTGAGTCACAGGCTTACTCAATTTCCATGACGACATGGGCGTATGACATTCACCATCTATCAGCATATCTGTTGCACACAGGAACTCTGAGGTATTGTCCCTCTGATTGATGAGCACTCCTCACACTGCGGAGGCCACTGTGTTAGTGCTGAAGCGATCATGTAATGATATGTGGGAGTCACACTATGCTGCTGTTTATCAAGTTGTTTCTTAGATATGCTGTAAAGGACCACAACAGTTACATCCAAAACTTTACAAAGTTCAACAGAGTCGGTCACCATTTGAATATACATATTGTTACTGACACTAATAATACATGTGGAACCAACTCATATTCATATTTAATACAAATTGTTCCTAATTAAACACAAGAAAAATATCCATCCAATCATGACCTTGTTATTGTAGTTACACTCCAGATTTTCACATTTATAAACATATAAAACATTTCTACAAACATCACTGAAACCAATTGTAATATGAATGGAAAATATGCACAGGGGAACAGTTATTACAATTTCAATAGTTCATGTTACAGTACAGCCATAGCACCTTGACCTAAAATGAGAAAGCCTACCTGAATTAGACAATAAAAGGCACTGGGCATTTCGGGTGTATTTAAAGGATAGGTTCACATTTTTTCAAGTCTGTCCCCCAACGCTTACATTAAAATTGCTTTAAGAATTGGTCTCTTTGTGACCAGAATGGAAGAATTACAGAAAACAATAATCCATCCAGTGTACATATGGGCATGTCAGTAGCCTTGTTTTAAGATAGACTTCCAGTGTGAACTTATCCGTTAAGAAAGAAATATCCGCTAAATATAAAAAACTTGGCCTCGGTGTTAACACTGTAGTCCTTAACTCATGCTGGTCAGTGCCTAAGCATGCTCCTCGGGTATTTGCCCAGGGATCTTTATCCCCTGGTCTGTAGTGTTTTTGGGACAGGAGTTGGACAGGGTTTCAGCTGTACTGCTGGTTCTCTGGATGAACTGGAGAAAGTTCTCCTGAAGGGAGCCCTCGTGGCTGGATGCCCCAAACTCCGCCGGCTGCGTGAAGCAGCAGCGTCGAAACTTTACCAGCTCTTCTCTGATCTGCCTGTTCAATAGGCCATAGAAGAATGGGTTAACTGCAAAGGAGGAGTAGGCCAGCCAGGTGACTGTTTCCTCTAAGTCCCCGGGGCTCTGCATGGAGCCAGTCAGAGACATTTGCAGGTGGAAGATGAAGTAGGGCAACCAACAAACCAAGAACTGGCCCACAATGAATACCAAGGTGATGGCAGCCTTGCCGCCACTGAAGGCCCTCTCTGGAGATAGTCTTTGAGGCAGAGTGCGGGTAGTGGTGATCATGGTGGTCTGGCTGTTGATGGAGTCCGAGCGATTCTTAGCAGGGCTCGCATTTGCCCACGTTGGCACAGCAGGGACTTGCTGCAGGGCTGCAGAACGAGCTACCTTGTACACGGCACAGTAAACAGCAAAGATAATCACTGCAGGAACTAGGAAACAGACCACACTGAAGAGCACAGCAAACACGCTTCTGAGACGACTGTGACTCGCATGGAGAGAGCAGTGAGCTGCAGCAATGGAGCTCTGATGTCCGTAAGCTGGCCATCCAAAGAGCGTGACCGAAGCTAAAATGACTGACTTAACCCAGATTAGGAGCATGACGCCAATAGCGAGGTTGATGGTCATCTTGACTTCATAACGCATGGGGTGTACGATATAAAAGTAACGCTCCACACTGATGGCTGTGATGGTGAGAATGGACAGACAGATGAGGAAAACATTGAGAAAGATGTAAACCTGACACTCCAGAACAGTAAACACCACGGTGCCAAAGAAGGGTGAGCTGGAAATGATACCCAAAGGCATGAGGAGGATGGCACACAGCAGGTCCACTGCACAAAGGTGACACACAAAAGCGAACCTCTTCAGGTGAGGAGCACGAGCAATGGCCACCATCACACCAGTGTTGGCCAATAAAGCAATGAGGTTAAGGGTCACCATGCAGAACAACCCAAACAGGTCTTTGATCTGTGACTGGGAGCTTGTGACGACGCCCACATTGGCAGGAACCGTAGGATCGGGCTGGTATAGTGCAGTGGTGAGATTTGTCACTGAGTGATTTGGCACAGAGACTATCATGGGACCGGTCTTGTCGGCCATTATTCATTCACAACTTCCTCCATTTGTATGTCAGATGTCTTCATATGTGGATATCCTGCATTGAAAAGACAGAAAACACTTACTGCTAAAAATTTTGAAGGCAGTTCAGACATTTTATGGGCATTTGTCTGTCATTTCCTGTAGATATAGTATGTTGTTTCCTCTACCTCTATCTAACATAGTTGAATACTGATGCAGGGCGTTGTCTAATTATTTAATATCTTATATTGCAATTCAATTTCTGCTGACTACTGTTTTCAAATTGGAAACGTAAACTGCTTACATCTTTTAAGCTTAAACAGATCAACATACACAAAGATACTTTGGAATAGTTAGCCTTGTTTATGTAAAATCAGTATTAGCCTTCTGGAGGGCTATTCTACATTGTTGTTAAAGATAAGAGTTGTGAGGACAATAAGCAATGACAAGCTTCAATATTCTGAGCTGCTGGTTATGGTTTTCCAGAGTGCATTTGTTTAAGGTCCAACCAACAGTCCAATGTATTTGATTAACATTCAATCTGTGAATTCTCTTTTCAGACACTCTCAAATGTTCCTTCTGTCAAAGTGCCAGGCACTGGCAAGTTGAAAGGCAATCAAAGCTTTCATCTGCTCCATCTCTGAACACTCAACCTATGCAGTTTCACAACAGAGATGTTTACCACTTTGCTTTGGGTACACTTTGGCACAGTGTGTTCCAGCAGGGAGTAAATTGGTAAAGTTAAATCAATTCAAATCAAGGTTTCCCCCCATTGAAGTCTATCTAGTGAAGTAGTTGTGAAAAATTGTATCTGACATGAATTCTCTCTGCAGTATGCAATGATGTGTGCAATGGTATATAAACATAACACAAATACTTTAAATATATATAAATATCATCATATCTCATCATTTTGTGTGGTGAAATATGTTAAATTTTATCTATAACAAATATAGCACTTACTTACCCATGATCCACTCTGTGTTTGTGTGGTTTGTTCAGTTCAAACCAAACAGATTAACCAAGTGTCTGACTTGACACTCCTGTTGAAATGCCATGTATGTTTATACAGGCTCAAACCAGAGGAAGCCCCACTTTATTATTTATTTTTCTTCCAAAAAAGTAAAATAATCAGTCATCCAACTGAAAATCCATCTTACAAAGTCCAAGGTTTTGTTCTTCTTTGGCTCCAGAGGTCCAGCCTTATCACACGTACATATCTCCAATTAAAGAAGTGCTGATCACTGATTCCATGAGCATTTTAGATGGTAAATGATGCTTCCTCTCTCATTCCTGTCCTGTGCATGGCAGTGACTGTCACACATTGTATTGTGTGTAATTGTGTTCTCTTTTTTTTTTTTTTGCTTTCAAATAGACACACACTCCACTGTCCCACTTCCAGCACCCAGTCTCCCCTGGGTCCTAATTTCCACTGACTTAAAGGGGAAACACGTTTACCCCATAGGTTTACCCTGATGAAGCCAGTTCTGGAACTTGCATAAGTAGTATCATTTATTGAAATCAGAGGCAACTTTAAGATTTCTAGAGAATGGAACTGCTTCCTTCCTGACAATTAGGGATCAACTGTTGTAGTCACAAAAATGCTCTACAACAAAATGCATGCTATTTTACATCTATAGAGGTGACTGTTTTTTACACTCCAATTACCTTCCATAGCAGCATATTAAAGAGCCATCATCTTCATACGACTACATCCTACACCCTAGCTGAATAGTTTTGTCCATATTAAATATGTCTTAGTGTGGAAGTATGAAAGGTAACAGTATACATTTCATCCACACCAAAAGGTCTTCATCTGGCTTAATTGACCAAATATGTTTATATGTCCTGGCCTGTAATTGGAGGTAATTAGTGTCAAAACATTTTTAGAACCAAAATTAACTTAAAAGTCACGGGGTTTTTTTGTTGTTTTTTTTTTTTTTTACAGATTTTCACAGTAATCAAATATGTAGTGTAGTGTAAATATTTCCAAGTGCTTTAATTACATTTTGACTTCTCTCCAGGTGGGTCAGAGACCAGGATTATTATCTCAACACAAAGTAACACAAAATGATGGATATCAAGAACATGATTATTTTATAATATGCATTACAAACTTGCTACACAGTGTGTAAATCTAAAAATATTGAATCAATCCGTTTAGCCTGACATTAGATAAATAACACTATTCATTTTATTTACTTTGATCACACACCATCATCACCATCTCCGTCTAGATAACTGCCATATACACAACTAATAATGCGACATAGTGAAAATGACCTGCATCAAAAACATTATTGTTAAAAAAATAAAAAATAAAGACTACCATAGAAACTAGTATAATACTAAAGTATGGAGATCAAAGTCTTCGAGTTCAACATCCACAAAGAAAAACACTACAACACCTTAGAGGGGCACTTCAGTTTATTAACCAATTATTGGTTCAAGTAATGTCTTGCAGAGGCAATTACATTTGAAAGGGAGTTGCTCATTACTGACACCATATGGTGGCATTTGTAATATAGCTAAAAGTACTGGGCAAGACATTTGCCCAATCTATTCTTAACTTACATCTTGCATTACTTTGCACTGCAGAAGTACTTTCAGACTCCTTCTCAACAGCTCAACAAAATATAAGATTTATAACAGACATTAAATGTTAGCCATAAATTGCATTTTAACCTGTAAACATATCAGTGCATAGAGTGTCATGTTTACATCTGCTCTACTATACAACTTCATTCAAAATGCCTATATAACTGCAAAGGCATACAGTACATTCCTCCTACATATCAAAGATATTTTCTCTCTGAGGGACAGGTTTATATTAGCATTACCGCTTGAATTAAATAATGCAGTATGTAAAACTGGGAAACAAACAGAAAACAGGGTGTTGTTTGTAAACAAAACAGTGCAAACATTTAGAGACATTTTAGATATGTAAAAATCAAGAAATGAAAAAGGTAATCTTTTTGTAAGAGTAAAGTAAATACAATGTCAGTATGTGTCATATCGGAAGTGCAGTCTTCCAGTTTTACAGTGTGCAAAATATAAGGCACATAGAAGAATTAATAATTTGTGCATCATGGTAGGAACATCTGCACAATAAAGACAATAGATTTATTACTAGAGGCAAACAGCATAGCCAAGCTTTTTAGGAAGCCCCTTATACAGAGGGAATGAGGAACTTTTCAAAGGACCTGCTTCTTTCCTTGAGTTGACTTGGTGCTACATGATCAGCTCCAGCAGGTACCGAAGGCGACACTGGCTCTCTTTGTAGATGAGATATTCACTGTTGCCGAAGAAGCTATCTGAGAACTGAGGCTGAGCTATGGGCTCACCCTGAGGCACAGCAACCATCTTGCCCTCCAGGGTGATGAAGGTGTCCTCAGAGGGATCTGAAAATACAGACATTAACAACTTTACCAAACAAATCCTGCTGCATGATATCATTTAACACAGTGGCTCTCAAATGCTCTTATTTCTTTCAATATTAGGGTAACTAGAAATGAGAGTAAAATTTTTATTGAAACAACACGATCTTGAACATAGACCTTGTGTTGCTTTTTTTCGCATTTGTGTCTCTGGAGTTAGTGTTGTACAAATTAAAAAAAAAAAAACTTTGCCCAAACTGAGTTTTTGGACACCAAAGTGTCCCACAGTGAACTTGAGAGCAAGTTGAAGGAGCACTGTACCTGGCTCCACTGATCCTCGTGCCACCACACTATCATAGCCTGCAGGAGGGTTTTTCAAGGAACAGTCGTCTTTGGTGATGATGTATTCTTTGCCAAGGGCTACCTCACTCAGAAACATCACTCCCCTATTTTTAGAGGTGCGCACTACAAAAATACATGGCAGAAAAAAATTTGACTTTTTAAACACCATATTATCATTATTAATGCAATCAATTTCCTTATTATCTTCTTCAATGCCTGTGTTTTCATACAGCCTCACCATAACATGCAGACTTGCTGTTTTCAGATGCGAAATAAATACCGGAACCAACACGTCCTCCTGAATGGGGCATTATCCTCAGGCCGCTCTTTAGGATAGCAGCCACCACTGCTATGTTTGTACCATGCCACAACAGACGGCGGTTCTCCAGACTATCATTCTCGCTAAACCGCTCTCCCTGCAATATGCAACACATACATTAGGTCACAGGACTTCAGTCTGCTGTATCACATTAAACAAGACTGACTGTAGTTCCTACCTCCATCTCTCGATCAACTTCCCAAACATTGACAATGTTTGGTTTACAATAGCCACCTGAAGTCGCTTTCAAGTATTTTTCTATGATCTTAAAATGCAAAAAAAACCCAAAGTAAATATTTGTTGACAAGAGGACACCATCAGTGGATAATGTGAGATCAGTCAGTGCTTTGTATTTACTGAACGTTATTATCACTTATGACACAGTACCTTGAATATTTCTGTATCCTTGTCCATTAGAGTCAGCCTGCATTTAAGAGACTTATAGTCCTGGTCTAGAGGGTGAGGAACTGTCTCGATCATCTCTTCCTGAGCCTTTTCAGTCTCTGACTTCAGAGTCTGGGCAAGCTCGATGTCAGCCAGCACCTTTACAGAGCATGTAAAAGGAGAGCGACTTCAGGACTAATAAAATATCATAGAAAGGCCGCTCATTCCAACATATAATCAGGAAATAAATCTCACCATAAGCATCTCTTTCTTCTTCTCCACAATCTCTTTGCTGTTGATGGTTGGCGGTCTGTTACGGCCGAAGTTGTGTGGGACTGTGGTAAAGAACTTTGAGGAAAGTTCTTCCAGGCGTGCTTTTCCACTTCTTTGGTTCATAGCTCCCTCAATCTCCTCCAACACTTCAAACCCCTTTGCAATCTGCATCTTACTGAGTTTGCCCAAAGGCATCTTTTTGATGTCTGTATATCACACACACACACACACAAATCCCAACCAGACAGGTTGTTTGTATGTTTTCCTTGTTTCCTCTAAGAAAAGGTATGTCACGTTGTGTATTTTAAGGTGCAAAGTGTTACTTACTTACAAAAAAGAAAATACCTTGGAATAACAATGGCCTTGTTAGCCAACTCCAAGACACTGATCAAATACTGTATGTTCAAAATACTGAGATAAGTGTTGCGTAAACTCCAACCTTTGGTCAATCATTTACATGTGACATTCTGCACTCTTTGATATTGATCTTGAAGTTTTTCACATTTCTAAGCACTACTTTAAGTCAAGCTAAATATACAGAGTCTCAGAGATTTTCAATTTAGCCGCCCAATTTAGAGCAACAGGCGATCTGGCCAAACGGACATGTTACAGAACAGGTATTAAAGTACACTGAGCCTTTACAGTCTGCTTGAACCTGTTATACCTGTTGGTAAATGGAGACACACCCACCTAGGTTCATACATTCCATCGCCTCTTTGAACATGTCATTGCTGAAAATTAACTCGATGAGGCTCTTTGTAGCCTTCTCAAGGGTGCAAGGTAGAACTTTTTTAGTGACGATGTCAGTCTTTCCGTCGACAATGTCCACCTGCAACATTAAAAAGTACAGCCAGTGAGATCTGGCTAGGGTTGACACTGAATTTCAAACATTTCAAACATTTCAAACATGGATAGTGGTAACTGACATTTACATTACCTTGACCTCAGCATCCTGCTCTCCATCCACCTCAATCAGGGTGTACTTCCCAGGGTGGGAGACAAAATTTGACCGCTCGCACCAGTTGTTCTTTGTCTTGTCCTTAAACTTTTTCTCAAAGTCCTTGACAGCACGCTCAAGGTTATCAAAGGGGTTGAGTTTGCTTTGTCCTGCTTCCCCCTGAATTTAGATTGGAGAAGAGGCAATCAGGGGCAATTTGCTCTATATAACTAATTTAACACACTAAATCTGTTGCAGGGCACACTTACCACTCTACCCCATCTGTTCCATGAATAGTATTTGTTGTCTGCTTTAATAACTTGAATGAGATAAAACTTATTATTGTTATGTCCAATGTTTGTCTGGTTGAGCATGCAGTCGTAGTCATCGTATACCTGGTGGAGACAACACAGAACATTTTTCAAAATTATTATTCTCTTTAAATATGACAGCATAAAATTCAGTATTTGAGTGAAGTTATACTGCGCAGATGTCTTGTGTTACATACAGCATATTTCTCACCTCCCCACAGGCTGACAGTCTGCAGTGCTCATCCACCTTCCTGTTCCCTTTCACCTGTGGCCCTGCAGCCAGAAGGGCCTCTTTTGCAGAGGTGAAGGCATCCTTGACCTTTGGTGGCTCGGGCTCTACTTTCACCTTCTTGCCAACTGCTTTGGCAGCAGAAGCAGATCGTCTCTTTGGTGCCATGACCAAGGCAGGAAAACCCTGCACAGAAACTTTCCATGTTGGTCATTTGGACGTGATGCCTGGGCAAGCTCAGACATGCCAACACTAGCCACCGGCTAACCCTGACTGTCCAGCAAAACAAATTACTTTCCCATATACGTAAGCTACGTCAGCTAACCTGCTGTATTCTGCCATAACTAATAGCAACTGACCAACCATTTGCAGTTTGGATGTGTGTTGGAGGGCCTCTGCCCTCCACAGTTTTTTCCAAAGACGACCTGAACTCACCTTTAACCTTAAATGGTCTTAATGGTCAGGCTGGGAAAGAGGACAGGAGACGGTCAGACACAGGGTCTCCTCGCTGCTGAAGCTGTCCCCGGGCTGGCTGGAGGGTGCAGTCTGACTTACAGACGGCAAGTTTACATCCACGTTACAGTGAGGTGAAGAGGCGGAGCTCAGCTACTCTGTTGTCCTCTTCTTCCAAGCCTCGTTGTCAAGAGTTTCGGCGACGGAACTGGAGAGCTAACGGCTACACCGCCACCTAGCTTGCTCCGGTATGTATTGTTCTCTGTTTTCTATGCCTCTGAAAGCCTTCAAAACAGAAATAATGCGAGTTAACGTTAATTTAAAGTCCGATCTAATCTCCCTTCACCCTTGCAGATGCAGTGTTTTCCTTTACAAATGTTAAGGTAACATATCTTCTGTTATAACGTTACATTTATTCATTTAGCTGACGCTTTTATCCAAAGCGACTTACAATTGCTATACATGTCAGAGGTCGCAGGCCTCTGGAGCAACTAGGGGTTAAGTGTCTTGCTCAGAGACACAATGGTGGATGGGTCACAGTGGGGGATTGAACCCGG
Source organism: Micropterus salmoides (assembly GCF_014851395.1). Taxonomy (NCBI): domain Eukaryota; kingdom Metazoa; phylum Chordata; class Actinopteri; order Centrarchiformes; family Centrarchidae; genus Micropterus; species Micropterus salmoides. Next base: position 22,545,469 of record NW_024043372.1, read on the forward strand.
GTCCCTTACACCAAAGGTATGTATCTTATCCATCGCGCCATCGCCAATAAACATCTGTAACGTTAAGTTTACTGTTCACAGAAAATGTATGCTTTGTTATTTTAAAGGATAAGCTAAAACATTTTAAAATAATAGCAAACTATAAAAAAGTCGAGTTATTTTTAAAAACTGTTATTTGTCAACGTTGGATGGAGAGCCCTTAAATTAACCCTTAAATTCCCTGATTTAGCTACTGACATCAACTTGTCCCAGTTCAGATCATTTTTTTAAATTAACAGTAAACTCAAATGAGATTTGGAGATCAGGGTTGCTAGGGAGCGCAGTAACAAAACCAGAAGAGCTTGCTGTAATTTTGTCTATTTATGATATTAAAACAAGTATAACTTATTGTAAATTCCAAAGGGAAAGACAAAGGAAAACAATATTCCATGACCTGCCTATCTTCTCTTCTTCTCTTATGCTAAATTCACAAAAGCATCAGAGAAGACAACTCAGAAGTGTGATGTAGAGTAAGTGCACAGCTGGGTAGTGTGTGTCTTGTGTTTGTGTTTAAAGGTGGTAAATATTTTTAGCTCTTATATAAAAAGGTTGACTTAGAAAGGACTTATTAATATTACTTGTATACATATTAGTAAAAGTTATTATAGGTGGCGTTGTTAGCACCATTTCCCATTGCAGTCTCCTGTATGTTAATTAGATACACTGTGGATTTGTTGGATGAGGATGACTCTCAGCAACTGAGTTTACCAGAGCTGCTGCAATCACCCAGGTAATACTGTAAGAGAAGTGTCTTCTCATAATTATGTTTCTATATGTTTAGTTCACTATTCTTTAACCTTTAGATACATATTGACACTTTGTTGTTATAGTCACTGCAAGGACACATGCTTATATAGACATTTATATAATAACAGTAATTTGATGAGGGCCACTGAGCAGATCTAATAAAGTAAGATGATTTTCTGTGTCCGCTTCCTCAATATGCAAATACTTTATTTACAGCAAGCCCCAGGGCTGCTTACATGTTGCATTGTGCAAGAGTAGATCACACCATTTGGACACAAGATGGCAGTGTTTAATCACTCTATGGGTCTGTTTTCCAAAACATCTGCCTCACGCTCACAGGGGTAGTACTGACTGCTGTGTGTATTCCCAGGACAGCTTTGGTGGATTTTATCCCTTATCAGCAGATGATGATATTTGTGCTGGTAATTTCCATGTACAGACTGTTTGGTCATGGCAGATGGTGTAGATTAAAGCTGATAAATAATAGACAGCTCATATTTCAAACCCAGACCGAGTTCATCATCATATATTTTAAATAGTCAGGGAACTTGACTATATCTGAATTACACTTCTTCCACAGGAGTCTTACATTTATTCAAGGATTTAAGGCTGTGTCTCAGGAGGTTGAGCAGGACGTCCATTCGTTGCAGGGTTGATGGTTTGAGCCCCGGCTCCTACTGTCCACATGTTGAAGTGAGCAAGATGCTCAACCCAAGACTGCTGGATCAGTGTCTCACGTAGCAGCTCTGTCACCATCAACAAATGATGTGAATGGGTGTAAAGTGTTTTGTCCAATAAGGTTAAAAAGCACTATAAATGTGCAGTTAATTTAGCATATTATAGATATTAGGCAGTAGGCAAATACACAAATGTAGCAATGTTGCAGATTTGTGCAAGTCACTACGACTACAAAGTTTATTCCATTAAAGCATTTTTGCAAATACTATCCTCTGAAATGTGCATCTCATGATGAAGTGATAGACTATAAGTCATTTTGGCATTAATAAAAAACACATTTTATTTACATAAATTACAAGAAAGCACAAACTGGTTCACCAAAATCTACATTAAAAACGTCTTGTATATGTTACATTTAACAGATTTACTATAATTTACTCCATCATTGCAAGTAGAATCTTAAAAAAAAACAAGGTCTATATGCGACTTTATTGGCATCTCATTTAAAATCGCTACGAGTCAAAGAACAAAATAAAATAATCGGGACATTGTACTCACAGCACTTTGAGGACAACAAAGTCAGGACGATCGTCTGTGTGACCTCTTTAATATCTGAGACACCTGATTCAGGACTATTGATTATATAACTCTGTTTACAATGCTTGGCAAAGGAACTCGGCTAATCTTCACAAGGAGGACGTTGTGGAGTCCACCACCTCTCGTCCGTTACACACTGTTGGAACAACATTGGAGGCTGATGCTGCAAAACATAAAAATAAAAAATAAACTCCAACTTCTTTTGGATTACGCAAACAGTACAGATGTAGCACGTAACATATGGCACATGACCCTGCCATTCCTTTTCCACAGTATAGCTACCAAAGCCCAGAGGACCGCGTGCTTGCAGATGAATTAGCAGAATGATAAACAAGTAATGGAATCTGATGATATGTGGTTATGTGTGTAGAAACAATAGTGGGCGCCCTCACTCCTCCAATTACTGATTTATAAAAATGACGAAGAGGTCCTGTATTTTATATAGTGGAAATTTTCCAATTTTTTGTATAATGGAAGAAAAGAACACTTTTTAGTTTGCCTGAAGGTAAAGAGAATACAACAGCCAGTGTTAGAGGTATAGCCTCGCTTAGTGATAAAGTAGTTAAGAATAATGTTACAGTTCAGTAGAGTTATGATGTATTCCTGTGTACAGTGATGTTGTTGCATATCAGGTGGTACCTTGAGAGAAACTGGAGCCTGGGCCTGTGGTGACGCTGAAGCGTGTGGTGGCCACTCTGAGAGTGCTGACATTCTTCTGTGGCTGGAACAGGATGATGTGAACCTTGGGAGAGAAGAGGCAGCCCAACACCACAGACCCACTCAGACTGACGGAGATGCACATGGTGGTGGTCTGCACCTGGAAGAGGAAAGACAGGTGAGAAATTCACTCTTACAAAACAAAACCATGGTTTGCTTATAGGTAGGTCAAGCCCTTACACCTGCATCTACTGTGTATTTTACAGATATTACTCGGTGATGCTCGATGATTTGAGTTTATTTTCATGTAACAGAAAAGTAAACTTGAAATTTTCAATGACATTGTTTTTGGTATGAATTTATTTTTGTTTTTTGGTATTATTAACTGTTTGTTACTCTATAGTGCTGATATGGCTCTGAGGAAAAGGTTAAAAACAACCAAAAACTGTTAAATTAACTCTACTCATGTGAAAGAATATTTGTTTTAACAAGAAAGAAGCTAGATAATAAATTCCAAATCAAAGCAATGTGCAACAGATGAGGAAGGAGGAAGCTGGGACTGCTAAAGAGAGGTGTTAAGCGATCTGTTTATTTGCTTGTCAATCAACTGCTTAATCCTCGCTTCCCTTTTCCCCCTCACCCCGCTCACATCTTGCTACGTGTCATCGATCTTCATTACCAATCTCCTCGCAGGTTTCTTTTTGTTTTTTCTACCTGAATAACAGGATATAGCCCGGCATCATGTGGTGTGTGGCAGGTGCATCCCATTTTCACAAGGCACAGCAGGTGTCTGTCATCACCCTGAATGCTAATGCTGTTATTAAAATAATGTCGGCACCAAGTATTGCGCTGTGCACACACTGTTCTGCAACAAAGATAACAAGATAATAGCAAATACATGGCATCCGTTTGCTTAGGCAGGGATGTAACTGACACAAAGTCAGTTAACCCAATTTTTATTTACGGAACGGTTTAAACGTTTTACATAAATGTTTATCAGCTTCTTACTCACTTACAACGCCTAGCTACTCATTTCTGTAATAGTATTGATCAAATGATATTAAATAAGATAAAGATAGGAACTAATTGATACAGATATGATTAGAAAATGATTTGATATTAAAGTATGTGATATATATGTTTGCAACATAGTGGTCACTGAAAGGTCATAGTGTAACACATAATGTGAAATAACTACATCCCAGAAATCATCTCTGTATCTTGAGATGTATTGAGGGTCGCCATGTGCAATGAACAACAAAATTAAGATTCACCTCATGCCACCTCTGAAATACAGTACACACACTGATTTGATCAGGTCCTCGGTTGAGATGTAAATTGTTAAAAAAAAAAAAAAAATCCATCATTATCATATTTCTCTATCGTATATCTGACCTGCATATTTGGACACATGGAATAAAGATAACTCAGGTGACAGTCTCTACATAATAATCAGAGCAATACTGACATGCACAGAGGCTACTTACTGCAGAAATAGTAAAACCAGGGCCATGACTTCATAGGAATGACCTGTTAAGTGGTTTTAATAATTCACAAGATGTTGCTTTGGAAGAGCAGAGGACAGGGAATCTGCCTTTGCAGTAATATATTTTTTCTGCTCAAGTGTGGAGAACTGGATGTAGAGCATGGCTACTACGATTTCTGCTCATCTCTGTTCGCAGTTGTTGTTTGTTTTTTTTGCTGTGTTTGGCCTTTGAAGGTATTGTTTTATTTCCCAAATACAGCACTGCTGCATCAAACATAAATAATCTCTGCTGTTTTCAGGTAGCTTTATTCCTCCAGAGAATGTCCTTTTATTTGGCTTTGTGCTGTACATTTATTGAAAAGCTTTATTGGATCAACCAGCCACAAGCCAGTCTTGGTATAGGCTGGCATGCATGCTGAATTGACAAAAGATCTTGTTAATCTCTTCAGTTTTTTTTACCGTAATTAGCCATAAAATATGAGTTAGATTACTGAGCATTTATTGTAAAATATATTTTTATTATATGAAAAGGAATTCCATACCTGATCCCCACATTTTGATCAGCTATCTATAGAGTGTACCGCTGTAATTGTATTTCCTCCACTAATGCTGCGTTGCCGGATTGATTCCTGTATTTCCTCTAAGGGCTGTACATAGAGAAGTACTTCCTGAGAGCTGATACTCGCACTATATCCAGTTTGTGTGAGACAACACCATCAATGGGCTCTGTAGCAATCTAGAGCCAAAAATATTATGTTAAAGGAGATTAAAAAAGGTTAAGAAAGGTTGGTCTTGAAAGGATCTGTTTATGTGATGGGCAGCAGATGTAGGCAATACTTTGCAGATGTAGTCTTTCAGTACTGTCTTCAGTGTTTTCATAGACGTGCTGTGACTTTTGACTGCAGTGGCTGTTTAATCAGTTGTGTGTGCTGCTGAGATGAGATGGCCAGCACTTGCATTTGAGGAAAGCCCTGTCCCCCAGGGCGAGTAGAACATCTTCAATATTTCATCTGATAATCAAATGTGTTATTCATGGCTCAGTAGATTTCATGACAGACCACAATCATGTATTTGTTATTCAGCTGGAGATTTGCATCAGGCTGTGGCAACGCTTTCAGTGGCAGTGTAAAACTAAGAGAACACTAGTAATATGTCCCTGCCTGTAAAAAAACAAGAGACTCTGTGCCAACCAAGTTGCTTCAGTAATTATTCATCGGTCAAAGGGGCGTTTTGCGTCTGTCTGATGAGCCCGTTCTGGCTGTGAATTGCTCACGTTGCCTGGAGGGCCTGCAGGGAGGGTTCCTCTGAGCCTCACTGAGGTCCCAGGACAGAGGGCACAGCTGGGACTCAGCATCCCAGTCTTTCACGCTCCATTCCACACAGCTACGCACAGAGACACACAGGGACATTCAGCTCTCTTTAAGCCCTTGTGGTCTTGCCCGTCTTTGCTGTGTTTCTGCAGAGGCGGCTGTGTCAGGGGATTCCGCTATTTCTCCCTTCTGCCTCTCTCTCTGTGTTGAGATCCCAAAAGAATCAAACCCCACGACTCAGGCCACCCTTTTCTCTGAAGTTCAGTCTAGTGAACAGTATGTTTGTGTGTCTGCAGATGACCATCAGCATTCATTCAGCACACAGGGTCAGAAACTGAACATATTGCTATCTGTCTATCTATCTATCTATCTATCATTTTATTCTTCAAATGGACTGTGTGCCTGACTCAGTGTCAGTGGTCTCAGTAGAGACATTGTTGTAGATGGAGTAGTTTAAAACCTTCTTTTTCCAGGGTTAGGTTTAGTTGTGTGGAAATTGCTGGGGCTGGAGGGATAAAATGACTTCCTGCTGTAAGCTTTCATTTTAGGGGTGATGTGAAGGAGCTGCAGTGTCTTCCCTCCATTTCACTTGTTCATTTTAACCAAGCATAGACTGTTTATGTGTCTTTTGTTCCTAGAAAACCTAGAAACAAATGACTGACAAAACACGTAAGTTATACCACCACTAGAATTGGGGTTTTGTTGTGCAAAGGCTAAGATATTTGGCAGCCTGTTACACTTCTCCATGACTTGAGCATACATATTTTATAATTTACTTTAACTTCATTAATATTTAAACTTCAAAGGTAAAATAAGGCTGCTACTTGTCTTGGAGAGCACCTGACTAGTTTGCAGCTAATTATGAAGATTTGAAGCAATACACTAATAAAGAATATATATTCCTAAAAGCCATGGGCAACACAGACACAGCTGACTGTTGAATCAGTACTAGCTGACAGTTTGTGATTTCATGCATATAAAATCCAAATTCAACCCCAGTAGAAGGATTATCTGCTAGGATGTATTCTGCTCAGATTAGGATCCTAAAGCCATCTGAACAAATAATTTAATACAAATCATTACTACAGCATTCATTTAGGAAAGACATTTCATTGATATGAGAAACGTGTGTAGTGATTATTTTACAGGATTACATGTGCACACTTGTACGTATGCATGTATAACCTACGTAACTCACCCTGTAGTCACTGGCAGTAACGTAGAAAATAGGCTGGAAAGCCAGCCAGATGATGCAGGTGGTGTACATGGTGAACCCGATGAACTTGGCCTCGTTAAAGTTCTCGGGGCATTTGCGGGTCTTGAAGGCATAGACCGTGCAGAGGATAATGAGGATGCAGTTGTAGGTTAGAGACAAGAGCATGCTGGAGTCCTTGCTGTTACACTTAAGAGTGACCACGTCTCTCCTCTCTGGGCTCACTTCCTTTCTCACCCCTGGGGTCTCCACCAGCAGCCAGACCACCACCACTACCAGCTGGCAGGAGATCAGAGCACCACAGATGGCAACCTGGGAGGCCGGGCTGATAAATCGAGGCCGCTGCGCTCCGTCCTTCACCCCGCTGAAGATCCGAGCGATGCGATTGGTCTTGGTTAGGAGGGCTGAGTAGCACACAGCAAAGGAGGTGCCTAGGCCGAGCCGGCGCAGTGTACAAACTGCCGTGGATGGTTTGGCAATGTAGATGAAGGTGATGCTATAACACATCAACACTCCCAGCAGAAGAATATAGGAGAGCTCACGTCCACTGGCCTTCACCACGGGTGTCTCATTGTGTTTCAGGAAGAGACCAATGACGAAGAGCGTACACATCATCCCTAGACAGGAAATGGTGACGGGTCCAATGGCCCAGGCATCTTCCCAGCGGATGTATTCCTCAGGCAGGTCATAACAGCCAGACAGGTTGGCCAGGGGCCACTGTCCAAAGCTGCAGTCAGCACAGGTGAACTCATCCTGCAAATACTGGTAGGACTGACAGGGGATACAGATCCAGCAGCACACATCTCCAGGCTGCATACTTTTCACCTCGTTCTTCTTGCAGGGGTCACTACACTGAGAGGTTGGCGCAACCAGGCCAGCCCAGGGGATAAGGCTGGTGTTCAGGGTCAGGCTCTGAGCCCAATAGCCGACCTTACGGTAGACATAGTGTCCGCCTTCTTTGTGGTAGTGGAAAATGTTATAACGGCCAAGGCTGTCCCCGAAGGCATCAAAGCGGACTACATTCTCTGTGTCTGGTGGACGAAATGGCGCTGAAGGTGAAAAGAAAACAAGAGGGTGTTAGAAAAGAGTATAAGGGGGCCATCGTATGGCAAATACAGCAACAAAATTGTCAAAGTGAAAGCAAAGCATAAATATCAACATTTGTTTATTAAACATGTCACAGTTGGACAGTTTTGGAGCAACAAGACCTGAACTTACATCTTCTCTAGAACAACGTCATATTAAATTAATCTCTTTGCTTATTTATGTGTGTTTGTTCACATTTTATTTGTCTAGCAGTATAGACTGAGCAGTGACTGACGGGACACAGGTGCATTTTGTCAATTTACATGATCGAAGCCACAGCTTGAGTTCCTGGATTGAACACTGGAATGGGAACAGGTGGCACATTATATATAATAATGTTGCATTTTCCTTATAAAGTTTCTTTTAGAAATCAGCTATCATTATCAAGTTTAAATTGACTTCAGTAGAAGTAGCAGCACAAGATTTCTGCATACAGGTCAGAAAATAGTGCACTAAGGGTTGCAACTAACGATTATTTTCATTATCGATTAAACTGCAGATTATTTTTCTTTAACTGATTAATAATTTAGTCCATAATGTTTTGGAAAATAGTTTAAAGAATGACTGAAGTGATTAGTTGATTATTAAAATACGGTAGCTGCCATTCATTTTTTTGTGGCTCAACTAATTGAATAATCGACTTATTGTTTTTCATTTAATTGTAAAACATGTAATGATTTCCTAAGTGTGAATATTATATTAAACAGCCATTATCTTATATATTATAGAGTATTAGAATTCCTTGTTATGTAGCACTTTACATGTTGTCTATTATATCTAATGATATTATGTAAAGTTAGTGGTCCACCTGTTTCTGTGTGTTTTCTCCTGAGGGTGTTGTGATGCCTGCAGGGACTGACTAATTTAAGTCCTCTAATCTAATTTTAAGTCTCTGGATATTAAATCCTTTGGGTATTTTTTTTTACAAAGAACAGAAAAGCACAGCTGGATAAGAGCACCCCACCTCTATCTCCCATCAATGAAAATGTCAGTATTTCCATAAATCGAAGGATCGAAAGACAATACAGTTAATTTACGGAAGTGAGTGAGAGCATTTGAATTGTTGGGGTCTGTCATTTGTGATGTGTGGGTGTGCTGATGCAAGCACGTTTTATGTTGCAGCTTTGTGTAGACAAGCAGAAAATAAGTAATGTTTGCGTGATTAGTATCTGCAGTGGTCAAACTGAAGAACCTTTTCTCTATTCACACTTGAGCCAAGATGTATGAAAAACAGAGCCTCCAAGCATGAGGGTGAGGAAATAGTTTCATATTTGCAAATTGAATCATTACAGAGCTTATCTGCAGCTGCAGTGTATAAACATGTAGAATTACTCTTGCAGTACTTCTACATTTTATATGAATTGGTACAATGAATCTAAATTGATATAACCTAATTTGGCAGCATAAGTACTTGCAGAGTGCACTTGGGGAAATTAAATATTATATTGATGTTTGTATGGCATTTCATACAGATGACGGAATACAGAAAGAGAAAGGAAGCTGCTTTACAGCATGAAAACTCATCTGTTTAGCAACATTTTAATAATATTAGTTCACCAAGATTGTACTCACCCTCAAACTTGACCTTGAGAATGTAGTCCCTGTAAAATTTTCTGCCGTTGCCAGGTTTGAGAGCCTCACACATCTTGGTGGAGTTGGGGCATAAGGCCTGCCTCATGTTATGTAAGGCAGCAGCCATTGCATAGACAGCATTCACAACAAACATGATCTTGGATTCTGGCTGAAACGGAACCTCGCGGAGTGAGTGCTTCCCACAGCTCAGATCGTGGAGGCTGCATTGGAACTGGTTTTCCCAAAACTCTCTGAACCAGGGATTCCTGGTGTTGTTATACGGGTGCAAGGCAGTGAAGTAGTCATTGAACTGGGGGATCGGATAGGAAGCCAGTTCAATGGTGAACGCCCCGTCAGCCACAGCCTCACTGCCTCTCACCACACTCTCCTGCGCTCCCCAGCCGTCACTGGCCACCCAGGTGAAGGTGACGTTCATGCGGTTGGCTGCCACCAGCAGCTCGCGGGCGTCTTCGCTGCGCGTGAACAGGATGACCACCTTGGCGTTGGACTTCTGCTGCAGGGAGCGGATCACGTTCTCATAACTCCAACGGCTCATGGAACGGCTCACCTTGGCTGAAGTTGCAATGCAGATCTGGCGGGCACGAGCCTCCTGCTGGAAGGCATCAATGCCAGTCTCGCCATAGTCACCTTCTGATGCCACTGTCGACACGTAGGTCCAGTTGAAGTAGCGCAGGATCTCGGCCATGGCCTTGGCCTGGTAGAAGTCCGGTGGCACGGTGCGGGCAAAGTAGTCATAGCGGGTCTTGTCACTGAGCTTGGCACTGGTGGAAGCATAGCTGATCTGAGGAATTTGGAAGAGTCGCAGTAGGTTGGCCACCTAGAATAAGTGAAAGACACCAGAATGAATATGTTTGTTACTCGAATCAGTCGTGAAAGAATATCAGTAACTGGTACTGTAAGTATTACTATGTATTCTATAATGACACATTAATTAGAAAGCTGGTCATTAACTTATTACAGTTTACACAGAAAACATACACCTGCCAACTGTGGGAATTGTTTTAATTGCTCATCATTAAAAAAATGAATGAAACTGGCAACATGTTCCCCTGCAGATGCAATTAGTCTCACCCCATTCAGTGTCTTATATCTTCACAGGATCCCTGCTGGGCATTTCACAACTTACTGTAACTCTCCTGCTGACTGAGTGACGAGATCCTACATTTAACAATTATGGGGACTGGCTGTCTACCTCATTTTTTCTGATCTTGATTGCTGTCAACAATGTTAACAACTAAATATGTACGGAGGACTTAGTGGCTACAGGTGTCAGTCGCAATGGATAGAATTTGTTTTACTATAAATGTGAACACATTTTCGTGCTCTGCTGTGGTGAAGAGATAGAAGTAGACAAGGAGAGACAGCGAGGGGTTGAAGGCAGGGATTGGGAAGGGAAAGGAAGTCAAAGTATCAGAGAATGTTGAAACTTTGCATTTTCTGTGTAATAGGTTTTGTCAGTGCCGTGAGTGTGCAGAAGCAGCTACTGACTAGCTTTTGCTTCAGGCACTTCTGTGGAAGCCTTAGGAGAGCCAGTCTGATCAGAATCAAAATAATGCCAACCTAAATCTGGTTGACTTTAATGCTGGCTCTCACACCAGCAGCTCACATCATGGCACAACATCTTGAATGCCAATGAATCATTGCTGAGAAAGCCAGAGAGGAAATTCACATTCAAATGCATCCACTCTAAGTTTAATTCCTATATTGTCAAGTATGAAAGTATGATATGATACACATGGAATGGGGCAATTCCATATTGTCTCTTTTACCCAAATAATTGTAATTTTGTTATAACTATGGATTACAACAAATTATGCTGTTGTTGTTTGAGAAGAATCCCTGCAGCCACTTGCGGAGCTCCTCAACTCCGAAAATATTCAAGCACATTTTTGTTCCACCATCACTTCTCGTAAAACTGTCTATTCGAAATCTACACAGCTGATTTCTCACCTCAAAACTTCTCAGAAGTGGATTTAGTGATGAAATTCCATACGAAAACAGTAAAATATTTCTTTCTGTTGCTGGCCTCTGTCTGGCGCAGGCAATGATGATGCAGTGAATAGTGAATATTCTCTCTGACCAATCAGCAGTCTGTTGTGTTTTCACGTTACATTTTAGTATCCCTCAGCTCGCTTGGAACCTCCACAGAGGTGAGGTGATACGAAAAAAAGTACCTGGAAGCAGGTACAGGTACAAAATTTCTACAATGGAAAACCAAACAAAGGCGAGTCGAGCCAAAAGGCCTCCGTTCAGACTAGCTTGGTTTGAGGGCGTGCCTGACCCCTGCTAGCCGCTTGGCAAGCTTTATGACGCGTTTTCATTGTGACGTCACAAGTAAAGGAAGTGAAGGGCTGGACTACAAACAAGCGCAGCAGAGCAGAGTTTTCTGTGGGAGATGGGAACTCCCTTTGGGCTTTTTCACTTTGCAAACCTGTTACATGCACAAAAAAGATATATAACTCAATAAAGGAGAGGGGGAAAGCCAAAAAGCATAATACCACCTCTTTTAAGACAGATTAACCTTGCCAGGACAATATTTCAAGGCCCACCATCTTAGATATACTTTCACCACAATAGTATTACTATATCTATATCATATCTATAAAATTGAAGGAAATCATTTTGGATTACCATGTGATGCTTTATATGCTGTACTGTGGGATTACAAACAGTGTAACAGGTGGTTGTGGATATGATTAAGGAAAGTTATGACTTAAATACATTTTGGTGATGATAAAACAAAACCTTTTTCTCAAGTGACTACTGTAAATCACAATTAAAAGGCACCCACACAGTTATTTTAATATACAATTCCTTCCTGCAGCCAGCATGCAAATTATAGGTTTGTATTTGTCACAGAATTGATGGATTACTTTATTTAGAAGGAGAACGGTCTAACATATTTCAAACATAGACCAAATGTGCAGTACACACAAACAGACAGGTCAAGTCAAACCGGATTAACAGACACTTCGGTGATTAGTATGAACCCCCACTGAAAAAGAGGGCAGTACACTGAGACATTACAATAAATTTAGTGTGATGTGCCTCAATGGATTTTAATCATGGGATCTTTGTTATTCTGCAGAATCAGAGAGATACATATTAAATGAGCCAATAGCAGTGATTTCCAGAACACTAGATTTATTGGAATTAATGAGAGAACGGTTCACAGAACGATGAAATGCAACAGCACAATCAAGAGCGACTGGACCGTTTTTTTTACTGCCACCTAAACAATGTCATACAGAGGCAATGTTAAACAGATTTACCAGTTGGTCATTTGAGCTATTTCTGTCTCGTCTGTGGTGTAGCAACTGGAAAACCCAATGGAGAATGCAGATTATTGAAACACATGAGTGAGCATTTCATATCAGTTCAAAGGTTGGTTTCCCCTGAGAGTTTCAGGTCAGCTGGAGAAACCCTGATTATGCAGACAGGCCTAATAATCCCATTTCTACATAAAATTGTCTCTCTCCTTAAACCGCCTTGACAGGCCTTTCTCAACATGCGGTGAAACAGCTGGCAGCAGCGTGCTTTGCTCTCTTAGGACCAAATCAACAATGACACATAAACACGTCTCTGATTAATAATTCACTCAATTCTTTATCAAAAACTGCAAAACATATTCCCATTGTGATAAATTCTCCACAATTCCTTCATAATTGCTACATCTTGGATTTAGAACTTTAAGTGAACTGACAAATCACATAACTTGCTCATTGTAGACACTGTAATGGAAAAAGAATATTAGGAATTTTTATTGACATTTTCCCTGATGTTTCTGCGCTGAAAAAAGGAAATCCCTGACTACAGAGTTCAGCCATTAACGTTGTCATTACGTTAACATGTGACATCACTTGAAAAATCTTTTCCTTCATCTCTCAGGCGTCCTCAGCATGTGTTCAGAAAGTAAACAGCAATATGTTTGAGGATTGCTGGCTTGATAGAAGATGACATTCAAAATTGTAATCCAGAAATGCCTTTCCATAATAACAGTATCTTGTATTTTTGAAGGACGTGGCAGTTACAGTTTCATTTAAAAAGATGGTAAGAAACACGCTAACGGATGAACAGGTCTGTAGGTGGTATAGATAACCTAAAGCTTGATATATGTGCCCATAGATGCTGACTGAACAGTGAGGGTTTTTAAATAAATTAACGACTTGATAAGATTGCTGTGATAGACATTTTTGTTCACTTTAAAGAGTGTGTGGGCACATTCTGGTTCCCGTTGGTATGTTTTAACACAAAGGCAGCCGGAAAGGCTGAGAGGGCTCCTGTTGGGAAGATACTGGAGGTTCTGGTGGGATTTGAATCCAGGCCAATCAGGATACATGTGATTCTTCAGCCGAGGGTCTTAACCATCAGTCTTTCTTGGCACAGAAGGCACAGAACACATGAAGGTGCATCAACGTATTGGCAAATGTACGTGTAAGTACGACTTTGCATTAAACATTGATAACAAAGAACTAGACCAAGATGAACAGCAGTCAACTTACACCTTTGCCTTTCAAAACATTTCAAAACAAAACATTCATTTAACACTCAGTCAGCTAGTCAAACATATTTTATTTTAAACTAGACATTTTCTTTGTTATATTTAAGAGACGTAATACTTAACTTGTAATATAAATATCGGTATTGGGTGCCTGAAATTTGGCTGTGCTTGCTGTAGTGAATGAGTAATTTCTTTGCAGGGTATTAAATGGAGATGTATGCCAGTTGAGTAATCCACTTACATGTGGCTTATGGAGGTTATAAAATACAGTGCCAGACCAATACAATGGGCTTATAGAGAATCATTATATAGATGTTCATATGTCTTAAATGAAAAGCCAAGACCCTTCCACCTGCCAAAGCCTGTGACTGACACATTGTGAGATGTGGATTCCCTGGCCAAGACAGTGACCATGTTCTTCTTTTCGACAACTGATGATCATATATGATTTGAATAGACTTCTTTTTTATGCACTTTCCCCCGAGGCGCCCTGCTAACTAGTTGTAACTGCACAAGGATTCTCACTCAAGAATCTCAACTGTAACGGGTTCAAAGGAGCACAAAAGTCCTGGATCTTAAGATACTAGAGGACAAGAAGAGCTCGAGGTATAAGTGGCATGACACCAGAAAAAGCTGAGCCAAAAGAGAGAGAGAGATGTGCAACTCACTAAGGGCTTCTATGGCAAGTTTATACCCAGCAGACATTGTTGTTCAGCAAATTGCTCTTGGAGGGCATTGTGTCTTCCTGCCTACAGCTGCAGGTTTTAAGGAGGCTGTGAGAACGTGTTTCACGAATTCTGTATGTGCGCACAACATATAGACACACATCGCTGTTGTACAGTAAATTAATGTAATTGCATGTGTGTGTGTACACAGGAAATTAAAGTGGAAAACAGCCTTCACTTAGTTTAGTTTTGTATTAGATTCTTTGTTATTTCAACTACTGATTAGTTATTACAAAAGCTACTGAAATGACATGTATGCTGCAGTTTAATCATTCCACTGTTTATTAAAAGCAACTGTACACTATACAGAACAGAACTAGTATTTTTGTGATATTATTTGTGTTTGTAATGTTCACGAAAAACAAGTGGTAAGGGTTTTTTGGCCTTTTTCATTTTTATTTAGACAGAAGTTCGGACAAGAGGACTGTTATGGGTTATGGAATTTCAGAGTTTACTCACAAGGGGTGTGTGAACACAGACAGACTCCCAAAACCTTGTTCCACCCTGTAGGAATTGTTGCTTGCATGTTAAGCAGATCTTATTTGTGATTCTTTCATAAGACTTAACTGGAAGCATATTTTAATACCATTATTTCTTAACCGCCTGAGGTTTTAGCCACACGGCATGGCTTCCAGTCTCACGCTTTCAGCTATAGGGATCATCCTGCATCAGACAGCACTTTATTTAATTAAGGAAAATTAAGAAGTGACCCAGTGTGGCTTTGCGCTGCAGAGTCTGTTACTGAGGAGATTACTGTGAAAGTGGTTTCCTCCCGAGCAACGACAGCATAGAGGACCTAGTAGCTGCATTTGACACAGAGACACCGATTAACAGGATTGTTCTTTTCAGCTGTCGTATACTGTTTCCATAGAGATACCCTTAAGGCACCAGCGAACACCATGAGCTAGAATAATTCCGACTGCCCATGTGAAATGTCAAAATACAGTTGTATAACACAGCATAATAGCTATTTATACATGGAAAAAAAACTTGATAAAAGTCCATAAATTTTGCATCCTAAGAAAATTACCAACTACGTTTTAGTTTAGAGAAATGTGTTACCCTGACGAATGCCAGTGTAGAATTTACTGGTATAGTTGATTAATTATAGAAATGCTTTGCACATCTCCAGCAAATTTCATGTACTGCACTGATGCTGTGTGTGCTTAACATACTGTTGTGCTGAATGAGAGGATTAAAGAGAAAGAAAGAAAGAAAGAAGTAATGTGAGGAGAGACACAGTTGGGGCAATAGTCAAATAACAGCGCTAGAGATATATAGGAACACAGAAGAGAGTGCCCTGGTCCAGGAAATATCAGGCCTACTTTGTAGCGATGTCATGATTTTTTTCTACATGAAAAGCCCATCTGCTCTTCCCAGAAGACTGTCTCAGTGTGCTTCTACAGCAATAACACTGTATTCCCAGAGCAGCAGTCCTTAGCTCCACTCAGTATCACACATACACGGCCCACTGCAGCACTCTGAAACACACATGCAAACACATACACAGGAGCAGACATGCATGCAGATACAGCGCACGCATAGCGTATAGTTAGATACTGAATCATTAGTAGTTTATTTCTTATGATTTAGTTGCTTGGCAACAGTTTCAACAAGGTGGAAATATGAACTGTTAGATACCTAGAGCAAGGATGTTTTTTGATCAAGTCCTGCCCCCTCATCCCGCTGGATAATGTGAATCTCCTTTACGCTGCAGTAGTCTTTCAAAGTCCCCAGCAACTATTCAGACTACACCACATGTTAAGCAATGGCTGCACTTCCATTCATTTACAATGTCAGTAACTCAGCTTTTCACGTGTACTCGCTTCCATTCATTTCATTTCTTTCTCCTCTGAGTCGTCTGTGACTCAGTACAATATCATCTCTTTACAGTTTGCTCTGTTCTGTCAAACATCACAGGCATTGTCAGTGTGACCTGTTAAGTTTCAGGTCAAATAAAAATCCACCTTCATGAGAAACCAAATTGGCGTCCAGCTGATTTTATGCCATCCTGTCATTCATGTGCCAAATCGGGAAACATCCACTGAGTTCATCAGGTGAACATGATGTGTCTTTCAACTGCACAAATAGTGGGTTCTGCCAACCCACTGAATAAACATGTGAATTATTCACCATTTTGGGAACACGTTCTTTACTTTCAGCCATGAATAATGCATTTTCGCTGCATGGCTTTACTGATACGCTCATTCATTATTGTTCTCTCTAGCATGAATTCTATCGTGTGTGTATCCATGGTTAAATCTTGGTATGACGCACATATGCTCTACCTGAAGATTAAGACAATGCTATATAACAGGGTGGTTTGTGGATGATGAAAAATCATATTCTTGAGCTTGCTGAAAGCTCATAAATTTACCTTATTATTCCACTCACACAGTTTAGTCTGCAAATGTCAAGCAGTGTGTTCATATCAAATTCTTGCATGCGTCCTTGTGAGTGTGTCTTCTCCTGTCTCACAAATCAGTAAAAAATGAACACATTTCAGATGGAGCACTAAAATATTTCAGTTGATTCACAAAGGTACATTACACAATGAGAGCTTTCATCCAAATACCATGGAACAAGACAAGTTTCTACTTCCAGACATCGATTTTTGTGCACTGCTCTGAAGGATCAGACTAGGGAATTTTTCATTGTTTGCAGACTGGTTCCAGAAATGATCTGTGTTTCATGCCTGGGAATAGTTCAGTGAGCATTTGAGTATTTAACATTCCAGAGGTGTTGTTCCTCTAATGCACCCTGGTGATTATGATGTTTTTCCTGGGGGATGCTCTCTTACCAGTGAGTCATATTGAGCTGCACAGACTGCTGTCGGGGTAACAAAAGTGGAGTCCCATCCATGGATTAATCAGAAGCCAGCCCTGAGGCTAGATGTTCCTGGACTGTAATTGTGGGACATAATACATCTCTGATTAACCCACGACTTTAGGACACTGAGGAGCAATAACACTGATGTTCCCTCTATAATGCAGCTATAGCCAGAGAAATTCAGATACTGGATGCAGACTGTCAGTGTTTTGGAGATTGTTTATGATTAAAGCATTTTTGCTTTCAGTACGCAACATCACTGCTGAATGTCTTGTACTGTAGGCAAGCATTTATCTTGTCAGTGCTGCAGCTCTTCACACATGAATGAAGATGTTGAATACACTGAACATGTCATCACAAGGTCATTACTCACCTTGCACTGATAACCTGCTGTTTAGATAGACCACAGGGAAGATGTTCAAGGCTAAACACTTGAATCACATAAATATTTCTGTAAGTAGATTCATTCAGACTGGCCAGATGGCATCACAGACTTCCCTGTGACTGTTTAAGATACAGGCTTTTGATTCTGAAGTGGTTCAACGCCATATGATGCCATGTGACTCACTCCATCCACCCCTCAAACCCCCACCCCCCCATGATTATATCTGCCTGTCACTCTCTCAGTGTTTCTGTGAAACATGAGCTCCCATCCGATCCCTCTACATCCTCTGTGTGCAGGCACACCTCTGCCAAACCACCAGACAGCCTAGCAGCAACCACAGATGGGGAAGTCAGGACTTAGCCTGCAAGAGCGTCACAGAACTTCGGCTCCACACTTAACTCAATCTGTGCCCGTGTAACGCCAGCATGGCTGGGCTAGGCCTGCAGCCAGATCCGCCCCCATATCTGCGATTGTCACACCATAACACCAGCAGCACAGCAACACGCTCCTTCATTGTGACAGATTTAGACGGCACTCGGCGTTCTCGCCACCTGTCACTTCACCATGTTCCACCATGTCGCCATGGCGATAAGGGTCTTCTGATAATGTTAGTTGTCCTCTAACTGTCTTGCCTTTTGGGTGAAATACCCACATCTGACTTAACTGCCTGCCGTTCACGCAGAAGGGCTGGTTCCCTCAAAGGTCTGTGGCTATAGATTATGCACAACCAGGCAGAGACAAAGGACAGAAACATTACGGGATGAGATGGTATCTGCAGAACGACCAGCGGCAAGCACAGAAATGCCACACGTTCACATGCCCCAAATGCATAGCTTTGTATAATAACATTGCCCCCGAAAACACAGCGGCACATGTAAACAGACACACCTCGTCTTGTTTTCAAAGGGCACATCTCACACAGCAAATCTTTAAAACATCAGGTGGAATAAATCACTTGCAACGATCACAGTTCATTTTCAAAAGCTGATTAAAAAAATAAGGCATGAGCAAATGAACAGTTCCCGGAGACTGAGTGCAGTTGTCCGGAATGATTAGATGCTCACCAGCCAAGAGAAAGAGCAAGAGCTAGCAGACCTCGTAACTGAACTGCATTACAATATGGACGGTAATTCATGGTGAGAAAGGGAACTGTGTCCTGTGGTGCACTCCCGCTGATGAGGAAGATTCAGTGAGAAGTTAGGGCAGACCTCAGACCTTAGGCTTGTAATAGTACAGCCATAAATTACCACAAGACAGGGGCGCTCTCTAAGGAGCCCCAGATGCAACGTTTCACTAAAATTGCAGCTCGTTTATCAGATCCTCTATTTCCATACTGTACTTTTCACCAGGAATCCCAATATAGGTGCTCTGAATCCTCCTCTTACATCATATCCCAGGAGCTCTCTACCTGTGTAAGGTATCAATATACTGTACTGTATGTTTGGCACTGTGTTTTGTCAGCAGGGTGACAGAAACATTTGTTTTGGAACAACAGAAAACAGAGATGTTTGCAGAGTTCCAGTACGATCGGGGAATATTAAACCTAACGTAATTTTAATAGTAGCATTTACTCATGCGAATAGAAGTAGTTATATGAAATCATTTTCTTTTTTTCAAAACATCTCCAAACTTGTCTACAGAATACAGACAGGGTTTTCACATGCCCACTTGGGAAAACGCTTGTATGACAGCAGATATACAGTGAAGCAAGCAGCTATTCACTGTTATTAATTTATTGTTGGTATATCAGTGCTGACATGTCTACTGCTGGCCACTGTTGACTAAAATGTATGGAAGCATGCCACCAGCAGCCTATTGTCCAAAAGTACCCGCCAGGGAAAGCTGCTAACAGCAGACTGCCACTGACAGGGGATCCTACAGTATCTGTGATTTATCAATGATCTGAAGCCAATTATTATTTCTGGATAGGCAGCGGTGTGTTCCTTTCTCCAAACAAGCAGATATCTGGAACACGAGGCTGCGTGTCTCGAGTGAGGTGAACCATACCTTTCAGCCAAGACAGCGGACACGGTCCTCTGGCTGACTGAGCCAGGATGACGAGTTTAAGTGAATGCTTTAAGGCACGTATATTTGGGGAAATTTACAAATCTCAGTTCCACGTGACACACTGTCTCTTCTCACAATGACTTGAAATTACACTGACGTGGCAGCCGTATTACAGCTGAAGATTCGGAGACCCAATTAGCAGAGCTTTCATCGCATCAGGTTCAGTGAGCCGAAAGGAGCACTGCTGCTGAGAGTAATCATGCCGTCACTAGTCATCCTGTCAGCCAGTCCCGAGCATAACATCTGTAGCACGTCTGCCTCTGACAGGGTCGCGGCTGAAGTGTGAATTACCGGGAAATAGAGAGAGATCTTCTAAATTAGATCAGCCAAGCATATGGGCATGCAGGTAAACAGATCCTCCTTGCGGAACCAAAACTCATTAAGTCCCTGTGTTAACATCTCGCAAGGGGTAATTGCACATGGTACTTAGGTCTAAATGGTCAGTTAAATATGACCATCCATCACACTCTCGCTCTTCCTTGTACTGCTTCCTCTGTTTGCCTCGTTCTCTCTGAAGCCCACAGTCGCTGCTAGTTAAATACAACTTCTGTAATCGCACAATATGAATGTAGCTTTTGACTAACTCCTTTCATGGCAAACAAAAGATGATCTTTAACAGCAAATTTAAAATAAATTACAGACGCAGTGTAGAAAACCCACCCACTCAGTTAGTGTGTTTTCATTAGAGCCTACCTGAATGGAGACATCACTGTAGGAGCCTCCTATGACCCCAGAGATAGCCAGTGGGACGTCATCATGAATGGCATAGGAGCCATCGGGGCACGTGTACTCACTGTCGTCCACTTTGGTGAGGGATGCCCTGACAAACTCCAGAGACTGCTCGAGAGCGTAGGTGTCCTTAGAGCAAGTGTCCAGTATATGAGCTCCCAGTCTGATCCCAGGTAGGATGTGCTCGTCCTTGTTGATTTCATCCAGCGCCAGCAGCATGGCCTCCAGTCTCTGGATCCCTCTCTGAGCATTGATCTTCCCACAGTCCTCTGCCCCCTCACCCTTCTGGTGCACAGGGAACAGGCCGCCAATCATCAAATCTCCGTCCAGTGTGATCTCCCTCTTGGAGTCAGTGTTATAACCCACCACAGGCAAACCCTGGGGAGCCTGGGCAAAGAGAGAGACACATAAGCACAGCAGGCTGAGGTGGGACAGCCAGAGGGGTCGGGGCACAGGGCGCACCCCCAACACAGGGGATTTCCCCAATGACATATCCTTGGGCAAAACAAGGTCACCGTACTGCCTGTGGTTTCTGGTCAGCGTCCAGTCAGCTTTTGATGACGGCTTTGAAGAAAAGAACAGTAAGGCGCAGCAGCACCAGATTTCAAAGCACCAGTGTTTTTATTCGGACAGAGGCCATTTACAGCATCAGTGCCATCCCTTTCTCCTCTTCCGAGTTTTTGAAGATTACAGCCTGCAGATCAAACAGAGAGAAGTTCAGTGACAGCCTTTTAGCTAAAGTGCAATGATCCCTTTTGTCTCACATACACTGTGTCTGCCAGGGACTGACTCATCAGATGGAAATATTTGATATGGGAAATTTGGATATCATCTGCACAGGATAGTAAATATTTGTATAGTAAATATTATATATCCTTTGATACTTACTGATGATGGACAATAAGCACGACAGAATAAAAAATAAAGAAGGTTCTTTATATGTGGCAACCAGAATAAATCAATAAGATGACAAGACAATTCTTTCATTTAGTTTATCGAAAATTGAAGGACAATTACCATTTGAAATGTTTCTGTTATGCGTTGAAGAGGTATAGACAGTACTGTATATTCTAGAAGTAATCATCTAATAAAATGTTGAGTTAACCCTCAGAGTAGAGTTCACTGAGGACAACAGAAACATCCTCCGAATGGTTTTCTATAAATTAACTATACTATACTATATAGTAGCCCACAGTCAAACCCTCATTGTGAGAGGCTTCATTTAGAGTGCGTGTGTTGATTTTGAAACTCCTTTTCTTGTCTCCTCCTGTTTCATTGTCTGTCTGACCTCCAGTTACTTCCCTTCTAAGGCAGACTGTACAACTCTTTTATAATCACATGTGCACATGCTCCCGTACACCGAAAGTCTACAGAGAGACCAAATCATGTCCCCAAGGAACATCTTGCCGAATCACATTAACTGCTCACACAGTTTCACAAAAGTACAATTTATGTACAACAAAGGCAAAAACCAAGTTTTGAAATCTATTTCAAGCCCACAAATTAATTTTGTTGCCAACAAATTGAATTAGTATGATTTTATCAGGAGCTACATACATGCATTAATTTGTTCTGCTGTCTGTAATGTGGCATTATTTATTTTCAATACAAAGTGAGATGAGACCCCGAAATAATGCGAGCATTTCTCATAAAGAAAAAAGACTACTGTGACTCATACTGAGACAAACACTGCATTTGGGATTTCAGTGTTGCTGGAAAAAACCCTGCAGAGTTAAGCCCTCTCCTGAAATTATAAAGGCATGTATTTTTTGTTTATTTAAACTAATAATAATACACAATTGATCTGCCAGGTCAGAGGTTGAGGTTAACTTCAAAATGGATTCCTTGAAGCTACAAGAAAGAAAAAACAACTTCTGTGCTTTCAAGTAAAATACAACAGATTGTACTTTGGGGAGAAGTGAACCTATGCTGCAGTACTAGCAATCTGTTGGAGCAAAGTGTCAAACTATTCTTGTAAGTCAGATTACTTTAAGCCCACATAAAACCCAAAGTGGTCCGGCTGTTTTTATTAATTGTACAATGTTTTCCTTCTACCATATAAAAGTAATTTGTCTATAATAGTAAAATTATAGATCATTATAATAAATGTCCGATTTAATGTGACACTTCCATGCAAGGAGTTCATGTATGGACTTTGCAACAGAGGAGATGCAGGGTTATCGTTCAGTCCCGGTGTCACTCCCCACAAATCCCAGAGGCTCAATTAAGTGTGTGAGTGTTGAGTGTGAGAGAAGTTTGGCGGAGTAAATTATTGAGCCACAGTGATCTACCTCACATCCACTGTCTTAACAAGTCATGTAGGCCGACAAGCAGTAATTAACTGTGTTTATGAGCGATTATGAAACCAGAACAGGGGGATATTAATACTCATTTCTTTCTTTCAGTTTAGAATCACTGACTTACCTATTAAAACAACATATAGCTCTCAAAAGGAGTCAGACTGCAGACCGAATTCTTTGGGGGTTTTCTCTGTTTCTCTCATCTCTCTCTCTCTCTCTCTCTCTCTCTCCCTGTTGTTTCCATGGAAACTTGCCAGTAGGTGGAGAGGGTGAAGAGAAAGTGGAACACAAGTGGACCAGTCTCACCATGCATGCTGGTGGTCAGACTGGTCCTGTGGGAGAACTGGGAAGCGTGCACTGTGAACCGATCAAACTGATCCGACTCTAGTCAGAGCTTTTCGTGTTCTGTCTTTTAAATACATCTCAAGGAGAACAACAACTGAATGATGCCTCTATTTTAAACCACTAATGTTTTTAGATATTGCTTTAATATCTTATCTTTCATCCATCAAGTAGCCTAACTTAGTCCAGTAGTGGCTTGATATAGAATTACTGCCTTACAGATGCTTCTGGTGCAAATAACTGCAGTCTTTTAATAAGAAATAAGATGTGACGTGTTGCATTACATTTGATGTACCGTCAGTGGAACAGTGGAAAGCCCTTGTTCTTGCACACAGAATAAGTGTGTGGATATAAGACTTTCCATTTGCTCCCTCAGCATCTTGACAACAAGTGAAAGTCCATTGCAACAGCCTGCACGTATGGGCAACGTCATTGCTACTTCCCTTGCATACAAAGGCACCTGCAGACAAGGAAAACAGTTGTGTACAACAAGAACATTTTAATGTTCGGGGAGTGTGTTCTAGCTGTACTGTGGTTCAGCAGCGTGTGCAACATTGTAGCACAAGTCATAAATGGACAAATGGAGAAAGACACTACAAGCCTGGGCTGTAAGCTGACTAAATGTGTTATTTTGACAAGAAATATGCAGTGAATAAAATGTGGGCAGTAACAGTGGTAAAGCACTTAAGCACAAAGCCCCAAGAGAGAATAGTGACAAAAGGATTCATGGCTGACACATTGTCATTCTCTTGCATTCCCACAGGAGTCCTCCATCCCTCCACTGGACTACATTTCTCTCTGTGTCTTTGTTCACAAAACTCCAATATCCAGCCTATTATGATAGCAAACACATTCCTTTTGGAAAACCTTTCTTTACATACTCTGTCATTGCAAAAGCCATGGGCAGTAAAAGTTGGTGATCTCCATATTGGCTCTACATGCTCTAATTTTATGAAGAATGCTTTGTAACTTTTTAGGCCAAAACAATTAGTTTCTACAAGTTTATCCATATTTTGAAATCACATTCAAAGCACTGGTTTGAAATTTTGGGAGATACACTTCTTTGCAGTGAGTTAGATAAGAAGATTGATATCACTCTTGTGTCTGTTATGACTATGAAGTTACCAACAGCAGCCAGTTAGCTTAGTTTTTACACTTTGGTTATCGTGCGGGTTAAACAAACAAAATATAACGTAACCTAGTTTACCATTGTACAGAGAGCCTCTGTTTCCAGTCTTTATGCTAAGCTAAGCTAATCAGTTGCTGGCTCTGTATATGAAGCAAATAAGAGTATCTCCCCAAAAGTCAAACTATTCCTTTAATAAATGTGTAAACTTTGTTTAGCAGGCACAAGAGTATGTTATATCAGTGGCTTTCCTCATACCTATTAAGATATAAATTATATTTATATTAACATATTACGTGGTTTCTAGCTCATATACTAGATCAGTGTAATGCAATCCCAAAATACTGTGTGTATGTGTATATGGCAGATACAGTACCAAGAGTAATATTTACACTTTAGATGTAATATCCCACCCAGGATTCTGTCTACACGTTAACTTCAAAGAAAAACTATGCCTCTCATTTTTTCTCTCTCCTCCTATGCAGCCATCTCTGTTTCCCTCTTCAGCAGATGGCCTTTTTAATTCAAGAGCGTAAAGCCTGCCAGCCTCTTACACACTTCAAACCAGACTGTGTGAAGGAATGGGTGGAATAGATGGGGGCTGAAAAAAAATAATACAAGAAAAGATAGCAGATGCGAGAGGACAGGAAAAAAATAGAAAAAGGAGGAGTGGATGGCAGTGTGAGCAGCAGTGAAAGAGGTGTGAGGGTGGGGTTTCAAAAAGATGCTATCCAGGCGGATTTTTTTTTATGACACTCATTTGCCCCAGGAGTGGAGTGCAGCATTAATATGGTAATATCCCCCCAGGCGATAGAAAGTGTCGAAGAGTGGAGGTCATCTACTGTATACGCAGTCCTGATCCTGGGTGAGCAGGTTGGAGATCCCCAGTGTAATGACTTGGATGCTGGCTAAGAGGAAGCAAAGGTAATGGGAAATGAAATCACATTTCCAACTGACATGGAGAATGGTCCTAGGTTTGGGGAGGGGGGTTGAGAATGGTCTGCTAATGGGAAAGAAGACTGGAGAGTACACACACACACACACACACACACACACTCACATATATTACTAAGCACAAACAATACATGAAGCTTCATATCCTGGAAGCACCTGTTAACATTCAGCATTTTTCCCACCTCAAGACCAAAATCAACAATGAATTGATCCTACTAACAAGTATCAACTGTGTATATCTAGTAAAGTTTATTCCTCTTTGCCATGGACCTCTGGACTATTAAAAACACATCAGTGAGCCACACTGTTGCACTGGGTGACTTGTTCCTTCTCTCCTGTTTGAGAAGTGATTGCTAAAAACTACAATGGCCTGCTCTTTTATGAAATATATTATATATAATATCATATATATTATTATATAATATAAATTTACTTAAAGGTTCAGTGTGTAGGTTTTAGTGGCATCTAGTGGTGAGGGTTGCAAATTGCAACCCACGGCTGAGTTGCCACCCCTCCCTTTCCAAGCGCGTAGGAGCTACGGTGGCCAACACACTGTCAGCTCATTTTTCCAAATTTCATTTCTTACTTCTAACTAACTGGACTTCTTCTTCTTGTTAGGTATTCAACGTAGTGACAAAACATGCTTTGTAGAGCAGTTTGACTGTCTGGGCTACTGTAGAAACCGGTGCAAACCTGGCGACTTCCAAGGAAGTGGTGTATGTAGATAGAAATGGGTCATTAAGGTAATAAAAACATAGCGATGTAAGGTCTTTACCTCTGAAAATATAGTTATGGATCTTATATTTCTGTTAATAAATCCTCCTAAATATTATACACTGGACCTTTAACCTTTTCTGAAAAAGGAATCCATATATTTGTAACTCATATTTAAAGATTTACATCTTCAGGAGGAAGGCATGAAGTTTGAGCTGACAGTAAAAGAGAGGACAGAGGAGTCCTGACAGAGCCTGCCGCCTTTGCAAATACCACCCGGACCACGTCATCTCCTACACTGCCTGCCCATTGCCTTTATCAGCCCTGCCAGCTACCTCACCAACAGGTTGCTTTGTCAAAAAAGACTTCTCTCTTTACTCCTCCTGTTGTATTTGTGTCTGCTCCTGGGTCTGCCTAAACCAAACCATAACCGTTTTTGGTCTTTTTATGAGATATGTTGATAATAGGACAAATACAGAATAGCTTCTTAGTCTTATCAAGGACATACAAATAGTTTAGTACTTTAGTAGCTGATTTCCACTTTGATTAATGCAGACACAACTGATAGAGGAATGCCAGCTTTAGTTTCTTTAATCTGACCATAGCAGTGTCTTTTAAGTCATTTGACGTTCTTCATGTTGGTTATCTTGCATTCACAATCCAGCAACCCTCTGGTAGATATTTTACCAAGAATTTAGAGGTCGTATTTTTCTCAGTATTGGATGCATTTTCGCTTATTATCAAATCATTTAAAAGTGTTTTCACAGTTAACCCCTGTGGAATTACTCATACTGACTCATTCAAACAGTAGCAAACATTGCTACTCAAAGCAGTAGCACAGTGAAATGCTTCAGCCGATTTGCTGTTACAAAAAGACAGATGGCTGCTAACATGACCTATACAGTATAGTGATGGCCAATAAGATATTTACAGGAGATCCTACATGGTTTATCTCTGAACACCACTCAGAGGCAAAACAGTATTCAAACAGCATTTAAATCCAGTTCAACTAATGTTGCGAGGAGGATTGACTGGACTGAAGTTACATCAGTAAAACAATAACATGTCTCCGAAAAACACAACTGCTGACCTTTTTCTGATAAGGTCATTTAAACAATTAGCAGCTGAAGAGCGAGGAGGCCCTTTGACGGTATTTTTAATAGCAGCTACTGCAATTAAGGAGACATGAATCAGTAGATGCTCGCTGCATCACTTCTATTGTTTACTGTCACACAGCTGTAATTACACTAATTTCAGAGAGTCAGTAAATGGAAATAGAACCTCATTTTCGGTTCTGATTATTCTACAATCCGCCTCATTCTGTATGCTTTTAAGCATCTGTTTTACAAACAGCTTGCCCCATCTTTCACAGCTGATTATACCGGTTTCTCCACCTGTAAAGGGGGAATCCCTTGCATGTATTCAACGGCCCCTTCACCTCCCAGGAGCCCAATTCTGCCTCTCATCAAACATTCATCCTCTCTCTTTGTCTCGGAGATCTCAGCGATCATTACTGTCAGGCCTATGATTGGTTGGAACACAGTGATGGATGTATGGTGCTTTTGTTTCAGGGGTTTGTATTGCATCTTTGCATTATTCATCATCACACGCGACACACTGAAAAGCCATGATTTTTTGGGAGGGGGGAAAAGTGCTGTTCCTGACCTGCCAACTGATATTAGAGAGGGAATAAAAGTAAAGTTACCTTAAATGAGACAAGATGAGCGCTCACCTTTAGTTTGTCTATGTTTTTAAATTGCGCCATTTATATATTTAAAAAACAATACCCCAGAGCAGTAAGGGTTATTTTAAAATACATGGCTTGTTTTCTCTTAATTTAGTTCTCGCCTTAGCAAAATTACTTTTTCATTGCGTTCAGACTGAGTCATGATATTTTTGGGGGAAAAAACATTTGGGAACTTGTACCTCAACATTTCTGTTGATTCGACTGAGAGACTCTTGCAACACAAAAAGGACATAGTGTAAGTGTTTACACTCAGCTGATATGCATTATCAGGACTGTGTGGGTAGCGGCCTAAAAAACAGCCATAAACTTGTGATTCAAATGTTGCTAAATACTCATTTGTAAACTAAAGTGTGTGGCATTACATTTGAACTACAGCCTGTAACAAGTGAGCCTCGCCCACTAACCTGCTGAAAGCTTTTGCATCTTCCCCTACATGATTTCAGTTCCGTTTTATGTTTCTAACAATGTGATCATTTGGCTGAACAGTCAATTTCATCAACAGCAGATCAGCTGCCACCACTTGTGATGGTTCTTTTGACAGTACATTTGCAGCATGAGAAGTAAAGAGACCTTGGGCTCCACTGACTTGACAGGTATAGTATCAAGCAGCTGCCATTCAGAAATCTAACTAGGATAAGGACAATAGGATATGTGGGGCACTGTGACAAACATATTGTATGTCTTTATGCCCAAAACATCCTTAATAATTGGCAAATTCTTGAGGTAGAAACCACACACCTGTAGTTCATCCACAGATATGGAAAAAGACATAATTAATTAATTTTTATTAATTCTCCTACTGAACCCCATAGTATTCCTGAAGGCAGGATTTATTTTAGGAAGCGCTGCAGGTAGAATAAATCAATAACAGTTTATTATTACTCATAATTGAAATGATTGATGCAGCTGACATAGGACTTACCTAAAAACCTTTCGAACATACTCAAAGAATGTAAAATAGGAGTGAATCATTTGCAGCCATTGCAGCAGTTAATTTTATTCTGAGTCATGCACACATCATTAATTAATTGGAAGCCTCTAATGCTTTCACTTGAGTAAGTCCATGCTTAAATCTTTCTACTTGAGTAGAAATCCACTGAAGGTACAGTGCTGTGTTTTCAGGCTTAGTGTGTGATTTGACCACGATTTCATCGGGACTGCGTCGTCAGTGTATGGTGAGCGGAAGCTGCACACTTATTGGATGTGTATGTTTGTGCTTAAATGCCTACAGTGCAAGAGGCACACAAATGTGTCTAATTAACACCAATGCAGAAGAATACAAATCAGCACATAAATACCTACTACATTTACAATAGTGCAGATGGACATAAAATATTTAATTTAACAGATGTGAGGGGCACCAGGTGGATAGTATAGATCAGGCTTTATGTGGACCATACTGGCAGACTACCAACTGACGTACCTCACCTGCAGCTGTGTGTGTGTATGTGCATATGAGTGAGGAAGTACATGGCTATAAGGGAGAGCAAGCTATTGAGCTGTCCTTTTTGAAAGGACTGGAGGCATTTGATCACTGATAGCTGGTGGCTAATACAACCCGCATGAATTGTAACACTGACAATAAAGTAACAAGGCTGATGTTGCTTAGTTAAAACTACAGTCCACAAGCAGGACAAAGCCACATATTGGTCCTAATGTTTACATATGAGCGATGGACAGCCACTGTATAGATCACTGTATGCCGTAGAAGCTATGAAAAACACTCCTACACCTTTAAAGGGGCTTGGTGTAAAAACACTAGAAAGATCAGGCGTTCAAGTTGAGTGAGAAAAAGCCCTCAGCAGCTTTGATTTCTCTTTTGCAGATAATGATGTTCCAACACTCTTACATGCTGCTACCAAGCTCTGGTCGTCCAGCACCCAAATTAATTAACACGGTCCCCCGTCCTCACTTACTCCCACAATGAGTCCCCTCAGCATCATATCAAAAGTAACAGGTTAGGCCGACTGCATTCAGGGCTGAGCTGTGGAGGGAGTACAGGTCAGACAGCCTCGCCTCCTCCTCTTAATTTTTCTTTCTGGATTCAGATGATGGCAGTGGAGTGCGGTCTCCTTCAGTCAGCCATGACCTGAATAATTTACAGTAATCAACATCTTCAGCTGTGAACGCCAGGCTCGCACATCATTTCATATTCTCAGTCTTACAGGAGGAGAGTTTACAAATATGCTTAATTCTGTTATGTAAGGAATTCAGAAACATGCATCTGATCTACTAATCAAACACTTAACTAATAATGAATTGATTAGTGTTTCTGTATGCATCTGTGTGTTGAGTGAAGTGATTACACTGCATTCTGATGGGCTTTTCTTTGTGTTTTATCTGCTGAACATGCAGCACAGATGCCCCTGGGACTGGAGGAAGCATTCACAGTATATGTTGCTTCCCTTAATGACTTTGTTCAGTATTAGCTATACACCTCCTCTAAATAGTTGCACCTTGGGGCAGTCATTTATATTCCCTGTGTGTTTAAAAATGTATTTTAAACTCCTGGTGAACAGCCACACATACAGCATCTCATTGTTCTCATGCTAATTTAAACAATGTGACGTTAAACTGCACTGATGTGGTTCTGTAAATCTGGATTCTTGCATTTCCAGAAGAAAAAGACAAGAATGATGGATACAACTTAATATATCTTCTGAGCATCCTCTGAGAATCAAATAAGAAATGACTCCGATAATAAAAGCCAAAATGAAAAGATGATTGTGGAGATCATCTTCTTCTCTCCAACACCCTGTGGCACACAACTAATTCTCAAGGCTTTCTCACGACTTTCTCGACAATGTTTTGCACTTTTTAATCAACCAAAAATGATTTGGGCAACTAAGCGAGATTGGATGGCGGTTGCTGTGTATGATACTGCAGCGCCTGTTTCGTAGTTTGTCAGCAGCCTCGCACATGTTGAGGGCTGTGCAGCATGTATACATGGCTGTAGCCAGAGAGGTAGTGGTCAGGGAAAAGGAGATATCATTTGCTCATAAATCGGTGAACAATCGCCAGTCTCAATAAAAACGACAATAATATTGCCATTAGATGACAAATACGTACTAATGTATTCTGTCCCCCCATGTAAGGATGTAAATTGCAAAGATGTTTCAACATAGGCTAATAAAAAAGGTGAGGTCAACTCCTCAATAAATTCAAACCCGAATAAACTGACTTAGATCACCAGCTCGTATAAGTTCAAAAAACGCGCACGCAGCCTGTACACAACATCTCTTACCCGTGCAGGGTTCCTCAGTTTCCAGCGCTGCCGTGCGATGAATGCATTGTGTAAACCCAACGCATATCCTTTGAAGCAGTGTTGAGTTTTTAAGCCTGAAACCAGCGCGGCTGTGAATTACAGAGGAGCTGTGTGAATGGATAGAGAAAGCGAGCGTCGCTGCCTGAAGTTTAAACCGCGTGTAGCTGTGCCGCGCGCCAGGAGCTGTCCGCGGTGCTGGAAAAACTACACTCACACGACGAGCCGCCGGATTCCTGCAGGTCTGATCCCGCTGACAGTGGTTCAAAAGTCACATCTCCTAAACGCGCTTTAAAAAAATGCGACTGATGCGCTCTTCATTGTGCTGCTACTGCTGCAGAAAAAAGGCGTTTCACTTTCTCCGGCATCTACTGTGAAGAAGTAAAATTTAAAGACCAATCTAGGGGGGGGGGGGGGATGTGACGTTTGTGAGTCTGATAGGATGCCAGGTTATAGGCTTTTAGCGCTCAAGAAATCCAATCGGACACAAAGTTTAAATTGTACCTGTTACTCGAGGAGGCTATGAAAAATCTTTAGTAATTGGCCAAAACATCTTTTTTTCCAAAACGATCATGCTGCTCCACGCATGCTCTGGAGATAGTCTCATCTCAAGTATGCCAAATAAACATGATGTCATTTAGAGCCAAATGGAAAAGATTTCGTTCAGCTGGTTTGTAAGCGGTTGAACTGTCTATCAATGTGGAGAGGAGGGTTTAAGAGTCACCCCCTATTTGGTCAAGAGCGGGGGGGGGGGGGGGGGGGGGGTTCTTTTGAGACTGCTTATCTTCAGCGGCGGAAATTCTATTTGTGATCCGCAAATAAGTTGTGACACGGCACGAGAAAGTATGAGGTCAGTCCCAGATGGCACAGTGATGCGCGCAGGGGACATGCGCTTTGAGAGGGTGAACTGCGACCATTTCCTCTCTCCTGCCAAAAGCAGTTTCAGACACGCAGTGGTCGTAGCCATCAAAAAAATGTCTGTTGAGACATCCCCATATCGCTCTCCACGTGCGCTGTAATGAGATTAATAATTAACATCATGGGAAGGCAATAATCTCTGTGCCCTCAAAGCTGCATAACACCCCTGTGGGTCTCACAGTTAATTAAATCAGTTGTTGACCCAGCGTGTCATCGCTAGTCTCTTCCAGACTGATTTTCATTTTTGCCTTCGGACAAAGGTTGGGGTGCAAGGATTAAAACTGAAAGTGCAACAGACATGTGGTGAGGGCATCTGTCCCTGCAGACTGATCACACCTCTGTAGGCAGTACAACTACCAATCTCAGAGTTTAATCACAAAACAAAATGTCACCCACAGATTGAGAGATATTTTAAACCTTGATCATTTCTCCCATGGTCTGAGAATGAACAAGTGAATCGTCCTTAGATGGCCAACTTAACAGATGATGCTTCATTTCTATATGGCAGACATGCAAGAACAGAACAATAGAATTTAAAACCAGCATAAAGTGTCTTAGTAAGCTGTTCCTCCACCATAAGTTGCAGGAAAAGCTTTAATGCTCTTCATTTGGTGTTTTTATGATGGTGTTGGACACATTTGTACAAAATCTCCCACATGAACGTGAAGGCCATACCATGTGATTCAAATAATTTGTCATAATTATCAAATTATTCAGTAAACCCCTGTGTCCTGAGGGGAAGCACCTGCATGTTTTTCCCCCCACTCATTCAGGTTTTCCCTACACCTACAGTGTATCTTGTGTCTTCTTGGGCTTTCTGCACTTTGGAAGAGTACAATAACCAGACCAGTAGTGATTTATTTTTGGGAAAGATACTGGTATTGATATCTGAGAGTTTAAAATGATCAGTAATGATATATTGGTCAATATAATTTTTTTACACAAACACTTTTGATAAGGATTCCTTAATTTATTAATTAATTATTTTTTTAATTGTGGCCAAGATATGTACAGAGCTGGACATTTTACACGACAAAAAAAAATTGCATGTGCTCTCTGGTGGACAAATTATGTAAGAAAGACAGTTTCTAAATTATCTTAAACATATCATTTGACATGTTACATCTGTAAAATATGAAACACGTGCGATATGGCCTGTCCAGGACCACGTGTTGGATTTGAATGAATACATTTGTACTTATAGGTCAAGATGCTCATTAAGGACCACTGGCTAAAGAACACGAGTCCATCAAATATCAGTAGCCTGCTGGAGCCTCTTCTTCCTCCTCTGCAGTACACACAGCTGATTAAATAAATTGTGACACAAATGCCAAACTTCTCATTCAAATGCTGCTTAGATCAATGCAGCCCCTAAACATTTCAAGTGTGCCACGAAAAACTGCTCCCTCAAAAAAATCTTAAAGGGTAATTTCGGTATTTTTATTTTTGGTGTCGAAATGACTCGTAGGTACAAAATCTTTTAGAATCCGTGCAGTAGACGGCTTCAGCTGGCAGCTGTGAACCGGTTGCAGAGGCTGCAACATATTCCTTCGGGGCAATTGCGCCCATCGAAATTACGTCAACAAAAAGTGCTTCTTTTTGCCATGGACAGGCTCAGACTGTGTCTAACAACATCACTCGTAGGCATCCTTTGCCTACGAGTGACTCCCGGTGACACCCTTTGTTTTTAACAGGAAAGTCTCGCTCAATGACAATTCTCACTCTGAAATCTTGTGAGGCGAGTTGTTGCAGGAAGATGCAGGTGGAAACATGACTCAGAGTTGGAGAGGAGTTTGTTGTGTACATAGAGGAACTGCTAGCAAAACTTTATTTCCTAACATTACTTCAGCACAACAAACTCCTGTCTCCAACTCTGACTCATGTTTCCACTGGCGTCTTTGCTGCAACTTTGCTTTGCTTAATTCGCATTAACTTCCATTGAAAAGTACACATTGCCAATTTTGGCCATTTCTTGGCACGTCTTCTCTTTTACTCAGCTTGAATTCTTCGTCTGTGCCTGTCCAAAGGAGGAGCTTAATAAGTTAACAGGCGCTTACTGCCCCATCAATAATGTCTGAACAACAATGTGTCCCACTGCCACCCACACTTTGTTACGTCTCTGCGTCTCTGCTGGCAAACACACACAATAAAAATGGATTTGTCCTCAGAGTAGAACAGTAATGATGTAGCACTATGTTAAAAACCTTAAAATTGAGGTTGATTTTAAGATACATCTTTTTAGAATAAGAGGTTGTATAGTTTTTTGTGCAAGAAAATTTATGCACAACTGATTCCTGTCAACTGAACTTTCCGTTTTATTTACAGACAGACAGACACAACCATGGCAATGTGCTGTACATTATTTCCAATGTCTCACAGCACCAACAACTTCAACCTACAAACATATCACATCTAGTCTCTGGAAGAGTGAATTTTGGCTACAAACAGAACTGTAGAGTGATTTCACAAACCAGCTATGGGAGAGAACATTACGTTAAAAAAAGACTAAAGCAATTATCTGAGCGCGGTGACAATAAAATGTTCTGTACAGTATCCAAGGGAAATAAGTTTACATTTCATTTTAAATCCTCCTTTTAGTCCTGATGACCATGGTGATGTTACTCTACTACTCTTAGGCCTCACTGGTGTTGGTAGCTCTCAGACTGCAGAATCTCCCCTGTGAGAGATATTCTACAAACTGGGTATAAAAAAAAACACAACATAATAAAATAGGTCCGTCAAAATTTTCTTCGGCATTCTCACCCAATCATAACTGTACATCAACACCAAACTCAGGTAATGCACACAAAAACATGACATAATATTCCTTGGGACCTTGAAAGTGGGGTACAATATCAACTTTCACAAAATAGGTAAAAATTTGCTGTATGATGATCCAGGACAGCCGGCGTCAGAGTCCTTCCTTTGATGTTAATCTTAAACTAAAGTGTCATTTTTTCTGAGCAGGAATGTCGGTGATACACATCAAGATTACAGTTTCAAATGAAATATAGAACCGAACAAATCTTGCCTCATTAACTGCACACCATGTGCACAGATTAGGTTTATCCAAGAAGACTTAACTCTATTTGGTTGTCTGTTGTTCTATCCTGACAGAGTTTAAATACAGGATCGCGAATTATATTTAAAAAAATGAGATTAAAGTATAACAAAAAGTACAGGCTTCAAAAAGAGGAATTAGAAGGCGCAGAAATACAGCATGTTGGTCATGGCATGAACAGCTTTAAATCCACCAACAAGATTACATGACAGATAACCAGCAACAGTAACAACTGAGAAACTCTCTAGCATGCCAGTGTTACATGGCCTCATCTCTTATCTCTTCAGCATCCTCCCTACTCCTCTCCGTCCCCCAAGGGCTCCTTCTTCTCAGCCAGTTCAACAGCTTCTGTAGCTCCATCTTCACCTTCGGGGACCTCCTCCTCCTCTCCATCTTCCTTCTCTTCCCTCTCTTCGCCCTCCTCCTGCTCCTCTTGATCCATGTCAAGCTCTTCAAAGGACGACCCGCTGCCCATGGACTCGTTCGAGCCTCCGTCGCTGTGGTCCCTGGGTTTAATGTCTTCATTTGCATCCATTACGTCCCTCAGAGGTAGGGAAGAGGCCAGGGAAGCGGCTGTAGAAGCAGCAAGGGATGTGTCTCTGCTGTCCCAGGGCACACCGCCGCTCACTGAACTCACATCACTGTGGGAGTCTGCACCTGCACCAACACGGGAGAGGGATATAATAGGTTACAGGGTTGATCACAGGCAAGGAACACTCAATTAGAGTAGAGACTACAGGTGTTTGTGTGCTTATTTAAAGTAAGTAAGTCACTAGGTACAGCCACAATTCAGAAGTTTTAAATACCCTATAACAAGGGCGCAGGAAGGGGGGGTGTAGAGGGTGCTGCAGCACCCCCTATTGACAGGGAGGAACACAGTGTGCAAATTACACGTGCAGACCTATGGTGCAGACAACGTAATGTTGTCTGCACCATAGGTCACCATAGGCTGTTACTATATGACAACATAAAATACAGCAGGTTAGTGCTTAATGCAGAGGATGCTTTTGATGTTACAGCATAATAATTTGATGTCAGAAGCTGTTTGCACTGTTTTGTCATGATTATAGGAGCTAAATTAGTGTGCTCTCAGTTATTGCACACACAAGGTTTTCATGTGTTTCCCCAAGTGTGGACACTGAGCATGGAACATTTTTTGAAGTTGAAATGAGAGTAATGACAGTGTAATCAGCTGTTCCGGCATGGCCTTCATTTAAGTTGATTGTGTTACCAATGGAATTTATTCTAATTATTTTATTTATACATACATACATACATACATATAGTTATGGTGGTCCAGAGCTCGGTGACCTCATACGACCAAGCTTGTAACTACTCGCTGTTAAAAGAAAGACTGTTCCCACACACAGTCATGTCATGCGCACATTTCTACTGTGCAGCACCCCTAAGCAAAAACGTCAGCTGAGTAAACTGGAGAGAAACATGAGAAACCTAAAGTAATTTGAGTCTACAGCAAAGCAGTGCTTTGAGCTAAATGCTAACGTCAGCATGCTAACATGCTCACAATGACAATGCTAACATCCTCATGTTAGATAGGGATGTCACAATACCAGAAATTTAGTAGTTGATACCAATACTAGTGAAATTCCACAA
This sequence comes from Micropterus salmoides, assembly GCF_014851395.1. NCBI lineage: Eukaryota > Metazoa > Chordata > Actinopteri > Centrarchiformes > Centrarchidae > Micropterus > Micropterus salmoides. Next base: position 22,582,149 of record NW_024043372.1, read on the forward strand.
TTCTCGATACCAAATCCAATACCACATTAAAAAACAAAAAAAAAACCTCGTACTTCAACATACACTCCTTTAAAGAATGATCAGGTATAGCTCAATAACTGCAAAAAAGGCTACACCCACACACCCACCTCTACCCAGAGTGCAAGGAGCAGTTCAAATTTACTGACATGGTGAAAGGCCATTAGTCCGGAAATATTAAAAAGCTAACGGTATTACAGCAGATGACACAGACAGGTAAGCGGATGGCAGCCTACTACTATGGGCTATGTTCACATTACGTTAACCTAAACACAGTAGCCTTTAGTGTTTAGCCATTGCAAATGTCGTATGTTACATAGTTGACAGGCGACACAGCAATGCCAGCTGTCTTAAACAAAAATAATGGAAACGCAAAGTACTTATATACATGACTCTAATGTTTTTCTTTTCAACGAATCAAGGCGGAGCTGTCACTGCAGCTGCACTTGTCGCCATCTTCTGTGTATCGGATGCCCCGTCGACTCGTACAGAAGTATCGGTTCTCCTGACATCCCTATTCCCCATCTTAGTTTAGTGTATTAGCATGCTAACAGTTATTAATTGGCACTAAAAACAGCTGTACAGCTGAGAATGGTGTGAATTACATTAGCTTTAAAAGACATTTAGTCATAAATTAAAGTATTGACCATTACCAAATTCCATGAACATCCTTCCATTAGCTGTGGTGACATTTTACTCAAACCACAAATGTCAACCTCACGTGGCGCTAGAAGAAAAGTCAAAGTCTTTAGGATTCATCATCTGGGCACCATGAATTTCCGGACTAAATTTTGTGCCAATCCATTCAGTAGCTTGACTTTGACTACAGTCAGCAATTCAATTCATTAGAATTGATCCTCTAGGGAAGTTGTCTGAACATCCATTACAAACAACAGTTGTTGCAATATTTAACTAAAAACACAAAATGTCAAGCTCATTGTTGAGATATTTGAATGTGGACCGAACGACAGCCAGACAGAAATCGCCTATAGAACCACGCTAGCACAGATAAAACCATCACCATTTATATATAGAAACAAAGATTAAGTATCATTAAAATTATTCTTCTGTAATAAACCTCATCAAATATGATGCAAGGGTGAAAAGATGTGTCTATATGGATTTTTATTCTGTGCAATCCTTTGATCACAGCTGAGCACGTGTTATGAAATTTCAGATTCTTTAGTCACTTATAATTCACCAGATATGTTTCGGAGAAATTTCAGTGAATACTTTATTATAATGACCCCCACTTCATTCTGCTTGAACCTGGTTATTAAAGCTCATCAGGAGTCTGTGTGTCAGCTAAGCTCAGAGGAAGCAGACTATTACTGTAAAATAACTTGCATCAAATTTTCCTGTATTGTGCTACTATACAGCTAACCACAGCTCTGCAGCACATATCTAAAATCATCATGAAGAACATCCATTAGCTTAATTGATAGAGATTTCCTCACCCACATTATCAGCTTGCTAATGCTTTCAGACTAAACCTTATTCTAATTGGCCTTTGATCTGTGATTTTCTGAGAACGAATAGCCACTCATTATCCCTTACTACTCTTTGTGTGTTAGAGAACCAGAAGATAAATGTTGTAATGTGCACAGTTTGGAGAACAAACATGCGATACGAAAATCTTAAGGGCAGGTTGAAATAAATTGTGTCCGACAATCAAAGGTTAAAAAGAAAATTCAGGTAGGTCAAAGATTGAGACAAATGCAACTGAAATGAGGGAGACAAGTGAAAGATATGAGGGCTTTGTTGTTTAGACGGCCTGAAATTACAAAAGAAAATAGTAATCAAGACTCATAATACATAAGAGGCACCTCACATCTCCCATCTACGCAACAAATATTACTCAGTGAGCTTTTTACAGTTGGTCTTCCAGAAGAGACTTCAGGGGAAGAAGAAAAAAAATGTGTGCGCAAAATTCAGCTATAAATGTAAAAATAATATTTTTTCAACTGTGTTCAACTGTTAAAGCTGTGAGGTTGAGGTAAAGATGAATGATGTGTCTTCTGCCAACATTTGCTCTGCAGAAACCTCTATGCTCCTCTCTTCCTATTATTCTGGGTTAAAGATTTTCCCATTTATGACCGTTTTGAGTATTTTGTCTCTTGTTCTTGTGTAATATACTGACACTTTTCATGTTGTTTCATGAACTTAATATGTCTTATTTGGTTTAAAATGAACGGCCTCTGCATACAATGTGTTCCACAGATAAAATCTGACTTGAGTGGACTTGGCTACCCCCACCATTGTCCGAGCTATTTTCCTGCTGCTTTCACACTCCACGTAAATCTCATCCACACATCAAAGTGTGTTTGCACTAAATGTGTCATCAGGGACCCAAATACAATAAACATGGAGTCTCTGAGTTCCGGGCTGAGGTCAGCCTTTTCTTTTCATTCAATCTCAACATCACTCCGCAATCTAATTATCACATCCAGCAGATCCGATCCTGTCTGCAGCGAGGAATAATATATATTGGGAGTCCATTTAGGTTATTTATAATATCTATTTAAGGGCCTGTTGATTAGATAGCAGGTCCAAATAAGTCCACTGGGAATGGTCTTCAGTGGAACAGGTCCGATGTGAATGTGATGTGACGGAGAGCATTGTTTTAAAATGCATGTAGAAGGAGTGTATGTAGTGATTTCCATTTCATTTGCAAGTTGGAGTAAAAGGACGTTTCCAGAGAGACTCTTTTTACAATACCAGGAATTTTACGGGAAATAATGGGTCTATTTAGGGTAATTGGGTGCACAGCCCCCCAAGGAAGAGCCTCAACACACTGGACAACTTTCACCCCCTCTACAACTGCAAGCAAGTCCTGGAATTGATACCCTGGTTGAAGCCAGCCAGCTATGGCTCTGAAAGTCTTTTAGATAACATTTGCCTAAATTAGTTGCTAAATTGGGCCCATTGGGATTATTAGCAGAGAATCAAGGTCTTGTTCTTCAAACTGTTTGAAACAGAGGAGAAGATTTTTTAAAGGACGTAATTAGACAGAGGCAGGGCTGAGCATGCCGAGAGTTTGGAGAATCTGAGTCTGGGTGGATGGTGAGAAAAGTGTGACAGTAAAATGCACAAACATAAGTTAAGTCGTGATACAGAGGATGCATCTTCTTGTTTACAAATTAGGGCCCGGAGGATGAGCATTTAAGGATACTCTTCATGAAACATGCATGAGTATTATAACTATGCATTAGTTTTGTAAATATGGATATGCATTGTAAATATGCACATGAATGTTATTTCTCAAAGTAAACTGTGTAATATAGTAGAAATAAAGCAATAAATACAATAAAAAGGCACCAATCCTGCAATGGCCTCAGTGTACAGGCAACATTTTTAAATACCGACTGGCCCGTTTTACACGGAGGCTGGTTTGTGTCCTCAAAAGATTAACAAGCTTCTCGCAGCACAAACAGTGGCTGCTGTGATCACCAGATTACCATAAAACTGTTTTCAGTTTGCTCAAGTGTTTACTGCTCCCAGTGTGTTGTGATGGTCAGAAACAGGAAAAAAGGACACATGTTCGGGCACAGTCAAAAGTTTACGGTCAAGATGGTCTATAATGTGGACAGTGGAGTTGAAGGATGAAAAGTCGAAAGGCAATCTCCCAGGTGTCGGAGTGAATTTCCACAGCTGGCTTGTCAGACAAAGCTTAGCTCGGCTGATTGATCTGACTCTCATTAAGAAAGCTCGGCTGTGTCTGGGACCGAGAATATAGAGACAGATAGACACACAGACAGTGTGCGAACTATATCATAGCTTTCGGGGGAGCTCACTTTTTCCCCCCGGGTGATTCTTACTGCTGAATCATTAATAGCTCTAAGCATTTAGACCTGGGGCTGACTGTGAAAGTATCAGGCATGTTTGTCTTCTTCTTCTTCTTCTTATTATTATTATTGTTATTATCATCATTATCTTCATCATCATATGTAGCCACTTTGCTACAATTACGCTTCACACAACAGCTGCGGCTGTGTTTGCAAACTGACCTTTCTTTTCTCTGGGAGAGGGAAGAATTTAGAAAGTTGCGTGGTGCTGCAGCCCCCAGCTGCAGTAGTGCATGGATCATGCATAATATTCATCCAGCCAGAGGGAACGATCACGAACCGTTCACAGCGTGTCGGTCGTACTAGCGACACAACCCGTACCAGAGAGGGAGTGGGGCGGTGGAGCGTACAGGGACAGGGACAGGAGATCGCGGAGCGACCGGCGGATGGTCAGTGATCGTTCCCTCTGGCTGGATGAAGTCTGACGCTCCTGATTTTATGCAATGGATCCATGATGATAGAGAAATATAGAAATTCATAGCAATAAAGCATGCTGTCAATATGAGACCACCAAAAATATCCCAAATCATGCTTTTAGGGGAGCTGATGTCTTATTAAGGGGAGCTAAGCTCCCCCTGGCTCCCCCGTAGTTTGCACCCTGCACACAGAGACACACACAAACACACACTTTATTTTCAGTCTCAACAGTCTCTATTGGTGACTGAACGCTAAAACTCATGCAATAAACCATAATACCAGGCATGACGTTGGGACAGTGCACACAAATAGGCAGACATTCACGCTTCACAAACAGTTTTTTCCCCATAGCCATCAGGACTTTGAACTCCTTGATTGAGCCCCCTCCTCACACACTACTGGCATGACCATTCACCCAATGTATTCTTGTAAAGTTACACAATGTCATGCTCAGTGTCTACCATTGTCCAGTTGTTGTATGTATTGTATGTATGTGATGCAGAGTTTTTAGATACTATACTGAAAACAAATTCCACCGGCCTCTGTGGTGGTTCTAATCTACCCTCATACCTGCTTTCTTCTTGTTGTATAACACACAATACCTGTTCTGACTGCAAATGTTGAACACTTCACCAAAAACAACAGTTTCTTCAGTTGAAAGAATCTGACTTAAAGGCATTCAACAATACTTTCCAAAGAAACAACCAAGATTAGTTCACATTCCAATTTTTAAAGTGGGTACTGCAGAAGCACAATGCAGAGTGCAGCTGATAAAAGTAACTCTGCAATATAAATCCACACTCAAAACTTCTTTTATGGTCCTGCTACCACCAATCACAGAAATGCTCCTCAGTTCTTGTGAACAATAAAAAGGCCATGGGTGTTAAGGTGCTCTTCATTTAGGGTTACTACATAACCATTTGAATCAATACGATAAACCTGAATTTGTCTATTACCATATGATTTTTAATACAGCAGTAAATAGTTTAAACAAGGATTTTTACAAGGATATTAATTTAGCCAAAATTACCTGACAGTTAAATGTGAAGACACACCACGCTAACTGTAGCTCCAGCTTTAGCTATCACACCCAACTCCCTGCATAAGGGCCCTCAAAGGAAGTTATAACTGTATACAGTAAACTCCTCCCTTTAGGCTTATCCCAGTGATGAACAAAGAGAAGCTTTGTAAGTAAAAATAAGGATTTTTCAATATTATGATCTTATTAATTTAATTACCAATTATTTGTTTGTTATTAAGGGTGTGACGATACACTTAGCTCACGAGACAATACATGATGATGGGTTCACGCGAACGAGACGATATTTTAATACTATTTAAAAAAAAACAATCTTCAGTGACGAAATATATGCCAGGAAAAATAGTCTTTTATAGGACTGACAATCACAAAATGCAAAACAATACAGGTGTATTTTGAAATGTTGCTTACATATCGTTTGTGTCTTGTCTGTCACTGTCGCCATTTTTGTTTCCACCAGTTAGCCAAAATGCTGCCACACAAATTATTTAAAAATTGGGGGGGGGGCATCTTCTTGCTAATTTCACCCTCACACTCCGACACGCTGATACTGTGAGACAGCTTTTCACCTCGACAAGAAATATTGTGTTTCAAGATCTCATAGCACAACATCTCGTCACACCCCTATTTGTTATAGATTGTTACATTAGATTCCTTCGTTTACTAAGGAAACATATACCCCGAATGCCAAGATTATGGATGCATTAAGAAATGTGAAAAATGATAGCCTAAATTTTATTTATAATTCAATTTAAACATTGAATTTTATATATTCTGCAAGACAAAGTCACCAACCATTGTTGCAGGTTCTTGCAGCATAATCTTCTTTTAGATTATGATGCATGAGCTGTTGATGTATGCATCACATCCTTTCTTAAACACTAGATAACACGCAGATAATATTCTGCGGCAGCTTGATGGAATTTATCAGCTGATCTGAACAACAACAATCATGTTTGCTTGAAGATCCACATTGCTTAAAAACAAAATTTAACTTAACAAAATGCGTTCAACAAAAGTTGTGTGTTTATTTAAATTGCCAAATCCAGAATTATAGTTTAATTTAAAATTGTATGGAGATTTTGAAACAACATTCTGAAGGGAAGATGATGGGTGGATTAATATAGAAGTGTGTGCGCGCGTGTGTGTGTGTCTACTGGGGAAGAAAGACACCGTCATTAAAAGATTATATAACTTACAACATCCACTTAATTTTATCTGAATTACCGTACTGAAATGTTTTCTAGCAATTTAGTCCTTTCTTATTAACTTTCTCATTTGTTATAAAAGCGTGCAATAATCAAAACTTTGTCTCGGCCTGGTGATGCCGACAAACTCATTTAAAGTTGTAAATAGGCTTGCCTCTCAGTTCAACAGAACATCAGTGGCTCCACAGTCGACAATTGTGCCATTTCTGTTTGAAGAATGGCCTTCACCTGTCCCAGGCAATTCCACGCTGCTGTGATGGTGAACCCAGTCTAAACATGCCAAAACTCGTAAACATTTCCAGATCATGTAAGACCTTCTTTCCTGATACCCCTTTTTTTATATTTAAGCTGTGTTTACAAGAGATGTATCATGATCTAAGTTCAAGGTAGACTGAACCTGATGTAAATCAACCCACTTCCACCCACTCTGTCCCATCAATCCAACACCATTTTCTTTCTCTAGTGATTTGTACAATATAAAAGTCAATACTGCCATGGGTCCAGCCTACAGGTCCAGCAAGTTTCAAAGAGAAACAGCAGCAGAAAAGACATTGCACTTGAAGACACATACTTGCAGTGACAGAACAATTACAGAGTCTCATATATCACATGCCCTCAGTGATCAAGGGCAGGAGGGGAGTCAGTGCAGCGCCCGGCAAAATAAAAGTCACAAATTTCCTGTTTGTTTGCTTCTAACAAGCTGTAGTTTCAGTTGAGCCGAAGCTCTTTCTATCAGCCTGCTTCGTTAGACTGCAATTAAATGACAAAACAAAATGATATTTTTGTGGGACTCTCTTATTTCCCTATGAGGGAACAGAAGAAACAGTGTTTGTTTGGAATTCCTAAAATACACAGTATTACCTGTAATGTCAGTTCCTCTGTCCTCGTCAGAGTCCTCCTCTTTAACGTCTGTTTTAACCTCCTCCTTCATCTCTGGAACAAAGAAGTCCGTCTGGCGAGACAGTGGAACCATGTAGTTGATGACATCTGAACTACAGACCTCAATAAGTGGGAATGCACACAGCTTCCTCTCCTGTGAAAGAAAAAGAGACAAAGTGGACACTTAGATCGGACAGTTAGGTCCCACTAATAACGGCATTAACCTTTTATAATTACATCCTGCTGGGACTGGAAAGAAGAAGAGGTGAGCACTTAAGTTATTATAAACTGCAACCAGCTTTCAGTTTTAAGACAGAACTGATCAAACTGAACATCGGTTCTGCTATTCTGCTCAATCAACTGCTTCATATGCACATGCTCAGGATTACAAAATGTAAGTGGTTCCTGTTCAAATCCACACAACTGATGGTCTTTACAAAGAAACAAAACATGCCTTTCCTTTACACTGCCACTACCATCAAGTATATTATCTGCTAAAAACTAGGAATAAATACACTGTATGTATATTCTGTTTCTGCCCATCTATTAACATCACAGATATATGTAGCTTTAAAATGTCTTAGCTTTGCTGACATAACACTATGTCTTTGACACATTAATATGAATATGCCCTCCAATATGAGTCCATTAAAGATGCATTACCATCCGCATCTATGTGTCTACGTTTGCACCCTCCACTGGTATGTAGAGAAAGTGGAGAGTTTATAAATATTATACCATATTTTCTATAAAGAGGACATTATGAAAGCATAATTTTGCCTTATGCTTTCATATAGTTCTCAGGGGACTGAAGAGACGTCAGCCATCCAGTGGACCATCACAGAATGACTGGTGGAGGCCTAGGTGCTGCATAGGCCGGCTAATTTTTGCTTTTCTATAGTTGTTAGTAGTTCAATCTATAACAGTACACAATATTTTATTCTGAAACTGATTAAACTGATTAAACTGATTAAATTGATCTTTGTATGTAATACAAAGCTTAATATACAAAGTTACTAGTAACTTCATCTGTGAAATAAAGCTAGAGTGAGTAAAATCGGCTTAAACCTGCAATTATAACTGTTAGCAAACAGTGTAGTGGATGGGTAAATAAGCAACGGTTATATGATAAACTGTTTTAGATTATAGCCGTCTTAAAGTATAAAGCAGCATGTAATACTACTACAAGTACCATCAAATTGTACTTAAGTACTTGAGTAAGTTAATTTCCATCAACGATTGGTGTTATATAATGTGTATAATACTCTACTTTAGAAGAAAGTCTTCAAATTCAATTCTTCTTTTGAACCTCTCGGGTGTAAAGTGACCAGTTTGAAAATCCGAAGTGCCTCTCTTTTAAGAAGCAGTCTCTCCAAATCTCCACTCCACACTTAACAGATACAGTACTATCTCTAATAATATATGCTAAGTGAAAAGTTTTTGTTCTGAAAGGGCTGCTACTGGATAAATTTATTTTTTCGTTGAATAGTACTTTTGTCCCCACGACTCTGTACGCAGGATAAGCGGTTGACAATGGATGGATGGATAGTACTTTTGTGTTTTGCTTGTTCGGGATTTCTTTTTTCCTACATATCCTTTCCCACATGCACATGTTAACGGACACATCACACCCTACAACACAATATAACTCCCATTATTTGAATTTTTATGCTCACACTGGTCTTCCCCCCTCGCTCTGTGAACATTCTCAGAAATTCAGAAATGTCTCCTCTCTAAATTAAAGACCTCCAAAGTTGCCATGGTTATACGACAAATTGGGTTATTCTGGGCTATAGACGACAAGAAACATGTTGGATGGTCTTAGAGCAGTCACCTGACTCATTTCCCTCCAGGTCAGGGTGATCTAGGCTGATTGATTGGTTTTAATCTAATCCCCTGCAAAATAAGACTGTAGGAGCTGGTATGAATCACCTAGCTGCTACACACAGGGGTTCCAGCCTGGGGGCTGCCTATGCAAATGAGTACCCATCTCCTTGAACCTGCTCCGATAATGAGCAGGGAAACCGAGACAAAGGCAGTTCACTATACTGTAGGCACACGCATGCACGTCTCCAAGGGATACTGTCACAATTGAGAGATAGCAAACAGCATGTGAGGGATGTGAGCATGTGAAGATGTGTACCAACGTACTGTATATGTGTATTACTGACAGCAACATTTTCCTTGTTATACCAGTAACTTGTTCATTATTATCATATTTTCTATGTGAGAGATCTTTTAAAACTTGTGCCAGCAGGGACTGCAGGTTTTCATTTCTACCAGAGGTAGAAACACATCAGGTTTAACACGCCATCAGCCAGAGAGGAGAAACTCATCACAAAATCATATTATCTTTGGTGGATATGAGAAACTGAATATTCTCAGCCCTCTGTGACGGTATGAGACCTCACTGTACTGTATGTGTGGATTTTTGCCATCAGCGCAGGAAATGACAAACAACATTTTTCTACCAACTCAAAATGTTTTGTAGCCGCAGGCAATTAGTGCTTCTTTGACATTACTGGAGGATGTGCAGCTAAGCAGGCCATCCAGTTTGTACGACTAGAATATGCATCATTCTGGTATTTCTTGGTAAAAATGTATAGTTCTGGTCCTGCAGTCTGCAGATTAAGTTTAGCCCTCGTTGCTGCACATTTACATTCCTTTCAAGAACCACAATGTAATGCTTAGTTAAAGAAAAACAGTTCTGTATTTCATGCTGAAATTAAATAACTCTTATTTTTTATATTAGTGGAATCTACTTGCATGCTTATCACTTATTAGTATATTGACTGATGTATAACTGTAGGTCTTTTTTTTTCTTAACCTCTTAACAGTCCTGTAAAATTCATGCAAAACGCCTATTCATGGCATATCCAAAGTAAATTTAATGTAGTTCTTGAACCATCTGGAGTAAATGCATGGTTTTGGGCTTCTCTGAAAGAGAACACTCTGGAGTGTCTAACCCAAAAGAATGATTCAGAATGATTGTAGCAATGATATTGCTACTGGAATTGATCAATATAAGTTTAAACACACTAAAACTAATATATTTTTCATTTCCACTTGAAAATGCTTGCTAACAAATGCATGCAGACAACTACAGCTGGGACCTATTAGCTGGAAAACACTGTAGGGTCAGAGCATAAAGCCTTACCTAATCCTAGTTTAAATTTCATACCAATACCATGAAAAATTACTATTTTACACAGGTTTTTCTGAGTGTATGTCTCAGCGTATATTTTCTAAAACCACACCGCCCCCATGGCGGCAGGCGGCTGCTGCTGCATCGTTCCGTATTAGCGTAGTGTTGTGTCGTTCAAAGAACGTTTCGTTCATTTGACCTAATCTTGTATGTGACTCAAGAGGAACGGGTTGTCTCATTGAGTAATTGTCACGTGACAGCTCGGCTACTTGGGAGCAGGAATGAACTAATCGTTCAGCGCTCACATGGGTCCTCCTTGGAGTCTGTCTTCACTCGGCAGGCTGAGTTACTGCCAGCGCCGGGGAATGAGAGGCAAGTCTGTTGTCAGGTAACAGTCAGTGGACTGACATATATCTAATATCTATTTTGATAATTTTGTGACATTTAATAAAGCATAACGTTATTACAGCGCAGTTATGTTGTGCTAAGTTATAGTTTTAACACAGCCGCACCGTAACTTTAGTCCTGCTAGTGTTTACAGCCAACAGCTGATGAGAGTTGTTCTGGGCCCACTTCAGAGCCCTGACAGAGTTCTACCGGGAGCTGAATTACCACAGAGGTCGTCTCCTCTCCAAAACAAACAGACCCAGACATTAAACCATTAAAACACAGCCACATAGCAACGTTAGTTTTAGCCCTGTGGTTTGTTTACAGCTAATAGCTGATCCGGTCCGCCAGAGAACGCAACTTAACTTTTACTTTTTATTTATTGACAGAGCCGTGCTGTCGTTTCACAGCTCCTCACTGGTGAACAACCGGTAGTGTTTGAGATTATTATTAAATTTGTTAAATTTTAATAAGAGTGTGTTTTATTCATCTAGTGTGTCAGGCTTATTACTTCAATATATTCCCTGTAAATCTGATGTATAGATTTTACTCATTGATAGGCGTTAGGCTACTGTATGAATGAGCACTTTAGAGATATAGTGATAGCAATTATAGCAGCAATATGGCTGGTCTGGTAGTATACTCAGGAAAGATTGTGAAAATGGACGGATTTAGCCGGAGTAGTGGCTTAATCGAATATTGACAACATATTTCTGTTGTTTTTACATGGTTTGAATTTGGTTGTGGCTCCATGGGGCTTTATAGAACCATGATAGAGAAAGATCAAGAGGTGAATTTGTGCATTATACTATGTCAATTAGAGCAAGCCAGGCAGCCTTCTGTGTTTGAGAACTGCGCTGTTTTTTTTTTTGTTTTTTTTTGTTTTTTTTTTTAATCGCCCACTAGAGGGCTGCAGCGCCGCAATAACCAGCCTAGTTAAAATTAACGAAATGACACAAAAAAAGATTAGTTAATTTTAATGAACGAGATTTGGTGACTCGAGTCTTTCAAAAGAGTGACTTTTCCCATCACTATTAGCCGGTAGCTCGACGCAGATGTATTTTTTTGATGGTAGATCATGAACTTCCTACTTAAAGCTGTATATCGTTATTTGCAGAATTTTATTGGCTACGCGAAGTGCCAGTCATCGGCACAATTGCTTGCAATTGGCTCGGCCTACCCACCAAATAATAGGGGCCGGCCCGTTCCTACAGCGCGGGTTCTCGTTGGCTATTGCAGGCTGTGAAAGGGACATGTGAGCTCCTATTGGGGCGAATTAGCTGTCAGTCAGTTAGAGTTCAGAGGCTAATTTTAATACAAACTATCGTAGTTGTTTACATTCAAATCGCAGTTATTACGGTTATAATGACATACAAGCCACATCTGCTGGCAGATATGAAACGATACCGCAGCCGTCCCTGGGGATTTAGTGATGGAATGATGTGTTTTGGACTAAATGTTTTTACTGGATTGGATCGTCTGGACCTTTGACAACATAACAAGACCATTTTTGTTGGATTATAATCGATCGGCGGATTACTATGAGGCTTCACAGGTGAGTCGCGTCACTTTTGATTGTACTGGCTGGTCTGACAGAGGCACTGATTGTACCCGCTGTGATGATCATATGTTGAAATGGTTTACATGGGTGAAATCATGAGGATTTTAGCTTTCAAACAGTGTATCATATGAGTATGAAGCTAACACAGTTGCTGTGTGCACATACCGAAAGCTGCCGCCAGCTACCTACCCTACCCTAGCCATGGGCTAGGTAGGACATATCTAGCTAATAATTAGTTTCATATTGGTCTCAGTGTTATTCCAGAGATGTTTTATCATAATCCCATAAAATGTACACAGTCCTGCCACTAAGGAGACTGAGACTTGTGATGAGAGCTGTTAAGGTATTTTGAAATACAAAATCTATGAAGATTCTCAGTCACCCAGGTCATAGCTATTAAAGGAAGGTTAAAATCAAGGGCAACTGGACTTGGCTGAAGATACTTGAAGATGATTCACCTCCCATCCTCTTGATTGGACAGGAAAAATGTCTTCTTGGATGGACAGTTGCCCTTGATTTTAACCTTCCTTGCAAGACGAAGTGCTGTTTCTTTTAAAGCGTGTATTAAATGGCGTCCCTCCCTGCAGGTGTTTTCCAATGTTTATTCTGTGATTATAATATTAATTTCAGTTCCCCTGTCTCTATGATATGCAGAGTGTTGTCCTTTGATGTATTTCAAAGAACTCTTTGACTCCACATACGAATATTAGGTTCTTTCTTATCACTCCCTCTATTGTTAACATGACGAATTGCTTCGAAATAGAATAGTCATTTCTACATATTTCACACAACCCCATATGTGTTTGTAAAGTATTACTATTGCAAAGATGTACACAAACCATATGCATATAAACCAAATTGCCATACAACCTCTTAAAATAATGTAACAACTTTAACTAACATTTATTTGCTGCATTAATTTTCTCCTGAGGCTTTAATTTATATAGGCACAAATCATAGAATCATTAATTGGAATAGTTAGTAGTTAATAAGTTAGTTGCTAACTTTTTTTAACAGCAACAATAAATTAATTTATTATAATTTACCTTTGAAAAAGTATGTGATTATTCACGTAGTAGGCTACACTCTAGACACTATAAATGGCTCCATTTCTTTCCCATTGAGAAGGTAACCAGGCACAGCAAGCTTTGGATTTCTCCACATGCCGAAACAGTGTACATGGGGAAGTAGTATGAGCAGTACTTTGTATTCAAAGTCTTTTTATTTACTTTTCGAAAAACAAGGGCAAGGTGTAAGTAACAGATTAAACTGTTTATCTGTTGCAAACTTTAGCATGTCTGCCTAATTAGCTAGCTTAGAACCAACAATGGTAACTTAGCGTTATTTCCAGAGATAAAGGACATACACTGAACAAAATTATAAATGCAACACCTTTGTTTTTGCCACCATTCATCATGAGCTGAACTAATCTAAGAATTTCTCTATGTACACAAAAGGCCTATTTCTCTCAAATATTGTTCACAAATCTGTCAAGTTAGTGAGCACTTCTCCTTTGCCGAGATAATGCATCCACCTCACAGGTGTGGCATATCAAGATTCTGATCAGACAGCTTGGATATTGACACCATTGATCACAACATCATGTTAGACAGACTGAGGCATTGGGTGGGGATCTCTGGTACTGCCCTAGAATGGTTTTCATCCTACCTGTCAAATAGGAAGTTTTGCGTGTCTGTAAACAACTATGTCTCTTCGTTCTGTCCAGTTAAATATGGTGTGCCTCAGGGGTCGGTCTTAGGACCCATTTTGTTTTCCTTGTATCTGCTTCCCCTTGGACATATTATCCATAAACATGGCATTTCTTTTCATATTTATGCTGATGACACACAAATATACTTGCCCGTCAGATCCACAGACCCTGGAATGCTGAGTTCACTTAACAACTGCCTTTGTGAAGTTAAAAAATGGATGTCAAATAATTTCCTCCAGCTGAACTCCGACAAAACAGAAATCCTGGTCATTGGGTCCCAGCAGATGGCAAATCAAATACTGCCATTTGCTGGTTCCCTAGTAAATCACATTAAGCCTGTGGCAAAGAACCTTGGTGTTTGGTTTGATAGTAATTTAAATTTCAAGCAGCACACCACAAAGCTTGTTCAATCATGTTTTTATCAACTTAGAAATATAGCAAAAATTCGATCTATGCTAACTTTTAAGGACACCGAGACCATTTTACACGCCTTCATCTCATCACGCCTCTCAACAGCCTTTTCACCTGTCTATTGATCGACTCCAGACTGTCCAGAACTCAGCTGCCAGGCTTTTAACCAGAACAAAGAAAGAAATAGGACCACATTACTCCTATTTTAGCTTCATTACACTGGCTCCCAGTATGTTTTAGAATTGACTTTAAAATTCTATTGATCACTTTTAAAGCTCTTCATGGCCTCTCGCCTTGTTATATTTCTGAACTTTTAGTCCCATACACACCAGCACGTACCTTGAGATCCTCGGGCAGAGGTCTGTTGTCTGTTCCAGAGTCTCGACTGAAAATATAAAGGGGACAGAGCGTTTGCTGTCAGGGCCCCGAGGCTCTGGAACAGCCTGCCCGAGGAAATCAGGTCGGCTGAGTCAGTGAACTCTTTTAAGTCCCTTCTTAAAACATACTTTTATAGGAGAGCTTTTCCCGATCTTATTTGACTTTATTTTATCCCTTTTATTTTATTCTATTTTACAAATTTTATATTTATCTTAAACGTGTATTTTAGTCTTTTCAATGTTTTCATGCTTTTATCTTGTATTGTTTTTGTATTATTGTCTCTTGGGTATTATTGTCTTTACACTTGTTAAAGCACTTTGTAACTTGTTTTTGAAAAGTGCTCTACAAATAAAGATTATTATTATTATTATTATTATATTATTATTGCACAGGTGTGCCTTAGGCTGGCCACAATAAAAGGCCACTCAAAAATGTATCTGTATCTGGTGTGACCACCATTTGCCTCATGCAGTGCAAAACATCTCCTTCTCATAGAGTTGATCAGGTTGTTGATTGTGGCCTGTGGAATGTTGGTCCACTCCTCTTCAATGGCTGTGCAAAGTTGCAGTGAGGTTGAGACCCTGATGAGGACGACAAGCATTCAGATGAGCTTACCTGAGATGGCTCCTGACAGTTTGTGCAGAAATTCTTTATTTTTTTTATTTTATTTTTTTAAAAACCTGTCCTGCCCAGCAGCCTGGTATAGAGTATGATGAGCTGGATACCATATTGTGCCAGACAGATTTTACTTTAACAAGAGAGTATTAATATACTCCTTTGTCTGTTTTATTATTTATTTAATTATGTATTGATTTGTCACCGGGCCGGACGGGGGGGCAGATATGGGGATGGGGGGGCACAAACATACAGCACAGAGAAAAGACAACACCTGCAAGAGAAGGGGGATGGAAGGTGGGGAAAACAGGAAATAGCAGAGGGAAACACCAATTGCAGAAAGCAACGAAACCTGCAATAGAACAGAGAAGGGGGCTTGGGGAGGAGAAAAACAAAAACAAACAAATAACAAACAAACAATAAAAATAATAATAATAGTAAAAGACAACCAGCCGAACAGCAGCAATAAACAGCTGACATAGTATGACAACTAAGAGAAAAATGATAACAAGAAACTGGAGAGCTGGAATAATAACAACTAATTTAAACTGAAAGAAAAGCATCAGGAATAATTCTACCAGGGATAACCTAAATTTGTTTGTGTCTATGTGTGAGACTGTGTGTGTCTGTGTGCATATAGGTGAATGTGTCTGTGCGTATGGGTGAATGTATGTGTGTGTGTGTGTGTGTGTGTGTGTGTGTGTGTGTGTGTGTGTGTGTGTGTGTGTGTGTGTGTGTGTGTGTGTGTGTGTGTGTGTGTGCATAAGCCTGTTAAAAAATGTAGTTGTTAGTGAGAGTGGGATGCCACAACTGTGCCACACCGACCCCAGCAACAGGCATGCAAGAACCCCAGTAGCCAATAGGGGTGGGAGAAAGAAAATAAATAAATAAATAAATAACAAAAATATGACTCCCAGATGCACCACGATGCAAACGTGGAAGACCCCGACCCAACCAACAGACGCCCCAAAAGATAAATAAAAACGACCATCCAAATGCCAATTGACAACGCAATGCCGACGGAACGCAAGAGGCGTAACCCGCAAAAGAGCAGCGCCCGGACCGACCAGCCAAACCAGCAACGAGGCAAAATCAACTAGCTTAGCTGTATACCACCACCAACCCAAAAAACAAACAAAAAAACCACAATGCATCAAGATGCATCGACAATCGCCCTACAATCCCACTGCAGCCCTCCAAACTGCGACCGGATCAACCCGCGCAGAGCCCAGAGACCCCCATCCCTATCAGCCAGGGCATCCGCGACCCCCCAAAGCGCAAAAGACCCCAGAGCGCATGTCCCGGGGGAGGCTGCGCCCCGCCCCGAGGAAGAACAGCAGAAAGCCATGCCAGGAAGCTCCCCGCCGCCAGGGAGCGATAACGCGGGAGAACCAGGCCAACAGTCCCCCTGCCCAGCCAGCCAGGCCAACAGTCCCCCCGCCCAGACAGAGGCCTCCCTCCCCAGAGTGCCCCTGAGCCCCATAAATCCGAGGCCGGTCTCGTCCCCGGGCAGGGGCCAAGCCCCCCTAGTCAACCACCCCCAAGGAAGAGCACCAAAACCCACCCCGACAACACCGGCCATGTGCCCCAGGGACTCCCGAATGCCCCCACTGTGAGAGAGTCGGCAGGGGGAAGCAGCGGGAGTCCCACCCCTGCCGAAGAGGAGAGGAGACAACGGGCCCCCAGGCCCAGGGACACACCACCAGCCCAGAAATGAGCATAAGCCAGAAGCCCGAGTCCCCAGACCCAGAGCAGGCCCCCCAACCCCCCCCGACCCACCCCAGGTCAGGCAAGGCAGACACCAACCCCACGCCCCGGGGCTCCAGGGGCAGGACACAAGGCCAATGAGAATCCCCCCAACTCCTTCAACCCCTCTGCCTGCCTCTGTAAATGTATTGTTTTGTGTTGGATGCATGTCATGGATTGTGAAGTGTTATATGGTGGAGTAAAGATAAGTTGTGTGGTAACTAAGGTGCAGTTAAAATTGGAGGGTAGTTGTGACACAGGTACCCCACAACTGTCAGGTTGTGGAGCCTCCCATCGTGCTCTGTGTCTAATGTGTAATTAAAATTGAGGGGCAGCCAGTGGGGGAGGAAGAAGGGCGAGGCCGCAATAAAGCAGCCCCACCTACCAAACGCCCTGCAGCCTGCCCGCCCCCCAGAGTCCTAAGGGTGTATGTAGTGAGACATGACCAAAGAGGGGGAAGGTGAAGGAGGTCATAGGGAGGCTACAATGGTCCTTCCCACTGGGAGCAGATTCCTGACTGGCCCCATCATTCAGTCCCGTCCCCCACCGCCCTAAGCAGGAGGACGCCAGGTCCCTCCAGCCCAGGGCTTATAGCAAGAGCCCCTCTAGCGCCAGCAGCACCCCAGAGTCAGCGACAATCCAGCCCAGCCCCAGGACGGGTCCAGGGGGGCCCAGCCCCCCCCAGCACCACCAGGTTATTGTAGCTGGCACAACCCCCTCACCCCACAAGAGAGCAGGTCCGGAGCGGCAAGGACCCCGCCCAGGGATACAACCGCCCATTGTGCAGAAATTCTTTGGTTATGCAAACTGATTGTTGCAGCAGCTGTCCGGGTGGCTGGTCTCAGACAATCTTGGAGGTGAAGATGCTGGTGTGGTTACACGTGATCTGTGGTTGTGAAGTCGGTTGGGTGTACTGCCAAATTCTCTGAAATGCCTTTGGAGACGGCTTATGGTAGAGAAATTAACATTCAATTCAGGGGCAACAGCTCTGGTGGACATTCTTCCAGTCAGCATGCCAATTGTACACTTCCTCAAAACTTGCGACATCTGTGGCATTGTGCTGTGTGATGGAACTGCACATTTTCCAGTGGCCTTTTATTGTGGCCAGCCAAAGGCACACCTGTGCAATACCCATGCTGTCTGATCAGCATCTTGATATGCCACACCTGTGAGGTGGATGGATTATCTCTGCAAAGGAGAAGTGCTCACTAACACAGATTTTGACAGATTCGTGAACAATATTTGAGAAAAATAGGCCTTTTGTGTACATAGAGAAATTCTTAGATCTTTGAGTTCAGCTCATGATGAATGGGGGCAAAAACAAAGGTGTTGCGTTTATAATTTTGTTCAGTGTATATTACCTATATTAGTTTGTGGGGTTACAGGCTACTTTAGAAAAATACCTATTCAGGCCTGAATCATCCAATCTGTGGTAGCGTAATTAACTTGTGCTAGCCACAGCTGCTTAAATCGCCTAGCACCAGTCATCATTTCAGACGACAACTGCAAAATGATGCTTAGTGTCATTTCAGAAGAAATTATGTATAGAGACAAAGTGTATTATTACTGGTCATGTTTAACATAAGTCACTCTTATATGATGCTCCAAGCTTCCATAAAACAGCTCTTTCCATATTACATATTTAATACACATCAGTCTGAAATGATTTGATTCATTTTTCTTTTCCACTTAATCATTACTGCTGTTTTATCAGGCAGCCAAACAAAAAGAAACAAACTACTAACATCTATTATATAAAAATGATAAGCAGGTTAAAGCAGGTCTTAACTTTGGAAGGTACATTTCAATGACCAGTAATTCATATTTCCTCTCACCCTAGAAATGAATAAAGGAATAGCAAATGGATTAACTGTCCCATCATAATCAAAACTCGCTCCCGGCTTGAATGTTTTAATTATACGACAAGCAAGATGTTCCATTTCTTCCCTGTGCCCTTTTCTGGTCTCAACCTCCATGTACACTGTCTGATTGGGTGCCATTTATTTCCCTATAGTCTATCATGAAGTCAACATGCATCCACTTAACCTGCGTCTGTCTGGGAGCTGCTGGGATTGAAATGTGCTCTCCTGCAGGATACAGAGGCAGATGAGACTGAACCGTAGAAAAACAGGTCAGTTGTTCCTCCCCGCCGCCTCAGAGCAGACTCAACATTTATGATCATCACAGTCACACTTACTGTCATGAGCCATCTTCCTGGGCAAAGAACCAGCAACTGAACAACCAGTTTATACCAGCACCACTACACCAATATATGCCATAGACCATTACCCTTTCCTAACCTTTAAAATGGTTTCAGTCCTGGCCTTGCTCTCTCTGTTATGCAACCTTGCTCTTAATAATTAATGACCTTGCAGCACTGTAGTGTTTTGTCTATTAAACATGTTACATTTAAATTGGTGGAGTGAAGTGGAAGTAATTGATGGAGAGTAAGGGACCCTATTACTATACAAAATATCCCTCACTTTATTTCCTCACGCAAACCACACTTCCTTTGTTGTTATGTTTTACGTGCAATCAAGCACCAAAGGTATACAGGTTTTCATGTAAGCCAAAAACTACACCACTTAATTTCACTACCTTATGTGGTTAAAGCCTTAATTAGAGAAATCAAAGAGTTTTTTTGGAATGACAAAGTCAATACTCAGGAGCCTTGATGGTAAAACCATGACCACTTTAAATAACATATATCCCTTTGGTATTCTTTGGGCTGCATGACAGGTATGACAATATATACAGTTAACAGCCCACTCCTAAAAAACTGTGTGATTCTAATTGCTTCCTAAACCATGAAGCCACTTTATTTAGTTAAAAAATATCAGTTAATATCAGTTACTGTGTAATGTTCAGTAGCTTTGTAACAGACTTGAAAAATCAGAAGATTTCTTTTTGGCTTTGGGATGATTATGATATACTATCATGCCTAATTAACAATCAAATAATCTGTGTTATCTGGCCTTAACCTCGAAGGGTTTAGTTTTAATTTAAATTAATTTGACAGAGACAGAAACAGTACAACAGGATCTCAGAAAGAGACTGTTTGAAAAAGGTGTGAACAAGCACAGCAAGTAAATGTACAGGAAAGTGGCATAGCCAGCTATGAGACCAATTTAATGGATCGAAGGACACAGGTTCAAGCATCGGGTCTGCAGAAGAGCCCTTTACCAAGACACTGAATCGCTTGCACCCTCAGGATATAACTCTGCAGTTGACGTTTTATCTTCATTGGTCATCAGTAACTTCCCACTACAAACAATATCACAATGTTATTATTTAGAGATGTCCCGATCCGATATCAAAGAGTCTGGGCCAACCGAGGCATTTTTTTACGGATTGGTATTGGCTTTATTGAGCACAAGCCTAAGCCGGACTTTTATTTTACGTAAGCTGTCAAGTGTCATAAATGGAGAGCACAGTTTGTGGCAGGATGCCGCTAAAATAAACAGGCAAATGAAAGCAGTCTTACAGCCACTTGTAATGTCTGCAATGTGAGCATTTACGTGAGCCGGTAGAAACAAAATAAACACTGGGGAGTTCACTCAGGTAACTCAGCCAAAGGCTGCACCGAAGCAACACACGCTGGAGGATACTTTTAAAAGGAGAGAGAAATTTCCTCCAGACAGCAACAACAACAAACAAAAAACCCCCATTGAGGAACAGCTTGGATTTGGGCTTTTTTCCCCTTAATGCATTGCAGAGCTATTCAGTAGTCAAGTATATATTGGATTGAACTTTAATGTATTATCTAGGAAATACAAGTATCAGCTCTGTATCTGCAAATATATATCCGGGCAAGAAAATCAGCTGTTAAGCAGTAATAATAACAGAGATGATAGCTTATCAAGCAGCTTCCCAGGAACTGTATAATTTAACAATGAAAATGAGCGTCTTCTCAGGTGACACCACCTAAACTGCATTTCACAAATCCAACCAAGTGAAACCAGACTACCGTGCTCTAGAGAAAGAGGTGTGTGTGTATGTTTGTGTGAGGGGTTGTAAATGTGCGGACAATGTTCAACTCCTACCTAGACCTTATAGGATTTTCTATCCATGAAAGCAAACCATTTTAAGGAAGCAATTAGTGCTGCTTAAGAACGATTTTAATTGGACAGTTCATTAAGTGGCATAGATCAAGAATTATTAGGATGATTGTCTAAAAAAGGCATATATTGTGAAGGTGTGTGAGTGTGTGTATAGGCGCACGTGTGTGTGTGTGTGTGTGTGTGTGTGTGTGTGTGTGTGTGTGTGTGTGTGTGTGGAAGGCAGGTTGAGGATGCAGAAACAGACAGATATAGGGGAGGGTCTCATGGGGCTTTGTAGCGTCTTTGACCTCTCTGGCTGCTGCTCTGTGAATACGCAGCATTCCTCCAAAGAAAGAGGAAAGTAAACATAGATAACAAACCTCTGGAGCTTGATTTACTGCATCACTTAACTAACTCTGAAAAATAAACAGCCATGGAGTAACTAGGCCATAAGTACAGCGGAACAGCTCAATAATGATACTGTATGTAGTATCTCAGCCTTTCACATATGAAATTTATTCCATCCTCTCAGGTCTGATGATTAACACGGACTCAAACAATCTTCCACTTCCAAATGTGGCTTGAAACACACAACATCACAAAGCCATTTTCAAAGATCTATGCAGTAAACAGCATTGTTATCCTTTTCATGTCTCATCTCACAACTCAGTGTATGTTTTCAGCTCAGTGGCTCTTCTGGCTGACGTACAGAAAAAAAAAAGAGAGACAGGAGCTGACGGAGAATCTCACTCTTAAGAGGCCAGCAGTCCGACAAAGTCGAGAAGCATACCACGGCAAATATCAAGAGGACTGACTGGAGATCGACCCAGACAAAGGGAACGTTTTTACCTTGCTCTGTTCTGTGTGTTGTCAGAGATGCACTGTAGTGTTTGTCTGATGCATGGATAAAACTTAAAACAACATATGTATGGCTGAGGGGTGGATGTGCTACTGGAAATGCACCCTGGATGCTCCTTCCCATGTCCATTCTGCTTATTTTTCTTATTCCTTCCTGAGGAGGAGGAACAACAGCCAATTGAAGATGTAAAGTGGCATTACATTGATAATATTTCCTGCAACAACCATAATGGGTTTTAATTAGAGAAACATTTTCAGTGATCAATATTAACGGTACACATCAGAATTGGTGCCTCAAAACTGAAGAAAACAAGCTTTTCCCCCCACAATACAATGTTTTACATGATTGTTACAGCTACAACCATACATGCAGGAATCAATGACAGAAAGATTAATTTCTCCACAGACAGGCTCTTGTTAAGTGAAAGGCTAAATTCTTATTTGTAGAATAAGAAACACATCAGCCTGCCATTACTTTCACTCCCACTTGGTTCATTACTCTCTCCACCGACACATACAACTCAGCTGGACACTAACGGCCCCGTGGAGTTCTCTAGGAGACATCAGAAGGTATTCTAGGAAATTCAGAAAATCATTAACTTAAATAGAAGTAGGCAAGCCAACATGTACACAATAAAAAGGCAAATTACGAAACTTTATCACAACCCCTGGGATTCAGTGGACATCAACAATGGAAGGATTTATATAAGGGAAGAAGAAGATCTGAGGCTGCATTTTAATTCAGAGACCCGGTGGCAGGATGAAATGGTGGTGTAGAGTGTAAATGCATGACGTTTACACAAGTTCTTTCTCTAATTTTCACTAAAGCACTACCTTTCATCTCTTTCTAAAGCACAGTCAGAGCCTGCATTTCCTCATCATCTATGTCAAGGGTTACAGATTGATCAGGAAATTGAGCAACTGATCTACCACAAAAAGTGTGATTCCTATAAATAACCTGCTACTATTTAGCCAAAAGGTAACCAATGACCTAATGTAACTAAAATTAGTGAGTGGCCACCAGAGTAGCCAATAACACATCTATCACGAAGAAGGCAGTGACAACCCTATTTTACGTCAACAAGTGCTTCTATTGACCATAATTCAAAGCTGCTGTTGTTTGGCTGTGACAAGCGCCGGTGCTCACAGGTCTGATTGAAAGCAACTAGCTCATCATGTGTACGTACTGTTCAAAGTCATTACTAATGCAGGAAATCATCACTTGAAGAAGAGGATGGAGGCAGCTTGAGGGTAAATGTGCACAGCCAAAAATGTAATCACAACTCTTCATCACAGGTTGGTAATATCTAAAAGACAATACAAGTGTGGATTTCTCCTTTAAACATCCTTGACTATCATTTGAAGGAACTACTGATCCTAAGATGGAAAAAGCTGTTGTCTTGACAGCAGTAAAAATCAGTGACAGCACACCTCCCCCTCAGGAGAGAGACGTGAGACATTGCTGAGGAGCGTTGGTGAGTAATGAAAGGAAGACATAACATTCATTCAGCCCTGTATTCACAGTGACAGCCTGCAACTAGCATGGACCCTACGGCAAGATGGAGAAAGACCCTGGCCCCTAGTCATGGGTGCGCGCACACACACACACACACACACACACACACACACACACACACACACACACACACACACACACACACACACACACACACACACACACACACACACACACACACACACACACACACGTCTATTTTGAGGTGGATTATTTCTCACCCGGGTCCCCGGGAAGACAAAAAGGAAAATTAATACAAAAGCTGGGCGGCTCTTGGTGACAATTGGTGACAGTCTCCTGAGTTCTCTCTCCCCCTGGTCTATTCACTCCCACTGCACTATCACAGCCACATAATCCACCCTCCTCACACCCACTGTAACCTCCTCTTCCCCTTCCTATCTGTGGAAAAAGACAAAAACTCAACTTCACACCTCTGCAGAGGTGTTCAATTCAGACTGTCCCTTATGGTCACACACTTTTCCGGAACAGAGTATTTTCATTCTGCCTGCAGTGGGGCTATTTTCTGCATCCGGCTCAGCAAGCCCAGGCGACCTCCATCTTGCTTCCACACCCTGGTGGAAGTCTGCAAGTATGGCTGTGGGTGGAGGAGGCAGAGGTCTGAGGACTGAAAATGACATAGCTATAAAGGCTGTGGAGCTTGAAGAGCGGAAGGCAGGGCGATAGGTTTGTTGCAACCTCTCCATGTACCCGTGCAATTAATAAGCAGAAACACTGGATGAGCTACAAGTACAGAGACTCTGTCAGCAACTGCTGTAGTCTCCAGAGCATGAGGTGAGAGGCAGCTTCTTCTTCTCCTTCTTTATCACCAGGAAGCTTTTGGACATGCAAGAAGATAAAAAAAAAAAAGGATGCAAAAAAATTGAAATTGGGCGAATCAACGTGGAAACAATGAAATATTCTGTGGATGCTGTTTCACTAAATTATATGTGGTTCACAAATCACAGCTGAGCAATGAATACCATCAACATTAGTATGGACTCAAATACTACTTTTACATGCACTCAAGAAACCACATAAAAAGTTTTTTACAGAAATGCCTTCAAAACAATATGATTGGATTGCCATGAGGTTTGGCACCGATATACACAGTGCCAAGAGAATGAAGCCTACTGACTTCTCTGATTTTTCACCAAGCGCCACCAACAGGTCGAATGTTTCACAAATCCAGTAAAAGATCTACTGGATGTATTGGCACATAGAGGATGAATCCTAATGACTATGGTGATCCCATAACGTTTCCTGTAATGCCACGATGTAGACATTAGTGGTTTTGAATGAAAAGTCTCAACAACTATTGGATGAACTGTAATAACTTTGATGATCAAGCCTAGCATTGAGCCCACGTGCCTAGTAAGTACAGCCTCACACAGCCACTGTGTTAATGAGAGTTAATGACTTGCATATTTTTAGTGATCTATTATGCTGCAACATGAATGATTTTCTTTGTTTGTTTGGGTTATTTGTCTTGTGTCTGTATTTAATAACCTGCTACTCAGCTGTGAAAATGTACTTTTTAGCCTTACTTATTCAGGTCAAACTTCAGTTACTTTGGGTACAATGAAGCACCACTAAAGAGTAATGAGCTTTCCTTTTATCATTTTACCACATTGCCATCAGCAAAATTCTTTCCCTGTCTGAAGTCTTTGTCCTGTAATTCACCCTTTTAAAAAGCAGCCTGAATCCTGGTTAAGCATTTACATCAGCAAACGTCAGGCTGTGTTAACTGGGTTTCTCTTAATCCCCTGCAGAGTTTACAGAAACGTCTGATTTATATGATATTTAAGAAATCAGAAAAAAAACAACAATAACCAGTTTACTTGAGTGCATGTAAACACACTAAGTGAGTTGAGTTCCTCCAGAGCTCTCAATGCAGCCTTTGAGAAGGAAAGCTTAGTATGCCTTTAAGGCCTAAAATAAACACCCACTAAAATAGCAAACAGTACCTTTTTACAGTATCTGTGAGATTTCCCTCTGAAAACTCATAACAGAAAAAAGTACCCAGGACTTTTAGTACCAGGATCTCCTTTTTAAAGAACTAAAAGGTTCCCTCAGCATATTGTTGTGTGCGTTCCCACCGCGGTCTAAAGACCTGTGAAGATTAGGCAAATTAACCAGCTGACCTATAGGCTCCTGTCTGTGTCTCCCTTTTTAACGTGCTGTATTAGGCTACCTGTTGTAATCAGGTGGTCAGTTTTGGAGATGAGGAGACCGACTTATATTATTATATATATATATTCACTGCAAGGAAACCCCACCCCCCCCAAAGTAGCAGTATTTTCAGAAAAGTACTAGCCCCTTAGCAGGCACTGCTTTTGGGGTAAAATAAAGACCCTGGAACTAAATTTAGACCCTGGTCCCTGCGGTAAAAATGCAGTTGGTTCCTCCAAAGGTTCCTAGTTCTGGGGTCTAGTTCCTGCAGTGGAAATCAGGCTTTCATAAAACCATTGGCTGAGGTTTGCAGTCAGTTAGTCCTGGCTATTAAAGTTTCAAAATTCAGTGAACCATTGCATGGAAAGGAAGATATGGAAATACATGAATATGACTAGTGATTAATTTTAAACAGACAGGCAGATTCCCTCTAATTGAGATTTTAATCTGAGAGTCTAATGTGATATTCACATCTCTATTCTAATGATATACAATTAGGAGGAGTGAATGTGGACAGTGGCTGTATGATGGAGAGAGGCTGGACTATCTATTATTTTGTCTTGCAGGCTTCTCATGTACAGAGCACCTTAAATATACACCACATAATAAGTGTCTACACACCGCTGCAGTTTTTTTTGCACTAGCAAACCTGAAGGCATTTAGCGGGACTGAGAAATTATTAGTGAATCATTTCTGACCTGTCAAGTGAAAAGGGCTTAATTCTACGGAAGTGGCATTTTGTTAAGAGCTTCAGCAGTATAATGAAGCTCATAAAAACACAACACTAAGGGCAGATTCATTAGAATTGTGTCCCTGTGGCATCCTTAGAGAGACATGTGTAGCCAATCAAATTTTATATGTGCATCTTGCCCAGACATAATTAAAAGTTAAGAAAGGCAGCAGCAGAAAAAAAAAGTATTCCGTCCAGCGATAGAAAAATGTGTGATAAATATAGCAGCGATGTGATTATTGCACCAGTAATGAGTTCTGTCTAGTGTTTTGAAAGATTTGGGCAAAGAATGAAATGACAGAGGGGGCACATTAAAGACAGAAAAGAAAAGTAGTAATTGGTGATGAAAATCAGTCGTTCTACACATCAACATTCATAAATCTACAGAGAGAAGCTGAATTCTGTTGACCGGGCTTCACTCCATCTACTGCCCTTCACAGAGTCCTAGCCAGCCTGGCCTCATGGCCAGAGAAATGAGCCATGAGGCATTCTACCACCTCTCTATGAATAACCATGGGTACCAATCCTTGGCATTCACACAGGAAGAGGGCATACACCAGCTAAAAGCACACATGTGGCCATAGATCACATACCAAATTAAATGCAAAAAAAATCTGAACAACAAAAACTGACTTATTAATCTTTTGAACCCTATTTTGATTAATTTGCGTTATAGTTACATAAAAGGTCACACCTATTGTATATTCTGTACCATACGTGCTTGTTTCAATGTTTAATTGATGTCATGTTTCTTTCAGCAGTGCCATTTCATCAAATAGAAAATTCTAGTGCATCATTTTATGCCCACACACATTTCTCCATGATACAACCTGACATATTTGGTATCTTTGGTAACCTTGGCTCCTTGAGCATAATTTAAAATTAAATTCTGTGGGTTTGAACAGAAGTGCTTTTCTGAAAGCCCTGCCACACAGACTGGTGGCTGGTGTAACTAATTGACACAAGTCTCAGCTCTTCTTCTGAGACAGTAAAGTCTTCCTGTTTTTACAATTCCTCCCCTCCACTTCCTTTCTGGGCATGTGGATGATTGAAAAGCCCCGGAGCAGAACATTAGACCTCAAAATCTTCCTCGTGTCTTGTAGCTCAACGTGGCATCTCCTTAACTAGAAAGTCTATAAAGCTGAATTGAGGACTGGGATGGGGAACTAAATCTAAACAGAAGGGCCTCGCGGTAGCTCTAATTCACAGTTAGTGGGTGAAAACCAAGTGAGACTAAATACTCTGATTTGTGCCAGGTGTGTAGTTGCGGAGCTGCTGGGTAGAATATTTAAATCCCGCTCCATCTACCAAATTGGGTAGCTCACATTAAGCCTTTATTAACAGCACTGCCTGCTATCAAACTAATGCTTTAGTTTATTAATATGATTTCTTCCTGTATCTGACTTTAGTAATACAATTCTGTTCTAACGTTATAACAAAACAGTATCTATCCAGTATTGTTCAAGTGTGCAGTCACGCTAACATCTCTGTGAAGCTGTATTCACTATGACAGGGACGACATTCTTATCTCCCGATTCAATACTATCATGAGATTTGACTGTAGATTTATATTTAATATGTATTGCGATTCTTAAGGATTGTTATTCAATATATTACGATTGTGAGCTTTTTTAACACTAGACCATGCTAGATTTAGATATTTAGAAATTGGTGTTTAAATCGGTGTTTATAACAGCAGTTAAATGAGAATTAAAAGAGAAGTGGAGAAACGGAAGACGGCTCTTTCATGTGTTGTGTTGTGCTGCATGTTTGGAACACCACAAAACTACCATAAAAACACAGCAATCAGCGGTACTTTCATTTAAAGTACTTTTTACAACAATAAAAAAGCTTCTTTTATGTCATGTTATCCTGTCATGTTATCCTTGTTTACGTTATGTTTCTGAAAAGAAGAAAACAAAAATCAGCCGATATATCAAGATATTGGTTTTTAACATCAAAATAGGTATCGGTCACACAATTCTGGAGACTGTACAGTATTTCATGAAAAAACTATTCACATCACACGTCAGTCAGTCTTTCTTCGTTTTAGTTCAGCAGCAGCATTGCTATTCTTTTTGAAGTAAACTTAGGAGTTCCTGCTCATCAAGCTAGTGCCATAAGAATTCCGAAATAATATATTAAAAATAAATGTATAAAAATAGTTAATAACAATATAATTCTTACTTTATTAAAAGGGGCAATATGTAGGTTTTTTTAAAATGAAATTAATCACTCTTTAATTGCCTCTGTGGGAAGGGGTTGTAATCTCACATAAAAATGATCCAGTCACCGAGTTTTTCTGTTTTCTCTGATGGCCAGTATGCCTAATCCTATGTCAAGGCTCCGGGTCGGATTTTTTCATCAACTCCCTTGGCTGTTAGGTGCCTCTCACCTTCTGAATCTGCACACAGCAACAACACTGCAACTAAAGTTTAGTTCACACTACACAATTTTTAGCCCGATTTGCCGCTCGGTGACCGTCAGTCGTTATGTGTGAACTACTCGACGCGTCACAACGGCTCCCCGACACATTTCTGGCACATCGCCGACACCTGCCAGATATCTGGCGGAGTCGGCCGACTCGACATCCACATCCAGCCAATGAGAGCAGGCAGCTACTTTTTGCTGGAGCCCGTCAGGCCAAACGATAATCAGATTGACTTCGGGTGAAAACACAATCAAAGGCTTGAATCAAGCTTTTGGATATAAAAACCTATAGAAAGTTGTCTTTTATACCATTGGATAGGTAAACTAACATTACTGCAAAGCATGTGAAATATATTGGCATTTTGTGCTTTAGCTATGACGTTAGCTATGATGTTATCCTAGTCCAAAATGCTTGTTGTATGGCTTCCCAATTACTTTACCAGCTAACGCGATCCATATTACTATCCTGTATACCACCAGTATTGTGTCAAAGTGTTGATTTTAGGCTTGCAAAAAATGATGTAACGGTACACAGCGAATGTGGAGCGATTTGTTTTTACTAGCCTAACGTTACAGTGATGCAAGAGAGGGCAGCCACCTATCGTTAGCACGGATCTAAGTTACCACTGTTTGCTTTGTAACATTCAATTTAGATTTATTGTCGTTTTACCAGTACTCAGTTACACAGCTTATCCACCGTCTCAGTAACTTATGTGACCCATGTAATATACAATAATGCAACATAACGGCACAGGACAACAACACAGTGGAAGAGCCATTCACTACAGTAAAGTTACTTACTGCGGTCTAACTGTTATAAAGTGTGGCAACAATCTCATAATATTCTGTTTAGCTAATTTAGTTATCATCCAATAAATTTAGCTGTGCTGACATTGCTGAGCCTCCGGTAAAAAATAAGCAAATAGTTACTGAAAAGCTGCAGGCAAGCTAACACCGAGGTATATTTATTCATTTAGCTGACGCTTTTATTATTATTATTATACAATTGCTATACATGTCAGAGGTCGCACGCCTCTGGAGCAACTAGGGGTTAAGTGTCTTGCTCAGGGACACAATGGTGGATGGGTCACAGTGGGGGATTGAACCTCTCTCACACCAAAGGCATGTAATTTTATCCATTGCGCATCTCCACCTATCACATTGGCTGAATGCAGTCAGTGTAACTTTATCATGCAACCAGCATGAATTAATTTAACCTCAAGCAGATAAAAATATTACTGTGATGTTACAGGGGGAGTTTACATGACTTTCCAGCACTTTGTGTGAAGCTCATGAGTGGATTTTGCTCGCTTATGAGGTGAGCATGCGTACAAGCTCATATCTTGTTGCAATCTGAAAACTGCACCGCTACTGGCTGCTGAAAACTATATAATGCCCCTTTAATAACTAATTTAAACAATCACTTCAGGAATCAAAGAAATTACAAAAATCTTTTTAAAAAAGTATCACGATTATTTCACTTAAACCTTCCGAAATCCTCTGTGACCAGAGTGGTGGACAGACCGACAGACATTGCCATCCTTAAAGCCAAGTTGTTACCATGGCAAAAAAAAATTACAATTATGAGTAAAGCGTGCACAAAGAAACAAACATGACTTTCATGAGGTTTCATTAAAAAATGTAGACTCTACCCTAAACCCTGCATCTTTCATCCAGAGCAGACGTGAAGCAGAAAAAATATTACACTAAAAAGATTAGATAATTATATAACAATGTAAAATCTTAGAGATGATGGGTAACACGTCTTTTTGATTAAACGCTGCCCTACATGTGTAGCCGCTCATGTGGAACACATTGGGCTGAAACGTCAGGCTTAAGTCTGAATGCCAAACTGGAAAATGTTGCTGATAATTACCCGCTATACACACGTTTCCTAACTCTGAATATGAGCCAATGTGACACCCATCACAATACATAGCCCTCAAAGAAATACTATTGCCAATATTTAATTACACAGCACAGTGGCTAATAGTAGTTTAATTCTGTTTGAATCTTTCAATTAACCCCAATAAACTACATATACAGCCAAAAGAGCAGGGACCAAGCAAGCAAACAAACTTCACTTTCATGGCCACAATCATTGTGCATGGAACAGAGATAAGAAAACAGGAAACTGGAACTGATCTTCCGACTAATGGCATGTTTTTAAGGCACCGAAGATAACAATTAGTTACAGCTCCACGCCTCCATCCCCAAAGACCAGGGAAAAAGCACAGGGAGGGATGATTCTGTGTCAGCCACAAGACAGGAACTGTTGGGTCTGGGTTAAAGTCGCTATAGCCCTGCTGCTGTCCACAGGGCAAGAGCCGTGTTTAAACCAAAGGCCACCCTCTATTAGAGCTCTGTCAGCATGGCACAACGGCAGCTTAATGGTTACAATTAACAATCCCTTCTGCTGACAGAGCTCCTGTCTGAATGTACCCTCTGTGCTCCCCTCAGCCTGATCCTGCCCTAATGACAGGAAGAATGTATTTATAGAGGAAAAAAAAGAAAATGATCCACACATTAACAGAATGGGACTCTTGGGTTTACACAAGCATTAGTATGCAGTAAAATGATATGCTGTAAATATTGCCAGATTGAAGAAAAGCACTTCTACATTATAAGAAAAATATGAGGTAAAAACATTGCCAATCAATTGAGTTTCATAGGTTTGTTGCAATGATAAACACTAGTTTAAACTCTTCATGCTGAAGGTACGTTTTTTTTTAACATCTATTATGGTGAAACAATATTCAGACATAGATACCAGAAAATTCCACTGATTGGTACATTTGTCGTAAGAAAACCCCAGAGAATGGAGACTCCCACAAAGAGCTGAGCAAAAGTGCATTAAACACCAGCTTTACAGTATTTTTTTTCTTTTACTTCTTTTGGCCACCCATTTTGCTCTAATTCTCTCCACCAAAACACAATCTGTGGACTTAACGCAGTTGCTTCTGTAGTTATGTTTTTTGAAGCTAAATAAGTTTAACTCCTCATAAAAATTAAACCACAGTTCTTTTGTAATTTAAAAAAAAAAAAAGGGTAGATAATTTTTTGTTGTTTCAGTGTTGCCATTGCTTGATGCTACCGCTTTACTTGTTAGTTATTCAGAATAACACTTGCAAGGATATTGGCAATCAGAGGCAGACAGACCATCTGGAGGAGTGGGAGATTTCCTGGTGGGTTGTTCGACCAGTGGGCTGGTGATGAGTCTAGCAACACCAATATAAAATCAGGAGAAAAGAAAGGTCTCATGTTGTTTGATCCTTCATTAGGCTGACCGGCTGGCTCCATACAGATGTGAGTCTGGCAGCGCTTAAATTCACATCCCATGAGTCCATCTTTCTGCTCCTGCAAACTTCACTTTCGTGCATTCTGCCTGTAAAAGCATTTTGCTGAGAGGTGCAAACTCTTCGTGTTGCGTTTAGCTGCATGTTGGAATTACAAGGTGACACTGTACAAAGGTTCAGTGTGTAATATTTCTGAGGATCTATTGACAGAAATGCAATATTATATCCATAACGATGGTTTCAGTGGTGTATAAAACCCTTACATAATGAACTTGTGTTTTTATTACCTTAGAATAAGCCATTTCTATCTACATACATTATGGCGGCTGTGGCTCATGAGATAGAAGGGGTTGCCTGTTTATCGGGAAATTGATGGTTCAATCCCTGACTGCATGTCGAAATGTCTTTGTGCAAGATACTGCTCCCGACAGCTGTTCCATCGGTGTGTGAATGTCAGTTTCCGTTTGAGCACTAAGGCTCAGTGTATGAATGGGTGAATGTGTATTGTAAAAAGTGCTTTGAGAGGTTAGACCATACACCGCCGGTCCCCCTTACATGAACGCCGCCATGTTTCTACAGTAACCCAGAACGGACGTGATTCATCACTACATTCTTCTTGTAGAATTTTGGCAGTGTAGACGCTCATCACGTTCGAAGGAGAAGAAGAATACACAGCAGGGGTCGGCAAAGGTTTTGCATGGAGCAATTTTTTTATCCATTAGATGGATGACAAAACATTGATAAAACATTATATTTTGATTAAATGTTATGATGTTCAGTTAGCTCAATTGGTAAACCATAAGACTCTCACCTAGAAGGTTGTGAGTTCAATCCCACGACGGGAGGAATGTTTTCCCCTCTTCAAACATAACGTTTCACATGCTCACAATAAAGCAAGTGCTACAATATGTGCATTTTGCCATTTCATCCGAGTCCATCAACCTACAGACGCTTATTTTCATTTCCCCAGTATCCAGGCAGAGGAAAGTGGAAGACTAGACAGTTGGTTGCAACACTTAACCTTAAAATGTGATTACAACATACAATGATATTTTCAATTTTGGTCAGATTTGGTATAGAGTATATTACTACATAAATATTACAAACTGAACATACAAAACAAATTCCTGTATGAAAAAAAGGGAAGTTTCTGTTTATGTATAGAAACACCAAAGGCAGCAACTGACTTCCTTGGTAAAGACCCATAAAAGCAGAGTCTGATCTAAAGGTTTAGAGTTTAACAAGTTAAACTGATTCTGGACATTACTGCTTAATACACTGCTCAAAAAAATAAAAGGGAACACTTAAACAACACAATGTAACTCCAAGTCAATCACACTCCTGTGAAATCAAACTGTCCACTTAGGAAGCAACACTGATTGACAATCAATTTCACATGCTGTTGTGCAAATGGAATTGACAACAGGTGGAAATTATAGGCAATTAGCAAGACACCCCCAATAAAGGAGTGGTTCTGCAGGTGGTGACCACAGACCACTTCTCAGTTCCTATGCTTCCTGGCTGATGTTTTGGTCACTTTTGAATGCTGGCGGTGCTTTCACTCTAGTGGCAGCATGAGACGGAGTCTACAACCCACACAAGTGGCTCAGGTAGTGCAGCTCATCCAGGATGGCACATCAATGCGAGCTGTGGCAAGAAGGTTTGCTGTGTCTGTCAGCGTAGTGTCCAGAGCATGGAGGCGCTACCAGGAGACAGGCCAGTACATCAGGAGACGTGGAGGAGGCCGTAGGAGGGCAACAACCCAGCAGCAGCACCGTTACCTCTGCCTTTGTGCAAGGAGGAGCAGGAGGAGCACTGCCAGAGCACCCCCCCTACTGAGCCTCATTTTGACTTTTTTTAAGTACATTACATCAAAGTTGGATCGGCCTGTAGTGTGGTTTTCCACTTTGATTGAGTGTGACTCCAAATCCAGACCTCCATGGGTTGATACATTTGATTTCCATTGATAATTTGTGTGGTTTTGTTGTCAGCACATTCAACTATGTAAAGAAAGGAGTATTTAATGAGATTATTTCATTCATTCAGATCTAGGACGTGTTATTTTAGTGTTCCCTTTATTTTTTTGAGTAGTGTATTAACTCTGATTTAGTAGTTAGAGAATAAGTTTCTCACCTTTGTGTGAACAGTTTTTCATTTAGCTTTCTCAGAACAGAGTTTTTGCTCAAGGATTTGCATTTTCAGAACTATTAACCCACAACTTTCATGATGAATATAGATTTTGGAATTCATCATCTGAATCCAACATTTCAAACGGTCTTTCCGAACTCAATTACTAAGTTACTGACAAAGCTCAGACCCTCATCATCAGGCCAGCTCTTTAGGCAAGAGCTACTACAAACCTGATTAAATTGGCCACAACAAAAAAAACCTCAAGTTCATATCTGACCACAGAAACAGCAGTTGACAACACAATCTCACTGCAAGGTGCTCAAGCTCTTGTAGAGCTTTCGATTTTTTCACATGATCTTCATCAGCATATGCCGTTTGCTCAATTGTCATGGAATTGTAGATATTTTAATCTTAATTTTTAAGGGCAATCCGGGCTTAAACACTGAGAGAATGCTCAGAGTTTGAGCATTACCTTGAAAAGAGCAGATTCTTCATCATGCTGATGATGATTGAAAGGTCCAACGTAGAACCTCTGATACTTTATGTTACAGGTCCTATTAAGTCAGTATAAGCTTCAGTCAAAAACACTATTTAATAATT
This sequence comes from Micropterus salmoides, assembly GCF_014851395.1. Taxonomy (NCBI): domain Eukaryota; kingdom Metazoa; phylum Chordata; class Actinopteri; order Centrarchiformes; family Centrarchidae; genus Micropterus; species Micropterus salmoides. The sequence goes on from NW_024043372.1 coordinate 22,617,278, forward strand.
AATTTGATCTCTGTGATCCATTTTGTAACTTATTACATTGCCATTTTCATTTGTTTGTTTGACACAGATGACGTCTGCTGATCAAGAGAAAGGAAACGTTAAAGTGTTATAAATAATGTGTTAAATTTCATTTAAGAAATTAAAACATGCAAATTACAAAGAATCCCCCACCCTTTGTCCTCTCTGTACTGTACTCAGACTTTGCAAACTCTTTTCTTTAAAAATCATGTCACCTTGCTTCAAAGGACACTTAAGTTTGACCCATCGGTCTTCCTAAGCCCATTCAATTTGGCCACACCTCAGTGAGTCTAAATTACTATTCAAATAGCTAAGAAAATCCTCATCGGAAAACCCCTATGTTTGAGCAAAACCCCCACATCGTATATTTCACTGCTCTCCTTCACTGTTCACTGTCCACCAGTTCGACTATTGTCACTCAACCTCAAATAGTTGCTCATTATGGGCTGCCCCTGGAGATAAAACTAACTTCCAGTACCGTTCCACTTTCTGTCAATCTTGAAATTCACTGAGCTTTCTCCTTTTAAATACCAACTGGCTTTTATGAGACTAAAGCTACACATCAAAGATATTGTACTCTGCTACTTAGTGGATTTTCTTCTTAAACTTCCTGAACAGTTTTTCCATTTAGTTAAAAAGGGTAACATTTTGCTATGCTTTATCAAACTGTGCTGTATACTGATGATGCTGCATTACTTCCAACTTTTTGTGAATATAGTCAGCATTTCCTGATGCAGAGGCAGTTTACTGACTTCCAACCACCCAGGAGAAGTAACCCTGACACAGTGACACTGATGAGATAAGTAACCAATAAGTTTTTATTTAGTGTTTATTTGACAGGGACAAACACATGAGACATTGCTTTATAAAGAAAACAAAGTAGATGCCATGCATACAGGTTTCTAGCCATGACTAATTTGCAACCCCTGTCCCTGGTAAGTGCTGTGCTGCTGCATTTGATATGGCTGACATGTTTATTTTGGATCTTTACTTTCAGGTCTTTCCATGTTCACATTCCCAGCTTGTCAACAAATTACTAATTGGATTGCAGGGTCCCTCAGGAGACTAGACAGGTCTATGTCAGCAGCAAAGTTGCTTTCAGTCAGGACTAAACACCATCAGCTCTGTGAGAGAGCCACACAGGCCTGCTCAGGTCAACACTAGAGTTACTGACAGAACAGATGAATTACACATGCATTATTTAGTCTTCAAGATTTTGGATGCTGCTCCAAAAAGTGAATCAATACATTTTCTCGACCTGACGGACCGTATTAAACTATAAAGTGCATGAAGGCTTAGGCAGTCCAAAGGATGCAAGGCAATTCAAATAAAATATACAGAAACATTTGTCAGTTTTACTGTAGCACGTCAAAAAGAGGGCTTCAGACAAACCTGTGGTTGAGAAGGAGAACCTGCAGCTTCTCATGTACAGTTTTTATGATTTTCTACTGGGGCTGACAGGAACATAGATGATGGAAATGTCAACACATTGACTGCTTCTTTCAGTGAAACGCATGCCACTAGCCTGACAGTCAACCTTAAAAGGAATGTGAAGAAAACCGAAGCGCTCAGCAGCTCTGCCTAACAACCTACGACACAATATGGTGTGAATGACAGGAGCTCGGAAGCACACGTTCACAAAATGCAAAAAAAAAAAAAAAAAAAGAAAAAGTAGGACATGTACAAGACAAGACAATGCACTGCTGAAGTATATCTGACTGCACATGTCAAAAGTTCTTGTGTGTGTTACCAGTAGAAAGGAATCTCTATACTACAGAAGGAGGAAACTTTAAGAGAAGAGAATAATTGTTTTAGGAAACTCTTACAGCACAGATGGTGCCATACTTCAGAATAGTGAGAGGTACACCTACCTACAGTAGAAAATCTTAAACTACAAGATTTGTCTCACCCTGGGCCGAGACAGGTGGGTACTCCATCCTGTCAGCTTCCATTATGTGGTTTAGTCATTTGTGTTTTACCTCTGCTCTGGGCAGCCGCCTTAACTGAGCTTGTTGCCAGGGAAACCGCCTCTGCCAAAGATCCCCCCTCTGTTTTCGATGGGAGTCCGGATACTTTGATAATCTGAGGGATTGCAGAAGACGGGGAGGGGCAAACAGAGAAAAGAAGAAGAAATGCCACCAGTGAACCTGTGTGTGTGTGTTACTGAGATGTCTACGTTTCCGTCACCAGCTCAATTGTAAGAGCTATTTTATTTATTAGTAAGACTTTCTATTAAAAACGGACAATCATAATTGTGTCATCATATTTTAATGGTTTGTAAGGACCCTGCAATGTTTTAAAACGAAACATTTATTTATGATCATCGAAATATTCAATCTATTTTGATGAAATACAATGTGGAGAGCAGGAAAGCACACTGAAAGACCAGAGAGGAACTCCGTAGAACTGACTTAGGCAAACACTACAGAAAGAGGAAAATGAACACAATGTACAACAAAGAATCCCATTTGATTTTCTTTACTCTTCTTCATCTACTTTTAACATTTACTTCATTAAACAAGCTTTTAATTGGCTATAGTCACAAGCATTTTGTATGTGGCTTACCATATTGCCCCACTGGTTTACACTCTTCCTTCAAATCTTAAAGATACATCTGGTGTAATGGTTTAATTGACTTTCGCGTGACTTGTAGCTGCTACCTAGCTAGCTGTTCACAGCCTGGACCATCTCTGCTGTGAAAAGTAGTAGACGTCACAGTAATACCACATAAACAGGGACCTTTTTCTATTTTCTGTGTCAGAAAACACAACACACAGCCTTTTAGTAACAATCATACTGCAACCTGAGCTTATCCACATACTTTATGTCTGACTGAAGAACGTAACTAACTACCCCTCACACACCAGGAAAGACTCACTTTCACAACAAACCCGTTGGACTCATACACAGGTTAACCACAAAGCACCTTCCTTAAAAGGGGAAGTCTCGGCAGGTAACACACAGGTGCAGTTAGGCTGTAGTTGTGCTAACTAGAGGTGGAAGTGTTTAGGTCCATTACTACAAAAGTGTTAATACCAACCTCACTTTGAAAATACTGTAAAAGTTCTGCATTCTAAACTTTACTAAAGTATGCAAGTATAATAGCAACATTTACCTAAAGTAGACATAGTGCAATAATATGTTCCTGTCAGTGTTTCACTATTATACATGATGCTTCTGGATTAATATTACTGCTGCACAAATGTTTATGTTGCATTTTACTGCTGTAGATGTTGTAACAATTTTTTATAGTGTTGGGTAGTTTAAAATATAGCAATGCATCATATTCTATAAGATCATGATGTTTGCACTATTTGAGAATGTACACGTTATTTTAGACAAAATGTGTATGAAGGGATATATTGTGTATCGCGATACAGCCTGAAAATAATGCAATATTATTTACAGGCCATATCGCTGTATTTAAGAGTTTTATGTTGAACAGTGTTACTGATTTACCTGATATAAGTCACATGGCTTACATAGCGTACTTACTTCAATCCAAACGATGATGCTTTCCTAACTGTAACCAAGTAGTTTTGTTGCCTAAACCTCACCCAACTGTGACCGTTTCACAATGTTAACCACGTCTTTAACATCATGCGACTTACGTCACGTACTTAAGGTCCGGTACGTTTATGGCTGGACTGCTAGGGGAAACACTCATATGTGTTGTTTTGTGAGGCATTGACAAATGGCCTATTTTGTTGCTTAGATATGAAGACATGTTGGTTTGTGTACCAGGATCAATGTTTTACTCAATACACAAGTTTTGTGGTCCATATGTTAGAAATGCTTTCTGAATTTGGCATGTATTCAGAAAGCCTAATTGTTCCTTTTGCAAAGAGCAGATCCCAACTTTGGATGTTGTTCTTTTTAAAAATGGGAACACATTTAGTTCCAGATTATCTATTAAAACCAAGTTACAAGAATATGATTATTTTGGCTAATGGTTTTCATCCTCAGTCTCTTAAAAAAGGCTTGCCCGTGAGTCAACTTCATCGTGTTAATAGGATTTGTGACAGAGATGAAAATGATGTTAAAAATGCCATGGGAAATGATGAAATGTTTTACAGATGATTCACAAGCCTTGCTGACTGCTGCCAAAAATAAAATAAGATCAAAAACGCAGAAAAATCCATGCAGAAAAGAAATTCCAAGTAAATTCCCCAGCTTTGCAAAGCGCAAAGTTTTATGAAATTAAATCAAAGTCTCCAACTCTTCCAAAATAGAGAGTGAAATTCCTATTCTCATGGAATTTGAAGATAAAATAGATTTCTGGGGAATTTCAGGGAGATACCTGTAATAAAAGTAGATGCTGAATTACCAAGAACATGAGAAACTTAAACTTTAGCTTATTGCTTACGCTGAACGCTTGTTAAAAGGTGTACATCATTACACTATATCTACTAAAGTAAACAGAAAACATACAGTCCAGTTGCCCATGGGTAGAGAAACATAGCACATATGCAAATGAATCAGGGACAGAAATGTAAATTTGTTCCCTCCTCTCGACATAAAACAGAAACAATTTATCTTCATTTTCAGCTCAATATGAAAAAGCTCCCTAGACATGAAAATACGGAGAACAATAAGCTGCCAACGAGTCTCAGGGGACAGTGGATCCATATGAAAGTATTCCTTATAACTGAGGTTGTGCTTATGACAGCAGCGAGATGCATGAAGGCACAGTTGATTGTTCTGTTCCCAACAGTGGCAGAGTGATGCCATTATGTCACGTTATTAATGTACAGCAAACAGGGAGCATCCTGGATTGCTGATCACTGTCAGAAACTTGTCAGTTTGTGACAAGCGATATAACATGCATGTTCATACCTGCACACATACATACTAAGTTTCAACATGAGGAAACTCTGTTTATGGTATATTCTCTCCAATTAGCAGACTTGAGCAAAAGCAACGCAACCCGCCCACACACGCATACAGAGAGAATGACTAAATTAATAGGTATATTCAGGTCTATATCACTTAATATACTACAGAGTAAAGTTCATCATCTGAAACATTTGAAAGAAGAGTTTGTAGCAGGTCCAACGCTATGTATAATTTTAATACAGTATTTTCGGGAATATTAATTCATACCTCGAAACCAGGGGCACCAGCTAAAGATTTGCTTGTCTGCCCAAGGCTTTAGGTCCATGAGTATAGCATGATAATTACACAAATTTCTGGTAATTCACAAGTTATTAATGGTTCAGTTATTCACTAATCGTAAACTTTAGTCCGCTGCCCGTTGGCTTGTTGATGTTGTCCTGGCCTGACACCCCAGTGGCATCTCTAGTTGAGTTCAAACCGGTAGATTCATTCCGGTGTCCTTTGCGGGAAAACGCTTGCAGCAACGGGCGGTCAGCCCTGGCTTTGCACTCTGATTTCGTTTGGGGTCGTTATAGCTCAGCGGAACACACTCCAGAATCTGTCGTTGGAGCAGTTCATTCAAGGCGAGGAATGGGCGGGCTTCTGACTTTCTGGGTCCAAAGTTGCTTAGAACGATCGGATGATGTTAAAACGACAAAATCAAATAAGACTCATACATTTGCTGTAGGCTCGCGAGGCCCCGGGAATATAGGCTATTTAATGTTGCTGAGTTAAACAAGTCTGGGGAAAGTTTCATCCCAGGCAGCTCCAAACAAAAATCAAAATCAAATCTCCAGAGTAATGGTAAGTATTTATAAGAAAGTCAAATATGAACAACAATAATATATTAGTATGAAAAAAAGGAAAAAACATTTATTTATACTCTCAAACCCAAGGGTTTCCTTTGAAACACCACTTTTTTTTTTTGTATCAACCCAAACCACTAAAGTTTTAAGTTCAAAGTTTAAACCTTACAATGAACCCTTAATAAATTGACTCTTCAAAATAACACTTTCCTGTTTGGTTTCTCTTAGGATGGAATAGAAAAAAAATATTAAACCGTGTGTGTGAGAACTGATTGAAAATAAATGTAACCTGTACAGGTATTAATAACAAAAGGTACCACTCTAGTATAATAAAGTCCCAAGTACACACATCTGTACCATCACACTTCGACTTTAAAATGTTCAAATTATTACCAAGCGCTTTGATTTGTAAACGTTGGGGCCTATACGGCGGTGCACATATGAAAGAGTAATCCTTTAACTCCCTGGTAGTACAGTTCAATGTTCAGAAAAGTCTCCCCTTACTCATGTGGCTCCGTCACTCCGACAGTTCCAAAGAATCCACAGGCTGGTAGACGATGCAGCAGAATGGCGAGGTGCAGTCGGTAGATGTCCGCGCGGCGATGCAATTCCCGTGGGCGGGGTCCCTCCTCATAGCGGTGCTACTCAGCAGGCTAGCTCCCACGGCTTTCTCTCTAGTTTTCCGGTAAAAACTGCGCTCGTTGTCTACGCTGGTTGTCTCTCACGACAGTTCAAGACAATGTCCCTCTAGTTTAAAAGTCCGACAGTTTGCACTTTTATGTTATTGCAAACACAAGTGGGGACTGACCGAGCTACACGTAGGAAATTGTAAATGAAACGTTGAACTAAAGCATTAGTTAATACTAAACAGACAGTGATTACTAGGGAGTAACAGGGAGGAATTAAGACAAAACAAAAAGAGGAGGTTAGGGAACTCTTCAAGATTACTTTCTTATGGTTCTTCTAGTTTTCAAACATCACTAAAAGGAATAACAACAGAGTCATTACTACTAAACTAAGAGGCAAACGCCACTACTCACTTAGCAAACACAGTTTATAATGGAACCTTTGTTGGTTCGAGAAAAACAGGGGTTGTTAGGGTCTCCCCTTTTTTCACACCTGGCTTATCACATTTGCACATCGGCTAAAGAGAGAAGGGAGTGGTGTTTTAAGGCTCAGCGTTCTGTGGATGTCCGGAGGTGAACTGTGGAGAGAGAGGGGCCGGACAGCCCCTTTGCTGTCCTGCTAAGTGTCTCCAGTGAGAGAGGTAAATGTAAAAGTATAGCGCCTTTCTAGTCTTTTCGACCACTCGCTTTTACACTACGTCTGCATTCACCATTCACTGTACACTGAGCCTAAGTGCTCAAACAGAAACTAACATTCACACACATTCATACACTGGCGTAACAGCCAGCAGGGGCAATTTGGGGTTCAGTATCTTGCCCAAGGACACTTCGACATGCAGCCTGGGGGAGCCGGGATTGAACTGCCGACCTTCCGATTAACGGCCAACCCGCCGACCTTCCGATTAACGGCCAACCCGCTCTATCTCCTGAGCCACAGCCGCCCGAGGTTCATTAAGGCTCTTTGAATACACAATCCTTAAGCGATGCATGTCTGATTGAGTCTCTGAAGATCTTTACCAAACACCAGGCGATGTCTCTGGTTTTTTGCATGTAAAAAGGCCAACTCCAGGGGAGGAAGAGGCGAGTGAGAGGCTGGTTGATTCCACTACAAGTTTCAACCCCAAGGTAGAGAGGAAAGAGGGGAGTAACATAAAACTAGAAGAATAATATTAAGAGTTCCTCAACAAGAAAATTTGTCCCCCAATCTCCTACATCAGGAAAGAATTTCAGGTGGAATGATTACAGCAGCGAATAACAATTTCATATAGGCATGTGAGTATTAGAAAAGTAAGGAAAGTATGGAAAAAATGGGAACCTATCCTTTAGTCATAGCAGTATTATTTAGAAAGTTGACTTCTGCCACATATTCTGGAGCTCATCTACATGTTATCCACCTCCTTTCAGATTTGCCTTCCCCGTTACTGTCACTGTCTTCAGTACCGCTCACTGGTGACCTGCTGCAAAGTGCATCAGCTCCTTCAGGCTTGAACTCGTTAGGTGAGCTCCACAAGCGAAATATATAAGAAGCCATAAATATACACACAGGAGACCAGAGAGGAGGAGGATGTCTAGCGGTTTAGCGGTCTACACAGCAAAGCATGCTCTTCTCCCCCTCTGCTCATACGGTACTCTTCATTGCACTCGGGTGCATCCCATCACCTCCTGCCATCCTGCTCAGCAAACCATTCAGTGCCATGAAGACTGTTATGGTATTTCACACCCTGCCCTGCTCTGCCTCATTCCTCTGAGCGACAGATTCATGAATGCCATTAATAACTTGAGTCGCCCTGTTTGCCGTCTTCACTTTAGTTCACAGAGGAACAGGCACCCAGTCGGCATTTGTGAGGGACCTCGGGTCAGAGGGGTAGGTTTGTCTGAATCATTTTATCAACTGTAAAATGTGTGGCTCAAGCCTGTACACTACATTAAATCTCATATACTGCTGCAGTAATAGTTCACAGACACACATCAGTATGACACTGGTGTGTTTGTTTAGTTGTTGGCATGGTAGAACCTGGGCTGTATTACGGATGTACGGTGCAAAGCACGAGCAGATAAAAATATGATCCTCCTCAATTTTAGAGAAGAAATGTTTTGACTATATTTACATTGTCTGTGATCCACCACGTCCTAAACTCTGCATCTAGTACCCGAGGTACATGAAGCTCATGGAAGTTCACTCATTTTATCTTACATGCTTCTAAAAGTCTACTGCTTGCATGACGACTTTAAATGCCTTCCATTTGCATTCATCACCATCCCACATACAGTACATGCAGCTTGCATGTGTGCGGGAACATCTTGTCTTACTTATAGGTGCTAGTGGGCCAAATGTGAAAACATTTGTCTCTCAGGGGGCTCACGGGGCTGTTCGGATCAGCCTCACACCTTGACATCCTTTCTATGTAACATTAACTTTTCCTCCTGTTCCTAACGTTTCCAGCCCCTGCGGACAAAGAAAATTACAGTGGGCATGAGAGGGGAAGGCAGGCCAATAAGGACTCACACAGTGGTTGAGAAAATCTATGAAGAAAGGGAAGGGCAGAGGGGGTGGAGAGGGATCTGCCTTCAACTGATGATCCATAACCTGTGGCTTGCTGAATGTTAAAATATCACATCTGCCCCTCAGATGAAAAGCCCTCCCCTCTCCCACTCTCTTCCTACAGCTAAATGAAATGATTGAAATCAGTGCCAGGGCTGAGTGCTATACTGACAGCAACATACAAGTGTTCTTTTTGGCAAACACATTAATTGGATGTAATCCCTGGGCTAATTTCTGTAGCACGGCTTGCTTGGTGTATTTTGAGCCATCATTTCAGCCATGTTAGCTTTTAAAGCAAAGAAATCCCATCTCTATGAATTTTCAATAAACAGGGAAAGTATAAAATCAAAGAAACACCTACTAGTCCATTCAGTTTCTGCAGCCATTACTGAAAACTGAACAGCAGCTACAGAATGTGTCAGCTTTAATGTAGGTCTGAAAATCAAGTAGGATTTCAAGTTAAGATAAGGAAAAGAGGTGCATATTCTCTCTCTGCCTGAATTACAGGTGCATCTGTCCTAAATACTACTATTTAATGTCACGTAGAAAGGGGTAATGTCTTATAAACCATGAATACAAAAGAAAAAAGAAAAAAAAAAAAAAAAAAAAAAAAAAAAAAAAAAAAGATTACAGGTAACAGGCCTTTACCAGTTATGACTAAAGAACACTTAAGGTGTTCATGACAATATTACAAACTATGGTTTCTAAAACCACTGAGTTGAATGAACACTTATAAAAGTGTCAATAAAAAACAGATACAATAAGCTTGAACAAATTGCCGCACCGATTACACTGATGACAGTGGGAGTGAAGGTTTGGAGTAAAATGTCTGCTTGTAAACAGGCAGGTTCATGAAGTTTCCAACTGAATTCAATCCTGGAGAAAGTGAACGTAATATTTTCCACATCTTATGTTACTATATGCACTGAACAGAAGCATTCAGCTTTGGTTTAGACAGGGAAAGCATTTGCACAGCCACCTATAGCTGTATGTTATTTGGGCTTATTTAAGTCTGGGGGAGGTCTGGCCTCTCAATCAACCTGAACTGGAAAATGTCCAGCTACTACCCAACACCATGCTGCACATTATTCCATTGGCAGAAATGAAGAAGGCATATGGTTGAAAGTGTGCCTCTAACAAACACAGTGGGTGTGCAAATAAGGCTGAAATCTAACAAAATATCACACTATTTCATAGAGCCTCTATACCCCTTTTGGCCAAAGCCCATTCCCCAGCTGGATGATACTGCTGATCGCAACATGCCTGGGCTTTGATGGTATAGCTGTAGCAGTGAAAGGTGAAGTATGAACCATAGCTTTTATTGTCCTGTCAGGAACAAAGGCCCTTTTGTGACACATTGCAACACATTACAATGGAAACATGGTGCACTTAAGCCAATTGATATCTCTCAGTCCTGTTAACCTAAAAACATTCTCTTTAATGCTCATATGATCTTGATAGTCTGAAGCCCTTCGAAATCTTCTTAAGTCAAGCTGGCAGACCTAAACAGAACCAGAGACTTTTTTTGAAACAGATCATTCTTAGACTGCCCACATTTTCTAGTGTATGTCATCTACTGATCGTCTCAATATTGTTAAAGATCCATGAAGAGTGAAGAAATGCATAAACCATGATGGAAGCTGCTGCTCTGTCTGAACAGGAGATCTATAAGCAGTGCAGGTATGAGAGCTGTCAGTGTGATGGCACTGTGGGACTGAGTCTTAGGCATGCTAATGTGGCATTTGGGTTCAGAAGCGAATGTGAGATAATGGGAGTGGACAAGGGACAGCCTGGACCCTTCTCACTGTGATAACCAGCTCTTCCTGTCTCTCACCCATTTCATTTGAGGTCAGTCTGAATTCAACCACAGGACATAGTTTAATCACTGCACACATGCCCATCTTTCTCTTATGATTAGCCTCTGATGCAGAACTGATCAACAGAAAGACAGAATGCAAGATACACAGACATAAAAATGGAGAAATGTCAGAAAAGTTGCTTCTGGATTTATAAATTTTAAAAAGGTACCCTGGGTTGTTTTGCAATGAAATGTTTTGATAAGTGGTTTCCTGTACAGTGGTGTGAAGTATTTGCCCCCCTCCTGATTTCTTATTTTTTTGCTTGTTTGTCACTTGTTTTGTCATCAAACAAACTGAAATATTATACAAAGATAACACAAGTAAACACAAAATGCAGTTTTTAAATGAAAGGGAAAAAATCCAAATCTACATGGACCTGTGTGAAAAGGTGATTGCCCCCTAAACCTAATAACTGGTTGGGCCACCCTTAGCAGCAACAACAACTGCAATCAAGCGTTTGCGATACCTGTCTGCCTGTGCGATCATGAGTCTTTTACAGCGCTGTGGAGGCCCACTCGTCTTTGCAGAATTGTTGTAATTCAGCCACAGTGGAAGGTTTGAGCCTTCACCACTTTTTTAAGGTCATGCCACAACATCTCAAAAGGATTCAGGTCAGGACTTTGACTAGGTCAAAGTCTTCCTTTTGTTTTTCTTAAGCCATTCAGAGGTGGACTTGATGGTGTGTTTTGGATCATTGTCCTGCTGCAGAACCCAAGTGCGCTCCAGCTTGAGGCCACGAACAGATGGCCGTACATTCTCCTTCAGGATTTTTTGGTAGACAGCAGAATGCATAGTTCCATTTACCACAGCAAGTCTTCCAGGTCCTGAAACAGCAAAACAGCCCCAGGCCTTCACAAAGACACCACCATATTTTACTGTTGGTATGATGTTCCTTTTCTGAATGTTTTGTTACTTTTACGCCAGATGTAATGGGACACACACACCTTCAAAAAAATTTAACTTTTGTCTCGTCAGGCGACAGAGTATTTCCCCAAAAGTCTTGGGGATCATCAACATGTTTTCTGGCAAAACTGAGACAAGCCTTTATGTTCTTTTTGCTCAGCAGTGTTTTTTGTCCTGAAAGTCTGCCATGCAGGCCATGTTTTCCCAGTCTTTTTGTTATTGTGGAGTCAAGAACACTGACCTTAACTGAGGCAAGTGAAGCCTGCAGTTTTTTTGGATGTTGTTGTGGGGTTTTTTTGTGACCTCTTGGATGACACGTTGCTGTGCTCTTAGGGTAATTTTGGTCGGCCGGCCACTTCTGGGAAGGTTCACCACTGTTCCGTGTTTTATAAGATTATTCCAGTCTTATAAACCTCAATTACTCTGTTTCTCATTTGTTTCTGAATTTCTTTGGAGCACAGCATGATGTCTAGCTTTTGAGGATCTTTTGGTCTACTTCACTTTGTCAGGCAGGTCCTATTTAAGTGATTTCTTGATTGAGAACGGGTGGCAGTAATCAGGCCTGGGTGTGGCTAGAGGAACCAAAGATGTGATAAACCATATTTGATTTTTGTTTTAACAAGGGTGGGCAATCACTTTTTCACACAGGGCCATGTAGGTTTGGATTTTTTCCCTTAATAATAAAAACCTTCGTTTAAAAATGGCATTTTGTGTTTACTTGTGTTATCTTTGTCTAATTTTCAATTTGTTTGATAATCTGAAACATTTCAGGGTGACAAACAGGCAAAAAAAATAAGAAATCAGGAAGGGGGCAAACCTTTTCACCCCAATGTATTTTCATTTTCTTTCAGCATGTGCACGACCGAAGATAGACACAAGCACTGATGTGACATGACAGACGAAGTGAGGCATATAATCAACAAAAGGTAGCGATCCACCAATAAAAGAGAAGAAAAAGAAAACTTTACACTGATGCAAACATGGTAGGTTTTGCCATTGCAAAAGTTTTATAATGTAGAAACACATTTGAAAAGTGTTGAAATTAAACACTTTCCTTACAATATAGCATCTCATGTCAAAGTGATTTACAAATCTACTCCACAATTTGCTACCGCCAACTAGCTAAGTAGGTCAATAGCATGCCCCACAATGACTAAGATATGCTGCATGGTCATGCACAAATTATGGCTAGTACGCAAACAGTTGCCACATTACACAATGTGTAACTCTTGTGTCTGCGTGATCAATCAGTGTTACAGTCATGCTGATATAAAGACAATGACAGTTGCTGCTTTATGCAAATGCTGTTTCAACACGTTGATTGGCAATTTGCAAATATGTTCTACAGCTACACAGATCCAGCGGCACGTCTGCTGCTTCATGTATGGACAGGTGTATCTTTGTGAAATCCAAACAAAATAATTGTCTTCCTTTTGGTTACCGTTTCATACTTTTTATCTAGCTAGCTTGCTGTTGCAAAAAGTAATTTAATTTGATTCTTTTACTATTATACTTTTTCTTTTAATAATGGTACAATGTCCGTGTTGTCACTAAAGAGGATGTTATTACCATTGCATTTCAGAAAAGATCGAGTGCAAATGAATGAAATCTGTCTTATTGCCCTGACTGGAGTCAAGCTGTTTTGTGTTTTCTGAGAACATCTGGAGTGGTCAGCCACAGGGGGTGAGTAAATAGTATTTGGGCCTCTGTCATTCTGTAACTTGTATTGATCACGGTGCCATGAGCGATCTCCAGCTGACTATACCTCTCCATTCCTGCTCAGCCTATTGGCACATTAATCCCAATCCACGATAGCTGCCGTAACACAGATTGCATTAGCTGCTGAGTGATCAAATTAGGCACTAGCACGCTTACCCGCCTCCGCAATCAGTGGCACTTTCCAATGGAGACAACTGCACGCTTACAATCAATTTGCTACACTAATCTAATCAAGCAGCTCACAACTTGGTGACATGGAAAACATGAGCACTACAGCTAAACAGCGACTCACAAGCACACACATCCACAGGCAAACACGCCCACTGACCTAAACGCATTCACACACATGCATAAACACTTTTTCCATCATTCATATCCACCCATGTCCTCTTGGACATGTTTCACTACATCGACAAATACACAAATTTGCTTCCTGCCTCTCCCATGAGCTCGCTATCTTCTTGTTAGGATGTAGAGCAGCAAGCAGACAGCCAGCAGAAGACGATGTTGACACTGTCTCTTAATCAACAGCATTTATCTCCCAAGCATGTCTTTAGCAGCTTCACAAACAGGTGAAAGGTGAGGAGAGCTCCAAAGTGGGACAGGCAGTGAACACACCACTATCCTGCTCTTTGTCGAATTAAAAAATAAAGAAGGACTTTTTTCAATGGGCTGCATTTCATTACTTTACACTTCACGCCCTTTCTTTCAGAAAAATGAATGAAACTGCAATTATTGCATTACGGTCATAAAACAAATATTAATGAACAGAAGCTCAGTGTAACCGAAAGTGTAAGGCTGGTTGTGTCCTTTATATTCAGATTGCTGCTGAATATGCATTAGAGTCTCTTTCAGTGATAAAAGATACAATAAATGCAATGTGCTAGAGGCTGACATTTTTCTGGATTCCTGCGGAATGGGAGTCAATTTCACTATTCATTACGGGACTGGGACAGGCAAAAAAGTTAACAGGAGCATGCTGGATGGGAATCATAGATCAGTTTTTGTATATAAATATGCAGTTCAGGGAAAGGATAATTTTTTTTGTTTACTCTGTCGTGGGAGTGGGATGGGACAGGAGTGAAAATCCACTCCCGTGTCACCCTGTAGTTTGTGCTACACATTTTAAAATTTAGATTTTCACCCAGATATTGATATGATTTATTATTTTAACAATTTTCTTTTAATCGAAAATAGAAACCAATATATTCACACACTTGTAAATAATGAACACTATGACTACTGTCAACCTGTTTGTTCAAACTCTTAGTGACTTCAGTCTTTGATCATTAATCAGAGAAAATACTCAACATCCATCTACAACATTCATCCCACAGGGAAAGAATAATCAGAATCAATATTTGCACCCATGAAGCATTTCTCCAGGCTCCACAGTACAAACCACTGATGTCTCACCTGCTTTAATGAGGAACAGCTTACCAGGCATCTTTAACAAATAGATTGTTCCCACTGCAGCTCGTAAGTGTGCAGTCCACAAGGAGATGCAAGAAGGGGGTGAAAGCATTTCACAGTACGTTCACATGGAGGTAGTACATATGTTGTAATAAGAAGTAGTTGACATGGCACTATTATGTATCATTTGTCCTATTTTTACCCGCGATATCGTACAAGGCAAAACACTTTCTCTTACATTACATTTACACCAATATTAATGATTCAAACAAGGTGGTGCTGCGTTGCCTTGAGAAAAAATAATAGTAAAAAGTATGGAAATATTGTACATTAACTATTAAAACTGGTGTACAAATTGTGCTGTTGAGCCAATTTTGAGCCAGTTGAGTTTTAGCTGCAGGACCAATGGTGTTTAAATGATAGGAAGCACATTAAATATGGCAGCACGGGTACATATACTGACTTCTGATGGGTAATTTTGCCAGCAAGTTGAGCTGTAAACAGGCTTTCCATGCAGGCAAACATGGAAATGAAGCAAATGTGATAAACATCAGCCGGTCTTTCCATAGTAGAAAGTAGAAAATGAAACGAGTTTCAGCAACTGGTTTCTCAAGTAGTTGGTTGTGTGTACGTGACCTGGCTGGCCGGGGCTTTTCTGTTTAGAGTGTACAAGTTCTTTCTGTGTCTGCATGCATTTTCTCCAAAGTAAGTACAAAGACATTAAGGTTAGGGGAACTGGAAACTGTAGGTGTGAATGTGAGTGTAAATATGTTTGTCTATATGTGTTAGCCGTGTGATTGAGTAGTGACCTGGACAGGATGCATTGAACCTCTCACCTAAGCCAGTGTTTCAGCTACATTCATTCACTCGTAGCAGCCAACCACACCTTTCTTTGTAGCATCACAGAAATCCTTTGTGCATAATATTGTCTCTTTTATCACTATTTGCCTGCAGTAATGAGATAAAATTCAGGACCAGATTAGAAGTCTGAAACTCTTCAGCAAAAGTATATAGCAATTGGTGTCCAAAGATTCACTGTTGTTTTACTCTTTTACATAAAAAACTGTCATTCAAATGAGAACCAACCTTTAACCCCTTTGCATTGCATCTATGTATCTTCTGAATTTTCTACTGGGATCAGCAGTTTCCCTGCCAGCTACCCAGCAGATTTGGGTCTTAGTGGTCGTACATCTGTACCATTCCAGAGCAGGTGCAACCCTAAACACCAATTATATCTGGTTATGTGAAATTTCCCCAAACAGGGCTCAATGGCAGCCCTGAGTGTACTGTCTTACCGCCCTGTGGCCTTGCAAAGCAGTAATAAGTCAGCCTCACAATGCTCTCTCTTAGCTGACACACACACACACACACACACACCCACACACCCCTTTGTTTACCCTGGGCAGCCAGGCAAAGCTTCAACATCCTACATGTTATCTAACTTTATTTCTAATTTCACCTGTTCCCAAATTTATACAAAGTTAATACAAAATTTCCTCCATGTTTACCCGTTACCCAATTCCAATTACTCCACAACAATTAAATAAAGTAATGTAAAAAGTAAATTCCCCCCTCCCTCCTTTGGGAATTAACTGCACACAGGAAGAGATGCATAATACAAACACAGACAAACTAAGGAAGACAGACATCAACAAACACAAACATTTAGGAAGTTTAAGCGAGGAAGATAGTAAACACTTGCTTAATTAACAGTATTATATTGGACAAAGTCTGAAGCATACAGACTTCCCATCACTGGCATCTAAAGAAGTCCCACACTCAGTTCATTAAAGACTGAAATTACCACTGCATATTGGACTGCCTACTCCAGAAATCATCATTGAAGAATCAATATGACTTAGATTGATGTATTTTTCAGGTCAGGTGTTGCTGTTGCAGCAGAACTACAGTTTTAAAAAACAATCTGCCAGAGATGGGACACCAATACAAAACCACAAATCGGGTCACAAAGTTCAACAAACACCATTATGAGTCAAGACAAAAAACTCTGAAAATCTGTCCCCTGGTGTCATAATAGCCGAAAAGTGTGGATGATTAATATATATTGATACATATATATTGACTAGGAGTGTGACAATGATTTTTATTGGGTTCACGAGAACACCACAATATTTTAACACTATTTTTAAGAAATCTTTAATGACGAAATATATGACTGGAAAAATTATTATTGTTTCTACTGGGTACACAATTTCAAAAGTGGTGGGGGCATTTTCTATGATAATTATGCTGATATTATGCTGATATTGTGAGACAGCTTTTCCCCTAATAATGACTGACATTTATCTTCACGTATTTCTATTTGTTTTTATTTTCTTCTTATATTGCTTCCCCCATGACTTCCATTAATTCCATTAAAAGCATGACATTTCCTTTGTCGTGGAGGCTACACGAATGAACCACAGGTTCAAAAGTAAAATGGATTGTGTAGCCACCTGGGACAGAAGCAGGAAGGGCACAGAAAAGGTATTTGACAATTACTTTCACATGAGACAACATAGCATCTATTGCAAGACCTTCTCTCTTTGAAACTCTTTAATCCCCGCTAAGATGCTAGAGCAAGAAGTGGGCAATGAAGCTGGCAGTGAGGAAATGGCTACAGGACGCTGGAGAGGACAAAGGAGATGGAAGCACAGGTTTGATCATAGGAAATTCAGTGTTTTATCTTTACATATCACGTCACTGGTCCATATTTCATTTGAGACCCGTCTCAGCTGCAGGACTTCCTTCAAGAATATGTGTACAGACATGTGGGACCAGGGGATAGAGACACAGAACAACCTGTCCTAGTGTTAAGAAACCTTCCTACAAGCTTCATGTCAGACCCGAATCCCCTGCTCACTGCTATCAGGGGTTTACCCCTTGTACCTACATATGTGCCTGAACTCTTCACTGCTGGATGTATTTTTAGTCTCAAGACATGTCATATTCTGCTTTAGAGAGAAACTTGCCGTTTTTTTTACAAGAACAATTAGTTTCAGGATTTACAGGTTTTGTTCCATTGATACACGGTTTCTCAAAAGGTTTTCCATTTGATTGTGTTGTATGAGTCATTTCTCACAATACTACATATATTAATCATTTGGTCTCTATATTTAAGTAAAAATAATACATAGCATACATACAGTAAAAGGGCAGCAGGACTGGTATCTGCTCCATTGCATGAAGAACAGAAGGCCAGAGCCCTACAAAATGGCTACTGCAGTGTCCAACATGACATTTTTCCCCCCACTGGCCCTATGGGCCAAAAGATCAGATTTCAGATTTCTACTGGGCCCGGAAAAAAACAAAAGATGTTTCCATAACACTGGTACTTTATTAATCGTTTATACACAGAAATGATTCATTCAGTCAACAAAGAACTGATTAATTTTAATATTCATTTTTTTATTTGATTTTCCCTTGAAAAAGAAAGCGGAGTACTGTTTGTTTCTGCATATTTAAAAACACAAAGATAGGGTGGGACTTGTTGCATACACCGATTTGCGTTTACAGTAGCGCTGAATTTGCTTTATGCCCATACGTCCCCTCACCCTGTCATGCAAACACTGCAGACTGGTTCCAGCTCCCAGCTGCGCTAAGATGATAACGGCAGCTCTTTAGCAGAAGTTAGTGGTTACTTCAGAAACAAGTAATGCTATCTGTTTATCAGCAAACTCCATAAATCACAGAGAGAATCAAGAATCATACATATATGAATTGGCAGGTCTGCCAGTGGCTCCCCGTTCTCTTCGCAGATGAGAGCAGGTTCACACTGAGCACATGTGACAGATGTGAAAGAGTCTGGAGACGCCGTGGTGAACGTTATGCTGCCTGCAATCATCATCCAGCATGACCAGTTTGGTGGTGGATCTGTGATGGTCTGCGGAGGCATAACCTTGGAGGGCCACACAAACCTCCACTTGGTAGTCAACGGTATCCTGACTGCTGTTAGGTACTGGGATGAAATCCTCAGAGCCAAGGTTAGACCATATGCTGGTGCAGTGGACCCTGGGTTCCTCCCAGTGCAGGACAATGCCCGGCCTCATGCCGTCTGAGAGTGTATGCAGTGGATGATGAAGGCATTGATGCCAGTGACTAGCCCTCACATTCCCCAGATCTGAATCCAATTGATGACCTTTGGGTCATTTTGTATCGGTGCACCCGACGCCGCCAAGTAGCGCCACAGACGGTCCAGGAGCTCATGGATGCGCTGATCCAGGTCAGAAACACCATCTGGCGTCTCGTCAGGACCATGCCCAGACGTTGTCAGGAGTGCATACAGGCACGCGGGGGCCAAACACACTACTGAGTCACTTTAGGAGTTGATGTGATGAAAGTCAATCAAGTCGGATCAGCCTGTGGTTTACATTTTTTTACTTTGATTTTCAGTGTGATTTTGGTTTCCACTGAGCCTTGTTATGTCATTTTGTTCTCAGAGACTTAAACATGGAAAATACTGTATGTTCAAATACTGGATTCGGATGTGAAATAGGCATGGGCCGGTTACCAGTTTAAAAGGTATCTCATGGAATGAAAAACTCAAGGTTTCATAAAAACATTTTCTGTTATACCGTTGCTGCGGTATCAGCATTTTTTTTAATGTTTCGTCTGTTGTGGGGACAGCCCAGCTGACGGTGAGTGTCCTGGTCTTCCTCTTTTTTCTCACTTTATTTCACCCACTGTTTTGCTCTGCCTGCCTCCCTGTGTTCTCCTCCTCTCTCCCTCGGCTCCTGAGCCCAGCCAACTACCTACACCTCATCAGCCACCTTGTCAGCCTGCCACACCTGCCAGTAATCAACCTCATCCCAGCCTGTATTTCAACCCCGGTTCTCCACACCATCCTCGCTTGATCGTCGTTGCTCCTTACCCGGTGCCACCTCTACGTCCAGGCTCTCATGTTCCTTGTTTTTTCTCATTTTCCCTGCATTTTGTCGCTCCAGTCACTAACCCTTTCTTTCTGTCTGTTTTCCCTCCCAGGTTCACTCACCCTCGTCATCCGTTCAGTCGGCTGGGCTCACCCCCCGGTCCCCTCCTCTCGGGCTTTCTCCACGGCGCCCTCCCGGCTCCTCCCAGCTCCTCGCCTCACCACCCGTGCCTCGCCTGCTCCTCGGTCCTCCGTGCCCGCGTCCCCTGGCGTCCACCTCTCCTTCCTCACCTCTTCCCTAGCCCCCTCCGTGAACCCTCAATAAAACCTCCTTCCCTCTGAGCGTTGCGTTTGGGTCCTTTCTGTCCCGTCCCCTAACATCGTCAAAAACAGAAAGTGCAGGAATCCCTCAGGTTGTGTGCAGCATAGAGAGCAACACAATCCCTTCTCCTCTGGTTGGTGCAAGCAGTCACCCCCATCAAAAAAGACGTAGGCAATAAGACAAATATGATGTCCCATCTACAAGAGGACCAGCCATCACTCTTCGCTAAATTCAAGGTAACATTATATTGAAATGAACATTTGCAATGAGCTAAGAGACTTAGGGTATAAAGTACTAGTGAAATAAATACTATTGGCTTGCTACCGAGGCAGATAACATGGCTAATTAACCATCTAACCATTAGATAGTTTTACCCCTCACGTTACTTCACAGAGCAGAGTACTACATTTCTGCGATTTAGTACAATAATTAAATTTAGCTGGTATCACGTCTTTTGTTTAAGTCTTCCACCATTGTGTACGTCTTATAAAAATCCCGACTTTTAACACTGCTGGCTCTTTTTTTCACTGCTTGTCTGTTGTACGGAGACGGGGGGGGGGGGGGGGGGGGTGGAACACTCATGCTCTCTCCCCTTATGTGTATATGTGCATAAACACTGAAATAACAATAATCGATTTTATAGCATTATTTCATATAATTTGATATTATTCTTAGCATATCATACTATCATATTATCATATCATAATATTAGCATCTTATTATTCTTAGCAGCAGTATATTGTTGCTTAAAAATAAAATATATTGTGTTGAATGGAAAAGATACTTTTAAAAATAACACATTTTAGAGCTGTAATTGCAATACCATGATACTTTGATATTTTTGCTTAAGGTTATCATACTGTGAAAATCTCATATGGGCCCATGCCTACTGGACACCCTTTCAAAGTCTTATTGTCCAAAGTGTGTGTGCTGTCCGACTCCACATAAATGCAAAATAAAGGAGACAAGAACCACAGTATCATTGTTGAAAAAGTTGCATTTAAACAGGATCCAGCAAAGTGGTACCATATTATTACTACTTTTGCAACATAAACACAGTATGCCCCGTCTCTACCCATCATATTACTCCTTTCCCGTGTTGTTGGTACAGAGTGCCCAAAGGCGTGTGTCTGTCTGTGTGGCTACTTTACAGAAGCCCAGCTTCTGACATTGTATACTCTGTAAAACAGACTCACAAACACACAAAGAAAGAGGTCTGCAGCATTACAGCGACAAACTAAGAGACAAAAAAAGCAATACTTGTAACACATTTTACGAAATGTCAGCAGCTGATCTCTTTTGACACCTGTGCTCCTATTCTTCTCTTGAGTCTCCACAGCCAGAGGGTTGTGGATTAGCCGCCGTATGTTCCATCCAGAGGGGTGTATCTCAGTAATCTGGCATCTATTTAATATTGGCTCACCTACAGTGGCAAGGCTCTATGGCATTTTCTCTGCAGGACAGCCAGAGAGGCAGAATGGCTGACTGATAGAGGGGACTGGATTCATGTTGTCTATAGGACAATAGGCTTCTGACCTGGAGGTTGAGGCTACGTGTTAGATGGAGATCATGGTTTGACCATCAATTGTGGGCAAGTATAGAGACCTTTGAAGTGAAAATTGCAGCAGTGGCGCACATTTGGAGAGAATTTAAAATACAGTGAGGCAGATTTCATCCTCTCCTCACCAACAGAGCCACAAGTCTTGCTTGGTTATACCGAGATGACACTGCTGGAGCATCTACAACAGTCACTAATCCTGAAGGCTTTTTTGTAAAGCAGGCGTGAGTGCTAAACCAGGGGTGACACACAGCAAGAAAATATGAAGATCATTCAAAACACTGCTTCCTTTTATTTTGTCACGCTCATTTTTTTAAACTCTCAATTATCTGCAATACACACACGACAAGGCGAGGACGTGAGCTACCTCCTCCAAAGGCAGAAGATCAGGAAGGCTCCTGGCCTGGTGTGTCACCATCCTGCCTGAAAATCTGTGCAGACCAGCTGGCCCCATCTTCACACAGATCTTCAACAGATCACTGGAGCTGTGTGAAGTTCCCTCCTGCTTCAAGGAGCCAGCGGGTGAGGCTGGGGAACATCACATCCAGCACCCGGACTATTAGCACTGGCGCCCCCCTGCCCTCCATTCAGGACTTATACATTTCCAGAGTCAGGAAACGGGCAGGAAACCTCACTGCAGATCCATCTCACCCCGGACACAACCTGTTCCAGCTCCTCCCCTCTGGTAGGCGCTACAGAGCACTGTTCTCCAAAACCAACAGACTCAGGAACAGTTTCTTCCCACAAGCCATCACTCTGATGAACAGCTGATTTCTGACTCACAGTGTCAGGAACAATTCCTGTGCAATAACCCAGTAACTCTGTTTCTAATCAGCCAACTGTTTACTGGTTATTTATTCATCATTCTCTATTTCAGAGCTGTTCATATTGTTATATTTTCATATTGTACATACTGTATACCAAATCCAAACATACCTCAAGTACATAACACCTGCACATAATACTTCAATCTGTCTGTATTGTTTTTGTTTATAGTGTGTATACATGTGTTCTCTATACTGTAGCCTGTGTCTGATTTTATGATTGTATAAGTAAGCACATCTTGAGCATGTAGAATCGAGAGTCAAATTCCTTGTATGTGTACACATACCTGCCAATAAAGCTGATTCTGATTCTGTGGTTCTTAAGCAGTTCAGATGTATAATGCTGCTGAGTCAAAGTGTTGATGTTATGATTATTGGTTTGGAAATAATTTGCACACGGTGCCAGACCTCTTAGCGACCACAACCCCAGAAAGAGACCTGAATGCAAATTCAACTCGCTACTAACCTTGGCTCGTATAAAAGAACAGTGGTGCAACAGAGATTCTCGAGCCAAAAAGTGAAAGCCCAGAGAGACCAGAATCCATACTGGTCCAGCCTGACCAGAGACTCAATGCTTAGTCAAATTTAAGCCCATCCTGAAGTGCAACAAAGTTTATGTAGCTGGTTAAAAAAATAATTCAACATCGTTGTAAGTTTGAAGTAGATTTTTTTCAGATTATTTATTTTGGAACCAGCTAAGGTCAGTATAGAGGACATTGATGCTCTTCTTTTGTTGCCTATGTCTCCTCGCTCTGCTCTTTCAGATGTCCACACAGCAGCCTGCCCATGTTTAAGCTGAGTGTACTGCCACATTGAGCTTCCTGTATAAGGATGATGATGTAAAGATAGGCCTAATCTTTACAGACCTACTCTTCCACATTGGGCTACTTTAAACAGACAGATTTAGACTGAGCCTAAAGTTGCTATGGAGAATTTCTTCTTAAAAGGCCATGAACTTCTTTTTAAAAGGCCAAGATGTCCTTGCCAGCTCAGCTAGCTGAAATCAAATCAATAAACTGTTCCGTGCTATCTGATGAACAAGCTACTTGACACACACAAACACAATTTTGTAAGAGCATGCATGTGCAGAGAGGGTAATGGTGCTTCCAAAGAGAGGCTGTCCAATCAGATGGGCAATGACCAGATACCCTGTGGATGCACTATGCTTCTGCCATCTAACCTCTTCAGTTGCCCTGCTGTCTTAGTCTCATAAGCTGCCATTCTTCATGCAAATGTAAGAGGACAGGCCAGCACATTCAAATAGACCATTATAAGTTACCAGTATAAGGTCAGAGCTTGATTTTTGATCACATAAAAAAGAAGGACAATGCTGAATTTCAAGGAAAAAGCACTTAATCGTCACAGTAGCAGTCAGAAAGCAATTTTAAAGAAACAGAATTTGGAGGACAAGTTAAAACCTTCACTTACACTCATATGCACAAAAAAACTGTATGCAGAATTAGCAGGTCTATATCGAAAAATACAAATAGACTATGCAAGAGCAACAATATTGCCATAGCAACCATTATTCACATATCAATATGGGTGAGGCAGAGTGGCTCAGAAAAATGTGTGAGGCCGATTTAACCCTCAGCCGAACGGGAATAGTGTACATGTACAGTAGAGAAGACAGACGAACGCATGGGTCAGTGAAAACACTACCTGTCAGAGTGCGCTCACAAGAAAGAGTCTAATTGGCAGCATGGTGTGTGACGCCCAGCTGGAGTTTCAGAGGGAAGAGTATCCCGGAGCCGGAGGGAAGCAGGAATCAATAAGAACACCACAAACGCTTCTGTCTGCTATCAACCTCACTTAGTGCATCAGCGGATTGTCACTAAGAATAGGAGCCTCAGGGCTTACAAGACTAGTAGAATGATTAAAGCCTGGGACTACTAAAATGTTTACAAAATGGCCTTGAAAGGTGCAGGTATATTAAATACTTGAAGGAACAGTTCTGCATTCTGGGAAATACTCTATTTGTTGTCTTGCCGAGAGTTAGATGAGAAGATTGATTCTCAATCCGTGTATGGTTCGTTCTTTAATTATTTCGTTTCAAAATCAAATCAGAAAAAAAGTTTTTTTACATATTAAAACCAAAACAGAAAAACAGATAAACAGACAACAAAAAACAGACATCGGTTTTTGTTTTACTGTTTTAAAACTAAAATGGAAAAAAAATATTGATTTTGATATTTAATGTGTCCCATTAGTGCTTGATAAACCTGCAGCAGATATACTTGGGCATGGGCGGTGCCTGATTAAATGTAATTAAGATGAGCTTGAACATCAACATAGGTGGGTTTTTAGTTAGAAAAACAAGAGGCTCACCGTTCAATTTGTAACTCACTAGCAGCTGGGACAGGAACAGGAACGCCTCAGAAGTTGCCTGAGAATCCTCCGTTTTTAAGGTTTCCTTATTATCAAATTAATTCAATGATAGTTGTCAGTACATCCAATGGTACACAGCAAACATTAACTGTTAGGTTTTAGTTAAATCGGCGAGCTGTATATTAATGAATCATACACGGATTAAAAGGTTCTGGTAATTTTCCCTAAACTGTTTTGACCTGACCTTTATTTTCTTCGTGAGATGGAAGAATTTACAAAGTTTTGCGGCGCTGCGGAGAGCCTCCAGCTGCAGTGGGCACATGGATTAGGCTCTGTGTAAAATCAGGAATATCGGACTTCATCCAGCCAGAGGGAACGACCACTGACCGTCCAGTGCACCGGTTCCACTGGAAACACAGTCCATAGTAGGTTAACTGGAGAGGGAGCGGGGCACTGGACCATACAGGGCGAAGGAGAGGAGGTCGCGGGAATGACATGGTACGCTGTGGACGGTCAGTGATCATTGTCTCTGGCTGGATGAAGCCTGATGCAGACCACAGCTGTTGCAAACAGCAGGCGTACGTGTACAGCAGCCAGTTAGTTTGAAAACCAGTAGGGATACAACACCGGTCATAGACAAAACAAAACTGCTTTGTTTTTCCGTTTTGGTTTTAAAACGAAATAATGAAAGACCACGGATTATTCTCCCAGATCTAAATAGTTGTCATCAAGTTTCTCCAGATTGTAATTTTACTGCCTATTCTGTATCCACAGCAGCCATTACATGTCTCTGTGTCCTGGAAGAGAGATCCCTCCTCTGTTCCATAGGTGTCTCTTTTTGTCCCCATTAAAAGATTGTTTGTAGAGTTTTTCCTTATCCAAATCTAGGATCTATACAAAGGGGGTGTGGTATATCATACACACTTAAAAAGGGCCATTTTGGAGTTTTCAGCGGCCACTAGCGGTGCAGTTTTTAGATTGCTACCAGGCGTGTGCTCGTATGCGTGCTCACTTGAACTCATGAGCGAGAATAATCCGAAACACAACCATTTTCTTACAGAAATCCTGCAATATACGCAGGAACACCAGCATGCAGGCTGTGGCTATTCACACAGACATGTTCTGTTACTTCCACATTCCCGTCTCAGAGGCAGATCAACACCGGCTCCGTAACGTTATTTCATTCAGCGCAGCCAGCCACATATCGCACAATCCTCCCGGAAAAAAGGTGACAGCGGCTATAGATAGGCAGGGAGACAGCTTCACACAACATGCTGGAAACTCAGGTTGAACTAATCTAGTGTGTTGTATCGTGTTTGTGTATGGTTGTATTGTCTTTGTTGTGTTAGTGTGTGTGACTTTTTGTAATTGTGTACTACACTGTATAGAGTTTTGTGTCTGTGTGGACCCCAAGAAGAATAGCTGTTGCTTCAGCTACAGCTAATGGGGATCCTAATAAATTAAATGAAATAACCCATGCTTGTTACATGATCACGGTATATTTACTGCATTTAGCCAACGTGCCACAGCGTTAGCTCGCCTGCTGCTTTCAGTAACTATCTTTACTATCTGTGTATCTTTCACCTGAGGCTCAGCAATATCAGCACAGCTAAATGTATTGGATGATAACGAAACGGTTAGTGAGCTGGACTGACTATTATAACGAGATTGTGTCACACTTTATAATAATAAGACCACAGTAAGTAACTTTACTGTAGTGTTGGTGCATGGCTCTTCCTCTGGGTTGTTGGCGCTGTGAAGTAGGGCTGGGGGATATGGCCAAAAAGTCATTTCCCGGTATTGTTAGGCAGATTTCCGGCATAAAATATACCATTACCGGTACAAGCTCAACTCGCCTCGACTCTACTCGACTCAGTTTGGCCGTCCTCCGTTTTCAATTGCAGATAGTAACCAGAAAGGATGGCACCCCTCAATGTAGCTGGTCGTCATAGCGATGCTACACACAACTGCCGCAACATAATGTTCAATGCGACACAGACACTTGCGAGGTACAAACAGCTGTCTCTTGATTTAAGTTAAAACGTTTCAATATTACTCAGAATGTAAAGACAGATAAGACGGAGATATGGAAAAAAAAGTACCTGGTAGCAGGTACAAGTACAACTTTTACACAATGGAAAACCAAAAAAAGCCGAGTAGAGTGGAGGCGAGTCGAGCTGTTACCGTGCAGTGGAAAAGGGGCTTTACTGTCTCTCTCTCCTTCTATGTCCGCTTTGGTGACTTTCTCCATCAGTAGTAGGCTCGGCTGTATAAAGTCACCTAAAAGAAACAGAACTTGTCTTCTGGACTTTTCCTCCGGTGATTCCCTTTACAGCAGCTGCTGAGCTGCATGTTGAGGAGGCCTGTTGACGACGTAGCCTATCAAAACAAAACCAACGTGGTAGCTAATAAATAACATCTGACTGGTGTGTTCACTGTCGCTTTACCAGGTCCGCTCTTGTAAAATATCCACAGTGTCACGATATGTAACGTAATCGCTGTGTTTCTCTGATAAAAGCTACAATGTGTCGTCTAACCTGGGTGGACAGCCGAAGTAAAGTGTATGTGTGGGAAACACTGACTGAACCGTGTTTTTCTTTTTACAAACCAGGTTTTTAACAGTGTCGAACCAGCACCTCTTCTTGAGAGTTTGTGAGTAGATGGCTGCATGCAGAGGGAGGGGCGGGGCTGCGCGGTGAGGGAGACAGAGGAGCAAACGCTGGCAGGACTTCACGGAAACATTAATTAATTCAACATCACACTATATCGGTATAAACGGTATTGTCGAGTTTCATATCTCTTTTGAAATTATATCAGTATACCTCATTATACCGATATACCACCCAGCCCTACTGTGAAGTTGCAGTACTGTATATTATGTGGTTCACGTTAGTTACAGCGAGAGATGGAGAAGCTGTGTACCTGAGTATCGGTAATACCTATCCTTACGTGGAGCCTGTGTTTTGCTGTGAGCCGGTTGTTTTATGGTATTAGTGGACTGCATGTTGTTAGCTGCCGTGTTGTTGCTGTAGTACGAGAGAGGCTCAGGAGTACGCACAGAGCTGAATCCGACCTGGAGTCCCCACATTGGCTGAAGCAAGCAACGGAGAAAACAGGCGTGTGCTTCATTGCGTGTGTGAGTTTTGAGCCCATTGACAATAAGGAGATGAAAATTTGATTAATTTCATTAAAAAACTTACATATAGTCCCTTTAAAAGCATGTTGAGATTAATGAGTAATTAAATAGAAAATAATAATAAAATAGCCTAGACTGTAAACACAAACTAAATTGACTAAATTTAAGAGCTACGTTTTAAGCAAGCGGGAAGCTTCCGGTCAGAGAACTGAGATGAATGTGGAAGTCCGTTAAACCTGCATTCTGTCGAAAGGCCAGCAGGCAAAACGACCCTACTTCTCTGCTGATTTATTACCGCAAAAAACACTTTCATAATGAGTTTATGGTCTCACTCACTACTTTCATGTCTTCTTCAATACAATATGATGTTTTTTTTTAAATTAGAAAATTATGGTCCCATTTAGAGGAAAATAGATCATAAAGCAGACTAACTGACAAGTAAATTTAATTGACGAGTTAATTTAACCAGCTCTGTTGAAAAAGAGTATTAGAAGTTGGTTGTTTAGTTTCCCTGGTGAGTACATTTAGTTTTAAGACTGTTGTTCGCTAGACAAAATTATTATTCCGGTTAAAATGACAGTTTACGTGAATTACAGATGCACCTAGTCCACAAACCAACGGGTGACGTCACGATGACTACGTCCACTTCTTATATACAGTCTATGGTTTTAAGGTGTAATCTCACAGAGTATAAAAAAACAAAACAGGTTTATTAAAGTTTTTGAAACTGAAAATAAGTATACTGGGTGTCCAGATTAGAAAACCCCACTGGTGGAAGTATTCAGATATGCTGTGTTAACATCACTACACTGTAAAGTTTACTACACTTTACTGTCTGGCAGGAGTAGCTATTACATACCCATGATAGAAACTAATGTGCGCGTATCAGCTGTTATCAATCATACAGTCGATGGTCCTGTCACGCACTGCACATGATAACTCCCACTACGTATTATGGTGCGCTTACTTTACCGTGGGGGTGTGGGGGGTCTATTACTCTGTTGAACTGTATTTAAAGACTTCTGATATCATTGCCTCTGCCACTGCATTGGTAAAACGGCTGTCAGTAAAATGCGTGTTGCAGACTGTATATAAGATGGTGGCAGGTGGCAGGAGGCAGAATAGCTCCTATCATCTTGTAATATTATTGTATATATTACATTACTGGACTATTAGGGCCCGAGCACAAAAGTGCAAGGGCACCAGCTGTGTCCTAGCACAAAGTGCAAGGAACCTATTGTTTTTGCTCAGATTATTTTTTTTCTCCCCAGGAAACTCATTTTTCATTGTCCTAGGATACTCAAATCCACACGAATGTTTGCACACACTTCAGGACTGGTGGGACTCGTGGCCAGGGGGCTCAATAGTGCCCCTAAACAAACACTATGTTTTGGACAAACTTTGATCATCATAAGATTTTGTGGGATTATTGCTCTTAAATTGCTCAAAATCTACATCTCTGCTTTTTAATGAGGAAGTCAGGAAGCGTTTCCTGTGTCATTTTCAATTTTTTAAACAGATATTTGAGGCCTTTCGGATGCTCAAAGAGCCATGAAACTTTGCAGCCAGACTCGAACGGGCAATGTTTCAATTTGATGTCATTTTTTAAGATTGAGGGTTGCACATTGGCGTATAGCACATATATACATATAGCGCCCCCTAAAGCCTTTAAGCTGTCACATGGCTAGGGATAGTCAAACCCTCACAAGACTTGGCATGCTCCTCAGACAGGTTGTTTTGTATTGGCTGATTTGGTCGAGTCAGGTATGACCCGTCTCATGCCCTCCCGCCTGGTGCCTTCCACTAGTTTCTACATTTCAAAATAGAAGTTTGTGTCTTGTTCAATATTTCTACCTCGTACTTTGGTGTTTTTGAACAGATATTGCTATTATAATGCTATTCCAGCAATCTGGTAGACATATTGTTTTAAACATAGTTTCAAGTGTCAAAATGGAAATAGTGAATTATGTGCGTGTTCCACTCTCCTGTACAGTAGATGGCGGTATGCCACTAAACGTTGTTTGCAATCTGGTCTTAATCAAGAGAAGAAGCAGCAGCAGCAGCCACAGAAGGAGAACGTGTTGGAGCCAAGGGTGAGTGCAGTCAATTGAAAAACTATATATAAAGTCGTAATTACGATTTTGGCAATAGATATACTTTGCAGATTTCTGGATCTTATTGTTGTGTCCCTGACGTTAACGTAGGCTATATGTAGCCTATTTGATGAAACCTGTGATGACTTTAACACTGCAACAGCGTTTCAATTAGACGTTTGTTAGCAAATATTAGCTCAACATTACCTATAGCAATTTATGATAACAGACTATAGTGGTTTATTTCTTTGATTTTACCAAAGGAACACATCAGTGTCTTTAAAAAATAATAGATTGTCTCAAACAAAAACAAATCTAAACACTTTATGAGAGCAGATCAAGAGCATGATTATGTTCTGTTTTTCTTATAAACACAGGGTACGTTGGAAGAGGTGAGGTGCAGGGGATATCTTCTGAAGATCCCCACTATGGATTCTGCAGCAATTTCTGCCAATGTGCGGGAGGACAGTGATAATGAAGAACAAAATAATAAACATGTTGTACTCTCTCCAAGACTCATTTTTATTTCTATATCCTATATTGTTTCCACACTTAATAGGGAAATCGCTGCAAATACATTTGTTTATTCTATTGTGTGCGTGTGTCTATGTGTTGCTGGTTTGGCACATACACCAGCACGCTCGCCCTCACCCCCCTTCGCCGACTCCACAGAGTTTGAGGACAGGCTTCTAGCCTTCCTTAAGCTGATGGGCCTGTGGGAGAGAGCCATCAGCGACAGCCTTAGGGAGGCTTTTCTTGCCAGGGCCCGACAGCTTTTGGTGGCTGAACCTTGTTTGAGGGATCTTGTCCCCCCTTCGGACGCTAGCTTCCTCCACACCATATCCCCTTCGCCCGAGAAGGAGTCCCCGAGCATGTCCCTGCCTCCCCTGCCGGTGTCTGCGTCTGGGTAGTTACCTCAGCCTGTGCTCTGCTCACCCCACGATCTTTGGACCGGACCGGAAATGGATCCGGCAGACATTAGCCCTTCCCCGGAGGACCTGAGCCAGGTGAGAACCGTCATGGACAATCTCCTTTGGGACTTAAGGACTAAGGATTGGCACGAGAGACTGGACGCGCTAGCCTGCTTTGAGAAGGCTCTGGACCAATAACTGCGCCTACTGAATGCTCCTGGTATGGCTGGGCTGGTTTGGGAGGTGGGTCGTCTCAAGGGATCCCCCTGCTATCGGCTCTGAATTCCCCCAGTGCGACTCATGCTGGGCTTAGCATGGGGCCTGCTAGCCCCCAGCCTGTCCCTTGGCCTGCTTGCGCTGCTAGCCTCCAGCCCGTCCCCCCTGATCCCCAGCCGGCTAGCCCCCAGTCTGGTCCTGGTCCCCAGCCTGCTAGTGCAGCTAGCCACCAACCTGTCCCTCCTGATCCCCGGCCTCTGGGGAGGTGCCCTGCCCTGCACGTCCGCCTGACCCTTCCCAGCCCTGACCCCCTCTCTGAAGCTTCTGTGACTCGTTAAATTTTGGACCCTGGACCCCAGTGCGATTTCCTCCCCCTGACAAACTTCTGCTAAGCCCTGCCCGGCCAACTGGGAGGTCCGCCCGGAGGTGTCCGTTGAGGAGGGGGCCCTGTTGACGTGGCAGCCCTTGCAGCCCTCCCTTTTTTTGTCTGTGATTCTGTTTTCCCTGTTTTTTTCCCTGTACTCCGCCTGCCTCCCTGTGTCTCCTCCACTGTGTGCGCTCTCACTCTCTCACTCCCTTCGCTCCTGAGCCCAGCCAACGACCCGCACCTACATCTCGTCAGCCACCTCCTCTGCCTGCCACACCTGCCAGTAATCAGCCTCATCTCCAACAGTACTTCTCCACTCCATCGCTGCTTGATCGTCATTGCTCCTAACCTGGTGCTACCTCATCGTTCTAGCCCCTGAGTATTCTCCGACCATTTCTGTTTCCCTGTGCTTTGTTCCCACTGTGCCTAACCCTGTCTGTCTGTCTGTCTGTCTCCCCTCACCTCCACTCCACTGTCTGTCTCCACTCACCTCCGTCCTCCATTCCATCAGCTGGGCTCGCCACCCTGCCCTCTCCCCTCGGACCTCTCCCGCGGCGTCCTCCCGGCTCCCTTGTCTCAGTCTCCTCGGTTCCCCTTGCCCGTGTTTCCCCGGCGTCTGCCTCTCCCTCACCTCCACTCCCTCAATCCCTTTTTTCCCCTTCAATAAAGCCTGTTCTGCCCGAGTGTTGCGTTTGGGTCGACTCTGTCCCCACACCGTAACAGGATAAGCATCAGTGGCAGGCAGACGTCCACAGAGCCTGCCAGCTGAGACACAATTATATCATAGTTATATCTATTTTTATAGCGGAATAAGGATAAAAGATATACAACATACTCTTTCTTTAATTTCAAGCTTATTTGACAGGGACAATGCACATAAATAATACATAAATATACAATGTGCCAGAATTAAGCAAATGGCTGTCCATCTGCTGTCCCCGGACTGGTGGTAAAATTTTTAGGCCTACACACAAGCTGAGTGAATCTCAATCAGTATGCTTGCCTGTATGTCAACAGCATGGACATACTAGGCAAGCATACAAGTAACAGGAGTTTATAGCCTGTCTAATAGTGTAACAGCAGTGGATAGGAATTTTCTCCCGCGGGATTTAAAACTATGTTTAAAACAAACTAAATCAATCTTAAAATCTCTCTACCAGATTGCTGGAATACAATATAATAACGATCACAAAATGGATCTTTAGTCTATCTAACGTCTGTGTTTTTATTCATTAGCATGAAAGTCTGCATTTATCTTATTGACAGATATTTTATTAAGTATTTTATTCATTCGCATGATTGCCGTTACTATTCAGTACAAAAACACCCAAGTGAGGAAGACAGAACGAACCATACGCGAGCATTTTGAATTATTTATGAAATTTCAACCCGTTTACACTCTCCATATGTTGAAGAACTCCTCCTAGAGCTTTAACCCAATCGACCTCAAATGTTGGAAGGGCAATCTTAAGAGCGATGTTAATTCTGAAGCTTTTTTTGAATGATCAAACGGCATTTCAATGGGGTGGTGCTGAATTGACGTTTCACCAAGAAAAAGTAAGTAGCATGTAAATGGACTAGACATGGCCAGATCTGTCCCCGAATTCACAAGTAAACCTCTTAGAGACTTACATGTCAATATCCAGTCTTAGTGATAGCGCCTTGCACTGGCATCCGGAAAGAACATGTTTCAAACTTCATTTCCTATGCCTCATTTAAATTTTTACCACTTAGCAGACAAAAATGTCCATAGAGAAGAACATATGCTCCTCATAGCAGTTTGACCACATCCATCTCAAAGTTATTGTGAAATGCTGGTGAGTAATTATTTGCAATTAAACAGGAAGCTGTTTTTTGAGAGCTATACCCTAAACCCAACCAGAAGTCAGCCACTTTGAATTGAATAAGTAACTGACACCTCAACCAACCTTTGTGCATTGTTAACTCCAGAGCCGTGTCAGCTGGGGTGCGATGTAAAGGCCCCAGCCGTCGCTGCACCTGAGGCATGCATGGGAGCGAGGGCCAGCTCAACGCTGCTTGCAGCTTTAATTATTACTGATGTGTTAACATGTAATCAGCAAACCAAATCTAGTAGAGGTGGAGCTAATATAAATTACATTATATACTTTTGGGTGGTTTAATCTATAAAAATACATCACATTTGATGTGTTGACCAAATGTTTTTGTATGTAAAATCATAATCTGCAAATAAAGTAACCACTAGTTATAGCTATCAAATGAATGTAATGGAGAAATGAAGTACATTTCCTTCTGAAATGTAGTGTACTTAGCATAAAATGGGAAGTAAAGTGCAAGTACCTCTAAATTATACTTAAGTATGCTACTTGAGATAATATACTTACTTTCCATCACTGGAAAAGTCCCGATTAAGCTTTCATCACCAAATGCATGAAAATGTAGATTCAAGCTACTGATTCTCAATTATGGAAGCCTTAAAAGGATGTGAACAATTTCTCTAAGGCATAAGGAGGTTAAGCAGTAGATGAGGTTTAGATGTGACCAAGGACAAGGCTCTGGATGGAAAACAGATAATAACTTATTATTAAAGCTGCAGGAATTCTAAGAAAGTCTGACAAAGCAAACAGGAAAGCAGGCATTACATGAAAGAGCCCAGTGTGTACACAGCGCTTCGGTAGATCATACCAAACTCTTTAGAGGAAAGAAAAGAAACAAGTGATGAAACTGTCATCAGCGTCATTGGTGTCTAAATATAGCCTCGTGCATCAACAGCCAAGTGTTTCCTCCACAGACTGTCAAATGGCAGACTGAAGGGATAACCAGCCATATTAATTGTAAACACACGATATGAAGAATTGCAGGTCAGAGGCTGCCTTCACCCCTAGACTGTTGCTTTCTGTTATTATAAAAAGGTTATTATTATTGAGAGCCCTCAAGAAATAAGAAGGGGTAACCAATAAAAAAATGTAATGGAGGGAACAATGCTGTGGAATGACAGCATTAATAATGAAGGAGACTTATCATGCTCTCACCACACCCTGCATTTTAAAGCACACAGACACAAAGAGCAGACAGGCATGTGCCTCTTCCAACTCCAATTTTCACCAAGCTCCCGAGCCATCAGTCACAGAAACAAATGCTCGCTCACAGACTCCCGCATCACTTACTGAGTCTCACTTTGCTTCCTGCGCTTTGATGCCATCGCAGCCACAACCCCTGCCATTCTGCACCATCCCACGCAGAAATCGCTCAACAGAGAGCAGTTAAGAGAGTCCGCGCCCTATGCCTAGGAAGCATTAAAGATGTAGAATCCTGCCACGCCTCCCCACTGTCTCCATTTCCCTTTGGGCTGGTTTAAAGTTCTCATTGACTCACAAAAAGGAGCTGGGAGGGTCAATGTAGAACCATGTAAACCCAAATCTTGTCTGATAATACTGTACAGTGTGGACCAACAATGCTGCATTTAGGTCTGTGGTCTACTGATTGAAAGCATAAGACTGCCTCATGGGGGTTAACATTGTGTCACTGGGCAGGAAGTTTAAAGGGAGCATTATAGTTTTGTTTTGTAAAAAAGCATTTTACCCCATTTTCCCAGGTGAGACAAACTCATGGATGCCTTCTTCATTTCTTGCAGTTTGAAGGTACCATATGCCGAAGAGCTGCTTTTCGATCCCACAGATGAAGTGAGCTAAAGTAAGCTTCAAACTGCGTGTAACAATTCATCTGTGGGTTTGTCTCACTTGTTAAGTAGGAACAACAGAAAAATTCTCTCCAAAATATTTTACTACAAGCATACCTTCGAAAGACTGAAGTAATTGCAGAGCATTTACTCAGATGCATTGGCCGCTTTGCCTACATCAAAATATTACCGGTTAACCATCTCTTGTTAAGTACCCTCTCTGCAGCTGAAAACAACCTGCATCCATCCAAAATAATTAGGAAAGTAAAGCCTATTAGCATATTGCATTATTATGTACTTCACACAATGAGACAGATGGTAAAGGCAGAACAAAAAGGAATAAACCACAATCTCTACAACAATACCTCAAAATAATCCTGAATAGATAATCAGATACCCTTGAACCCAAACATGCACAGAGAATTTAAGAAGCTATCCTATCTATGAGCCCAGAGGGTTCTCTGTGTGTGGTGTCAATATTCTGTAGAACAAAGCCAAAAATGAGTTGTTATCTGCACAACTCATTCCTCAGACTGGTACCTGAACTCAGCTCTGTCAGCTAGATGATTTTCAGAAATGAGGCAGTGAGTGGGAGGATTCCTTCACCTGATGTTGAGAGGAAAATAATTGGCTTCATAAGTTAAAACCATGTAACATGATTTAGGATTATTATTAATAAATGTTCTGTGTGTATGCGTGTTTCTGTGGATGTGTGTTCAGTAGAGACACAGAGAGACCAGGACTGCGCTACAGTGGGTGGTGGAAGCACAGTTGTTTTACAGGAGTGTCCTAATTCCCCATTCACTATCCTGCTGGTTGACTGACAGACAGCATATAGTTTATCAGCTGCACACACTTGGTACAAGACAGACAAAGAAGATGGAATATGCTTTGAATAGAGTTTTCTAGAAACAAAGACTATTCTGATTTGATGAGAGTAAACCTCAACGACTGTACAGGAGAATACAAACCAAACTCCATAGTTCTGAATTAATTTTGTAAACCATCGCAGTGCAGAAAAGACACATTTATACTCACCCACAGAACAATCTAACCAGAGCGATGGACATCTCAGTTGTTTACACGGTGGATACACCTGAAATCAGTACAGTTCCACTGGCTAACCCCTAATCAGGCCATTGCATGAAATATAGATGCTGTGGACAAGCAAAAGAAAATTTTCTATATTTAATTCAACAAATAAAAACATCAAAGAAGATGGAGAAAGTGGCTAGTGAATAAACCATGAGCAGAATGGAGGTGAGGAATCAACACTGCAGCGGTAGAGCATGAAGGTGCCACAAACTAAAGAGGTGAAAACAGACATAGGAATCGCCTCCATTTTGCCAGTAAATAACAGAGAAACTCAACCTCACCACAGTGGGAGATACGTGCCAGCAATAACAAAGATATTCATCTTGCTTTTACAGATTATAAACTATATCGAATAAGCTTGTCTTGCTGTATATTATAGTTTAGCAGCCCAGGAGGAGGAAGGTTCAAACAGGATGTCAGGAGTTCAAGAC
The DNA here is from genome assembly GCF_014851395.1 of Micropterus salmoides. Lineage (NCBI taxonomy): Eukaryota > Metazoa > Chordata > Actinopteri > Centrarchiformes > Centrarchidae > Micropterus > Micropterus salmoides. The sequence goes on from NW_024043372.1 coordinate 22,653,845, forward strand.
CTCGTGGACAAGGCCACAGCCAAAAGTTCCCAGTTCATCCAGAATGCACATTTGGTTTTACCAGGTCTTTCCAGCTGCTTCCTCTTTTACCCGGTCCAATTCAACCACAGGTGGACGATCAGCTGACAGCTCGTACTTGAGAGTCCAAGACATGCAGGAGCATATCTGATGGAGTATAGAGGGACATGAGGGAAAGAATAATAATGCTTTCATGATGCTTTAAACTTGATTCAGATAAACGGATTACTAAAATGGACGCGAGCGATCAGTTTCTCATCTTGTTCCAGCTCAAGGGGACTACTCTGAGTTTTGTTTGACGCAGCCACCAAAATAGCACCACAGTGATTGTTTCACTTTCATTATTTTGGTCCTGAAAAGGCGCTTTCACAAAGATCAAACAGAGTTTGTCCAAATCCTTTAATATAGTGTGACAGCTACTTCTTTATCTGTTCATTTTGGCGTCTTTTCCGATGGCCTTTTTTTAAACTGGGAGATGATACAATCCCAAGCATCCTGTGCTCATACCCACTCACACACACTGCTGTCATTTAGACTGACATGAATATGAATACACAGCTGCTGTACACAAATTACCAATATCTCAGACATTCAACTGGTACCATAAGTTCATTGATACCCTCAGATTAACAGCCCATTAAAAACATCAGGATTTAACACAGAGAACACCTATCACCTAATTCAGATATTTTAAGCAACAGTTATACCTCCTTGTGTGTGTGTGTGTGTGTGTTAGCGTATGTGTCCACAGAAGAGATAAGGCAAAGTAAGCTGGCGTGGAGATGGCACTGTTGGACTGGAGAGAAAGCGTTGAAGTGAAAAAGGGCAGTTATGCACTTAACCTGCTCTCTGATAACTAAAGCACTACAGGAGGAATACCAGAGTCTGTGAGAAAACACTTTCAAGCTGAAGGCTGGGCCGGGGGCCAGACAGTAAAGCCCACCTCACCAATCTGGCCTCCCCAGTGTCGCTGGAGGCACTGGTTTACATAAGTTGACTGAAAATTTAAAGGCTTAAAGGTGGGGTAAGCGATTCTGGAGGAATCCAATTCCATGACAAATACCATGATATAGAGCGAATAATGACATAGCAAGTAATGTAACTAACGTTAGCTAAGCTGTGGGTTAGCAAACTGTTGCTACAGCTGCTGCTGCTGTGAAGCTAACATGCAGAGCAGACAAGATGGTCCCAGAGCCAGCACACCTACTCCAAACAGCAATACTCACAACTCTCCTGCTATTATAGCTTACAACACAACAACAGCATGTCTTAGCAAGCTAGAAAGTAAGCTGAATGTCTGTGGGCAAGTCATTTAACATTACCTGACAAACAAATCATGGCTGGAATAGTGTTGTGCAGCAGGGTGCAGACCACTATGTATGTTTCCTATTTACAGAACCAGGGCTGTGCGTAAAACACCAGATTTGTTTTCAGTGCAAGCACAGAACGGACAGCTAGCAACTCATGAGGAGATATTTGCTGAATTTGACAAAAAGATGTGTTTTGGATTAGAATTGAAGCTGCACTATACACAGAGATGGTGAAGACCAAAACAGAGCTAAAAATTGTGAATATCAGACTACAATTTGCCAGATGGCCAAAACTATGGCTTCAAATGAATGCTAATGTTGCTCTTTGTCTTCTGGAGGCTTGAGGTGCAACTGTTTGCCAATACATAGTTACTACATTATCCATACTTTGTAATATCAAAGCTTGTTGCACTGCCACTAAACGGCCAAAAAGAAATCTAACAATGCAGGTGTAAATTTTACTTCTTGTTTGTACATAGATTAGCATGAGCTTGTCAGTAGATTAAGTAGAACCTTGTGGTCCCACAGCAGATACCGAGCACAAAGCTACGTCACACAAGTGTTTCCCTCCTTTCAAAGCCCCTAATATTAAAAACCTACTCAATTAATCATACGTACAGTGTACAGGCATACATTTCTAGCATATTCACATACCACCCTCTCACCAAGCCTCTCTAAACCATGCTCCATTATTCATTAGCCTCGCTGTAGCTGGTATGCATAGTGAACCACTCCACAGCTCAAACTAGATGTTAGTGTGTTATTAGCCCATCTACTGTACAAGAGCACCTCCTTAACGACCTGTCACAGCACTTGGGTCAAATGATGGACTGAGACAAGCACTTCTGCCTTATGGCAGACAAGGGAGTAAAAATTGATGCTTTCTCGACAGTGACATCAACTAGCCACAGTTGTGAGCTCACAAAAGATGCACACTGACACTGGCCATGATTATGTAACAGCACAAGAGCCTCAAAGGGAATACTACAAAATTTTAACACAGAGGGATGCTATTCCTATGCCTTCAGACTGTTTAGTTTGTGTCAGTGCACATGTTAGAGTTTGTCCTGCCCTCTGATGTGGGATGTTGTATGTAAGCATAGTGCCGCAGAGACCAAACCGCAAAAGAGAGGAGAAAGCTGGTAAACAAAAATAAGCAGACCAGACAGGGGTTCTTTTAGGATTAGAATTTACAGATCAGGACTAATATCACTACTCCAACCTAAATTTAAAAAAGTATTAAAAAACGTGTGTTAAAAAGCATGAAGTCTCAGTGCCCCAGTCATCCTCTGTAGAGCACCTCTAAGCCATGCTTTTGTGACCAAAGTTAAATTCCTGGCAGTGTTTGCTGGGTGGGAAGCCAGTGGGGGATCACTTCCTTGTCAGTGCACTAGCAACTCCTACTGGTTGGTCGAGCTGCCTGGTTGCATGGGGGTGATATCTGGGTGTAATTCCCTCAGGGCAGGTGAAAAGAAGCAGCTGGTGACTATGTGTATCAGAGGAGACACACAGCAAGGACTGTGGTACATGGGGAATTAGCCGATCCAAATTGGGCAGCAAAAGACAGTGTTAATTTTTAAGCTCATCCGACATTATATTGTATAGCTATTGTGTTGTTTTGAACAAATAAAAAAAACAGCTTTGTCATCAGTGCCAAGAATTTAAACTCTGGGACAAGGCCAGGATGAAAGTCAACAATACAACATACAACTGAGACCTTCGTGAAATGGTCTGTCTACGACACACAGGCTATCTTTAGCATGGCTTTGATATACTGGCCGAGCTGAATACAGCCAATAAACGGTGCTATGGACGGGGTCCTTGCCCCTTTTACTTTCTGTTGCTCGACACAAGACAACAACAGATGGAGGACTCAACAGTAAAGCACGTCTCCTATGGCATATGGCTGATGATGCACTGGGTTTGTGCAGGCAAATCAAACACTGCAGTTTACTGAGAAAATAAAAATGGTTCACAGAATTAGAGAAGAATACTAATGCATATCCGCATTCAAATGCGACCCCTCTTGCCTTTGGTGTGAACACCGTGTCTCCCACTGCCATGAATATAAGGAAAAAAAAAAAAAATAGAAACAATTCATAATAAGGTGTTAGAAAAGTCCTGCATTTTTTTCTTGAAATAATGGAACATTTTCTAACTAGTAAGTGGATCCTTTTTACCTCCTGTGAAGAGATTAAGTTTAAATAAACAGATGGACAGATGTGCGAGCACGCACGTGCAAGCGCTCACACACAAGCACAGCATTATTCATGCAGTGGGATGCCCCTAAATGAATCCATGTGTGTAAATGTCATCAGTAAATGTCAATAGCTTTTTGAGGCCTTGTCCTGGGGACATGGAACCCAGCAAATGGGTCACGGTAGTGAGATGTACCTTCATTTCCTACAACTTCATCTATTCCTAATCTACTTTAAAAGACCTCATCTGCTCTCGTTATGAATTAAACAGCACGAGTGAGGGTTTTTTGACAAACAGGAAGCACAAAAGAGGAAAGATATGACCACAAGATGATTACCATCGAGTGAGATAAAAAAGGACATAAGGAAGAGAAAAGAAGAAAACTCCTGTCTTACTATTTCAGGTGGGAGACGGGCAAAAAGCAAGTCATTATTATAGAAAGCGACATCCTGCAAACACTGGAGACATGCACAATGTTCAAAGCTTAAGTTTCTACAAAGGGATAACTTTTCATTAACAGTAAGAATAAATCCTGATTCATTCATGTAGCTTATACTTATTTAAGATACTCTGTGGCAAAAAGAGCCATGGAGTGACTCCAGCCACATAGTGCTAACATACTGTCATATTGTCTGTACCTCGATGTAGGAAGCGAGCCTGGGGTAGACTCTGTAAGGTCCCAGCACGTGAGACAGAGGGGTGGTGCAGGGGAAGCTGGTGGTCACAGCGTGGCTCACTTCAGGCAGAGAAAACACCTTGAAGCCAAACTTCTCGTACAGCTTCTGTAGTTCTTCGTCTGGCTTCTCTTCACCCTCACACAGGACACTGCCCACCACATAGCGACATTTCTCTGATGGCCTCTGAGGGGACAGCGAGAGGGAAAGAACAGATGTATATTAAACATCAACAACAATTCAATTTAAAACGCTTCAGTGACTCACCTCACACCAGTAGGGACCCATACTTCATAATACGAGTATCAACCACACAGCAAGGTAATGCCCTCTGTTGGAGGAACGAAGTGGTATTTTTCATGTAGTTCTATTGTATTATGCTGTGGCATCTGATTCTTAGGGGGGGTGATGGGGCAGTGGATAAGACACATGCCTTTGGTGTGAGAGACCTGGGTTCAAGTCCCCACTGTGACATCCACCACCACTCTCCCACTCACAATGTGCCCTGAGCAAGACACTTAACCCCTAGTTGCTCCAGAGGCGTGCAACCTCTGATATACATAGCAATTGTATGTCGCTTTAGATAAAAGTGGCAGTTATATGAATAAATATAATGATGGATGGACAGAAATATATATAAACACACATACATCTTATGCATAAGGAAATTTATTAAGTAGTCCACATTAAAAACTACACAGTGTAAATAAGACTTTTCTTCTTCACCTCCTCCTTCTCCTTCTTCTTAAACAGGGACGTCCAGAGAAAGGGAGAGCACTGGAGGATGTAACCGGTGGGTCACTGGTCTGGTTAATGCTGTATCAGCACAAAACCGCACAAGTGAAAGTAAAAATAGAAGTCGTTTGATTTAAACTTGCAGAGACATTGCACCTTCACATAGTTAGAAGTATCACTGGTCAGATGGCTGCCAGCTCTTGTAAACATCCCACATCCGGGTCACATATGAGGCAGCTCTAATTGTATCTGTGCTGGAAAGCGTGTTTGTCAAGTGTGCCAGAAACGGTCTCTTATTTTTACACCAAGCTCCACATAAACATTATTAAAAACATTACAAATAATAACTTTATTATATTTAAGATTTTGCATTTTATCAAAGTCAACTGTGATTTACAGTTGACTTTGATTCGTGGAAAGGATTTGTGGACATCAATTAACAAGTGGTCCCAACCATCCATATTGTTCTCTTACCAACAAATATATAAATGTTGCTAAATTGCAGAAAAGTGCAATAATCTTCACAATATCAATACTAAGGCATTTGGCCAAAAAACAATGTAACATCAAGCTTCAGAACATCCCGCCTGGAACTAGCAGAGATTGGTTGTCTTGCCTGATTACACTTCAGGAGAGCAGATACAGGCTGACATGGAGGTTTGGTCTCCTTTGCTACAAAGCGTCTCTGCCACCGAAATGTCTCTTAATGTGCCCACATGTCAGCATGCAGATGAGAAACCGACAGATTCACAATTGCTGAGCGAATTGTCAGTCAGAAGAGGATCTGACAGACTCTCCCACTCACATCTGTTTGCAGACAGTTTGAAGTCTACCTTGTCGAGTGTGGAGAGTGGGAGCTGTTGTTAAAGGACCATACTTCCTTGCATGTTTTTGTCACTTTACTAAATATCACATAGGTATGCTTTAAATTTATGCCACCATTTTCTAGATCTCGTAAAAATATTTTAGATGTCTGTATTGTACATATGTCCTCACTTCCAGACAGCCATAGGTAAAATACATTATACATATTTAATCATTCATTTAAACATGAGAACTGCCAATAATAATGATATTGCTGTAAGAAATTATGTAGAGATTATATGTAGAACAATAATAACTAGAAAACTACTAGAAAAATAATCCCTTACTGGTTTCCATAAATTTTTGTACAGTATGAAAATTAACTTTCAAAGACACAAAAAACATAATTCCCTTAATTTTATACTGCACTGAGATTTGGGAACCTGTGATGGTCTAGGACACAGGATTAGCAACCTAAAAAGTAAAAATAATTATGTAAATGTATGTCATTTTTGGTAAAAGGTACGCACAAAAACCTTGGTATGGTCCTTTAAGGCATGCTGCTGATTTCTACTCTGTGACAGTGGCGGTCTGCAAAGGGCTGGCACTGAGGGGGCACAGATGGGAGCCAGCAACACTCGTCTTCATGTCCCTGGCATCATTGCATAATTATCACATTGAAACGCCACAACCTCCTCTTCTTTTCCTTCTCACTTCTCACATTCAGGGCTATTTTTGACTGCATTGTGCTGCTACTACACTGTACTGTTCCTGCTGTCCTATTTTGTTCATACAGCAGTTTTTGTGCTTTAATTCATCATTGTTGGCTGCCGGTGAGACTCCCTGCCAGAGATAAATCTATTTGATCACCCCATCTGTAACCCTCAGTGCCTCTTAATGTTTGCATCACGTGGGTAATAATCATGACCGACAGTGCCTGTTCAGCATGAGCAGATAATCTTTACTGTCACCTGACAGAGACACTTGCCACCATGTTCAACAGTGAGTCAGAGAACACAGATCACCAGATTTTGACAGGGAGTTATTCATTCAAGGCAGCATGAGCTATACTAGATCTATTGACAATGAAGCAATGAGTCATTGCAAACAGAGATGGTTACAATGGCTGCGTAAGCATTGTCAGAGTAAATCATTACAGCAATGTGAGAATGAAGGTATATCTATTTTAAAGTCTAGTAAAAACATGATAGTGGAGTTGAAATTTGAAATAAGGTGACATTTTGACAAAATCATTATTGATATGAAAGTAGGGCTGGGCGATATGGCCAAAAATGTTCTGATAGAAAATTCCAAATCATTCGATATCGATACTTATCACGATAAATGTCAAATCATTATTTCTTTAAAAGTGTAAAAGTTGATGTTTGCTCCTGAGTGAATGTTGAAGAATGGTTAATTGTGGTTTTAAACTATTCTTTATTTTCAGAACATGACAAAAACTTGCCACATCGAAACAGTGGATCATTTCACAAATCTGAGGTAAAGAATTCAAAACAATTATGATAAAAATCTTTTTTCAACAAATATGTATGAGTAAAATGAGGTAAAATCTGTTTTCAGCCCCTTTAACTCAAATAAATATGTTAATAGAAAAAGTGTTAATTTGTTCATGATACAAATGAATTAAATCAAACATTTATTAAACATTTGTTGTTATTGAGGAAAATTATATCACGATAATCATCATTATTCTTTTATTGCCCAGCCCGAGGCCTATATGAAAGCAAAAATAAGTGTGCCATTAGGGCCAGGTGGTATGGCTGACAAGAACCTTTTTACGAACTTGGGAACCACGGTCTAAATTGAGTTCCCCCACATGGTTTCTTGCCCCCTAAAAAGTACCTGCACTGCTGAAGGTTGCTCACTGGTCAAACACAGACTTCAGGCTGCTTCAACTTGTGTATAGCATTAGTTCATAAACACAGTAAGCGTTAGTACGAGGGGTGGCGAATTCTTGTCATGTTTGTTTGCATCAATTCAAATAGACACAACATTTTGTTCATTTGACATTCAGCGGTTCTCAACAATATATTCTAATGATCACCTGACTTTTTGTCTCACTATTATGACTATTGGTGTAGAAATCAGAAGGAATTTTAAGGAGGAACCGATCTCTTTAATTTTCATCTCGCACCATCATCAGGTCAAAATTTCAATTTGTTCAATACTTTGTTCAGTAGTTTAAGACCAAATACTGGCAAAACTAATGACATTCAACCTCAGCTCAACTTTGTGCTTAGTGCTAATTAGTTGCTGATGTATGCTAACATACCAAAGTAGAATGGTGGTCATGGGCGAATCCTACACTTGCTAAGCATCATTATATCACATTGTTACTGTGAGAATGTTACCATGCTGATGCAGGGATTTAGCTCGAAGTATTGTTGTGCCCAAGTACAGTTTCACAAATCTGCTAGCATGGCAATGAACTTTGTCTCGATGTGTACTGTATTTAACAAAACTCTTCATACAGGTAAAACATCAACTTTACAATTAGTTTGGAATTTCATTCGGACAACACAATTTGTAAAACAATAACACAATAAGATAAAGTCTTTATATTAATACTGAATTATGTATTATGCCAGTCCTGTATGCCATACCAGGGTCGGCTATCGTGACTGTGTTTGTATTTTATGATGAGTTAACAAAGCATGCACATACCCTGTGTGAATATATATCGGCAATCGCCTGTTGTTGGGCTGACGGTGGTCGGTTGTAAATAAAATTATTATTTTTTAAAAAATAGCCCTTTTTATTCCTTAAACAATTGCAGTGTATTTTAGACATTCTCAAGGGATTTATGTGCAGGGATTGCTCTGCATCAAATGTATGAGCTGTCAACTAGTCTTGTGTAAAGAGATCCTCCTTGTCAACACTAGTGGTCTATGATAAGACACAACAATAACCATTCAAACACAGAGGAGATAACAGCTGTCCTCCAACAGTCTTGCTTCAGTATCTTACCATCTCTAATGCTCTCAGCACTGAGACTAGAGTGTGTTAGCCAAACCAGTAGTTCACTAATGATATCATTCAGGGCTCTAGCTATCATTCACATCCCACACAGTGGCAAGAACAAACAGCAGCCCTGACTGCATCTCATCTCTGCTTCTCTTGAGATAACAGAGCCCAGGCAATTAGGAAAGAGAGGAACACCACTCCATGTACCTGACTTGTCTTCCCCAGCAAAGTTGTTTTGTTTTGTCTGAAATTCTAACACCACAAAAAAGGTTGAAATTCTCTAATGTTTGTCCACACTGGGCAACAGTGCTCTAAAAAGGCAGCCGAAGCTGTGTTTTGAAAGACAGTGTGCGATACCATTTCTCACAGGTAGCTGAGGAAAGCCGACTGTGGCTTTTGATTGGCCCGGGTGAGAAGCAGAGTCAGATAATGGGACGACTGCAGAGCTTTTACCTCTGTAACTGAACACTGACATATTAAATTTCTGTATCAAGCTGCAGAAAACCAGTTCAGTTTAGAGTGATTTGTAAACTCTACTTAAATTGAAGCTATCTGCAAGTTCTAAAGGAAAGGTTTATTTCAGCTGAATATGTCTCTGCTGATTTCATTCCTATATTTCCCTATGCTTAGTATACGGAAATATAGTTCGTTAAATCAGGGGTGAAAAAAATGCATATACAGCCAAATCTGGAAGAGCTTGTGGCTCACAGGACTCTAAGATGGCTTCCCCTCACAAATGGTGCCATTCCCATCTCTACCCGATTCCCCTAACCCAGGTCTCCAAGGACCTGTTGGGAGAGAAAGTAATTTCAAAAGCAATCCTTTGCTTGAGACTACAAGGGCCTTTCTTGATGGATGAGGGTTCTCCAACAATAAAAAGGTACGGCTGACAGAGGTAATTCTTTATTAGCAGACACGTAATGAGGATTTACTCTCTTCATCTTTCCTCCTCTTGGCCCTGTATCTCTTCCCTCCTGGCTATCACCACTTGGGATTCATTGTTTTCAGCGCTGACCCTGAAAACAGGACAGGGACCAACAGGGTATAGCAGCCAACACTCTGCCTTGCTGTAATTTAAAGACAGGCTCATAATGAGTGTACCATACTCTGCCTGACCGAGGGCCATCACCACACTCATTAAAACACAACTGCCAAGCGGCCAATCAACTCTCTTTAAACGAACCATATAAACCATGTTGAAAAAATGTCAAGCGTGAGAGCAAACCGTCACATTAGCCCTTCATGCTCTTGTTGGCAAACTAGGCTTATGGCAGAATGGAGTTACGAGGCTGTGATTGTACAAGGGTCCTTCACTGTACGGCAATAAATAAATCTGCAAATTTAGGACCCATTCTGGACCTCTACGCCGTCTTTACATCAACGTCTGAAGTGAAGCATGACAAGCAGGAGATGCAGCATTCATAAAGAGCACAACAAGTTTGTGCAGAGCACATAACAGCCCAAAAAAAATCATATTTCATCTACAGCCCAATTGCATCGGATAAATGTATCGCACAAACAACACACATCACTGCATTTGCTGGAGAGCTCTCCTTTTCTCATTTAGTTTCTATATCTTGAATGCCAAGATAGACGGTGTCTAGTCCATGAACAAGCAAGGAACCTGACACATGGCGAGCAAGAAGAACAGAACACCACAGGATAAGCGATCTCTCAACAAGAGCCGTCTTTCGCCTCAGTGTGTTGGAGCGATAACCTGTCTCAGCTGATTGGAAGCCATTCGCCCCCCTCACAGGCACATGAGGCAGCAGAAGTAAAAGTCACCGGGAAGAAAATTGAAATTAATAGGGCTGCACAGCACTGGGACCACAGGTATACTGTGATGGGCTGTTTGCAGCTGAATTAATGGAGCAGCAATTGGAGTGAAGCAAGTAAGCTTAGGCAAACAAATGCAGTTAAAGTAAACTGATTTAGCAAAGAATCAGTGAGGGTCATTTTACAATTTGGGCACAAAGAAAAACCAACCATCGCACTGACTGATATAATATTAAGCCAATTGAATGTCATCGCCTGTAATGGTCGGGAAAATAAAATTAAGACTTATTCAAACTACAAGCACCCAAATCAGAATATATATCCACTGCAGTGATGAGGCGTGGGACCCAATGGCCCCTTGAGGTAGGAGCCAGTGGAAATCTTTTTTCCCCCCATCTCTCTCTTTCACCAACTGCAGACTGGTGCCTTTAGGCTGTGCTCAGACTTAGCTGGTAATTACACATGGCATCCTGGGAGTTCTGGCATGTATAATTACTGGCGAGGATAAGCAGCCTGCTGGAGGCAGGACACAGTTTTCCTTCGCCACAGTTGTTGAGCTGGTTCACCACTCCTCGGCCAGCTGGACGCAGTGTGGCACTCCTCCAGCCAGATGTCACCGGGCAGGGAGATAATCTTCTCTAATAGGAGATATGAATCCTCCCTCCTCAGCATAGGCCTTCTTCCTTCCCTACAAATGTTCAGCTGTCATTCTCCACCTTCTTGCTCTCTGTAAGCTGTTAAATTTATAATATGATAAAGATTCGACTGTGTAATCCAATATCCTACGCATCATAACACAGGGCAAAAAGCCAATACATGTCACAGGATTGATGGCACAGAAGATATAAAAGCATTCTTCACCACCTTGTTTCACTGACTAATCGTAACATGTCAGCTTGTAGAGTAATGGCTTTTTCTCTACACGCTCTGTGAATTCGGATCAAAACGGTATCTTAAAAATACACTCAACGGTTGTGTTCCACTATTAAAAAAGCAGCTCCCCATTTAATATATTCTGTCTGGATTTCTGCTTTCTGGTTTTGTAGTATCTCACTCACTGCATAGATGTCCATAGACATTAATGGGGTGCTTTACTATAGTGAGAGCTGGCATGACCACAATCTTGTATAATATTGACTTGGAGACCTGTGGGACCAGATTTCAGAGTATATTCATTTCTCATTTTATATCCACCTTTAAAAGAGGCAACTCCTTGCCAGAAGTCCCCCTTTCATGTTGTTGCTGTCGACAGACGAGCGGCAGTAAAATGCTAATAAATGTGACTGGGAGTGCAGGCGATGCTCAGTGCTCTGATTTGAAATTCCGATTGATGAACTGGAGCACTGCGAGAGTCTCAAGGTGAGTCAGACTCCTACCAATTTAGACCCCTCTTCCAAGGCAGTCCCACACCTCGCCTCATCTCTCACTGCCACTCCCATATACGTCTACACATGACATTTCATTTTCTCCTGCTTGTCATGGGGAGCCATGAGTAGTTTTGCTTCAGAGGATGAAACAAAGTGGGAATTCAGTAGATCAGAGGATGAACCAAACAGCAGCTCTAGTTCAGCCTCGATACAAACACAACATGTTATCAGCGTCAGAGGCAGCTGCATTTGCTGTGTAGTTCTACCAATATAATAAATAAATGGTCTATCCATAAATGTGTACCTACCTTCCTACCTGCTAATTGGACAATGAAATAACATTTGAGTTTCTTAATCTACTGTAGTTACATGCCTCTGAGCCTTCACTGCTGTCCATTCTTTTTAATGATTTTTGCTCTAGAGATTCTTTGGACATTCCTGACTTCTTGCTACTCTACAACAGAACAAATGGCTGCAACCTAGGAATTCAATGATTTAGTCTGTCTTTATCCCATCTGGGATTTGTTCAATTCTTGTGTCAAAGCCCCATTACAGCAGAGCCTAAGGCAACTCTGCCTTTAATGGCTAGGTGAGTTTTAAGTGTACACTCCAATGTCGTGGGTCACTGTCCATTGGCTGGCTCTGGTCAGCCAAACTATTAAACTGTTCAGTCCCTCAGGCCTTTGTGATAATAAGTGATAGCAATTAGAAGCATACATGCAAACATACACATGCATGAATGAACATACACAAGCAAGAGGCAACAAGAAGAGCAGCTAGATTTAGTGCTAATTGGTGTTGCCTCAAATGCCTCAGCTTTACCACTGCAGTGGAGTTAAACGAGAGCTGTCTGATTTGACAAAATATGCGGTAGATTTAGCCACTATAACAGAAGCCTGCTCTGCTCTCACATTGTGTGATTCATTTGATCCGTTGGTGTACTTCGTTTTGAATTCTGGTCCTCAGGACACAGAGTCCTGCTGTCTTTCATCGTTGTCATTAAACAGGGACTATATTAGAAGTTGAATGCAAGTTGAATGCAAATGACAGCAATTTGTTGAAAACCAGCTATACTCTTGAAACAGGGTGAAAACCACTGGAGTAGTGTCACGACATTACCAATTACTACCAGCCACAACCAGTGTAGGTTTGAAATCCTATTTTATTTTCATATGATAAATTAATTTTCGATTGAATGAATTATAAGAGGCTAAATCACACTATTTATGCCATGGGAATGCATTAAGTACAAAGATCACTATGGTTATGAGGGTGTGCCTACTTGACAAATGACTCAATTTCAACGCCAACACTGCCATCTAGTGGCTGTAGCGTACCATAAGCAAACAGGATTGCAATGTTCACTCTAGGGTGGATAGCTGTAGTGCAGAGTATCCTCACTAATTACCTACATTTTGTGAATAAATAATCAAATACTCAAATACTTCAACTAAGATGTAGCTCAAATACCATTCTCACTGACTTAATGAAAAACATTTTTAGTGGGTTATGAATACTTCCCCGTACCTTCTAAATGTAATAAGCAGCAATGTGCACAATAACCATTCTGGCTATGACCGCATCTTTAAGACCTGGTGACTCGACAATAGACACTATTTACATTCCTATTCCTACTATTTATTTACATTCCTACATGCAGAATTTAAAGCAGCCTGTTGTCTCCACTGTGCATGCAAGATGGCATTATTTACACAGTCAGCTACATTGAAATTCTCTTCTAAAACAAATGTGGTTACACACACAAATACATCTATGAAACATGGAATTTCAAATATTTACATAATCAAATTTGGATTTGCACATTCTGAACTGGTGATTTTAATAGTCTGGACCATTATTCCACAGATGACTGAACTTTTTAAGACGTGAGGGCATGGTAGCATGGTGAAAAGAATTAGTTGTTGCTTATACCACATGAAGAGTATTGAGGTCGAGTCTAAACACAGCAAGTTGCAAAATCCACAAGTTGTAAGGAGAGTTGACCTCCTAAACCCCTTAAAGCTTCTCAGGAGGGTACCCAGAGTTCATCACAGGGCTGGCACACAGAGACAAACAACCATTAACACACCTTCGAGGAATTTAATCTGCATGTTTGTTTGACTGCAGGAGGAAGTTGGAGCACACGGGAAGAACATGCAAACTCCACACAGAAAGGCCTCAGCACCTGGGCATTTAGTTTACTCATGTGGTTGATGGTGAGTAATCAGACTCTTGGCCTTTGTAAACTAAGAAGGTCAACAAATTCTCATGTCACAAAAAAACATGGGAACAGCAAACAGCTAAGTTTACAGCCCAGCATCAGTGATAAAGGGCGAGTCCAGAATTTAGAGCTTGCTATGAGCCGTTATCACGCCACCCTTATTACACACAGAAATGTTTAACACGAGACTGACTATCTCCTATTCTCTGACTCAGAGGACAAAGCTTTTCTTTATTTCTGTGCTGTTCTTAATTCATCTTCAGGACCATACATCTTCAGATTATGTCAAAATAGACACAGACACCAGGACAGAGTCATCAGCACCGTATAGAAATCTCTCTGCCCTGCAGATAGATTTCAGCATCCCATAATAGCCTCTTATGATCCAGACTCTCCACAGACTGTGACACCAGCAGAAAAGTTTTGTAAGCTCCTCACTGAATTGCCAAAACTTTCCACAGGTATGAGTCACAGTCAGGGTTTCCACTAAAAGCCTTTACTTAACAAAAGGACATCGTGCTACAGAGAAACTGGCAGTTTTGGATTAGGATCAGAATGACAAAGAGAGAATCACTGCTTCTCGCATCTGGATTGTGACAGCCGTTTCACAACCAATTAGATTAGAAAAACTGAAAAGTTTGAAAGATTTTTAGACATCAGCTCTCTTCAGACACTTGTGAAGAGGCTGTGTTTGCCCTTCTGTTTTGGAGTCTGGACTTTGAGTCAGAAGCAGACAAATGTTGAAGCACCATGTAACCACAGATGAGAGGATGGAAAGACATATCAACAGTGCAACGTGGCATTGAACAGCTGACTGGTTTCATCATTCAGGCTCAGTTCCTTCAAAAGGCTGCCCATGCATTTAACCCCCTCAGCCATACATGCTGAATTCCACTGAGTGACAATGGTTATACTGTACATTACACTTCCAAGTCATATCCCCAAAACCTTCAGACAGGACCATTGCTAAGTAGACAATCAAATTAGAAACTTACTGAAACTGTAAAACCATTTACAATGTTTTAGCATAAAATGAGTTCAGGAAATCAACAATTTTGATAGACATTTAGTGATTTTAGTCAAGTTTAAAGCAAAAACACAAAACAAATGTAACAATTTGCTGTTATCTATGACAGTATACAAGATATATTTTGGATTTGGACAGTTGGATGGAAAAGAAGCAATTTAAAGATGCCACTTAAAGCTCTGGGACACTGATGGGAATTCTTAAAAACTGTTTTGACATTTTATTGTCACACTTTATTATTTCCTTAACCTTGAGACAGGACTCTTATTAAGTAACTTACTGACTAAACGGTGTGCATCTTAGTTTAAAATACATAACACCAACCCTTTTTGTGTGTGACCTTTAAGACTCTGGCTAGGTCAAACAAATCATATCTCACTAACTACAGTATATCTTATCAGGAAACAGAGTACATTGGGTTTTGTGGTTATGTCATAAGGCCAAGTGTAAATACAGACAGTGCTGTGTAGCTACACTAACAGGTGCCGAGTCTTGGGGTCTCACCTGCTTGGGGAAATCGTAGAAGACACCGATGGAGCTCAGCTTTGGCCCAATGCTGCAGCTCTCTGTGTAGGCTGCACCGCAGTCCTTGTAAGATCCCTCTTTGAACTTATAAGCAATAGTAACATTTCTGATAGGAGGTGGCCCAGTCTTTATAATCACGTCAGACAGGAGTCCCGAAACCAGCAGGAAACCCGCCACTGTCACAACCAAACACACCAGGAGCACGACTAACAGCAGCACCAGGATTAAATCAGACATGGTTTCTCAAAGCGGTACAGCTGCAGTCAATGCAATTATTAGCAAAAATGTGTCAAGCCTAAACGTCCTCCTCCGGGTCACATGCACCAAGACTGTAGTCCAGCAGAATCAAACGACATACACACACACACATACAAAAAAAACGTGACTATTCAAGAGATAATGTTAAATTCAGGGTCGTAATAACCTCGCACGAAACACTCGTTCAAGCTGACAGGAAAGACAGTTTGTTTACGTTGTTTTCCCAAACAGTGGAACATGCTTCCTGAATAGACCATTCTCTCCTAAAGAAGAGGTGGCTGTGAGTGTAGCGTTTTAACGACTACGCTGCATAAATTAATCACACCATCAGAAAATAAAACCTACATATAACAGTAAACAATCAATAGATATTGTTCCTCTTGATCAATGTAAACCTTAGTTGATTATTGATAAAGCATGCGCATTCATGACAAAGACACCCCTCTTTTCATCGCCATGGTCCAACCCAGAAGGTTGAGCAGAAAGACAATAGAGTGCTGTAACAAAAAGCCGTTTTTTTCTGTATTTCCATATATGTGTGTGTGTGTATATATTTGTTCTTTCACCGATCCCGGGCTCTGGAAATTATGTGAAGGACTTATCTAAATGATGTAAGGGCTGTTACACAGTTTTCAGTGCTGCTTTTAGGAATGTAGAGTCAAACAACCAGCGTCAAAGTCCTGCTGAGTTCATCAAACTATGGAAATTCATAAAAATATATATATAAAGCTAAATAGAACACACATTTTGAGCAGAATCCAGTGGACTTGAGTGTGTTGGGGCAGATTTGGAGGCCCAGAATAGGTAGGACCGAATATGTGTTGCTTTTCAAAGCAAAAAGTACAGCTTTCTTTGCTCACTACAGCAAGTTACATTCAGAGGTGGCCTGTAAGTTTTGTCTGTTAATACTAGGTCTGACTTACAAAATTTAAAGCTGCATTAATCAATCTTTTGCCACTAAGGGACAAAAACTACAAAGCCAGCTGATATGTACACAGCTGCTCCCATATCATACAGTAGAGGTCCTCCCTGGTCCACTTGGTTCCTGGGATCCAGGATCTGAGTCGGGCCAGGTCCAAATTGTTTTTATCAGCTCTGACCCAACTAGATCATGTAGTGTGTCATAATCATGTTGATGCAAGATAACATGAACTGTAAAGTGGAGGGGGAAATGACTGGACTGTTTGGGGCACCGCATTTTGGATAAGATAATATCCTCGGGTGTTTTTAGATGGGGTCCGATTGTCTTCAGGTCTCTTTTAGATGGCCTAAGTTACCAAGTTTGAAGGGGTTGATGCAGGCCGCTCAGACTTCCCCATTCATCAAATATAAGTCCAAAACAACGAGTTAAAAAAAAGCAAAAAAATCTCAGTAGGGCTGCAGACAGGGCTGGACTGATAATCTGGTATACCGGGCAAATGCCCGGTGGGCCGAAGCACCTTTAGGCCCGGTGTAATTTAAATTATTAATTTATATAACGATTTTTTAAAACTGGGCAAACGATTGGCCCATAAAGCACGGACAGCAGCCCATTGGGTAATTTTCTATACTGACATTGGGCTAGCCCCCACCCCCTCTGCTCTCTGTGTCTTGGTTTGCGGGCAACAACAAAAAAAAACATTCTTCAGATGGACGCAGCCAAATGCGCGAAAACAACCGGTATGTTTGCTACCGGGGCTGCTGTAGCTTCAACATCAGCTGCAGTACTCTGCGTAGTGCAGGCACAGGCACTTGAAGGAGTAAAGGAGAGCCGTGGCCCCTGCCAGACAGAGGCATGAGACAGCGAAACAGAGGGACAAAGTGACAGGGCGGGGGGACAGAGAGAGCAGGAGGAGAGTGGAGGTGAAGTGGTAAACATAGAGTAGCTCAACCTGTAGGGAGGGAGCGGGGGGGTCATTTACACTGGGGACACTGGGGACATGTAGCCACCACGTTTTGAAAGCTTTTGTTAAAAATGTTCTGAAAAATAGCTTGCACCAAGAAATGTTAAATAACCAATTAAAATGCTATGAGAAAGGTTTATTTACACGTAAGAAAACCTGCAATGCAATGTTAATATAGAAGAAAAATATGTTGTCCAAAAAAAGTCACCTGCCACCTGAATTGTGTGCTTACCTTTATAAAAATAAAGACATTTCCACCATAAATTGGTGCAGAATGCAGGAAATTAAGTGTTTAATGCTCAAAATCTTCAGGGGAGGAGCCTCAGACCCCCCTTTCAAATATTTCATCTATAAATATTTTTTATAAATAGTAGGTCTATTAAAAAATATTCTTGTCTTGTAGTCATGGACACCAAGCTTGTGCTAAGTCACGTCTCAGTGTTTCATCACACCCCTAATCTGACCCCCTAAATGGATAGATGGTGTATTGGTGAGGGGTGTTGGACCGATTTTGGTGGGCCGCCTCAACCAAAAATGCCAGGGCCTATTTTTTTGACCCAGTCCAGCCCTGGCTGCAGACAGTCCTTTTAATAGAACATTTTTAATGTTAGCATTTAATCAAAGCATTTAATCAAATGCTAACATTAAAAATATTGATAAAAGCAGGTTTCACTTGAGGGCAGAGTAGAATCAAAGAGGCTGAAGGGTTAG
Source organism: Micropterus salmoides (assembly GCF_014851395.1). Lineage (NCBI taxonomy): Eukaryota > Metazoa > Chordata > Actinopteri > Centrarchiformes > Centrarchidae > Micropterus > Micropterus salmoides. Next base: position 22,672,338 of record NW_024043372.1, read on the forward strand.
GCTGCCCAAAAACATTTGGGACTCAGGCCAAAATAAAGGGTACATCATGTAAAGAAATGTATGCTATGTAGAAGCGGTATTGTATCATTTTTGCTAACAGTCAGATCTACCCACGCCCCACATGTACAGTGAAATTTCACTAGCTTTACACATCATAATACCAACATCTTGGTAAAATCTTGGGATTTGCTTTGTTTGTGTCAATAGGAGATATATTAGTTTTTATATGAGACTCTCCCACTGACAAACCAGAAAAACTAGAACAGGTTACGTTGCAAATCTTCTGTGTGAGTTCCTAAGAAGGCTCATTGGTCAAATTAATTTGAACTGAAAGTGAAATGTCATTCTGCAGGCACTGCCTCCTCAGCGATGTAATTTGCAGTGTATGTTCATAAGCTTCTTAATTTCTTAGCATAGAGTATAGACTAAGAGGTATCTATTAGTGTACCTATATGTGGTTACTGGGCTATGTGTCCCAGTAAGGTTACCGTTTAGAGATAGTGGTTTGGAAATCTTTACTTTAATTTCCAAAACGCTTGGAATAGTATAAGTTAGTGCTGTTTTATCCTACAACACCCAAGTAGTACATTTATTTAAATTCAAAACAGGTATGCATTATGGTGGTACAGCTTTACGAGTTAAAACTGAAGCAATAACTTACAGAGAACAGAGCAGCATTTGCAGATCATTTATGAATATATTGAGGTACAAACCCCACATAGTTTTGGCAATAATAAACTTCAATACAAAACTGCGAAGTCAAACTTGAAGGAAGGATGATGTTCTTTCACTGCTTGAGCCCTACAAAACCAACATGAGAGCTCAGCAACATTTACAATATGCTGGAATATCTTTATTACCTCGCTACCCATCAAAGAGCAGCAGCACATTTTTATAAAATATCATACAGCTCAGATTTAATTCTTGAATTAAATTTTTTACCTGCCTCATGTTGTTTACCTGTAACTTGGTGGTGATGTGACAGACCAGAGCAGTGAAACAATGTGGCTTTTCATGTTAAATAAAAGCTAGATAAAAAAAATAAAGATAATGCTATATGTACAAGTGGGAAGTTATTAGTGTCGAACTGTAGCAGAGACTGAAAAGGACACAATTGTATTACCTTGGTGTTAATAAAAAGTGACACATTAAGCCTATACAGGATAGAGCATGAGGCCATTTGTGACATAATGCTCAATATAAACCCTTTTGTAACCCTGAAGAAATCAGTCCAATCCTTTAACCACCAGGATTTGTCACAGAAAACTGAAATGCATGCATTGAAAAGATTTCTGCAAACTGCAGAAGACTACTTGTTTATAATGTAATGCAAACATTTCTCTTGGATTTCACTTTATATAAGTCCTGACTTTTATGGATCGTTAGCATTATATCATGTTTCAAATCCTGTTTTAAAATATTCATTGAGTCTCCAGGACTCACTTAAAACTTATGCTAATCACTGCTGTCCTCCTTTATGGGATTTTCCAGGAACTAAGATCTTGGTGTTTAGTCTGTGTACTGTGGTGTTCTTTTCCCAAGCTTCACTAGTTTTGCCCATTTAAAGTCAGTGTTCTTACAAAGTATAATCTCTTTATATCAAACTTTCAAATTATTTTTTTGATTTTTTTTGGGAGTGTTTCCGCTTTATTTGGTCGTGACAGTAGAGAGAGGCATGGGAGTGAGAGGGGATAGCAGGCAGCAAAGGGCCTGGACCGGACTCGAGCCCAGGCTGTGCTGCTGGGGTGTCCAAAATGATTTATTGTCATTGTAAAAGTAGAGTTATGAAAAAAACAATAAGGACAAGCTGTTTCTTAAAAAAATAAAATCACAGTTTTGTTTATCACAGACAAGACCTGAAATTGACAATGGCCTATAGATTAAGAAATTCTAAACAGTTTCATCATATTTGTGTGATTATAATCTGCATCAAAAAGCATGAAAAAAAACAGACGGAAACAATGTCTTAACAATCTATATTTTATTTTGTCTACAAACAAATAGATTTAAACAAATAACACTTTTTTTCCAGAAGCCTACCTAATGTGAAAACACACCTAATTATTAGGCACGTTTTATTTTCGACAGGACAGAAAACCTGTAAAACTGCATAAATGAATCTCGTGAAGTTTTTCTGTGCTTGCATAGTTATTACCACATACCTAAGAATACAAGAATTGTTGTTACATATTGGCATTATTGATCCTAAACCTGCACCATTGCCCATTTTGAAGCAGTATTCAATAAATTTAGAAAGTTTAACAAAGATGGTAAAATGACTTGAAACATCAAAATGCAAAAAGATTAAAATCAAAACCAACAGTTTATTGTTCTGGTAGTTAGAAAGTGTTAGTCAGAATCATCTGTAATATCATCTTGATCTACATCTTCATCAATGTTGACCTTCTTACTTTCCTCAGAGTCAGTCTCCTGGGCCTGTTGGAAAGCACATGAAAAACATTTGGCGAACATGCAGAGTTAAAGCTATGAACCTGGTTGCATTAAGCGGCCTTAAGGAGAGACTACATAAACCGACACCATATCAAACCTTTTCACTGTTAACTGTGTCAGCCACTAATCATTAGCGTGCTGGAGAGTTCTACTTGTTAATTTATCAGCCCACTGCACTCTACAGTTTTATCTACGTCTTACAGGTCAGTGAAGAGGCAGTGGTTTAAACTTTAAGCAACGACCAACTCAGCTTGCGGTGGAAGATCTGTGTTTGGCTAGCTTACATAACTGACTGCATTACTACTGTGTGCTGCCGGTTCTTTAAAATAAAACCTTTAAATCCTTTGTTTAGTTTTAAGTTAAATTATTTACATATTTTTCCTATTGTTATCAAAGTTTACAAGGTACATGCCCTGATTTTGTTGTAAGTTTTGCAGAATCTCCAAAATTCCTCCTAGGTTGTTGTTGTTGTTGAGACATTTCACACATTCTCATAAATGTACCCAATACCTGTTGGACTTTGTAGTTTTAAGACTATTTTAAGTTTTGTTAAAAAGGGACACAAATATCTGTGGTGCTATTTGTCAAGTCACTGCTGATTGTGGTAAATTAAGTCATACTGTCTCAAAATGTTGCAAAATTAAACATTTTTATTTCTCCATGTCAAAATGTTCAATTATTAAAGGATCATTTTGGTAATATTAAACTTGGGCCCTATTTTCATTTATCTTGGAGTTGAAATGATGAGTAGGCCCAAACAGTTTTGGAGTCCGTGCAGTAGATGGCTTCAGCCGGCAGCCTCAAACTGGGTGCAACATATTCCACACAAAATGTGTAACAATAGGCCCCAGGATTTAAAATACCAAAATTATCCTTTAATCCATTGTCGTGCATGATAAATACAAACAATAAAATGTCTAAATTAGAACAAATCTCCTGGGAGTCAATCCTATTCCTGTAACAGATGGAAATGGTAGGTACCTCGTCCTCTGACTGGTCCTGAGGCAGCGGTGAATGTTGCTCCTCATCCTCATCATCCTCACTTCCTTGTGACCTCTGAGAAAGAATCTCTTCACCCTGCAGTGGATATTGTTCCTCTAAGTGAATGTCTCCAATATGAACAGTGACACATACAGAAGCTGCGCAATGTTGTACCTTCAGGTTGCGATTCTTCAGGTTGCCGATCCAAAATGCCTCCTGACAGTTGTTGAGCGTCAGCATGGCCTTCACTCTGTAAACAAACAGCTCCAGGCTCTTCTTTAAGGCTGGTACATGGTTGGTCAGGCTCATATCCTGGTGAATCTGAGCACCAACACATCATGACAAGGCAACTTAGGTATAAAGCACGAGGATTTTCATATGCTCTGTCAAGACTGACTGCCTTTATCCTAATTTACCAGGAAGACGTTCTACTCCCGGACTGGCAGATCTGGCACCAGTGCAATGCAGAGAGATGTCTCAAACTAACTAAATTAGAAAAGAGCTAGAAACGGTGTGATCTGTAGCTACCTTAGAATGTCCACACAAGTGATGGAGCTGCCGGGTGCTGAGCTGGAAGGTCTTTAGCAGGCTCTGGACATCCTCCTTAAAAAAACAACGTATCACACAGTCACCTTTCTCTTTCGTTTTATGTTTTTACACACAGCAACACAGAATGTTTTTCTGTGCTTAGCCGTACTCTAATGCCAACCAATTTTTGAATGATACAGGGAAGCAGAAGCAATAAACTAGAAATTCTTATGTAAGTACTAACTATTCTGTCTGCTTAATACAATGTCCTCTAATACAACAGTTACTGAAGATCTATGGTTATTAAAATCTAGTTGTCTAAATAACCAACATTAGTAAACTATATTGATTAGATTAGCATGACAGACAGTCATGAGCGACCTGCTAATTGACGTTGGCTTATACAAACGAGGCAAATTCCCCTGATGAAAATGTACTGTGGTGTTTGCAGAAGTAATAACATCAAGGTCAACTGTGTAATGAATACACAATTTAACGTTCAGTTTAATATGACATTCACTAGCTGTATTAGGTGACAGCATTTCATGTGTACCTTGTGCCTTTTGAAACTGTTGTCCAGTAGCGGCATCCCCAACTTCAGGAAAGACTCCAGGAAAAGGCGGCCGTACTACCAAAAACAACATTATAAATAGTTAATACTAAGTCACAGCAGCTTTACCTGGATGTGAAATCTTTTTCAGCATGCACACCCACTCACCTTTAGGCACACATTGAGCACCGGCCTAGAATCAAACACCTGCAAGAAGACATTACAGGGGAAAAAAAGCAGATGAACACATGCATTAACTAACAAAACCATGAAAGATCAGATGGCATAAAGATTAAGTGATAAAGACGACTTAACCTGCAGTATGAGCTACCCAAAACTAGTGAAATACAGTATCAGGAAAAAGCTGACCCAGTACTTGGCTGAATGCTGGACATCAATGAGGTCAAATGTCAAAATCAGTACGAAAGACATTGACAGACCTTAACTAAGTTGACCAGGATATGAAAATCTCTGACAGCCAGGTTCCATGTCAGCAGCTTCTCACTCTGAGCCTTGAAGGAAAATGTGGGTTACATGTAAGTATGTAACACACACACACACACACACACACACACACACACACACACAAGATTATTGAGGAAAACTAACTAGTTATTTGATCTTAAAGTTGCACTTGCTTAAACTGGCATTCACCAATGTACAAATGTGTAATTGTGTTCTGTGATTACGTTGAGCTCCAAGGTATACGCTGTATGCAAGAGAACACGTTGTGCAGTGAGACACCTAGTGGCTGACCTCAGTGTTGTCACTGATTTTGCAAGCAGGAATTTTCTTGACAGCCTTTTCCAGCTCTGCCATCAACACTTTATAGTACACCAGGAATGTCTGCCTGAAGAAAAATGAAAAAAAAATGGAAGAATGAACAGCAGAATTTAAACAATATGGATAAATCTACTGTGAATGAGGTAGCAAAGTGCTGCTCACAAGGGTCCTTCCATTTTGCTCTGAGACTACTAAGCACAAAGGACGGATGGTGATGGGGATCTACCTGCTGAGAGTGGGCCATGATGCAGCGCTCTCCTCCTTTGATGCATTGAGGAGCTCAGCGATTCCTTCTCCAGCTATTTCCTCCACTGCCTTCAGAACATCATCGACATGCTCCAGGTAGATGCTGCAAAAAGACGAAAAAAGACAAATCATAATTACAGATTTCAGATGCTTGTTCACAATTATAACACAATTACATATCATAAAAATTGTGTTAACAAGCAAATGTGCAAACATTTCTAGGTGCTTGGGAAAAGAGATGGGGTCAACCATGTATGGTTGGAGACAGTGAAACAATTCTGACTTTAATAATTCCTTCAAAGTTTAACATTTGTGTGTTGTAGTCAAAGTGCTGTGTAACAGAGAGAAATGCTTAACAAAACACTGACTTCATTCAACTACACTAAAAAAAACTTTGTATGTGGATGGACAGCACACCATCCTGGATTTAATACTTCTTTGTTTCTACTGCACTGCATGGTGTGTATTAAAGAGCCACAGGTAATTTCCCTAAACAGTTTGCATTGCAAATAACATCTCTCTCTCTCTCTCTCTCTCTCTCTCTCTCTCTCTCTCTCACACACACACACACGACAATATAAACTTTTTATTTGATTATTTTTGTGTTAGCTAGAGCCTGCCCAATACTGGAATTTTAAGGCTGATACCTACATAGATGTTTGAGGCCTTTTTTCCAGAAAATTTTACAGTTGGAAAACTCACTTGTCATCACTCTGATGGTCAAACTATGTAACAGCAACATAATTTCTAAATTACCACAAACTTCCCCATTGGCATTTCTGTAAAGCAACATCTTGTTAGTTATCAACCATCATAAATACTGATAGATGCAATTTTTTGTTTTGTTTTGTGATAGCTGGCCATTTGTGACAGGCAGACGCACCTCAGGAGAGTGTGAAGTGCTTCATTGAATTTGTTCCCTCGCTCCTTCTCTCCGCTGGCTGTCACCCAGTCTTGGCTCAGGAAACGTTTTGCAAGGGAAGCTAGGAAGAAAACTCAGCCAATTATCACCACAGCCACACTGGATAGTAGATACGTTAGATTTTAAATGAGGTAACGTGTCAGACTGACTGGTCTGCTCTCTGTAGGCAGCAGGGTTCCCTCCTTTCTCAGACACAGTGGACAGCACCCGGGAGAGACACAAGGCTGTTCTGAGACTTGGCATTGTGCTGCGGAAGTTCACCAGGTACTCAAAGCTGTGTCTGGACAAAACAAAAATAGGTTAAAGATACTTTTCATTCTGTCCTCACACACTTGTAAAAAGTGGTTCTTTATTTAGTTACACAGAGAATTTTGCTGTATTGTGTATTTCAGATGTTTCCTGGCATTCTAAACAAAAGGGATCCTGTATTTACTATATTTAGCAGTGAAAGGCCACTACAGCTGACTGAATGTGATAAACAAAATAGATCAATAGGTAAATAATGAATAAGCATTGATCATTAATAGTAGTTAGTCCTCTCTGGCTCTTAAATTTTATCACTCACTTCACAAGCTGCTCCAAGGTCAAATCAGCACCTCCCTCTTTTAGTCGTCCAGCCAAAACTCCCAGAGCCTTCTTCAGTAAGCTCCGCTGTCCCGGCTGGCTGAATCCAGACCTGACAAATAACACAAATACATGGACACATATCACAGACACGCTGACACTTCCAAAGGAATACTGCTCTCAAGTGAGTGTTGCTGGTCCTCCTCACCAGCTGAAGGTGGAGTTCAGGACCTGCAGGAGCAGCTGGTAGCCTGATGACATCAGCTGGTGCTCCTGAACATCTGTGGCAGGCCCGTCCACGACGCCGTTGTTCTCAGACAGCAGTGTCTGGGGGGGTGCACAAATGTATGCCAAAACAGAGAGAATTCTTTATAGACGCATGGAAGAGATCTTCACATCTGTCTAAAGATTGTTTGTGTTTGTACCTGAAAATGGTTGTGGCAGTTCTCCAGGTGTGAGCAGAGGGCGGGCAGCAGCTGGACGCAGCAGGAAGCAATATCCTTCGAGCTCCTCTGTTGTAGATGGGAGAAGCCCACACTCTTATCAGTCCTTCCCTGCAGAAAAGACAGAAAATATTTCAGTAAGTGTTGTCTTATAAGCCTGCATATTACAGATTTATACAGTTGACACTCTCAGATTCAAAAAGTTTAAATTCATCAGGCCTTCATTTGTCTGCATCAAAAACAAAGTCTAGGAAAACAATATTGATGTGCACTGTTTATTGTGACAGAATAATGGTTTCCCCCCCATAGACATTGTGAAATGTTTTCAAAAGCTGCACATTTTCTCACATTGCATTTCAACGGCTTTCATGACTTCTCTGGTCTGTGTTTGTCGCTGTACGCATTACTTTTGATCCTGTACCTTGAAGAAAGGGGCTCTCTTGGCAGGGGCAGCTGTAAGACTGAACTCCAGTTTGCGAAGCATATCCTCCAGCAGGAAAACCAGCTCAGCGGGACCCAGCAGAACCTCCTCTCGCACCTCAATCATGTAAGAATATTAGAAGAGATGTATAACTTCCTATGTACTGACGAATGTGGTTCACACAAACAAACAGATTCCAAAAGGTGATCTCAGTGTCAAATGAAGGTTGAGTAAAAAGGCCTACTCTCCTTTTTCTGTTATTCCTTTTCTTACCTTGGTGTGCAGCTCCGAGTCCAGCACTGAACGGGACAGCAAGCCACACTGCAGCACACTCAGCACCTCCATGTCCAGCTCCCTGAAAAACGGTCTGTAGGAGACCAGACTGACACCTTGCCGGATCTCCTTTTCTTTCTCCTTCTCGGGTTGCTCCTTTAGCACAAGCAGAATCACCTTCTTTTTTTGTGGTCATTTACGTTAAAACAAATTAGAGGGGTAAAGGTTTACCTGCTGAGTTTTGTCTGCTTCAGTCGCCTCCTTAAGCTGAGAGCTGCTCCCTGTGGAATTCTTACCAGGGGCCTTCCTCTTCTTTCCTGAGCCATCTAAATAACATATGCGAGTCAGACAATTATGTCTGTACTGATTTCTTTATTCAGAGTGTTTGGTTTCAGTAGTGCAAAGTACAATATATTCTGTTGGGCATGGTTACCTTTCTTTGCCTTATTCACAGGAGCAGTGGAACTAAGTACAATCCCATCTGTGCTTTCGCCATCAAAGTTGGCAACAGGTGGAACATAGCCAGGTATTGCTGAAACACACATTAAAGAAAATATACATCATTAAAGCTTTAGTAGAATTGACCACAGTGGAGGGAGTGTGAGATCCCAAGTAGTGATGGATCAACAACTCACCCGCCAAAGCCCTCTCCAACAGCGTCTGAAGGTAGGTGATGTTCTGCAGACGAGTCATCACTTTCATCTTCATCTCAGTTTCTTTTTGTTTACAGAAAGCATTTATGACCTGTCACAAAACAGGGGTAAGGCACGGTTTTGATCGCCTACTTTTGAGGTAAAAAAAAAAAAAGTTGTACAAAACTCTTTGACGTTAACTCGCAGTTACCTCTCTGAACCAGTTGATGGTGTGAAAGATCAAAGCACAGAGGAACTCCCTCTCAGCTTTAGATAGGCTCTCCATTTTCTCTACTATGTCCATGTCTGTCAGGATCAGAGGGCAGCCTATGTCCCAGCAAATGCAAACACACAGGTGCAAATTAGTTTACAGCCGCAGAAATGAGAATAAACTGGCGTCCAAGAGAAATGTGTTACTTCCACTTCCTCACCCAGCAGGGCGTCGATCTCCTCGAGGTCTCCCTGGTGCTGTTTCTCCTCACAGACTCTCAGGAGGCGAAAAAAGGGTGACAGGCAGAGAGGAGACACTCGCCTGCCCCCACAAAGTATTATATATATTGCACAATAAACTGATGTTTTAAATCTGACTACTGTAAGTGAAATACATCATTGACTAAATATTTTGTTGACTGACTTGTGTGCTTTCTTGGTTTGACTCTGCTGCTCTCCTTTGTTCTGGACGTCACTGGCCAGTAGAGGCAGCAGGTTGATGGCAATGCCTCCCTGACTCTCCTCCTCATCCAGGTTGTACATCACACGGGCGGGAAAGGGAAAGGAACTGAGGTTCACAGGTGGGACGGATTAATGATGTCACTTAAATGTTATGTTGTAAATGTTTAAGTATATTAAAACGAGTCATTTCTCATGCTTCCAGCTGTCCATAACTAACCCAGATATTTCCGGCCCTAGGTCCACCACAAAGTCATCCTGGAAGTCATCTAGGACACTCTTTGCGATCGTTTCCTGTTGGTGGCGGGAAGATAACGCAACCAGAATGCTTAATCATGCCTTCGCTGCATCTCACAAAGGCGAATGCAGTCAACAATGATATCTATATCTAATTAAAAATATTATAAATTAGGAGATAAGAGCTATTAATCTAGGGAATACAGTAAATATTTGTATGAGACACACCTGCACCTGTGGGTCCAGGGTAGAGCTCAGGATCAGGTTGGCCAGTTCATCGTAGTACAGGGCTGCAGCCTCAGGTGAGCTTTCGCTGCTCGACTTCACTAGCTCCAACAGGGCTGTCACCTACAACGAGCAAAACACACATGAACATACATACAAGACCAGGAAACCTGCAGATGCTCTGTTGGTGTTTAGAACAAGAACGGAGAAAACACTCTTCAAATCTCTGCTCTCTAATAATGGTATGTCTTTTATAGTTTCTATACCTGGTTTAGGTTTAGTTGGAGTTGGACTTGTATATGAGACAGAGGCTTGAATACAGGTCAACAACCACCAAATGAGGGATGGTTTATTTCCTTAATCTATTTACTATATGTATACCAAATGAAAATGAGATTTTATTATATATATATCAATATATATCAAGTTACAGACAGATACTAGTTAATAAAAAAATACTGCTTGCTAAAATAAAAGCATACAAGATGTAACCAAAGCAGTCAACCTATAAATGCAAAATAAGAATTGTAGCCACAGGCTTTTAGATCTTTTCCGCAACACAAATGTAGAGACTGATACTGATAATAATCATGAGATACTTTTTTTTACCCCTATATGAAACTAAAACTGATTAAAAAAAGTCAACACTGTTATTGTTTTCTAAACGTACCTGAAATTTTAGATTTGAAAAAAATAAAAATAAACTGCTAAATCCATTCAGACAGTTTTAATGCCTAATATCTACCTGTCTTAACGTCTCCTGTGGTAGCAACCCATTCTGTGACTCCTTCACTTTAAGCCTGAGGGGAGGCACAGAGAGTGATCAAGACATAAAGATATAAACTGACAGAATGAACAAGAAAAATACTGCTGATGACTGTGAGGTACAGGCCGTACCTGGAGGCCCCCATGCTGCCTACAATCATGACGGCACCAATGATGCCAATACGCTTGTACTTGGGCACAGTGCTGGAGAGCTGTTTGCGGATCACTATGTGCATGTCATCCTGAGCGGGAGAAACATGACAAGAGAGAGCTGGGTCACCGGGTGAGACTGCAACAATAAAAAGGCAGGAGAAGTGTTGCTGAATTCTATGTGCACCTGGATGTGAGATCCCTGCTGCTGTTGCCCAAAGGCCAGTCTGCTCAGAAGATGGAAGAGTCTGCGGATCTGCTGGGGTGTGAGGTTGTCCATGTAGTCCAAGATTCCCTGTATCAAATATCGGGCTCAGTTAAAAACGCAACCAAAAACAATGGTAAGACAATAAACCTTTGTAACACAACCATCAGGCACTACCAGCAACACACTGCTGGCACATAAATCTATCATGTTCAAATTTCATTGATTCCTTTTTCATTAGGTTTTGTTAGCAGCTACACTAGCAGATGGGTCATGTATGGATCACCTCCTTACCTTGACAAAAACAGCGTACAAGGCCACTTCGGAGGGCTTTTCTGTAACAAGGCCACAGAGCAGCTCCAGAGCCATGTCCACCTCCCCACCCACACCACTGCACACATGGGTCACTAAAGAGCCCACTACTTCCTATAAAACCCAATACAGGACGGAATTAAAATTACTCAGATGCATTTATATTAAACAAACGTATGGATATTTTAAAATGAATGAATGAATGAATCCAAAACCCACCTGCTGGCAGTAGGAGTCAAAAGCAGTGAATGAGTGTCGGTACATGTGTCCACCAAAAGGCACCATGCTGGGGTCAGGGGAGCGCAACAAACTCTGAGCCAGAGCCAGGATGGAGGGGAAATACCCTCGCATGACCTGAAGCATCGTCATTAATTGAACATATTATTCAAATCTAAGTGATTTACTGCATCAGTATAAACAATACAAGTGCACTGTGCAGCTGTGTTTACATTTAAGCTTGTGTGTCTGCAGACTGACCCACCTGAGCATAGTCCCTGAAGGTCTTCTGGAGCAGAGCCTCCTGGATCAGTCCAGTCCTCACTTTTAACTTGAGCACCCTCTCTGCCCCACGCCGGCTCTGGTTGGCATTGGTGGAGTGTAGGATGAACAGCACCAGCAGATCTATTACCTGACAACGCACAGGGCACATTTTTGGGACAGACTTATAGATTCACATCAACCACAGACACACATAAATGTGATGAGTGAATGACTCCATGTTTCTATAATCTCCCAGACTTCATTTGCAACTAAAAGACCTTTTGTCAAAATTAACAAATACAGTTTTTACAAACTTTGTGTGGGAACCTCATGGGATGTAAGCTGTCCATTAACACTAACCAATTTACTAGGCGATAACCTGAACTGAGCAGATGACACTCACCTTATGGTACTCCACTTCATCCACAGACTCTATTGCCTTTTGAAAAACACAGTAAAAGTTCATTAAGCAACACTGAAATTGACAAGACGGTTAGCCATTCGAAACAGGAAAAATTCAAAAGCATCTGCATTTATCAATCAATTAAATAAAGAGGGCTTAAAAACTAATTAATTTCCCACCTTGAGCCAAGCCTCAGATATTGTTTTCTGGAAACGCACTGCTGACTTGATGCCATCCAATATAAATGCAATGCTGTCCTGGCTGCTGCCAGCTGCTGGTGTGGAAGCGGACCTGCCCAAAAACCACATTTATTAGATGAAATCTTCAGGAATACAGTATTAAGAACCTACTTGCCAATATCAAATAGGTGCCTGACAAAATGTACTCATATGTGTGATAGATGTGAGTGATATGGAATCTGTGCTGTCTTACACTGCTGATCCTTTGCTCTTCAAGCGGCTCTGGGAGGCCTGCAGCACAGGAGGGAGAATGCACTGCTCCAGCTCCAGCTTTTTACGAAGATTACTCACCACCTACACGCAGGAAAAACACACACCACACTTCTTGATTTCCAAATATAAGTACTATAATTACCAGAACACAACTACTATGTTCTGTTATTTGAAATGCACAATGCCGGAGACATGACTCAGACCTCATATGCATCAGAAGCCGAGACAGAGTGCAGGATGAACTTGACCACCACAGGCAGGTCTTCCAATAGCACAGCAGCCAAAGTGGCCATAATGGCTCCACGAACCTGAGACAGCAGAAAGTAACAGGCAACCAGACAGTGCCATTCACTTTGATTTTAAAAATTCACCAAAAGTAAGTGTGTGTGTAGTGTGTGTGTGTGCACTACCTCAGTCAGTAATGAGGAACTGAGGTTCAGACTAGAGAGGGCATCCAGGATGGGGACAGTCAGCGGAGTGTTCTCTTGGAGTAAAGAGCTACAGACAACAGCAATTAAACAAAATCAGTAACTCTGAAACCACACATGCAGTGCTAGAACCACAGATCTGTACATACTTGAGCTCTCTGGCTATGTCATTGTGCTGGGAGTCTTCCAGTATCTCTGGCAGACTGGTGATGATGTCACGCTGAACTTCCACTGGTGCCACCGACACCAGCTCCATGAGCTTCGCCGCCAACTCCTGCAAATAACAGGCCGAAAAGAGGGCGGAAATAAACAAGGATCCCGTCATCTAGACATTACTGATGACTAGTATGAAGAAGAAATACGTGATTACGGGACTAATGGAACAGATCAGCAAAAATAAAAACACTTTTAATAACTGTAATGGCTGTGGATACTATACATGCAACAACACCTATCATCACAGAAATTACTACCTTGCTGTCTACAACTCTGTCAAGCCATTTAAGCTGGTTAATAACTATGCGAGGAATACTGAGCCCTCCATCTGCAGAACTGCGAAGGAAAGCACAAGATGACATTTAGAAAAATAAAACAATGAGAAGTGTTTCTGTAAACTGGACTCCTATAAAATACTGACCCGTCAAACATAAATTCAGGGAGTTTCTCGAGCAATGTTTTAATGATGAAAGTCTGCATGAAAGAGAAAGACAGGTTCAGCATGAGTGGAAGATACACTTTACATGTACACAATACACATTTGCATGCCTCATAGCAGAAAGAGATATTTTGTGTGGTCTTTTTCCGTGTGTATGATGTTGTCTTTGGCAGAATCTCAGCAGAAAGTCTGACCTGCAGCATCTCAATCCCCAACAGCATGCGCAGCAGACTTTCCTGGAATGAGCTGACACTACTGCAACAGAGGAAAACATGTCAGTGTGTCACACCATACAGACCCCTGACAAAAGATTAGGTCTTAGCTGTGACCTTCATAAATTAAAGTTCTGCCTGAAAAGGCCTCTGTTAGAATGTTTTTGTAACAGTCACCTGGAGTCTCCATCAGACAATCGAGGGACACACGGAAGGAGGCAGTTCCTAAACCGCTCAGGGTCCTCGATATGAGACTCCAATCCAGTGATGAATTCCTGTACAATCTGAGAAATGAAACGTCAATGAATCATAACTGTCTCATGTTAAATGCCCTGATTTTGTATAGGAATGGTGTATGTACTTACCCCAGGGTACCTGGGACTCTTCTGTAGTTGCTGCTGTATCCTTTTCTGGAAAACGACTTGGTCCACAGCTAGAGGGGTATAGATGGACATTTAAAAAATAAAAAATAAAATCAGAAATGCAGAAACTGACTTAATTTACTGGCCTAGTATGTTTTGAAACTTGGATTGAGTGCTTTTACCAATTTCATTGGACGTGCCACCTTGTTTTAAGGTGACACCGGCCTCTCGAAGGAAGACGCCAAATACACTTTCATTTGTCTCTTCTGGAGCAGGTTCCTTTGGTTGGCGGCCAGCGCTGCGACTCTTCTTTGCCTCTACAGAGAGAAGAGAATAAACCTTTAATAAAAACCCCACGGGGACAATTTGCCACCAGTTAATGAGGAGAATGGGACAGGGTGTTATTCAGACGTCTGCCAAGTAAGTTGGTGTACATAACGTTAACGTTATGTCAGTGAGATATGAAACATGCAGTGGTCCTGTCAGATTATGTCACGCTCCTGTAATACTTTGCTCATAGTGTGAAAAATATAAGCGTTACAGTGTGATGGGAAGCCAGGCATATCTTAGCTGGTAACGTTAAGCTGGGAAACCTTCACCGTACAGGCACACAGTTAATAAATGCTGTGATGTTGCGTTGAATAAAACTTACTTGTGGTCGTAGCAGCTCCCTCTCCTTTATCCAAAGAGGAGCGTCGCTTTTTACGCATCATCTGATGAAATACAAAGGTCAGAAGGTTTTTAAAAGCTAGACCAGGCTAGCATCCACAGTAGCAGACAAGCAAACGTATTTATAAGGGACCTACGTTATACACCAAAGTACTGTTATATTACTGTTAGCTAGGGTATGAACGTTAGCTAACTCGTTCAGTAATTCAGTCACTTAACTACAAAACCAAACATGCCAATCTTGTAAGTATGTAACTAACGTTATATCGAGGTTATGTTGTTAGCTGTCATAATCACTCAGGATGATAAAAGTGAGACATACTTTAATAGACGAACCCACAGACGACGATATTATGAGCTCAGACACCGAAGTTACATATCAAACATCCGCGCCAATGCTAACGCGTCATCATCAGCCACCATTAGGGATCATCTTCGTCGAGTTTCAAAAAAAAAAAAAATCTTCGTTAAGTTTCGGTAACGAGAGTAGCAGCTACAAATAAATACCCAATACGTTGGAGAATAATCAAATAAAGCAACTATACGTTTTATATAAGCACCTTTATACGTTAACCTCTTGACTGAACTCTCTGTTGTGTTATTTAAAGTGGGCCATCGGTTGACATTTCAACATGTTTACGACGGTCTCTAACACGGGCCTGAATGTTTTATAAACAATTTCCCCTTTGTTGGGTGGGGTTAGGAATGGGTCCATACAGAGCCCTCGGTAGAGCCTTTCCGGGATACGCCGTGTGAGAAAACATGCCCACCCCAAACCGCTGTACCTGCGCAACTACATCGAAGAGTGTACAGTTGATCGAGCGGTTTCACCTGCTACCTGCCTCCTGCTTCTCCTCGCTTGGTTGACTTATAACATTAGGCCACTCTTGATTTGCGAATTTCACGAGTCACGCAGGATTCTCTTTTCTAACCTAAAGTGCGGTAGCCGCTATTTTACAGCTAAATTAATTAACTGCACCAGCCATTAAATGAGTGGTTACTGCTGAGCACCTGAATCAAACAGGTTACTGTTACAGCAGAGTCCAAACAGACCAAATCCTTGAGATATGGTCATGGCTACAATGTATTGCACAATAATAAAAGATCAACTCCCGGCATTAGTTGATGTTTGTTGTTTTTTTAAATAAAATTTTCCTCATGTCTCAATGTGCTAAAATGCAGGGAGTTGATAATTTCCACCAGCAAAAAAAGACAATAGATGGTAGCAGAAAATATTACATTAAGATAGGCTACTGGTGTTATACACAGTCAACATTTTGACTTACAGGGTCAAAATTAAAATATAGAAAGTCAAAACAAAATGATGAGATATATAGTCATATGTAAAGCTATGACTTAGAAACTCAAAATGTTGACTTACTTAAGTCAAAACTTATTATGTCCTACGTTTGACTTTGACCCCTATGTGGCCTACACTGGAACAGTAAAATAGACCATCCCGCAGGGTGTAGGACGTGAACTATCTTGACTGCAAAACACAAGCTCTTTGATCATGCTTCAAAGGCTGGCTCAAGACACTGAGGGAGGCAGAGTGTCAGCATCAAATAAAGGGCATATTGTGATTCTTAATAAAGGGAATAGGTAGCTATTAAAAAATGGCTACGACATTGTACAACTTCACGGCCAAACTGTTAACGGGAGAAACGTTTAATTTTTCTTCCCTCCAGGGCAAAGTGGTCCTCATTGAGAATGTGGCGTCTCTCTGAGGCACCACCACCAGGGATTACACCCAGATGAACGAGCTCCATGAGCGGTACGCCAGCAAGGGGCTCGTTATCCTGGGAGTGCCCTGCAACCAGTTCGGGCATCAGGTGAGGAAATTAACGTTGCATCTTCCAGGTCTGCTCTCTTATTAACTTACAGGCAGACTGGGCTTATGATAGTTTATAGTGTATTTTTAAGTTTTGTTCGTATATCTTTGACTTTGCTTACTGATATTGTGTTTTCCCGGATATAGCACACTTGAATTGAAACTTTAAAGGATAACGTTACAATTCAACCGGGACTGATGTCTGAGCTTTAACTCCTATAATTAATTAGCACTTTCCCAAATGAGTTTTGTTCCTATTTTAGACTTGCTTTACCCAACTCGTTTTCCAGTTTACTAGCATGTTTTAAGTTTAGTCTAACAATTAGTCTACTTGTAACTATGCTACAGACACAGTAATTCAATGAACTCATTATATTATCTAAAAAATGTTTAACATTTGGAACAAGTAAACTTAAAATTCAAGGATACATTTCCCGTCTGAGTAAGTCCGTTACAGATATTTAGGAAAGAGGAAACAGTGTGAGTTTCAAAATACCTAATAAAAGGTATAGGCTAGTCGCGCGTCATTTGTTCCTGCTTCACCCATTATTATCCACACAATAAGCAATACGTCATGTATTAACTCAATGTTAACACGACAGTATTAGTAACTCATTAATAGATGGTCACGGAAACGATGTGAAGATAGTCTGAAGGCTTCTTATTGAAAGCAGGAAATGAAACACTATGTGGCACGAATTCTTTATGTTAAAGAGCCAAAACAGAAAGCAAACTCTAGAAAAACACAATCAACATGATCCTTAAGTCAAACCAAAAGTTAGTTTAACAACCACATACAAAGTGGTATTGTAAGGCTGCACTGCTGAAAGACTGTTTTAACTTGAACCTTTTTATTGTTTCATTACAGTAACTGCTTATCACTTCCCTCACAAAAACATCATTGTCCTGTAATGCCATGGTAGACTTTAGCCAGGAGCCTGTCTGCTTCCTGAAATGTCTCAAGAATGTTCCATTCATGATTTCAACATTTTTATTACATTTAAAGTCACTGCCCTTAACATAATCTCACGATCCACCTCTGCAGGAGAACTGTAAGAATGAAGAAATCCTCATATCTCTGAAGTACATCCGTCCCGGTAATGGCTTTGAGCCAAAGTTCCAGCTCCTGGAGAAAGTGGATGTGAATGGGAAGGATGCCCACCCCTTGTTTGTATTCCTGAAGGAAAAGCTCCCAGCCCCCAGCGACGAACCAAGCGCCCTGATGAACGACCCCAAGTTAATCATCTGGAGCCCGGTCTGCAGGAACGATGTGGCCTGGAACTTCGAGAAGTTCCTCATCGGGCCGGATGGAGTGCCCTTCAAGCGTTACAGCAGGATGTTCCTCACCAGCGACATCGAGGGAGACATCAAGAAGCTCCTCAACCAGGCAAACTAATCCTCCAAAATGTTGTTCATCCATCCAACAGCTTCCACATTGTGTGTAACCTTCAGCTCATGAGGAGAAAAATCTTTTGTGCAGTTTTTACCCTTCCATAGCCTCTGCAGATGGTGTATGACACTTTTCCAGACCACCTGTGCTCACTTGTACACGATGGCTGTGTTCAGTTCTTTTACTATATGAAGGCATCCCCTGAAACCACGCTTGTTGTGAGGGGGGTATTTGATGAAGTGTAAAAGCCTGAATGTTTTCAGCTCCATGGGTGCATGTAAAGCACAGCTGTGGTTTGATGTATTAGGAGGACCAATAAATTTATTTTCTAAACATTTCCTGACTTCCTCTACGTGAAATTATTGATTGAAAGATTTTAGTCTTTAGTTGCACTGACAATTGAGTAACTTATATTAATTTCAAACTCTGTGGTAAAGCACATATTTAAACTGCATTTGTAAAATGTTTATCTTGTATGAAGGTCCGTTATTTTTAATCATCTGACCTTGAAAATAAAAGTTTACAGTGGTTACAAATATTTTCTAGCATACCTGTGCCAGTGTCAACACCAAATCGGTTCATTTTGCAACCATTTGGCATAAATGGCGTGCAAATAAAGATTCTGCATTACAGTCATTTCATAACTGTCACCAATGTTAAACCAGCTTTGTGCGACTCGAGTACATATACTGTATATTTTTGTGCATGCAATTAGTCCAAACAAACCCACTTGTTGAGGCTTCCAGTCTTTATTGTACTTTGAATTCAAATATTTCTCAGTTAAAAACAAATACTGTAGTTATCGGCAATAAGATAAATATGAGGACAAGAATTTATACACCTATATTCAATTGTGTGATTATTTACATGTCTTCGGTTATCTTTGTTTGAATTGCGGTCATGATTTAGGGGGAAGAAAACATTAGCTGCATTTGGCAGCTACATTTTTTCAATTAAGTATCTAGGATTACAGATACAATGTAAAGCTTTTCTAGTCATTGGCATTTATGATTATATTAAAGGTAGTCATTCTGAACGACATAATGGGCAGGACCAACCGGCTAAATGGGCTCTTGGAGGCCCTTCATATCAACATGCTGTTCCATTAAATACAGAGTGCCGTCTGGTTTCACTAGAAGACCCTTGATTAAGTAAATGTATTCTATTTATACCCAGTCACACTTACGCAAGACACCTGCAGCTGTGCTTCCTGGGAGAAGTATATGTCTAAGAAGACTCAATTAAGATGAAACAAAAGGGATTCTTTTCTTGTGCTACCAACAGAGACAATTTATTATCGTGTTTTACTTAACAGCTGAACAGTGGTCAATGGAAGGAAAATAACTGGCGCCTGCATTCAGTGAGAATGCTGTTAAGGTGCTGCAGTCCTGACCCCGCCTGATGACATGTAGACTGTTCCTTGTGACAAGGAGCAAGTTCAAGTTTCAGGAATAAAAGCACCACTTTTATACTAGTTTATTTTGCGTCACTCCGTGTGCTTTGAAGATATCAAATAACATAGCCATTTCAATACAGAGCTGCATTAATGTACAAGACTAATAAGGACAAGCCATTGCAGGTGAGCTAGGGGTCCAATCAGGTAGCAATCAAAATATGCTTATAAGACACATTAAAATGATCTAGAAGTGTATGACAGACCCATAACCCTTAATGCTAAGGCTGAACCACACAATTCTGTCATGTCTAGTCTAGATACACCAGAAGCAGGTAGATAATGTACTCATGGAGAATTCAAAGTGCCTCCTTTTTAGTCAGGTTGCAGGAATCAAAAGGCCGCTCTTGCATTGTGATTTTTAAAAAAAAGGAGGGGGGGGGTTGTTTGCAGGGTAAGACTCCTCTCATAAGTTTAGGGCCCGAGAGACAGCAGAGCCTGTACTGTGCGTCAATGAACAAAAAAACGAAGGCTGAACAAGAGCAAGGTCGAAGAAAAAAAAAAAACTGCTTTCGCCATAACTCCTGCTTTAAAACTTTGAAACGAGCCTTGCCCCTCCTCTGTGGTTTAGATTGCAACACAGACCCGGCAGGCCGCAGGACAACTGCCAGCTGATCTGCAGCAGCAAGACAACCCACTCTACACAGGTGAAATAAAATGACAGGATTCTTTCAATAAGCATGGTGTGTATTGTTCTGTGTGCACATCACACTGTTAAAGTTTGCATTTTCCTCAGCACAGCAAGATTATCAGAGATAAATCTAAGCACAATGCCAGTATCCTGCTATGGTCTTAACAGTTGGTACATTTCATCATAAATACCTTGGAACGCTTTGGTTGAAACAACATGTGCATTTGGCTTTTTTTTTTTTTTTTTCTTTTTCATGTTTCTGACTGACATTTTTTTTTATCTACGCATTTGAGGGCACTTCTAACATTCTGTTCATCCAGTGAGAGGACCTTTATCCATTTATACTCCTCTTAGTTCCAGACTAGTAAACTATGTTCAGAAATCAGTAGGCCACCCGCTGCAGGGAGAAAGTCTCTCAGGTCATTCTTCTGACAAGGCTGTTGGCTCTAGTTGACAACATACAAGACAGAAATCAAATAAAATACGTGGGGGAAGATCAGGTTATTAATATTAAGTCTGTGGAGTCCTCTGTCACTAAAGTAGCGCTGTGTGTGCGTCCGAGTGTCTCTATTTGCTGTCTGTGTTTCAGTGTGTGTCCCTCAGTTTGTGTCCATGTGGTCATCGGCTGCTTCCGGGGCTCCTCCCATCGAGGCCGAAGGCTGAGGTTTGGAGGGAGCTTCCTCGTCTCTGCGCTGATAGAACAGCACGTAGGCTGCTTTAGTCTGCGAGGGAGGACACAGATAGGATTACACTATGCAAACAGGGACACTCGACACCAAAGGCAGAAAGCCAAGAAGGCTGCCGGCTCGTCTGCATCAAACATCAGTCAATGGATATAACAAATAAATAAAACTAACTACAGGATACAGAGATTCATGACCACTGAAGAGTCAAAACTCACCACAATCTGGTCCTCTGTGGCAGAGGAGACACTGCTGTCATCAAAGTAATACCACTTCCCATCCACTTTATTCTTGCCATAAGCTGTATCTGTTAAAGGGAAAGCAGTGTTACCTGAAAGCTATCCAGGCGGTTGGTTTAGTCAGGAAGAGATAATCTTATCAGACCAGTTCACCACAAATGCAAAAACATAGAGAACATAGACGTGATGTTTCCTATTGTAATGTAACTGATCAGTGTCTACGTAGACACAGTGGCCGTTCAGCAGACCATCTGTTGACACAAAATTGTGTGCATGTTTAAAGACTAAACAAACTGTGTCGGCCCAAGACCTACAGAGTGGATTCATCATCATCAGCTAAAAAAACAACTATTGCCAGCTCTTTATTGCATGTTTACATGGAGTGACATTGTCCTTTGCTTTCCCAGTGTTGTTTAAGAGACATAGAAAGGAAGGAAAAAAAACAAACAAACAAACTTACAGTGACCTCCTCCCATTCCTCCATAGTGGTTTGACACGGCAACAAGGTCATATACGTAGGGGCCAGCCTTAGGGTCGCACACAAACTCGGACATGTTCAGATCCCTGACAAAGAAAATATCATCAGTCGCAGGGGGTAAAAAATGGTATTGCCACGAAACTGAAACTAAGTTAATAAACTTACATCCAACAAATAAAAATGTAAAACACAGCATATGGGCCCACTGTATGTTTAAGCCGACCTTAGTAAGCATGAGTCAGCCTTTTTTAAAGCACAGTCTTTTCTGCTGCTTGGTGTCTAGTGGATCAAGTTCCTTCACAGAGGCAATTGTGTGTTGCACACACAGTGCCAAGAGTGTGACACAGCAGTTGGGCCACATAACACTGAGGCAACTTCTCCATTTTAAAAACACAGAGGAAATATTGTACTGTGTTAACTGGGAAAAAGGTTATGGACCTGTACAGGGTGTAAATTAGGGCTGGGCAATAAAACAGTAATGATAATAAATGTTCAATATATCGCCAATGAAGGTTTGATTTGATTCATTTGAATCACAAACTAACATTTTTTTAATTAAGATATTTATTTTGTTGAGAAAAAGGACTAAAAAATGATTTACTAATCATATTTTTTAAAAGATTATATCATAATTTGTGAAGATTTATGAAGTGATCCACTGTTCGGCATCAAGCGTTTGTCACGTTCAGACCATAAAGAAAAGTTTAACCACACAATTAACCATCTGGTTTCGTCAATTTTCACTCAGGAGCAAAAATCAGCCTTTAAACTTGAAATACATAATGATTTGCCATTTATTGTGATAATGATCGATATGGAATGATATGAAATTTCTTTTATCGTGATAACATACAGTGGAAAGGCTACTTTTGGTGTTGTAATTGTTTTTTGGGCGAGGTCAGTTCTCAGACAAAAGTAAATTTCTTCAAAGTACAAAGTATTTCCTCAGGTCATGGGGAGTTTCAGACTACAGCTCCCTCTAGTGTAAATGTTCCATTGATTCTGTAGTGTTTCTCACTTCTCACAAGCTTCAAATCAACACTCTTCTTAAAAGTGAGCTAAACAAAGTGGATCCATGGTCCATTTTGTCACAACCTGCCCTGCATTTCTAATTGATTTCACAGAGAATTAAATGAATGATTACAACTTTGCAGTAACACTTTGTGATGCTGCTTCTCTAAAGAAATGCATAATTCTCAAGACACATTTAGAAATTCAGTTTAAATCTTTAGATGCCAAATATTCCAGCCAACTGTTACTACATTAACAAAACATAAACATGAAATTTCAGTAATCTGGTATTGTCATAATAATGCAAATGCAATCTAAAAAGTAAATCAACTGTCCACCTTCACAGGTGTTATTAATTATTTTACCTTGTTACACTCTTTCAGGTCACTGGAACTACTCAACAGACACAACAGCGCCTTTTCCTCTAGAAAACCTTTACCAGAAACATCAGACTGAAGATACTCCGACTATAATGTGCTGCCTGCATACCTGATGGGAAAGTCCACCACTGTGTCCAGTTTGTCCCTCCAACACCGGTTGTAAGAAAAACGCTTTAGGTGAACTACCAGAATGCGAGGCAGCGACCACAAGTCAAACTTCTTTGTGGCCTGTTGGTGTTTCTTACATGTTGGACAATACCTGCATACAAAAGATAATATTTATATGACAAAGACAGTGACAGAAGTGGAGGTTTGACCCTGAATTAGGCCGTCGCTGTGAACTCTTACCACGGATCATGTTCTCCAAGTGTCTCCATGGTTGTAAAGAGCTCGATGCATTCTCTCAGAGCCACAGTGGCTTTCTTTTTTTGGGGCTGCAGCATGCTCTCGTGCTTCTCATAGGCCTAAACACAATATTTACACTAATATAAACAGACTGTTTGCATACCCTGTCACAGGATTGTCTGATGCATGTTAAACCCACTGACCTCTGCTTCCTGTTCATCATAACATAGTTTCTTCAACTCTGCATCCCAGTCGATCGCCACCGTGGAATGTGCTGCAGAGAAAAGAGGTGCGTCAACACAAATAATAATCTTTTATAATCTTTATTTACAGAGCACTTTTCAAAATATGTTACAAAGTGCTTTAACAAGTGCAAAGGCAATAAAACACATAAAACAAATTCACGATAAAAACAAGAAAACACTTAAGAGACTAAAATACATGTTAAAAGTAAAAATAAAATCTATATAAAATAACAACACACACAAAGTGGGTGTGAACAAATGAAACTATCAATGCACTTGGAAGTTTAAAAGATTTCCACTGACGATTGAGTTTGAGGACATTTCCATCGCAGGGCAGTGGGCTTATGTTGGCAGTTCCGTAAGAGTTGACTATGCTGAAAGTGAAGAGTTTGGCTGGCGTTGAGCACGGCTTGGCTGCGTCTCCTTTAGACCCATTTTCCAAGTCAGATGTCTCCTCTTCCTCCTCTTCGGACTGGCCATTCTCTGGCTCTGGACTCACCTGGTGTTCCATGGCCTCCTCCTCACCTGAACAGACAACGATGACACCTCGTCACTTTTGAGTTGTTTTTTGCATGGCTGCATTTTAAAGTCTATAGAAATATTCTGATGAGTAACGGCTCTCTGATCAATGTTGCCTTTACATTCTTTCAATTCTGGTGACAGATACTGTGAGCTGCTTACCATCATATAGCCCATTAGTTTCATTGCAGGTCCCTGAGTGGTTGCTGCCGTTACTGGAGCTGGCACTGCAGGAGGCCCCGTCTGACAGGGGACTGCCACAGCCACCCAGGCTGGCATTGAGATTAGACGATGTGGAACATTCAGGAGCCTGGCTGCAGCTGGCAACCGTCGCTGAGGCCGAGGCCGAAGCCCTGCTTTCACTATTCGAGCTCTGGGATTGTTTTACATAGCGTCTGCAACAGGAAACAGAGGAGAATGGTTAAACAGCAAATACACTTACTTTTTATTATCTGTGGATTCAGTTACAACTCCCGGTACAAGATTAATTTACATTTGATTCTACATTCCCTGCCTTTCTTAAAACTCTCTTCACTAGAATTTGCGGTTTCCTTCCTTGCTGTCCAAACAGTAGGTTCTTACCCAATCCTCTCGAGGATCTTGTCATAAAGAACGTCTGCTATGAGGTTGTGTTTGGGCACGGTGATGAGTAAAGGCTGGCCAAACAGCATAGTGTTTGTGGAACTTCCAGCGTGTTTGGAGTGGCGCTCCCTGAAATATACAGGCAGGTTCATCCTCTCACTGTCCTCTTCCTGTACCTCGTACCTGCAAAGAGCAACAACACAAACACACACACACATATTACAAACACACATATTATAGACACCTGGTATTCCACAGCAACCACAGCAGCTAACTTAAGACATGTCATCTTTTAGACATCAACAAAACTTACACAAAGATGTCATCTTTTTCCATGATTTGGTTGAGTCCATCATCCCGTCTATAGATTTTGTGGAACCTGTGATTGTAAACGTCAGCCACCACCATCTAGAAAAACGAAAAAATTTGCCAAGTGAGCTCATACTATTTCCATTTCAACCAAAGAAAATATCAAGCTGCAAGGATAAAGAACACTTTTTATATTATTCTATTGGTGTAAAAGGTTGAAGTTCTTACATGTTCAGGAGGGATTGCACAGAGTTTGGACAAGGCGCTGCACAGGTCTGTCACTGTACCCAGTTTAGGGACCACCACTCGATACTGTAAGACAAAAAAAGTTATAAAAACCACTACAAACCAAAATCTTAGTATTAGTACGACGGTATTAACTTGTATTAGTTTACTTGTTCAAGTCTAGAGCAATTCCGCCTCACCTGTGTGGGTCTAGACTGAGGGTCTGATCGCACCAGGAAAACCTCCATAGTACGGTCCTTCTTCATGGGCAGAGGCAGTGTGAGGTAGCAGAATGGGTCAAAGGTTACAGACACCTTGGAGCACTCGGGGCACACCAAAGTGGATTTGAAGAGGCCGTGGAAAATATCAACGATAATAGAGTCGTTGCGCAAACGGTGGTTCGTCCAGGCTTCCTTGGCAACAATCTGTAATTCCACAACCAATGGAGAAGAACTTTCATTAGTTTAAAAGTTTTAAAACCTGAGAAAAAAAAACTGTAACTTGATATTGTAGAGCAATACTTTGAAGTCTTCTGTTGCTATAAAACAGACCAAAGCAGTGTGCAGCTTCAAAACAAATGTGTAGCTGTCAGAGACTAGCAGTCCTTGCAGCTCAGCTTTGAAATTTAAAGCTGATTTCAATTTCATCAAAACACAACAAAGCCAAGAGTGTTGTGAATGTTGATATTTAAGCGTCATCATATTCCCACATCAGACAGAGCCTTTGAAGTTACTTTTTATAGAAATAAAATGCACAAGAAAGTCCATAGTTCGAAAAGCAGCACCATCACACCATTTCCATGTATGAGTTATACCTCGTCTGGTCGGCCCTCTGCATCCCTCAGGGCCAGATAAGGCTTCTTCTTGACACGGTTCAGGTCTTCGTGGAGCCCGTCCAGCAGGAAGGCCAACAGCTCCTGAGAGTCCTGCTGCTGGTAGCCTGAAAACTGGGGGGCAAAGCGTCCGACCTGGGTCTGGACACAAAAGGATAGATTTTTACTAACTTGCTTGTAGATTGTGAATGGACACATTCATTTCAGATGAAGTTGTCTGATGCGACTCACTTTGAAGGTACGTGGGGCCACGTAGCTGCTTCGGCTCAGCCACATCTGCTTCACAAGATCAGCATAGGCTTCTGCAATCTCTCCCCTCATTCCCAGGGGATTCTCTCGGTTAATCTCTACCTCGTACTCATCATTGGAGAAGTACTCTGTGAGTGGGGATGCATTGCTCAGGCACTGGAAGAGGAGGAATAACAAATGGATTATTTGAAAATAACACCCAAAAACATGGCGACTTTCCGTGAAGCTGTAATGTACGATTGGTTTGCTTTTTTTTTTTTTTTTTTTACCTGGAGGGCAGAGTTCATGAAGCATGTGTTGCCCAAATTGCTGAGACCACATAGGCCAGGCTGCGACTGTGACTCTCTGTAGTTGTAGGAGGAGCTGTATGAATTGTAGCCCCCCAATCTGTTGGAAGAGCAGATCTGTTACTGTCAGTACCCAACAGACACGGTGCTGTAATGAAGCCAGTACTTCAGGTATATATCAACAAGAGAACATGTTAACCAGCCATCATGTAATATAGCCATTAGGGTTGGGCGATGTCTACAAAATTTCCATTGGACGATGTCTACAATGAAACATCGGGATGGACGATGTCATCGAGTGCGCGTCTTATGTGCATGTGTTCTCGCACAGACTTCACCCTAAAAAAAAATTTGGAAGACTATTAACTTGCGTTACAAATCACGGTGTATATTTTACGCACGGACCAGGTAAAGTGTAGGCTGCGTCATTATTAAGCCGACGTGCGGCTCACCTGCTGTGATAGGGGATCGTGGGTGGAAATATACGGAAAAAAGACGAGTTCTCAGTCTTTAAGGCGACTTTATAAAACATACTGCTAATGGAGAAAATGGAGCAGATGGGGGGAGAGAGAGGCAGGGCAAGCCGGGGTTAGGGTTGGGCCGATAGACGATGCCATCGTCCATGGCTGACAGACATCACGACATTGAGCTGGCATCGTGATTGTAAATCTCAAATTTTCACATTATACCACCCTGTGAAAGCAGGTTTTAATGACCACAAACATTCTTATTATTGTTTATAAGTATGCTTTGCAGCTGCCTCGGAATTTTCTTCTCGCCACACACACACACCCACCCACCTACACCTCAGGTAAACACCCACACTCATCCATGCAAATCCTGAACAAATACAGTATCTCACAACAGTGAGTACACCCCACCCATTTTTGTAAATATTTGATCTTTTTCATGTGAATAACACTGAAGAAATTATACTTAGCTACAAGTAGAGAGTGTACAGCTTTGCTGTCCCCTCAAAATAACACATCACACAGCCATTAATGTCGAAACCGCTGGCATCAAAAGTGAGTTCACCCCTAAGTGAAAATGTCCAAATTGGGGCCAAAGTGTCAATATTTTGTGTGGCCACCATTATTTACTAGCACTGCCTTAACCCTCTTGGGCATGGAGTTCACCAGAGCTTCAGAGGTTGCCGCTGGAGTCCTCTTCCATTCCTCCATGACAACATCACAGAGCTGGTGGATGTTAGAGAGCTTGCACTCCTCCACCTTCCGTTTGAGGATGCCCCACAGATGTTCAATAGGGTTTAGGTCTGGAGAAATGCTTGGCCAGTCCATCACCTTTACCCTCAGCTTTTTTGGCAAGGCAGCAGTGGTCTGGGAGGTGTGTTTGGGGTCGTTATCATGTTGGAATACTGCCAGTCTCCGAAGGGAGGAGATCATGCTCTGCTTCAGTATGTCACAGTACATGTTGGCATTCATGGTTCCCTCAATGAACTGTAGCTCTCCAGTTTCGGCAGCACTCATGCAGCCTCAGACCCTGACACTCCCACTACCATGCTTGACTGTAGACAAGACACACTTGTCTTTGTACTCCTCACCTGGTTGCTGCCACACACGCTTGACCCCATCTAAACCAAATAAGTTTATCTTGATCTCATCAGATCACAGGACATGGTTCCAGTAATCCAAGTCCTTCGTCCTACGCTTGTTTGTGGGCTTTCTTGCGCATCATCTTTAGAAGAGGCTTCCTTCTGGGGTGACAGCCATGCCAATTTAATGCAGTGTGTGGCGTATGGTCTGGGCTCTGACAGGACCCCCCACCACTTCAACCTGTGCAGTAATGCTGCACTCATACATCTATTTCCCAAAGACAACCTCTGGATATGACACTGAGCAACTTCTTTGGTTGACCATGGTGAGGCCTCTTCTGAGTGGAACCTGTCCTGTTGAACCGCTGTATGGTCTTGACCACAGTGCTGCAGCTCAGTTTCAGGGTCTTGGCAATCTTCTTATAGCCTAGGCCATCTTTATGTAGAGCAACAATTATTTTTTTCAGATCCTCAGAGAGTTCTTTGCCATGAGGCCCCATGTTGAACTTCCAGTGACCAGTATGAGGGAGTGTGAAAGCGATAACACCAAATTTAACACACCTGCTCCCCATTCACACCTGAGTCACATGACACCAGTGAGGGAAAATTGCTAATTGGGCCCAATTTGGACATTTTCACGCTAGATGGCGGTGGGCTTTCCAAGTTCCACTGTGTTGACTTGCTGCTGCTGCTTCTTCTTTGTTGATGCAGGCTACTACAAACAATGGCGACTGATTGTGTGTTCCATTTGACATAGCAAAACGGAATTTCCGAGTTCCAAGACGAAAATTTCAACGGGAACACCCCCTTAAGTTGGATTTCTGACTTGGAAAATCGGGAGAACCTCACCAACCCCAACCTCAAAATCCAAGATGGATGCTACGGGAATGAACAGTAGTGGAAGCTGTAGTAATAAACTTTATCGCACTTCTGTCTTAATTGTGTCTCATTAAATCAGTCATACATACCGTCCTGACGAACTTATATCTGTAGCGATGTTGCTACGGTGTTTGTATGTGCAAAATAATGCGTTATCAGCCAGAGGCATCAAACTTGGTTTTCCCACTTAAATCTGTTGTTCAACTGGAACGCCTTCAACTCGGGTGAGACGTCATTCCCAGTTTCAACATCCCACTTCCAAGGTAAATGAAATGCACCATAAAACTGAGCAGATCATGTTGGAGTTGGAGCTGATCAATGAAGAGAAGACGTCAGAGAAGATGGTAAGTACGACCCTTGAACTGGTTGAGGCAGAAGAAGGATAAGCCTGAAATGCTTAGTATTGTGTGCTCCCAAGCTGCGTCGCTGCAACGTGTAGTAAAATGTTTGGGTAGGTACGCCATAGCCTATGGGTAAGTGTGTACCCTACGCCATTCGAGGAACAAGTCCAAATTGGCCCTTAAGTGTCAAACCTCCTATTGGGGTGGTATTGGCAATCAAAAGAACATCACAGCCTTTTGAATAAAGTGCAGCCATTTCACCAAGTCAGTAATGAATTTGATGTCAGGTGTCATTTCTGCAGTTACATCTTATTTCCCTTTAAATGTAATTTCCTGACCCTGAATAGACCTCATGCTGAGCTTACATGTGAGCACACACACCTTTCTCAATATTTTCTATTATGTCAAAGAACACTGTACAAGCCACATAAAACATACAGTAAATGCCCAGGAGAAGTAAAGGATGGTAAGTTCTGCATGAGGGAAAACAGAGATGGGGGAATAAATAAATAACTCTTGCCTGTTGCCAGAGGAGGTGCTGTTGTTAAGTGTGTAGCCAGGGCTACAGCTGCTGTCTCCATTGGTTACTGTTGAAGAGATACTGGCTGTTGAGTTGGAGGAGAGTTTTGGGGAGGTAGTGAAATTCCTAGATGGGGTTGTACTAGATCTGGTGAATAAGAGCAAAACAATGTTTTAGAGAAGCCCATTTGTAAAAACAAAACCAACAACAACAACAAAAAAATCTATGCAAACTTTCAATGTTGTGTTAACTTCGAAATTTATATATATATATATATATATATATATATATATATATATATATATATATATATATATATATATATTTTTTTCCTCCTTTCCCTGAATGACAAAATCAATAAGGTATTTGCTTACTTTGGATGAGAGGCTTGTCTGGGCCACGTGCCGTCCTCATTCTTTCGCTCAATCACAAGCACCTGTGGGAAAAACAAGCTGGATGAAAGTCACGTGGGCACAACTGACCTTCATGTCAGAGCTATCATGTCTCAGGCTTAAATTTAACATTATGCGACTGCCAAGTTCTTCCAAGCTTCAGCAGCTGCAGGTAAGTCTATCAACTGCACTTACTATAGCATGTAACACCTGTACAGTTTGATGTAATTCAATACAATGGCATGGACGTGAAAGATAATTTTTTGATGGTAAGGTCAAAGAGGTATCAGCTACACTCTGTAGTAACATTTGAGGCCACAGTTTGTGGTGGTAGTGTAATAGATTGTGTTATATGCTAAAATGTCATTCTTTGTCCAGCCCCCATTTATGTAAAGGGAACACAAAATATTAGTAACACTTTACATTACCCTTGCAATCCAACAACACTTCAGACCCATAACCTGACAGTCCCAACTAGAATTATACATTATACCGAGAGTACGATCAAGTTATTGTTGTGCAGAAGTTATTGGCCAAAATGAGCTAATTGCAGATAAATTGGTTCTGTATTTATAACAAATGTAAAAAAAAAATAAAAAAATAAAAAATAGCTGGGTCCTTCGCTCATGTCAAGAGTGTTGCATAATTTGCCCCGCAGAGGGCACTCTGCAACTCCCCTCTTAACAACACAGCCACAAATGTGCCACAAAGCAAAGCAATCACATGACCGGAGTCTCCCAGAGCATGCTAGACCAACAACAGAAAGTAGCTATCTTCCCGGTGAGTTGGTCATTTGTCATGTGAACTACATGACTTAAATAATAATAAAAATAGCCCTCATCACTTCTCCTCTCCTGAAAACATTCATGATCATTCTTGCCAACCTTCCCGTTTTTCATTGCTCTCTCTCCGTTTCCTCCTGGGTTCACAAAAGCATGTTTAATGTTGTAGTAGTTGAGCAGAGGCAGAGGTTACATTGTTGACAAACTTGACTGAAGATTTATTTCCGTGGCAGTTCTAGCAACTTTTAATTGCCCATTGCTACATTAGATACCCCATAAAACTAGCTAATGCCATGTTCAGTGGAAGAGTGCTAACTTAGCTTAATGAGCAGTTCATTATATAATTATTTAATGTATTCTAAACATATCTGCGAGCCAAACAAGTATCTAACACGGCTGCCAAAGAAATTTATCTAGCTCCTCTTTCAAATGTACAACGTTAGTGTGAAATCTCCAAGTTGTTTGCCCTTGTTGTAGACAGTCATATAGTATTAGATGCATTCAACAAAAGTGTTTCCACTAGGTCACTCTATCACACATGGTGGTTGAAAAATGGTTTCTCATAGCTTGATTTGGATCAAATTAAAAGAGTTCTATTAAAGGTTATGTTAACTTAGTGAGGTCTCCTGACATAACAAATGTTAGGGATAGTCTCGGTTTATGTTATGTGTTTCAAAAGAAAGGGGGGGGGGGAGGTATCTGCAGATAAATCGGTAGATCGGATTTTAAAATCCTCAAACACCGAAATTGTTATCAGTCTTAAAAATCCTTTATAGGTCAGGCTCTAATTATAACCTTAACTATAATATACAGTATGTTACACACACACACACACACACACACACACACACACTAGGGGTGGGAGAAATAATCGATTCTTAGATGCATCGCAATGCAGACGTGGAAGATTATGATTCGATTAACAAATGTCTAAAAATCGATTATTTAAATGTTAATTGATAACATAATGTTGACGGAACGCAAAAGGCGGATCTCGCAGAAGTGCAGCGCCCGGACAGTCTGTGGAGCGCACACAACAGAGAGACCAGTGTTCCCCCATATTCGCCACCACTGCAGAATGAATAACCACCCCACTAAAATGTCACACAATCATTAATATCAGTGCCAAGTGATGATTTTAACTCGCACACTGTGAGCATGGCGACACTCGACGCTCTGCAGCTGCCCGCGTATTGTGTGTGAGGACGAGCAAGTGTGAGAGAGCGAGCGGCAGAATGTGACGGTGAAAGTTAACGGAGGAAAAATATCAGCAGTAAGTTTCAGTCAGGTAGTAAATGTGCAGTGTAGGTCGCTGTGTGTCCGTTAATAAAAGTCTGTAGTTTCTCCAACGGCTGGAAAAGTGAAGGCTGTTAGTCCTAGCTAACATCTCCCATGCTCTCTGTTTTCATTTTATAATATGAGCTTATTGCAGGGCTAGTGTGTTGTATTGCACTAGACTCTCAGATGTTCCTGCTATTTTGTAAAATTCCTGTAAATGAATTATGCATGCACAATGAGTCAAATCAGTACGTTAGTGAGCTGTGCTGTTTTCAAAAGAAAGGGGAAGAGAGTCTCTCATTGATCTGAAGGTTGTTTGAATAACACAGCTCTACACTACCTGCCCCTGGAAGAGACCAGCATCCTGCACGGTGCTGTCGGGCTTGTTGAGTTGCTCATAGGTGTTGCTCATGTATTTGTTCCAGAGCCGTGTCTCCTTCTCTGATGGGATGTTGAACAGTGTCCTCATCTCTTTCTCTATAGTATCTGGAAAGAGGGGATTTGCAAGACTTGCTTATTATCTTTCTTGCTTGTTTTTTTACTCATTTCATGTGTGTAGCAAGCCATCTGTCTGGTTATTGTCAGTGAAAGGTTGAAGCCACAGAACACCCACGTAGACACTCACCTATAGTATCAGCTTTACTGAAATGACGTGTGACCACATTGTCCATGTTGTCATTCTCACACAAGTTCAGCTCCAGCAAATAGACCTCCACCTTACAGTGCTTGACAAACATGCCATGTTCGACAACCTAGAAAAGAAAGAAGACATTTACGAGCTTAATCAATAAGCTAATGTTCAAAAAAAACAAAACACAAAAACATCTTTAGTAAAATTACCTTTCTGACGATGGGTCTCTGGCAATCAAGGCAGCCATACCAGCTGACAAGCTTGTTCCATGCCTCATTGGGTACAAGGACATAGTCCAGCTCATCAATAAGGTGCTCTTTCAGGGCCTGAGTCTCCTGGTCTTTAAGGAAAATAAACAAAATCATGACTACAGGCTGAGAAAAAAAACAGCGGGATTTGTGCTGGTCCCAAGAGCAATCTAAAGTAACACCAGTAGATGTTTCTAATAGTTTTACCTGAGAACAGACCGGAGTTATCAATTGGTCCTGGATAGAGGCTACGTTCTCCAACATTGTACATGTCCCAGCTGTCAAATCCCACATACTTCTTCCATTGTTTGAACCACCTGCTGTCTATCAGATACCTAAAACAAATAGGATGGTAACAGTTAATGTCAAATTCACCCTTTGAGAAACACATTTGGATAATTTCACCTAAACCTTTGAGGCTTATACTTCATGAAAGCATCGTCTGGCCACCTGATATGTTTAGGATATCAAGCAAGAACAGAAAAAGGCCAGGAGACGATACAAGGGGTTTGTGGAGACACTGCACTCAGCCGTATGCCAACCCAGAACATTATGCAACACCAAACTGCCTTA
The DNA here is from genome assembly GCF_014851395.1 of Micropterus salmoides. Classification (NCBI taxonomy): domain Eukaryota; kingdom Metazoa; phylum Chordata; class Actinopteri; order Centrarchiformes; family Centrarchidae; genus Micropterus; species Micropterus salmoides. The sequence continues at coordinate 22,706,241 of NW_024043372.1, forward strand.
GCATTTGCAGATATAGCTACAGCAAGCTAGTTTGACTTAATCTCATCCCAAGCAACAATCTCCTTAAAGGTAATAGGCTTGTTGGCAAGTATTTACATAGTAAGACGTTGAGTCAGGAAACTGTTTTGTGGGACCACAGTCAGTATGGAGCAGCCTCAAATAGGAGGTCAATGTTAGGGGTATGATGTTTGCCCTTTAACCCGAGGTTACTTCCCCAATCTATGCAAAAGCTTTTTTTATTTTTTTTAAATCATACATTTCAGCTTTAACACCATGGGATGACAGTTAATTTAAACTACAGTATCATGAAACTATATATGAACATGTATGCTGAGTAGCTAGGAAGTTAGATTTATAACATAATGCATGTGCTCTTCCCTTGGTGCCCATTTCTGTCAACAAAGAAGGCAATGGGAAGTATTGCTAATCTGACATTTCTCTGTTGTAATATTTAACTGCTGAGGTGAAGCCTCTTTAATACGCCTGGCTGCACTGTGCCCAGGCCTGAATGATCTTCAGAATCTGAAACAATGTTAGCTAACACAGGTAGCCAGCCGGTTCAAAGCCCAAGTCAGACAATTTCGGCTAACATGTCACAACAAGCAAGTGACGACACTGCATCATATTCCTGTCGGCGGACCAATTTCCTGATCACTACTTATTGAGCAACGAGCCGGTCTGACTGGCAGGGGAACCCACCATCTGAATCCAGGGCCTGTTCTACCAGCCGACTAGCCACAGCTGCAGTCAACGTCACCTAACTTGTCACAAAACAGGCATTAATGTTTAACTGCTGTGCAAATTACCCAATTAGCTACCCATGTCAGTTGGGCTGTTAACGACCAACGTTAACAGACATTACTACAGGCACCACTCTTAAAAGACAAATTGTAAAGTCAGACTGGCTAGCAGTTAGCGTGCTAACTTGTTAAACACTAGCTGGCCAAAATATCGGTAGCACAGCAGCTTTCGATTTCAGTTGCAACCATCAGCGTCTTTAGCTTGCTAGCTTTAGCATGCTAGCATTTCCTGTTTCTCACTAGCTAATGTTAGCTTGCTAACGCTGAAACACCCGGAGAACGCTGCCGATTCTTACCATTCGTCACCCTTTCTTAGAGTTGTTTTCAAAAGTGACCCAATAGTCTGTTTTTGACTTTCGGTTGAAGGGGTTGGCATCTGTGCGGCTACCGGCTCCGAGTCGGAGTCTGCCGCGCCACCCGACTCGGGTCCGCCTCCCTCGGCCATCATGCAGCGAGTATGCCGGTATCGTGAACGCGCGGATGGAAGAGCCGCACTGGAGCGAGCATAGGAGCGCTGCTCATGGGAAGAGTTCTTCCTCTACGGTCAGCACACAGACGAGGAGAGCTGTCGGAGCGCTAAAGCATGACTGCTCTGCCATCACCACCGCCAGGCCAGGGAGTCACAGGACAACCAGATGGCAAAGTGTCCCAGGCCAGCAGTGCACCAAAAGGGCTACTTTACAAAAACATCCATGTAATGTTGTGACCTCAGAGCATCTTCCGGTGCATCAAAAAACCTTAGCCCTGACTTGACCTTTGCAAAGTGTGATGGCTGACATATAGTGATGCATTGCAACAAATGAAACCGGATATGTAGTCAAAACAGGCTTTATACTGTACAAAACACAAGGGAGTTACATGAACCAGTCTACATACTTCAAAACCCCAATATTTCAATCACACAAACATATTCTCTGCCAACAACTAATTAGTTCTGGGGCTGCTTCCAACTTTAAGCAGCTGACACAGAACAGTTGATCTATCTATGATCTAACAAAATGAGCCATTTAGGAGTGTTAAAGTATAATGAATTAAATAAACATCATTCAGACCTGTAAAATGGTATTGTGTCCTTTTTTTTTTTTTTTTTTTAAACATGATACATATGAAGATTAAGACAGCTAGTATATGCTGTGCATAACAGAAGAAAAAAAAAAGAAGCTCTACTAGGTAGTTTACATTCTATTACCTACTGGCATTAAGATCATAGTTGCAAGCTAATAATGCAAGTTAATAATGCATTTTACTAAGCAAAAAACCACTTAATGTCTCCCAAACAGCTCATCCAGGTGAAATAAAGCAATGCTTTCTAATATCTATGAGACAGCAGCAGAACCAGTGTATTTTAAGTCCTTTCAGATGTTTTATCTGGACAGGAATGGTAAGGTAATACATGTGAGAAGACAAGAACCACACATAAGTGAATGTAAACTTTGCATAACATGATTAACATGATTTGTCCCATCTCTGCGGTTCTAACCATAAAAAACAAATCCCTGCAATGATCAAAATTCAAAGTGAAGGCTCCAAATAGAAGTGGCGGGTCCATCAGAAGATACCACTTGGCAGCTCCTTGCTGAACATGCCATCAAAGTCCAGCTCTCTGCTCATCAGATCCTCCTCTACACTTTCCAGCGCCCACTGATGGTCAGTCAGCTCCAGTGCCTCCCACTCAGCCTGAAATCAAGGATGGACATCATATTAACAAGAGCAAAGGCAGACCTCATTAATAAATTATGCTTAAACTACATTATATACTTTGAAAGCTTTATTTGTATCTGCAGGCATGGCCATGGCGGCACCACTCATCTGCTCCTGCATGATCCTTGACTGGTCTGCACCTGTGGCGATTGAAAAAATAATTATGTGAATGGAAAGCTGTTTCACCATATACAAGGAATTAAGAAATTCCCTAAAGCACAGGCTTTACTCTAGACAATAAGGCTTCATCGATTTGTAAATATTACTGGCTAGGATGAATCTGTAGCTGAAACTATTATCAGACTATTTGTATTGAAATTAGATTAGTTTTCATATTCCTGCTCATAGCATGAAAATAGCTTTGTTAACATTAAGAGCTAAAGTTCAATAAAACAATATTATTAAGAGTCAATAAAATAACTACTTATAGCATGACAGAGTTGCTGTGACTGTTGAACTTTCTGGGAATCAGCAAATGTCGATAAACCATTTTCATTTTATCATCACACTTTACAACCTAGCCCAACAAAACGCTCAAAATGATCTTAGAATGAGCTAAACCCACCATTATCTTGGCCTAGAATTAATGAGTACATGCTTCGTAGTCCAAACACATTCAGGAAATACCATGACGCGGAGCTCACCCTGGATCAGAAACGCACACACAAACAAACAGAACAAATGACAAGAAGGTCCCACACTGGCTTAAGCATTTTGAGATCAATACAGAAGGGCTACTGTAGTATTTCTCTGCAGATCTTGATTTATTAGTTTACCAGGAGGCATCCAGTGACAGCAGCTCTATTCCTTGCTGCAGCATGGGCTTGAAGCGCAGAGTGAGAGGGAAGGGAACCTTAGCTGTGTAAAACAAGAGTGCAGAAAGAACATAAATGTGGGATTTCCATGTGAGCAATATCTTATTTGGTAGCAAGACTAATTAAAAGTCTTTTTTTGCCCCTGTGCATGCCACTTTCTACACCACAAGATCTGTGAGGGCGTGAGGTCATTACTTGTTACAAATCCAGAAAAAGTCCAGTTGATCCAGCCCCCAATGAGAATCATGGGAAGCACGTTGGTGACATTTCCTTTCATCATGTCTGTCAGCATGCTGGGATCTGGGAAAAGATACAGTGTGCGGCAAAATGCATTTAATATGCCCTTAATAAAAGTCTTTTTAATAATTGATAACACCTATACAGTGAGTTTACAGCGCTACAATAATGTGTCACATTAACAGCATGTTTTGGTAAATGTGGATATAAAGCACAAAACTCTCGAGATCTACACACTTTTATTTACACTCGCAACAGTTTGCTCTCGGTCCAGTCTGTAGTTTTTTTATTTGTACAGGTTGTTTTTGAAGCATTTTATTTCATTTTAGCTGTTCTGGACATCATTTTAATAATTAAAGCAAGATAAAAAAGAACGACATTTTTGACAAAATCATAAAAGACAAATTGGCTTCTCACTGTGGATTATATAAGACTGCAGATTGCGTCATCACATGCTGTAGTAAACACACAAAAATGATTACCTGTCATGGGAGAAGGTGGAACCACCTTTCTTTTGGTCTTCTTGAAAAATCCATCTTCTTGATTATTGAAGTAGAACTTCCTCATCAAAAAGGACTAAAACAAAGACAGATTTTCAGTAACACTGTCCTACACACTGTAGCCATGACAAACAAATGCTAAAAGACCAGTTGTTCTGTATGGAGTGTGTATTTTTCCTATATTTTAGTTAATAACTTGTACATGGGCTGAAGACAGTTAGGACAAGAAATTATCTTATTAAGAATATACATAAATATAAACCAGCCCCCCTCACCTGTTTGGGTATGTATTTTCCATTTTCTCGGAGAATTCTGCTCCGGATAAGAACCTGGCTGGTTGTGGAGATGGAGCAACACATATTAAAAATCACATTAAGTGTTTTGTTTTTTTACATATCATCATCATCATCCACCTCACGATTGAAGGTAACGTACCTGTCAGAAACCTGTTCTAACGTCAACTTCTTGTCACTTTGAAGAAGAATGGAAACATAATGGCGAATGACCCCGACCAGAAAGGTGATGAAGACAATGGGCAACACCACCCAAAGTCGGATGTTGGAGTCCAGCAGAAGCTCCGGCTCAGCCATCCAGCCTGGTGGTGTAACTACAGCCACAGAGGCGAGAATCACGTTCAGTGGACACGCAGGAAAGTTCAACACATCTTTTGTTTGTGTCAGATATTAAAAATGTGACGTTCTTACTAATGTGAGGCCTGTTAATTGTACAAGTTTGGTAAATGACCAAGAAGCGGTATGTCAGAGTAGCATGTCAAGTGTCAAGCGACAGAGGGGTGGGCTCAGTCCATGTAGCGAGCTAGGCAGCGTCATTAACGTTAATCAAAGGCATCAAGCGTTAAACAACCTAATCTAAACTCTACTTCACAGCACGTAAACGCCATTTTCTTTTACTAAACCAGCAGCAATGATGTGGAAAACTACTACAGATAAACAAAGCTGACGCTAGTGGTTCGCTAACGTTAGCCGGGGCGGGCTACCTTCTTCCTGATGTCCGGGTCACGGTTGGTGGGAGCTGGAGACTCGCCTTAGCGCAGCGAACACCACTTGCAGGGTTTTTCCCAGCTGCGAGTGACGCGAATCATGCGCTACGTAAGGTAGTTACAGAAACTAAACAACACTTAACAATTCGCATCCAATACCGCGACCATCGTGCTATGGTGTTAGCTCCGGGGATGACAGCAGATTTCTGCTTCTGCAGTTACTCCGCATCTCACCGGGCCTGCAGCGCCACCGCGCGGTGATGGGGGGACGCGTCTGCCCGGGTCAGCCAGCGGATGTCCCAAGTTAAATTTATGTATTTTTCTCTCTTTATTTAATATTTTCCTTCCATTTCCAGGTGTTCTTTGTGGTCTGTTCTTATAATGAATAAAGATGCCTTGCTACAAATAAAGTTAGACAGTTTTATCGGGGGGGAAGTGTCACCGCCGTGTTCCCGGGGCGAACAGCACACAGGGAATATGAGATAACACGCTGTAGGTTATTTACACTTAGCCGACCAAAGACTGGAGTAATAGCATTTTCAATCAGTTTCTTACCCATTTAGTTTGAAGTTAATGGCATTGTAAATTGTGTATAATTCAAAACATCTTTATTATACTTCCACTGACACACATAATGTGATCAAAGATAATGGAGAGGCAGATAGATGCAGAGCGGGAGAGGTACATATTAACAATGCAGAGGCCGAAAGGGTCATGTCACACTGAAACAAGCTTTAAGATCAGTGAAACATGTTATTTATTTAGAAATGAGTGATGATTGAGAAGATCTGGGAAAACAGCAAGGACAATTGTAGCCTACCACTTATGTGAGGCTTTAAACTTCTCTTGTAAGGAAATCAGAAACAAAAACAGATTTATTGACCAATTATGTTAAGGCATCTTCAACTGTTGCAGTAATTTGATCATACAAAGTAACAGGTGAGTAGATTATATATATAATATATACATACGTAGGTGTCATTTACACTGGGGACAGTGGGGAAATGTCCCCACCACTTTTTTAAATAGCTGATTTTGTCTCCATCACTTTTTCAAAGAATTTGGGGTGGTGATGGCGCAATGGATAGGCTCAGGTTCAATCCCCCACTGTGACCCACCCACCAGTGTGTCCCTAAGCAAGACACTTAACCCCTAGTTGCTCCAGAGGCGTGCGACCTCTGACATTCATATCCAAATTGCAACACCCCACTCAAATATCTCAGCATTAAAAATTTCTTCAAAAGACTGTTAACATATTACATTATCTTGTTTTTGTGACCCCCTATTGTCACACCCATAAACTGAGCCCTTATGTCTCCACCACTTTTCAACACAAAGTGACGCCCTTGAATATATATATGATATTATATGATACAAAGATATTATCATTGTTTAACATTAGCCACATTGCAGTGTGCTGGGTCCTCGCATAAACTCTCCCCATCAATAGGTGGCGGTAATGCACAATTTAGGAGCGGAAGGACGAACGGAGAGGATTGGAGAGAGATTGTCGGAATTGTGTTTGAGCATGCTACTGAGAACGAGCGTTGGTATTTGGCCAGTTAGCATCAACTGTACCGTGAATGTAATTATCATGGATAAAAGTACAGATGGAGATAGTGATAGTATGCCATGGCAGGATGTAAATAATAAGAGGAAAAGAAGGTGCGATAGTTCTGGAAGTTCAACCTATGAGTTTTAAAAAGTTATGTCAAAGAGAGTAAGAATGGGATATCTGAGTTATGATGTAAGAGAATTCATCCCAGCGCCACTTAGATGTTTCAAGTGTGAAAGAATGGGACACACTGCTGGGCAATATAAAGGAAAACAAAGATGTGCTAGATGTGAAGGTGAACATGAATATGGAAAATGTGGTCAGGATAAAAAAGTAAAATTCTGTTATTGCGGCGGCGAGCATAGCGCTGCTTTTGGAGGATGCTCTGTTCAAAGGCAAGCTAGAGAGGTACAGAAATGTAACTAATCAGGTATCCTATGCTGATGCAGCAAAAAAAGTGAAGGAAAGTGAACTATACAGACTCAGTGGTGCACAAGTAATAGAGCAAAAGAGTCTGAGAACAGACGAATAATTGAGGTTTCATCTCCAACACCAAGTCAGAGGCAAAGAGAAATAAATCCATGGATAAAGGAGATTAATGAAGATACGCTGATTGTCGGTAAAACCAACTTTGTTGCTTTCATCTATAAGACTGCAAATGTGGTAATTATGATGGAGTGTCTCAAGGTGATTAGCCTCATTGTGGTATTTCATATCCTCCACTGGAATGCCAGAAGTTTAATTGCAAATGGACAAGAGTTCAAGAAGGTTGTAACGGATCTGGAAGTTAGACCAGATGTTATGTGTATACAAGAAACTTGGTTAAGACCACATTTGGATTTTGTCCTACCAGGCTACAGCTCGGTTAGATGTGACAGAACTGGAAAACAAGGGGGGAGGATGTGTAACATTTATTAAGGATACTTTAGTATTTAGAAGGGTAACCGTTCCAAATGAGTATGAATGTGTAGTAGTAGAATGTGTAGTCCCAGAGGAAATATCAAAGTAGTTAATTTTTATAATTCGTGCAAGAAATTATCAATGCAAACATTCCATGAGATCTCAGAAAGTATTGATAGAAGAGAAATATGGTGTAGAGACTTCAATGCTCACAATACTCTGTGGGGAAGTGACCATACAGACACTAATGGAGAAGTAGTTAAAGAACTAATCGAGGAGAGATCACTTTCTTGCTTTAATGATGGAAGAGGTAACAGGGTTAATGTTACAAGACATTCAGTTTCTTGTATAGATCTTACTTTAGTCTCAGTAAATATGAGTAATTTATGTGAATGGAATGTAAAGAATAGCAACATAGGGAGTGATCCCTTTCCAATATTGGATATGTATGTTCAGGAGGGTTATGTAATAGAGAGATGGCGTTTTCCTAAAGCTAACTGGGAAAAATTCAGAGAACTTTGTATTGAGTATACTGAAAGAATATCGATGGAGGGTGATGTAAATAGCTGCGCAGTAGCAGTGACTTCCATGATTATTAATGCTGCAACAACCTGCATCCCTAAGAGCACAGTGAATGAGAAAAAGAAAATAGTTCCATGGTGGAACAATGAATGTAAAAATGCTATAAAAGAAAGAAATCATGCATTCAGAATTTTAAGAAAGCATTTGAGGCAAGATAACCTGATGGACTATCAAAGAAAGAGGGCTATGGCACAGAAAATAATTAAGTCATCCAAGAAGAATGTATAGAGGCAATTCTGCTCCTCCATTGGTAGAAAAGTTAAATTGGGTGACATTTGGGTAATGATCAAAAAAATGAGTGGGAAAAGAAAATCAGTTAAAATCCCAGTGCTGATAGATGGAGAACACCTGGCAATTACAAACAAGGAGAAAGCTGAGCTACTAGGTAAGAAGCTTTCAAGTGGGAGTCATTTAGATGAAATACACAAACAACAGAACAACTAGTGATGTAACTAAGAAAAAAAGATAATGATGAATCGGCACTTGACATGGACTTCTCATTACATGAATTAAAAATGGTCCTAGAGGGAAGTGGAAATACAGCTCCAGGACAAGATAAACTATGCTATGCTATGTTTAGACAATTACCAAAAGAAGTCTTGGAAATTAAACTAAAACCGTTTAATAAGATATGGAGTGAAGGTGTAATGCCTGACAGTTGGAATAGTGATACTACCTTTTGGTAAACCTGGTAAAGATACAACAAATGCAGGAAACAAAAGACCTATAGCCTTGACATCGCACTTGTGTAAATGGATGGAAAAGATAATTGTCTGTAGATTGTCATACTATTTAGAGCAAAAAGGACTGCTAAACAAATACCAAAGTGGATTTCGTAAAGGAAGATCTACGATAGACGCTTTAGTTAAAGTTAGCAATGAGGCAGAAAAGGCAGTTAGTAGAAAGAGGTCATGGCTATAGTATATTTTGATATTGAGAAAGCTTATGATTCAATGTGGAGAGGACTATTGATAAAAATGCATAAAATGGGTGTTGGCAGAAGGCTATATAACTGGGTTTTAGACTTCTTGTCTAAAGTTGGAGATGCTGTGTCGGAGGATTTTGAAATTGAAAATGGTATTCCTCAAAGGACCGCTATAAGCCCTATCCTGTTTAAAATTATATTTTTATAAATGTTGGTAGAGATATTGAATCATCACTTTATGCAGATGATGGGGCTATATGGAAAAGAGTGAAAAACATTAGACTTGTGACTAATAGCATACAGAGTGCTATTTTAAAAGTTGAAAGATGGTCATATGATTGGGGATTTAAGATGTCAGTCGCAAAGTCATGCTATATGTTCTTTACCAGAAAGAGAAGGATTAATAATGCACAGCTTAAACTGTATGAACAAAATATGGAAAGAGTGAAAGAGTTCAAGTATCTAGGATTGTGGTTTGATGAGAAATGTGTATGGAGGAATCATGTTAAACAGGTTGAAACAAAATGTAAAAAGGTTCTGAATCTCATGAGGTCAGTTTCTGGCTACCAATGGGGAGCAGATAAACAATCACTACTAGATATTTATAGGGTCTTAATATGATCGTGTATTGATTATGGGTGTATGGTATATGGAGCAGCAGCCAATAGTATTTTAGAAAAATTAGACAGAATACAGTTCAGAGCTCTAAGACTCAGTATAGGTGCAGTGAAAACAACCCCTACTAATGCACTGCTGGTAGAAGCTGATGAATTGCCATTATATTTAAGATGTTCTAAGTTGTCTTTAGCATATTGGGTCAAGTTACAAGGATCTGGAGAGGAACAACCTGCAACAAAGGTTCTGTGTGACTGTTGGGAATACATAACAACAGGAAGGTAAAGGATTTGGTTGGAATATTAATGCAGTAGCAGAAGAATACGGATTAAATAGCATAGACTATGGACCAACTACTGTATGGGGTAATGTTCCTCCTTGGATATTTCCTGTGCCCAATGTGGACTTGAAGCTTCTAGAGAAGAAGGAAGAATGGAGTGAAAGTAATGTGGTTAATATTGTATATTTTGTTCAACATTATCTGAAGAGGAATTATTATTAATAATTATATGCTATTATTTATTTATTTTTGATGGATCAAAAGATCCAGGGAGTGAACATGTAGGATCAAGAGCATACATACCTGAGTTTGATGTTGTTATATGTAAAATAATAAATGATAAATTATATGTATATATAGCAGAAATGGTTGCTATTATATAAGGTTACAGTGGATAGAAGAGGTGAGGCCAGAGAGAGTTGTCATTTGTTCAGACTCTACTGCAGTTTGAATTCCAAAACAACAGTAAGAGATGATCTATTGATTGAAATATGTACAATAATGCTGAGAATACAAAGAGCTGGAGTTGATATGCAATTTGTTTGGGTCCCTGCTCATGTTGGAGTTGAGGGGAATGAGAAAGCAGGCGAGATTGCAAAGACAGCGTTGAAATAAAAAGATGATGAAATAGGCCTAATGAAAGCTCCTTTTGGAAAAGGAGAGGCCAAATCATTAATTAGAAAAACAGTGGCAGAAGAAGTGGGACACAGACACTAAAGGGAGACACTATTACAGCATACAGAAATCAATTAATGTGAAGGGTTTCAAACGGAAATGTTGAAGAGATGAAATGTTTTTTTCAAGATTAAGGTTTGGACATACTGGGTTAAAATCAACGCTTTATTTAATGGCAAAATGTGTGTTTGATAAATGTGAGGTTTGTAATATTCCTGAAAATGTCGAGCATGTCATCATGAAGTGTAGTAAATATGATTCTGAGAGGAACATCTTACGTGACAAGATATATGAATTAGGACGGGGATGGAATTTACAAGGGATTTTAGGGATGAGTGAGGAAACAAGGGAGTGCTGCAAAGCTCTCTTTAATATTCTCAAATCTACTGGATTAGACCATAACATATAGTCATTTTGTTTGTTTGTTTTTGATAGCTTGTTATGTTTTGTTGAGTTTTCTATTTATTTATTTACCTTTTGGTTACACTGAACCTGTAACCTGAAGTACAGTAGGTGGCGGTATGTACCTGAACAAGTTGGTTGCGACCCACCATAAAACCCTGAGAAGAAGAACGCATAATTTATCTTTTAGCCAGCGGTCCTTTGCAAAAAGAAACAGTGAAAGTATTAGAGGGACTGGGCTTCTGTCATCCATGATAGAAACGGTAGAAATCCTCTGAAATTAGGCGATTATCAGAGCTGGCGATCTGTGTTATTAAAACGTATGAAACACGGAAAACACGTGGTTGTATTTTGTCTTTTTGCTAACGTTAGCTAGTTATTTAAGTTTATACTATACCGCCTCCATCAAACGTGAACGCTTGCACCAATCGCACATAACGTTAGCTACAGTGGGCTGTTTTCTATTTTATACTCTTTTAGCAAAGGGCCCCTTGTTCCAGCAGGATTGTCTCTGTAAAACAGTTTGCAGTCACATCTGAGCGGTGAACCACGAATACAGCAGTTATCCATCTGAAACAGTATAGTTGGATTTATTTAGTATTAGTGGTTTCAACTCAGGCTTGGCTTCATCTTCAACTTTCCATGTGATAAATTACTCTTAACAATAATAAAGAAAATTGAGCCTTTTCGAACAAAACAGTAAGCCATTGTTTGTTTTAAATGGGATATCATCTCTATAAGTATTAATGATAAATCTGTTTTTTAGTTACACAATGTTAAATTAGACCGATAAATCGGCCGATAACTGGCATTTTGAGATAATCATCATCTGTCATATCTGCACTAATAAGGCCCATAAACAAAAAAATGTCTGAGAACACATCTGCAGGCAGCCTCCTCAGTGTGGCTGCTGTGGAACGATGTTAGCGCTCCACTTGTGAGTTTTGGTAAGTAGTGAAAAAGTTAGTTTCCAGCCTTTAATTTCCTCATTCACCATCGTCTTTTCTAAATGTTATCACGTTTCTCCTAAATGACAAAAGATCAAATCTAAATACATTACTGGCTATACTTAAATATGTATTGTTGCTGTAGGGAATAATGCAGTATAATGACTTTGCTTCTGACAAACTATTGGCCCGCTCTCCCTTAAACACCACTCGTATTTTGAAATCAACATCATAACCCAATGTATTTTTCTATTTCATTAGTTAATTTTTTCGGTCAAACACTAATGTAAGCTAAACAAGGCATAAATTCTAGTCTTAAAGTATCCCTGTGTTGATATATCAATCTATCTGAGGTTTTCCCAGGTTGACGTCAAACACCTGCCGACACTATATTTAATTGTGACTGTAAAAAATCGTTTTGACTTTTTTTTTTTAAAGAGTTCCTTGATCAAACGTGTCTTCTCTTCACTAAACCATGGCAGCTGTTAAGGTAAGAGGAACATAATCCAGTGTAGAAGTGGCACGTATTCAATGTATTTGTATATTTCACTGGTACTCATTTTCTTTTTCAGGCTCTGTCAGGTTGAACGTAGTGGAAGATATGGTTCAGATGGGAGGAGAGGTGATCCAGAATAGCATGAAAGACAAGGTGGGGACGTGAAGCGGGATTATGATCGACAATGGGGTGATGATAGACACAGAGACCAGAGACAGTCCAGAGGTGAGTGAATAAAATATCTTTTGTAAGCTCATGTTGCCTTCCCGCATGTAGCAGAAAAATACAGCTTGGTTCTAAATGTAAAAATAACAGCATTATTTTGTTGTTTGTCTGCAACAGAGGGGCAGAAAAGGCAAAATAGTGATAGATTGGATGATGAAAACAGTGGGGATTATCCACAGCAGCACTGCAAAATGGAGCAGAATTAAGCGAACATGACTCTTATCCTGAGGGGTCTTCAAGTCATAGAGGATGATGTAAGCTCAGAGAGTCTCACTGATACTTCTTAAAGGTAAAGCCAGACCAAGCGTTGCAAGATGGCAAGGTAGAGCTGCTGCCTTGGGTATTACAGATGGGCAGGGGCAAGCAGTTAGTTCTTAAGCCAAAGTATTCAAGTATGTAAACGGACCTGGAATAAGTTGTACCTGAGATCCTTTGTGATTTTAAATAATTTAAATAAGTGTAAAATGTAAAAATCGGAGGCAGTTTCTGCACTGATCTGTTTCATTTGTTGACCTAAACTGTACAAACACTTGGTCAGGCATGACTGTTTATCCACCGTCAGCTGAAAGTGAGAGGTTTTGGCCACATTCGGCCTGGCTTTACCATAAATTCTGAGTATCTATTCAGGCAATTTGTGTAGTTGAGTAATTTGTGAGAGTGTTGATGGCAACTGATGCAGAAATGGCATTAATTTTGACAGTGTTAGCTTAATGTTTTTGAAACCGATAATAACTGCATACTGGTGTAAAAATTCAGATGAGATTGACTGTCTGCCTCCATTGTCCAGATCCGCTCAGCGCTCGAGCAGCTCGAGAAGTGGAGGTAAGTGTCACTGTTCAGAGGATTTCTCACATTCACCTCCATGCTCTATCTTAGGGCCCACTTTACCTCCTTTATCACAATACTTGAAATAAAAATCTTCATATTATAACTGTCAGAGGATCCTAAGTTTCACAGTCTGATTTTTATGATGTGGCAAGGAGGTAATTGTATATTCTATACCTCTACCATTTTTGTACAGACATTACATGAATGTTGCACCCAAAGTATTCTAACTAACACGCCTCCCATATATCTGAATACTGTTTCTCTGTATAAGCCGAGGTTTCGCCTTCATGGAGTTTTATTGTTTGCAAGATTCTGTCCGATGGATGGAGACCAATCGGGTTGCCTCAACAATCACCACGTTTAAAAATTTCCTTTGAGATTAGAGCCCCAATTAACCAACACTGAGATATATAGATATATCTATATATATATAGATATATCTATATATATATCTATATATGTGATCATTGAGAGTTGTGCAGACAAGTGGTGTGCCTGTTCAAAACGTTTTCTTTCCTGTTTTCTCAATATCATTAACTTGCAGAACCAGAAAGCCATTGAAATCTAACTCTTTAGAAGTTTTTTATCCAGAGGTAGCAATGAATAAATGAAATCATTAACGGTGTATCATGGCATTGATACAATTTGTGAATTCCTGTTGAAACTAGCCAGCTACCCCACGTTATAGCAGGTTATCAGGGCGTTACAAAGGACATTGAAGGTAACTAGCTAATGTTATTAATCAGCTTAATAACATTAAGTTAATCACTGTGGAGTGTTATCAAAACGTCAACATTAATACTCAAATTAGCTGACGCCTCGTTAGGTATAACCAGCACCAATAAGAGAGACTGTTAACCCTAACCCTCTTTCTGTGTGGTTCTGGGTATAACATAGTCCCAAATTGTCATTTAAAATCGCACATGCGAACAAGGGATGGACGATGCCAAACTTAAAATTTGATATGATACTTATACTATTTGTTTCAATTTTAATAATACCGATACTGAGTAATTCCTAAATATATAATGTTTTTAAATGATGGTCATTTGTAGAACAAACATTACATAAAAATTACACATTTGATATAGTCCCCCACGTTTTGTATTTTTATAATTTTACTATCTGTGTCCCTAATGCGTACGTCTAAAACTGTGGGTCTGGAAATGCTGCGTCTAGAGCTGCTGTGGCTCTCGAGCATCTCAGGCTTAAAAGGAGTCTGTAGCCTGCTTGACACACCTTTGAAAGAGCCATCAGAAAACGTGATTCCCCTAAATGTCCTCTGCCTGGAGATACTGGGGAAATTAAAAGGCGTCTGTATGCAGATCAAACACTGGAACACACACACTGCAGCACATATGCCGTAATGTGAGAAACAGTTTGGTACAGAATCAATTTGTCAAAGAGAGAAAAAAAGAAAAACAACTGTCTTTAGCTGGGATCAAACACACAACTTTTGAGATGTCAGTCCTGCATTCTACCAACTGAGCTAACCAACGGCAACCCTTGCTGTATATTATTACTACTTCTTCTTCTTCGAAATCTGTATTCAACGTTGGGATGAGCTATGGATGAGCGTCTATACTGCCAGAATTCTACAAGAAGAAGAACATAGTGACGAAACACATTCTGTTACGCTGTTTGTCCGTTTTAATTACTCATACTCATACATAAAAACATGTTTCATTATTTAAGGTCTTTATACACCACTGAAAACATAGTTATGGATCTTATTTTGGATTTCTGTCAATAGATCCTCAGAATATTACACACTGAACTAGTATAAGTCTACAGAAGCTTTTAGCTTTAAGCTGTGGTTCCAAAGTGAATTCTGCTCCAACTCTTGGAAATTCCGAAACACTAAGAACATTTTTGTTTTGTTTTTTTGAAAACCCGTTCCCTTACACAGAACAGCAGCTTTCTTTCTGAACTTGTTTTTCTGCCTTTCTAACTAGTATCTTCAAGTACACAGAACCAGAAACACAGAAAACATATCTGGCTCATGCATTGAGTAAAATATAGATTTTAAATACCTTTTATATATATACACATTAAGTAAGAACATATACTAGCTTGTACATGTTTCACCAGCAGGCCAATTGCAAATGCACTCAACATGGACTGTAACAGTCGAGCTAGACTATGTACCAATATGTAAATAAGTCAGCATAACGTGCACGTGTGCTTTATGTACTACACTGTAAACCCAGAATATTTACATTTTTAAAACAAAACTAAAACATTGTCGTTGGTTTTTCAAAGTGTCGTGTGTTAGTTGGTGAGTAGTTGCTGCAAGTATCTTCCATTCTGTTCTGCACTATTTTAGTGGCTTGCACCAACTAATATCTTATTATCTTGTTATCTTTGTGTCACTCTGCTTTGTCATTGCTGAGTACAGAAAGGGAGTCACTGGGACTAAATGGTTTAAAGTCTCAACAGTGGAGACAGTAAGTGTGTTTTAACCACATATTCAAATATTGCATTCCGCCATAAGCCTATTAGACATTTTTTCATGAATGCTCTGTTTTTGTTTGCTGCAATCATTTTGACAAACATTACCCTTCTTTCAACTGTTGATGGAATTTTTAACATGCTGGGCCCCTACGGTAACCTGTCAGCAGGCAACATCCGCCTCATCAAAGACAAGCTAACAGGAAAGAATAGAGCCTTTGCCTTTGTTCACCTCTCGTCTCCTGTGGTGTGTTATTTCTGTGGTCTGTATGTAGACGTTATGTAAGTATGTGTGTTTCTTTTGGGGGTGTACACGTGTGACAATCTTGCATCTTTACTTCATCTATAGGAGTCTTCTCAGCTGCTCACCTTGCTCCATCTTCAGACACCTCTAAAACTGGATGGAAAAACAGTTGGTGTGGATTATGCTAGGAGTGCTGAGGTGAGTCATGCACACACACACACACACACACACACACACATACACACTGTTTGATTCAGTTTACTATGAATAGAATATAACATGTAAGCTCTTTTGGATATGCACTGTGTGAACTGCACCATGTGGGAAGTTTTGACTAAATAACCACATACTATACATATTTCTATTTATTTGTCTTGTCATGCACTAAAAATAAAATAAAATTCCATCCATCATCCATCCATCGTCAACCGCTTATCCTGCATTAGGGTCGTGGGATCAAATAAAATTAACATTCCTAAAATAATTTTGCTGGAGGATTCTGCACGCAAATTTATTTCATCCTGCATGTGCTGCAAAATGAAGGTTTAACTAATTGCCGTGTTCTTTCTAGAGACTCCAAGCAGTCTGATGGGATCAGAGCCATTGCCCTCTCTGTTGCCAGCGCAGAAATTGCTGCTGCTCAGTGGTCATCCAGCCAGGGTTTTACTTGCTGTTTTGTATTTCTAAGTAATTTAAATTTGTTGTACTTAAAATTCGCTGAACTAAGTGGTGTGACATTAAAGTAAGGCAAAGAGCATTTGTGGCCTAAACTGCTAAAAGGTGGTGTAAGTACAAATGTGTCAACAACTTTATACATTTGTTCAAAGTACGATGGAGACTAAAGCTAAATCAAATGACGCCCTGTAATGTAAAATGTTTGGCTAGAGGGACTTAATCATATGGAAATGGGGTGTTGATTCTCAGTGGGTATTAGAAACGTTGACATTACTAGGGGCGCTTTGACAGCTTTTTTAAAATGTTATATAATAATAATTTACAGCATTTACACATTTCTATGCAAAGTATTGTTTGCAAATGCATCTTGGCATGTTTTAATTGGGGTGCTTGTGTGTTTTTACTGACTTTGCTCTCATCCCTGTAATTCTTTGTAGTTGCAGCACGGTTCAGGTACCACCTCTGACTATGTTACACTTCTGGATGGCTATGCACAGCAAACACAGGTCAGTTCACAGTCTACTTTACTGGGACAATGACTTGAACAATGGAGATCAATGATTCCTTTTATGTAGGGACAGAATTATCAAGGATGGCAGCAGCAGCCTGAAGGATTGGCTCCTGTCAGTGGAGATATATCTCTTGGAGGTGCCCAACACTCAAGAGATATTTTGACAGATTTCTATACTAAGGCTGAGATTTCTAATTGTATCATTAATCAAATTGTCTTTAGCTGTCCCAGAAATGAAGACATTGATCCTTGCAGCCACAGGTGTTGTCATCATATCCCAGATGACTCAACTTTACCAGCCTGTGATTACCAGCCAGCCGGCCATACAGGCAGACAGTGTATTAACATGGCATCTATGTAGTGCAAACACAACTACTAATTTATAATTTAGCACTCTGGTGTTGTATGCTGGATGTTACAGCTAATTGTGAATTCCCCCCTGCCACTCTCAGTCTCATCTATTAGTGATAACACCAGTTGCTTCTTCTGTCTGTGCAACCTCAACTGCTAATCCAACAGGTGAGATTTGTTAGCTACAGAATGGCCCCCTGTATGTAAAAATAGATAAACCTTTATTTTATAAAGGATGTTTTGTTTATATGTGTCTCTCTTTGTATCTATAGCTGCCCCCCGCAGCTTCCCCTGACACCTCAACATACCAGTACGATGAGACTTCAGGTTACTATTACAATCCACAGAGGGCCTACACTACAATCCTAGCAGGCAGGTATGTATCCTGTTCTCTCGACAGAATATACTGCCAAACACTATGCATTTGCATGTCATTGATTTTAAATCAATTAAACTTCTTATACATTTTTCCTATGGTTGTCATCAGTAGTACTACTATAACTCTGAGACTGCTGAATAAGACACAAGCACAGAGCAAGTATGCAAAAAGCCCACCGGGGAAAAAGTTAAGATCAAGTCAGCTTGCCAAGTAAATAATACTTTTTCTTCCTGTATTCCTTTAAGTGATATCTGTCTAGAATGTTAGTACAATTGCAGATCGCAAAGGACATGGCACGTTGGGCAAAAAGTTTAAAAAAAACAAAGTTTTAAGAGTGTTTTCCAAGGCAGCAAATATCTCCTCATGGTCTGCTAGCTGTCCATTCTGTGTGCGTACAGAAAAATAATCTGGTGTCTGTACACACCCCTGGTTCTGCAAATGGGAAAAACATCGGACCGAGCCACACAATGCTATTCCAGCCATTATTTGTGTGTCAGATAACATTAAATGACTTGCTCACTGACATTCAGCTTACTTTCTTGTTTGCCGAGACATGCTGCTGTTGTGAAGTTAGCTATAGTAGCAGGAGAGTTGTGAGTGTCGCTGTCTGCTGGCTCATACTCTCTGTATATTGGCTTTCCCACAAGCTAATGATAGATTACTTGCTCGCTCTTTATCATGGTATTGGATTTCTCCAGAATTGCGTACCTCACCATTTAAGTGACACTGAATATGATATGTGTTTATTCATAATGAACACAAAATGAGAGACTGACAAATGTATGATCTATAGCCTGTGTGAATTAGTTGTTGGTGAGATTTGTTGCTTCCTTTTCAGCAAAAAGTTAAGTTGCCATCTTTCGTGACCGAACAATTCAAGATCACAGAGCAGGACGCTTCAGTTAAGGTTTGTTGTTGTTATTAATAAAAATAAATCCCATAGAAATTCACCATAATACTTTATCCTTTTTCATATTCCAGTGTGGTCTGGTTGCTGCTTACAATGCAACAACCAGTGACACAGAGGAGGGCAGCTCGGATAAAGCAGCGCATACAGAGAGAAAAATAACAGACTGGAAGAAGTCTGCTGTGTCAACGGCAGTTAACCACCAAAGAGGCTTTGCTGCGTTACCAGCAGCTCTCTGACCTCTACAAGGTGAGTATGGTGAAACAGCAGGCATTCAATCTGCAAGTAGGTATGCATATTCTAGGCCCTGCCATCTGTTCAGTGTATAATGCTTCAATACAAAATGTAAAGATGTTATTGATCTTATACTGTTTTGAGCATAAGTGTATGTATTTACTTTGTATGCGCATGATGTGGCATGAAGTTGCCTTTTAATTGTTTCAGAGAAACAAGGAGCTGGAGAGGAAACAAATCAAGATATTTGGCTGATGTAATTCATATATATATATGTGTGTATATATATATATATATATACAGTGCCTTGCGAAAGTATTTGGCCCCCTTGAACTTTTCGACCTTTTGCCACATTTCAGGCTTCAAACATAAAGATATAAAACTGTAATTTTTTGTGAAGAATCAACAACAAGTGGGACACAATTATGAAGTGGAACGAAATTTATTGGATATTTCAAACCTTTTTAACAAATAAAAAAAAGGGAAAAATTGGGCGTGCAAAATTATTTAGCCCCTTTATTTTCAGTGCAGCAAACTCTCTCCAGAAGTTCAGTGAGGATCTCTGAATGATCCAATGTTGACCTAAATGACTAATGATGATAAATAGAATCCACCTGTGTGAAATCAAGTCTCCGTATAAATGCACCTGCTCTGTGATTGTCTCAGAGGTCCGTTTAAAGCGCAGAGAGCATCATGAAGAACAAGGAACACACCAGGCAGGTCCGAGATACTGTTGTGGAGAAGTTTAAAGCCGGATTTGGATACAAAAAGATTTCCCAAGCTTTAAACATCCCAAGGAGCACTGTGCAAGCGATAATATTGAAATGGAAGGAGTATCAGACCACTGCAAATCTACGAAGACCCGGCCGTCCCTCTAAACTTTCAGCTCATACAAGGAGAAGACTGATCAGAGATGCAGCCAAGAGGCCCATGATCACTCTGGATGAACTGCAGAGATCTACAGCTGAGGTGGGAGACTCTGTCCATAGGACAACAATCAGTCGTATACTGCACAAATCTGGCCTTTATGGAAGAGTGGCAAGAAGAAAGCCATTTCTTAAAGATATCCATAAATAGTCTCGTTTAAAGTTTGCCACAAGCCACCTGGGAGACACACCAAACATGTGGAAGAAGGTGCTCTGGTCAGATGAAACCAAAATCGAACTTTTTGGCAACAATGCAAAACGTTATGTTTGGCGTAAAGGCAACACAGCTCATCACCCTGAACACACCATCCCCACTGTCAAACATGGTGGTGGCAGCATCATGGTTTGGGCCTGCTTTTCTTCAGCAGGGACAGGGAAGATGGTTAAAATTGATGGGAAGATGGATGGAGCCAAATACAGGATCATTCTGGAAGAAAACCTGATGGCGTCTGCAAAAGACCTGAGACTGGGACGGAGATTTGTCTTCCAACAAGACAATGATCCAAAACATAAAGCAAAATCTACACTGGAATGGTTCACAAATAAACATATCCAGGTGTTAGAATGGCCAAGTCAAAGTCCTGACCTGAATCCAATCGAGAATCTGTGGAAAGAACTGAAAACTGCTGTTCACAAACGCTCTCCATCCAACTTCACTGAGCTCGAGCTGTTTTGCAAGGAGGAATGGGCAAAAATTTCATGGGCAAAACTGATAGAGACGTACCCCAAGCGACTTACAGCTGTAATCGCAGCAAAAGGTGGCGCTACAAAGTATTAACTTAAGGGGGCTGAATAATTTTGCACGCCCAATTTTTCAGTTTTTTATTTGTTAAAAAAGTTTGAAATATCCAATAAATTTCGTTCCACTTCATGATTGTGTCCCACTTGTTGTTGGTTCTTCACAAAAAATTACAGTTTTATATATTTATGTTTGAAGCCTGCAATGTGGCAAAAGGTCGAAATGTTCAAGGGGGCCGAATACTTTAGCAAGGCACTGTACATATATTGCATTGAGGATACATTGAATAAAGTTTCATGGTCATTTTAACAGCTGAAATACAGAGACATAGCTGCAGAGGGAATTTTGTTGTAAAGTAGTAAGAAGTCTGTTGTTCCTGATCTTCCTGCCAACGCAGTCAGTGTCAGTGTTAACGGTTTAAACTCACTGCAAACCATCTGAGACATTTCAGAAATGGACCCTTGTGAATCTGATCAAAGCTGTTCATTTTCTTTTTTTTTTAATTTAAATTTCATCCTGTAATTGATCTTCATCAGAAACAATGGCCAGCCCACCAAAGGCAGCCTAACAAGTGATAATATCGGGAACACAATGCTACAGGGCTGGCAGGAAGACAGGACTGGGGCATCACCGCTCCCATCTCGGTGAGGAAGCCCAACAACAATCCTCCTGTCCTGTGTTCTCATCCTAACAGATGGAATATGCATGTCAATGTGTTCTTTTTCACTCCCAAAGTAATTAGAGGTGTTACCTGAGGGCTACCTGCATCCAATCTGTCTCCTCTAATGACTGTGTCCGCATCTCCCCACAGGCTTCATTAAGGACCAAGGGCACAGGCTTGGGTATTAAAGGAAGCTCTCATATGAACTCTCAGCATCTGAAACCTACAAGGATGCTATTCATAAGGCCACATTCTCACACTTCACTGAGATAGAGTGAACTGGAGAGAGGGAAAGTGATCATACTGACCCAAGAAGTATTAATTACTGTTTGTGGTCAAATGATCCTACTGTGAAAAGGATGCCCTGTAGGGGAGAGTGGGGTGAGTTGAGCCAGTTTTTACTTGAGGTGAGGACATGACAGTAATGTCTCCACTTAAAATATGTACATATTTTTTAGGATGAAGTGCATCCCTGGGAATGATCAATTTGATTCTAAAATAAACAGTTTTCAAAATGGCTTTCTAAAAAAAAAGAAAAAAAAAGTGGACTCTTGGCTCAACTTGCCCTATGAGGAGTAAGCCATGGGAGAGGATAAGTTGAGCCACATGGGGGTCGGGGACATCATTGTCATTTCATCATGCAAACTCATGTCAACGCCACGTCCCAACATTCAATTGGACTTAGTGAAACATTGCAGCTATGTCTCCTAGTTGTTTCATATAAATGTATTGCTTCAAAGTCATCCGGTTGATCGTCATGTCCTGTGCCATCTGATGTATGGACTTCGCATTTTTGTACATCTCCCACTACTCTGTCCAAATCCACAAGAGGAGTTGAAGCCTGTCTGTTTTCCATTTATAGAAGCATGACATGATGGTTTCTGGTCTAAGATGCATAATGTCACATAATTTCGGTGATGACTAAAAATGCAATGTAAAATTACAGTCAAGTATCTGGCTCAACTTGCCCCAGGTCTTTTGGCTCAAATTACTCCATCCCTGCCATTTTAACAAAATTGTGTCATCCTGCAGTTTAAGGGTAACGTCATGCTAACAATATAGCCTCATATTGTAACTTCCTAAAGCACTAACACGTGTAAAATTTCAACATTAAAAAAAAAAAAAATTTTACTTTGAATGGCAAAAAACTGTTTTTTGATCTTAAATGTGCTTATCACTTATTCCATGGGCCTCTCTTCATCACAGGGTGAGTAAAATAGATGACTCTTCAAAAATGTGTAGTCACATGACAAATTTTGTCTATGGCTGCCGAGAAACAAGGGGGGGCTCAACTTCCCCACAGGCTCAAATCATCCCGCTTTCCCCTACAGACTTAAACAGTAATTTCTATTTTCTCACATTTTGTTTTATATATGTAACTATATGTAGCCTCTGCCATAAGTGTATGAATGTGTGTAAATAGGTTTGTTGAATGTGGCATGTATTGTAAAGCACTCTGAGTGGTCAGAAGACTAGTGAGGCGCTATGTAATCCATTTACCATCCACAATAGTTTTCTTCCTTTTCTATGCACACACTTCAAATGAGGTTATTAAATCTGCTGTTGTTCATGTCCTTGGCTGATTTCTCTCTTCCCTGATCTCCGCCGCAGTCCTGATCTATACTGTCACGTAGACAGTCCTTAAATATACATGTACAAATCTCCATCTCAGCCCCCACTACATATGGTGTCCATTATTTCTGCCAGACCCTCTTTGGCTGCCTGCGTATCCTCTTTCCCAAGGCTCAATGGCTGGCATGTTGTACCAGCTCCTACTTCAGTGGGAATGCCAGTGTTTTTGAATATGCCCCTCAGAGTCTTTGCTATGTTTGTTCGGGTCATTTCATCTCGCCGTTTCCTGGACGAACTGATGGAAAGCCTGAGGGATAGAGTGGTGTGTGTATCAGCCACAAAGATACAGCATAGTGGCTCATGCCACCTTAATGGCTGAGTGTTCCTAATTCCTTAGCTTTGTAATGATGAATGTCAAGAGTGAGGTTGTAAAATTCAGCTTTCAGTGAAGGGTTTGAGAGACACTATAGAGCAAATATATACAATTCCCCCCCCACTGATATGTAGATGTCCCTGTTCTCATCACAAGGAGGCAGTGTCACTTTTAGGAGGAATTTTAGTCCACTCACTAATGAACACAATAAAATGACAAAAAAAAAAACACATTAGAAAAATCAATTAAAATTAAGCTCAAGCATGTAAAAATTCTCTTTGAATATATACGTTTCCAAAACCCTCCCTTTTTAAAAAAAAACAACCCCCCTCCCCCCCTCCCACATTAATGATGTTAAATGTATAATGCTGATCTTGCTGTGGTTGTAGGTTTTCCTTTTTTTTATTTTTTTTTTAAATCTGTGCTGCTGCCGCCGCCTACATCAGCCCGGCCTGTCCCACAGTGACATGATGTCCTCACTGCTGCTGGGCACAGCGGGGGTAGAGAGGCGGGGGGGATTAACATCACTGTTAGGTCATAATATAACAATTTGACAGAGAGAGGTTCATTTGCATCATTTCCATGTTTTTCCCTGAAGAATCCCCCTACACCTATCTCTGTTGAATACTGCGGCACAAAATGAACTGTGCTCACTGTCTCACAGGGACACTTGTGGATGCCTACTCAGTTTTCACATGGTACTGGCTCAGCTTACCAGAATCTGTGTCAGTTGACTAAGCCGTTTTGCATAACAATCAGTGGCCACACTGAAAAGAAAATTGAGCGGAAGAGGTTGGCATATGTGCACCTTGTCTCAAATCTATAGAGAACGTGTTATGAGTGATTTCAGGAAATGCACTATAGTCCTAGAAACAGCTTAGTTATTTAAGTGCATGCAGGTATCTGTCTGAATCTCACCTCTAGAACACTGCAGATTACAATAGCATCATTATAATGTAGTCTCATTGCTGAGAACAATGAGACTACAAATGTGCTTTTTCTTTGGATCTCTCCCAGTCGGGAGAAAGCATGAGATGTGGAAATAGGACGACATTTTTATTGCTCCATGACAAGCAGTGGCATTTACAAAATGCCCATTTTCAGATAGTCCTGAAAAATATGAATGAAACGCCATTACAATTCAAGTTCCCTTTATTAGTATCAAAACCTTATTCTTTCATTTCTACATTTAACGGACACAAAATAAGGCACATCTTGCATAAAGCTGAATAGACTGACTGCTTGATCAGATAACAGGCAACAATTTTGATCAATTTGTTTTCACTCTTTTTTGCAATAATGGTGACCATTCTCCATTTCCAGATTCTTAATGAGATTTTTTGGTGTTAAAGCCCCCCTCCAGCAAGTTTTAACTGCCGTTTTTGAGAACGGGGGTGTGGTTAATAGCCGGACATAATACATTACCATGACAACCACAAACTGACGGCTGGAGTGTTCACTAATGATATGCTGCGTCAACATCATTACACTGTAAAGTTTAGTACACTTTACAGTCAGGCAGGAGTTACCCATGACAGAAACTAATGTGCGAGTATCAGCTGTTATCATACAGTCGATGGTCCCGTCACGCACTGCACACGATAACTCCCACTACGTTTTATGGTGCGTTTACTTTACCGCGGGGGGCCTCCACCCATGCATTGCATTGGTAAAACGGCCGTCAGTAAAATGCATGTTGCAGACTGTAACAGACGGTGGCAGGTGAAAGTGCGACGCGTTTTCTCTGTCATCCAACACCGCACGCACAGATGCCATAATGAAAACAGCACACTAAACCAAGAGGATGAAACTAAATAAAAGAGCCTCCGTTAGCTAACTTTCTGCAATAACTATGCTAGCTAACTACACCTGGCTAACAACTTAGCTAACTAAACTAGAAAGACAAACCAATAGACAGAACTTACAGTAGGTATGTCTCTAAGTAAATTACTTGATAACTTGGTTAGCTAGCTCACAACGATGTTTATTGGTCTGATGCTCTGACTTAACGAGGCGTCAAAGTGCGCCTGCGCAAGCTTGGAGAATGATGTATGACTTGTGTGGAATTACTTTAGTCATACGTTACAACCCCTTTTAACTACTAAGCAATTTTTGCAACTTTGAGCACAAAATTAAGTTATTTGGCAAAAAATATTTGGCAAACTATGTGGGTAATCAGCATTGTAAGGAAATGACTCATAGAAATATGAAATCTCATAGAAATGAGAAACTACACTGGAGGGGGGCTTTAAGTGATAAATGAGGAAAGGGAGACAGCCATGCGTTGAGTGTTACTGTAGTTTACTGAAAACCATTAATGATTGTGTGAAATTTTAATAGTGGTGCTCGCTAGACTGGTTTTAAGCCCCAAGATTTGTTTTTCCCCATCTAAGAACTGATAAGGTTGCACTTCCCCATTGCAGAAGAATAAATCAGTTTTATATCTGTGGTACAATCCGAAAAGCTGCCTGTTTCTTTGTAGTCGTAACACAGCGAATTATATTTGGACTAGCGACAAAAACTCCTCCAACCTTGATGGTGGGCAGGCTACTAACTCAATAATCATAACCGTTAAATCATAACCGTTTATGCAGAACAATGAGTTCAACATTTATAATGTTTGTTGCAGCACGCTCTATCCAGGCTGTGATTGTTCTGTTCACAAAAAGTGACACTGAGGAGAGCGTCGGCTTTATGAAAAGTTGAATGTGTTATAATAAAACGCACCGATTTAGCTAAACAGCCAGCTAACGTTAGCCAAACCCACACGCTCCTTGGAAGTTCCCTGTTGTCTTCCGTCTTACCAATTCAGCTGCTGGCGGCGCATCTCACTCTGTTTTTCAGGAACGGGGCTGTTCAGGTGGCAGAGTCACAGAGTGACCGGCCAACCGGGTTAATCCCGTTACTCCTGAGCGCCACTCCGACTATGTTTTGGACGATCATTGCGGGTTCGGCAGGTTGGGAGATTACGGTCAGTTGTACTCGTAAATCTTTTTCCGGTTCACATGGATCTAGTATTTGGAGCTTTTAAGAGTGAAACAGGCGCACGGAAGATCCCTGCACCTAACGTTACAGAAAAGAATCACATCGCCACTTACTGCCTGTCGAGTATTTTTGGCTATGCATTATAAATACTGTAGTATGTTCATCTACACTTTTAGCAAACAAACTTTTGGACAAACAGGATTTTCATATTGAAAAAACCCTTCAAAATGTAATACCTCGTTAAATGGCGATTAAGATTTTAATGGCCTTAATTTTCGCAAAATTGATTTGTCACCATTTAAGACTTTAAGACCCCCCGGACACCCTGGCTAAGGTCTGCTGACTTTGCTTGGTGTGTATGAGGCAGATGCTGCAGCATTATATTAAACTAACTTACACCAAAACTTACGCAGAGACAAAAGAACCAGTAAGGTTGCAGCTTATCAGTACCAACATTACAATCTTTAGTAATTTAGCCCTGGGGCTCATTTAATACCCGTCCCTAAAAGAAACATAACAGTTTGTCAAGACGACCACCTATAGCAATGTTTATTTAACTTAACATTACTGAGACAAGTCTGTCAATTCTACATTTACTCATTTGGTAGACGCTTATATCCAAAGGAACTTACATTTCAGTAACATACAGGCATTAACAAAGCAAGATTAATTTAACAAGCTAACAAGACTGCCAAACACATTTGAAAGGGCTGTGAAAGTAAATCAGTATGGTAACACTACTTACTACTAAACAGGCAGTTACTTATTCATGCGACACTAGTTTGCTAACTTATGTCCTTGTATGAATGCCCGCGAATTGTTCAGCAGGGATATCTACAGTAACATCAAGCTAAAGTTAACTTGTTTAACGTTAGCCAACTCCTCACACGTGGGCATTTTATGGAAGATTCCAAATATTACAACAAAATTACTCTCCCACGATGACAATGTTAACGTTACCTCTTGCCAACACGGTGTAATTTGACATTAACTAGTAAGTTACTTAACGTTAGCTTCTCAATTTCATGCCACATTTAAGATAACGTTGGCCCTTCGGAATTCTGTTTAAATGTAAAACCAGACAGCTGGAGTTTATGGTGAACATCAATATCAAGTTATTCTACAACACTGCTTCTGTTAAAATACAAAACAAAGGTTTAATAAGTAGGCGAGACTTAACACAGTTCGACACGCAGCGTCGATGCTTACTTTCATAAAGCGCGTGTTGCCGTATATATATGAGAAATTCCACGTGACCGATGACGTCAGAGCTTCGTACGTCACGAAATTTTGGCTCCAAAGATGCTGAAATATGAAGGGGGGCGTGGCGTGAGCGAGGGCGCGACTGGAGGACCTTGACGTCACCATTGGATCTTCATAGGCTGAATTCAGCTGACAAAAGGTAGCAAAACATTTATTTATTTAACGGAAACGGTGGTGCCTTGAACACACAGCTGTGCATGCAAGCGCGCTGATTTTTACTGCATTTTTAACCACAGCTGTGTTTACAAATGTGTTGCAGCTGATTGGGTAATACCTCTGACACGCCGACCAAACGGGAAGCCCGTTGTCCAACGTTGCACAATGTTGATTGAAAAACTTATAATTAATAACTAATTTACAAAGTTTGAGAGAACCCAGCTTTCTTTGCAGCACTATGAAAGTGTTTGTTTTTCTGTTCTGTGACTTCATTTTATAACCCACTGGGATGACCGGAGGCAGTATGGAGTCAGTTTGCCGCGTTCCTGTTACGCTAATGTTAGCAACCGTTAGCTAACGTAAGCTAACGTAAGCTAACGTAAGGTATCACCAGTGGCTGAAACTTTTCCAGACAGTCGTCAACACTTATGATTTTTCATCTGGGGCTGCTCCTTATTACATGCGCTTTGGTCTGGTAAGTGAAAATGTTCTGTTTTCAGGCGCAGTAATGTTAACGTTACTTAAAGTTAGCTGGCTAACACAATGAGGTAACGTTAATGTTCACTTTGCACTGAACTGCTGGTTAACGTTACTTTAGTCCATCACTGTGGAGACAGTCAAACTCTGCCTTCATATAAGTTAATGAGCAGTTTGTGAATGCAGTGTTTGTAGTAAGATGTACGGTTCCTCAAAGAGTAAAAACATTAATAATGTGGAACAATGTACAGCCTAGTTTCACTGATATAGGTTAAATCTGATTTTCAAGTCAGATCAGTTGGAACTGTGTAATTATTATGTTTGTATGATAAGTATTTAATATGTTTATATTTAACTTTATATCTGTCCTCTACTGTACATTTTGATAGTTAAATTAAAAAGAAAGGATGGTGTTGACCACGAAGGAGCTGAGGTTAGTAACGTTAATGCCAATTTTGTAGACATCACTCAACCCTAATTTCAATACATTGATTTACTCTGCAAGTAATTTTGTGACTGCATTTCCTTTGTGCGTTTCTTTTTTAAGTCGTGATATAGGTCTTAAATTTCATTCATAATGGTCTTAAAAAGGTCTTAAAAAGCTGCAGAAACCTTGATATTGTTCCATTACCTTGTCTACCTGACTTAAAAATTTGCATAGTGTGGGGCTTCTTATTTTAAACAATCTTGATTAGCTATCTTTATTTGCTTATTTCATAAAACTCCACATTTAAAGCTCCTTTATATATTATTTAAGTAAAAGTGCTGCTGATGGAATAAAATTATGCATAGTCGCTTTTTCCACAAAACACAGTAAAGTCAGTAGTAAAAGGAAATTTTATTTAGCTCAAGATTCAAGTTATTATCAATTAAAAACAAAAAACCTCATTAAGAATCTGGAAATAGAGAAAGTTCAACATTATTGCAAAAAGAATGAACACAAATTTGATTATCAAAATTGTTGCTGGTTAATTATCTGATCAAGCAGTCAGTTACTTAGTCTGTTCAGCTTTATGCAAGATGTACCTTATTTTGTGTCTGTTAAATGTAGAAATTACGGAAGATGTTTAAGGTTTTGATACTAATAAAGGGAACTTGTAATTGTAATAACGGAGTTCATTCATATTTTTCAGGACTACTAATTTTGCTGAGTTTCCATTAGTATTTGAGTCTAGCACAATACATTTTTTGAGTAGATTTGAGTACAAGTTGTGCACAATTACATTTAATGAGTAAAGAATTTGTGGAATTTAATTTTAATAAGCATCAGTGAATCAATGTAATTTAGAATGCAGAAATTAAATGTTTTTTGAAAATGTATTATGTTTAAGTTAAGGTTTATTAAAAACATATCATTACCGCTACTATAAAAGTTTGAGGTAATCGGTTTCCACAAATATTTTGAGTATTCTGAACTTATTCAGGTTTACAGTGAAGTGGACGACACACTTGGGTCAGGAGAACAAGATGAGAAGCTAGTTAACAGTATTTTGAATAATCTATATGCTGAAATCTATCAGTGGTGGGTCTGGGTGTCCACCCCCAGAATACTTTGAGCATTAAACACTTAATTTCCTGCATTCTCGAGACATTTTCTGGACCAATTTATGGTGGAAATGTCTTTATTTGAAGGGAAACAAAATTAAGGTCGCAGAGAACCTGATATGGATAGGGCAGAGTACCGGCAACTTGTGAGAAGTGCCAGTAGGCTACGCAAGAAAATGCCCTGGTACGCCAAAGAGTAAAATGTCGAGGTGCTGGTACTGCATACCGGTGCGTACCGGCCACGTAACATAGCGTTTTGTATGAATCTCCTAAGCTGTTTTTATTTTGTTTGTTTTTGAAATAAGTCAGCGTTGTACACTGTCAGGAGGATTATGGGGATGCCGCACTGATCCAAAGGACATACTGTACAGTGTCGTGTTTGTCTAAATCTGAAATGTTTGTGTTCCTTTCCTCAGGGATCTAAAAGGAAATACATCTCTAAGACTATATTCGGACCCACACTGGTAATACACTTGTCTCATGCAGGCAAGTCATTTAAAACTCTGGCCAGCTGTCCAAACAGTATAAAGGGGAATTCAATAACTGAGGAACGTATGATCCACACATTCATTTAGAAAGATTTTAGATGGATTATTGAATCTTAACATTCATTTCTACATATAATTCCAAAATGTTTTGGATATTTCTCCAGTGGGGCCCTTAAACCAACTTTCTGATAACATCTGTTTGGAGATTTTAAGTTTGAGTTTACTTCTGTAGCAGTAGACTCCTGTTTGGGACTCACCATGTCACATAAGCCTCCATGATTCCTGCAGGTGCCACATGTTTGTGGTGCTAGACAGTGGTTCCCAATGCTATACCAAGCAGCTGGCCCAGGGATTAAATTTGTTGAGAGGTTGATAAAATTGTGATGAGTTTTTTAAAAATATTAGTTAAAAATTATTTACATCCTGACAGCAATCAATAAATCAAATGCTCTGACACAAAAATCTGGTATCTGTACACTCTGTATTATGTATTATTCAGGCCTGAATTAAATCATTGGGGGTGTGGCTTTGGAGGGAGGCCTGAACTGAGGGGAAGGGATTTCTTTCAAAGTCTAGATGTCTCTTGCTAGTTTCTCCAACGTTACCTATCTTAGCTTTAAATATATTTTGTCTAGAGAAGTTGAACAAGAGTCTAGAGCTTTGCTATCTGCTCTGTGAGGCTGTATTTGTAATGTAAAGTTGTACTTTGAGCTAAATGCTAACATTTACATGCTAACATCCTCACATTGAGAATACTAACATGCTACCTTGGTTGCATCTAATGGGGATCTGAGTAAGTGAATTAAATGAATGAAGGAACATGCTGATAGATAAATAGATATATACTTTATTTATCCCGAGGGAAATTCAAGTATCCAGTAGCATACGAAACATACATACCTTAAACGTACATTAAACCTATATTAAAATAGAATTCAAATTAAAATAACTTATAACACAGTAGCCACGGTAAAACAGTGCAAAAACAGTAAACAGTGCAAATGGAGTGCAGATGGAAGTAGAGAGTACAGATTTTGTCTATTGTCCTCCCTGCCATGACTAGAAGCTGTTGTACAGTCTGATGGCCAGGGGGACGAAAGAGTTTTTAAGTCTGTTGGTGGAGCTGGGCTGGGACAGCAGTCTGCCACTGAACACACTCCTCTGCCCGATGAAGGTATTGTGCAGAGGGTGGTGGGTGTTGTACAGTATGGACAGCAGTTTGTCCAGGGTCCTTCTTTCTGCCACTGTCACTAGAGAGTCCACCTCTGAGCCCACCACTGAGCCAGCTCTCCTCACCAGTCTGTCCAGTCAACCGATGTTGAAGGACCCCAGCCTTCTCAGGAAGTACAGATGGCTCTGCCCTTTCCTGTGGAGAGTGTCCATATTTTCTGTCCAGTCCAGCTTGTCATCTAGCTGCAGCCCCAGATGTTTGTAAATCCTGACACACCTCCACATCGACCCCCTCGATGGACATGGGTTGGAGATGTGGTTTCTTCCTTCTGAAGTCCACCAGCATCTCCTTGATCTTGGAGGTGTTCAGCTGCAGATGGTTGGTCCTGCACCACCTCATGAAGTCCTCTACCAGGCTCCTGTACTCCTCCTCTTGTCCATCCTTGATGTAGCCAACTATCACAGTATAGTCTCAGTATTTCTGCATGTGGCAGAGCCCGGTGTTATACTGGAAGTCAGATGTGTACAAGGTGAAGAGGACGGGAGAGAGCACGGTCCCCTGTGGTGCTCCGGTGCTGCTGACCACCGTGTCTGACGTGTGGCCCTTCAGTCTGACGTACTGTGGTCTCTCTGTGAGGTAGTCCGTAATCCATGTCACCAAGCGTGACGTGATGTTTAGAAGCTATAATGTTTATCATTTGTTCACCATCTTAGTCTAGTGTGTTAGAATGCTAACAGTTGCTAATTAGCACTTCACACAAAGTACAGCTGAGGCTGATGTTCATTAGTTTTAGTTATATTAGGTATTTAGTCATAACAAAAGTATTGGACAAATGAACATTTTGACCTGAAGATGGCAATAGAGGAAAAATCTGAAGTTATTACAATTCTTCCTGTGTACATGCACACTAAATTTCATGGCAATCCATCCATTAGTTTTTGAAACATTTTACTCAAAACCACACATTTCAACCTTATGGTGGCATTAGAGGAAAAGTCAAGGGATCACAATAGCCAGTAGGATTCTTCGTCTGGGGACCACAAATGTCTCATTCAGCAGAGGCAGGTCAGCACGGAACCCATCTTCTGGCCAGCATGAATGCATGCCAAGTTTTATGGAAATCCATCCAATAGTTAGATCCATCCAGTGCTTCTCAGGTTCTTGTTGATGTCTTTTGTGATGTTGTGATGAAGACTGCACTGTGCCCAAGCAGAATTTCCCTTTGGGGACAATAAAGTTAACCTAACCTAAGTTGTATGTATTTCATTCTGGACCAAACTAGTGGATTGACCAACAGATATTCAAAAATGTTTTATTTTGATTTAACTAAATTAGCAGTTGTGGGATAAATTGCAAGGTTATAAACCATTCCTTTATACCTAAACTGACTTGGTTGTCAAATCACAGAGGTCAATTTTTATTAAAAGAAATCATCACTAATTACAAAAAATACATAGGTTAGGTTATAAAACATTCCTCTTTACCTAAAACTTCATGATAAACATGGTCCACACAAAACAACAGAAGAAGATTTGACACACTGAAAGAATTTAAACAATTCTGAAATGTGTATGGGAAAAATTATTTACATTGCAAGCCAACTAAACCACAAATGTAGTTTTGAAACTTAATGTACTATCCTAGAATGTGTTTCTCTTCATCTTTGCTGCCTACACTCTGTTACACCCTGACCTTCCTCCCCTCTTTGGGCCTCTATGTGTTGGCTCCCTCCTGGAACGGCAAGGCTGCTCCTTCAGGGAATTTCTCCCGCAGAGAGGAATAATGCTCAGGACTTCTCTCTGACCTGCAGAGGTGTGTGTGTGTGCGTGTGCTACAGTGCAGCCTCTTTAATGGAGGAGGATGGGCAGGTGGCCCAAGGATGTGTTTATGTGTGTAGGAGAGGGGACACTTTGTGAACTTCTTCTGTAAAAACTTTCTCAGATGATTGAAGTCTGGAGAGAATAACAAACAGCATTCCCCCACTATGACAGATGTCTCCTCTTGATAAATGCTTCAGAAACTCCCCATTACTCTGGCTTACTGCGTCATTATGTAACATTTGCAGTTTCTTACAATGTGCAATTTTGTGTTCAACTGATGTGTTGAACCACCCTCTGTATTTGGACAATGTTTTCCTAAGTGGATTTCATTTAACTAGAACAGCAGTTTTAGGGATAAATTCTAAGGTTATAAAATGTTCCTCTATACCTAAATTGACTTGGTTGTCAAATAACAGAAGATTATTTTTATTAAAAGAAATCACTACTAATTACAAGAAATAAATGCACATTTACACATTTTGAGGGATAAATTCTAAGATTACTCGATACCTAAATCTGAATATTAATATTAGTTATCAGTGGGTATGAGAAAGTACATTTTCCGGCCACTGTATATTCCCCCATTATTGGTAATCAATATCTCAACCTGAGTCTATAGTTCTGCATGAAAAAAGTGTGGTAGGGAGGGTGCTTAATTTGTCTCTTTCCTTTTTTTAAAACTGCACATCACAAAACATATAAATATTTAATCACAAAGTGAAACTAGTGCTGATACTGTACTGTTGACATATTTGATATGGATCATATTCTTCTTCTTATTTACTAAATTTATTCATGTAAACAAAACAGGTCAACTAAGCATGTCATTTTCTTCAACACCTACAAACTGACTCATGCCTGTAGCCCCCAAGGCACCATGCCAAGTGACGTCAGTGTTAGCTGATGTTCACACAGTATGATTATGAGTTACCACCACACTCGATTCACAAGGCACTAATAAACCTTCACGAGACTGCCAGTAGTCCTACATAAAACACCATCTAACTGAAACCAGCTCTCAGGTTAAGTGCACAAACGCATCATTTTCACATCATTATTTCTCGCTCATCTATGAGTGCGCCATGTTGCTTTGGATAATCACAGTGACTGGCGTCCCTTCACCAAATGATGAATGCACTATGAGATTGACCTTAATTGAGTTTGATTGCAGCATCTTCCAGCAGGACTCAGCAAAATAAACTGAATGGGTTTAGTGGTCTGTGATGAGATCTTTTCTTCCTGTTTCTCCTAATTATGTACAGGGGCTGTGGGGCGGTGGAGGATGGACAGGAGGCCACAAATCATTCTCCATACTTGCGAGGGAAGCTACTTAGAAAAGACCCTCAAAAACAAGATAGTTTTAGGATAGTAAATACAGTGTCAGTTTTAAATTTGATCTCACTGAAGGCAATCAAGTCAAGAGTAGACAGACTGTTTTTGTTAAGGTGCAGGATGGTAACAGTCTTTGGAAAATGATGATATGATATAATGATATTTATAGTTTAAAAATAATAGGGTAGTTTTTTTCTAGACCTGCCTTTCAACAGCCTAAATCCACTTATGTATTTACCACAGCTACTAAAGTTCTAAGCTTTTATATTGTTATGCAGGTTTGCCTGGCCTCCCAGAAGTCACAGACTCCCATTGTTTTCAGAAATCCATTCAAAGCTGTTCAGAAGGCTGTAATACTTTGTTGATGTAATACATTGGGTTCAATAGGGTGTGTGTTGCGGTTTGTAAAAATGAAAAAACACTTTTTCTATGAATGCACACTACCACATTCTTTTGGTGAGGCCAAAATGAAGGTTTTTTGATGAACAGACTTGAATGTCAAAAACAACAGTAATAAAATGATGTTAAAACTAGGGCTAATATAAATGTGTAATGTAAAAGTGGCATTGAATGTATCATATGAAACAAGGTCCCTATTGAATATAAATGTCTTACTTTCTATTTTTGTGTTGACATGTTGATGCAAAATTTGCCAAAGAGCATGTTTTTAAAGCAGAAATCAAAATAATACACTTTGCATTAGTGTAAGATTTCTTGATCACATATATCTGCATCTTTTTGCATTAATTAGTTACTTGAATGTTCGGGCAAAAGAGGGATCCGTTTGATCATGATGCATATTAACAATTTACTGTATGTAGTCCATTCAACTAACTGCATGTCTTTTTGTCTTATTATTGTGAAACCAGGGCTGTCGAAAACAGAGTGATAGCCTTTCTCTGCCGGCATTTATATTGGCCAGGAGTGAATCTTGTTGATGAAAGTTCACCTGTGATCTCTTCACAAAGACAAGCCAGAAATGATTTTACCTTTAACCTTTTTTCTGTGCCTTTCAGTTGAAGCCAATGAGGACAATATAAACACTTCATTTCATGTTTTTGTTGTTCTAGTGGCATGGCTCTAGGGCTGATAATGTTGGTCATCTGGTCAGTCGGTCCAACACTTTGGTCCTGACTGACATAACTCAAAAAGTATAGAAAGGATTGCTATGACATTTGGTGCAGACAATTCATGGCCCCCACAGGATGAACTGTAAACTTTGATCCCCTGACCTTTCATTTAGTGCCATCATCAAGTCAAATTTCAGTTTGTCTGATACGACTACGGCCTGACAGGGACGCTAGCAAGGCTGTTGACTTGTTGATGTAACGTTAAACGTTCATAGATCTTTTTGTTTTGTTTGTGTGTAAATAACGTTAGAACAACCATCTGTTATTATCTGGAACAGCTATTTTGTGCAGAGAGTCATCCATTATAGTATAGTTACTTAAATTAATTGGCTCATAATTAACCAGGGATCAATCTGTAAGGTTTTAAAGTGCTCTGCCATATGAATGTCATTTGTGAGATAAAATACATTAATTGCTGCCATACTTCTGAAGTCATTTAGCATCTATACTCAGTAGCCATCTAACTCATGTTGCAGACCTTTGCTACACCCAGTTTCTATGGTTACACCTTGCTGTGCACTGCTCTCTGCAGTCAGAAAGTCCTCTGGAGCACTACACATGTATCACCTTTTAAGCTGACAGATAGGCGAGGCAAGGTGAGACACCATTAAAAGAAGAAAGAACAGGGGGAGCTCATACAACTGAATGAAAATGATGTGCCTCCAGAACCAGTTGCCAGATGTCCTTTGCGCTCTCCCCCTCATTAGTTGACAGCGCCTAAATTAGCACACCAACGTGTTATTTGTGAACAGGAGTAGGAACAACCAGAGGGCCTTGCTCTGAAATGAAACCACAGATTAAAGCACGTGCACTTCATGCACTTGAGATTCTCTTTTTGAACTATATCATACATCTGTTGAGCTCCTCTGCTGACCTCTGGGATGCACCAGCCACGTTCTCAGCATCTCTGGCCCTTTCCTCTCCGGGTAGCCCTTCCCGGCTGTGCTGACCTCAGAGCAGATGCTGAGTTTACATGTCCCAGAGGTTAAATGTCCCCTTCTTTCCACAAGGTCAGGTTTGCTGCAACAGCTTCAAAAGGACGCTGCGGTTGCAAGGACAGATTGTAAGCAAAAATGGAAAATGGAGAATGGATCAGCTCATACTTTTAAAAGCAATTGGGGGGGGGGGGGGGGGGTATGTATAGGCCTAATCTAATACCCCCATGAATACAGAGACAGACTCACAGAGAACCTGGTCTGCAATTTGACTGCAGGTGCGTGTCTTCCTCGCTGAACATGAGCTATAGGGGTGAGAAAAGAGCCGATCCCCGGAGCGGCGTGACATCAAACCGCAGATGACCTAGAAATGGAGCGTGCGTATCCTATGTGCGTAAGCAACAGTGGGCTTTTGTGGCACATGGCTCAGGCAGCTGTTTACGTTGTTGACTGCGTGTCAAAAAGAATTGGATGGATGTTCCATAAAGGCCCGCGTGAGTCATATTTTTGGATCTAGTTAAAGGGGAAACAAAAACAGTGGATGGAATAAATGCATGGCGTGTGCGGTCTCCTCGCGGTCTCATTGTCTCAATGCGCGCGCAAGCACGACGATAAATCCCCGCCACCAACACCGTTTGAAATGACAGTTACAACATGTTAAAAGGATGACCTTTTAAACCGATATCAATCTTCCAAGCGATTAAAAAGGCGCGTGCCAAATAGGGACCTCTCGTGCCCCCGCGCGCGCTGGCTTCGCAACATACAGGCTACAAACAACAATAATTATATTGTCGCTGTGCGTGCGGTAGGCGGACCCTGGACACTCTTCTCATCCCACTTTTGAGAAGATTACGGGGACAATTTGTTGGCAAACACATGACATTAACGCAGTTCGGAGGGAAGGCGGACGGACGTAGAGGGACAGAGGCAGGACGACACGCCACGGGTCGAGGCAGAGCCGAGCAGCGAGCGGAGGCATCAGATCTGTGTGGAGATATTTAGGGTTGCCAAGAGGACACTGGTACTTCTCTGGTAAGGGAAAGGCTGCTGCACGTTTTAACACGGATGTCTAGTCCTTACAAGGTATTTAAACTTAGTAACGAATACGCTTTTCACAGATATGGGTATGAAAAGGAATTAATAAAATAATTAATTTAAATACAAACAGAACGACGCTCCGTTGTGCATGCGTGCGCATCATCACCTGTCCGTGTGTGACATTTACCAAACGGGAGTTAAACGCAAAGTAAGAGCCAAGTCGCGATAGGTTTTATTCATGCGACGTGCGAGGTGCTCGGCCCCCAGATAAGCAGCTGTAGAGAGAGGTGACATTACAAACGTGCTGCACTTGCCCTTCGTGTGTTTGCAGGGTAACATACTATTGATGTCCAGCGCCCTCGTTTGGACTACACAGACCTCTTTTGTAAGTACTTTCTTTCTTGGGGCTTATCTGAGAATCTCCTGGAATGATTTGGTAGATGACTGGATAAATGTTTGCTCTGTAGGCTAGATGATAAGTGTTGAGAGTGAAACCTCGGATTAAAACGGTTATCCCAGTGTGCAGCCTCTCACTGCCATTATCAAGTGGAGTAGCCTTGGTGAAGCCCTACTAAGGACCTATTGGTACCTCAACCATGATCCAGTGGACTCTACTCTGTGAACCACTGCTTTTTACATTTTCAATTTTTATTCCATTTCATGCTTAAGTCCAAACAAACACCAAACTGAACACTTTCCTGCTTTTTACTGCAAGCACAGCACTCAAGGCCAGGTACAACATTGTTTCAGTGATGTGTGTTTGAGGCATTCAGGGATTTTGAGTCTCTTCAAAGCTGGAATCCTGCGAATGCATCGCACAGTTTGGAGCTTCATTTTTGGATTGCCACAGCTGGCTCACACCATGTCACAGCTTGGCTACAGGTGCCATCTGGTCTTCATGTATGGTGATCTTGCCTAGTCTGGGAGAAATACCCAGGTCATTGGTGGGATGCCAAGTCTAACTAAGAAGGAGACAAAGCAGCTTTCGAATCATAATATACATCATATACAGATATATGAATACATATATCATGTTGCTTTTCAGCACTAATAAATTTGTCTGATTAAAGACAAAACATGTACTGAATATAGTCAGATAGATTTCATACATAAAATGACATTTTGCAAATGTATTCATTCATCCAGCTTGGCTAAGTGCAAAACATCCTATACTAGATGACACTCACTGGATAACAGCAGCATGTTTTCTAGAGTCACTTGCAGCAGGCATAGTCCCCAGTCATTCACTGATGAGTCACCTCAAGGGCTTGTGGGCAGCAGGTGAGACTGTGACAGGCTGGAGCGGACAGGAGCTCATGTCTGGCCTGCTTGACCTCTGCTGTTATAATTAACCGACTCCTCTCTCTGGCTTGTGATGGCCCCATGTGCTGCCTCTTTCCTACCTCAACCCTGAATGAAATCGCAGTGTGAACAGACTGACCCAGCCTCAGCTGGCATTGGGCGTGCTGAGCTTTTGATCTGGTGTACGATCAAAGCCTGCATTTGTGTGTTTCAGATTGTATTTGTGTGCATGATTGCGTGGAAGCATGTGGTCATGCACATGCATGCGTGTACACTGTTGAATATTGGAATGGAGATTATGAAGATATTGAGACATAAATGTCCTAGCCTCTTGGGTTGATTACAAAATGTATCAACTGACCAGACAAGTGGGAAAGAGTGGGCAGTGTTGTGTAACAAAGGTCACCGCCATGTGACCTTCTCTACTATAGAAGGTAAAAACAGTCTGAAGCCATCACATTAACTAGCTGAAAATAAGCTATCAAACGTCTCCTCGGTACTTTTTTCTTCTCTTCCCATCTAAGGTTAGTGGATAAGAGAGGCTCATGATTCCTTCACCCTGCCTCTTCTTTCCGCACTATTGGATGAGAGAGAGACACAGAGATCCACTAAGTTGCTGTTTAATTTGATCAAAGCTCTGGGTCCATGTTCACTATATTCTCATCCTGCAGCAGTATTGGTTTACCTCTGCAAGAATGAAAAGAAAACATGAAGGGATGGTTCAGTCTTAGATTGCAATGTAGTTCACTGTGAGAAGAAAGGAACACCCTGCTGCGACTTTGTTGATGGTATTATACCATGAAAGGACTTGAGGCTTTACAGGAATTTGATTTTGGTCTCTCAAAAGGCACACAAAAGGCAATATTGTATTTTGCACAGTCAAAAGTACATTTTGCGAGTTTCATAGATTATGTTTTTCTAAAGACTGAATAGGATGGGAAAGAACATCTTGGCTTTTGATTCATTACATTCATATTCACAGTGATACATTTAGCTGATACTTTTATCCTAAAGTAAAGGGACTTACAATTAGTACATCATCAACTTAATAAAATATGCTGAACTGTGTCAAGTGACACATTTAGAAACAATAAGAGATAGACAATGTTTTTTTTAAAATACATTTTTATGGACCAAGGTGCAGTGTGACCAGATGAGCTTTTAGTCTGAATACAGTGTAATACAGTGTATCTCTGGGACAAGATATAGAAGTTTCAGCTGCCGCACCACCACACTGCAGAGCAGCCTTTTCTCTCAAGCTATCAGGCTCTTAAACTCAATTCATCCTCAGCACTGCTCCATTGATCATTGAATATTGTTTATTTCTGTTGACCATTTTTATGATTGCTTCTATATTAATGTATATTTTCTGCTTTGTAGCAGAAGGGAGTTACAAAGCTCAATTTCATTATATAACCTGTTATATTGTGACAGTAATTACCTACCTACCTACCTATTCTTTACTAACCCATAGCCTGATCAGAAACCTGAGGTAACGTATCAAGCTAGTTGCTGCAAAGGAAA
This sequence comes from Micropterus salmoides, assembly GCF_014851395.1. Classification (NCBI taxonomy): domain Eukaryota; kingdom Metazoa; phylum Chordata; class Actinopteri; order Centrarchiformes; family Centrarchidae; genus Micropterus; species Micropterus salmoides. The sequence continues at coordinate 22,746,913 of NW_024043372.1, forward strand.
GCCGTAAATTAAATCAAAATATTTAAAACTTTGTTTGAAAAATACCTGTTATAGACCATCAGGTTGCAGCTAATACTAATTTCAATCTGGTACTTTGTAGAGATATGACATATTTATTCTTCTGATGGCAAACTGGCTCATCTGCTTGTCCCTAGTCACATCACAGTATTTCTACGTTGTGCAAGCACAGCCTGGTTTATGAAAGACTTGTGGTATCTGAGGGCTTACTGTGGGATATCATAAATGAATTGCAGCTTGCATAAGGTCATACCACTTAGGATAAATGCCAGACTATTGGTTAGATGAGCTCCAAGTAGGAGGAAATGATTATGCCCTCAACACTGCGCTGTCGAGTATCAGTAGGGGAGACTGGGTATGGTTGTAACATTTTTTGCTTCAGCAACTATACCTTGCTGCATTTTTTAGCTAGACTTCTCAAGCGTTTATACAAAATACCCACATTTTTCTCTACAAATGGCACCAATTAAATCCTTTACAAGAATATCACAGACGTAATGAGGTGATATCAAATACACGGTGTTCTTTAGTTACAACCTGCCCCACTCCCGGGGAAGGTTGTAACACATGCTGGGGTAAGTTGTAACAATTAGACAAAAAAAGCAAAAATGGATGCCACGCCATTTGAAATGCTTCAAAATCAGGGAGTGACATAAAAGAACAATGTTTCTCTCTCTCTGTAAGAGACTGTCTGATTGACGTGTGTGTATGTAAATTTGTCTACTAGAACAAACTTACTTAACAGTGTACTTAATAAACTCCAATACAATGTACCTAATTAAAGAAAATCTTGTGTCTATCTGTGTGTGTGAATGTGTGTATATTCTTAATCAGAGTTACAATCAGTGCTTAAAGTGGGCCGGTACTCATCGGTACACAGTACCGGCACTTCTACATTTTACTCTTTCGCGTACTGGGACTTCTCACTAGCTGCCCTTACACGTCTCTCCTAGTAGATTGAGAAGAGCCTCGAATCCATGTCTCATGGGAAAAGTATTTTTTTCTTCTTAGATTGATTGAATAGGCCTGAATAGATAATATTTTCTGAATAGAAAAGCAAAGACTATAAAAACGTTTGAAAAACGAACACAATCTTGTGAAGCAAGATTTATTCATTTATTTTTGCATGTTCCTGAGACTAAGGTTAGAAACCACCAACCACATAAAGTAAAGGGTTGGCTAGTACGAGTCTCTCTTGGTTCTTGTGGGCTTGATTTGTTGCCAAATACCCTTAAGAAGGACAGATAGAGGAAAGTCATACCATTTGGCCACCTTACATACCCCAAAGTCAGAATTCAGTCTTCTGAGCCTCAGCTGTATTTTTGCTCATTATCCATCGTTGGCTTATTGCGCAATTCTTAGTTCTATAAGGGATTTGATACTTACGCCTTACATCAAACAGCTTAGAGTGGGTGCCTGCTGTGCTCAGGAGTTCTCTGGCAGTGGATTGGGATTTGGACTTCCATGGCGCTGCGGCATGTGACAGAGTCAGAAGTGCGGCATCCACCACGGTGGTCACACACTGCGTGAGTTGTACTTCCGGTTGAATGAATGCATTCGCCCCCATGATGCACTCTCTTTCTTTTGCTCTCCTCCCATGTGATGAGGAGGAAACAGGAGGGAAACGAGTAGCAGATGCCAAGAGGGGATGGTACTTTGTTTTAGGGCGCATGATTGAGAGAAGACAGAGATGCCATTCAACAGTGTGGTGTTGAGGGAGGACTGTCTGGGTGGAAGGCCAGTTAGCTGATTGCATTCTGTCCTATTGTTCGAGCTAATACAACTGGCTTATGGTTTCCTCATAGAGGCTGTGTCATTGACTGCTGTCTTTATGTCGAGTTCCTAGACAACCTGCTTTAGGAGCCACTGTGCAAAATAACCACAGCTGACTATCAGGAGGAAACAAAAAGTTATATGCTGTCTCTTTTATATGAGACCTGTTAGGTAAATAGGTAGCCATTAGTCAATTAATTGATCAAAAGACTTTGCAAAAATAAATTTTTGATAATTGATTAATCATTTAAGTTATGTTTTAATCAAATATGTTAAACCTTTGATGATTCAAGGCTATCAAATGTGAGAATTCCCTAACTGTCTTGGTTTTATAGTAAAACGTTTTGTAATTTTGAACTGACAAAACAAGACATTTGATGACATCATTCATCACCTTGTATCCTAGGACAACTGTGAGTAATCGTTAAATAGGAACTTCGTAAAGCTAGATCTTACCAGCTCATCCAGAGTCATGGATATGGTAAGGTATTTCAAACTAACAGTATAACTACTACTAATCTTGTATTTCAAAAGCAGTACTGTATATAGTGATGTACAGGTGAAGTGACGATTGTTACGTATATACTAAACATTCGGATCAATAGCAGAGAAGTGGATTATGCTGCAGGAGTGGTTTGATAAGTTTCCATAAATCGGCCAGGCTGATACATTTTTGTGTTAAATATTTGTTGCCATAGGAATCCATTGTAATTGCTGTCCATCCAAGCTGACTACAGCTGCCGTTTTCTGTGAACGAGCAAGCTACAAACCTTTAAGTGAAAGATCTGTGTCTCCTTAAAGGAGCGTCAATTGATTTTTGGGCCACAAGAGGGCATGAAAACTTCAAAACAAGCTAACAGATACACAGTCACCTATATTACTGGTTTAATTTTCTTTATCTTAATCAATCACATTAACCTTTTATGCCTCAGTGATGTGCTGGCCAGCCGAACTTCTTGAGGTGTTTGCACACGTCATTCACCTTCAATACATCATCATTTGCAGCGTTGTGTAATAAGTTGTTTGTCAGGTATTTTTTTGTTACATTCATCTTAAGAGTGAAGAGTGTGCAAATTGCGTTTACTCTTACTTGCAAGCTTCTTCATTAGGCAGTGAGTACACTGGCATTCTCTTCCAGTGCTGTATTTGACAGCAGTTTGAGAACAGGCCACATTTGATTTGGTATTACCATGCCAGCATTGTGTTACTGTCTAGGCCAGTACTCATCACCCTTACTTTATTCACTCAGATAAAATGAATGGAAAACATGTGGCATGTGTTACATGTCCTCTTTGTTAAAGTCCTAAAAACACAGTTAAGTCCAACTTGCTGTGTTGCTAATGTTAATTAACCTAACATTACTTAATATATAAATAGTTTATTATTTCATGTATGTATATCTAACTTAAACTATACACCTTCCTGGCTCAGACTTCTGCAAAGGACATCACCACAACGTCATGTTTTGCTATTATAACTGATTTAATTTATGAATGACCCACTTGTTTAGAAAATGCACAATCTGATATCTGTTAATCTATGTGTGGCCCTGCGATGGACTGGTGACCTGTCTAGGGTGTACCCTGCCTTTTGCCCGATTGGCTTCAGCCCCCCGTGACCCTGTTCACAGGATAAGCAGTTGACGATGGATGGATGGATGGATGGATGGACAAAGTGGTCAGCGTACTGTATGTAAAATGTTATAAACTGTGCTTACTGTGTGCTGCACAGAGGTGATGAAGGCAGCTTGTGAGCCAGAAAGCCACAGAGCTGAGATCACATTCAAATTAAGTGGATCATTTGTTCTGCATACACAGTATGTTGTTCAAACAGATGTGGGACTGTACAGAAACTTAATAACCTGTCAAACATTTGAAGCAGCTCATCACCTCAAGAGCAACATGGCATTCGGCATCCTTGCTGTCTTGCTGTAAACACGTTTGTATCCACACTGATGCCTTGAATGACTGGACTTCATGGACTTCTGTGTGTGGTTACATGGCTCCTCTGCTGTCCCTTCCTGTCTGTGGGGTGTCCAGTGTTAGAGTTGAGCCAGAGTGACAGAAAGTGTTGTGTGATTCTATAAATAAATCACATTTTCTATGAGTCACAAGGCTGGTGCTCCCACGCAGCCGTGTCACGAGACACTAAAGACAATCCACCTCATGCCTCATTCTTTCCTGGGTCCTTCCCCAGGTACAGCACGCCAGTCAGGCCAGGAGACAAAACAGCTGACTTTTGACCTCTGTGAGTCTCAAAGATGAAATAATCAAAATTGAGCCACCAAACACTCAACAAATATATTCTAAAAGAGGAGGAAATTCTCTCGGAGTTGAACTAAAGGTTTGTGTTTGGTTATTTCCAAATGTAATTTATGAAGAAATTTCTGTAATTGGCTATGCTAATCATGTGTGCCATGTGTTGAAGGGTGTTTAAAGACACAGGGTGTAGCTAACGTATTGCATTAGCCTGGCTAGCAGATGGAATAAAGTAAAATATAGCGTTGAGTATAATATGAGTCAGGTGCTTTCAAATTGTCCCTTCGCTAAGCCACGCCCCAAATACAAAGCTGACCAATCACAGCGCAGTATAGGACTCACTCTAACTGAGGTCCGACACTTTCATGACTGCGCTCCATTGACTCTAATGCAAAAAGAGTCGTTTTCTAGCTTTTTTTGCTGTATTTTTTCAAGATATGGTCAAACGCTGTTCCTGGGGCACTTGTAATAATTACAGTCGCTACCCAGAGAGGTTGAAAGGAGAAGTATGATTTAATTCTCTTTCCAAAACCTAAAATAAATCCACAAAAATTACGGCTGTGGATTGTTCCTAATGTAATGTTAGTTAGCTAACGCTAGATAACTTCCTACTGAATGTAATGTAATAAAGCCCTACTGTTCTGCTTTTTAATGATTGTAATAACCCAGCTACCCAGCTTTACAGGAACAGTGTTGCTCCTTAATATCGTTGTCTTTTGTCTCTATCGTCGGGGAATGCGGTGGTTCACTTGTACTGTGTGATTGGTAAGCTTTAGCTTCTATCTTTAATTTTTTTCAGGTACATTTGAGTCAGTTTGTGTCAGTTTGACAGCCTGAATACAACCTTCAAATGTATAATGCAACTGCAAAAGGTTCTGCTTCTTTATGAGATCGCTTTTCCAACAATATTTCTCCGGGGGAGTGCAGTAATAGACAGTGGCAGTGCCGACAGTTTGTCGGACTTAGCAACAGTAACTAAGGGGGGCGGGTTTAGCGAAGGGTCAGTTGGCAGGACCAGTCTGGTTTGGGCAGAAAACTGAGACCTGAACATAGCCATACCAGCAGAACTCTTTAGTGAAAGTCACCACCTGGAATCGAACCAGGACATTGCGGACTGGAACATTGCGATTATAAGGTATGCAGGACTCCCCACTGTGTCACCAACTTTCTGATGCAATGAAATTGCCCCATCTGAGGAAATCATTCTAATCCGTCCTCCAGTGTGATGTCACAACTGGAATAATTAAGAGCGGGTAGAGCAACAATGTCAGCTAATCACAATAACTCAATCAGGAAAGACATAAGCATTATTTAATAAAGACTTTGACGTTGACATCTATTATACAGATGCATAGGGATAGAGCCCTATAAATAGCCAATCAGAGAACCCCCAAGGGAGACATGACACTGGGCTGGTGGAGGGCAATGACAGCTGAGAGAGACAAAATAGGTAAGGGGGTTTAAATGTTCTTCAGCTAAGATGATGATTGGATGATAGGAAAGTCTGGGCACAGAACACAGTGAAATCATTTTATAATAGTTGAGAGGTGGAGCTTCAGTGTGATAATGACTGACAGTGCTTCCTGCTTGAACTTGCGCTAAAAGCTTCATTAGATCAAATGGTCTCAAATAGTTTGGGATAATTAGATAATGCAACCCGTGCATTATCATTTTGAATAATTTATTAAAATCAGGATTTATATATATGATATATATTTGCGTTAAATATGATTGACGATACTCAAGAGTGTTTTTATGTGCAAATATTTTAGAGCAGACATCAGGAGATTTGAGGTTTTTTTGTTCCTGCTTTGAACATACAGAATAATCCCGATAAGAGGCTCTGTCTGAAATACTTGACTTGCTGTGAGATGATACATACCACCTGATAATGGATACTTAAATTCACTGCCAAACAGAGACCACACCCAGCATCATTTTATAGTCTCTGATGTGGGTATCTTGTGGCAGCTTATAAGAACCCTGGAGATGGGAAGCATCTCAGAAGCTGACATACAAATCTTAGCCAGAAGTTAATCTCCTGTTCTTCCTGCTGGCTAATCACAGTGGTAATCAGGGCCTGCAGCAGAGAGGGAGAAACAGAGAGAGAAAAACAGAGAGAGAGAGAGATGGCAGGGCAACACTGTAAGGAAAGTAAAACTCTCAAAGCAACGCAATAGAGATATTTGACTGTGACCCTGTAGTGCACAGAACACATTGTCACTCAGGTCTCAGCAGAGAAAAAAAAAAAGAAAAAAAAAAGAAATGTTAGCTTTATTGGGTGGGACATTTTTTTTTTTATGCCTTTATTTAAAAGTCAACAGTAAAGGGATGGCAGGAAATAATAGGAGAGAGATGGGGGACTTGGCCAGACTTGTTATGCTTTATGATCATTTGTTCATTGTTGGTGCCTTAAATCCCTAGGCCACCAGGGAGCCCCCACCTTTATCATTCTTATTAGTACACGGAGTCCAGTAACCTCACCTAATTCCCAGCATAGCTCTGCACACCTGAGCAAAGGTCTAATCAGCAATAATGATTGAAAACATGTGTGGATCTGCAGAGCCTTAAATTATACCTTCAATGTTCCTCGGCATAAATAATGAAGTCCTCCTGGATAAATTAGGCATACCTAAAGGTTTATGTTACTGTCATTAGTTTTAAGTATTTCAACATTCTGTCAAATCTTCATCAGTATATATTGAATGGCCGTCATTGCTGTGGAGAAGAAGCCAGTCAGATGCGCAAATCATAGCTATTGGGCAAAAGGCTTTGCCCTTGCAGGAAACTAGAGAACACAGTGTCTCGTCTTCTGTATGAATTAATCAACTGGAATAGTTTCATGCCCATGCTAATATTGTCTATGCAGAAAATAACAAGACTTTTACTTCAGGAACCCTGCATGGCTGAAATAATTCCTCCCACTTTAGAGCTCTGAAATAGGGCTGAGCAATTAATCGAAATATTACAATCAGAATATGGCCTAGTGCAATATCCATATTGCTGGAGCTACACTTTTATGATGAAGGTAAAATGTGTCACATTTATAACTAGGGCTGAGCGACATGGCCAAAAATGTTATCACAATAAAAATCATTCGATGTCGATAATTATCATGATAAATATCAAATCGTTATTTCTTTTAGTTTAAAGGCCGATTTTTGCTTCTGACTGAATGTTGAAGAAACCAGATGGTTAATTGTGGTTTAAAACCTTTCTTTATGGTCAGAACCTGACAAACAGTGGATCACTTCACAAATCAAAAGTAGAACATTCAAAGCAATTAAGTAAAATATTTATTCAGTCCCTTTTCCTCAACAAAATAAATATCCTAATAGAAAAATTAAATAAATCAAACTTTTATTGAACATTTGTTATATTATTAATGAAGAAAACTATTTTGGGATAATTATCATTATTGTTGGCCCAGCCCTATTTATAACACTAAATTGGGACACCCCTCCACATTACGCCTACAAGCGCTTTTATGACAACCTCTTCTAAATACATTGGCATTAATATGGAGTTGGTCCTCCCTTTGCAGCTCTAACGGCTTCCACTCTTCTGGGAAGTGTGTCTGTAGGAATTTTTGCCCATTCATCCAGAAGAGCATTTGTGAGGTCAGACACTGATGTTGGACGAGAGGGCTTGGCTCACAATCTCCATTCTCGTTCATCCCAAAGGTGATTGATAGTGTTGAGGTCAGGGCTCTATGCAGGCCAGTCAAGTTCTTCCACACCAAACTCATCCAATAATGCCTTTATGTACCTTGCTTTGTACACTTGGGCACAAAGGTCATACTGGGAAAGAAAAGAGCCTTCCCCAAACTGTTCCCACAAAGTTGGTAGCATAGAATTTTTCAAAATGCCTTGGTAAGCTGAGGCATTAACATTTCCCTTCATTGGAACTAAGGAGCCTAGGCCAGCCCCAGAAGAACAACCCCACAGCATAATAATAATAATAATAATAATCCTTATTTGTAATCCCTCCGCCGCTAAACTTTACAATTGGCGCAATGCAGTCAGGCAGGTAACGTTCTCCTGGCATTTACCAAGTCCTGTGGAAGCCTGCTTTACACCACTTCATCCAAGGCTTGGCATTGTGCTTGGTCATGTAAGGCTTGCATGCAGCTGCTCGGCAATGGAAACCCATGCCATGAAGCTCCCGGCTCACAGTTTGTGTGCTGATGTTAATGCCAGAGGAGACTAATGGTGCTTTCAGACCAAAAGCGAAGGGAGCATTTGGGGTGGTGAGTTTACATACAAAGTCAATGCAAAGACGCGTTCCTGTCGGGCGAAGCGACGCGAAGGGGGCAGGGCCGGCGACACGAAGGCAACGCGAAGGAATTCATGTGAGTTGAATATTTTCAACTATCAGTGTTGAGATTGTCCGTACATCACCGACGGCTTCAGAGCGATGTGTGGAGAGGGCCAGGCGAAAATGTTTATAAAAAAAAAAAAAAAAAAGGACAGGGCCGAGGAGAGCGGGGGATTGAAAATCTGCTGGCCGGCTGAGAGCTGCTAAACTTGGGGGAGAGGAGCAGGCAGCAGTGCTGCAACCTTTGGACAAATAAACTCCCGTAGTCGGTCTGGATTCTGCTCTGACAACTACGCCGTTTACTCGTGGGAGGAGCTCAGAGTTTACTGCTTTCATTAAATTAGCTTTTTACTTTAGTTTTTGGGATTACAACATTGATTTATCTTCACTGGAGCTTCTCAGCAGCTAGCTTCTGTGCACATCCGGTTCCACTGTTGTTGTTAGCGTCGTTAGCTCTGCCGGACTACAACTTCATATTTATATAAAAACCGGAACAAAACTGGACATTACTTGGAGAAAAGAAAGCGAGGAAGTTGAACTACCTGGTGAGTTCAGAAAACATGTGTCTGTAACTTTATTCCAGCTATCATTGTACTTTACCGTGACCCATAGCCCTGATCGATCCAAACTCCATTCAGAAAACAAACATTTTAGAAGTTGTTTAGAAGTCCTGCTGTCTTGCTGACAGACCTGACAAAGCATGAATTCACATGTTTAACAAATCTGCATCATGTTGTAGTTATTTCGGCATCAGTTTAATCCGTTTATTGCTATTTAATCACAGCAAAATGTTTACTTTGGGTTCATACAGCTGTAGTAATGGCAAGTTGTGTTTATTCACGTTATCACGTTAAAATCGCCTTCTCGCGTTGTGTGTGAACAATTGCAGCGAATGAACTCATGCGAGGAAAGCGTCGCGAGGAGAAAATTCGCGTTTGGTCTGAATGCCACATAAGAACTTTGCAGTTATTGAGACAGCAGTGCGTTGGCAACTTTTACTCACTATGCGCCTCACTCGGCGACTAAACTCTGTAACTTTACGTGGTCTGCCACTTTGTGGTTGAGTTGCTGTGATTCCTTAAAGCTTCCACCATACAATATGATTGGTTTTTTTGCATATCGTTCAGCCCTACTCTGGAAGACTGAAAGATAAATGGAAGACTGATTGAGTGGACTCACGTATTGCAAACATCTTGGCTCTACAGCAAGTGTAATTCTATACCGGTCTCAGTTACACATTTTGGTGATGGTGATGATAGCTCTATTTTTTGTCTGTTGCTGTTTGGAATGTTTAATTCATTCAACAACAGCATGACGTTTTCCCGTAATTACACTGAACGTGTCTTTGTGTGTGTGTGTGTGTGTGTGTGTGTGTGTGTGTGTGTGTGTGTGTGTGTTTTTCATCTTGTGTGTTTATGTGCATGTTCACCCTTGTGTGAAGAACCAGAACACAGACAGATGGTTGGTGGACGTGTTCGCTGAGTGTTTACTGCTTATTTCAGGCAGCTGCTGTGTTCAGTGGCACATGCAGCAGCACTTAAACAAAGCTTTGAGTGTGACATGACGTGGGGTTACATCCAGGCATTTCACTCCTCTGGAACTATTTTTATACCAGAGCAAGAGTGTATGGAGTGACCTGAGCTGTTTGATCCTGATTTCCTGCTTGAGCGAGATGG